>NW_026991714.1:116652046-117852046 GCF_029215605.1 Mirounga angustirostris | reverse complement strand
CAGATCTGCGTGTCTCTGCCCCATCACACACACAGGCTCATGCTTTCGCATGTATTCCAGGAAGGCTTGCTGAGTCTACCAGCCCAGCCACCGTCTCAGAGCTGAGGGGGAAACAGGCCAAGTGTACACTTGACTCCAAGAAATCACAGACAATTACACAGGGGAGACATGCTGCAGAGGCCCAGGGCACTCTGCACGGCACACCCATGCCAGAAGGCACCCCCCAGGAAGGCTGGGGGCCAACTAGGTGGGGATAGGGAGTTCTGCCTGGGAACAGAAGGTTCCGAGCATTTTGACAAAGAGAAGGTTAAAAAGGTCACCTGGCTGTGGTGTGGGGAAGGAACTGCAGGGGAAGGAGGCCGCTGCAGGTGTGCAGGCCAGAGGGGGGCAGCCTGGCCTGTGGAGAGAGCAGCAGGCAGGGGAAGGGGGTGGAGGAGAGGCCTGGGGTGACGGGCTGATCACGCAGTCACTGTGAGGGCAGACCTGGCAGAGGCAAGAGGGAGGCCTTGGCCATCCCGACTGCTCAAATGGTGAGCCTGGAGCAGGTGAGGTTCGGGGGTACAGTGGACAGGCTGCCCGTGGTCATCTGAGCGGCATCTAGCCGGCCCGGGCTGCACCGCTGACAAGAGCCCAGAGGACAGGCTGCGCTGATAGGACTTAGAACGCGATCAGCACCGAGGAGGGAACAGGAGCCGTGGCTGGGGAGGAGAGGGCATAGGTCCAGGTCCTGAGGAACAGGAATAGTGAGTGGGCCCAGGAGAGGAGGGGGAGCCTGCAGAGAGGTTTGCAGGGTGGCCAGAGGACTTGGAGGCACAAGGGGGCGGGGGGGCCTGCAGAGCCCCGGGGGACAAATGCCTGGGAGCAGGAGCCGTGAACACCAAGAGGGCCGTCGATGTCCACAGGCACCTGAAGACCATTTCCCAGGAGTGACGAGGGTGCGCCAGATTGGAGTGGGCTGGGAGCGAGTGGGAAGTGAGGATGTGGAGTGAGCAAGCAGAGAACACGGCTTCAGAGTCAGCCTACTTGCAGGGGAGGAGAGAAGGGGGAAAATAGCTGGAGGGGGAGATGGCAGAGAGCAGTTTGTTGTTGTATTTAAGCTGAAGAAGCTTTATGAAAGTAGGGGCACCTAGGTGGCTCAGTCAGCTGGCTGAGCGGTTGAGTGTCAGGCTCTTGATTTCAGCTCAGGTCATGATCTCAGGGTCATGGAATGGAGCCCCAGGTAGGGCTCCACACTTAGCGTGGAGGCCGCTGGAGATTCTCTCCCTCGCCCTCTGCCTCTCTCCCTGCTTGTGTGCTCTCTCTCTCGCTCGCTAAATGAATAAATAAAATCTTTTTAAATTTTTAAAAAATTTTTTAAAAAGAAAGTAATATCACCTTTGATGACATCACCTGTCAACTAGGGCAGCAACCCCTCCCCTGTGAGAAAGTGATACAAGAGCTGGACAAATGGAAGGAAGTGCCCCCTGAGTGCCTAATGTCTTGCCCCCAGGGCTGGCTCCCTGCCTCAGGGGGCTCACAGTGTGTGGCCCACAGACAAAATGGGGTGTTCTCCTCTAAAGAGCCAGGGAGGCTCCGCGAGGCCCAGTGCCAAGCCTCTCCTTGAGCTGGTGCTTGCCCACAGCTCCCTGAACTCACCCTGCACGACAGAGAACCCCACAGCTGCTCAGAAGGGACATGGCAGGCTCCGAGCTCCCACCACCACCCACCACGCAGGGCAGCAAAGTCCCGCAGCCTGTCCCCCCAGACCCAGCATAGGCGCTCATGGTGGGGAAGTGGGGTGAGAGGCTCTTTTCTCCTGAGCTATGTCCACATCCCGACACCACTCATGGATCCTGAGAAGTTTCCCTAGCAAATAAGTGAGGTGGGTAGAAGCTTCCCCAGACAGGATCACCGGGGGATGCCCTGAACCATACTCAAAGGCACCTACGTGGTTCTTCGGAAATGCTTCTGCAGACGAGAGCATTCAGACACCTGAGGCCATGCTACTGTCCCCCCCTCAGGCAGGGTGGGCAGGTGGGCAGGCAGCAGTCATCCCGCCACCCCCTTGGGGTGGATCCGTGTGGATCCTAACACTTTCATACTTTGGCCAGACACCTCTCACAAGCCTCTCTGAAGCCCGTCCCAGGAGGTGAATCCCCAAGGCCCTCCATTCCCCAGGATGAGCCCTGTTCCTCCGTACCTGGTCCCTGTCCCTCCCAAGCTCTGAACAGGCCAAGACATAATGGGGCTTTCAGGTTTTCCCTTCCATGGTTCCTGCCGTGCCACCGCCAGGCTGATATCAGCTGACCTTCCCAAACCCTGCTCCAGGGTTGTCAGATTAGGACTGCCTGGTGTCCCCAGTCCAGGGACATTCTGAATGGATCATAGCCCCTTCTGTGCCAGCCAGACACCCCCTCTGTTTACTCTCCGACACATAAACACACAGTCCCACTGCCCCAGGCTCTGGGCCCAGGAAGAGGTGAGAAGGGCACATACTGAAGAAAGGGCAGAGCATCCTCCCCAGACCCCTACAGGTCAGGGGACCCTGCCTGACGTGTGACCAGTGGGTGTCAGAGGCCCTCCCCTCATGGCCATGGGCCTGGGAGCTTCCCACCTGATGTCACTTCAGCACCCGGTGATCACAGGCCTCCCTCCCTCCTACCCTGCTTCCTCCTCAGATTCTGCGTGGAAGACAAGTCGCTAAGTAAACACTCACCCACAGGAGGGAGGTGGGCAAGCGAGGGCAAAGGAACTGAGAGGCAGCCTGGAGTGGGTGGGAGTTATAGGAGGCAGATTTCTGCTCAACATTTGGAAGCTCTGAGAGAAAAACAGCCAGAGCAGACCAGGGCTGAAGCAGATGGCCTCAGGAGGGAAAGAGGGAGGAAGGAGGAGTCCCAGCAGGGGGCAGCCGGGGGCGGGGTGCTCTGGACCGGGAGAAACACTGCTGTGATCACCGGGACAGGCCCTGATCCGCATCCCCAGTCCTCTCTCCCACCATGGCCCTGGGACCAGCAGGCCCTGCTGGGGAGGTCCGGAGCCCCTCTTCTGGGGCAGGGTGATGCAGAGGTGCGCATCCTACACCAGCCTGTGCCAGTGCTCCCACTTCTGAGGACTGTGGTTGGATGCCCCGAGCCCTGCACCTCACTTGGCCTATTTGACAAATTTGGCTTCTGCGAAACATGCGCCTAGAGAACAGGGTTCTGTGGTTAAAAACCAAAAATCAACCAGAGCTATTCCAATATGGCCCATTCAACCCATCATTCTGCAGCTGGGGAGACAGGTGTTCTCGGGGGTTCTCAGGCCATACCTGAGCATCCCGCCCCCCGCTACTCTCCTCTGAAGGACCCAGGGGATGGACAAGCAGGGAGCGGGTCCGTTCCTCACCTGGTCAGCCTAAGGGGGCCCCTTGGGTCAGGATGCCCTCCCCATTTGGCCGGGCCCACCAGCCCCCGGCCTCACTCAGGTCAGCCCAGCACGAATGCAGGCGGCGCTGGTATTTCTCCCCCACCCTCCGCCGCCTGCAGTTGCTAAGTTACACCAGAAAACCCTCTGCTCTGTGTGAACTGTTCCATTTCCACAATTTGCCAGGTGGAAGGGAGCCATCAGGCTGGCAGTTCAAGGATGCCTCCCAGAGAAAAACAAACTTGCTGGCTGGCTCTCGGGCCCCCATGGCATACCTGGAACCCCCTGCCTGCGCCCCCAAACCCAGGAGCCACGTGCAAGAGCACACAGCTGCCCTGGGAGGGTGTCAGCACGCGGGTCTCTACTGCTCCTTCCCTTCTCAGGGTTCTACTGCCACCCCCTACCCAGCCATGACCCCCCGCCGAGGGCTGCTGGTCACTATGACCCATGTCCCTAACAACAAAGAAAAGCTAGAGGGGTACAGAACCCATCCACGCGTCCAGAGCCAAGGTCTTCCACTTCCTCCCACTCTGGAGGCCCTCCGACTGTTCTGGGCTGGGATCCTGAGGTTTCAATGCAAAGTGTCCCTGGATGTCAGGGCAGAAATATCCCTAAAAGTCCCTGAAACCATTTACAGATGGGGAAGCTGAGTCCCTGAGAGGCCCGCAGCCTGTCCGCAGTTCAGAAGTCAAGACCTGTGGCCTCCTGACTCCCCAGCTCCCTACTCATAACAAGAGCTGCTGCTTTGCACTCTAGGCCTCCTCCTGGGGAGGGAAGGGCCTGGACCCAAGCTCGGCTGCACTGGGCAAGACTGTGTCCAGAGGCAGGGGGAAGACCCCTGAGGGGCAGAGCAGAACACTGCCTCTTTGAGGCTCCCCTGAACACCAACCTGCCTCTATATGTCCTGGTGGCCACCTGGGCCCTGCCCTTGCTCCAGAGGATGGGAGAAGAATGACAGCAGTGGGGAGGGTGAACCAGATGGGGCTCACAGCTCCAAGCAGGGAACCAGGGTGCCTGGCCACCACCACATCTCAGCCCGCAGGTGGCTCCCAAGAGGCAGGCAGCCTCCCTGTAAAAATATCCAGCAGCTCCAGCGCTCAGAAGCAGCTAGAGATGCAGGGGGCAAGGGCCTGCTGAGTGTCGTCCCCAGACAGCAGGAGCCCCCTCCCCCCTCACACACACGCAATCCGGAACCAGCTGCACCTTGCAAGGCCTGGGGCAAAGAGAGCACGGTCCTTGAAATGACCCTTGCCCACGGTGCAGAGAGGGGCATCTCGCCCTGGTCGTCTCCCTTCAAATGCTGAGCTCACGCCCCACTTCCTCGCCACACAGCAAGGGCGTGAGATGCCACCGCGGGGCCCAGAATGCAGACAAGCAAATGGAAACTTCCAACTGCGCAGCCCCGAGCTCCTCAGATTTCCCAGCCCCCTCCCCCACGCCAGGCCCGGGGCAGCGGACCTGCCCGCCGGTGCCCCCGCCCGCCTGCCGAGGGCACTCCCGCCACGCCCAGGCAGAGACCGCCCGGTGCCCCGCAGGCGCTGGGGGCCGCGGGGTCCTGGCGCTGTCCAGCCCGGGGCGGAGTTCTCGGCAACTCCGCGCCGGGCTCCCGCACGCCCCCCTGCACGCGAGTCCCACGACCCGTGCCGGGAGCCGGTGCCCCGACCCCGCGACGGTCACGCCGGGCGGGACCCGGGGCCCGCGTGCGCCCCGCCCGCGCCGGCCACCGGAGGGGACGGCCCGCGGGAGACAGGGAGGGACCAAGGGACTGAGGATAGCGGTGCCCGCTGCCTACCTCGGTCCGGGCCGGCGTAGCTCCCGCGCAGCCCTCGCGCCGCAGTCGGGCCCCGAGCAACGCGCGGCCCGCGCCGCGGGCGGCTCATGCTCGGCGCCGGGGCCCGCGGCACCCGCCCACCCGCGGCCGCCCCCGCGCTGCGCCAGCTGCGGGCAGAGCGGCTCCCTCCGCAGCCGGCGCCGGGGAGCGCGAGCGAGCGAGCGCGGAGCGAGCACGGAACGGGCACGGAGCGGGCACGGAACGGGCACGGAGCGGGCGGGCGCGAGAGCGCGGGGAGCGGGCGGGCGCGGGGCGCGGGTGCGGGGCGGGCACAGGCAGAGGGAGGGCGCGGGGCGGGCGCGTGGAGAGGGAAAGTGCAGGACGAAGGTGGAAGGAGAGGTAAAGCGCGTAGCCAGGGCGCGGGGCGCAGGGCGCAGGACTCTGGGGTAGGAGACATAGAGAGAGTGCAGGGAGAAAGCGAGCCAGCCTTCGTTTAAAAAAGGATAATTCAACAAACCACCCCAAAGGTGATGTGGCCACCTCATGTGAAAGAACCTTTGGGGACTCCCTAGAGCTGCCCAAATGTTGGCTTCTGAAACCACTTCCGTGGGCAATTCGTGGTCGCTTTGATTATTCCCTTTAACCATCACAACCACCCTATAAGGTTGGTGTTGGTTTTGTTCCCATTGCACAGATGAGTAAACTGATGAGAGGGAAGTGAAAAGACCCTGCAGGATCAGGCAGGCAAAGCAAAGCTCAAAAACCACGCTGAGAGATTCCATAGTCCCCATTTCTCCAAAACCACTATGAGGAGGATGCGGGATCCAGCTCTTCTGGCTCCCAGTGAAGCTTCCCGTTCTCTGAACAGGCATCTTTGTTCTCTGGTCGCAACCTCAGGGGTCAGGAGTGACCCTTACAGGCACAGACTCAAGTGAATATGGAACAGGTCTAGGGCCAGGGAGCTCACAGGATGAAGAGGTTTGGGTGGAAGAAAGGCGAAGTACTCCATAGACATCCCCCACCCCTGCCTTGGAGAGGCTGAGGACCTTTCTTAGTCATTCATTCAGTACATATTTATTGAGTGCTTACTGGATGCTGGGTGCCATTCTGGGCACTGGGATACAGGTGTGAATCCCCCTGTCTGGTTGAAGTTTGCATTCTTGTGGGAAGCAGGCAGTAAATAAAAAGCACAAGAAAATATTTCATATGTCAGATGATGCAGATGCTTTGGAGAAAAGCATGGCAGAGAGAGGGTATAGGGAGGGAGTCCAGTTTGTGGAGTTATTTTATTTTGGCAGGTCAGGGAAGTCTTTGCTGAAGGGGTGACATCTGAGCCAAGACCTGACTGAAGCAAGCCATGATAAATCCAAAGAATGAACATTTGAGGCATAGGATGCGAAGGCCCTGGTGTGAGAATATGCGTTGGGTGTTTGCAAGCGATAATGAGGAGACAGACCGGTGTGCAAATGAGTGAAGAGTGTGGTAGAGAGTGAGATTCCAGGAAGTGCCCAGGTGACCAGATCAGGGAGAGTGGTTGGCCATTGGCCCATTGTGGTTTTGACTCAATGCCAAGCTGGTGGAGGGTTTTGCAGAGTAATGTTATGGTCTGACTTTTCTTGACAAAAACATTTTATTTTGAAAAATTCCAAACATTTACAAAAGTGGGAGCTAAGAAGGTAATAAGCCCAATGGCCCAACATCAACAATTACCAATACGTGGCCAATTTTGTTTCATCAGTACCCTCACCAACCACTATATTTGTTCAAGCGAGCATTTGCTTGTTATTAAGTGAACATTTATAACTTTTTAAAGTATAGTATACATAAATGATGGTATACAAATCGTAAATTTGTGCTCAATTGATTTTCAATGAGAATATTAATAACCATCTGTACCTTGATTTTCACTATGGGAAGGTTTTAAATTAGATTCATTTTCTTTAATAGATCGAGGGCCTTGCAGATTATCTAATTCTTCCGATGTCACTTTTGATAAATTGTGTTTTTTAAATATTTTTAATTTGGCTAAATTTTCAGATTTACTGACAAGTTGTTCATAACATCTTCATATTAGCCCACAGATGTCTGCAGAATATGTAGTGATGTCCCATGTTTCATTCTGATATTGGGAATCTTCATTTTCTCTTTCTTTTCTTGATCAGTCTTGCTAGAGTTTTGTCAATTTTACCATATTTTTCAAAGAAAACTTTTGCCTTTGTTGAGTTTTCTCTATTGTGCCTTCTATTTCATTGATGTCTACCCTTTGTTCGATTATGTCTGTATTTCTGCTTTGGTGGAGATATTTACTGTTTTGTTTTGTTTTTCAGTTTCTTAAGTTGGAAGCTAGGATCATTGGTTTCCAGCCTTCTTTTCTACTATATGCATTTAAACCTATGCATTCCAAGCACTGTTTTACCGTCTCTCACAAGTTTTCAGGTTTTTATTATCATTTAGCTCAAGATATTTTTTAATTTCCATCTTTTTAAATTTATTTGAGAGAGAGAGAGTGAGAGAGCACAAGCAAGGGGAGGGGCAGAGGGAGAAGCAGACTCCTCATTCAGCAGGGAGCCCGATACGGGGCTTGATCCCAGGACCCTGAGATCATGACCTGAGCCGAAGGCAGATGCTTAACCAACTGAGCCACCCAGGCACCCTTTAGTTTCCATTTTGACTCTCTTTTGGCCCATAAATTATTTGGAAGGGTGTTGGTTAGTTTCCAAATACTAGGAGGTTTTCTAGTTATCTTTGTATTACTGAGTTCCAGTTTAGTTATACAACAGGCAGAGGATGAACTCTGAATGATTTCAATTCTCTGAAATCTACTCATACATTTATGGCCCAGAATATGTTCTATTTTGGTAAATGTCCTATATGCCCTTGAAAAGAATGAATATTCTGCATAAATCAGTTAGGTCAGGTTGGTTAATCAGGTCCAAAGCTATATTGCTACTGAATGTAATTCGTGTTCTGTTAGTTCTTGGTTTTTTTATTTATTTACTTGACAGAGAGAGAGAGAGCACAAGCAGGGGAAGTGGCAGGCAGAGGGAGAGGGAGAAGCAGGCTCTCCGCTGAGCAGACAGTCTGACATGTGGCTCGATCCCAGGACCCTGAGATCGTGACCTGAGCCGAAGGCAGACACTTAACTGACTGAGCCACCCAGGCGCCCTCGTATTCTGTTAGTTCTTGATACAAACTGGAAACAACCCAAAGTCCTTCAATGAATGAAGGGATAAATAAATTGTAGCACAGCCATACAATGGAATACCACTCAACGACAACATGAGTGATTCTCAAGAGCATTATGCTAAGTGAAAGAAGCCAGACTCAAAAGGATTCAAACTGTATGATTCCATTTATATGACTTCTAGAAAAGGCAAAATTGCACAGGTGGAGAACAGATCGGTGGTCCCTGGGGGTTGGTGGGATGGAAGGATCGACTACAGGGTAGGGAAATTTTTAGGGACCATGAAAGTGTATCCGTGTCTTGATTTGTGGTGGTGGTCACATGACTATGCATTTGCCAAGACCTAAAGTAACCGTACACCAGAAAGAGTGAATTTTACTGTCTGTAAATTAAAAAGTAATTTTAATCTCCAGTATAATTAGAGGCTTCTTGTGGCTACCTTGTCATCTCTTTTTTGTTCAGATGTTGTCCACAAGTTTTCCGCTTTCCCCTCCTTTTTGCTATATCTATTATGGAGGGAATCAGGATGACTAATTACTGCCAATGAATATAGCATTACCACTGTTGTCACAAAATGAAGAAGAAGTAGGGTGCACAGGGGAGTTGGAGGGAGCAGTTAAAGGCTATTCAGATAGTCAGATGATGAATGATGGTTGCTTAGAACAGGATAGTCATGCTCATGAAGATAAGAAGTGTTTGCAACTCGACATGTGCTGCAGATAAAGCCAAAAGTCACTTGGGTCACAGAAAAAGAGAAAAGCCAACAGTCCTTTTGCCCCAAGCAGTCTTGCTGTCCATGCTCTGGAGCACATCCCAAGATGCATCTGCCTAGCTGGACACTGGTAGTACTTTGAGTGTTGTTTTATTTGGGCTGGCTTTGGGGTAGAGGGATTTCTGAAGGTTATGAGAACTAAAATACATATATCCATGACGATTCAGCCACCCACTCATCCTGTTGCACCTAGACATTGTCTTGCTCAAATTTGTCCCCCTTCAAGACTTCTCATCACAACAATTGCACTGGTTTACAGCTTTTTTACTTCCGTGGAGTTCAGTTCACTGACTAGGTCCTCTAGATCTCTGATTCTCTATCCAAACCAGTTCTTCCCAGGATTTCAGTTTTCTCCCTCCTGACTTCACTTGCCTTCCTTTTTAGCCTTGTTTCCATAGAATGGGTTTTCAGTTGTTCCCTTGGCAATACCCTGGATTTTCTTGCTTCTTTTACCTTCATATCTCCCACCTGGCAAAACTCCAGTGACAGATAAATCCAACTCTGCCTTCTCCAGGTGTCCCCTCAGGTATCTAAGTGCTGCTTGAGGCAGTCACACAGCCCTGCTCCCACTCTAAATTCACAATAAATTTGTCAATGAAACTGAGAACTCAACACTACTCAGTCATCCTCCTATAGTTCTTTCTTTCCTTTTCTTTTCTTTAAAAAGATTTATTTATTTATTAGAGAGAGAGAGCATGAGTGAGGAGAGGGGCAGAGGGAGAGGAAGAAAGAGAATCTTCAAGCAGACTCCCCACTGAGTGTGGAGCCTGATAAGGGGCTCCAATCCCAGGACCCTGAGATCATAACCTGGGCTGAAATCGAGAGTCAGATGCTCAACCAACTGAACCACCCAGGTGCCCCTCTTTCCTTTTCTTAAATTGTGAAAATACATGATACATACAGAAGAATGGATGAAATGTGTACATACGGTTTCAGGAATAATCATAATGAGAATACCAATGGAACCAGGACTTAGATTGAGAAATAGGGCACTGCCAGTACACAAGAAGGCTCGTTTGCATCCTTTCCCAATTGCTTGCCCTCATACCCTTTCCCTACCACCTCCCTCCCAGAGGTAATCATTATCCTGATATTTATTTCCCTGTCTCTGCTTAAACTTTTATCCCTAAATATGTATGGATATTCTTGAACTTTTGTGAATAGAATCATACTCTATTTTTACAGTCACTTACTTATATCATCAATATTATGTTTGTGAGATTCACCACACTGATGAGTGTAGCTTATTCATGTTGACTATTGTTTGGTATTGTTATATTTATTTGGTCTACTATTTGTTGATGTTTGGGGAGCTAACGTATTTTTGCTATTATTCATTCATTCACTAAACAAATATTTCTTGAGCACCTACTATGTGCCAGGCACTACTTTAGCCATTAGATCAGAACAGTGATCAAAACAAGTAAAATTCCCTTACCACATGGGTATTCTAAGGGCAGATGACTACAATAAACATTTTTTAAAAAGAAATTATATTTTATGTTAAAAGATGAGAAGTGCTAAGAACAAAAAGCAGGGAAAAAGATGAAAGGTACCAGGATTAGAGACTGCAATTCTATGGTATTTCCCACTGAGTTGACATCTAAGCTAGGAATTGAAGGGGTTGAAAATGGTGCCATGTGGCCATCTGGGGCAAGGTGTTCCAACAGAAGGAGGAACCAGTGTAGCAGTCTTGAAGCAGGACTAATACAAAAGGATCTGTGCAATGTAGCTGTGGTACTAACTACCCCAAGTTAGACCAAACTTCACAGGTTAAGGACACAGTCCCCACAAGACTACATTAACTTCAGACACAAGCTGCAAGCTTAGGGGTCCCAAGGCCACCTAAGCTTCTGACCAACTGGCTACAAATTTAGAGGTTTCCATTACCTCTCAAGTTTGGTAGTTCACTAGAAGAACTCACAGAATTCAGCTAAGCACTGTACTCATGATTACAGTCCTACCATAACAAAACGGTTTCAAATCAGGACCAGCCAAAAAAAGAGTCTCATAGGGCAAGATCTGGGAGAGTCCCAAACACAAAGTTTCCATGTCCTCCCCCAACAGAGTCAGAATGTGTCACCCTACCAGCCCAGAGTACTGTTAATCAGAGAAGTTCACCTGAGCTTCTGTGTTCAGAGTTTTATTTCTGTGTCCAGTGTTTTATTACATAAGCATGATTGAATTATTCATTGCCCATGTGGTTCAATCTCCATCCTCCTCCCCTCCCCAGAAGTTGGACTGATGTCATGTGACTCAAGGACCCAACCCTCTAATCACAGGATTGGTATGACAAGCCCCTATCTTGAGTCACCTTGTTAGCTTAAACTCTGGTGTGGTCTGAGGACCCACCATGAATAACAAAGATACTCCTATCACTTGGGAAATTCTAAGGGTTTAGAGTCTTCAGGTACCATGAAGGCTCAGGGACTTACAACTCTGCAGCCAAATCCAGCTTCATACAAAGGTTGGAAAGCCCACTCTGCCTGAGGGGTCCCTGGCAGCTGGCCACCTGGAGGTGCGATGTTGGTCAGCACCAAGGACAGAGCCCAGGCCAGCGTCTAAGGGCATTCCTGGCCGTTTAAGGGCATTCCTGGCCATCTGACTGAAGGACCTCCTTTCAGGCACTAGGAGGAGTTGGGGTAGGGATGTGCCCAAGTGCCTTGCAAATGCCACAGACCGCTGACATGCCCCTTCTTTTTTTTTAAGATTTTATTTATTTATTTGAGAGAGAGAATGAGATAGAGAGAGAGAGCATGAAAAGGGGGAGGGTCAGAGGGAGAAGCAGACTCCCCACTGAGCAAGGAGCCTGATGCGGGACTCGATCCTGGGACTCCAGGATCATGACCTGAGCCGAAGGCAGTCGCTTAACCAACTGAGCCACCCAGGTGCCCCATGCCCCTTCTTGAGTAATCTAGTTGCACCTCCTGAAGTATGAAGCACCAAGTCACTTAGGGGCTGGGAGGCCAAATATTAGATATAAATGGATGCCATGAGAGCACTGGATGCTGGGCAACCTCCCTGGAGAGAAATATATGATGTGTTCCCCAAAATGTCAAGTTCTGCCTGACCAACACAGACTGATCTCATGGCTCTGCCTCCTGGCCAAAACATGCTTTCTCTTTCTGGTTTGAGTGCTTACACTGCTGACTCTGAGATGTTTTGCTTTCCACTAGCCCTTGAATTGGGAAAGAAAGTGTTTTTATGGGTCCAACTTTATATGGAGAAATTCTGAGAGTAGTAGGAGCCACTGCAAGAGGGAGACAGTCTCACTGGGATGACACTACAGGTTACAACATAGCTGCTGAGTTGGGCACTAGCTCCATTTGAATTGAAACTCCCTGTTCCCAGAACTACTGAGTGGTGCAAAACTGTTCCTTCTCTGCCCCTGAGGGATTATCTTCTACTGACCACTTTCTATATCCCACATACACTAATCTCTCCTCTCTTCTGATTGTCATAGAAATCCTGTGGGATGGGTACTGCTGCTGCTGTTCCCATTTAACAGACTCAGAGATACTACGTCACAGCCAGTGAGTGGTGAATCCAGGACTGTCACCCAGATCTGCCTCGCACCAATGTCGCTGTTCTGTACTACATGGCTCCAAGGGCAGAGAATTCCTGGGGCAATGATTCTGGAGTAAAGGTTACACCACATCTGCGTTCCATAGCCTTCCTTCTCTGGGTAGTCAAAGCCACTTAGATTTGGGGGTCAGACAAAAAAATGGCATTACTTGGTGCTAGGCCTATAACGTCTCTGCTCCTGAAGCCAAGAGTCCGGCAGGAAGGCCAACATTAATGCACAAATAATCATGCACTATCAACCTCCCAGACTCTGTTATGCCCCTGTTCAATGAGACAATCATGTCTTTCTCACAGGAATGCCTAAGGGAGGAATTCCACTAAAAGTTGTCTGGCCCAACATACATGCTCAATAAACATGACCACCTTCCTGGCTGCATACTGAGAACCTGTGAATTGAACCCATTCCTTCTGGACACTGAGTCACTAGCAGCAGGTCTCCAACTGGGGGTCGTGAAG
This sequence comes from Mirounga angustirostris, assembly GCF_029215605.1. Taxonomy (NCBI): domain Eukaryota; kingdom Metazoa; phylum Chordata; class Mammalia; order Carnivora; family Phocidae; genus Mirounga; species Mirounga angustirostris. The sequence goes on along the minus strand of NW_026991714.1, from coordinate 117,838,897 downwards.
GTGGAGCAGCCCCTGCATGGTGGCATCATAGTGGATCTGCTGTCCTGGTGTGGAGTGGTTGGGATCTTCCAACAGCCACTCTCTGGCCACTGCCTTTCCTTCACTCCTGTGCTGCTCAAGGTCAGTTTGTGAGGCTTCCTGGCCACATAATTCTCTTCTTTGGAAGCGCAAGATGCCTCTCCATTAGGAATTGCTAGGAGCCCACAAAGCATGGGAGTTTGAAGGGAAGGGCTGTTGTCCCAAACGGAGAGGCAAAGGATGCTAGGGATGCCCGCACTAGAGGCAGAGAGGGCTTTGGCCCCAGAGGGCTTGGACGTGGCCATAGCTAATTCTTATGCCAGATCGGCCACTTACTAGCTATTTGAACTTGGGCAAGTTTCTTGTACCCTGCAAGCAGCAGTTTCCATATCAGTAAAGTGGCATAAACTGAGGCTCCTTTTTCAGATAAAGCAGAAGGTAACACATGGAAGACACCAGGAAAGTGCCCAGTACATGGCAGTGAACAGAAGTTGACAATACATACACACACCTCCCAAAACGTGCTTAACTAGACTAGCAGGGCAAGCTCTCCAAGACTGGAGACTGGTTTTGAATAATGGAAACATTTATTTGAGAGTGATAATGCCTAGAGGCTGATAGCATTTCTCAGGAAGTATAGTTAGTGCCCTGTCTCCCACACAGCACATTGGGCCTCCTTGGAAGCATGGTATGGTTGGTCTTGAAGAGGAAGGACATGAAGTCCCCTTGGGCCATGTTGCCTGCTTCTCTCATCTCCCAGGCTCCTGACCCAGCATAGGTCAGGCCATCCATGGTGTGTGGATGCCCCCTTCCTATCTCCCCTTCCCCATTCCTTTCTCCCTTAGAAAGGGGAGAGCTAAACACAGATGGAGTTATGTTCCCACCAACTGAACACCCCTGTCTTTCTGGAGGTTGTTGTGTTTGTCAAAATTCAACTCTGTCTCTCCTCCACAAATTAAATGACTCTTCTCGTTTGGATAAAAAACCCTAATGTAGATAAAAAAGTTCCTATGTGGATGCTACTGTTAACAGTATTTGTTTTTAATCTAAACAGATTATAACCAGCTAGAAAGTTTTCTCCATCCTTCTGATTTATCTGCTTTTAAATGTCAGCTTCAAGAAAGCAGACAATGGGCTCTGGGTCAGGAGGGCCCATAAGCTAAAGTCTTCCTAGAGAAAAGGGGAGAAGGAATGTGTGAAAGAGGAAACAGGAGTGTTTTCAAAGGGTCAGGGCTAGATAATGTTGTTGCACTCTTGATGCATGGTGCCATGCCCTCAGCATATGCTCATTAAATAAATGAATGAGTAAATGAATGCATAGAAAAAAAACAGGCACAGAAGTGGAAAATGCAAGGAAGGATTCATGTTCACTTAGCTGGGCAAGATGGCACTCAGGTCTTACTACACTCACATACTATGGGGGAAATAGGCAGCCATTTTACAAAGGAGGAGGCTAAGCCCTGAGAAGTTGGGAAACTTGTTCCAAGCCAATGGCAAGGATTAGGCAGACTCCAGATTACCCAGCTACCAGCCCATCCCATTCATTGTGAAGCCTCTTACCTGGTCTTGAGGTGTTTATAGCTAGACCCCCAATCATTCTTCCAGGTTGGACCAGAGGTGCTTTCTCTGATGACCCCAGGATTGGGACCACAGCTTCCCCAGAGGGGGTGGTCCATAAACCCCTGCCCAGGGAATGAGGGAAGGGAGAGTAGGTGTTCTGGGCAGGCACCCTGGGCCTCATCCTAGGACAGCAGTGACTGTGCTGTGTGAGCTCACTGCAGTGGGTCTCTGGTCCTGATTTTCACACTACTGTATGCCCCCTACCATGACCTAGCCCTCCTTAGTCAGGAGCAGTGGAGCAACATCTTCCTTATCTCCCATGCTCTGGGGCCAAACCCCGACAAGGGGCCGGCATGGTGGAGAGAGTGGTGTTGAATCAACCTCTGCTGCTCTGCCTGCAGCATAGCCAAGGGCTGGTAAAATAACACAGAAAACCAAAAATGAGGCTGAGAGAACAGAGAGGGAGACAGATGAAGTAAGAGAAGATTCCTTGAGAAAGAATGGAAAAGGAGCAGGAAAATATAAAGAAGCAGAGATAATAACTATGGAAAAAGAAAGAGAGGGACACCTGGATGGCTCAGTCAGCGTCTGCCTTCGGCTCAGGTCATGATCCCAGGGTCCTGGGTTTGAGTCCCAGGTCGGGCTCCTTGCTCAGCAGGGAGTCCACTCCTCCCCCTGCCTGCCGCTCCCTCTGCTTGTGCTTGCTTTCTCTCTCTCTGACAAATAAATAAAATCTTTAAAAAAAAAAATTAAAAAGAAAGAGAAAAACTGAAGAATAAAACTGTGTAAGTGCACTTATGTGTGCACATCCATGCTTGGGCATGTGTAGTGCATATGCATGTCTATGTGGGTGCACATATGTGAAGCAGGGGTAGGAGGCATATATGTGAGCACTGCATGTGTGAGCATGTACCCATGAGTGTGAGCATCAATCACATGTCCACTACCATGGGCTTGGGCATCCATCATGGTGGGCACTGCCAGCAAAGGCAGTAAAGCTTGGAATTTCTGAAATTCTCCAGGGGTTGGAGCCAGGTTGGGAAGGTGCTTGGCCTTTTCTGCTCCTCTAAGTTCCCATAGTCTGGCCACCCATTGGTCAGGGTGTCAGAGCCACAGGCAGGCCAGCATGGTATAGGCACTTTCCTAACTTGCTTGCAGTGAGGTGATGAGGGCAGTCTTGGACACTGAACGCACCTCAGTGCCTGGGTGCTGTCCAAAATGTGTTCTGTGTTCATTTCCATGTTGACCTTTTAAGAGAGAAATAGTACGTCTATAGTACAGATGAGAGGATGAAACCAACGAGGTCAGTTTTTCAGTCAGTTGTGGCCATAAATTTATACAATAACAAAATATTTTCTTAAGAAAACCATATCAGGAGAAGACTACTGTGAAAGGTGGGTTGTGTTGGAGGCTCTGAGAGGAAGGAGTCACAAAAGCAGAGGGGCCTGGGCTACTAAGGGGTGAGGGGTGAGGATTCTGGGGACAATAACTGGGGGGTTAGGCCCTCTGTCCTCCTCCTTCACTTGCTCCAAGACAGAGACAGTAGGTGTAGGCACTTGGGCCTCAGAGGCCTGACAGAGCCTGGGGCAACTCCCAAGAAGACAAGTAGCCCCTTTCCAGGAACCTCCACCACTGGGCTCACAACTGACTGCTGGGCTTACACATGTTCCTTGGGCAGGGCTGCAGGAATTTTCCTATGTGGGTAAACAGGAAATGGCAAAGGCAAGAGCGAACACAATCAAGTGTCCCTGTAATTTAACACACAACCAAGGAAAATAAACACAAAAGAGGAAGTCAATGCATCCAATGGAAACCAACATTTAAGGACCTAGAGTTAATTGAGAAAACAGAATACACTTTAGAATACGTAGAGATGTGAGTGAATAAAAAGCCAGAAAAATATTCAATTACAAATTTTTAAGGCATCCAGATTGGAAAGGAAGAAGTAAAACTATCCCTGTTTGCAGATAACATAATCTAGAATGTAGAAAATCCTAAAGAATACACACACACAAATTATTAGAGCTAATAAATGCATTCAGCAAGGTTGCAGGATACAAGATCAATATACAAAAATCAGTTGTATTTTTATATACCACATAAGAACAGTCTGAAAATAAGTCTGTATTAGTTTGCTAGAGCTGCCATAACAACCTTCCACAAACTGGGTGGCTTAAACAGAAATTTCTTGTCTCACAGTTCTGGAAGCTAGAGGTCCAAAATTAAAGGTGTTGGCAGGATTGATTTCTTCTGAGTACTATGAGGGAAGAATCTGTTCCAGGCCTTTTCTAGCTTCTGGTAGTTCCTTGGCTTGTGGCAGCATAACTTTGATCTTCACAGGGTTCTCACTGTATGCATATCTGCATACTAATTTTCACTTCTTATAAAGACACCAGTCATATTGAATTAGGGCCCACTCAAATATTCTCATTTTAACTTGATTACCTCCGTAGAGACTAACCCCAAATCAGGTCACGTTCTAGTATACTGAAGGACAGGACTTCAACATATGGATTTTGGGGAGATACAATTCAACCCATAACAAATTTCACTTATAATAGTATCAAAAATAATAAAATATTTATAAATAAATTTAACAGAAGTCTAACACTTGTACATTGAAAACTATAAACATAATTGGAAGAAATTAAAGAAAACTTAAATAAATGGAAATACATTCTGTGTTTATGATTGGAAGACTGAATATCATTAAGATGGCAATACTCCCCAAACTGATCTACAGATTAAAGCAATCTCTATCAAAATCCCAGATGAATTCTTTGAAAAACTGACAAGTTGATCCTAAAATTCATATGAAAATTCAAGGAGCCCAAAATAACTAAAGCAATCTTGGGGTGGGGGGGAGAACAAAATTGGAGGACTTATACTTCCTGATTTCAAAACTTACTATAAAGCTACAGTAATCAAGATTATGTCATATTAGTACAAAGATAGAGATATAGATCAATGGAATAAAATTGGATGTCCAAAATATAAACCCTCATATTTATGAGCAATTGATTTTGGAAAGGTTGCCAAGAAATTCAATGGAGAAAAGAATATTCTTTCAACAAATGGTGCTAAAACAACTGGACATTTACATGCAAGAGAATGGATTTGGACCCCTACCTCAAACCATATATAAAAATTAACTGAAAACATATCTAAAACGTAAATATAAGAGCTAAAACTATACAGCTTTCAGAAGAAAACAGGTGACTTTGGATTAAACAATGGTTTCTTAGATATGAGAAGCAACAGAAGCACAAGCAACCAAAGATAAAATAGATAAGTTAGACTTCATCAAAATTTAAAACTATACTTCAAAAGACATGATGAAGAAAATTAAAAGGCAAGCCACAGTCTAGAAGAAAATATTTTTAAATCTTATACCTGATTTTTTAAAAGTGTATTTAGAATAAAGATCTCTTACAACTCAGTAAATAGTATTTTTATTTTTTTTAAGATTTTTTTATTTACTTGACAGAGAGAGAGAGCAAGCAAGCACAAGCAGGGAGAGTGGCAGACAGAGGGAGAAGCAGGTTCCCCTCAGAGCAGGGAGCCCAATGTGGGGTTCAATCCCAGGACCCTGGCATCCTGACCTGAGCCAATCATGACCTGAGGCATGATGCTTAACCTACTGAGCCACCCAGGCACCCCAGTAAATAATATTTTTAAAAGCCAAACAACCTAATTTTAGGGCGCCTGGGTGGCTCAGTTGGTTAAGCGACTGCCTTCGGCTCAGGTCATGATCCTGGAGTCCCAGGATCGAGTCCCGCATCGGGCTCCCTGCTCGGCAGGGAGTCTGCTTCTCCCTCTGACCCTCCCCCCTCTCATGTGCTCTCTCTCTCATTCTCTCTCTCTCAAATAATTAAATAAAATCTTAAAAAAAAAAAAAAGCCAAACAACTTAATTTTAAAATGGGCAAAAGATTTGAAGAGATACTTCATCAAAGAATATATAGGAAGGGCTGATACACAAATGAAAAGATGTTCAACATCTTTAGTTATTTAGGAATATGCAAATTAAAACCACAGTGAGATATCATTTCCCAACCACTAGGGTGGCCAGAGTAAAAAAGACTGACCATACAAACTGTTGGTGAGAATTTGGGGAAACTAGAACGCTCACATTGCTGATGAAATTTAAATGATGCAACTACTTTAGAAAAACATTTTGGCGGTTTCTTTAAAAGGTAAACATAAATTTACCATATAACCCAAGCAACTCCACACCTAGGTATCTACCCAAGAGAAGTGAAAGCCTATCTCCTCACAAAGATGTGTATGCAAATGTTTATAGCAGCATTATTCACAATAGTCACAAAGTGTAAATAACCCAAATGTCCATCAACTGATAAGCAAAATGTGATGTATCCATACAAAGGAACACTGTTTGGCAATAAAAGATAATGAAGTACAACAGAGATGAACCTTAAAAACATTATATAAAATGAAAGAAACCAGAAGCAAAAGACTACACATCATATGACTTGATTTTTATGAAATATCCAAAACAGAGGAATCTATGGACAGAAAGTAAATTAGTTATTTCCTAGGACTGTGAATAGGAATAAGTACTTACGGAAGATGGGTATAAAGGATCTTTTGGGGGTGATGTAAATGTTCAGAACTGAATTCTGGCGATGGTTGTACAACTCTTTAAATTTTTTTTTTAAAGATTTTATTTATTTGACAGAGAAAGACACAGCGAGAGAGGGAACACAAGCAGGGGGAGTGGGGGAGGGAGAAGCATGCTTCCCGCCGAGCAGGGAGCCGGATGCGGGGCTGGATCCCAGGACCCTGGGATCATGACCTGAGCCAAAGGCAGTTGCTTAATGACTGAGCCACCCAGGCCCCCCACGACTCTTTAAATTTACTAAAAATCAGGGGCGCTTGGGTTGGTTAAGCGACTGACTTGATTTTGGCTCAGGTCATGATTGCATGGTCTTAGGATTGAGCCCCGAATCCGGCTCCATGCTCAGCAGGGAGTCTGCTTGAGATTCTCTCTCTTCTCCCTCTCCCTCTGCCCCCTCCCACCATTCAAATAAATAAATACTTTTTTTTTTTTTAATTTACTAAAAATAAGGGCTCCTGGGTTGCTCAGTTAGGTGTCCAACTCTTGATTTCAGCTCAGGTCATGATCTCAGGGTCATGGGATCCAGCCCTGTATTGGTCTCCATGCTGGATGTGGAGCCTGCTTTAGATTCTCTCTCTCTCCCTGCCCCTCCACCTCACTCTCTCTGTGTATGTATAAATAAATAAATAAATAAATAAATAAATAAATAAATAAATAAATAAATAAATTTTACTAAAAATCGTTCAATTGCGTGCGTGCACACACACCCCTAATAATATCTCACTGAAATTCCAGACTTCCAAAAATAGAGATACCTAAAACTTCCAGAGATTTAAAATAAAAGAGATTTTATCTGAAGGAAATGAAAAGAAATGTGCATAAAGCTTCTCCTTTTCCACAAATATGCAACTTATATGGAATAGTACCTCCAAAATCCTAATAGAATAATTTTAAATATAGGTTTTGTTTACAGAGAAATACTCATTTAAAGAATAACTTTTTAAAGTCTTCAGACATACAGCACTTACATGTAACCTTTAATACCCATAAACTTGAGAAAGAATTATGAAAAGATTTATTCTAGCAGAATGCAAAGTAAATATAGAGGAAGGAAAAGAATACAAGAAGTTATGATGAAAAGAAAACCAATAGGGGCACCTGGGTGGCTCAGTTGGTTAAGTCTGCCTTCAGCTCAGGTCATGATCCCAGGGTCCTGGGATAGAGCCCCGCATTGAGCTCCCTGCTCTGTGGGGGACCTGCTTCTCCCTCTCCCTTTGCCTGCCACTCCCCCTGATTGTGCTCACTCTCTCTCTCTCTCTGTCAAATAAATAAATAAAATCTTTTTTAAAAACTAAATAAATAAAATCTTAAAGAAAACTAATAATGTTAATTTGAAAAAAGTGCAGATGACACTAAATATAGAATAATAATCTGGAAAAGAATACTACTTCATAACTTCATGAGAAATGATGGAAGGAACAGAGGTAAAAAAAAAATGTGCTGAGAATTTTGTTTAGGAAGAGAGTAGAAATAGAGATCAATGCTAGGCATCAATAGAAAAAACTTTAGCAATATGTTAAAAATTTAAGGATTATACCATGAGATTAAACTTTAAGAGTTATGCTATTCTCTCATGGCTTAAAATATTCCTCAGAGAATAAAATAAATGGAGTAAACTTAATATAACAAGAGGAACAGAAAAGGAAATGTAAAACCAACAAAATAGCATGGGAATTGAAAGCACAAAATAAACTGGCAGGAATTAAACCAAGCACATCCTTAATCACAATACATGAGCCTGGGGTACATTCTCCTATTAAAACAATAAACATCTCAGACTGGGTACAGTAAAAAAAGATCCAATAATAATATCCTATTGAAATGGATACAATTAAAAGAAAATAACATGCATACAAGTGCACATTTGACAAAATTCCACACCCTTTCTTGATAAAAGCACACAGAAAACTAGGAATGAGAGGAAACTACTTCAATATCATAAAGGTCATATATGAAAAACCCACAGCTAACATCATACTCAATGGTGAAAGACTAAAAGCTTTTCCTGTAGGATCAGGAAGAAGCAAGTATGTCCATTCTTAACAACTTTTCTACTCGTCATCGTACTGAGAGTTCTAGCTAGAGCAATTAATCATGAAAAGAGCATAATAAGCATCCAAATTGGAAAGGAAAAAGTAAAATTTTTTCTAGTTGCAGACTTACATGAATGATATGTGCTGTCAAAACAAGCACCAGACTTTATATGTAGATAACCCAAAGGAAGTCACATAAAAAAATTGTCATACCAAATAAACGATTCAGCCAAGTTATAGGATATAAAATTGGTACACAAAAATCAGTTGTATTTCTATATACTTGTAATAAGCAATCCAAAGGAATTTTTAAAATTCCATTTACAATAGCATTGAAAAGAGTAAAATGATTAGAATAATTTTAACTAAGAAACTTAAAGATTTATATACTGAAAACCACCAAATGTTGCTGAAAGAAATTAAAGAAGACATAAATAAAGGAGAAGACATCCCATGTTCATTGACTGGAAGACTTAATATTATTAAGATGACAATACTATTCAAAATGATCTACAGAATCAGTGCAATCCCTATCAAAATCCCAATGATGTTTTTTACAGAAATTTTTAAAATCCATCCTAAAATTTATATGGATTATCAAGGGACCCCAAATAGACAAAACATCTTGAAAAAAGAAGAACAATGCTTGAGGTCTCAGTTTCTGATTTCAAAATTTACTACAAATCGACAGTAATCAAAACAGTATGGTACTGGCATAAAGATAGACATGTAGTCCAAGGGAATAGAATAGAGAGCCCAGAAATAAATCCTTGTATATATGATCAAATGATTTTTGACATAGGTGCCAAGACCATTCAATGGGAAAGTACAGTCTTTTCAACAAATGGTGCTGGAAAACTGGATATCCACATGCAAAAGAATGAAGTTGTACCCTTACCTAACATCATATACAAACATTAACTCAAAATGGATCAAAGACCTAAAAATCTGAGCTAAAACTATAAAACCCTTAGAAGAAACATAGATGAAATTTTCATGATATTGGATGTAGCAAAGATTTCTTGGATTAGACACCAAAAGCACAGCTTTGGAACCCTCATAGATTGCTGATGGGAATGTTAAAATGGTGCCACTGCTATGGGAAACAGTTTGGCAGTTCCTCAAAAAGCTGAACATGGATTGACTGTATGATTTAGCACTTCTACTCCTAGGTATTGATACCTAGAAATGGAAACCATGGAACAGAAACAGGAACTGAAATAAATACTTGTATCCCAGTGTTCACAGCATCATTATTCAGAGCAACCAAAAGGTGAAGACAACTTAAGTGCCGTCAACAAATAAATGGATAAACAAAATGTGTAATATACATACAATGAAATACTATTCAGCCATACAAAGGAGTGAGGCCCTGATACATACGACGGCATGGGTGAATTTTGAAAACAATATACTAAGTGAAATAAGCCAGATACAAAAGTACAAATATTGTATGATTCCCCTATATGAGGCACCCAGAATAGTCAAATCCAGAGACTAAAAACAGATTAAAGGTTACCAGGGGCTGGGGGGAGGATGGAGAGTTTTTGTTTAATGGATACAGTTCCTCTTCAGGATAATGAAAAAGTTTTGGGAATAGTGTTGATATTTATATAACACTGTGAATGTAATTAATGCCACTGAATGGTACACTTTAAAATGGCAAATTTTAGGGGCGCCTGGGTGGCTCTTGATTTCGGCTCAGGTCATGATCTCAGGGTTGTGAGATTGAGTCCTATGTCGGGCTCCACATTGGACATGGAGCCTACTGAAGATTCTCTCTTGAGGGGCGCCTGGGTGGCTCAGACGGTTAAGCGTCTGCCTTCGGCTCAGGTCATGATCCCAGGCTCCTGGGATTCAGTCCCACATAGGGGGAGCCTGCTTCTCCCTCTCCCTCTGCCTGCTGCTCCCCCTGCTTGTACTCTCTTTCTCTCTGTCAAATTAAAAAAAGAAAAAAGATTCTCTCTTGAAAAAAAAAAGAGATTCTCTCTCTCCCTATGCTTCTCCCTACCCCACCTCCGGCTCACATGCACACTCTCCCTTTCTCTCTAAAAATAAAAATAAATAAATAAAATGGCAAATTTTATGCTATATGTCTTTACCACCATTTTTTTAAATTAGTAATTTAATATACCCAACCCATTGAATTGTACACTTAACATGTATGAATTCTATGGCACGTGAATCGTATCTCAATAAAGTTTTTTCTCACATGTAAAAGAATGAAACTAGATCCCTACCTTACACCACTCACAAAAATTAATTCAAAATGGATTAAAGACTTAGTTGTAAGACCTAAAACCACAAAACTCCTAGAAGAAAACATAGAGAAAAATCTTCTTGACATGGATCTTGGCAGCGATTTTGGGATTATGACACTTATAGCACAAGCAACAAAATAAAAAATGAACAAGTGGGGCTACATCAAACCAAGAAACTTCTGCACAGCAAAGGAAACTATGAACAAACTGAAAAGGCAACCTACTGAACAGGAGAAAATATTCACAAATCATGTATCTGCTAAGGGGTTAGTCCAAAATATATAAGGAACTTGGTTTTGTTTTGTTTTGTTTTAAGTTTTATTTATTTATTTATTTTACAGAGAGAGCGAGCACAAGCAGGGGGAGCTACAGGGAGAGGAAGAGGGGGAGGCAGGCTTCCTGCCGAGCAGAGAGCCCGATGTGCACTCAATCCCAGGACCCTGGGATCATGACCTGAGCTGAAGGCAAACGCTCAACGACTGAGCCACCCGGTACCCCCAAAATATATAAGGAACTTGTAAAAATCATTGGCAAAAAAAAAAAAAAGTTCCAATTTTAAAATGGGCAAATGACCTGAATAGACATTTTTCCAAAGAAGATATTCAAATGGCCTTCAGGTACATGAAAAGATGCTCAACATCACTCATCATCAGGGAAATGCAAATCAAAACCACATAAATTATTACCTCACACCTGTTAGAATGGCTATAACAAAAAAAGAGAAGAGATAAATGTTGTTAACTATGTAGAGAAAAGGGAACTCTTATGCACTATTCATGAAAACATAAAGTGGTACAACCACTATGAAAAACAGTATGGAGGTTCTATTAAAAAATAGAACTACCATATGATCTAGCAATTTCACTTCTAGTTATATATCTGAAGGAAACAAAGTCACTATGTTGAAGATATATCTGCACCCACCATGTTCATTGCAACATTATTTACAATAGCCAAGACATGGAAACAACCTAGGTGTCCATCGATGGATGAATGAAAAAAGAAAATATGAGATATGGAGATATATATAATATAGATAGACTGGCTCAGTCAGTGGAGCATGCGACTCTTGATTTCAGGGCTATAAGTTCAAGCCTCATGTTGGGTGTAAGGGTTACTTAAAAATAAAATCTTAAAAAATATAGATAGACAAGGGCGCCTGGGTGGCTCAGTTGGTTAAGCAACTGCCTTCAGCTCAGGTCATGATCCTGGAGTCCCAGGATCAAGTCCTACATCAGGCTCCTTGCTCAGTGGGGAGTCTGCTTCTCCCTCTGACTCTCTCCCCTCTCATGCTCTCTCTCACTCTCTCTCTCAAAAAAAAAAAAATCTAAAAAAAATAAATATATCTATAGATAGACAGATAAATAGATAAAATGGAGTCATCAAAAAGAAGGAAATCCTGCCATTTGAGACAACAGAGAGAGATAAATACTATATGATCTCTCTTATCTGTAGAATCTTAAAAAAACAAACTTATTGAAAAAGAGATCACATTAATGGTTGCTAGAGGCAGGGGTGGGGTATGGGTAGGGAACTAGGTGAAGGTGGTCAAAAGGTACAAACGTCCACTTATAAGATAAATAAGCACTGGGGATGTAATGTACAACATGACAACAATAGTTAACAATGCTGTGTGGTATACATGAAAGTTGCTAAGAGTAAATCCTAAAAGGTCTCATCACAAGGGGAAAAATATTCTTGTAACTACAGAAGGTGATGGATGCTAACTAAACTTATGGTAGTAATCATTTTGCAATATATATGTATGTCAAGTCATGTTGTACACCTTAAACTTATACAGTGTAGTGTGTTAATTATATCTCAGTAAAACTGGGGGGAAGCTATCTTTAAAAACTGATGGAGGGGAGCCCGGGTGGCTCAGTCGTTAAGCGTCTGCCTTCAGCTTCAGCTCGTTCCCAGGGTCCTGGGATCGAGCCCCACATCGGGCTCCCTGCTCTGTCCAGCAGGAAGCCTGCTTCTCCCTCTCCCACTCCCCCTGCTTGTATTCCCTCTCTTGCTGTCTCTCTCTCTGTCAAATAAATAAATAAAATCTTAAAAAAAAAACTGATGGAAACATCAGGAAAGATTAAAATAGCTCCCCTTATAGTGGGAATTTTTTACACACTTCACTGAGAAATCAACAGAGAAAATGGAAAAATGATGGATAATAGATAGATACACAGATAATTTAAATTATTTCATTAAAATCTTTCTACCAACAATAGAATTAATCTTTAAAAAACACAAAAATTTCCTGAGATATAAACTTCTAAGTATTTCTTAAATCCAAAAGTATAATTTGGGCAGCCCGTATTCACTGGCTTCAAATGAGTAATCCCCCAAATTACAAAACACTTTCAAATAACTCTTGGATTTTAAAGAACATCACAACAGGGGTGCCTGGGTGGCTCAGACGGTTGAGCGTCTGCCTTCGGCTCAGGTCATGATCCTAGGGTCCTGGGATCAAGTCCTGCATCGGGCTCCCTGCTCCTTGGGAGCCTGCTTCTCCCTCTGCTTCTCTCTCTCTCTCTCTCTCTCTCTCTGTCTCTCATGAATAAATAAATGAACTCTTTAAAAAAAAAAAAAAAAAAGCACATCACAACAGAAATTACCAACCGCTAAGAAATGGATGACAAAGTGCTCCACTTTTTAAACTTGCAAAATATTTTCAAAACAGTATCCAAAGAAAATTTAAAGCCTTAAATGCATTTATTAGAGAAAAAAAAAAAGATTAGAAATAAATGAACCATTATCTTAGTCAAAAGCAGGAATGCCAACATCAAAATAAACCCCAAAAAAGTTAAAGTGATTGAGAAAGGAGAAAGAAAGTAATGAAATAGAAATGAAACATATAATGGGAAAAAACACACACGGGTAATGGATAAAACCCAAAGCAGTCCCCCGAATGTAGCAATGCTGAGTTTGGGCAGTTGCTGAGTGGTTCTGCCACACGGATGGTTGAAACCTGGGCCCTGAAGCCTGCTCAGACTCACCAGGAGAAAATGAGAAAAAACAAAGGCAGACCATACCAGGAAGATGAAAGAAGATACAAGAAATTACATAAGTCATAGTAGGCAGTATGTACAATAAAAGGTTTGAAAGCATAGACATCACGGAGAAATCTATGGGAAAACATGAATTATCAAAATAAGTGCAAAGGGGCGCCTGGGTGGCTCAGTTGGTTAAGCGACTGACTGCCTTCGGCTCAGGTCATGATCCTGGAGTCCCTGGATCGAGTCCCGCATCGGGCTTCCTGCTCGGCAAGGAGTCTGCTTCTCCCTCTGACCCTCCCCTCTCTCATGTGCTCTCTCTCATTCTCTCTCTCTCTCTCAAATAAATAAATAAAATCTTTAAAAAAAAAAAATAAGTGCAAAAATCCCAATAAACTAATAACTGCAAAGGAGGAAATGGACAAGAGTACAAGGTTTACCCTAAAATGCAGTGTCATTTTTTTCAGACAATGTGATTTTTTACCTAGAAAATTGAACTAACAAACTTTAAGAATAAGTAGGACAAATTCCATCAGGTGGAGAAACCTGCTTGTCTATGCCAAGCCCTCCAATCTATCAGCAATGATAAATTATAACATATAAGGGAAAATGTCATTCATAATAGCAACACTGTTGCAACACAGCGAGGAGTAAATGAAACAAAACTGTGCAAAACCTATATGGAGCAAATGATCAAATGTAGTGTCTGTAAATGTATTTTTAATTAAAATTTGCATGAATAGGGCGCCTGGGTGGCTCAGTTGGTTAAGCGACTGCCTTCGGCTCAGGTCATGATCCTGGAGTCCCAGGATCGAGTCCCGCATCGGGCTCCCTGTTCGACAGGGGGTCTGCTTCTCCCTCTGCCCTCTTCCCTCTCGTGCTCTCTGTCTCTCATTCTCTCTCTCTCAAATAAATAAATAAAATCTTTAAAAAAAAAAAAAATAAAATTTGCATGAATAAATAGATACACTGTGTTCTTGATGGAAGATTAAATATGATACAAATGTCAGTTTTTCCCAGATTGGTATAGAATTTAAATTTGGCATTAATTACAACCACACAAGATTTTCCCAATGAAATTGATGAGCAGATTCTTATATTTAAGGAGAAAATGTACAAGAATAGTAAAGATGGTTATGAAAAAGGAAAGCAATGAGGTAAAAATTCTCCATGATATATAAAAATATATAATAAACTTATAATTGAAACACTACGTAAGAATAAACATATAGAAAAGATATTCACTTTGAAAGAGGACAGTGTCCTGAAACTGGCTCACGCATTTAGGAATTTACTACATAAACTAAGAGTGTAAAAATATAGATTCAAAAAATGTTACTGGAACGACTAACTATCCATTCATAAAATAATAATGGTAGGTAGCTTCCTCCCAATACTCAAACAAACCCAGATGATTTATGCCAACAAAATTATAAAAATCATTTGAAGGAAATATATATATTTTTAAACAGGGGGGGCGGTGAGGGGGGCAGTACAGAGAATCCCAAGCAGGCCCTACACACAGCACAAGCCGGAGGCAAACTCAAGCCCATGATCCCGAGCCCATGGCTGGAGCCGAAATCGAGAGTCAGACGCCCAACTGACTGAGTCACCCAGCTGCCCCTGAAGAAAATATTTTAAAATACATTTTTTAAAAGATTTTATTTATTTATTTGACAGAGAGAGACACAGCGAGAGAGGGAATACAAGCAGGGGAAGTGGGAGAGGGAGAAGCAGGCCCCGCACAGAGCAGGGAGCCCGACATGGGGCTCTATCTCAGGACCCTGAGATCATGACCTGAGCCGAAGGCAGATGCTTAATGACTGAGCCACCCAGGCGCCCCTTAAAATACATTTATAAGTGAAGAAATATATAAGTGAAGAATATATATATTGAGGTTGGAAAGTCATTCTTAAGACACAGACTACAAAATCTGTAATATAAATGATTAATAAATTTTGGCTATATCAAACTTAAAACAAAAACTTTCTCTACAATAAAAGACACTAGATGCAAATGTAAAAGACAAGTTACAGCATGAAGACAACACACACCACATGTATCACAGGCAAGAGTATTAAATAGGCAAGAAAGTCCCTGTGACATCAGTAAGGAAAATTCAGCGAGGCAGGGGTGTGAGGATTGAACAAGTAGGTCAAAGAAAAGGAACTAGAAATAGCCAAGAGACATGAAAAAAATGTGCAACCTCAAGAATCAAGATACATTTTTCACTCATCAACTTGGAAAAAACTGTCAATACTTATGCTACTTAAGACTGATGGGGGTGCGGGGCGCCTGGGTGGCTCAGTCGTTAGGCGTCTGCCTTCAGCTCAGGTCATGATCCCAGGGTCCCGGGAGAGAGCCCCGCGTCAGGCTCCCTGCTCTGTGGGAGGCCTGCTTCTCCCTCTCCCGCTCCCCCTGCTTGTGTTCCCTCTCTCGCTGTGTCTCTGTCAAATAAATAAATAAAATCTTAAAAAAAAAAAAAAAGACTGATGGGGGTGCAAAAAGGTACAGCAATTTTAGAGGCCAATTTGGCCATATCTTCTAAAATGGAAATGTACAATCCCTTAGACCAAAAAACTATTCCTTCACCTATGCATAAACAAGCTATACAAGAATGTTTATTGAGCATCGTTTATAATAGCAATGTAAATATATAAAATAACCCAAATGTCTCTCAACATGGAAATATGTAAATAAATTCACTATGCAGCAGTTTAGAAGTGAGGTTGTCTTATATGCATTAATATGAGACGTTCTCCCAAGATTATGTTATTAAGTGGAGAAAGTATATTGCAAAAGCATGAATACATAAGATACCATTTACGCTAACCATTTATGTTAACTTACAGATGAAATCCAAATTATGCAAAAGCAAATTAAGCAAAAAAAACAAAAAAAAAACCTGTCAGCGGGGATACACACACCAGTTACAACGTCATCTTTGGGGAAGGCCTTGGGCTTGGTGGCAGGGAGAGAGTGGCCATGCAGGAGGAATTCTGTGGCATCTGTAGATTTCATTGTTTTAAGTAACAGAACATGTTCATGTATTATTGGTCTAATTAGAAGATAATCAAGTGCAAATATAAAGGATTTGATTTGGTTTGAGGTAAAGAACAGGTACACATGTGAAAGCACCTGCTGGGTCTTAGTGATGCTTAACGTGTATCCCTGGGCTGCCTTCCCAGGCCTGAGGGCCCCCAGGAGAAGAAAGAAGAGAGGACTCAAGTCTCTGCCCAGTCATGGGCGGTATTTTATCCCCAGGACAGAAAAGGGGTGTGTGTGTGTGTGTGTGTGTGTTTGAGACATAGAGAAATGTGTTGCGGTTCACTTTCCGACCCTGAGACATCAATGCCCATGTTTTTCCACATGATACCATCCTCTGTGCCATCAGGAGAATGGATAATGTGGCATTTCTGAACATAGAACCCCACTATCTCTTTCTGGATACTCTCCCATGCCTCTGATCCCCATTCTGCAAGGTTTGATGCTAGTACTTTCTCGATCTACCAGAAGGTGTCAGCAAAATGTTTCAGACACCAGCCAGGACTCATCTCTTCCTCCAGTGGTCCTTCAGTGGTTTGTTAATGGAAACAACGAGGGGCTGACGTCCTCCAGTCAAGCTACGAGGAGTGACAGGTGCAGGAAGCAATATTAACTTCAGGGCTGCCACCTAGGCAACAGAAAGTTAGGACTGCCAATGGAGAGACAGGTCCTGATTTCTGAAATGTTGAGGTGTAAAAGTGTACCTACTGGACTCTAGGGTCTCTAAAAGCCCTCCCAACTCTGGAACTCTGCAACTGGGTAATTTCCAGAAAGAAAACCGTGTGAGACTGTGAAGCCTCATTTCTCTGCCAGTGTGCCCAAGGAGCCTCGTGGTAGTGCCTGGACCAAGGACTCCATGCCTCTTCCTGCCTGCAAACTCTGGACTTGGTGGGTGGTGAAAGACTATGTTGCTAAACTTCATTGAATTGAATCCTATCAGGGGAAGTGGCCCCCACAGTCCTCTGGATCCAGAGAATACCTGTGAGCAAAAGCCTTTTCTTGCCTTGGATCACTGAGCCCACTTTCTGAGAGCCCAAGATCATGGAGGGAGAAACTAGGGATGGCGAAACATGGTCCTTGTTAGCCAGGACAGGTAAGTCCTCCCTTAATCCTAAAGAAAGGCTCAAAGGGGAAATGTAGATGGGCTTCTGCAGAGCTAAGTGGTTTGCTCCCGACGGAGCAAGGCTAATCCACGTGTAGGCCACCCCATTCCTGTCCTGTGAGTTATCCTATTCCCCTCCTGTCAGCCACCCCATTCCTACCTGTGGGCCATTCTGCCCGCCTCCTAAAGACAACTGTACCCCTTCCTGACCAGTCTGACCAGATTCTAGAACTCCACCTGCCTCTGTGTGCCATCTCCCTGAGTATCACATGTCCCTCTGCCCACCTTGGTTACTGCTGGGATTTCCTGTGGAACTCCCCAGGTCACTCTGGCTCCACTCTGGTAGAGGTATGATGGGCTGGGCTGGGAAGTCAAAGGAAGGAGGCAGAGCACAAGTGCACTGGTCAGGGTCGCTGAGGTGGGTGGATGTAGGGCAGAGCCACATGGAGAAGATCTCTGTCCTTACCTCCAGCCCAGGCTTCTCCGGAGGAGGGAGACTATCACATGGTCAGATATTGTTGGGGCTGGGACTGCTGCTGAAGCCTGCATGCTGTTTGTCTAGCAATAATGAGAATATTATCTCCAAGAAGGGACACTTTTCTTGGCGGGACAGGGTGATCATGGGAGACATTTATCTCAGTAAATGTGAAGCCCAGCCATGGAGAGCTGAATGGAAGGAACACAGATTTCTGCTCCTTGTTAATTTCATGGTTGACTTAACTGTTTTTAAGTGATTATAGTGCTGGTGATGATGTGCTTGAAATGCTCTTTTTTTTTTTCCCAGCCAGTTCTTCTCTTTATTTGTCCCAAAAGATTCAGACTCTTAATTTGAAGCATAAGTTCCCTGTCTTAGGGCTTCCTGTGTGTTGTAGTCTGTGGGAACATATTTTGCCTGTCCTAGGAGGGAGAGCATTGAAGAGAGAATAGCAATGATGATGATGATGATGATGATGATGATGATGATGAAGGCAATGACTACCTGTATTCCCCAGTAGTCCTTCTGACCAAGCTGAGCCGAGTGCCTGTGTGCATGTGTTGTTTTGTTGAAATCTCTCAACAGCTCAGGAGGCAGATGCAGCTGCCTGGAATGTGAGCGCCATGAGGGCAGGGCTTTTTAACCACTGCATCCAATCATCTAGAACAAGGCCCAGCATATAGTAGAGCTCAATAAATACTTGTATCATGGGTGACTGGGTGGCTCAGTTGATGAACCGTTGTCTTCAGCTCAGGTCATGATCTCAGGGTCCTGAGATGAAGTCCTGCATCTGGCTCCCTGATCATTGGGGAGCCTGCTTCTCTCTCTGCCACTCCACCCCCCGCCCCCAGGCTTGCTTGTTCTTTCTCTCTCTCTCTCTCAGAAATAAATAAACATACTTTTTTAAAAGTAAATAAATATTTGTTTCACAAAAGGGATATAATAATCATCCACATTTTTAAAACAACAAAACTGAGCCTAAGAAGATTAGAAGACTTGCCCAAGGCCACACAGCTTAGAGGTGGCAGAACCAGAGTGGGAACTCAGATCTCCAGGACCCAAAAGGTTGCAATCTGCCTGTGGGGGTGGGGATAATGCAGCCTCTCCTCAACGGTCAAGGTAGGGGAGTGGTGTGAAGGCACTTTGGAAAGATATAGGAAGAACTGTACAGGATGGGCTACATATTTTTGTAACGGATTGTGATTTAGGTTGCACGTTAATTTAGGAACTCTTGCAGCAGTATTTTTTTTTTTTAATGTGGACTTACAATCCTGAGATCAAGACCTGAGCTGAAATTAAGAGTCAGATGCTTTAACAGACTGAGCCACCCAGGCGCCCCTAATGCATTTGGGTTTTTTGTTTATTTAAAGTAGGCTCAGGGGCGCCTGGGTGGCTCAGTCGTTAAGTGTCTGCCTTTGGCTCAGGTCATGATCCCAGGGTCCTGGGATCGAGCCCCATATCGGGCTCCCTGCTCCGCAGGAAGCCTGCTTCTCCCTCTCCCACTCCCCCTGCTTGTGTTCCCTCTCTCGCTGTGTCTCTCTCTCTGTCAAATAAATAAATAAAATCTTAAAAAATAAAAATAAAAAAATAAAGTAGGCTCCATGCCCAGCGTGGAACCCAAGAGCGGTACTTGAACTCACGACCCTGAGATCAAGACCTGAGCTAAGATCAAGGATCAGAGGCTTAACCACCTGAGCCACCCAGGGAGCCCCACAGCAGTACTTTCCAAAGATGGCCGCACGTGTGTTTTTTACAGTGTAACGTGGAATCTTGCCCTGTGTCTGTCAGGTGCCTCAAGCCTACACTCTCCGCTACAGTGATCAGGAGGTACAGGCAGCTGATGGGCATTTGCAATATGGCTGGTTCAACAGCAACGTGCTGAGTGTAAAATACATGTCACCTGTGGAAGACTTTGTAAGAAAAAGAGGATATAAGCTATCTTGCTAACAATTATTATATTGATTACATGTCAGATAATATTTGGGGTATAGGAGGTTCATAAAATATAGTACTGGGGTGCCTGACTGGCTCAGTTGGTAGATCATGCAACTCTTGATCTTGGGGTTGTAAATTCAAGCCCCACATGGGTGTAGAGATTATTTAAAAATAAAATCTTTTTTTAATTAAATAAAAATAAATATAGTTATTAAAATGAATTGTACCTGAGAAGTACCTGCTTTACTTTTTAAATGCAGCCATTGGAACAGTTAAGTGTCCTCGGGGGCCACACTGCACTCCTACAGGACAGCCCTGCCCCCAGATTCTCCTGGCCTCTGGGCACTCTGAAGCCAGACAGGGAGGGGCCGGGGCAGGGCTCCCTTCCTGGCCCTGAGGGCTGAGTGAGACCCCACAGGGGAGGGGCCTGCCTTTCCTATGCCTGGGACCTCACACCGGCACCAACTGCAAGTGTGGTTATTCCAGTTTGAAGAGGCTGAGGCTTTGAAAGGCTCAGCAAGGGGGTGGTGAAGCCAGCTCAGACCCTCCCACCTCACACTCCGCTCAGTGCTGGTACGTCTCACCCCACCTGCTTCTGGGCTGAGGTGTCTTCCTCTGCCTCGCCTATGAAATTCACCCATTTTAAGTGTGAATTCAACGATTTTTAGTTAATGTATAGAGTTAAGCAACCATCACCACAATCCACGTTTAGAACATTTCTATCACCCCATATGCAGTCCTTCCCCACTCCTACCCCCTCCCCAGGCAACCACTAATCTACTTTGTCCCAGCACCACTTGTTAAGATAACTATCCTTTCCCTCCATTGAATTGCCTTGACATTTTTGTCAAAAACCAATTAACCATACACGTAAGGGTTTATTTCTGGCCTCTCAAGTCTGTTCCATTGATATATAGGTCTGTCCACATGCCAGTATCACACTATTTTTTGTTTGTTTTTTTACTGAAGCTTTACAGTATTTTGAAGTCAGGAAATGTAAGCCCTCCAATTCTGTTCTTTTTCAGAATTCTTTTGGCTGTCTTTGCCCTCAGAGATAAGCTTGCCAATTTCTGCAGAAAATTCCTGCTGGGAAAAAGATTGCATGGAATCCGTGGACACTTTGGAGAGAATTGCCCTCTTAATGACGTTGCACCATCCAATCCGTGAACACAGACGCCCTCTGTCTGTTGAGGTGCACACAGGTTTCCCTCAGCAGTAGACCCGTGTCCTGGGCCCTCCTGTCCTCACAGCAAGAGCATCAGGCAGGCTCAGGCTCTGGGCCTCCCCACAAACACACACTGCAAAGTCATATCAGGATGAAATACCCCTTATTATGTCCCTGAAGAACAGAGGGAATTTTTTTTAATACTTTACTCTAGTAGATGGGGATTTACGCATACCACAATCGTATAGGAGCTCAGCTGAATGGATCGGCATTATGAAACAGAAGCCAGGTTGTTTGTTCCGTTGTCAAGAGAGCAACTCCAAACATCAGCTGAATTCTGCTCGCCCTCTCGTGGCTACATTTGGCCCCACTGTGGCAGATGGGGCCTGTCTGGGCGCCCCATGAGGGGCCCCTGCTTGGTGGCTAGGTATAAATGGGGCCTGTCTGGGCGCCCCATGAGGGGCCCCTGCTTGGTGGCTGGGTATGGGCCACTGCCACAGGCCTCCTGCTGTGAGTGGGAGGGAGGGACTAGGGAAGTCACTATCTGTCCACCGCCTGGGAAGGGCAATCAGGACCCACCCCCTCCATGCTTCATTCAGCCTGGTGGTCCCCTGCAGACACCTTTCCTGCCACAGGCTCCGACAACATTTCTAAAGGCAATTCTACTACAGGACACCTCAAGTTGACCTGACAGCACCTTGACAAAGCAAGTAAGTCAAGGAAGTGAGTAAAGGAAGAAGCTAAACAACTGTGAGGATGTCGACTATATCTCAATAAAGCTGGGATAAATAAACAAGGCAATCCGCTTAACCAGTTGCACCCTAAAAATACTATTTTTCATGTCAAATGTCTTTATTGCTTTCACTATAGAATTATTTTGTTAAAATTTGAAAAAATATCAAAAAATGTCATAAAGAACAAAAACCCGTAATCCTACTACCCAGTTATAACCACTGTAAAATGTGTATATACATTTATAGGATGTGTTTATGTCCACTTGAAACAAATTGTTCACTATAATGGGTGTGTATATGTATGTGTCTGTGTGTATGTGTATTCATATATAAATGCCACTGAAATATGCTTTTTAAACTTGATATTACACAATAAGCATAATTTAATGTCAATAAACAGACACCTATGACATCATATTTTCTCTCCTGTATATTATTCCATTGCACAATAATGGTTTCATAATCAGTCCTCTAGTTTGGGTTATTTCATTCATTTCTAACTTTCAATTTCTAATATGTCATTCTCTAATGAGCATTGGGGTCAGTTAGGATGTTTTTGGCTTCAAGTAACAGTAAATCTAAGTGAAAGTGGTTTAAACAATAAGGATAGTGCAGAATCTCATGTAACATGAGACCCAGAGGTGGAAGGCTTCCAGGTGGGCTGACAAGCTCACTGATCTCATATTTAACATGCAAGAGAACACCACTAGAGAATTTTTAAAAAGCACCTTCAAAACTATTTGTGCCTTTTAAAAAATTATTTAATTTACTTATTTGAGAGAGAGAGTGTGTGAGTAGGGGGTGGGGCAGAGGGAGAGGGACAAGCAGACTTTGCTCTGAGTGTGGAGCCCGACGAGGGGCTCGATCTCACAACCCTGAGATCATGACCTGAGCCAAAATCAAGAGTCAGATGCTTAACCAACTGAGCCACCCAGGTACCCCAAAATTATTTGTACTTTTGAAGCTCCTT
Source organism: Mirounga angustirostris (assembly GCF_029215605.1). Taxonomy (NCBI): domain Eukaryota; kingdom Metazoa; phylum Chordata; class Mammalia; order Carnivora; family Phocidae; genus Mirounga; species Mirounga angustirostris. The sequence goes on along the minus strand of NW_026991714.1, from coordinate 117,815,971 downwards.
CTGGCTGCTGTGCAGTCATCATACATAGAACGAGGCAAAAGAAAGCAGTGGTGAGGCTATTGCCATAAATCAGGAGCAAGGATGGGGGCTTAAAGTCAGGAATTAGCAGTAGACACTGAAGACATGGATATGAATACTTTGGAGGTAGAGCCCACAGCATTGACAGTAAGGCCCGGCAAAAACTCCCACGTTTTTGTCTTAAGCAACTGGGTGGAGTGGATGCATTTCTTGGGATAGAAAAGCTGAAAGAACAGGTTGTAGGGAAATCAAATGTCTATTTTGGATGTATTAAGTTTGAGATGTTTGTTGAACACCCACACAGATATGTAAAGTAGGCAATTGGATCTGAGTGTTCAGTACCCAGGGAAGAGGACAGGGCTAGAGACACACACTTGGGACTCATCAGCCTGTAGATAATATCTAACACTAGGTAACTGGATGAGGTCACTTGGAGAGAAGTGTAGACAGAGGAGTGCAGGGCACAGGATGGATCTTTGTGGCATTCAGACACTTACAGGTCAAGCAGAGGAGGCCAACCAAGGAGACTGAGTTGGAGAGTGGAACAGCAGGACTGAAAGAGCTGAGTCACGGAAGCCAGAGACAAATGCCTCAGAATAACGGATCGGTCAATTGGGTCAAGTACAGCTGAGAAGTCAGATAGGAAAAGGACAGAGCATGTGAAATAGAGTGTCACTATAGATCTGTCTCTCCAATGTGGTGGCCACTAACCACATGTGGCTATTTAAATTTAATTGAACTTAAATTAAAAATCCACTCCTCAGTTACATGAGCCACATTCAATTGCTCAACAGCCACATGAGGCTAGTAGCTGCCAAGTTAGACAATGCAGAGACAGAGCATTTCCACCATCCCAGAAAGTTTTGTGGGTTTTTTTAAGATTTTATTTATTTATTTGAGAGAGAGAGAGAGACAGCGAGAGAGGGAACACAAGCAAGGGGAAGCGGCAGGCAGAGGGAGAAGCAGACTCCCCGCAGAGCAGGGAGCCCGATGTGGGGCTCGATCACAGGACTCTGGAATCATGACCTGAGCCAAAGGCAGATGTTTAACGACTGAGCCACCCAGGCGCCTCCCAGAAAGTTCTATTGGGCAGCACTGCTAGAGACAATAATTTTATGAATTTTTGCTGATAAGAGAACAGAGAAATGGATTTGTAGTGGGAAGGCAAGCAGATGTCAAACAAGAGTGGTTTTTAGTTTCTTTTTGGTCTTGAGAAGAGATATGCTGGAGCATGACTATATGCTGATGAGAAGGAGCCATTAGAAAGGGAACAATGGATGGTAGAGAAAAGCAAGTGAGGTGTGAAGACCTTGAGAAGCTAGAGCAAATGGATTCTGCTGAGAACTGAAGGGACTGAGATTTTACCCCATTTGCAAGCTAATGAGTTAGCCTGCCAAGTTTCATGAATGCTGGTAAAAGATACATGGCTGCCCTTTGCTTCAGGGGTAGATAGCATCTCTATCTTCCAAGGCTGATTGCTAGTGAAGATCATCCAGAACAAAGGCCAGTGCCTAGCTAAATGTGCAGAAACATGAGACCACGGGGAACTGTCTGATGAGAAGAGCCAGAGCAAGGGTGAATGTCTTCACTGTAGATGGGAGCAGGGACACAGCATCCAGGATGACAGGAGGCCCAGATGAGTGTGAGTCCAGATGCAGGTTGGGGGTGATTTTGATGGTAGGATGACAAGCAGTTCTGGTCTAATGGAGTCCATTTTTCCAAAGAAATGTGATGGGGGGGGTGGGGAGACAGAGCTGGGAAAGAGAGGGGAGTGAAGAGGGTATGATATATTGTCCTAGAAGATGGTGTGTGGACAGAATAATGGTTCATCCACATCCTAATCATTGGAAAGTAGGAATGGGACCTTACACAGAAAAAGGGACTTCGTGGGTGTGATTAAGGATCTTAAGATGGAGAAATTATCTTGAGTTATCTAGGTGGCCCCCATGTAATCACAAGGGAAAGAGGGAGACAGGAGAATCAGAGGAGATCTGAGGACAGAAGCAGGGGCTGCAGGGATGCAGGGCTACAAGTCAAGGAATGTGGGCAGAGCCAAGAAGCTGGAAAAGGTAAGGAAACAGATTCTCCTTTAGAACCTCCAAAAGGAATATAATCCAGCTAACACCTTGTTCTTACCCCAGAGCGTTATAGGCTGAATTGTGGGGTGCAGCCAGGTGAGTCCAGAGCAAGAGAAGGGAAAGTTGAACTGAGGGAGTGTTTATGATGATGACTCTTGGAATCTGAGCTCTGTAGGGAAGGAAGTGAGGAGGGCGATAGATAATTAAAGGTAGGAGAGTAGGTAGATTAAAGGTCTCAATGGGGTAAAAACTGATGTAATGGGAAAGAGGGAATTTTCTAAAATAAACCAATCTGATCATATAACTCCCTTGCTTAAAACAGTGTTGTCCAATTCGTGTAAGATAGCATCACATTCTCTAACTTGGCCTGCAAGGCATCCCTGTTTGGGCTTGGCCTGCAGCTCAAGCCTCTCCTTTAGGATTCCACACCCTCTGCCTCCTTTAGGCCTTTGCATATTTGTTCCCATCTGGAACATTCTTCCCACCCTCCACCCTTCATCTACCATGACTGATTCTCATTCATCCTTCAGGCTCCACCCTGGAATGCTATTTGCTCTGACGAGTTTCCCAGAGCCCTGGACCGCTTAGACCCTCTGTGGGAGGAACCCTGCATCCCCCTCTCATGGCACCATGTAATTGTCACCTCTACCTCCAGACACCAAAGCCTCCGGAGCAGGTACAGCACCTAGCACACAGGAAGATCTCTAAACAGGGGCTGAATGAGTTAAAAATAGACACCACTTGAAATGGCTTAAATGGTTCATTTACAATGATAGATGAGAGACTGGGGAGATCCTTAAGAAAATCTCCCATGTCAGAGCTTTAGTTCCGGGGAACATTCTGGCTCCTCCCTGACCTCTAGCCAGAGGTCCCTAGCGGTTCCACACTCCATTTTGTCAGGGTATTTGAAAACACCCTTCCCCCCATCCAGTCTCTGTCAGTACAAAGTGTTGGTCTCCATTTTTGTTGACCTTGTAGAATGTTTATCTTGTTTTCCTCTTCCTTCCCTTTTCCTCATAATGTCTTTGTATGGATCCTTTTCTGATCCCTTTTTTTTTTTTTAAGATTTTATTTATTTATTTGACAGAGAGAAAGATAGCGAGAGCAGGAACACAAGCAGGGGGAGCGGGAGAGGGAGAAGCAGGCTTCCCACAGAGCAGGGAGCCCGATGCGGGGCTCGATCCCAGGACCCTGGGATCATGACCTGAGCTGAAGGCAGACGCTTAACGACTAAGCCACCCAGGCGCCCTGATCCCTTTTTGATAACTCATCTCCTTGGAGGTGTTTTCTGAGCCAGCTCTTTGCAGAAGGTTCATGTGAAGTAGGGCCCAGGGCTAGTCAAGCTTTTAATATGTGATTATCTTTTTCCATCTTAAAAAAAATGAAATCTCTGACACATGAGAGAATATATGAAATATAAAATACATATTTAAGATAAAGAAGAAAATAGAACAAAGACCAATGTAGCTGGCACTCAGGTTGCAGAATTGGGTGTTATCACCATCTTTGGGGCCCTTTAATGCCTCCACTGCAGGGCAACCATGACCCTAAATATGTGCTTACTAATCACCTATTAGTCTGCACAGATAGTGGGTTTTTTTTAATCCCTACACTTAAATTGTTTCACATATACTTGGACTTTCAAAGAAGTGGTTTTATGCTGTATATCTTCTTTTGCCATTTGCTTTTCCTAACAAACATTTTATTTGAGAGCTTGCTCCAAGTTGGAGGAAGTGGTGACATTTGTTAGTCATTGTCCCTGCTGGGCAGCATTCTACTTCAACGACTGTGCACAATTTCTCTATTCTTCTGTAGAAGGACCTTTGTGTCTTCCCCAGGCTCTATGATGTTACCTATCTAGACTATCTAGAACAACAAAGCTGCCTAGTCCCCCCGGGCCCCTATCCCAGAGTCCTGCTGGGGTCTGCTCCTTTGGACATGTATGGCTGGGACTTAGGACGTGCCTAAAGTCAGCCCTGCTAGATGGCAGCAAGCTGGTTTCCCAAGTGGCCACCATGTGGATACTCCAACCCTCAGAGATGACCCACTATTCTATGCCTTTCACATCTTTCATGGGTTTGAGAAACAAGACAGAGGATCAGAGGAAAAGGGAGGGAAAAATGAAACAAGACAAAATGAGAGAGGGAGACAAACCATAAGAGACTCTTGATCTCAGGAAACAAACTGAGGGTTGCTGGACGGGAGGGGGGTGGCAGGGATGGGGTGGCTGGGTGATGGACACTGGGGAGGATGTATGCTATGGTGAGCACTGTGAATTGTGTAAGACTGATGAATAACAGACTTGTACCCCTGAAACAAATAATACATGATATGTTAATAAAAAATAATAAATAAATAAATAAATAAATAAATAAAATGCTGCAGAGATTTCATCTCAGTTCTTCAGAGGATAAAAATGAACCCTAAAAAGATGTCACTTACCAGAAGTTCACTGAAGTGTAAATGATGCTGTATATTGGGGGATATACTAACCTTTTGGGGACAGCTACTAATATTTTTGTGTCTAGACTTCTGTTTCTTCAATTATAAATTATGAGAGTTATTTCTATTTGTCTTATTCTTGAGACTGAGGTGACCACTCAAACAAACTTCTTTCAGATATTAATGTCAGGAAATGGTCTTTTTTTTTTTTTAAGATTTTATTTATTTATTTATTTATTTATTTATTTATTTATTTATTTATTTATTTATTTGAGAGAGAGAGAGCGAGAGCACAGAGGCAGAGGGAGAAGCAGACCCCCAGCTGAGCAGGGAGCCCGATGCGGGGCTCGATCCCAGGACCCTGGGATCATGACCCGAGCCGAAGGCAGGTGCTTAACGACTGAGCCACCCAGGCGTCCCAGGAAATGTTCTTTCAATAAACCCCCGTGCTGTAACACTGGGAAGGAGACATTCAGAGTGGAGGGACAGGTTTCACTGAAATCTTGATTTTATTCTCGGATTGAGCTCAGGGATGACACGATCCCTCCCACACCAGTGCAGGCATAGCTACTCCCTCCGTCTCTGCTCCCTCCGCCTGTGCTGGATGTGGCTTCAAGGTTTTTCCATTTTTATTTCACTTAAAACTATGGGGAATACAAAAATTTACTTATGATCTCTTCAGATTATTTTAATGATTCTTTTTTTTTTTTTAAGATTTTATTTATTTATTTGACAGAGACAGAGACAGCGAGAGCAGGAACACAAGCAGGGGGAGGGGGAGAGGGAGAAGCAGACCCCCCACCGAGCAGGGAGCCCGATGCGGGGCTCGATCCCAGGACCCTGGGATCATGACCTGAGCCGAAGGCAGTCGCTTAACCAACTGAGCCACCCAGGCGCCCTCTTCAGATTATTTTAAACTATTAATGGTTTTAACAGATACTGGAAAAGAGAAGAAAAAACAAATTTAATTCCTCCACAAGATTGCATCTTAGGTAATTATTTTTCTCTTGACTTCTCTTTACTGTTTGCATAATAAATAGAAGACCAAGAATAGAAAGAAACTCATCTGACATACCCATTGTTTCTTTTTTCTTTTCTTCTTCATTCCTTTCCTGTCTTCCTCCTTTTTTTTCCTTCCCTCTCTCCTCCCCCACCTCCTTCTTTCCCTCCTTTTCTTTCCATAAGATGAAACTGAGAAGGGAGAACACTACCTCAATAGAGTGTTGTGGGGCATGTTGGTTGGAAAAAGCAAGGCCAAGATGTTTTGAGACTTTGAAGTCTGGTTTTCTGTTGTTCTTTCAACTCGAGGGCTAAGAACTGCATGAGGTCATGATATGATAGTTTAGGATTGGTGGACATAGCAAGACAAAGGCTCAAAGTGTTTTAGTGTCTAAACTGTTGTTTCCTGCTTCCTATTGAGGAGTTGATGGGTCTTTCCAGATGTTGTTAGAATGAACAATAAAGTTGTTTATGAGAGTTTCTTAGGAGAGTAAGGCTATGTTAAAGAAGGCAGCCCAGTAGTGATGTCCCATTAGTGTAGACATTGAGCTGTGGGAGCAGTACCCCTGGATGGTCCATCGTACCTGGGACCATCCCTGCACATCGCCATCTGTTTCGAGTGTCACCTGGGGGTGGCCCTTTCAGCATCTACACAGTTTTAAATAAAAACAGGATCAGCATCACTGATTTTTCCTTCAGCCTCAAATTCCAGTACAGCTGAACATAGCACTGTTACTGATCCTTCTTTATCTAAAATGACATTTTGTTTATTGTGGACTTTTTGGAATTAGTTTTGATTTTTTAAAAAGACTACATTAAGGGGGCGCCTGGGTGGCTCAGTTGGTTAAGCGACTGCCTTCGGCTCAGGTCATGATCCTGGAGTCCCGGGATCGAGTCCCGCATCGGGCTCCCTGCTCAGCAGGGGGTCTGCTTCTCTCTCTGACCCTCCTCTCTCTCATGCTCTCTGTCTCTCATTCTCTCTCTCTCAAATAAATAAATAAAATCTTAAAAAAAAAAAAAGACTACATTAAGGAGCACCTGGGTGGCTCAGTCAGTTAAGCGTCTGCCTTCAACTCAGGTCATGATCTCAGGGTCCTGGGATCCAGCCCTGCATCGGACTCTCCTCTCAGCAGTGAGTCTTCTTCTCCCTCTCCCTCTGTGATCTCTCTCGCTCTCACTCTCTCTCAAATAAATCTTAAAAAAAAAAGATTACATTAAAATATTATCTTGATTACAGGGTTAGGTTGTTTTGGGTTTTTTTTTTTTCAGTCACACATCTGCCTTAATTGTGAGCAGCAGGTGGGACACTTCTATCAACAGTAAAAAAAAAATTAATTTACAAAAGCAGGGATTCAGTGAAGCTTCCTGGTTCAAACCCTTGGGAGCTCATATGTAGATGTCAACCCAGAGCAGTGGGAAGAGGACTCCAAAGCCCATGAAGAGTGAGGACAGCAAGAAGATGAGAAGCTCTTTGTAGATATCCCAAGTGTACTTCATAAATGTGGAGGTAACTTCATAAATGAAGAACCAGGTGGTAGAGAGCATGCCAAGGGCCCAGCACCACAGTTAGATGGGGGAAGACAGCCGGATTCACGAGCTCCATTTTGCCAGGCACAGGGTAATCCACTGTTCTACAACCAGAACAACACACTGGCTGGATTACAGGGTTTTTTGACAGCCTCTTAAATGTCCCTAAGCTGAGTGCCATGCCTGCTTCACCCTACTCCCAGTCCTTTTTCACAAACCTCTTAATCAAGGAGATCTATAGCCTCAATGGCTTGATCTAACTCACCTGCTAGTCTGTAGCACATGGGATCTCCCATTTTCTGGGCCTCCTGTAAAGCATGAAGTGAAGAGGCATGAGGAAAGAAAAAAGCAATCTAGAATTCCCCTTAAGTGGTTAGGGTTTCTGTTTTAAGTCAAGGCCCAGTTTTTTTCCTACTTGAATTAAGTTACCTGATCTCTTTTTCCCTGGAGGAGAAACTGATGGGTCAGAATGGACACTGGGCAACATTAGGGGCAATCCTAAAAGAAAGCAACAAGTTTCTGGGGCGCCTGGGTGGCTCACTTGGTTGACTATCTGACTCTTAGTTTTGGCTCAGGTCATATTCTCAGGGTCATGAGGTGGAGCCCCATACTGGGCTCCATGCTCAGTGGGGAGTCTGTTTGAGATTCCCTCCCTCTTTCTCTCTCTCTCTTTAATAAATCTTAAAAAAAAAAAGCAAGCAAGCAAGCAAGCAAGCAACAAGTTTCCAGCCAGTTCGTGGGTAGGAACAAGTAGGCTTTTGCGTCACAAATCCCATTATCAGTCATTGGGTACCACTCAGTGGTGTTTTTCACCAAAATACCCCTACGGGATAGCCAAATAGCATTGTAACATTTTGGAGTCACTTGCAAGACAAATTAGGTGTCAGCCAAGGATATTTGTAACATACAAAAGCAAAGAAAAATGTCTTCTAGGACTTGTGAAAATGAGACAGCCTCCAAATAGGCACCACCTGCTCCCTGGCCCTCCACCGTCAAGGTTCCAGCTCAGTGATAGGCCACATACAAAGATTTTAACCCTCACCAAAGTCCCCAGTATTGGTAAGGTACATGACAGGGAGTTTCTGATTTTGGTTGCCTGGCTGTTGCTGTGTCTAAAAAGTCACCTAATAGTAAAATCCAGTTGCCCAGGAAACCAGCTGACTCACTACAAGAGATTGGAGCCAAGGGAAACTGGGTGAATCCCAAAGTAAACGTGCACAAGCCTAACAGCAACGTGGTTATATGCTTTAGCCACTTCAGGGCTCAGCCTCAGGCCACTCTGGACTATCCCAGACCCACAGTACAAGCAGACTTGGATCCTCTGTGGGAACCCCACACCCACCCATAGCAGTGTACTTCATGGACCCCTGAAGCTTGATGATCCTTGATGGGGGGTCATTAAGTCATTTTTGCAGGACCCTGAATAGGACCCAGAAGACCACAGGGTCCTGAACTGCCTCCCACATTCTTGTTCAGCCCAGGCCACAAGGTTCCCTGCAAGTCCCGTCCCTGTCCCTTTGGTGTCTGGGAACAGGAATGAAAAAGGACCCAGAGAGTCAATCTTGGGCCTTTCTGAGATGGATGGGTCTCCTTAGATAAATGATTCATAACTTCTCATGGCTCCTAGACCCTTTGAGAACTCAACAAATGTTATTGGCCGTCTCCTCAGAAAATGTACATTGTCATCCATGCACAATTCTGAATACATCATCTCCACACATAACACTGAATGTGATGTCAGGCACCCTTAGGCTCCATGGGCCTCCAATTAAGAGTGTTTCTCAAGGTAGACCTGCTTCTGAGGACCCCTGAGATCCCAAAAGAGGCAGAGCATAAGGAGGGGGCCGTCAGCATTCTCCGGGCTTCCCAGCTCAGACACAGCAGACGTGGGCCCAGCACCTTGTGAGAAGACATTAGTTATTTAGTTAACCAGGGAGCTGCTAGCCAGGTCATCCATTGGAGAGAGAGTCAAGAGCTTGCAGGAGGAATTAATTCACTGCCAGAGTCAGCCAGAGAACCCAGTCCCAGGCAACCAAGACAACTGTCTTCTGAGGGTTGATCTCAGAAATTCTGAGCCTGTCCTTTTAGACAGCAGTCAAACTGAATGCCAAGCAGCTTTTTGGTCAGTCAGGGGTTAGACCAACAGTGCACAGGGCAGGCAAAGATGTCCTACCATTGTGTCAACAAAAAAGTGCCCTGGAAGGATGACAGGAAAATCAGCCTTGGCCAGGGCCTCCCAAGGGCATCTTGACAATATGAAAGCAAGAGTGCTTGCCTCCAGGAGCAGGCTGAAGAGGGACTGGGAAAGGGGCGGGTGGCTCTGGGCTCAGCGAGTCAGGGGTGGCCTCTAGATGCAATGTGTTGGACTTCCCTTGCAGCTCCACTGGCCCTGAGGTCACTGTCCCCACCTCTCTGCCCTTAAGGCAAGTGCTCTGACAAGAACACAGGGAGAGCAGAAAGAGCCTAAGAAAACTGAAAAGAGAATTCATGGAAACAATAAGAACCTGCACAGTTTCAGGTGCTGCAGCATCTGGGGTAGCGTGACAGCACAGGGCACGCCCCTCTGCGGGGCAAACGCTGATGATAAACTCCATCACCCACGGAGCAGTGTCTGAGCTCACAATCCCCTCCGTGATCAAACATTTGGTGGAGAAAGTGGCTGTGGAGAAGTGATTCTGATGGGCCCATCGCTGGGGGGACTGAGACAGAGGAGAGCGAGGCTGAGGCAGCGCACCAAGGACGAGCTCAGGGGAATCCTGGGAGCTGGAAGACAGGACCTCTCGGCCTTGGTGGTTGTCAGTTCTGACTGAGGTGAAGCACCAGGAGCTCTCCAGTGTGGCTCTCCTGAACTGCCCTTGCTGTGGAGGAGGAGGTGTGATCACTTCAGTGGCCCTCAGGAACCCCACCTCCCTCACAGCACAGTCCTGAGGGACAAATGGGATGATGAGTAAAGTGCTTTGTCAAGGGTCCAGCAGAAACATGGTCATGAACTCCAAATTCTTCACATCCCAGTTCCTTTTGACAGAATGATTGGTGCCCATCCCACAGGGCACAGCAGACTCTCTAGGGGAGCTTCTTTAAAATAACATAAAACAAAACATTCTTTTTTATTATTCTTAATTTTGAAATTTTTTCTTCACAATAAGCCACAGATACACAAGTAGGGAGATCTTTAAGCATAAGATATCATTGACACAGATTCATAAAACTTCCACTTCACAATAAATTCTAGAAATTGGGAGGGAAAAACATTCTTAAAGAATTACAATTACACTAAACTTCTCAATCCCTAAGTGAAATGAAGGCCAGGGGGAGGCCCCGCTTTGAGCCCAAATTCTACTCCATGAAAAAGAAAGGAAGTGTTGCCATGAGAGCCCACCCCCTCTGACCACTTTCAGAGCTGTCACTTCTGTCTTGCCCTTGACCAGAGTTTGCCCTATAGCCACTAGCGGAGGTGGGGAGGGCAGGGGCTCTCTGGTACCAAAGATCCTCGCCTACGTTCCAGATGGGTCCACAGTTTTGTCATTTTTCCTACAGTTTTTGACTCTTCTCCTTGTAAGTTTTTACTTGCTTTGATGGGTTTTGCTTTTTGCTTTGTATTTCTGCATTTTCTCTTACCTTCCCTTTCTCTCTTCCTTTCTGTGTATCTAAGGCCCTCACTGCTGTTCACTCTGGTCCTGTGAGCCTCTGCAGGCTGGCATGCCCCTCTGGAGCATCAGCAAGAGCAGCCTTGTGCCTTCTGCACCCAGCTTGACTTCTTTGAGGTCTCTTGGGTGATCCCTGGGTGAGGTGGAGTCCCCTTCTCAGGCACATTCAGAAGCAAGAGAACCAGTTTTAGACATTGCTGATAGGTTATGAAGGACTTTCCTAATTCCAGGAGGTGGGCCAAAAGAGCCCTCTTGACTCAGATGTTATTTTTCTGGAAAGATTTTATGAGTATATCTTCTGGGAGCTGGCTTTTGGATTCCAGCCTTGTGGGTTTTTCAAAAGGTAATTCTGCTGCTTTAGTCTTCTATTCAAAATCTGGCCATATTCTTAGCACTTGTTACATTTCTATGCATATATTTTTAAACTTTGGCTCAGTTCATTGTTGATTCACTCCATGTCTCCAAGAATAAAGTGGTAATAAGCACTGGCTTCCAGAACACATCAAGAAACTGGCCCAGGCCACGGATCCTTGGGTAGGGTAGCCCTTAAGTCACTCAGTCCTCCTTAACAGATGCTATTTCATTAAAAGCCCTGACCTCGCCACAGCTTGACAGCTTGGGCCTCTTCTAAGCCAGAGTCAGAGGTATTGAGTTCTTGGGGCCACATGGGTCTCTAGTACATCCAATCCTCCTCATGCGCTTCCCTTCTAAGACTTGTTTTTCCACTCTCTGGTCTTCCCTGATGCGGAGTGAACCTCCTCACTTCACTCACTCTGGTCTTTGATTCTGTGGGTCTTCCAATGATCTCCTTTAGCTGATGTTTATTCTGCTCTATCTGTCCTATGATGGGCTCCTTATTGGATACTTGTTCTGCCTCCCTCACACACAGAGCTAGAAGTGGGGCAGCTCCTTGATCGTGAAGCTTCCCAATTCTTCACTGAGCCCCAGGAACCTGATGCTTCGCAGGGACCCAATGGTCTGGGAAGATTAGGCGAGAGAAGAGACCCAGGAGGAGAACGGCTGCTCAGAAACACTATATGGGGGGGGGAGTCTGGCACTGCTCCTGGTCTATATCTGGTCCCACCCCATGAAGGTGCACCCAGAGCACATGACCGGATGTCTCTATGGTAATGGTATATAACCTAAACTGTTGTCTCTGCATCACTTCCAGGTCCCCACATCCCCATTTTTAATTCAGTGCTCAGATGTCCAGAAGCAATGAGCCAGAACAGAAAGAAATGGGAGACTCGATTGGAGGGCCAGGGTCCTGGGGAAAGGATGGCCAGGGTACTTTTGACAGGAGAAAGAGGGCCTTGAGGTCAGGGACTATGAAGCTAGGGACCAAGGCTGTACCACCTGGGAGGGACCAGGAATTTGGGGTTTAAGAAGCTTAGATTAGGAAACAAGGGAAAGGCCCAGGAGAGGGAGCCTAGAAGGTTCCTGGAGCCCCAGAAAGCAGAGATCTAGGACCAGCTAGTAGGGAGTCATGGGGCAAGGGGAGAGAACAGCTTGTCCTAATGAAAGCCTCCTCCACCACAGAGCAGTCCTATACTGGGCCTCCCAGCAGCTGCAGACATGCGAGCAGACTCATAGCATTCCTGCGACTCTAGAAGGGTAAAGCAGCAGAATTACCTTTTGAAAAACCCACAAGGCTGGAATCCAAAAGCCAGCTCCCAGAAGATATACTCATAAAATCTTTCCAGAAAAATAACATCTGAGTCAAGAGGGCTCTTTTGGCCCACCTCCTGGAATTAGGATCCTAAGTCCTTTGCAACCTATCAGCAATGTCCAAAACTGGTTCTCCGGATTCTGAATGTGCCTGAGAAGGGGATTCCGCCTCACCCAGGGAATCACCCAAGAGACCTCAAAGAAGTCAAGCTGGGTGGAGAAGGCACAAGGCCGCTCGGAGGACTCCAACACTGGGTGGGAGTGAAGAAAGAGGCTCTCTGTAAATGTTTCAAATCATAGTTATAGATCACATAGTTTGTAGAGCCAGATATCTAAGGCTGCATCATGGAAAACAGCAACTCCCTCTCCTTTCCCCACTGCCTGCTCCCAGAGGACATCATTTCCCAGTTGGGCTTTTCCATCCCTGAGCTCTGCCAGATCACGTTTCACTTCCTCTGAGGTCCTGCCACCTTCCCCTCAGCTCTTGTATCACAACATCTGTCCCTTGTTTGCAGAGGTGACTCCTCTATCAGCTTGTGTCATGTGATACAAGACGTTTGGTCAAGCTTTCCATGTACCTCGCAGCAACAGTCTTCTCCCTCGTCCATTTGTGTTCCCTTTATTTCTCTTTTTGGGCAGTATCTTCAAAGTGATCCTTTGCTGGTTCTTTTTCCTTAACTCATCTTGACGATGAGTTTTTCCTGAACCATATTTGCATAGGACATTTATGCCAGGGAGACTCAATAGTTGTATCCTAGGCTTGCACAGATTTTACTGCGATTCAAGTTTTTGTGTGTAATCACGTTTCTCATCTTAAAAGAATACATGTGATATTTTGTACATGAGAGGTTATCAAGGTAAGATATAAAGAGCACTAATAAATATGGGCCAATGTGTTCATAAGTAAAGACTCAGTCTATGAAATAGAACACATATTATCTCAGACATCCTCTGTGTGCCTGAGTCTACATCTCAAGGGTGCAAACCATTGGCCTTGGATATGGACATAACCCCTTGACCCATCCTCAAGTCCACTTTTATCTTCAGTTGTAATGATTTCCTCGATTGGTTTTCTTTGTAGTCTTACTACATTTGTGTTATATCCTGAAAGGGCTAGCTTCATATGCCCTAGAACATTCTCTATCCATGGCCTTTTGCCTGGGTCTTCCTCTCAAGTACTTAGGGTTCAGCCCCAACCAAGAGGCCAGTCTCTTCAGACAAGCCTTTTAGATATTGTTTTCCTTATAATCAGACACTAAACTCAAAAAAACCAAGACTGTCAGTGTTTTACACCCAATCCATTTTGGTGTTTCCTGGACAGCCGCCAGCCCCCAAGGGTTGCTCCCTCAACCTTACCACCCTGACATGGTAATCAGATGCAAGAGACCCTCAAAATAACAGGCACGGTGCTATCCTTTATGTTTCATTAGCTCTATATTTTTTATTAGTGCAACATTAAGGAGTTGACCTGCTTATTTATCCAGCCCACAGGGTAGGAAAAGCTATAAAATCTAAAAGTGAAGTTCAGTCATTCAGAGGTTAATTTTGTATAGGCACATGTACAAAGCATTAATAAAATATTATATTAATAAAAACATTTTAGAGTTTGGACGCTTTACAGGATGACTTGAAAAGCCTGGCTATGTCAATGTGTTCATGCCCCCTGGGAACATCCTTGTGATGTTCTGTATCAAACCCCACAAAAGGTTACTTCTCTTCATTCTGATATTGCTGGCTACTGTTATAATTTAAACACTCATTCTTATCTTTAGCAGATGGTTTCTGCCTTCCTACCATGCTTGCCAGAAGATCCATTATAAGCTAAAAGCCAGAAATTGCATGTCCAACAAAGGACTGTCTCAAAGCCAGAGTGGAAGGGACTGGTTGGATGCTAAGCAAAGGACGCTACAAAAAAAAGACTCATGGGTACAGGATTCTTAGCATCAGCTAACATTACCTGTGAGACTGTCCTAGGGAACTGGGTAAGGACTCCTAGGACTCTTTGGAAGCGAAATAAGCAAATCGCCATAGGACTGGGGCTGGGGCACTGACCTGTGTTTCAAGAATCCATGGAGACTGGTATGTCCTTGCATTGTGCATTGGTACTCCATTGCCCTCAGCATCCAGGGGGAACAAAGTCACACATCCTCAGTCAGTGGGCCTTCACGCTGACTTACAAACTCCGTGAATAGACAGAGGCAGGCCTGGGCTCTGGGGGAGAAGAAAATGAAGACTCCGTGATAACCCAGCATGCTTCCTGCTTCCTCCCGCCCCCGGCCCCCAGAATGAGACGACAGGTGACTGGGCTCATGCCTGGGGAGAAATCTGTAGCTCACACTTCTCCAGGATCATCCTCTGCTTCAGCCCTGCTCCAAAGGAATCTTGGTATTAAGAAGTAATCGTACATGTTGCAGCAGTCCCTGATGTGGCCAGCCAGGACAATCCACCTGTTTCCAGCCCTCAGTCTGCTCCTTTCTCCAGAGCAAGGCAGTGAGGCAGAGAAGGTATTTGAGAGCCAGGCTGACAACCAGCTGGGATCCAAGCCATAGTGGCTGAGCATATGAAACCTGAATGACACACTCCTGAGTTCATGTCCCAGCTCTGCCACAAGCTAGCCATGTCCTGTCTGCATTTCTGTTCTCCCTTTCCATAGAATAATGGTGAGGGCCTCCCCACTTTGGCTTATGAATCTTAAATGAATTAATGTGTACAAAGAACTTAGAACAGCACAGCATCATGATGTTATATCTCGTTTTCATTTGGAGACCTGGAGGAAGATTGTCCCTTTGAGCTTTGATGACTGCTGTCTGTTTCAGCCCCAGCCTGGAGATCAACTAAGATCATGGGTAAGTGCTTCATCAAGGGCACTCATTGATCACATGGGAGCAGGCCTGGGAAATCAGTACAGTATGTTTCTGTAGCTTCCCTAGAACAATGTTGTTCCCTTCCCACCGTAGCTCTAGGCTCCTGCCAGAGCCCCAGTACCTGTCTGCACCCCCTCCCTGCTGGAGAACCCCTCCTGTTTCCGCTTTTGCCTCCACTTCTTCAGGGCAGAATTTCTGCTCCCCCAGGAACAGGGTAGGTGAGCAAAAGCCATGACTGAGCTTCTCTCCATGTTGCCAGACCTGAGGGTGAACTCTGGACAATGGGACAGAAGGTGGGCCATGGACACATGGGACCCAGTCCTCCCTCAGAGACCTACTTGCCTGGAACATTGCCAAACATTCAACATAACAGATACTTCTGTCAGAAGTACTCTAGTGTGTATCATTTGGAAGTTATAAAGCAACAATGTCCCCTGCTAACATTTACATTTCACCACCCTTTGAAATAACATTTTAGGGGCGCCTGGGTGGCTCAGTCGTTAAGTGTCTGCCTTCGGCTCAGGTCATGATCCCAGGGACCTGGGATGGAGCCCCGCATTGGGCTCCCTGCTCTGCAGGAAGCCTGTTTCTCCCTCTCCCACTCCCCCTGCTTGTGTTCCCTCTCTCGCTGTGTCTCTCTTTGTCAAATAAATAAATAAAACCTTAAAAAAAAAAAAGAAATAACATTTTAGTGAATGCCCTTGTCAATAATTATCTTGTGCGTGCCCTTAATTGTTTCTTAGAACAAATTTTTAGTAATAGAATTATTGAGTTAGCATAAGAATTTTGACACAGAGGGAGTCTGGGTGGCTCAGTCATTAAGCATCTGCCTTTGGCTCAGGTCATGATCCCAGGGTCCTGGGATCGAGCCCCACATCAGACTCCCTGCTCAGCGGGAAGCCTGCTTCTCCCTCTCCCACTCCTCCTGCTCGTGTTCCCTCTCTGGCTGTGTCTCTCTCTGTCAAATAAATAAATAAAATCTTTAAAAAAAAAATTTTTTTTTTTGACACAGATAGCCAAATAAGACTTCCAAACAAGGAGGGCACCAAGGTGACTCAGTTAGTTAAGCATCTGACTTGACTCTTGATCTCAGCTCAGATCTTGATCTCAGGGTCATGAGTTCAAGCCCCATGCCCAGCATGGAGTCCACTTAAAAAAAAAAAAAAAAAAAAGACTTTCAAACAGGTTGCTACCAATTTACACTCTTACTGTTTCCTAAACCTTTGCCAAATGCATATTTCATAGTCTCTATCTCTGTATCTCTATAAATCACTGCCAGTTTCCTAGATGAAAAATTACATGTCTTGTGAATTATAAAAGTTCCCATGAGAGTATATCAGTTGACTATTGCTAGAATCATGCTCTGTGACAGCCAGCCACAAAGTCTCTGTGGCATATAAGACTTTGTTTCATATTCATGCATCTGTGGGGTGGCTGGGCGTCAGCCAATAGGCTTTGCTTTGTCTGGCCTCAGGATGGGCTCAGGTCTGTTCGCTGGGTCTTTAATTCTCCTGGGACCAACGGACAACCTGGGCACATTCTTCTGCTCACAATGGCAGAAACACACGAGAAAAAGCCTCTGCTCACATTACAGCCACAAGAGTTTCATTGGCCAGGGGCACCTGGGTGGCTCAGTTGGTTAAACAACTGCCTTCAGCTCAGGTCATGATCCTGGAGTCCCAGGATTGAGTCCCGCATCAGGCTCCCTGCTCAGCAGGGAGTCTGCTTCTCCCTCTGACCCTCCACCCTCTCATGTGCTCTCTCTCTCTCGTTCTCTCTCTCTCAAATAAATAAATAAAATCTTTAAAAAAATTTTTTTTAAATTAAAAAAAAAAAGAGTTTCATTGGCCAAAGCAAGCCACCTGCCTAGCTCAATGTCCAGAGCCAGTAATTCAACCACAACTGTTAAACTGAAAACAATTCCACATGCTTATTAGCAGTATTTCTTTCTTTGGAGTAGTGCCTTCTTGGGAGTGCCTTAGACCAGTGGGCAGGTTTAGATAGGATGGTCAAAGAAGGCAAAAGTACTGGAGGCAACAATGAGCTTGTTACATTAGGAGACTGCATAGGGGCAAGTGTGAGCCAAGCAAGGAAGCAGGGGAGGTAGGAGGGTGCCAGCCATCCAGGTCACAGTGATGTGCTCTCATTTAAAATGTAGGGAGAAGGCGCCTGGGTGGCTCAGATGGTTAAGCATCTGCCTTCGGCTCAGGTCATGATCCCAGGGTCCTGGGATTGAGTCCCGCATCAGGCTCCCTGCTAGGCAGGGAGCCTGCTTCTCCCTCTGCCTCTGCCTCTCTCTCTCTCTCTGACTCTCATGAATAAATAAATAAAACATTTAAAAAATAAATAAATATCTCAGAGTCCATATTTAGAGGGGAGGGGGGATTGGTTAGCCCGGTGATGGGTATTAAGGAGGGCAAGTACTGCATGGGGCACTGGGTGTTACACGAAAACAATGGATTGTGGATCACCACATCAAAAACCAATGATGTATTGTATGGTGACTAACACAACATAATAAAATTTAAAAAAATAAAAGAATATATAAAATATATGACTATTTTATTAAAATAAATAAATAAATAAAATATAAAAAATAAAATGTAGGGAGAGATGGGGCATCTGGGTGGCTCAGTCATCAAGCATCTGCCTTTGGCTCACATCGTGATCCCAGGGTCCTGGGATTGAGCCCCACATCAGGCTCCCTGCTCAGAAGCCTGCTTCTCCCTCTCGCACTCCTCCTGCTTGTGTTCCCTCTCTCGCTGTCAAATAAATAAATAAAATCTTTTTTTAAAAAAGTAGAGAGAGTTGGGGCGCCTGGGTGGCTCAGTCGGTTAAGCGTCTGCCTTCAGCTCAGGTCATGATCCCAGAGTCCTGGGATCGAGCCCCGCATCGGGTTCCCTGCTCGGCGGGAAGCCTGCTTCTCCCTCTCCCACTCCCCCTGCTTGTGTTCCCTCTCTCGCTGTGTCTCTCTCTGTCAAATAAATAAATAAAATCTTTAAAAAAAAAAAAAAAGTAGAGAGAGTTGATTGGAATCCAGGGAAACAACAGGGGTATCCCTTCTTAGGCTCTTGCAGTAGTTTAGAGCAGTGGGGAGCAATGAGATTTAGACATGGACCAGATAAGAGATGGGAGAGAAAACAGCCCTGGGCCTACAGGTAAAGCTGGCTCCTTCCCTGGAAATAGGGAATGCTGATGTATGTTCATGTTTTTTGAAGCATAATCAGTAATTTTATTTTGAACATGCTCAATTTGAGAGAGTTATTAGACAGCCACATGTAGATGTATATAAGGTAGTTGGCTATTTGGGCCCTGTGTCCAGAAAAATGGACTGGAGACAGAGGTTTGGAGAGTCAGCCCACAGGATTTGAACCCACAGCCTCAATAACTTCATTTAGCAGGATGAAGAAAAGAGGAAAGATCCAAGGGCTAATCCTGTGGTGTTGCCACCATCCTTGGTGGAGAAGGTGAGGTTCAGGAGGCCCACTGAGAAAAGACCAAGGAATGTCAGCTCAAGCAAAGTGGAAAAAGAACTTCAAGGAAGAGGGAAGGTGAGATAAAGTGGAAAGCTTGGAGGTGTGACAGGGGGTTAGAAATGGGTATCACCTGTGGGGAGTCAGTTAGTTCAACTTCTCAGCCACTGAAAGTCCACCTCCCCAAGAGGCTCTTCCTTCCAGGTGGTCACGGAGGGCACCACAGCTCCACACGTCACTTCGCAGAGACAACACTCCCAGACCACACACACCCAGTCCCAGGTCTCCAGTCCTACAGGTCAGAATTGGGCCAGACTCTCCCCTCCAATCCAGTGTCTGACAACGGGAAAGAGCCTCACCCCTGAGGCGCTTTGCTCAAGACGCCCAAAACATGCTATTACTTTGACGAGGAAGAAAGGAATGACTATTGGGGAAGAAACAACTTTGGTGTCGGGGACAAGGAGTCAAGGACCAGCGAGGCCTGGGTACGAGAAGCAGAAGGAATCTGGAAAGGGGACACGGGTGAGGAGACAGGAAGGAGAGCCCAAATCTTCAGTAACCAACAAGGAGGGCTATGGGGGGCTCTGAAAGACTTGTTTTCGTGCTGTCGCAGCCCCTCAGCCGCTCACCTGCTCCTTGGGTACGTGGGAGTGTCTCCCCAGGTGAGGCCGCTTCCTCTAGGGAAAGTCCTCCTCTCTCCTACTGGCCCAGGCTGTTTGTGGTCCCCATGGCAACGCGCGGCCCTGGCCGGACTGCAGGAGGCGGTCCCAAGGGCGCTGTTGTGATGCGTGGAGAGCGGAGCCCAGGATTAGCCAGCAGGTGGGGTGTGGGCGGGGCCTGCAGAGGGGCGGAGCCTAGGAGCCACCTGGGAGCTGGCGGGGAAGCTGCGGCTGGGGGAGCTGGTCAAACGCTCAAGAAAAGCCCCATGGGGGCGCCTGGGTGGCTCGGTTGGTTGAGCGACTGCCTTCGGCTCGGGTCATGATCCTGGAGTCCCGGGATCGAGTCCCGCATCGGGCTCCCTGCTCGGCGGGGAGTCTGCTTCTCCCTCGGACCCTAACCTCTCTCATGTGCTCTCTCTCATTCTCTCTCTCAAATAAATAAATAAAATCTTTAAAAAGAAAGAAAGAAAGAAAGAAAAACCCCATGGGGGGGACTGGCAAAGATAGAAGGAGGCAGGGGCACCTAGCTGGCTCAGTTGGCAGAGGACGTGACTCTTTTTTTTTTTTTTTAAGATTTTATTTATTCACCTGACAGATAAAGACATAGCAAGAGAGGGAACACAAGCAGGGGGAGTGGGAGAGGGAGAAGCAGGCTTCCCACCGAGCGGGGCTCGATCCCAGGACCCTGAGATCATGACCTGAGCCGAAGGCAGACGCTTAACAGCTGAGCCACCCAGGCGCCCCAGACGTGACTCTTGATTTTGGGGTTGTGAGTTCAAGCCCCCACATTGGGTGTAGAAATTACTTAAAAATAAAATTTAAAAAAAAAAAGGCATATGTCCCATACCACTGGGGTGAAGAGGCTAGAGAGTAGGGACAGAGACTTCAAAACACTGTCCCCAGGGAATGCCGCTAATGCCCACGTTGCATAAAAAATAGCCTCCCCCTGGCCGCTCCTGAGCCCCCATACTCCCCAAAGGAACTTCCTCTGTAAAACCCAAGAAACGGATCCCAAAAGACAACCTAGGACAACAGACAACAATGAAGAACGTGAAGACCATGGCCCCACAGTGGAACCGTAGCCTGTGATGCACCCCAGGATGCCTGGAATGAAGCCCAAAGGGGCTCAGGCAGGATGGCAAGGCTGCCCATGAGGTGTCCTCAGGGGCTCAGAGCTGGGCCTTTACAGAGGCGCTAGTGGCCCCCTGCCTGAATACCTGAAACCTGGATCGGTTGTCAGGAGGAATTCTGAGCATATAGTTTTGGGAGCCATTTTCCCCTGGGGAGTTCTATGGGGGGACTGGGTTGTGATGGGGGGGGACATCAAGTAACTTGGCCATCAGGACAGTGCTGTAGGGTAGACAGGGCTTACCAAGGCATGGAGAAATTATTTTATTTCAGCATTTCAACAGCTAGTAGATATAATGACAGGATACACTTACTAAGCCCTCACTAAGCCTGTCACTGACCGATCTGAGCTCTCTACATAGAGTAACTCATTGCATTCTCAGCCTGGTAAGATAGGTTCTGTGATTATCACATTAGTTGGGAAGCACAGAGAAGTTAAAGGAACTTCCACATCCCACGGCCTGTGCAGAGCAAAGTATGGAGTTAGATGCAGTCTCCAGGGCTCAAATTTTTCCATATGTGACTGCCATCCTGAGCATCCCTGTGAGCTCCAAGACTCTAGCTCTTTATGCTCACCCAGTTTTCAGCCTGGCTTACAAATTTATTCTTGTCCCATTGCCTCTCTCTGGGAGATGAAGGGCAAGGCTAAGAACCACGGGAAGGAAAAGGAAAATAAATTGTACCACGATGGCAAGGAATGCTTCAGATTCCGTTTCCCTCTGATGCCAGGGCTCCTGTAGGCTGAAGCTGAGGGTGGTCCCCCAGCCTCAGGTGCCCCTGGGGAGATGGGAATCTCCCAGGGGTCAGCATGTTCTACAATTATTCTTGACTAAACAGGCAAGTGCACAGATAGGAAGCAGAGATTTATTCACACACTGAGTCAGTCAGCATGAAAACAGGTGCCCTCTGTTATTTACAAAAATTTCCACAGCTCTGCACTAGAGGACAAGGTATGGTTACTGTGGGTAGGCACCACTCAGGTTCCCTTGACAGGCCACAAATTTCCAAAATCTCTCAACTAGTGAAATCAGAGTTATTGAAAGACCTTACAAGTTATGATAATTTACTGTTTCTCTGTTAATTCATGGTGTTGAAACCAAAGTCCACTCTTCCAGAGCAGCCCCCCAAAACTGAGTAAGGCAGGAGGCTCGCTTGGCCATCTCCACTCAGCACTGCACTATTCAAAAGGCAAGTCCTTGCTCTCAACTCCCACTGGGTTGACCAAGCCTTGCTCAAGGCTGTATCATGGACTGAGTTTCCCTCTGCCCAGGCCTGCATCCTCCTGCTTTATCTTCCATAGGCGTTGCTCCCAACAAACTTCTTGCACTCCTCACTTTGACCCAGAGCATCTGAACTGACATACTCTGTCTTCAGTTGCCAACAATCAGATGTGGGGTCTTGTGAGAGGTTTTTCAATCATCAGCATGGATCTGGTGCCTCCTCTCTGCTCACCCTGTGATGTGTGGAATGGATATTAAGGATGTGGGATGATGGCAGAAAGAATAGAAAGTTAGATTGGGCGAAATTTAATGAGGTAGGCCTATTAAGCAGAGAGTACAGATTACAGGTTATTGTAGCTCCAGGGGCTAGGAAGTATTCTAACAGGTTTTTTGGCCGAATGAAAGCTGAAACCAAAAGTGGCCTACACTAAATTAAGTTGAAATGCCAGAGCTTCCTTGGTATACTGTAGAGGAAAGTATCCAAATGCTTAGGAAGATTGTAATATTAGAGTGCAATTTATGAGGCAAAACCTGGTCACCCGCCCCAGAAGGGTCCAGAAGAGCCAATTTTCACCATGACTATAAAATAAATTTGTGAGGGGCCCTCAGCATCCTTGAAAGAACAATCTGGTCACTCTTCTCTTTACTATAGGTCAAAAATGACAGTAGGAATTGCTACTCAATTGGGATCCCCAAATGCAATGGGGATAATTGGATCATGAGGTGGCAGGGGCTGAGCGATGGCCCTCAATCACCAACAGGCAAGGTGGTTATGGACAACAGAGTCAATGCAGTAATCAGAATAGTCTGACTTACAGAGACCTATGATGTTGGCTAACTGATCATGGTGTCCCATGAAGAGAAAGAGTTGAGCAGTCTACTAAACTCTTATTTGATCTGTATTAGTAGAAGAATTCTAGGTCAGGTGAACAGAAGTCTCACTTGAATCATAAAAACAGGGAGTCACAGCCTTCATTCAATTCCCAGGCTTAAGCCATTTCACAGACCCAGAACTTCTTAAATAAAGGGGAGACCAGGTCCCCTTGAGGAAGGACGCCACTAAACTGCCAAAAATTTATCTTGTTAATCTTTCTCTTAGCCTTCCCCAAAGGGACCAATAGCTACTTGCCAGGGTCACTGCTGTGTGTTGGAGAAAAAGAAGAAATTATACCTTTCGGAGATTCTTGGACACTGACTCTGAACTGATTCCTGGAAACCCACCGTTCAGAGCAGGGGCTTATGGAGCACAGGTGATCCATGGAGTTTTAGCTCCAGTTCATCTCTCAGTGGGCACAGTGGGTCCCTGATGCCACCCTGTGGTTACTTGTCCGGTTCCAGAATTGGAAAAGACATGCTCAGCAACTGACAGAATTCTCATATTGGTTCTCTGACCTGTGGAGTGAGGGCTATTATGGCAGAAAAGGCCAAATGGAAGCCACTAGAACTGCCTCTGCCTAGGAAAACAGTAATTCTTGGAAGGTTTGCAGAGATTATTGCCACCATCAGGGACTTGAAGGATTCAGGGGTGGTGACTTCCACCGCATCCCCACTCAACTCACCTATTTGGTGAGGGGACAGACTGATCTTGGAGAATAACAATAAACCTGGCTGTTTATTTTTCCCAGGAGGAGAGCTGGCCAGAGGCATGAGTCTCTGCCAATTCATGGGGTGTAGCCAGTATTTGGTTAGATGACCAGGGATTTGGAAGGAACATAATTGGAAAATTGGTGATGGTGAATTTTGGGGAAGAGGTGTATGGATAGACCTCTCTGGGCTAAGAAACATGATTTGTGTCCTGTGTGAATGTTCACCAAAGGGTGACCTCAGCAGAGGAGGATTGTAATAATCAAGTGCCTAGGATGATCCACTCCATGGTTACTACTCAGCCACCCCACTCATCACCCGATGCGCTTATCATCAGAACAAAGTGGCCCTGATCACAGGGATGGAGGTTATGCATGGGCTCAGCAACAGGGATCATTCACCAAGGCCAACCTGGCTACAGCCACTGCCTCACTTGCCAGCAGCAGAAACTAAGTCCCCAGTATGGCACTATTCCCAAGTTGATTCTGTTGGACAGCTTCCATCATGGAAATGACAGCAAGCACTTTGGTCTTATCGAAATAAAAGCTTACTCTGGATATGGACTCCCTTTTCCTGCCCACAATGTTTCTGCCAAAACTACCATCTGTGGACTTACAGAATGCCTTATCTACCATCTTGTGTTCTACACAGCACCACTTCTGGTGAAAGAACTCACTTCACAGCAAGTGGAGTGAAGAAATGGGCCTGTGCTCATGGAATCCACTGATCTTACCATGTTTCCCATCATCCTAAGGCAGTGGCTCGACATAATGGTGAAAGGGCCTTTCGAAGACTCAGTTTTGGTGCCAGGTAGGTAGAAATACCTTGAGGGACTGTCACAGTGTCCTGCAGGATGCAGAAATCAGCATCCAATATATGGTGCTATTTTCCCCATAGCCAGGATTCATAGGTCCAGGAATCAAGAAGTGGAAATGGAAGTGGCTCCACTCACTATTCTCCCTCATGATCCACTAGCAAAAATTTTTCTTCCCACCCCCACCGCCTTATGCTCCACTGATCTAGAAGTCCTAGTTCCAAAGGGAGGAATGCTTGCCCATGGAGGCACAATAATGATTCCATTGAACTAGAAGTTGAGACTGCCACCTGACCACTTCAGGCTCTTCATGCCTCTGAACCAACAAGCAAATGAAGTCATTGTGTTATGTAGGTGATTGATCCTGATTACCAAGGGCAAACTGGGCTGCTGGCCAGTGGAATGTCTGGAATACAGAAGATCCCTTAGGGAGTCTCTTATACTACCATGCCCTGTGATTAAAATCAATGGAAAACTCTAACAGCCAAGTCAGGCACGACTGCTGATGGCCCAGACCATTCAGGAATGAAGATTTGGGTCACCCTACCAGGTAAACAATCACAACCAGCTAAGGTGCTTTCTAAAGGCAAAGGGAATGCAGAATGGGTAATGAAGAAGGTCATTATAAATACCAGCTGTGATGACATGAACTCTGGTTGATACAGATATACTGTGCTTTTTAAAATAATTTACATAAATAGTACCCTACTATATTTGAGGATTACTGCTTAATGAGGCTGCTTTGTATGACACCATATCTCATCCCTGTGGCTGGGCACAGATTGACTTTAGGAAGGTAGATGGCAAATATTCAGAAGAGTGGCAGTTCCTACCCCAGGACATGTTGGTTTCCATGACTGTTGTCTCATGAGGCAGGAAATCTCACAGCCACAGGCGAGGTAAAATGTGTGGGATGCTGGACAGTTCTGGACAGTCTGGAAATCATCAACTCTTATTTTATAGAAGGAAAACAGGCTAGGGGAACACAGAGACCTGCCATGGAATAGCCTCAGCTAGACACTAAAGCTCTTGACCCTGAAGGAAGCCCCACCTTGGCAGAACCTCTACCTGCCCTATAACTTCTGCCTGGTGGTCTCCTTCCCTCCCAACTCATCAGTCCTTGGCTGGGTCTCAGAGGAGGATCTGGCTGTTCCATTGTGGCAGATGAAGGATGGCCATGAATTCTCTGGAACTTCTCCCATAGAAAGGTGAGGTCTTTGTCCTCTGCCCTTAAATTTGGGCAGGCTCTTTAGCCACTCTGACCAATAGAATACAGAGGAAATAGTACTGGGCCAGCTTTGGGCTCAGGATTTTATGTCTCTTGGAACACTCAGCTTTGGGGTTCTCAGTTGCCATGTAAGAATTCTATGCTTCTGAAGAGATCATGTTGAGAAATCCTGAAACTGTGTAAAGAACCTGCTGAGGGCACCTGGGTGGCTCAGTCGGTTAAGCGTCTGCCTTCAGCTCAGGTCATGATCCCGGGGTCCTGGGATCAAGTCCTGCATCAGGCTCCCTGCTCCGTGGGGAGCCTGCTTCTCCCTGTGCCTCTGCCTCTCTCTGTCTCTCATGAATAAACAAATAAAATATTTTTTAAAAAATAAAAAATAATAAACCATGGGTAGTGAGTTGTTTCAGAGCAGGACCACCAGCCTGCCAATACTGTGCAGTAAGCACTGAATTTGTTATTTGTACCTAGTCTTAATGAGGCCTGGGGGATGTTAAAAGTTAAGGCTGGTCACATAGCTATAATGTGCATTTGTGACCCGTTCAATATAAATATAAGACCCCCACCCTGAGCAGACTTGGGCTTCCAATACTGAGGGGCTTCACATACACAGTACACAAGTGGTTTGAGACCGGAAATCAAAGTGTATCCTGGGTAACTGAGTGGTAGAAGTTCAAAGAAGCCTCCACCTGAGATCTTCAGACACCTGCAGTGCATATCCTCCTTCTGCTGGGACTGCAATACCTGTAATAAAATATGAGTATAAACTATGGGTCCTGTAGCTCATTTCAACAATCGAACACTGAAGATAATTACATGTAATTAGCACAAACTTTTGGAAGAAAACAAAAGAGAAAATCTTAGTGACCTGTGGTTTGGCAAAGACTGCTTAAATAAAACACAAACAGTATCATTCATAACAAAACAAAAACCAGTAGAGTTCATCAAAATTAAAACTTTTGTTCTTCAAAAGACACAAGACACTGCTATGAAAATGGAAAGGGAAGCTATAAACTTGGAGAAAATATTTGCAAAATATATATCTGACAAAGGACTTGAATCTGGAGTATATAAAGAACTCTTATAAGTCAATGAGAAGACAACCAACCAATATTAAAAAAAAAAAAAATCAGTGAATGAGCAAAAGACATGAACATACATTTCACCAAAGAAGATATACGTTGGCAAATAAGCTCATGAAGGGATGTAAACATCATTAACCATTATCCAAATGCAATTAAAACCACAATCAGATATCACTACATACCTATCAGAATGATGAAAATAAAAAATAGTGACAACACCAAATGCTGGCAAGGATACAGAGAAACTAGATCATGCATACATTGCTGGTGGGAATGTAAAATGGTACAGCCATTCTGGGAAATAATTTGGTAGTTTCCTATAAAACTAAATATACATTCACCATACAACCCAGCAATCACATTCATGGACATCTGTCACAGAGAAATGAAAGCTTATGTTTACACCAAAATCTGATCACAAATGTTCATAGCAGCATTATTCCCAATTGCTAAAAACTGGAAAAAAAAAATGTCCTTCAGTGGCTGAGTGGTTAAACAAACTGTGGTATATCTGGGGCGCCTGGGTGGCTCAGATGGTTAAGCGTCTGCCTTCGGCTCAGGTCATGATCCCAGGGTCCTGGGATCGAGCCCCGCGTCGGGCTCCTGGCTCAGCGGGGAGCCTGCTTCTCCCTCTCCCTCTGCCTCTCTCCCTGTTCATGCTCTCTCTCTCTCTGTATCTCTGTGTCTCAAATGAATAAATAAAATCTTTAAAAAAAAAACAAAACTGTGGTATATCCACACCAGGAAATAACAATAAAATGGAACAGCGTCCTGATACGTTCAACAGCTTGGGCGCATCTCAAGTGAATTGTGTTGAGTGAGAAAAGTAACACTGATCCAATCTCAAAAGGCAACATACTGTATGATTCCATTTACGTAACATTTTTGAAATGACAAAATGGTAGAGATGGAAATCAGATTAGTGGCTGCTGGGGGTGAGGAGGAAAGGAGAGGGAGAGAGGGGGGTGGAAGTCAATAAAGGACAGCCTGAGGGAGTCTTGAGGTGATATAGTTGTTCTGTGTCTTGAGTGTAGGGCTAGTTACATGAATCTCCACCTGTGATAAAACTGCACAGAACTATTCATATTCACACTCACACACACACACACACACACACATGAGTGCAGGTAACACTAGTGAAATCTGAGTAAGCACTGCCAATTTCCTGATTTTATATCATACTGTAGTTAGGGAAGAGGTTACCTTCAGGGAAAACTGGGTGAAGGGTACATGACACCTCCTTGAATATTTTTCTGCAACTTCTCATGGACCTATAATTACTGCAAAATAAAAATGTTTTAATTTTTGTTATTTTTTAAAATGCTTCCCCACCCTGCTCCTCTCCATCACTGTCCTTCTATCGCTAAGGCCAACACCAAGAATAAAACTACAACTGCTCAATGTTTATGTAACACTCAAACAAAACCATTCCCCGCCCCTGCCCCCACCATCTCAGCGTAGTGACACAGCCAAAAGTAACACTGACCCAAATCCAAAAGCTTTGAGCAGACACGAAGAGCTTAGGCTTTTCTGGAGGCGACGGTGAGGGGAGGATCCTCACAGCAGATCCCCCACCTCCACTCCTCCTCTCCCCCATTGCTGCCCCTCTCCCTCTTAGCTCCCAGCCTTCTCCTCCTCTCCTCCCTCTCCCCTCCAACAGGATTCTTCTATTCCCCCTGCCCCAACCCTCCCAGGTCTGTTCCAAATAGATCATTCTAGACCCATGCCCCTTCTTCTCATCTCTGCCCTTAATGAACCACAAATACACCAACACCTCCTCAGAAGGCAGGGGAAGGGGAAGGTTGTGAGCACTTACTTGCACAATATTTTGTTCCCTAAAAAAAAAAAAAAAAAAAAGGGTAAAAAATATGAGTAATCACTTCAGCAAAGAAGATACGCCAATGACAAATAAGCACATGAAAAGATGTCCAACATCATTGGTCATTAAGGAAGAGTACATTAAAACCACAGAGCGATACTACTACACACCCCCTAGGATGGCTACGATCAATGATGGACCCTACCAGTGTTGGCAAGGATGTGGAGAGACTGGAACTTTCCACACTGCTGGTGGAATGTAAAAGGGTGCAACTACTTTGGAGAAAGGTTTAGCGGGTTTTTATAAATTTAAACATACAAATTTCATCCAACTCTGTTGTTCTACTCCTAGCTATTTACTCAAGGTTAATGAAAATACATGCCCACACAAAGATTTATTAATGTTCATAGGAGCTTTACTTGTAATAGCCAAAAATGAGAAACAACCTAAAATGTCCATCAGTTTGAGAACAGATGAAGTATGGCACATCCACAAAATGAAACACTACCTGGCAATAAAGAGTGAACTACTGACACAGTAACATGGACGAATCTCAGTCTTCCATAATCGTCCATAATCTTCCCATTATGCTGATGGGAAGAAGCCAGACGAACGAGTATATACTGTATGATTTTATCTAGATAAAATTCTAGAAAATGCAAACTAATCTATAGTGGCGGAAAGCCAACCAGTATTTGCCTGGGGAGAGGGCAGGGGGAGGGGGCTTCAGAAAGAGATGCCGCCCCTTGGGGCCAAGCGCTCTTTGGCAGGGGTGGGGCTGCCAGCAGTCTGAGACCTGGTGTCAGAAGGAACTTCCCAGTTCCTCACCAACACAGCTCAGCCTTGCAGGGGGCAGCGGGCAGGCTCAGCACCCACAGCCTGATGGGGCTACATTTCTGACCTTGAGTGTGGACACACGCACCTCTGAAGTACCATCAATGACTGATGCACTGAGAGCAGAAGTAGGCAGAGCAGGGGCTGGAGGGAGTGCAGACAACCTCCCACGGGGGCGCTGGGAGGGCCGAGCTGGGCTGGGCTGGGGTAACGCCCTCCCCCTTGATGCTCCCCAGCCCCAACACCCCACACTAACAGCGCCCTGGAGAAACAAGAGCTGTTGTACCAGCCTGGACTAGATGATTATTTACTGGTTCCCCATTAACCCTCTTCTCAGTTCTGTCAGCCCACCTTAGCTTGAATTATTTCTTTATATTGAACAGGCTGGATGTGGACTGGGGAGTGGGCCCGGGCGGTAGGGGTCTCGGGTTGGTTCTTCTCTCATTTTTTCAGGTAGGGTGAGCAGCACCTGAAGTCCTGGCCTGGATGCTGGGGGCCTGATGTCAAGCCTCTGCCTCCTGAATGTCAGACCTTCAGTCTCACCTTAGGATACCGCGCCATAAACCGCAGGAAGATCCCTTGTGCTCCGAGAGGCTCCCAGACTTCTGCTCGCTCGCGGCACTCTGTCTCTGCTATTCATTTCGTAAATTACAATTTTGGGGCCGCCTGGGTGGCTCAGTCGGTTAAGCATCTGCCTTCGGCTAAGGTCATGAGCCCAGGGACCTGGGATCCAGCCCCGCATCAGGGAGCCTGCTTCTCCCTCTGCCTGCTCCCCCTGCTTGTGTTCTCGTGCTCTCTCTCAAATAAATAAATAAAATCTTAAAAAAAACAAATAAATAAATTATAATTTTGTTTTTCAAATACACGGAAACCAATGTGATAAGCCCAGATTTCCTAGATGTTCCCAGGTCTCCGAAGCAGGACATCTTGCTGGGGGCCCTGCGGTTGATCCATCAACTCTTCTAGCCGCAAAGAGCAGGCGGCCCATGGGTGCTTCCTTGCCTCCGCAGCCCTAACAGGAGTCCTGGCCACCGCAGCCTCCCAGCCTCAGGCTCTGGCTCATGGCAGGTAAAGTTTGCCCACTAAGCCCCTGGACTCAGCATCAAGTCAGGAACAGGAAATCAGCCTCTGAATCTTTATTCCTGGCCAAACTTCTCTCTGGTGACAGGCTCACAACCGGTGTCCCAGATGGGCGTGGCCTTTGCGCAGTGAGCACCGCCCGTGTTCTCTCTGGAAGCCTCCCCCCAGCTTGCTGATGGAGCAGTCCACCCCACTGCCCACTGTACATGGGCCCCTTGTCTTCCGCTGCTCTAGTGATCAGGCACTGAGCGGACATTTGTGAACATGCGGCTGCTGGGCCCCAGGCTGCAGGACGGCCAGGCTCCTCCACCAGGGGTTCACAGGTTTGGGTGAGGGGCACAGAGGAAGCCAGCCAGCTGCAGCGGGAGGTGGAGTGGCAGAGTTTGGAGAAGGGTGTGACAAAAGTCAGGGGAGCGGGAGGAGGTAAGCTTAAAAACAATAGAAGTCAGAAGGCTTTCCTGGGAAGGGGAAATTGAAGAAACAGAATTTCTGGAAAGGGTCGGGGAAGGGAATGAGCATAGCCAAAGTCCTTCCTCGTGGTCCTTGTGCTGCCCCACAGTCGGACAGCAAGGCAGGCCTTGCTCTGAAGTCGTGCTTGGCCACTTGCCTCTCCTTGGGGCCTGGGGTGCTCAGGGCTGCAGAGGTTCACTCTTCGTTGGCAAATTGAAAACATAAGAGCAGGAACTGGGGCGGGAAGGGAAAAGTGGGGTCACTCAAGCCGTCGGTTATCTAGGTCACCCAGGGATTTGTAAGAGGGGAACTTCCTGGGTGGTGCCGGCCTGTGTAGCTCGGAGCTGTGTCCTATAGCTGGCAGTCTGTTTATCTAGATGAATGCCTTTGAAATGGATGCCTACGCTCTCAAAAGCTTACCGTCAGGCACTTGGTTCACAGACAACCATGCAGAGCACAAAGCTTCCTTCAGCGGCTGGCCCCACTTGCCCGCTATGAGGCCAGGCTACCTGGGGCTTACCCCTGTGGCCCTCCCTCCGCAGGGGCTGCCCTTGGGCTCCAAGACGGTCTGTGGCCTTTCTAACCTGCCCTGGGACCCCTTCCCCAGGAAGGAAGGAAGGAAGGAAGGACTCTTCCCAAAGAAAAGGACAAGGCAGTGAAAAGTGCGACGTACAGTAAGCTTCGAAAGGTGGGTTGTTAGCAGACTCGGTGGGGAATCCGTGCAGCATCAGTGAGCCACGTGTAGCCTCCTGGCCTACCAAGCTGCTGCCCTCGTCGGCTGCACATCCAAGATTCCATCCGTGCTTGAGGAGAGCGGGAAAGACTGGGACTTTTGGTAAAAACTGTGGAACAAAATGGGGACACACATCCATAAGTGCTAAATAAAGACATGTGATATAGGAAAACAGCTCCTCCTTACCAATGTTGGGGGGGGGTGCCCAAGGGCAGAACCAAGCCGAGGGCCTTTCCCTGAGGGTCTCTGTGAAGAAACACCACTCACAGAATTCCACTTCCAGGATGGCTGCGTGAGGAGCTCCACAGACCCACTCCCTAGGGAAACAAGCAAAGCCGGTAAAAATTATTTTTTAAAAACTACACCATTTAGGGAGGGCGCCTGGGTGGCTCAGTTGGTTGAGCGACTGCCTTCGGCTCAGGTCATGATCCTGGAGTCCCGGGATCGAGTCCCACATCGGGCTCCCTGCTCGGCAGGGAGTCTGCTTCTCCCTCTGACACTCCTCCCTCTCATGCTCTGTCTCTCATTCTCTCTGTCTCAAATAAATAAATAAAATCTTTAAAAAAAAAATTAAAAAAAAAAAAAATAAAAACTACACCATTTAGGGACACCTGGGTGGCTCAGTCAGTTAAGCGGCTGCCTTCAGCTCAGGTCATGATCCCAGGGTCCTGGGATCGAGTCCCACATCGGGCTCCTTGCTCGGCAGGGAGCCTGCTTCTCCCTCTGCCTGTCTCTCCCCCTGCTTGTGTTCTGTCTCTCTGACAAATAAATAAAATATGGGAAAAAAAAAAAACTACACCATTTAAAGTCTCTGGAAAGTGTCCTAAGGGTATTCAATAAATGAAGAAACATTTATTCAAGAAAATCTACTAAAACCCAGTAAGAACAGTGAGAGTCGGGGCGCCTGGGTGGCTCAGTTGGTTAAGCGACTGCCTTCGGCTCAGGTCATGATCCTGGAGTCCCGGGATCGAGTCCCGCATCGGGCTCCCTGCTCGGCAGGGAGTCTGCTTCTCCCTCTGACCGTCCTCCCTCTCATGCTCTCTGTCTCTCATTCTCTCTGTCTCAAATAAATAAATAAAAAAAAAAAAAAAAAAAAAGAACAGTGAGAGTCTGGGATTTGAACCACATCCTGCTCCTTCCCTCCTCTCCTCTCCCCAGCTCAGTTTGACAAAATCGCTACTCTGGGCAGATGTAGCCAAGAAGACCAGGATCCCTCTTCCCTCTGCCCCCAACCAAGGGTGTAAAATAAAAAATCATATGCATATTGATCTTTGCCCCCAGCTCCTGACACTGAGCTCCTAAATCCCTTAGGTATAGGGCAACCTCCTGGGTGATAGGAGTGTCTTAATTCTAATGAGGCAACTCTTGGTAGGCTCCTGGGTAGCTTAAGGATGGGAGCTAGTCACCAGAAAGACCAAGCCATGATTAGAAATTTGAAATTTTCAACCCCATCCCCCATCCTCCGGAGGGACTGAAGACTGAGTTAATGATAGATCATGCCTCCATGTATGTAATGAAGCCTCCATAAAATTCCCCAAAAATGGGATTCAGAGAGCTGCTGGGTTGGTGAACACACCTATATGTTAGGAGGGTGACACACTCCAACTCCACAAGGGCAGAAGCTCCTGCTCTCCGGACTTTTCTAGACCTCATCCTATGTATCCCTTCATCTGACTATTCATTCATATCTTTTATTATACCCTCTATAATAAACTGGCAAACATAAATAAGTATTCCCCTGAGTTCTGTGAGCCACTCTAGCAAATTATCAGCCCCTAGGAGGGGGTCATAGGAACCCCAATTTATAGCCAGACAATAATAAGTAGAGATGACAATCTGGAACTTTCAGTTGGCTCTGAAATGGAGCAGTTTTGTGGGAGTGAACCCTTAGACTGTAGCATCTGACACTCACTCCGGGTTGTGTCAGAACTGAGTTGAATTGTAGGACACCCAGCTGGTGTTGCAGAATTGCATGATGGGTGCAGAACACACACATCTGGTGTCAGAAGTGTTGTGAGTGTTATAGCAGTATGAGAATAAAAGAGAAACATAGGAGTGTTTTTCTTTTTCTTAAGATTTTATTTTTGAGTAATCTCCACTGGGGTTCGAACTCACAACTCTGAGATCAAGAGTCACAAGCTCTACTGAATGAGCCAGCCAGGTGCCCCAGGAGTGTTTTTCTTACACAAAGGGTTACTGTTTTTCACCAGGAGAAGCAGGCCACCAGCACTGCTCATCTCCAACTCTAAGTTGAGGGGGCTAAACTACTGGTGAGTGAGGCCAAGAGGTCAGGGGCTCCTGTTCTCAACCTAGAGGATAGAGGCTCCACTCCAGGTGCAGCAGGCCAAGAATATCGAAGTCCTGATCGCTTCTGCCCCAGCTTATTGGTAGGACAGAGGTTCCACACCAGGGAAAGCAAGCTGAGAAGACCAGAGTCTACCACATCCACCCAGCTCCCTAAATAGTGGATCACAGATATCGCCTAGGGGAGAGGCAGTCCTTTAGAAAAGAGAGCTCTGAAGCTCTCCCCAAAGGAATTGACTTTATTTAAGATGGAATGTAGAAAAGTTCAAATCTAAGGACACTCTTCAAAACAATCATTCCTCTTAATTAAGAGCAACAAACTAAACCATAGGCCAGCTAATTCACTAGAGACAACCAGGGAAAAAGACAGCTAATAGCCCACCTACTCAAAAACTGAAACTACCCTTGCCTGAATTTAATTGGATCAGACCAATGAACAATTTATGCCCCAGGGCACTGTAGAAAATAATACAGCAATTAGCCAGTAATTAGTGGAGCCTAACATATTGATGTAATACCAAATGAGGCAGACAGCTTAACAGAGAGATCAAGGAAAGAGATAGTCAAAAGAGCCCTGCTATCAGGCTCCCTGCTCAGCAGGGAGTCTGCTTCTCCCTCTGACCCTCCCCCCTCTCATGTGCTCTCTCTCTCCTCTCATCCTCTCTCTCAAATAAATAAATAAAAAATCTTAAAAAAAAAAAAAAAAGAGCCCTGCTAAAAACATGATCACCCCAAGGTGAATGTGCACTTGCCTAAGACTTAACCCTCTGAGGAGTGTCATCAGAGGCTCTGTATTGTAGGGGAAATAGATGTCACTAAAACATTTTAGACAAGTGAAGTCGCAAAACAAGCAAGCAAACAGTAACAAACGCAAGCCAGAACAGGTGGTGGGGAATCACCCATCTGTTTCAAATTGCTTTTCTCCTAAGATCAGGAGTAAGACAAGAATGTATGCTCTTGCCACTTCTCCTCAAAATTGTACTGGAGGTGATAGCCAGGGCAATTAAGCAAGAAAAAGAATCAAAAGGCATCCACATCAAGAACTAATGATGGCTAATATGTTGGCTAATTGAACATAATAAGAGAATGAATAAATAAATAAATAAATAAATGGCATCCAGATTGTAAAGGAAGAAGTAGAAACTGTCTCTATTCATAGATCTTGTTTACAGGAAATCCTAAAGAATCCACTAAAAAAAAAAACAAAACACAACAACACACACGCAACTACTAGAACTAATAAGTGAGTTCAGCAAGGCTACAGGATAAAAAATGAATATACAAAAGTTTATCATATTTCTACATACTTGCAGTGAACAATCCAAAAATTAACTTAAGAAAATGCATAATAGCAGCAAAAGCATCAAAAAGGACAAATAACCCAGTTTATAAATGAGCAAAGAATCTGAATAGACATTTTTCCAAGGAAGATATACAAACGAAAAACACATGAAAAGATGCTTGACATGTTAGTCATCAGAGAAATGCACATCAATACCACAATGATAACACTTCACACCCACTGGGATGTCTAGAATCAAAAAAGTCAGCTCACAATAAGTGTTGATGGAGATGTGAAGAAATTGGAACATTATACCCTGTCAGAATGTACAATACTGCAGACACTTTGTAAAACAGTCTGAGTTCCTCAAACGACAGAGTTACCGTATGACCCAGACATTATACTTACAGGTACATGCCCAAAAGAATTGAAAACATATTTCTACACTAAAACTTGTACACAAATGTTTATAGCACCATTATTCCTAATTTTTGAAAGGTGGAAAAACCCAAATGTCTATCAATGGATGAATGGAAAACAAAATAAGATATACCCACACAATGGAATATTATTTGGCCATAAAAAAGGAATGAAGTGTTGAT
Source organism: Mirounga angustirostris (assembly GCF_029215605.1). Taxonomy (NCBI): domain Eukaryota; kingdom Metazoa; phylum Chordata; class Mammalia; order Carnivora; family Phocidae; genus Mirounga; species Mirounga angustirostris. The sequence goes on along the minus strand of NW_026991714.1, from coordinate 117,780,436 downwards.
ATATGCTACAACACAGATGTATCTTGAAAATATGGTTACATGGGGCGCCTGGGTGGCTCAGTCGTTAAGCGTCTGCCTTCGGCTCAGGTCATGATCCTGGGGTCCTGGGATCGAGTCCCGCATCGGGCTCCCTGCTCAGCAGGAAGCCTGCCTCTCCCTCTCCCACTCCCCCTGCTTGTGTTCCTGCTCTAGCTATCTCTCTCTCTGTCAAATAAATAAATAAAATCTTAAAAAAAAAAAAAAAAAAAAAAAAGAAAATATGGTTACATGTAAGAAGTCTCTCACAAAAGGCCACAAAGTATATGATTCTATTCATATGAAAGTCCAGAAGAGAGGGCGCCTGGGTGGCTCAGTTGGTTAAGCGACTGCCTTCGGCTCAGGTCATGATCCTGGAGTCCTGGGATCGAGTCCCACATCAGGCTCCCTGCTCAGCAGGGAGTCTGCTTCTCCCTCTGACCCTCCCCCCTCTCCTGCTCTCTCTCTCTCTTTCTCTCTCTCAAATAAATAAATAAAATCTTTAAAAAAAAAAAAAAAAAGAAAGTCCAGAAGAGGGAAATAGAAAGACACAGAAAAGACACAGTGGTTGTTTAGAGCTGAGAGGACAAGGGATCAGGAAGGTTACAGCTAAAAGCTATGGACTGGGTTGTGTTTTTTTAATGTTATCTCTTTTTTTTTTTTTAATTGATGTATAGCAGACATAGTATGGGGTTTCTTTTTGAGGTAAAGAAAGTCTAAAATGCAATTGTGGTGATGGTTACACATATCTGTGGATATACTAAAAACCTTCAGTTGTACACTTTAAATGGGTGAATTGTATGGTATGTGAATTATATTCAATAAAGCTGTTTTTAAAAATGAAAAAGAGGGGTGGGCGCCTGGGTGGCTCAGTTGGTTGAGCGACTGCCTTCGGCTCGGGTCGTGATCCCAGGGTCCTGGGATCAAGTCCCGCATCGGGCTCCCTGCTCTGCGGGGAGCCTGCTTCTCCCTCTCCCACTCCCCCTGCTTGTGTTCCCTCTCTCGCTGTGTCTCTCTCTGTCAAATAAATAAATAAAATCTTTAAAAAAATGAAAAAGAAAAAACACATATATACACACACATGAAACTAAAATGCATGACAGCAATAATGCAGAAGGTATGAGGAGTTAACAGAGTTTAAATATTCTAAGGTTCTAGCAGTATTAGAATATTGAAGAGGGTGATCATTTGTATTAGACTGTGTCTTGATTTCCAGTCCCCCAGAAGCTGACCCTGAAACAAGGATTCATATAAGCCATTTGGGACTTGATCCCAAAAAGACAGTAGAGAAGCTAGGCAGGAGCAGGATGGACCAGAAGAAGGTGCACTGTAAAGTAAGTGACCACTGCAAACAACTGGAACTCAGTCCTGTTGGAGAACTCTGGGAGACTGTGGAAAGCACCCACTTCAAGTTATCCCACAGGAGGGGGTGTCCTTCCACCACGTCATCCCAGTCATTGGGTTGAGGGCTGCACCTGGGGAGCAGTAAATCTCAGACCCTTCTGACCTGTTTTCTGCATGGGCAGAGCTGACTCCAAAGCTGGACAAAGACCAGGAAATCAATATGCAACTCACTGCAATAGACAGATGCAGGAGAAAAAAGCATTTTTACAAAATTACAACATCCATTTATGATACATAAAACACCTTGCAGGGCGCCTGGGTGGCTCAGTTGGTTAAGCGACTGCCTTCAGCTCAGGTCATGATCCTGGAGTGCCTGGATCGAGTCCCGCATCGGGCTCCCTGCTCGGCAGGGAGTCTGCTTCTCCCTCTCCCACTCCCTGTTTGTGTTCCCTCTCTTGCTGTGTCTTTCTCTGTCAAATAAATAAATAAAATCTTTAAAAACAAAAACAAAAACAAAACAATAAAACACCTTGCATAACAGAAATAGAAAGGGGGGGGCGCCTGGGTGGCTCAGATGGTTAAGCATCTGCCTTTGGCTCGGGTCATGATCCCAGAGTCCTGGGATTGAGCCCCACGTCCGGCTCCTGGCTCAGTGGGGAGCCTGCTTCTCCCTCTGCCTCTCCCCCTGCTCGTGCTCTCTCTCTCTCTCTCTCTCTCTGTGTGTCTTGAATGAATAAATAAAATCTTAAAAAAAAAAAAAAGAAATAGAAAGGAGCATCCTAAATTGGGTAAAGAGAAAAATATGTATAGATATACCTTTCAACAAATGGTACTGGGCCAACTGGATTTCCACATTGGAAAAAAATATATATACCTTGACTCCTACCTGACACCATATAATCATTTCCAGATGGAGTGTTGATCTAAATGTGAAGGTAAAAAAAATAAAAGCTTTAAAAGAAAAACAAAGGAAAACACCTTCATGACCTTAAAATAGGCATTTTTAATTTCCAACTTAACAATTTCTCTTCAGCAGAAAATATCATTAAGAGAGTGGGAAGGCAACATACCTACTTCCAGAATGTATCTAAAGAATTGCTACAAATGAAAGGGAAAGACAGATCATCTATCAGAAGAGACAGAACACCCATAGTGCCCAAGAGGTGATGCAAATGACCAAGAAGCATATGAGGAGCAGCTCCATTTCATTAGTCATCAGGCAAATGCAGATGAAAAGTACACCTACTGGGGCACCTGGGTGGCTCAGTCGGTTAAGCGGGTTAAACGTCTGCGTTCAGCTCAGGTCATGATCTGGAGTCCTGGGATCAAGCCCCCTGTCAGACTACCCGCTCAGCGAGGAATCTGCTTCTCCCTCTCCCTCTGCCCCTCCCCCTGCTTGTGCTTTCTTTCTCTCTCTCAAGTAAATAAAGTCTTTTAAAAAAATAAAAATAAAAAATAAAAGCACACCTACCAAGGGGTGCCTGGGTGGCTCAGTCAGTTAAGTGACTGTCTCATGATTTCAACTCAGGTCATGATCTCACAGGTTGTCGCTCAGCAGAGAGTCTGCTTGAGATTCTCTCCCTCTGCCCTCCCCCCACTAGCATGCTCTCTCTCAATTTCTCTCTAAAATAAATAAATAAATCTTAAAAAAAAAAAAAAAAGCACACCTACCAAAATGATTAACACAAAAACACTGCAAAATGCCAAGCCAATGGGGGTGCAAGGGAGCAGACCGAGCTCTCCAGGGGGAGGGTGAAATGAAGAGAGTGAGTGTATTACAGTTTTGTAGGCTGGGAAGTCCAAGTTCGAGGCCCTGGAAGATTTGGTGTCTAGTGAGAGCTCACTTCCTAGTTCACAGACAGCTCTTTTCACTGTGTCCTCACACAATGGAAAGGGCGAGGGAGCTCTCCAGAGTCTCTTTTTTTTTCTGCCTGATGCAGCCGCCCCATCTAACCACTTGGAACCTGTTTGGCAGAATCTGTGCAAATCCTGGGGTCCCCATGACTGGCGTTTGTCAGGAATAGACCCAAGAAAAAGGTGGATAGAGGTTCACCTAACAGCACTATTTTTAATAGCCCAAACCCAAATTTGCTGCCTACATGTTCATTATCAGCAAAACTGATAAACTGAAGAATATACACCATGGCGATGCCATAAAGTAATGAGAATAAAAAGGCCTTGAGTGCATGGGAAAAGCTCATAAATGCCTAAAATAGCACAGCCTGTTTGATTCCATTTATACGAAGTTGAAAGGCCAGAAAAACAATCTATGGGTTAGAAGTTTGAGGAGTTGTTACTTGGACCGAGTGGGAGAGGACTTCCGGGGCCTGGTAATGTTGGTTCTCGAGCTGCTGGGCTGGATGCCCAGGCGAGCTCACTTTGTAAAGATTCATCAAGCTCCACCCTTAGTTGCACACTTCTATGTGTATATTACATTTCAATAACAAGTGTTAAAAAAAAATTTATTTTTAAGTAATCTCTGCACCCAACGTGGGGCTCGACCTCACAACCCCAAGATCAAGAGTCACATGCTCTTCTGACTGAGCCTGCCAGGCGCCTCAATAACAAGTTTTTTTAAGTCATTATTTTTAAAAGTCACAAGGTCATGAACAGAAGGACTCTTAGTCTAGGGTCTGCCAAAATGGACACTTAGTCTGTTCAGGCTACTATAACAAAAATATCACAGACTGGGTAGCTTATAAACAACAGAAATGTATTACTCACAGTTTTGTAGGCTGGGAAGTCCAAGTTCGAGGCACTGGAAGATTTGGTGTCTAGTGAGAGCGCACTTCCTAGTTCACAGCTCTTTTCACTGTGTCCTCACACAATGGAAAGGGCGAGGGAACTCTCCAGAGTCTGTCTCTCTCTTTTTTTTTTTTCTGCCTGATGCAGCCGCCCCATCCACCATGGCTTCTGCCTCGTGCCACCACCAGGACCACTGGGCATGCATGAAAGGTCACTCAAACAGTTTCACGACCATTCGCTGCAGTGCATCCTGGCCGCCTCCACAGCACTATGGAGTCTCTTCTAAAAAGGTACTAATCCCAATCATGAGGGCCCTACCCTCATGACCTAATCACCTCCAAAAGGCTCCACCTCTCCAAATACAATCACATTGGGAATTAGATTTCAGGGCGCCTGGGTGGCTCAGTTGGGTAAGCGACTGCCTTCGGCTCAGGTCATGATCCTGGAGTCCCGGGATCAAGTCCCACATCGGGCTCCCTGCTCAGCAGGGGGTCTGCTTCTCCCTCTGCCCTCTTCCCTCTCGTGCTCTCTGTCTCTCATTCTCTCTCTCAAATAAATAAATAAAACCTTTAAAAAAAAAAAAGGGAATTAGATTTCAGCAGATGAATTTTGTGGGGACAGACACATCTATCTACTAACCCCTGGGTGTTGAATAATGATCAGAATCCTAACTCTTAGGCCCATTTTACTGATGAGAAAACCCAGGCTTGGACTCTCCGGCCACAAACTCTGGATCAGAGTAGCCATCACGTCCCACCAGAGGCTGGCTGTTCAGAATGACGGAAAGCAGCAGTCTGCTTAGAAAAGGTCCCCAGGAAGAGCACTGGCAGGGTGCACACATGTCAGCGATAGGAAGCACGTAGTATATAAAACATTTTATAAAACACGGGGAATCTGATGTGCCAACCACGCAAGAAAGGTATTATACAACTATTCCTACAGAGGACTGTAGACTGGTTTAGTGAAAATTGTATATAAATATGTAGAATGGTTAGACAAATAGAGTGGCTACAAGACAAGCAAATGCAGGGAAGTTTGAGAGACACCTGGATAGAGCAAAGATACAGAAATATTGAAAAAATGAAGAAAAAAATCGGAAAAAAAAATGAAGAATAGTGCTAAAATTGATTCCAGGTGGAGAAATGGTAAAACATGCAAAAATGCACACATTTATCTTTGTAGAAAGGTAAAAATAGGCATTTCCATCTATATAGTGGTTAGATAAATATACTGTTTAAAAGGACCCTATGGGGGGCGCCTGGGTGGCTCAGTTGGTTAAGCGACTGCCTTCGGCTCAGGTCATGATCCTGGAGTCCCTGGATCGAGTCCCGCATCGGGCTCCCTGCTCGGCAGGGAGTCTGCTTCTCCCTCTGACCCTCTCATGCTCTATCTCATTCTCTGTCTCAAATAAATAAATAAAATCTTAAAAAAAAAATAAAAATAAAAAATAAAAAAAAAATAAAAGGACCCTATGGGCACCTGGGTGACTCAGTCAGTTAAGCATCTGCCTTTGATTCAGGTCATGATCCCAGGGTCCTGGGATTGAGCCCCACATCAGGCTCCCCGCTCAGCGGGAAGCCTGCTTTTCCCTCTGCCCCTCCCCCGCTCGTTCTCCCTTCTCTCTCTCTCAAATGAATAAATCTTAAAAATAAATACGAGGACATTTCTTGATACATACAATGTATTCAGTGCTTCAAAAAAATACATATTCAGATACTTAATGATTAGTTATTTGTCAAGGCACGTGGACACTATGAAGACAAGTTTTTCCCACCAAAACTCCAGCCACGTCAAGCCAAGGATGGTCCTGCCATAGGGTGCCAGTGGGAACACTGACCCCAGGGGGTTGCACCAGCTAGTGGTGAACACGGATCATGGATAGGAGCACGTGACTGTCATGGTTCTCAAAAGGCACTGAGCACTAAGTTTGTACAGGGCTCATTTCACATTACCTCCCCTAGGTAGGGTATTCTATTACCTGCAGGTTAGAGGAAAGGAAATTGGGGACCAACAGGAACATCTGGCACAGTACTCTGTAAACCTTTGAAATGTCATGAGAATTGTTGGGCTAGTCCTGATTTTTAAAGAAAACTTCAGATTTGGACAAACACACCCCAAATCTACTCCCCCCTAACCTGGGAGTGTCTCAGCAGCGAGAACACAGGAGGGGAAGGATTAACGCAGCAACGGTCCTCTACTGCCACCTTGTGGCTACTGAAGGGGGACTCGGCCCTGTCTCCCACAAATGAAAACTGCCCTGGGATCCCACACCCTTATTTGCCTGCCTCAGAGGTCAAGCCCCAGAAAGGGCCCCAGGTGGGTAAAATGATGAGCTAACCACTGGCTTCATGCCTGGTTAGGGCTGCAGCCCGAGGGGCGAGTTGCTGGGCCTGGCCTGAAGGGTACTATAAACAGAGACACCTGGAGTCACAGAAATGTCAGACAAGCAAACGCAGGGAAGTTTGAGAGACACCTGGATAGAGCAAAGATACAGAAATAAGGATGCAAACAACTCAGAGACCCAGAAGGATGAAAGAAAGAGAGAGGGAGGAAGGGAAAGAGGGTCCCAATCAGACTCAGAAAATGACACTGAGGAATTCAGAGCCACAGACACAGAATGGCCAGGCAAGAGGATCCTGCAACGGGGAAAACCCTCACCCCTTTCAGGCAGTCCTCCAGCACATCTGAACACCCACTTTCCAAAGGTCCTGGGCAATCTCATTCTTAGTCCTTTCTGGGATTCTCTGGCACAAATTAGCTTATTTAGGGATGCTGAGTGGCTCAGTTGGTTAAGCATCTGCCTTCAGCTCAGGTCATGATCCCAGAGTCCTGGGATCGAGTCCCGAATTGGGCTCCTTGCTTTGCAGGAAACTGTTTCTCTCCCTCCTTCTCCTGCTCCCACTATTTGTGCTCTCTCTCTCTCTCTCTGACAAATAAATAAATAAAAATTTAAAAAGAAAACTGAAAAACAACAACCAAGTTAGCTTACTTCAGGGCATTCCCCAGGACAGACGAGAGTGCTGCCCTGTTGCAGTCAGTCCAGCTGCCCAGCTTCCCAAACCTTCACCCCTGCTCTTCTCCTGGCTCTTTGCCTGCTCCCTTTCATATACGTGATGTATATTTTCATATACATAAACACGCCTGCAGCACCTGCCTAGGAGAAAACAAAATGACCGTGGGCTTTCTCCCCACTGGCTGTCCCACTGAGGCTGATAAACAGCTAATTTGGAAGGCCCCTTCGTCTTTCCTGGGTTTCAGTGAAGACCCCTGCTGGCTGACAAACGACAGGGCCTGTTCTGACCCACCTCCTCATCTGACCCAGGCAGTCTGCTCAGTTCACAGGACTGGCTCCAGGCGGGCCCTCAGCTCTGGGCTCAGGGAGAATTCAGGGTGCGTTAGGTCGGAGAAGGTAGGAAATGGGAACTCATCTGTTCAGTCCACTATTCTCCTGCATTCTCCTCTCACGCTCCCCACCATGTGTCACCCCTGGCCCCACTCAGTTTTCTTTTTTTTTTTAAGATTTTATTTATTTATTTGACAAAGACAGTGAGAGAGGGAACACAAGCAGGGGGAGTGAGAGAGGGAGAAGCAGGCTTCCCGCCGAGTAGGGAGCCCGATGTGAGGCTCAATCCCAGGACCCTGGGATCATGACCTGAGCCGAAGGCAGGCGCTTAACGACTGAGCCACCCAAGTGCCCCCCCACTCAGTTTTCTTCAGCAAACACCACCACTGTCGCTGGCCCTGAGGCCTAGATTATGGGACCTGACCTGGATTCTAATTCTGGTCTCACCCCTTACCATCTGGCTCTCTGTGCCTCCACCTCCCCGACTATAACACAGAATACAGGCAGGGACTATAAAATAGAATACTGATAGGGTCAACGTCATCGTGCTGTGGGGAGGAGTCCATGAGTTAATGTTGCAAAGTGTGGTACTGAACAGTGTTTAGACAAGGAGCTTCGGAGTCAGACTGGCTTTGGGAAATTCACTTCATCCCTCCAAACTTCAGTGTCTTGTCAGTAAAAAGGGAACAGGGACTCCGTTGTGAGTGTCAAATTTAAATGTTGTGAGAGACCCTAAAGGACTTGAGATGGGAGACTTGGCTACTGGGGCTTCCAAATGTTCTGTCCCCTCAGCTGTGCCTCCTCATCCCTCCACACCACTTAGCCCCTACCTCTTCCTCTTCGTCCCTCTCCATAAGGTCTGGCCTGCCCAGCCTACGGCTGCTAATCCTCAGAACATTCCCTCCATGCCTCCTCAATTCCAGGCTGTCCGTACAACAGCTGCTGGTCCTCGGAATAATCCCCCATTCCCATTTCAGAAACCAGCTGTACCATTCCCAGGAAAACCTGGAAGGCCTTCTTCAAATTAGCAGTCCCTTTGCTCCCCCACAGCCTTCTGCCAGGTGCTAACGATGCTTCACCCGGGCTCTGCTTGATTTTCTTGCGCAACATAAAGCACAACAGTGAAACAGGTGGTACCCGGCCCAGTTTAACAGATTTATTATTACTGGGACAGGCGAAGCCTCCCTGTACACACGTGGCCTCACTCCGTCGCTCGCTTTTCAGAGGCAACCCCAGTCCGAATTGTGCACTTACTTTTTAAATTATTATCTGGTCCAGTACTTTTACTCATAGTTTTACTACTATACAGTCTTGAACTATATATAAACAACATTCCTCTACAGCTTTTTTTCATGTGATACACTGGTATTTACCCTAATCCATGACAAAATCACTCTCTTCCCTGCCGAGTAAAGTTCTAACCCACGAAGTACCATAATTTTCTTTCTCCAGGCAATGGATATTAACACTGTTTCTGGGTTTTCTTCCACCAAAACCAGTCCTGATGGGAACATTTCTGAGCTACTAAAGCTACTGAAGCTTAAGCTTGGGGCCCCACCCCCCTACCTCACCCAAGCTGGGCTCTGCCTATAGCCAGAGGACCCTCCACCACCAGCCCCACTGGCTCAGATCCCCGCCCACATCCAGACCCCCTCCCCCACACCTCCCACAGCTAGCTAACCTCAAAGTTCTGTCCCCCCAATCCTAGCCACTGCACTCGCTCTGGGATCCACCTTCATGTCTGCCAGCCCACATCCAGGCCCCCGCCCCAAGGCCAGGGCACGCTGGCACACAACTCCCCACCCCAGGCCTGACCTCCTCCCACACCCAACTCCACCCACACTTGGGCCTCCTTCCACACCTGAATCCCCTCTCCAATGCCCTTCAGTGTCCCTACCCCCCTTCCAGGCCCCTTCCCCACATACCCCCCAGTGGCCTTCACCCAGGTCCCAAGCCCCCACCCCAAGTCTGATCCCCCGAGCTCTGGCCACGACCCTGCTTCCAGGCCTCTCCTACTCTGTGCCCCCACACTCCCGTCTCCTCCCCTTGACTGGACTCTCCCCACACACACACACCCTACTCCCTCACCCCACCCCCTCATCCCTCCACTCTCCCCCCACACACACCAGCCAGACCTCCTACACACACTATCCAGGCTCCACACAGACCTCATCCTCCCTCTCCAAGGCCCTCTTCGCCTGCCCCTGCCTGCCCCCCCACACACACACACACACTCCCAGGGCCCCTTCAAGGCCTCTGGAGGTTGGTGGCAGCAGTGTATGGTGAAGAGTGGTCAATGCACAGGAAAATGTGAAATGTCCTGCACGCTGACTGCTCGTGAATAAAAAACACTCCATAGAGGTTTTCCCAAATTTGACAGCACCCAAAACTTTTACAAGACATTAACAATGATAAATTGTAAAGCCAAAAGTAAGTTTTCTAAATTATCAGTAAAAACGTTTTTAGAAGAGTGGGTTAATCACGCTAGGGGCGCCTGCGTGGCTCACTCGGTTAAGGATCTGCCTTCCCTTCAGGTCATGATCTCAGGGTCCTAGGATCTGGACCCCTGTCCGGCTCCTTGCTAAACAGGCAGTCTGCTTCTCCCTCTCCCTCTCCTTCTGCCCCTCCCCCCGCTCGTGCATGGTCCCTCTTTCTCGCTCTCAAATAATAAAAAAATAAAAATCTTTTAAAAAAAGTGGGTTAATCACTCTAGAAGGTAGACTTCCATTCTTTCTCATAGAAATTATTCTAATTTTACAGATTCTAATTTAAAATATTCAAAATCAGGGGGGCGCCTGGGTGGCTTAGTTGGTTAAGCATCTGCCTTTAGCTCAGGTCATGATCCCGGGGACCTGGGATCAAGCCCTGAGTCCGGCTCCCTGCTCAGCGGGGAGTCTGCTTCTCCCTCTGCCTGCAGCTCCCCCTGCTTGTGCTCTCTCTGTCTCTGTCAAATATATAAATAAAATCTTTTTTTAAAAAAATTCAAAATCACTATCATATGAAGTAGTGGCTATGATTATGCAATGTTACCAGTAAAATTAATATCTTGATAGGCAATTAATTTTAAAATGCGTTATATTAAAAATTTTGTCGTCAGCTTTTTAAAATTTGCAATTGCTTTGCTTTGTCATTCTAAACAAATATAAACCTTCAGGGACACCTGGCTGGCTCAGTCAGTAGAGCATGCCACCTCCATCTCGGGGTTGTAGGTTTGAGCCCCACCATGGGTCTATAGATTACTTAAAAATAAAATCTTAAATATATATTACATATTTATTTTTATTATATATTATATATTTATTATTTATAAATATATATTATATATGGTATATATATTATATATGTGTGTATATATATATACATAAACTTTCACACAAACATTATGTTCATAATTTTGCATTCTCTTCCTAGAGAGAACTTCCAGCGTTGCGTGGCTTCAGCTTCCACTTCCAGGATCTGCCCATGGGGGTCTTCTGGGGCATATATATGGGGCATTGCCGCTGGGCACCAGGTTCACACAATTTCAGTTTTCAGAAGCAATATTGTTTTTGAAGACAGGTCTACCCCTTTAGACCTGTGTACCCCACTGTGCCCAGACCTAGAAGCCTAGGTCTCAGTCACCATGGATGAAAGGGGTAGAATATAGCAAACTCCACCCACCTCTAGCAGCAAAACTGGTTCTCCAAGGGCGTGTGGTGGAAGGAAGGGCTACAGCCCTCACCGTGGAAAATCCCAATGTTGATCATTAGAAGTTAATATATTAATATCTTACTAGTTTATTAAGAACTTGAAGGTAAGTAATAGCTCTCTCAAGACTACACATCAACCTACAAGGCATTTTTATTTTACATTGCAGGAAAAAAGTTAAAATTGCCACTCAATTTTTATACTATGATTTATTTCCCATTGTTTACTAACCTTCAGTTTCTCAATAGTTCTTTTTAGTTTGGTAAACATTGCTTGGAGGAACTTGTTATTCTCTTTTGTAGTCTGATTAGAGTAGAACATAACACTAACTCCCTTTGTGTACTGGTAAAACTGCATAACAAATGACAGCAAAATGTTGCAGGGTTTTTAAATTAGCTAATGCAGTGGAGACAACAAAGACTTTGTCCAGCTTTGATTGTATTTGAATTCAGATTTCAAGCGGCCACAAATTCAATGCATTCTTTAACTTGACAAGCTTCTAGAAACTACTGACATTCATAATCAACATTCTGTGCTAACACAGAAATAAAACCAGCTTCAATGCAGACCCTTTCCAGTCATAGTGTCTTTGGTCTCTTGAACCACCATTTTTACTTTTTCATTCTTTTTAAAGATTTTATTTATTTATTTGACAGAGAGAGCTCAAAGAAGGGGAGCTGCTGAGGGAGAGAGAGAAGCAGACTCCCTGCTGAGGAGGGAGCCTAATGAGGCGCTCAATCCCAGGACCTGGGGAACACTACCTGAGCTGAAGGCAGACCCTTAACTGACTGAGCCACCCAGGCGCCCCTTGAACGACGGTTTTTGATCTTTCAACTTTAACAGTGCCAGTAAAAACATTCTTTTATTCCATTACTGCCAATAACTAAGTAATTTTCCTTATAAGACACTTATTATAACAAACTTATATAAAGATATAGATTGTTAAAAAAACAAAATTCAGCTGAGTAAATTTTAAAGATCTTATTTATTGGCTTTATTCAATGATTAATGAATCTGGCAACATCCCTTCTAGCAGACAGAAGGGAGCTCTGAGGCACTGTACAAAATGAAAGACTTTTCTAGGCAGAAGGGAGCAGGAACAAAGACGTTATACTAGCAAAAAGTGGATTGGCTATGGCAAGGTCACTTTCCTTTAGGAGATGGCAGGGGTCTATCAGGCTGATTACCCCTTTAGTGCTGATCAGGTAGTTCCTGATTGACTGGTTTGAGATTCCATTTTGGAAAGAGTCAAAACTGTAATTAAATTAAGTCTAAGTCTGGTGACTGGGACTTAGCATACGTGACTCCATTTGGGGGCCTGCTGTCTTGTTTTAACAAAGAAACAGATTTGATGGAGAGGCATTTCTTGGAATGAGAGCCACTGGCTCTAGGTAAAAAACCCTTTTTGTAAATTATGCTCTAACCTAAAATCTCGGTATCTGTTTGACTTCATTGGCTCAATTTAACCAGACAAAAAAAATGGCAAAGGGAAATTTGACTGTGGCATACAAATGTTTTAAACCTATATTTTGGGATGCCTAGGTGGCTCAATTGGTTAAGCGTCTGCCTTCGGCTCAGGTCATGATCCCGGGGTCCTGGGATCGAGTCCCGCATCAGGCCCCTTGCTTAGCAGCGAGCCTGCTTCTTCCTCTGCCTCTGCCTGCAACTCCCCCTGCTTGCGTTCACTCTCTCTCTGACAAATGAATAAATAAATAAAATCGTAAAAAAAACACCCAAAAAATCCCTGTTTCTATCACCGAACAATTCTGACCTCCCAGTCTAAGAAAGCTATCTCTCTCCGCCATCACCCTCTACATCTCAGCTGCTTTATGTGTCTTCACTGCACCTGTCAATCAGTACTTGAAATATTGTACCATCTATTTCTTTTTCCAACTCATTGCCCTCACCGTGATGTCAGCCACTGGAGGCAGGAGCTTTGCATGGCCTGGTTCAGAGCCCCCAGTTCCTAGAACTGGGGTGAGATTCAAAATGTGTGTTGAGGGACACCTGGGTGGCTCAGGTCATGATCCCAGGGTCCTGGGATGGAGTCCCACATCAGGCTCCCTGCTCAGCAGGGAGACTGCTTCTCTCTCTGCCTGCCATTCACCCTGCTTATGCGCGCTATCTGACAAATAAATAAATAAAATCCTTAAAAAAAAGGGGGGGGGAAAGGTGTGTTGAATTATTAAATAGATATCAAGTTAATTATATTAGAATGAAAATACTTTGAAAAGTTGTAAAATCAAATTGTAATTTTTTTTTTAAGTAAGTAAACTCTACCCCCAAGGTGCAGCTCAAACTCATGACCCCCAAGAGCAAGAGTTTCATGATCTACCAATTGAGACAGTCAGGAACCTCTATAACTTATTTTAAAAAGCATGGCACACATATACATGTATAGTGATACCACCTTTTTGACAATTGGCGCCCTAGTGAAAATAAAAAGTACACTTACTGACTCAAAATATCTAGGGGTGCCCAGCTGGCTCAGCCTGTAGAGTATGTGACTCTTGATCTTGGGGTTGTGAGTTCGAGCCCCACATTGGGCATAGAGTTTACTTAAAAAAAATAAAAATGAAATTGGGGTGCCTGGCTGGTTCAGTTGGTAGAGAATGCAATTCTTGATCTCAGGGTTGTGAGTTCAAGCTGCTCATTGGGCACCGAAATTACTTTTAAAAAGTTTTTTAATATCTAAATATTATTATCTGCATAAAAATCACACACACACACCCCAAAGAGAAATATATATATAGTTTTTAATTTTTAAAGATGTATTTTAGGGGCACCTGAGTGGCTCAGGCGGTTAAGTGTCTGCCTTCAGCTTAGGTCATGATCCCAGGGTCCTGCGATCGAGCCCCATGTCAGGCTCTCTGCTCAACAGGGAGCCTGCTTCTCCCTCTCCCTCTGCCTGCCTCTCCCCCTGCTTGTGCTCTCTCTCTCTGTCAAATAAATAAATATTTTTATAAAAATAAAGATGTATTTTATTTATTTGAGAGAAAGAGAGAGCACGCATGGGGGGCGGGGGCGCCAAAGGGAGAGGAAGAGAAACAATCTCAAGCAGACTCCCCACTGAGCATGGGTCCAATGCGGGGCTCCATCCCATGACCCATGAGATCATGACCCGAGCTGAAACCAAGAGCTATCGCTCAACCGACTAAGCCACCCAGGCGCCCTGAATTGTACACTTTAAATGGGGTAATTGCTTGGTAGGTAAATCATTTCTCAACAGAACTGTTTTAAAATCATATTAAAAATAAATCACGTGCACAGTTTAATGTGGAGAGTGGTGGTTAAGAGCCAGCTCTGGGGCTAGATAGCCACTTCCAGCTGTGTAGTCTAGAGCTTCACTTAACCATTCACCTCATTTCCTCATCCTGAAATCAGGAGATGAATCCTCTCCAGATAGGTTGTTGTTAGGATGAGTTAACACATGGAAAGTGCTGGAAAACAGCCTGCCAGGTAGCAAGCACTCACTTAAGCTGCTCTTGTGGATGAAGCTGCTGTCACAAGAAAGAGAGGTACTAGTGCCCTTAAAGGGGTCACAGCCTGAGGAGCAGACACATCAACAGAGAATCTCCTTATGTGCTTAGTGGTGGCCTGTGTGAAGGGGTGACCTAAGATAGGGAACTCTGAAATATGTTGTGTGTGAGTGACAACGGGAAGTTGGGGTGTTTTGTTTTGTTTTGGTTTTGGATTTTATTTATTTATTTGAGAGAGAAAGCAGCGGGGAGGGACAGGGGGCTCTGGGATCATGACCTGAGCTGAAGGCAGACACTTAACCAACTTAGCCACCCAGGTGCCCCTTAAGTGATCTCTACACCCTACGTGGGGCTCGAACTCACAACCCCAAGATCAAGAGTCCTACTGACTGAGCCAGCCAGGCACCTGGGAATGATTTTTTTGGAAGTTGTTGACTGTCAAGTACCCCCAGGAAGTGACGAGGAGGCGTGTCCACGAGATACTTCGATTACAAGGTCGAGAGCTGAGAAATCTGGTTTCTGAGACACGCATAGTAGTTGGGCAAGTATGCTAAGGGACCTGTGGGTAGGAGGAAAGCATTACTGAGGTAAAACAGAAACAACAAAGAGTCAATGAGAAGTGACGTCGCCTGACCTAAGTTCAGTGAACAGTTTCCGCCTCTCTCCTTCTGCACAGGTCTTCAGCCTCATATCTCGCCCTTGTTTGAAGCCCTCCCCAAGTCCAAGGTCCCCTGCCGGCTTTCTGGCCTCACTCCATGCAGCTCGCCTCCTCCTGGCCGGTTCCCCAGGCCGCCCTGCTCTTGGCTTCCTCCTCCCTGGCCTGCTCTGGGCTCGGCAGCTGTGCGGTCCCTTCACTTCAGCTACCCTTCAGACTCTAGCGTCCCAGTTACCAAAGACCACAACTTCCCGAAGACCATGACAATCACCGGGGCACCAACGTACGAACTGATGGACAAAAACTCCGGCAAGATTTAAGGAGTCACGACCTTTACAGGGCAAAGAGGAGATTGAGCCGCTGCGCATGCGTAATAGGGCGGCTGCTTGACAAACGCGCGGTTGAACCCGAGCAGCCAATCCGCGTGAGGAGGGATGACAGAAAAGCCCCGCCCACGCTGCCTGGGCCTTCGCCCCACAGGCGGCTTCACCCGCGAACCCGCCTCAACAGCCATCTCTTAGCGCTGATTGGCTGGAGGCCACCATGGTTCTATTCTGATTGACTGTTTCTCGGTCCTTTGCGCGAAGGGGGAGGGTGGTAGTGGATGGCCTCTTGGAAGGGGCGTCATAGAAGCGAAGTAGTGATTTCTGGAGGCGGGAGTCGGCCAAAGGGAGTCAGGCTTTTACTACACACTCCTGAAGGGAGTGGCTGCCACCGAGACCCATCTTTCCCCCTTCGTGAGACAGCCGCCCCCTCATCGTTTCCGTATCCCCTCTTCCTCAGAAGGCACTTAGAATCCGCAGCGAAGGGCCCCCTCCTCCTGCCTTCCTAACGCACAAGAGACAGCAAGGCCTAAAAGTGAGCCCTCAGACCGCCGCTACCGTTCAGATGGCCGCCCTTGCACCCTAACACCCGCTACCCTCCTCTCACAGTCTTTCTCTCCCACCCCTGCCCCCCATCATCAAAGGGAGTGAGCCCCAGATCTGTGTGCCCCAGACCAGTAGGAGCCCAGCTCTCTGAACACACAGAGGGGGACCTGCTGAAAATGCAGAGAGAGGGGAAGAAGAGTAGGCGGACTCCTGAGGGACTGAGGGAGATGGAGCACAGGAAGTGGGTCCAGGTGGGAATTCAATATGTATTTCTCATAGGGATGAAACATTGGAGACAACTGGGAGAAACCTGAGACCAGAGATCACCTCTCCCCTCAGGAATGGGGGGTCTTTTCCCTCCTCTACCAGACCCCCTCAAAACAGACAATCTCAGCCTTCTACTGATGCTGATATTCAGTCCTTCTTGGAAGGTAGGGAAAAAACACATTATGCTCCCACTATGTGCCAGGCAAGATACTAGCCACTTCCCTTTTATTTTACCTCTGGTCAATCTTAGACAATTCCTGTTTTATTACCTTTCCTCAGGGAAGTTAATGACTTTGAGGATGAGTCTCTGTTTTTCACAGAGCAATAATTGGTGCTTGCGGAAGGGAAAAGCACAGTTTGGGAGTGTGAGGAGGTGTGGCAGTGACTGACATGAGCAGAGGCAGGATCTTGGGCATCAGGGCTGATTTTCAGGTGGCCACTCTTGGCAGCAGACTTCCCTCCTTCCACACAAGGTCCTTTGTATCCTTTGCAACACTGACTCCAGAAGGGGAAGAAAGAGTTCAGACTGGATCTTTCAGTTTTCTCACTCTCAACTTTTAATACCTCTGGGCTGTCATCTGCACCCACCCAACTAAGTCTGGCTCTCCATCACCCACTCTTCCCAGCCTTCCATCACCCCAAGTTTTGATTTCCCTGTAAGCCTCAGTGCCTTTTACCCAGATCTCCCATTTGGAAGATAAGAAATCAGACCTATGGGGCGCCTGGGTGGCTCAGTCGCTTAAGTGTCTGCCTTCGGCTCAAGTCATGATCCTGGAGTCCCAGGATCAAGCCCACCTTTGCATCGGGCTCCCTGCTCAGCGGGGAGTCTGCTTCTCCCTCTGCTCCTCATCCTGCTCATGTTCTCTCTAAAATAAATAAGATCTTTAAAAAAAGAAAGAGAGAGAGAAAGAAGGAAGGGAAGGAAGGAAGGAAGAGAGAGAGAAAGAAAAAAGAAAAAGAAAAAGAAATCAGACCCAAATGGATGGCTCCAGAGATTCTGACGAGGAATGCATGTCCAAGAAGCAGGGCAAGCAGCCAGCCCTCCTTGAAAGTGATTTCCTGAAAACAGCCTTCACCACCAGTCCAACCTCTCAGGAATTATACTTTGAGAGAGCAGTTGTTCATCCTAAACGCTCCTAACAAATGAAAGGACAGGTTAGTAAACACTTCTTTTTTTTTTTTTTAACACTTCTTAATATACCAAACATCTAAAGGTTTCGACACCCAGTTTCATGACCATGTGTAAGTACTGGTTTTAATATCTAAGAAGATAAATTCACTAACCTGGGAACTGACTTCGCACCACTTCCAGTGTAGAAGGCATTGCTGCCTGCCACTGAGTGAATGGCCAGCCTTTGAGGCCCCTCAGAGGGGATAGATGCACTCTTCCAGCCATCGTGCGACCTACACCTACCACCAGTTTGGGCAAGAAGAAGAGATGAGGTGGTGACTTACCATTGTGCTTGCAGAAATCACACACAGGTAGCTGGGCTCCCTCTCGCTGGTTTTGCACCAGGCTCAACCTATCCCCCTACCTTGGACCAGTGTCAATACCACCAGGCTCAGGTGAAGTTTTCTTTCTACCTGTTAAAGATGACACTGTCTCATGGGGATGGGGATGGGAGTGGAGGATCCCTGACAAGGGAAGAAGCTGCAGGGCAGAGCAAAGATGCTTTTGGAGAAGGGGATCTGAGGTCCTTTTCCTACTTCCTGGAGACCTCCCAAAGCAAAGAGGGTCCTTGGGACCTAAAAGGTCACTTTTTTACGAATGGCTGCTTTAGGGCTGCTTCTTCCTCACTGTAGCCTGACAGGGCAGAAGAACTCAGCTGAAGGGTCTGATCACTTGGGCTGAGACCCCCTTCCACTACCAAGGCAAAATGTGGCCTTGAGCAAGACCTTTCTCCTCTCTGGAATGTGGTTTCTCCGTGGGGAGGGGGGCTCGCTACTGACGACCCCCTTTCTCTTATGCTGCAGATCTCTGTGTGTGCATATCAGGGCCATTCCCAGCTACAGTTACAGTGAACTGAGCAGCATGATCAGATGTCATCGTCACCACAAGCATTCAGAGTAGGCTCGGTCATGGTTCCTACTTTATGGATGAATAAATAGGAAGAGAGTAAATTAGTTGCTCAAATGCACATAGCAAGTAACTAACAGAGCCTGGATTTGATTTCAAAGTATGTGCAATTAATGGTTCTTCTGAATCTGGAGGTTAATGAACTTTCCTCGCACCAGGCCTAGGAGACATTCAGTCCACAAATACATATTGAGGGCTGATCATGGAGCAGCCCCAAACCCCCCGCAGAACCTACACCCCAAACCTCAAATGTCAGTCCTGTCATTATTCCATTTTAGAGGAGAGGAAACTGAGGCTCAGAATGATGAAGGAGCTCCCTGAGCTTACCCAGGGAGTAAATGGCAGGTTAGGCTTAAACTCTAGCTCTTCCTGGCCCCAGAGCCCCTGGACTTGAACTCCACAGAAACTGAATCTTGAAGGCAGGGAGCACCATGGAAGGTTTTCATGAGAAGGTGTAACGTGTTTATACTAGGAATGTCCTCCCCTTTCCTACTCCCCCTTCCTCCCCACCCTGCCTTTCAAGGCTTTGTTTTGCCCCCTGATCCCCAGCACTGGGAGCCTCCAGTGGCTTCTTGTCCTCATTGACTCAACAATCCAATCACAGTAGATTTATTGGTGTCTGTAACTGGCCATTGGGAATAAGGGAGGCAACAGTCCTGCCTTCAGCTGATCACCATCTAGTGGTAAAAGCAACAAAGAGAGGAACTGGGGAGGGACAACAGAATGGAGAGGCCTGGGCTCATCCAGAACCAAGGACACAGACCAAAAGCATTGTGGTGGAGTGAGGCACGAAAGGGGGGTTTGGCCAGAAGCCTGTGAGGCAGATATGGCGGTCTGCAGAGGGAAGCAACCCACTATTCAGCCTGGGGCTGGCAGTCCTCCTTCTGGACCACCCCTCCCCCACACTCTGGAGCAGGCAGGAAACCAGGGTCTGGGCCAGGGTGGTTTCTCATCCTAGCCATCAGTTTCCTTGGGCCAAGTGGGTGTCAGGCCTGGTCAGAGGGTGGGGAATCCTGAAGAAGCCATCAGTCCCAGCCATGCCCCTCAATAAACACCCAGTCCAGGGAAAAGCAATGGGACCACTGAGCAAATGGAGCCTCAAGGTCAGTCCCTGACTCCTAGTCGACTCAGCTGTCCCCAGGACACCCCACCCCCACCACTGGCACAAGAACCCAGAAACATCCTGTCCCCCTTTCAGCAACCCTCTGGACTCCCCCTTTAGGATCTAGGTGAGCTAAAGAAGCTGAAAGCACCTTCTCCTCAAGAAAAAGGTCTGAGGCCCACCCCATCCCTCTCCCACCACCACCTTAGCCTCTGATGGCCCCAGGGCCCCCAGGAGCTCAGCTCTGCACTGGGTGTGGCAGGGCAAGCTGTCTCAAGAGCTCATGGGGGAGTGGGGGGGGGAAGGGGAGGAGAAGGAGCTACTGGAATCTCAAGGAATCCGACCAGTTCCCTCCTGCCTGCAGGTATTGTTGCCCTGGGCGGAGCTGCTGGGTTTAAAGAGCCAGAACCCACCTGGGCTGAACACAGCCCCAGCAGCCTCTCTAGATCTGCATCCGTCTCTCAGGTGAGCAAGTGTCCGCTAGGACTTCAGGGCTGCTAAGGGGAAGGATGGGGGAAGAAGGGTGAAGGGTGGAGGGGGTACCAGTCTGAGGGAGGGGTGGTGGGTGCCCAGGTATTCTCAGTAACAGGGTGCATGTTTGAGGGTTTTGAGGATTGGAGGCCGTTTGCTCTGTGACCACTATCATATAGGCAGTGGGATGGTGGGGGGGGGGGGCGGCTAGGAAACAGGAGCCCACCTTTGGAGTTGCAACCCTCATGACTCAGGAATCCCAGGGTTGTGAGAGGGGATGAGTGCAAAGGAGGGCCAGCTTCCAAGACTGCTAAAAGCCGACCAACTCCCACATTCAGAAGCTGCACATTACTAGTCCCTCCCGTCTAGGGCAAAAGGACCCATGTATGTATGTATGTATGTATCTATCTATCTATCTATCTATCTATCTATCAACTTGGCTTTATTAAGCGATTCATGAATCAGGCAGCATCCCATTTAGCAAGTAGAGAGGGCTATGTATTTTTTTTTTTAAGATTTTATTTATTTATTTGACAGACAGAGACACAGCGAGAGAGGGAACACAAGCAGGGAAGTGGGAGAGGGAGAAGCAGGCTTCCCGCCAAGCAGGGAGCCCGACGCGGGGCTCAATCCCAGGACCCTGAGATCATGACCTGAGCCGAAGGCAGACGCTCAACGACTGAGCCACCCAGGAGCCCCTGTATTTATTTATTGTAACACATTTCATTACTTACTATGTGCTAGGCATTATTCTTAGGCTTCACATGTAGTAATTCATTTAATTCAATCATAACCTTATGCCATTGATATTAATTGTCCTCGTTTTACAGGACACTGAAGCACTGAGAGGTGAAGTAACCCACTGAGTCACACAGCTGTTAGGTGGTTTTGAGGGGATTAGAGTTCCAGCCAGCTGGGCCCAGCAGATAATTACGGGGGGGGGGGGGTGCGGGACTTCAGTTTGCAAGAGCTGATAGTCTCTAAGCTTGCCTGCAGCTAACAACATGCAGAAAGCTGGCAGGGGTCTTATCTCAAGGAAACAGCCACCCTATAGGAACTAGTTCTTAGGGACCTGGATAGTTCCCACCCTGAGGAGAAAGAAAGGAGCAGTGTTCCTTCCGCCCACCAGGCAGTTTCCTGCTGTGGGATTTGGGGCTGCCTTGGAGCAGGATCCCTGGTTGAGGCTGGGGTGGGAGGCCCTCACATACTTTCACTACCACCTTTCCCCTCCTCAGCTGCTCAGCCCTGGGTGTGCTCGCCCTTTGCAGAGACTATCTTGGAATTCATCCTGATATCGCCCGAGGCCCAGACCTTTGGGAACAATAGCTCAGGGTGCCTCTTAGCCTTTTGAGTGGGGTTAAGGAACCAAAGCCTGAGTTAGAACAGTAGCCGTGCTCCTCTGACCAATGGTCAGGCTTCTGATTAAAGACTTGAACAAAGACTTCAACAAATCACTTACTAGGTGTGAGCATTGTTCGAAGTACTTAACTAGTATTAACTCAATCCATGTAACTCCAGTAGGCATTTGCTATTATCATCTCTAGATGAGGAAACAGAAATCAGTAACTTTCCCAAGACCACTTCATAAACCAAGTGCACCCTTGGGATTTGTGCCCTGGCTCTTTGCCCCAGGCACTGTGAACCTTGGGCAGGTCCTGGCTGTCTGACCCCAGCCCGCCCCCTTCCCCTGCAGCCCTGCTCTGCAGCTGTATCATGAAGAGAGTGACCCGGGCCCTTCTCCTCACACTGGCAGGTGAGTCCTCCCAGAAGTGAACCTGCTGCCACTCACCCTCCCCCCAAGGCAGCGAAAACCAGGGCAGCATCTCCCAAAGGGGGCCTGGTGTTGAACAAATGTATATTCATTTAAACTGTCAATTTAAAGAGTGACACTAAGGAGATAATAGTACAGAGAGGAAGTGGATATTGCAAAAGTTGTCCTAAATAATTGAACGTTCGAAAACAGTAACCATCTGTTGGCATAAAGAGAGAAGCATTCCCTATTCCCTGTCAGGGCATTAGCCAGGATCTGTGTAGGAAGCTTCTCAGAAGAGGGTAAAAAGATACCAACACACCATTCCATTTCGAATGCAAGAAAGACTAGCAGGAAGCCTGAGAAATGGCAGGAAGGGCTGAGGGGGAGTGGCAAAGGCTATGGGGTGAGAGACAAAATCCCAGGGCTATTTGGGGCTGGGGAAGGTGTGAGGGTCCCCCCGCCAACCTGCCCACCCAGGAGGCTGGTCTGGGCTGAGGACATACCTCCTGATTCATTATGAGACCAGTGTCATGAATTAATACCCGTTGATACCCGATCCCTCTGCTTTTCCCACCCAGGCCTGCCTGCCTTGGAAGCCAATGACCTGGTTGGTGAGTGAGGCCCCAGACTGCCCTGCTCCTGCTGCCCCACATTTTCCCTCTAAGACCCCACATCTTCCCTCTAAGACCCCACATCCTGCCTCCTGGTTCTGGTTCTTATTTTTTCCCCCCCACTTCCTGCAGATAAAGACAGTCCCTTCTACTATGGTAAGAGCTGATCTCCCTCATCCTCCACCCCCTACCTTTGCCTATCCTGGACCGCTTTGCTAGAGCTTGGTGAGGGCTAATGAGAAAAGAGGGGCAGGATGGGGCTGGGACTGGGGATTACAGAGTCGGCATGGTCTATGAAAAGAGCAAGAGGCCAATATGCAACATGGTCTTGGGAGAACTTCATTCCAGCAAGGAGGGAAGATACCCACAGGATATTTAGGAAGATTTCTGGGGAAGGGGCTGGAGGCCGTTGGGCCCCCAGGTATCTCACCTAATCTTCCTTCCACTCTCTCACTTGCCTTCCCCAGCACCCGCTCCTTGTTGCTCGACAGTCCCCAGCAGCTTTTCTCTTCCTCTGCCTGGCACTGTCCTCCAGTGTCCCTACACACCCCCCTCTCCCCCCAGCCTCAGCGCAAATGCCACCTTTCAGAAAAGCCTTCCTTGATCAAAAAGCCTTCCAACTCCCTTCTTTTTCTGTGCTCTTCTGCTTATTTTTTCTTCCTAGTGCTGTTCCCACCAGCTATTATACCGCTTGTCTTTCTTGTTGCCTGAACTGTAAGTGCATCTGCACAAGCAGGTGATCATAAATACCTTTTGAGTGAGTGAGTGGGGCGGAGCCGGGCTGGTGCCCGCTTACTCTCTGCTCCCCCAGACTGGGAAAGCCTGCAGCTGGGCGGGATGATTTTTGGAGGGCTCCTGTGCATCGCTGGAATCCTGATAGCCCTGAGTGAGTGGTGGGGCTCGCAGGCCGGGCCCGGGGGGAGGCGGTGGGGTGGCCCAGGTGCCCCAGGTTCTTTGCACTGACCAGCTCTTCCTCCCACAGGTGGAAAGTGCAAGTGCAAGTACAGTCAGAAGCACAGGTGAGACAGGGCCCCCACTGTATGCCCCGGGAGCAGAGCACACCTATTTGGGGGTAAAGTCCTGCAATTTAGAGCAAGAGGACAGCCCCTTGGCTGCTGCCTGGGCTTGCAGTGGGGTTTGTTATTCACTGATAATAGAAAGCTATAACCTTTGGTATTGTTTAAAGTGACAGGGGAAGAATAGCAAGCAAGTGTGCCCCCTGGGGAGGGAGCACCAGGCGTCCTCCTGGGGGATACAGAACAGAAGGTCTGGGGATGCTAACTTGATGTGTTCCTTTCTTAGCCCCTTACCTGAGAAGGCCATTCCACTCATCACTCCAGGTAAGATGGGCTTCTTTGAGGGGCTTCCAGGCCCTCAGGCAGGGTGGCCATAGTA
Organism: Mirounga angustirostris; assembly: GCF_029215605.1. NCBI lineage: Eukaryota > Metazoa > Chordata > Mammalia > Carnivora > Phocidae > Mirounga > Mirounga angustirostris. The sequence goes on along the minus strand of NW_026991714.1, from coordinate 117,756,623 downwards.
TTTGAGCATTATTAAATGCCTTGCGTAATGCTGTCGTAAGCCAGCCCACCCTTGGGGTTTCTGGAGGCTGAGGGGGTTGCCTTTGTAGTGACCATGTCTGTGAGGACCTGACTCCCATTCTCTCTTCAGGCTCTGCCAGTACCTGCTGAGCACAGGACCAGCTTCGTGGCATTCTTGGTACCAGCTCCCATGCTGTTCTCTCCCCACCTGGGGGCCTTACCCTCCATGATGGCCTTTCTCCCCCAGGGTGGGCCCTTAAGCTCCCTTCTGATCAGGAGGCTGTCCAAAGCTTATTTCTAAATTAAACTGTCTTATCCCTCCCTCCAGTGTCTTGTGAATGAGTCTTTCTGTAGGTCTGATCAGGGATGGGCAGGCTGGGCAGGGACTCCGACGTCTTGCTCGGGAATGCTCAGGCCCCTCAGTGGCTGGTGGCGAGGGGGTCCTGTGGATTGCTAATGCTTCTTGTGGCCACATGTCTGTCCTGAGGGCTATTCCCAGCATGCTCCCCACTTTGAAAACCTGATAATTGGTCTTCTGCCCCCTTGCCTCATCCATACCCCATGCAAGATACCTCAATGTTATATCAAAGGACCTTACAATTTCCACACCTTGTGTAGAGACCCTAGAAGTCCCAGTGAGCCAGGTACCCATGACATTCTCTAACCTCGAATGATCCCCAGGGCCTCACCCTCCACTAAGAGGCCACCTCACTCAGTGAATGCTCTCTATCATTCACACAGCTCAGGAAATGAAGCAATTCCTTCATTGACCCATCCCAATAAAACCCTATATAACCCTCAGACAAACCCATGGGCTCTGCCTACCCTAGATAATATCCTATGAGCCACATCCCAAGAAGCCTGCATCTTAGAACCAAAGACCATCCATACACATCTAGGTTCCCCAATATACCCAAAGTCCACTCCTGGAACACCTCACTTGAAAGATCCCTACATGTACAGGGTAAGGCTGGGGAATTGCCTCTCCCACCTCGTCAGCCTGTCTGTCCTGCAGCCTTATCCATTATGCCATCCTCTATAGTCCAAGACAGAAGGAACTAAGTAAGGTGCCTTCAGTCCAGCTCCTGTTCCCTGCATCGACCCTGGTGTGGCAGCAGGCTGAAGTAGCAGAGATCTCCCCTGTCCCTGCCAGACAGTGATGCACAGTCTGGGGTGCACCAGATCTGCGGTGACGGGACAGCCATGTTGGTGCATCTAATGGTGCACTGCTCCAGACCCTCCCCCTCTTCTCAGGGTGGGGCCGCATCCTGTGGAAATCATGTGTCCTAGACTTCAGGCCCCAGACTTGTAGACTTGGGTTAGGAGGCCAGAGCAGGGGAGTCTGAAAGGTGAACCCTTCCTCCCATGGGTTGGCAGCCCATCCCAGGCCCTGAGGTCTCAAAATGAGATTCATAGGTCTGCTTAGGGCCCTTGAAACAGGACACATGAGGTGGCGGGGGGGGGGGGGGTCCAAGGCGGGACCAGAGCTGCAGCAAGAAGTCCAGGAACCTGAGTGAGACTTGAGACACCTGGCTGAAAGTGCGGCCCCTGTCTAAGTGGATGACAGGGTGGCAGGGAGCCGTGGAGGTTGGTGGCTGCGCCACGCTTATCACCCACCGGGACCGATCCTATAAGGCCCTTAAAGCCCCAGGATTCTGAGCCGATGCATCCTGTGAAGAAGAAACGAGTGTATTTCCGCAGCGGGCGTGCATGGGCAGCCATGGGTGATGTGATCGGGTTAAGAGGTGACATCTGAGCTGAATCCTCAAAGGTGAATGATTATAGGAGCCCGCTGCACAGACACCTTTCCTGGTAGAGAGAATAGCGCTTGCAATCGGCCTTTTGAGGACCAGAGAAAAATCAGCATGAGTGGAACATCAGCGAGGAAATCAAAGTAGAGACAGATGCGGCCACTGCAGGGAGAACCCCTGCCCCCTCCTGAGCTGGGAATTGGGGGCCCCCCGAGGCCCCATGGGAGGCGGGAGCAGGAGGAAGGCAGGAGACCACTGGGCGCGGAGCCCAGAAGCACCCTCCACCGAGTCAGAGCCGCCTGAAGGCAGCTTCCAAACTCGCTTTTCCGGCCTGGAGACTAGGCTGCATGTGCCTCTCCTCCTTGGACACAGGAGGACGCTGGTGCAAATGGATTGCATCTGAGAAGTAAAAATGAGCTCCACTGGGGCGCCTGGGTGGCTCAGTTCGTTGGGCAACTGCCTTCGGCTCAGGTCATGATCCTGGAGTCCCTGGATCGAGTCCCGCATTGGGCTCCCTGCTCGGCGGGGAGTCTGCTTCTCCCTCTGACCCTCCCCCCTCTCATGTGCTTGCTCTCTCTCATTCTCTCTCTCTCAAATATATAAAATCTTTAAAAAAAAAAAAATGAGCTCCACTTAGGAAAGCAAAGTCTGGCCGTTTGTCCCTGGGGCTGGAGTGGCAGACACGAAGTGACATTTGTCAGAATGCCACCTTCTGAGTGACCGAAACTGCTTTTTTTTTTTTTTTAAGTTGGTTTATTTAAGCAATCTCAAAAACCCACCGTGGAGCTCGAACTCAGCGGGAGATCAAGAATGGCATGCTCTACCCACTGAGCCAGGCAGGCTCAGTGGGACCTAAGCCACTTCGACCCAAGATTCAGCGATTCCGACCTGGGCGCCCGTTCTGGTTAGAGGGTTTCTGGACACAACATTCCACATCCATCTTAACGTTTTAGTTCCCTGGCTCCACCTCGCGGTGGACCCAGTCCCAGTCCTGCTGTACCTTCAGCCTACGAAACACAGCTTTTTTCCAATTTCGTCTGAACAACCTGCACAGTTCACTCAAGTCCTATAAGCAACCACTCTGGGGTGAAGGACCCCATGACCCCTACGCCCCCAACATGTGGGACTCCCTCATTGCCCAGCATCAGTGAGCCTGACTTTGTCCAATTACAGGCTAGTACCTAGTAGTTTAGGCTGATGCTGCCTGTCCAAGGCTGGGGCAAGGGGCTCTTGGAGGACATCCGGGGTCTGGATTAATCATGGGTAGAAGAAGTCAGGGAATGTGATGGGAGGTAGAGGGCACCATGCAGGTCGGAGTCCATGTTAGCCTGTGAGTTTGGCAGCTGGGCCCTGGAGTTGGGCTGCTGATTCCCAAGAAAAACAAGTCCTGCCCCCACCTCCCCTTCCTACTCCCCATTTCAACCACCACCCCCTTGGTAAGGAGAGGGAAAGGTAGCCATAGGATGAGAGGAGTCTCTGCCCAGGCTTCCCTGTGTGGAAGAGTCCCCTTCCCTGGGCCTATTTCTCCTTGGAGGAGCGTGGCTTTACTCACAATTCCCTCCTTTTTTTGCCGCCTCCCAGAGAAAGGGTTGCCCAGGAAAGAATCTGAGAGCAAAGGGTAATTTCTACTCAATTGAACACTTAATATGTGAAGGTCACTATTAAAAACACTTCCTGTTAACTCAATTTTCCCAGCAGCTTATAGGATGGGAACTTTGTATTATTCCATCTGCGCATAGGAGACCAAGGTTCTCAGAGGTTCTTGCAGGTCATCTTGCTCCTAAGCTGTTTCTGAAGGACTGGGCTACCTTGCCTTTCTGGTATTTATCACTATCTGAGAAATAACCCAGTAACTGTGCCTGCTTGGAGACTATCTATATCCCTTCCCATTTATGTATGTGTATATGTATGTAGGTGTGTGTGTGTATATTTATTTTTTATGTAAGCTCTATGCCCAACGTGGTGCTTGAACTCACGACCTGGAGATCAAGAGTTGCATGCTCCAGCTGCCTGCTTGGCTCAGCTGGAAGAGCGTGAGACTCTTGATCTTGGAGTCATGAGTTTGAGCCCCAGGTTGGGTATTGAGATCACTTATATAAACTTAAAAAAAAAAAAAAAGTTTTATGCTCTACCCAGTAAGCCAGTCAGGCACCCCTTCCCCATTTTTAAATTTAAATAATTTTCTTTTCTTTTTTTTAATTAATTAATTTATTTATTTTAGGGAGAGAAAGAGAGCAAGTGGGTGCAAGAGGGAGGGGCAGAGGGAAAGAACCTTCAAGGAGACTCCCTGCTGAAAGTGGAGCCCACCTCAGGGCTTGATCCCACAACCCATGAGATCATGGGTTGAGCCGAAACAAAGAGTCGGACACTTAGCCAACTGAGCCATCCAGGTGCCCCATCTTACTTTTTTCTGATTGCAAACATCTTTCATGCTTATTACAGAAAAGTTGAACATTACAGAGATATCTCACTTAGCTAAATCAGTTTTTAACCCAGCACCCAGAAATAATCAATGTAAAAGTTTGATGTAATACTCTATAACTGTTATATATAAATAACATTTATTTATATATATGGTTGTTGTTACATGAATCAATAGTTCGTTATTTTGTATTGCTTAGTAGTCCTCTGAGCGCTTTTAAAATAAGGGCCTACTAGCTTAAGAAAAAGTTGTAAGTTTTGTTCTAAGACTTGTGGCTTAAACATTATAATATTTTTGTTTCCCAGAAGGTAGCAGCACCTTACCCTTTTTTTTTTTTTTAGGTTTTATTTTTAAGTAATCTCTACACCCAATGTGGGGCTCAAACTTGTAACCCTGAGATCAAGAGTCACATGCTCTACTGACTGAGCCAGCCAGGCGCCCCTTATCCTCAATTTTTCTGTAAAATGCGCTATAAGAAGTAAGGGCCAACAGCTAACACAAGGGAATATGACTAGAGCCATCTGGGTGGATCACTGGTTCGGTCCTATGCCTGGCTCTGTAGAGGGATTTATTACTCAAGTCTCAACCCAGCCATCAGAGGAATATTCTTAAGGCAAGATCAGATCAGCTCTGCTCAAAATGAACCAAAGATACCCTATTTATCTTAAGGAAAAACCCCCTTAACATGGCCTATAGGCCCTACTTCTGACCACAGGCCTTACAACATGCCATCTTCACCCACCCTCCTCTTCTACACTTGCCCTGCTCCTGGATGCGGTCTGAACACAGCATAGGCTCCAGCCTCAGCCTTAAGGCACTACACTTCCTTCCCTCCGGGGCCATTGTCCCAGTTCCCAGCATCCCTGCATTACCAATTCCCTTCCTTTAGGCCCTTGTTAGGAGGCCTCCTGGCCACTTACAACTGCACCATCATTTGTCCTTCTCATCACTGTATCACTGTTTGCTGCTGCTTCTTTGTATTCAGTCCTAATTCTCATACTGTTCGTTTTTTATTGATTTGTTACGGTCTCCCACCCCAACATTCGAATTGGTGCCTACAGAATTTTCTGAGTTTGGTTCACAGTTTTGGCTCTTCTCGAATTGCCATTTTATGGTTTCCATTGAGTACATCTTGGCCATTTTGAGCTTCTTGTGTTCTCAGGGTAATTTTTAAAAATCTCGCTGCATTCCTGCCACCATCCCCTCATAGATGATAATAGCACATGGGTCTTACAGTTATCCTATGCCTCTGATAAATGTACACAATATCTGTACTCTATCAAAAATATCCAGGCATAAAAGACAAACTGACACCAGACAACATAAACACAGAGAAAGAAGATGCAGACATTGGAATGATCAGACCAATACTTTCAACTATGACTAATATGTTCAAGGAATGAGATATGTGGAGATTCTCAGAAAAAAACTCAATGTATGCACTGTGGGTTAAGCTGTGTACTTCAAAAGGTATGTTCAAGTTTTAACCCACAGTACCTGGGACTATGACCTTATTTGGAAACAGGGCTTCTGCAGATATAATCATTTTAAGATGGGGTCATACTGGATTAGGTTGGGTCCTAATTCAATGACTGGTGTCCTTGTAAGAAGAAGAAAATTTGGACACAGGTAGAAGGCCATGTGACAACAGAGACAGAGATGGGAATGATGCAGCTGCAAGCCAAGGAACACCGTTTGCTGGGAACCATGGAAGCTAGAAAGAGGCATAGAAGGATTCTTCCTTGGAACTTCAGAGGGAGCATGGCCTTGCTAACACCTTGATTTTGACTTCTCACCTCCAGAACTGTGGAAAAATTAAAGTTTTTGCAATACGTAAAAAAAAAAATCAAGTGGAAATTTTAGAACTATGGAAGTGTTTTCTTTTTTTAAGTTTATTTATAATCTCTAGACTCAACATGGGGCTCGAACTCATAAGCCCGAGATCAAGAGCCGCATGCTCCATCAACTGAGCCAGCCAGATGCCCTAACAATCAGTATTTTAAGGGAGAAATAGCGAAAGCTTTCTCTCTGAAATTGATAATAAGACAAGGAGGTCCTCTGGCCCCAACTTTGTTCAGCGTCACATTTTTTTTTCAGCATCACAGTTCTTTTTTAAAGATTTTTTATTTTATTTTATTTTATTGAGAGAGAGAGAGAGAGAGCATGAGAGAGGAGGGTCAGAGAGAGAAACAGACCCCGAGAGAGAACATGAGAGAGGAGGGTCAGAGAGAGAAACAGACCCCCTGCTGAGCAGGGAGCCGGATGCGGGACTCGATCCTGGGACTCCAGGATCATGACCTGAGCCGAAGGCAGTCGCTTAACCAACTGAGCCACCCAGGCGCCCCAGCATCATAGTTCTAATGATAAAAAACAAACTTCGATCTAAGAGCAGGTAACAAGGCAAGAATAAAGTATATAAAGATTAGAAAGAAAAATTATCATTATTTGCAAACAGCATGTTTTTTATGTAGAAAATCTACATTAAATTAGCATAGATAAGTGAATTTAGCAAGGCCATGATCAATATAAAAATCCATAGTATTAGGACGCCTGGGTGGCTCAGATGGTTAAGCATCTGCCTTTGGCTCAGGTCATGATCCCGGGGTCCTGGGAGAGAGCCCCACATCGGGCTCCTGGCTCAGCAGGGAGTCTGCTTCTCCCTCTCCCTCTGCCTCTCCCCCTGCTCATGCTGTCTCAAATGAATAAATAAATAAAATAATTAAAAAAACCCATAGTATTTCAGGACTCTGTTGAGCTTCAGCCCTGTGTCAGGCTCCGCGCTCAGCGGGGAGTCTGCTTGAGATTCTTTCACCCTCTCCTTCTGCCTCCCACCCCCGTGCTCTCTCTCTAAAATCATTCTTTAAAAAAAAATCTATTTTAGTATTTCTTTTTTTTTAAGATTTTATTTCTTGGGCGCCTGGGTGGCTCAGTCGTTAAGCGTCTGCCTTCAGCTCAGGTCATGATCCCAGGGTCCTGGGATCGAGCCCAGCATCGAGCTCCCTGCTCGGCGGGAAGCCTGCTTCTCCCTCTCCCACTCCCCCTGCTTGTGTCCCCTCTCTCTCGCTGTGTTTCTGTCAAATGAATAAAATCTTTAAAAAAAAAAAAAAGATTTTCTTTATTTGACAGAGAGAGGTAGCAAGAGCAGGAACACAAGCAGTGGGAGTGGGAGAGGGAGAAGCAGGCTTCCTGCCGAGCAGGGAGCCCGAAGCGGGTATCGATCCCAAGGACCCTGGGATCATGACTTGAGCCGAAGGCAGACGCTCAACGACTAAGCCACCCAGGCGCCCCTATTATAGTATTTCTTGAGGCACCTGGCTGGCTCAGTTGGTAAAGTATGCAATTTTTTTTTTTTAAGATTATTTATTTATTAGAGAGAGAGAGAGCACTAACAGGGGGAGCAGCAGAGGCAGAGGGAGAAGCAGGCTCCCCACCAAGCAGGGAGCCCGATGCGGGGCTCAATCCCAGGACCCTGGGATCATGACCTGAGCGAAGGCAGACGCTTAATGGACTGAGCCACCCAGGTGCCCTAAAGCATGCAATTCTTGATCTTGGGGCTGTGAGTTCAAATACCACACTGGGTGCAGAGTTTACTTTAAAAAAAAAATCCATAGTATTTCTTTCTTTCTTTTTCTTTCTTCTTTCTTTCTTTCTTCTTTCTTTCTTTCTTTCTTTCTTTCTTTCTTTCTTTCTTTCTTTCTTTCTTTCTTTCTTTCTTTTCTTTCTTTCTTTCTTTTCTTTCTTTTCTTCCTTCCTTCCTCCCTCCCTCCCTCCCTCCCTCCCTCCCTCTCTCTCTCTCTTTCTTTCTTTCTTTCTTTTTTTTTTAATCCTAAGAAGTCCCAGCAACAAAGTCTCAGCAAATCACATCAAAAACACCGTGTAAAATATAATATCTGGAAACAAACCTCATGAAATATATGCAAGAAATTTTACACAAAAACTAAAAACAAAACTGAGATGCCTTATGACTTGATGCATCTGCCAACATTCCAGAGCATGGGTGGTATTAGTGAAGAGTGAGCTCGTAGCTTCAGGAGCTGCTTTTTGAATAGTAAATAGCCCTGTGATGCAGGAGACATGGCCTTGATTCATAATACTCAGGGTCTAAGCTGTGACTGTTCACTGAGACTTGTCAGAGACACCACACAAAACCCATTTGTGATCACAGATACCTCCACAATGGGGCCTACTCTGTCCTTTGCAGCAGATGGCAGGGCAGCTTGCAGAACCCCGGCAGCCTTCTGGTCACCTAAAAATTAGGTAGGAGCAGTATTTTCATGTGTAAAATAAGCTTTCTCCAAAATCCAAAATGTCTTACTAAAAACCTGCCTCTTAGTGATGCAGTATCTTGACATTTACTTTGGAGGAAATGTCCCAGTTCTGCCCAAGGCCAAAGACTGGTCAACATTTCCTGCAAAGACTCAGATTGTACATACATGAGGATAATGTTAGGCTTTGTGGCCACACGGTCTCTGATGAAACTACCCATCTCTCTGCCAGTGTAGCACAAGAGTAGCCACCAGACAAAACGAATGGGCATGGCTGTGTACCAAGAAAACGTTTACAAAAAACAGGCAGCAGGCCAGATTTGGCCCTAGGACCCTAGTTGGCCCATCCTTACCCAAGATTATTAGACCCTAAAGACTTCCCTGATGTGGCAGAGCCCTGAATTCTTCCTCCCTCTAGCACACACATGTCCTCCTAAGGCATCCAGAGTACTCGCTGCTTTCTCCCCAACGAACCCAATGAGGAGGTCATCAACACAGTGATCATGGCAAGGTGATCAGTGTCTCTTTAGACTACTGTAACACAGCAGGAGTTACCAGAGCCCTGGAGAAAGACAGGGAATGTGTTCTAACATCCATGTTATGAGAAGGTAAAATATTTTTAAATCTCCTCCTTGATGCTGATTGAAGAGAATGTATTCACTAGGTCAGGAGCTTCTCAAGTGCTGGAGACTTATTGATTTGTAACTGGCAAGGGCACCACATTAAGTGCTGAGCTGTGTGGAGGCAATTACTTGGTTAAGGTCCTGGTCTTCTGCTATCCTCTACCAGAATTCAGCTGATGAACCAGACAAGCAAATTAAAAGGGCATTTGCTTGCCTTTTTAGTCTATGAGCATGGCCCAAACCTCAGACATGGCACTTCTCCTTATTCATGGTCTTGAATGGGTAACACCATTTGAGAGGCCAAGGGACTTGGCCTTTTCTACCATTATAGCTCTTACTTCACAAGCCAAGGATCTAGTGTGTGTGTTCTGTCAACTGCCTAGTGCCCCTTTATACTAATTCACTCAGGGAGATAACCTGAGGGGTCTGCAAACCTATTTGACCTACAGTGAAATGAACTTCACCTGGGAATCCATTTGTCACCTGGCCTTCTCATGTTCCCACACTACCAGAGATCTTGATTTTCAATTAGCTTTCTGCTCATACAGCCAGAGTAATAGCTGGGAGGAGAAAGCTGAGACCTTGTAGCTGTGCCTATGTGTGGCCCCTGGGCAGACAGAGGTCTATTAGCCTTCACCACAGATCTGGCCAGGCGAAGCCCTTATACTGCCTTTTGGGCTTTACTGTCTGCCACCATCCAGTCTCTGCTTTTCTGTTATCCTTTTATCCCGATTTTCTTGTACTGCCAACCACAGCTGAGAATTTCCACTAAACTTAAAATGCCGGAGCATGTCACTAGGACATTCCTTTATCAAATTAGAAGCATCTTGGGCACCTGGGTGGCTCAGATGGTTAAGCGTCTGCCTTCGGCTCAGGTCATGATCCCAGAGTCCTGGGATCGAGTCCTGCATCAGGCTCCCTGCTCCTTGGGAGCCTGCTTCTCCCTCTGCCTCTCTGTCATGAATAAATAAAATCTTTAAAAAAAAAAAAAAAATTAGAAGCAACCTTGTGCCCTTCAACAGGAACTTTTTTAAGTTTAAGTAATCACTACACCCAACATGAGGCTCAAACTCACGACCCCAAGATCAAGGGATATATGCTCTTCTGATTGAGCCCGCCAGGCGCGCCTTGACAGAACATTTTTAGCTGGTTTTTCCCACCTCTTATGCTAAATCCTACCATGCCCACCTGAGTCTGATGACCCCTTTCTCAATATCCAGCATCCCTCCCTCCTGTAGTTCACGATCTCCATTCCATAGTGGGGCATCTCCGTTGTGTCATGCTAAGTCCTGACCCTAGTTTTCTGTAACATAAAAATCAGCAAAGTTTTCTTGAACGTGCTAGATAGCAAATATTTTAGGTTTTGTAGGCTGACGCATATTTGAGATTTTCAGTATTTTTTACTGATGTAACTCAAAAATTTTAAGTACAATGTTTTATAGTGCTCAAGTCTACTAAGAATGGAATTCATTTGAGGAGTTGTTTTCCACTGGGGTTCCCAGACATTAGATCAATTCATCTGTAAAAAACCATTCTCATTCTTAGGTCACAGACCATGTAAAAACAGGTAGGCTGGATTTGCTGGGTGGTTTGCCCATCCTTCTATTAACAGTACGTGGAGCAGACTTTGACGAGGCAGACCTCATCTTATAAATCTCCTACCACAGGTGAGGCCTCCAGACAGTCTTACTTCTAGGAGGGAGCCACTGCCGCTAGCCCAGCAATTTCAGATAGTGTAGCACATTCCTCTGCATATCCCATCCCAGGTTCTTGGAGCCCACTCCTTATCTGGACTCTAAACCCAGCAAGGGAGGTTTTTAGGGGGCGAATGTACTCCCTAAAACTTCCCTGTCTTACCAAATCTTGGTCTTTCGTGGGATCTTACAATTACAGGTTTCATAAGCTCCCAGGTGCTCTACCTGGGCTTCTCTGGGTCTTCTTCACAAGCCAGGCCTTTGCTTCCCTCTGGTGGACTGTTGACTTGGAACATTGTGGACCAGTGGGATGGGTACAGACCCTGTGAACATGGCTTAGACCAGGTGTGTGATCTCTGCCTCCCTAGAATTCTTGTATTTAACCTAGTCTTCACATCTTCCTAGTTCAGCCTGTCCAAGCGCTTCTGGCATTCCTGGGCACTGCTGCTGCCCTATCTCAGGCCATCTGCGTCTGCAGAACACTGGTGGCTAAGGATGGCAGGTAAGGTGGGCCCGTGAAGCCATAGGAGGCTGAGTTGCTAGGTAACACTGTAGTCTACATAAATGCTTATTTAACAAAATCTTCAGGGGTCTAACCAACAGAGGATTGTCCCTTTGAAGTGATACCAGAGGGAAGACCTAGAAGTGGTGTGTACTTAGGATATCTGGGCTACATTCTATGGTTATTAAAAACAAGGCAGGGGAAGGGGAAGTTGGGGAAACGACCAATAGTAGCTTTATAAGCAGTTAAGAAGTAAAAACTCCATTCACATCTCAAAGTCTGTTTTAGTGTATACCAAAGTTAAAAGTGATGACACTATGCTGTGTGCAGAGGTGCCTGGAATTTGGACATTGTTCTCTACTGCTAGGTGTTTTCCACTTTCCAATTTGCAAACAAGTCTGTCCCAAGCTTTATTATGTGTATTCTGTAATAACCTGTAACTGCTAACCCAGGAGTGTTAGAGCTAGTATGTAAAAAACGTTCACATCAGCATATTTTATATTTTAAAAAAACTGAAACGAATTGTGGCTGTGGCTAGTAACGGCCAATGCACGTGGCACCCAAAATTAAGGATCTCTAGCTATGAGAAATGAACAGGACTCAGCATAAAATAAGGGATAGAGCAGGACATTACAAATGGCTGATAACAGCACTCCAGTCTCAAAGTGAGACTGGGCCTGTGTGCTTCTATTTTCATACTCTCTGGGATGTGTTTCCAGTCACCATTTCCACCACTCATATTTAACATTTTTAAAAATCAAACTTTAATTTAGCCTTGGTATAGGAATATAAAGGAAATCTCAGCTTTCATGTGCTAAATTATTTTGAAATTCACACTGAAATACAGCAGTATTCTCTTCAACCACCCATTCTGCTACTTTTTGGTGAGTATATAGTCGGTGCCAGTCATTGTGAAAAAATCTTTATTTTAAGAAAAAAATTTAGTTAACAAAAAAATTTAACAAGTTTCACTTAGCAAAATACACCCAAAAGGAAATCACAGTACAAAGAAAGTTTTAAGTCAAGGCCTCACCAATTCCTACAGTATTAGTAATGTGTCTCAATTTTCAAAACTAACTTATTTTTAAAAGCTTAAACTTAACCTAAAAGATTTTAAATGAAAATAAACTAGAATGAACAAACATGAGAAATGTTCCTCTTTGAATCAGGGATCTAGCACCTTGAGTTTTCCAAAAAAGCACGTCTCCCCAATGTATTCACGGTGATGTGGTGTAAAAGATCCATTTAATGTACTTAAAACTACTTTAACTCAGATAACATCACTCTGAAGTACACTACCAAAATGTTAATTGAGAAAAGCTGAAAATAGTTTTAGTTTACTCAATATCACATGCTAGAATAAAGTTTGCATGAGAAAACACTGAAGAGGTAATTTTTTAATCCAGATTTCACAAACTCATGGTGCAAAATGGGTCCCACAGCTTCCTCTAGAGTAATAATTGCTTTTCACTGCTTGTTGGCTGCCTGTGAAAATGATTGCAGTAACTCAAATGCTCCCACAAAACTAGTCATATCCACCCATGCTGTTCTGGCCTCCATAGCCAGCCCCGTAACAGCCGCTCACAGACTGGCTCTCAAGGCCACTGTAAGTGGACTGGGCTGACACCCCCATGCCTTGCATCATCTGGCTGCTATATGCCCCATTGCTGGCCCCAGTTGTGGAATTCAGGAAAAGTTCTATGTATCTGTGTTGCATGTTGGCCCGGTCTTTGGACATAGCTGCCACAGCTTCTTCGTGAGTGGCAAACTCGACATCAGCTTCGCCTGTCACTCTTCCATCAGGGCCAATCTCAATATGGACTCTCACAGGGTTGAGTGGAGAGAAGAAGTTGTAAATGTCGTTCTCTGTGGCCTTGTATGGCAGCCCTCTCATGTGGACGCAGTGCCCAGTGGTACTCTGGACAGTGAACTCGCCATCTCCGTATCTGTGGTCATACATGCCCGAGAGACAGTAACTGAGGTCTCTCCCGAACAGATCAGTGGTGAAGCCGTAGCCATCGCTGAGGCCGCTGTACTCCTCATAGCCCCCATAGCCTGCACTATATGCACCAGACCTCATCCTCTCCAGGCCCGCTTGCTTGACAATGCCAATGTACCTCCTGGCTGTGCCGGGGCGGTCATAGGGCCCCGGCCGCTGTACAGACATGAATTTCAGAGGGGGATCTGAGTATGACCTAACTTCTTCCTGACTGCTCTTGAACACTTCAATATACCTGTGCCCTATTCTCTCCTTGTGCTTCCCTAGGGCCTTCTCAGCTAACTCCTGGGAGGCAAACTGCACAAAGGCTTCCCCTGTAATCTTGCCCTCGGGGTCCACAGGCAATGTGATCCCGTTTGGCACAATTTCCAACCCTGAGAAGAACTGAACAATTTCTTCCTTGGTGCATCCAAATGGGAGTCCTCGAAGCCGCACGAAGCCATCATTGGCGGTGTCAGCACTGTTTGGACCGCTGTGCTTCAACACCCAATCCATCTCGGTTCTGTGGGATTTGAACACCTCAATGTACCGGTGTCCCATGCTTTCCCTGTCTTTTTTAAGGGCCATTTTTACATCATCTTCTGATTCAAGTTCAACAAAAGCCTCACCACTCTGCCTGCCTTCTCTAGTGTAGATGAAATGAACGCCTGCAGCCCCATCATGAATTGTGCAGTCAGAAAGGAAATTCTGCACATCCTCAACAGAGCAGGACCAGGGCAGGCCACGGAGCTTGACCACAAAGCCTTCACCTCCCTCGGGGCCCAGCATCATGGACACTTGAGAGGACAGACGTCAAACAAGCTTGGGTGCAGCTTTTTGTGGCTGAAAAGAAAGCAAAAACTACTTTACATAATTTTCCACTTATTATATACAAGAATATGCAGTAAATCTTATTTTCCTGATTTTACAGATGAAAAAAGAAGAGTAAAATATGTTAAGAAATACACCGAATACATTTGAGCTGAGATTCAATCCCAGGTCTCCCCAAAGATGTATGTATTACAGACAGACTGAAAAAGAACAAATTATGAGTCTTAAAAAAATAAACAGCGATCTGGAAGTTTCAGTCAACAAGCCAAGACCTATCAATTCTAACAGTCAAATTATTTTAAGTTAGAAGGGAAGACAAAAGAATGAAATAAGCCAATATTTAGAAATAGTGAGAGAACTTTTCAGAACTGGAGGTAAACATGAGATTATTACATTGCTCAAGTAAAAGGACATTTTCTTGTTACTAGAAAAAAGGCAGAGCAAATTTGTAACAGGAAATGCTCAACTGCACTAGTATCAGATAAAACCAAATTATTGACAAACTACCATTTTGACTCACCATAATTTTAATAAATTTAGTAATTCAGTAATTTAAGTATTTGATGAAGTCACTCCATGTAGCACTTTATTTATAAACTACCAACATGCAAAAGGATAATTTTGTAATGACTTCAGTCCATCCCCCTACAACAAATAGAATTCATGTTCCTCCTCCTTTATTGTATGTGCCCAATAAAAAAAGCCCAGGAAGATTAAGTATGTTTTATGGTTAATACTGGGTGGCTCAGGGGCACACAGCCAGGCAAAATGTTTCGTATTTTGGACCAGACAATTCTTTGTTGTGGGGAACAGGCCTGTGCGCTGTAGGATATTACGCAGCATCCGTGGCCTCTGCCCACTAGCCACCAATAGCACCCCCTCCCCAGGTGTGACAACCCCAAAGGTCTCCAGATATTCCCAAATGCTCCCAGCTGAGAATGACTACTGTAGAATCAGGGCCACCAACCTTAAAATGGGCCCTCAACACTGCCTACAGATCCACCCGCCTCCACTCTCCCAAAGCCCTGAGTTGTCTATGGCAACCTCAACTATTCTAATCTCCTACCTTCAACTGATCATCTCATCTGGTTCAAAGAATAGAGACCAAATGAAGTAACTACTACGAAGTCTAGAAATTTATAAACAAGGAGTTGCTTCTCTTATTAGCTGATATCATTAGCAGGATCACAATCCTGCTCTGGTCCCAACTCCACTCACCTAGAGAAATTATTATTATTTTTTTAAGTGGGCTCCATGCCTAAGAATAAGCCCGATGCAGGGCTTGAACTCACAATCCTCCTGATCCAAGGGGGTCAAGACCTGAGCTGAGATCGAGTCAGACAATCAACTGACCCACCCAGATGCCAAGAGAAATTTATCTTCAGTCTTTTCACTGAAGACAACCTCCTTAGTAATTAAGTATGCCCATTTCTAACCAATGCCATAATATACCTTTCCTGACATCAACTTTGCCTCCAGCTACTTGCTGATTTGCTGACCCCCTCAGTAAAATCTCAGAAGGCAGGCCTCTACTATCACCTCTACTCCTCACCATCCAAAGGGCAAGACCTCTCCTTGCCAAGAAAGAATTTTCTTATCTTCATTTTACTTGTTCCCACAGCAGGATTTAACCACTCCCTCTGGAAATCCTTTCTCTCTGGCTCCTGATGATGCATCGCATCGTCTCCTGGTTTTCTATTCCTTAGATATGTTCTCCCAGCTTCTTCCAGTGATTCCCTTTCTAGGCAGCCTCATTGTGATCTCCATGGTCAACTAGCCCTGGGCCCAGGACACTCAAGTCCCCAGCCTCAGGTTTCCTGAGGCCCAGACTGGTATACAAAACTCTACCCCATAGCCCCTATACCCCATAAATAAAAGCAGCATTTTCTCTGAAACTCTTCTACAGCACCCCAGCTGCAGATATAAATAGCCTTACCTGTCATCCTGAGGTTCTAGAAAGTGAAGTAATCCTTGGACAACTTTGCCCAAGCCCTCAAATCCAATGACTTCATTAGCTCTCTGGAGTGATTTCATTCACCACCCTAACATTCCTAAATCCTTCTCAAGAACTCCTTTGATTTCAACAAGTAATATAAAGGTTTCTCACAATTCTTTGCTCAGTCCCTAGCCATTGCCATGGCACAGTAAGAGCTCAGTAATTCATTCCTTTGTGATTTCAATTGTCAAAACCTTTTCTTTCTGCATCGCCCTCCTATCCCTTTCTACTTCCTCATTTCTAATTCCAGTACCAACAGCCCATGCCAGGATATTCTTATCTGGTTCTTAAACTTCTCCAAGTGTAATGGCTAGCCCTTATTGCAACCCAATCTGCAGCTCAAATGTTCTAAACCAACTTTGTCATTCTCCTGTTCCAAATCCTCAGTGGCTTCCCACTGGCACTGGAACACAAACCACAGAGCTAAGGGGGTACTTAGACCTTACAACTTTGGCCTACAACACACTTATGTAGCTTGCATCACTCCCATAAAAAAAAAAAAAACCAGCAGCAGCAAAAAAAACCCCACTCCTTTATTCATTTCTGTGCCTGGAATGTGCCAGGCTTTCTGCTCCCTGGGATTTGACCACACATGGTAATTACCTCCCCACATATACTCCACCCAACCTTCTGTCTAGCTAAATCCAACTAATCCTTAAGGTCTCAGCTCAAACATACGACCTTCCCACAAGACCTTCCCCTTCTACAAATTAAGTCTTATGGTTCTATGCTCCCATAGCACTCTTGCTCTGATTTGTTTAAAATGTGTCTTCAAAACTGCTTGGGAGAGCCTAGCAGGGACAGACTGTCTGTTCCACTGTGGCCCCACCCCCAGCACAGCAGGCCCAAGATTAGCAAGAGATTAACTGATGGCCATGCGAGAGGTCAACACCTCCCTCTACAATATGTCAGTCTAGGCTGAAAAAGACATGCAGGAAGCATAAATGAACACCAACATTTCATATAAAAATTACTTAAAACACCTCTAATAGTACAGTACAGATTATAAATGTTCTGGTTCAGAAAATAAAGTTCCAGAATCAAAAAGACTTCTCTGAAGGCAAGGTGAAGAGAATTCTTCTCTAAAACACATGTCTACATGTAAACTTTCATTGCTTATTTATACTCCAGAATTAATGTTCTCTTACATTTCTCACGAGGAGTCCTACTTGCTAACTCCATATTCTTCTAAACTTCTGATGGAACACAAACAAAATCTAATTTTAGGTGCAAATATAACTCAATATCCTCACTTTGCCCTCAGAACCTTCAACATCTGGATCCCTCGTGGAGTTTTACAGTACTTAGCACATTAACTAAAATTCAGTATTAGAGTGCTGTAGATTTGTGCTCCACATTAGATTTAAAGCTAATGACAAAAATCTTACTTCGTGTTAAGAAATGTCCTGCTTAAATATATCAAATGTAAACAGAAATTACTTTTCTTAAAAGAGCTCACCTTAAAGAACAACCCGGGGGGGGGAAGCCCACAGTCGAAGACACTCCTGGTAGGTAACGAACTGTCCTAAAAAAGAGTGATACGGCCGTCTTGCCTCAGTGCCCCAACAGTCACCAGGGCAACCAGGGGTGGTGGTGCTGTGACTGGGATGGACTCCAGCTCCCTTCCTCCTCCTCAGGAGAGGCAGGACTGGGGCTACTGGAGGCCCTTTATAGCCCTGAGACTTCCATTAACTAAAGCACACACCCGGGACTGACCCCACAGCATTTAAAAGGTTTACCTTTTCATAGGGTAATACAGGCTAACAGCAGGGAAATCTCTCACCAGCCTTGAGGAGACTTAGAACTAACTCTAAGCTCTGTGAGGAAATCTAAATACCGCGGGCGGGAGGGGCTTCTTCAGGGAGAGGGTGGAGCAAGGCCACAACAATCCCGGGTAGGGAAGGGACAAAAGGGACAGAAGGTGAGACCCCAGGCAGCATGATCTTTACTGGGATGAGCTCCGTGGAGTTGATTGCTAGAATTGTTCAACATGATTTACGATTTACAAGAAACCATGGGGGTGGGGGGGACGCGGAGGGGGGTAGGGTGGAGATACTCAACGTCTTTCCTTCCCAGTTTTATTTGGTAACTGCATTTCTTATGACTTGTATTTGCTCTGACTTTGAGAATAAAGGGAAGAAATTTTGAAATATGCTTTTCAACAAGAAAAACATCATCACTACCATCGCCCACAGCTAAGCGATGAAACTGTCCCCAAAGACGGACACGTGAAATCCACGGAACACGTCGAAGAACTAAACCACATTCTTAATTTTGGAAAAGTGTAACTGGGAAAGTCAAGTTAATTTCGTTGAGCGCGTCTTCTTAAAGATAAATTTGCCTTTACCAGCCTCCTGTATTACTACATTAGATACCATCTGGGTGGTGGTGGGGAGCCCGGTATAAACGTGAAGTATTACAATTTAAGAGTAACTTCAAATTCTCTGGAAGATGGCTTTCAAAAAGCTTCATCCACCCTTCCCCTGTGCCCCTAGAACATTGGAATCTAAAAGGTAGAAGGACCCAGGCATCTTAATGACTTGATTCCCTTCTATGGTTTACCCCAGCTCCTAGCTCCTTCCAGTGTGGTCTGCAGGCCAACATCTACGGAACCCTCCTCGGGCAAGCACCCGCAGGGGCGGCCAAACACACAGGCCAATTTTCACTAGACTGAAACGGGACGCGTACACGCGCGAACACATGCTGAAGCACTGACAGCACGGGTCTCACCGGAGCACTACCTTGCAATCGCTGGAGTGTGAAAAAATACTGCTTTTAGGTCCTGCACGTGGAGATTCTAATTTAACTGTAATTGTACAGGATGTGACCAAGGATTTTTGCACAACTCCCCCAGGTGAGCGCACTGTGTTGTGTGCACAGACCACCCATGGATGGATGTTGTTAAAATGCAAAGTTTCTAAAACAATAGATATGGAATAGGGCAAGATTCTGCATTTCTAACAGGCTCCTAGGACTCCTGCGAGGCTCACCTTCACTCTACTGGTTAGACGGGATTTAGTTCGGATTCAGGTAGATCCAATCAAGATAAACAGAGTGCGCCTCCGAGTGCCATGACTGATTAAGGTTTATCTACGGAGTACAAGGGCAGCTTAAACTCCCATCCTCTCTGTTCAGGGAGGGGTACTCAAGTGGGACTCTGGCTTCACCCTCTTATTTGTGCTGCAGTAGGACCTAAAGCATTTTCACCCTTATTTGTAAATATTCACATGCAGCTGGTAGCACTCGAGAGCCAGGTTGTCCTGGGTGTCCGAATTACTCAAAGTTCTACTTTTAAATCGAAGTGAGCAGAGACGCTTCCCCAGGATCACGCAGTTGACTTTTTTGCTCAACTTACCGCTGAGGGGAGCAGGACTGATTTCTATTTTCATCAAACAAGCGCGGTTTACAGCCAAAGGACCCCTAATTCCACCCGACGCTTAAAACCGCAGAAGGCTCCGGGGAAAGTCCAGGTGCGTCTCCTTTTGTTATTAACCTGAAAATGAAACTCAACTGGCTGCGGGCAAACGCCTCATACGAGGGTTGAAACTGCGCTCTTAAGCTCGCAGCCGCGCGGGCCGCCAGGGGCGCGTCTGAGCGATTTCGGCGGGAAGCACAGCGGCGGTCGCAGGCGCTGAGCTCCTCGGGCGGGGAAACGGGGACGAGGTGCTGGGGGGAGGCTCACTCGGCCTCTACCTGGCGGATGCGAGAGACCCTACCGTCTGCCAGGCCCCACAGGAAAAAGGGAGACCGGAGCGCCCCTTCTCGGGGGGCCTGGGCGGGGTCAGCGGGAGCTTCCGGGGCGGGGGCGGGACAAGCCGAGGGAGGAGGGAGGGAGGAGGGGGAGAGGCTTCCCGGGCAGAGCGGGAGGGGGGAGGGGGAAAGAGGTCACTGGGCAAAGGCTTCCCGGGCCGGGTGGTGGGAGGGGAGAGCCCGGGTGGGGGGTAGCGTACTGAAGCTGGGGGGGGGGGGGGTAGGTCGCCAACGTCGCCGAGGAGGGAGTGAGGTGGGGCCGAGTTCTCCGTCCCGGCTTCCCGGAGCCGCGGGGGAGGGGGCGGAGCTCCCGAGTCAGGGGGGGCTTTCTGGGGCGGCCAGGGAAGAGTTCCCGGGACCTGTGGGGGGCGGAGCTCCTGGGTCGGGTCGGGGGGACTTCCTGGGGCCGTAGGGACGCGGGGGGAGAAGAGTTCCTGGGGCAACGAGGGGAAAGAAAGAGTTCCCGGAGCGGGCGGGATGGGGGGGGGGGAAGTTGTGGGGGACAGGGGACGAGTTCCCGGGACTCGCGGGAGGTGGGGGGGTGGACTGGGGGCTGACTGAGGGTGGATGGGCGGGCGGGTGGGGGTCGTCCGCTCGCGGCAGCTCACCACGACGGGTCCGGAGTCCGGAAGGCCGGCGCGCGGGGCTGCGTCCCGGAGGCTGAGGCCGCGTGACTGAGGGCGGCGGGCCGGACGTGGGTCACGGGGTGTAAAGGAGGAAGTGCCACCGATGGGCCCGCCAAGATGTCACCAATGGAAACGCGCCCTGCAGGTGCGGCCCGTGGCCCGCGCGGTCGGCCCAGGCAGGAAGTGGGAGGAAGGAGGGAAGAAAAGCAACGAGGAAGACCGTTCTGAGTGAGTTCTCAGGAAGGTGCCAGGATGAGGAAAAGTCCAGAGTACCAGCGCAGGGGAGGGGTAGATTGGGACGATTTATGTGGAAGGAGAAACCGTGAAATTAAAAAAAAAAAAAAAATCTGAAAAAACCTCTGGAAGCAGGAAGAATTTACAATGGAAACTAATAGACAAAAGGCAGAACCTCTTTGTATATACATAACCTTGTTTTATATATTTGGCCATAGACATGTAAATTTTTTCCATCAATTTAAAAGATTAATTTTAAAACTCGCCCCAAAACTCGCAATTCTTAATATCCAACAAAGAATTACGTTTCATGAACCTCTGTATCCGAGTTCAAAAGAACAATCTTGAAAATAATTATTAAAGCAACTGCAGGGGGGCCTGGGTAGCTCACTTGGCTAAGCGTCTGCCTGCCTTCGGCTCAGATACGATCCCAGGGTCGTGGGATCGACCCGGCGTGAGGCTCCCTGCTCCGAGGGAAACCTGCTTCTCCCCTCTCCCTGCCGCTCCCCGTGCTAGTGCTCGCTTGCCCTCTGTCAAATAAGTAAAATCTTAAAAAAAATAAAATAAAATAAAGCAATTGTAATGTGAGCAGTGACTAAATTTTATATTAAGGAGTTTAAGTTGTAATTATGGTGCTATGGTTTTATTTTTGGAGTCAATACTTAAGAGATATATTTGATGTCTAGAATCTGATTCTGAGTGGACAGAGTGGGATTACAGATGAAACAAACGGGTGATGATTTAGTAATTATGGAAACTGGGCGATGGGTACATGGGAGTCTCCTTATACTTTTGTCTATTTTTCTGTATGTTAAATACTTTTAGTAATGAAATTATTTAAGAAAAGAAAGTTGTATGAATCTACTTACTAGAAATAACTATGAAATGAATAGGATTTATAGGGAAGAGGAACCTACTTTGGTGAGAGTATGCGAAGCCAGACTCTAGCAAAGGAGTTCAGTCCTTCATTACAAAATAGCTCCAAGGAAAAAGACCAAGTGAATACTTACTGAATAAAAGAAATGTAAGAGATTTATCATGGATTCACAACACATGGGGCATATTTGATTTTGAGTCAAAGTGATAAACATTGAGATTATTTGAACACTGACTAAAAATTTGATATTAAAGTTTTTTATATTAAAGTATATTTACTTAGTTTAGATATAGAATTGTAGTTATGTTTAAAAATAAAGGAATTACTTTCTAGAGTTTCATTCACTGGAAATATCTGTGGATGAAACAAGTGTGTTGGCTGGGATTTGTTTAAAAATTACTAGGTGGGGAATGTAAAGAAAAACTGTCCCTGATTGTGGAAGCTGGGTAACAAGAATCAAAATCCAGCCATTCCATGGAAAGTTATACACAGGCACTAAACACTCATGAATTCAAGAGAAGTTAAACAGTATTCTGAAGAAAAATTAAACCACAAAATTGGCTTGTTTTTGGAAAGAATTCTCTACAGAGCTGAGGTACCTTGACTACTTCATAAGCATTTATTTCTCTTCTTGAAAACCTCTTCAAAATATAATCTTGGTAATTTATATGATTAGTATGCATTTTCTCATTTTATTTGAATGTATTTGTTGCAGTTAAGTAGTTTTACATATGCCTTCTTGGCTTAAGTGGTTGATGACGCCGGGGAGGCCACGGTTAATAATTGATCGGCCATGATACGGTTCCTGCCTGAAGGAACAACCTGTACCAAAGACACCAGGAGCAGGTTGTGCTTAGACCTAGACCGTTGAAAAGAGGAAAGCAGAGGAAGATCCTCCACAGCCTTGAAAGCCTGGTTTGGTATTTTGTACTTTAGTCTAAGACCAATGTGAAGTCATTTAAATTGTTTCAAAATGAAATGTGGTATAATTTGTGTTTCTGCTTTTCAACAGAACAGTCTAGCTGCTAGCTGGAAAACAAATGGTGGGAACAGATGCATGGAGAGGAGATGGGAAGCAATGAGATGAAGTTTTAGGAAAAACTGATGGTACCCTGAAATAAAAACATTGTGGTAGAAATGAAGCAACTGTGCGAAGATTTGAGTGATGTGCAGTAGATAAAATTTACCAAACTTGGGAGAGTCATTCATTAACTCAGAAATATTGTGCACTTAAAAAATGCAGGCACTGTGCGAGATCCACAGAGCAGTGGACTAGGAAATCAATTTAAAAAATGAAGAAAAAGGGCTCCCTGCTCAGCAGGGAGCCTGGTTTCTCCTCTTCCTCTGCCCCTCCTCCCCGCTTAAGCTCTCTCTGACAAATAATAAAATCTTAAAAAAAAAACAAAAAACAAAAAACGAAGAAATACATGTATGATGACAAATTCTGAATGACCCAAAACTAGACAATGGGGATTAATTTACCCTGGGGCTCTGAGGAAGTGACATTTAAACAGATCCTAAGCATGAGTAGGGGTGGGAATGTGAAACTTTTTTCCCCAATAAATACATAAGGTATAAAAGGAGATTTTTAGAAGACCCTATTTTTGTTCTTGTTCCTTTGTGCATTATCCTATTTATTCCTCCCTGAATGCTTGTTCAAATTCTTTATATTTTTAAAAGTACCCCTTTGCCAAGGTCTGTTTTTGTATTGGTTGCTTTTTATAAATATTTTAGTTTGTGGTGAATCCTTTTTTTTTTTTTAATTTGACAGAGAAAGCACAAGGGCAGGCGGGGGGGCAGCAGGGAGAGGGAGGAGAGGGAGAAGCAGGCTGCCCTGCTGAGCTCCCAGGACCCTGGATCATGACCTGAGCCGAAGGCAGACGCTTAACCAAATGAGCCACCCAGGGGCCCCAAAGATTTTTTTTTAAGTAACCTCTACACCCAATGTGGGGCTCAAACTTAACAACCCTGAGGATCAAGAGTCGCATGCTCTGCCAACTGAGCCAGCCTGGCAACTCATGGCGAATCCTTTTAATCTTCATACTCAGTTCTTATTAAATTCACAAGAGAATTTTAGATATTATTTCCGCTGCTTATGTCTGTTTTCCACTTGAGGAGCCAAGATGGGTCTGGAGAAAAAGCAATTCCCTGTCTAGGGACAGTATATGAGCAGAGCCCAGACCCCTAATTTGTTATGGATAGTTTTCCTGTTCCACTGGAAACCTCAAATGTCTCTCCTAACCCAGCAACTCTATAAAGTCCCAATTCAGTGGCTCTTAAACATTTCTTGCTGTCAAATACTCGAGAATATGATGTAGTTCTGAACCAACTACTTCAAGAAAGCACACCCTCACACAGTTGTGCCAAAATTTCAAAGGGCTGAGGCATCTGAAGTGTGACAACTCTGACCCTAATTTGTACAAGCCAAGTTCAGTACACAAAGCTACCTCAGAGCTATTAAGGAGAAGCTGTAGATGGATCATTAAATATGTTATTAACATTCTAAATGTTTATTGCTATTACTACATTTTTATCCATCAAAGGAGATATATATGATCTGTATGCAACAGGAAAGCTGTTTTCCATTATCTTTTCATTATCGGGCTTTTAGTTTACATACTGTAGCTAAGTATGGGGTAATAATACACTTCCCCTCAATGTTCATTTCTCAAAAGCTGTGTTAACTAAAAAGCAAAAATAGTATGTGATGTTAGGTAAATTATATCTATAATGCTTATATTAAAATTGACATGAGGGACAAATTTTTACCCAACATAGAACAAGCAACTGTTGCTCTGTATTATTGATTGCATTCTGCAGGTGACTCAGGAATCAAAATCTAAGTTTTCCACAGAGGAAAAATTTTTTCCACAGAGGAAAAAAATATATTATCAGATGAAGTTTTCATAAAAAGAAACACTGCTATTTGACTTCCATTGCTAAAGATAAAATCTGTTTTCAAGTGAAGGAAAAATTCCATCATTTCTATTAATTGGTAGTGCTCTCCCCACAAGAAATATGATTCAGCATAGCTAACAAATTTAAGGAGGGGGGGTTGTTAAAGAAAATACAATTGCTAAGCAGTCTCCCAACCACCTCCCCTACCAACCTTCCTGTAGCTCTTTCCCCTGAGTAAGCAGCCCCTGGGTGGGTGACCATTTAGATCCTAGAGCCGGGCAAAGGCCTCAGGAGGCCTTGTGGGTTACACTCATGGTCTCCAGAGAGATGGTTACAGTACATGCCCACAGCCCCTCAAGGGGCCTACAGCTTCCTCCTGGGGCTCTGTGGAGAGCTGACACCTTGTCAGGTCCCATGCAGCTGCCACAGGAGCGAAGACTGCTGTAGCATCTTGTGCTCAGTGTTTGCCGCTCAGGGGACCACAGCACACTGCCCTGGGAGAGTGGAGAACAGATCCAAGAGGAAAGAAACATGACAATGCACAGGAGAGTGGCTCAAGCACCCGGAGAGAATACCATGCATTCAGACAACAGCTTAGAACAGTAGACAGTTTTAAGGGAACGAGAAGTGCTGGACAAAACACTTAAATTTTTTTAACAGAAAAATAAAATGAGCACTTTCAGATACTCAATTTCAGAATATAAAACTGTTTTAGTACTAAAATTTTGAATATAAAATTAATAATAAAGTACAGTGGCCTCAAAAACCAAGTGGAAAAAAGATCTCAAAACAAAGAGAAAGAAACAGAAAGGGAAAAAAGATGAAATTTGGAGCACACGGATGTAACACAAGACAAAAGAAATAACATGTCAATAACAGGAATTCCAGAAGGAGAAAAAGACACAAATGGAGGCAGGAGAACAGATAAAGAATGAAAGGGAGATTTTCCTGGCTTAAGATATACGTGGTCGTGTAGTTCCCAACAGATATTTTTAAGACACAACCTAGGCATATGTTGCTAAAACTCCTAAATTTAAAGTATAGAAAAAAATGGCTTTGGAGAAAGAACAAACTGGGTACAAAGGATAAAAATATGATCGTTAACCACATGTGCCTACTGAACACTTGAAAGTGACAAGTACAAATTGAGATGTGCTGTAAGTATAAAACACCAAATTGCAAAGATTAAAAGAACGTAACATCTCAATGTTAAAATATTGATTACACATTAAAGTATTATTTTGGATAATAGTCGATCAAAATATTTTCAAATATACTAAATTAAATATTAAAACACATCCCAACTCATTCTCCTAAGGCCAGTATTACCCTGTTTTATGGGCTGAAATGTGTGTCCAAAATTTAGATGCTTAAGTCCTAACCTCAGCCACCTCAGAATGTGAGATTTGGAGATAGTCTTTTTACAAAATGAGGTCATCAGAATGAGCCATATTCCATTATGACTGATATCCCTCCAAGAAGGGGAAATTTGGACACAGACAAGATGACGCAAAACACAGAAGACAGCCATCTAACAAACGAAGGAGAGAGGTCTGGAATATATCATTTCCTCGTGGCCCTTAGAAGGAACGAACCAACCCTGCTGACTGATGCCTTGATCTAGGATTTCTGGCCTCTATAACTGCAAGACAAATTTCTGTTATAACCCAGTCTGTAGTATTTTGTTATGGCAGTCCTAGTTAAACTAATACAATCTGATACCAAAACCAGACAGACATCACAGGAAGAGATAACTACATACT
Source organism: Mirounga angustirostris (assembly GCF_029215605.1). Classification (NCBI taxonomy): domain Eukaryota; kingdom Metazoa; phylum Chordata; class Mammalia; order Carnivora; family Phocidae; genus Mirounga; species Mirounga angustirostris. The sequence goes on along the minus strand of NW_026991714.1, from coordinate 117,730,414 downwards.
AATATCCTTTATGAGGACAGGTGCAAAATTCCTCAACAAAATACTACAAACTGAATTCAACATGTAAGAAAAGTTACACACGATGACCAAATGGAATTCATCCCAGGAATGCTTAAAGGTATTTCAATGTAAGAAAATGTTCTTTAATTAGGTAGTAGTAATGATGGTTTTCACAACATTGTGAATATACTAAAAACCTGATTTGTACCCTTTCAACTGGGTGAACTATATGGTATGTGAACTATATCTCAAATATGAAACAAATTTGTCATTAATATTCTATTGGACAGCGTAATTCTAAACAAATTTTGTGTAAAGCAGAACAAAAACCTATGGAGATGCCAATAATGGATCATCTCTGCAATGTAGATAGACTTATAAGAGGGTGAGGAATTTGTAATATTCACACTAGGTGAGAATTTTTGTAAAAGAGCCATACTGTCAGGGAAACCTAACAGGAATTCAGGATTTTTCATTCTAGTCTTTTTCCCCCTTAATGATTATCACTTTTTGTGCTGTGTTTAAAGACATCTTTTTCTTAGGCCAAGGCCATATGGATATTTTTTTAAACTTCAAGAGCTCTGTTGTTTTCATCTACATTTTTATGTTTTGGTCTACAATCAACCTGGAATTGGTTTTCCATTTCCAAGAGTGTTAGAATTAGTTTATTGAGTTTCACAGGCTAATTTTGCCCATGAACTCAGATGAAAAGATCCTAAAGAAATTATCACCCAACCAAATCCAGCAATACACAAAGCAATAATCATGACCAAATTGGGTTTATTCCAAGAATGCAATTGTAGCTCATAATTTCAAAGTCAATCCTTGCACTCTGTCACAGACATACTAATGAAGCTCAAATGAGTTAACTAAGAATTTTTCAACTTTTATGAGAAATGCTAAGAAATACCTACACAATATAAGGAAAAAAAGGAAACTGATGAATTCCCCTATAAACTGGGAGTAGGGAAAACTTTCCTGACCATGACCCAAAACCCAGAATATGAGAAAATACTGAAAAATTTCATTACATAAATACAAACAAAAACCCAGAACAAAAGCCTCCAAACCTCTTATGCATAGCTAAAAAACACCAAGTTAAGCAAAAATACCAATGATAAAACGGGAAAGACATTTCCAATTTTTCCCCAAAATATTAATATCCTTAATACAGTCCAACCACCCAAAAAGGAAAATGGGTTAGAGGTATAGTCTAATAGGAAAAGGCTAGAAACAACCCAATTGCCCACCACTAGAAGTCCAGCTGAATAAACTTTGGTGGACCCACTTAATGAAGTATTAGACCTTAAACTAAGGAAGGAGTCAAAGACCACTGTGGTTGTGTCAAGAAAGTCAGGAACCAATCTGAAGGGCTCCCACTGGCCACAAACTGGATAATTTGTGCACCAAAGAGAATAAAAGCCACAGTGGATTAAAACACATCCTGTATGTTAGAACTCATGACTTCATAATGATACCAGAAAAAGCATCTTGGGCACATGCTAGAGATCACTAAATTATGTTGGATATTGATAAACATCAGGAATGAATCAAAAACTTAACCTACCATTTATAAAGTACAACAGAATAATCAAATGATTAACAAAGAAAGTTTCCTCTCTCTAGTAGTATTCCTACTAATAAATGAGAAGGAATATTTAAAGTGTCACTAATTTGGAAATATTAACAAAACAATGAATTTAGGGAAAGACCATCAATGGCTGCTAACATCACAAAGGGGGAACACAAGTGCTTCGGCAGGAGTAGACAGCACCTCCAATGAAGTATTCTTTCCAAAAAGATAATCTCAGCAGAACCAGAACAGCCTTTAGAGGTAACTACCATTTTACAGGAAATGCAGAGGTCAGAGATTGAGACACCACCATTGAATGTAATCAGAAAAACCCAAAGCCTGAGGAAGGAACTCAGTATGTGACACTCAACCTGATTTATTCAATAAAGAAAAGAGAACCTCTAGATTGCACTAATAAGGTAGTTATTTGTTCACACTTAAAAGGTGGCTGGTACAAATCGAGATGTGCTGTAAATATACACACTGGATTTTGAAAACTTAATTTGAAAAAAAAAAAAGTAATTTAAAAATTACATGATATATTCTGAACATGTTAAACTAAATTATTAGAATGAACATGTTTTTTATTAAAAAATATGAAATTACATATGTGGCTTGCATTATATTTCCACTGGACAGCGCTGCTCTGATTAACAGAATATGAGAGAGATTATCTACCAAATATAAGGTGGGACCTTGTTTGGATTCCAATTCAAGCCAGCTATAAAAAAAAATATTATTGGATTATACGGGCAGGTGCATTTGAACACAGGGTATTTGATGATCTCAAGGAATTATTTCTTCAGGTGTGATAATGGTACTGTAGTTATATTTTTTCAAAAAAATCTGTAGAATATAAGCTAAAATATTTATGGATAAAAACCTTATTATGTCTGGGATTTGCTGTCAAATAAGCCAGACTTGGCTTTAGATGAGCCGGATTCTCCCCCTCTTACCTGCCTCTTGTTTTCCACAAGAACTCCAATTCCGGCCAGTAAGATGGGAGCAGGGTCCCTGGCAGAGGAGGGCTGTCACTGTCAGACAGACCTGAGTCCTATTCCCTCCCTGGGCAAGTGACTTCATTTTCCCCCTGGGCCTCCATTTTCTCATCTGTACAACAAGGATAATGCCAATACCCCCCCACCCCCTTACAGACTGGTCATGAGCATGTGACTTAAAAATACTATCAAACTCTTAGCTCTGTGCCTGGACCCAGTAATGTGCTTCTACAAAAAGTCTGAGAGCCAAAGCTCAGATTCAGGAGACCCGTTACCATTTTTGCAGCCCCTGGAGGCACTTATCCTGGATGGGCACCATATGTCTCCACACTCTTCCTTCACAGTTTTGGCCGTATCTGAGGACTAACCTAAATCAGTCTTTTCGCTTAAATCAATTCACATTTTTACTTGAATTATGTTTACTGAGACCTTTGTACCAATAAACTTAAATGAAAACCAGTCACTTGCCAATTAAAAAAAAAATCCCAAAAAAGCAAATACCACAAAAAGAATGTTAAAACAGAAAAAATAAAAATAAAAAGGAGACCGTAATATAGAATAAGCCTAATCAATTTACAAAATGCATACGGGCACAAGAGATGACTGAAGATGGGCTTGCTTAAACATTAGTAACTAGTAACATCAGCAATCGTTCCCCAAATTCATTAAAAGTAAAAATTTACTCACTTATTTTAAAATGCAGAATCGTGTCTAGAAATTAATAGTGAAAACATCACTTTTCACTGACATATTTTTTGTCTAACCGGAGAACCCGAGGTATTTTCATTCTTACTAGGAATTCAGAAACAAATAGTTAACCTTTAAAAACGTGACTAAAAGTAATGGAACTACATTAAGATAGGTAATTCCGACAATGTTTTGAACTGAAAGGGTATTTGAAGTCTTCAAAACTCTTCCAGCTCCACCAGGTTCCCAATACCTGAGGCGCTGCCCCCCTCCCCGGGGCCCCACCGGGCGGTTCCCCCCCTTAGCGCGCAGCCGCTCGCGGACTCCTCTCCCGCCACGCACGCGGCCGGCAGTGGCAGATAGAAGCCCGGAGGCCCCCCCGATAGTTGTGAGAACTAGAGAAGGAAGCACGTTCCTTCGTCCTAGGGCCTCGGGGAAATAAACTACTGCGAAGAGCTTCCAGCGGACAGGCGGGCCGGGGCCCAAGGGACGCCGGGCGGGGGCGGGGGTGGGTGTGGGGGGAGGTCCCGCAGGAGCTGGGGAGGGGGGTCTCCCGGGTCTGGGGATTTGTCTGGCAAGAACCTGAGAGCTCCTTAAAGGTACAAACCAACGGGGAGGGGCCTGTGGCCTCCCAACCAGGTCTATAAAAGACCAGGGTCGGTCGAGTCCCCGAGACTCGCTCGGCGTCACCAGGCCGCCCGGCGCCACTTTCAGTGAACCACGCGGGAACGCTGAAGGTAGAGGGCGCAGCGCGAGCGCCGGCAGTCTCCAGAAGTTTCTTAGGCGCAGTCAAAAATCAGCAAAAAATACGTTCAAGGATACAAAGAAATAAAAGACAAGGAAAAAGAAACGGCCGATTAAGCTCGCTCGGCAGAAGTACAGTCACCAGGCAAAGATCACCAGAACCAGTTTCTACCCAAAATGCAGACACTATACCTCTAAAAGCAGGAGACAAAACGCAGACTGGCGCTCAGGACCCGCACGCCGCACGGAGAGGAAGAAAAGGCCGCAAAGACGGAGAGTGGAGGCTCAGCGAGCGGGAACGTGGGAGGGGGGAGGAGTCAGTTCCCAACCAGTCTGGTGCAACTCAACCACGTGAAAGTACTGCTTTCATTTTTAAATGAAGCCCCTCTCCCACGGTCGCCAGGTGCCCTCACGCTATTCCTGGCAGGGGCGCTCAAGCTCTGCTACCCCTGGAGTCCCCATCAGGCCTTTCCTCCCTTCCTCGCCGCGGGCCCTACCTCCCCCAGCCCTAAATCTCAGCCCGTGGTCCAGTCCCTGAGTGTAAGGCCGTTGACCTCTGACCCCACCTCCCCCGACCCCAAATCTCAGCCCCGCCACCCTCGACCCCAGTGAACTCAGTCCCCGGTTTGTACCCCAGTAAGCGGCCTTTGACCTCAGATCCTACCTCTCCCGACCCCAACTCTCAGCCCCGCCGTCCGCAGCCCCTACGTGCCCAGTCCCCATTCGGTTCCCGTGTGTGAGGCCCCTGATTTCAGACCTAGCCTCCCCCGACTCCAAATTTCAGTCCCGCTGTCCCCACACCCAAGGGCCCAGCTCTCGGTCGGTTCCAGTTGTGCGGCCCTCGGCCTCGGACCCGCCGCCCGTCCCGCCCCTCACCTCGGGCTCCGAGCCTCCACTCTCCCGCTCTTCACATCCGGCACCTCGATCGTCCCTCTGAGCACCTAGAGGAGGGTGGAACGCGGGGAACTTGGCAGTTGTAGCTGAGGCAGTTGAGGCTTGTTTACCATCACCATGGAAACCCCTGGCAGCACGCCCTGGGCGGGGCCTCCGGGGGGCGGGGTCTGGCGCGCGGCAGGCCCGAGTGCACAACTCCCGCCCGTCGGGCGTACGCGCCGTTTACCTCAGCCCCGCTGCTCTGGGTTTGCCCGATTCCCGCTCGGCCCTGCACCCCAGCACCCAGGAGCAACAGCCCCGGGAGCCCGCGCCCCCGCCCCACTTCCGGCTGCCGGCGTGAGCGCCCGCCGGTCTACCCGCGGAACCCCACCTTCTTCTCCAGGAAGACGCGGCGAAGGGCTACCTCCACCACGGAGCCGGAAGGACGCAAAGAGCGTGGCGGGGCGGGGCCTCCGCGGCGGGCGTCCGGGGGCGGGGCCGCGAGGGCGCCGTTGTGACGCGCATGGAGCGGAGCCAAGGATTGGCCGGCAGGGCGCGGGGCAGGGCTGGGGCCTGTGGAAGCGGGCGGTGTTGAGACTGGAGCGGCGGGACCAGGGCGAGCCCTTCTTGGGCGGGAGGAAGGGAGGGGCGTGTCTGATCAGTATTTTTTTTTTTTTTTTTAAAGATTTTATTTATTTGAGAGCGAGAGACAGAGATAGCGAGTGAGAACACTGAGCGGGGAGGAGAGGGAGAAGCAGGCTCCCCACTGAGCAGGGAGCCCGATGCGGGGCTCGATTCCAGGACTCTGGGATCATGACCTAAGCCTAAGGCAGCCGCTTAACCGACTGAGCCACCCAGGCGCCCATGATAAGCAGCAGTATTGAGCTCCTGAATGTCCTAACTAGGAGAGGCCCTCCCAAAACAGTGAGCGCAAAGGACTCCCGGATTGAAGACCAGCGTGAGAAGAAAATGAGAGTTATTTCCTGTCGAGGAAGAAATAGGAACCGAAAACAAGAGACAGATAAAGGCGGCTCCGATTGCAGGATTTAGGGAAGGATTAACAGGTTTACTGAGGTGGCTACCATGATTATCACTTGGGCTAAGACCCCAGTCTCTGAAGGTGACCCAAAGACCCAGGGAGAATGCAAGGTTTTCAGTCAGAACACCCGAGACTACAGGGTGGGTGGAAATGGCTACCCAGTGGAGATTTTCTTGATGTGTTATGGGGTTAGTAATTATTACCATTTTAATTTTTGGAGACTCTCTTCAGAGGAAGAGATGAAGGCATTCATCACAGGTTTAGCAGAGCATATTATTTCAAAATCACTGGTTATATTAAGGAAATGCTTGGAATAGTGGCAGAGAATGAGTGGATGACAATAGTAGAGGAAAGAGCAGCTTGTCAGAAGAAGCTGATTCCAGAAAAGAAAAATGGGAAAAGTAAAAGCAAGAGCTTTCAAGGGAGGTGAAAATGTACAAGGAGAAAATTAAGCAAAATTACAGAAAATGAGTCCTATAAAAATCAGGTAGGTGTTCTTAAGAAAGCCCACAATGACTCCATCACAGGTCACACTGTAGAAAAGTCTGGATCTGGAGATAAAATGCAAGCATCCAATCTGAGGCAAATACTAAAATTATACCCCCAAAATAGTGCTTCAGAATTAAGGGACTGCGAAGCCAGGTCCAAGAAGATACGTTCATGTAGTCCATTAAGAGAGACTTAGCCAGGGCACCTGGGTGGCTCAGTTGTTAAGCGGCTGCCTTTAGCTCAGGTCATGATCCAGGAGTCCTGGGATGGAGCCCCTCTTTGGGTTCCCTGCTCAGCGGGAAGCCTGCTTCTCCCTCTCCCACTCCCCCTGCTTGTGTTCCCTCTCTCGCTGTGTCTCTCTTTGTCAAATAAATAAATTTTTAAAATCTTAAAAAAATAAAAACAATTCACAAGTGAAGATCATCCCAAGATGTATCCTCTCAGAGACTGACCTGCCTTTTTATTCCCCGTTGTTTATGTAAATAGATTATCACAAATTTAATACCTTTCAACGACTATTTTTAAGTTTCAAACATGAGCTCTTCTGTGGAAGCCACTCATCCGTAACAAATGGTACAGAAGTTTGTTATTGTCTGGAGTCTATTAAAATTTTCCAGTTAATATCCCTTGAAAGAACACTTTGCCCATTAAGCTTTGCTCCCCCCTTCCCCAGGAGAGTGCCAATGGGTAGGCAGGATCCCCAAGGCTCAGAGAAGGCTTTTTTATTCAAAGCCATAGTATCTGTCAGATAGCAATGAGGATAACAATAGTTTACATGTATTGTACCTTCACTGTGGTTTGTACTGGTTCTGAATACTCAATTTCATTTAACATCATAGTGATCCAGCAGTAGATGTTACTACCATCACCATTTAGTGGAAGGGAACTGAGGTACAGAGTCACGAACACCTGTAGATGGCAGGTATAAATGTTGGCACACTGAAACACTCTGGTTCTATCGTATGCACTCATTCTTAAGTGCTGCACTCTTGAACCCAAAAGAGAGAGATCTTCCAGGTTGGCTAACAAGCCCCTTTTCTGGCTTTCTTTCCCATTGAGAGAAGTAAAGAATGAAGTAAAACAGCAAATTGAACTGTCCAACAGCAGCATAGAGCCTGTCCAAATGTAATGTTTCTCCTTGAGGCCAGGTGTTCTAGTAGGCAGAGATGAGGGATGAGATAACCCAGATTGGATGAAGGCTGGTTCAGCAGTCACAACCTCATCTGGAGAATTTTCTTGACCAATATAGAAAAATACACCTTTGTGAAGGAGGTCAGTTGTATGGTATCAGATGGTAACTAGACTTGTGATCACTTTGTAGTATATGCAAATATTGAATTATGTGATACACCTGACATGAATATGTTATATGACAATTTTATGTCAATAAAAGAAAAATGCATTTTTTTTTAAGTTTTTTTGTTTATTCATTCAAGACACAGAGATAGAGAGAGAGAGAACATGAGCAGGGGGAGCAGGCTCCCTGCTAAGCAGGGAGCCTGACGCGGGGCTCAATCCCAGGACCCTGGGATCATGACCTGAGCCGAAGGCAGATGCTTAACCATCTGAGCCACCCAGGCGCCCCAATAAAAGAAAAATGCACCTTTGAAGCAGCATGAATGCTTCAAGAAGTAAGTCATCACTCCAGGAGGCTGGACCCTTGGATTCAGTTCCTTCAGGGATTACTTTGCAGTTATTTCAAACCGCACTTTGTATTAAAAAGTCAAAGAGGAATTATGGCACCTCTCTGAGCTTAATAGTTACTTGCTTAAATGGTTTTTTTGCCTAGCAGAAGACTGCAGGTGGACTGGGTGATACTGGGCAATCCCTTGACCATTTCCTCATCAGGGCAAGCAAGAAAAAAGCCTTGGCTTGGACATTAGTGAGCTAAGGTCTCTCTGTTTTCACTCTGAGCTTTTAGCTTGATTATAAACTATGTATGAAAGATGCTTATAAACAAAACTATGTACAGTTAGATACCTTCATTTCTGTGGGGCTCAGGAGAGTCAGAAAACTTCATTTGGATCAGGATATACATCAAGATTGACCATAAGATGTCAATTATATCTCAATAAAGAGTGGAAAGAAAAAAAGATGTGCCAGAGGCAGGGCAGCTTGCAGCTCTTCTCTGCCTCTTTTTCTCAGTAACTTCCATTAAAAAAAAACCGGAATATTTAAAATGTGCAGAAAATTACAGATACTATAAATGTAAGAAATGTTGACATTTTGATATATTGACTATTTCATTGTTTGGGGACAAAATATTACAGATAAACCAGTGCTCTGAGGTGCTTTTCAACTCTTTCTTTTTCTTTTTTTAAGATTTTTTTTAATTTGGGGCGCCTGGGTGGCTCAGTCGTTAAGCGTCTGCCCTCGGCTCAGGTCATGATCCCAGGGTCCCGGGATCGAGCCCCGCATCGGGCTCCCTGCTCCGCGGGAAGCCTGCTTCTCCCTCTCCCACTCCCCCTGCTTGTGTTCCTGCTCTCGCTCTTTCTCTCTCTCTGTCAAATAAATAAATAAATAAAATCTTTAAAAAAAAAAAAAAGATTTTTTTTAATTTGAGGGGGCGTCTGGGTTGCTCAGTCGTTAAGCGTCTGCCTTCGGCTCAGGTCATGATCCCAGGGTCCTGGGATCAAGCCCCGCATCGGGCTCCCTGCTCCGCGGGAAGCCTGCTTCTCCCTCTCCCACTCCCCTTGCTTGTGTTCCTGCTCTTGCTCTCTCTCTCTCTGTCAAATAAATAAAATCTTTAAAAAAAAAAAAAGATTTTTTTTTTTTTTTAATTTGAGAGAGAGTGTGTGAGAGAGAGCATGAGCAGGGGCAGGGGCAGAGGGAGAAGCAGACTCCCCACTGAGCAGGGAGCCCCGACCCAGGACCCTGGGATCACGACCTGAACCAAAGGCAGACACTTAACTGACTGAGCCACCCAGGCACCCCATGAGGTGTTTTTCAACTCTTTAAAAAGCAAGTACTGTAATACAGTTTTTGAATGATGAAATATTTAATCCCTGGAAATTCAGTGGGGAGTATTGTATCAAATCCCTGTAACAAATTATATATACACATTACCTGTTGGTACTGTTCCTCTCTTTGTGAACCTTGATAGATATGGAAGGCCACTCAAAATTTTTACTTGTGCTATAGTACAATAGATGGGTACTTAATGACATGGCTGAGTTCTTAGTGCCCTCCTGCTTAATATACTGGGAAAGATAAATCACCTGATCTGACAAGCAGTTAACTCTGCTGCTTTCCTGACATGTGGCATGCCCAGTACAGAGCCACTGACACAGGGCTCAATCTCACGACCCTGAGATAATGACCTGAGCCGAAATCAAGAGTTAGACGCTTAACCAACTGAGCCACCCAGGCGCTCCTAGCAGAAATCTTTTTTTTTTTTAAAAAGAGTGGTCTTGTGTACATTTTCCTAAAATGATGTATTTTGGTATTTACATCAAATGTGCAATATATATCTACATACATTAAAAATTTCTACAAGGATGTACCTAAAAGTGTTAACAAGGCTTCCTTCATGCTCCCCCTCTTCTGAATATTGGGATAACCACATACTGCAATTATTCCTGCCCTTTGTCCTTTCTTCAAGGTTTCTCCTGTTAAAAAAACAAAAAGTAAATCTGAAGATTAAATTGGCTTTATTAAGTCATTCATGAATCAAGCAGTATCTCATCAAGCAGAGACATACTCCAAGGAGTTCTACAAAATGGAAGGCTGTTATAGAAAGGAGGGTTGGGCAAGGAAGTCATTGGCAAAGGAAGAATGAAAGTTCATTGGAGGAAAGTAAGAGTTCAGGGTGACAATGGCTTTTCATTGGCTGAGCTGCAGCGTTTTCCATTGGTTGGGCTTGTTGCTGGGCAGAAGAACATTTTCCTTCCTCCTTGGAGGGTAGTAAAGTAGTGACACCGTCCAGTTGGATATGCAAGGCACCTTTCTGTTTGGGATAACTGACTAGTGGTAGGGGATGAGAGCTTCCTCTAGAAGTCTTCCCAATTCCAATTTTAGTTCAGGTTTCCTTTATTAATTTTCACATTTCTCCCTTTTGGTCAAGATCTGTCTCTAAAAGCATCACTGATCAAAAAAAAAAAATAAAATAAAATAAATAAATAAATAAATAAATAAATAAATAAATAAATAAATAAAATAAAAGCATCACTGATCAAGAGGTACGTTTCCCAAATTCAGTGGGCTTTGTTCCTTGGTGCCAGGAAAGACCTTTCTTGTGTATTTTTTCCTATGTCAATGGGAAAATGCATGGACCCAAAAACACTTGAGGCCACATTTCAGTTACAAAAAAAAAAGGTAGTAGGGAGAACTCTCAGGCCTTTCTTAACCAAAGTCTATATTTTGTCAAGGTTGTAAGCATCAGAGATCATCTCAAAGTGCTGAGCAAGCATCACACTCCAAACATAGGGGCTTCGTTGTAGCAATTTCACTTGTAGGTCATCTGGGTGCCCTCCTGAAACAAGTTGTCTCTCTTTGCTTTTACAGGTCTTAACTGCCTAATATCAATGTTAATTTCATTGACTACCACCAGAATCTGAGGAACAATCCTCTCATCAGAGAGAAAGTTCTTATGCTTCCTCAATGACCATTTTATAGGCACTAGGAATAAAATATTAATAAAGACTATGAGTCATTTACCTTGTTATCCTTAATGCCTATGACTCACCAACCATTATATATATATACTTCCATATATACACTCTTAGAAAAGAACAGTGACAGGGGCGCCTGGGTAGCTCAGTTGGTTAAGCGGCTGCCTTCGGCTCGGGTCGTGATCTTGGGGTCCTGGGATCAAGCCCCGCATCGGGCTCCCTGCTCAGCAGGGGGCCTGCTCCTCCCTCTCCCACTCCCCCTGCTTGTGTTCTCTCTCTCTGTCAAATATAAATAAATAAATAATCTTTAAAAAAAAAAAACAGTGGTATAGAAAAAATTACAGATATCAAAAAGATAGTATGTTATTTGTTACTGGAATGTATTTATTCTCTTTCTCTTTTTTTTAAAGTAATCCTTACACCCAACATGGGGCTAGAACTCATGACTCTGAGATTAAGGGTCCCATGCTCTACTGACTGAGCCAGCCAGGGGACCCTGGAATGTATTTATTCTTGCACTTGTTTTTGTTTTTTAAGATTTATTTATTTTAGAGAGTGCAAGCAGGAGGCGGGGCAGAGGGAGAGGGAGAAAATTCTCAAGCCGACTCCCCACTGAGTGCAGGCTCCCCCCCACCCCACCAACGAGGGGCTTGATCCCAGGACCCTGAGATCATGACCTGAGGTAAAATCAAGAGTCGGATGCTCAACCGACTAAGCCACCCAGGCGCCCCTATTCTTGTACTTGTTAACAAACTGGCTAATGTTCTGGAGATTCTTGCAAACCAAATAATAAAGATACCATGTACATGTGACTCAGAGAAACACAAATCATTGCACAAAACCCCATCCCTTTCCTCACCTAACACCCCAATTCCACCTTCTCCCTGGTACCTTCCTCTAGACATTGTAACTTCCTTCCCCACCCCCTCAAAACTGGACACCTTAAGTAGTCTTAAGAGGTTTCAGACTGCAAGAAGGTGAATAGATATGCTTCCATAAAGTATTTTATCTCCCCGTTTAAATACAATAAGAATGTAAAAGTAATTTTGGAATTGTCGATGGAAAATTTCGGTTCTATTTCTGCTGCTACTACTACTGCTCCCAAGCCTGGCAGGCATCTGCCCAGTGCTGTGTGAAACAAGATCTTGATGGGATCACTACTTCTCACAGTAACCTGAGACATGGGATAGTTTTACCCTAGTTTTACAGGTGAGGGACTTGTCTAAGATGTGAAAACATGTTAAGGAAACCTAACTCAGAATTATTCAGGAAGCCATGAAGGGAGGGCTCACACAGCTTGCAAAACCCAGCAGGAAGGAAGATTTCCTTTCAACTCAACAACCAATGAAAGGCCACCACCGCTTTGCCTGCAGCCAATGAACTCTCATTTTCCTCCAATGGACTTTTGTTCAATATACCCCCTCCCAACTTCCTTCTTTCCACTATAAAAGGATGCTCTCCTCCATTGTTCTCTGTACTTGCCTATGGTTTGCCATAGTGTGCTTGTCCCAAATTGCCATTCTTCTGCCATTCCCAAATAAACTTGATTTTACCGGCCGAATTGCTTACCTTTTTCTTTTAAAAGGTTGACAGTGGTTATCCTGAATTTAAACCAGTCTATCAAAACCTCAAGTCTATGTTCCTCCTAAACTCTCTACTAGATTGTACCTGGACATAGCCAGACCTCACTTTGAAGGGTTCCCTTATACACAAATTACACTCACCATGGTTTAGTTACATGTCAGTCCCCTAACAACATGGTTCCAATTTTAGTTACAACAGTGAATCAACTGTAAATGCATAAAATATAAACTTCACTGCTAGCTCTTCAGGCCACAAATCACTAAATAACAGATGTGTATCACAGTAAGTGACAAGGCATGTAAGCTCTCTGAAAGTCTGTCAGTGATCATTGTGAGTCTGTTGCTTAGCTCACATATGGACAGAAAAGCATGTGATTGGGTCACTTCTTGTCTCCCAAAATAAACCTATGTGACATTTAAAAAAAAGGATGATCAAAAGAGGGAATTGACCAACAAAGACAAAAGTGCAGCAAATAAATGAAAAGTGATAATGCTGGGAGTGAAATCGGAACTGAGTGTAAGTGGAATTATAGCCAAAAGAGCTGACAGGGGGAATGTTGACATTGCTGTTGTTCAAGAGATTCCAGATCTGCAGCCAGAGGAACTTGTTGAAGGAGAATTTAACATAAAAGTGTTTATGATGAGGGTGCCTGGGTGGCTCAGTTGGTTAAGCGACTGCCTTCGGCTCAGGTCATGATCCTGGAGTCCCGGGATCGGGTCCCGCATCGGGCTCCCTGCTCGGCGGGGAGTCTGCTTCTCTCTCTGAACCTCCCTCCTCTCATGCTCTCTATCTCATTCTCTCTCTCAAATAAATAAATAAAAAATAAAAAAAAAAGTTTTTATGATGAAAAGGTTAAAGATGTCCTAGAAGAGGTGATGCTGGCAAAATAACTGTGCTGGGGATTCTTGGAGGTATTTCTTGACATTGAAAGTGCAAATGATAAAATGTTGGAAGGTGATCCAAATTTATAAAGGAGTATGACAATTGGCTGAAGAATTGAAAAGATGCTCTTTCTGTCATAAGCTATACAATGAAAATAAGAGGTAAGCATTGTTCAGACTATTCTTGGTAAGGTTTTACAAATAAAACACTTTAATTCTCCTTACAGAATACAAAATAAATATTAGTTTTAGTATTGTTTTCATTTCCCAATACACTTATAATGGTCAGAGGGTTTTTAATGTTTTGGCAAAAATTTTAAAGATCACAGAAATAATATTTATAATAATTTTTCCCCATTGAACAATAAGATTGCTTTGCACTGTTTCAGCTTGCATGGTCACTTTGATGGTCCCACCCTACTGTACAAAGTGAGGGACACAAGCACACATATACACACAGCAAAAATCAGTCTGGCATAAGAGCAAGATCACTAGAATGGGTCCCAAACATTCTGGGTTTCTGTGCAACGATTTACTATTTGGGTGACTTTGGAAAAGTCATTTAACTTCCCTGGGCTGAATCTCCTTAACAGTGAAATAAGGGGTCTTAACAGTGACTCTCTTCTGTCCTGGCCAGTCTGAGTCCTGCTAATTGACAACCAACAAGTTAATATTGGTAAAGACCTTCCTATTATCTCCTAAGTGAGAGGGTAACCTGACTCCATCTACAATGCAGACATGAATATTGAATCTATAAATACATCTACTGAAATCTATAAATGTAATGAAAAGCATTTTGGCATTTCCTGAAAATGTGAACTATAAACTCTTCATTTCCTATTAGGATGTTGGCTGACTTAAGAGTCAAAAAGTTGGTTTTCATTCGTCTTCACCACAACTGACAGAGACCTCCATTTCTATGGCTGAGCTCCTGTGAGCATGACTCTTCCTGGTGCTGAATGTATTCAGGCAACTGTGCCCTTTAAATGTGGCTTTATGTTTATAAAATCTGAGAGGATGTCAAAAACCTAACTTTTGCTGTATTTTTTAACGCTTAAAATATGTGAGAGTTCTTCTTAAGGATTAAGAAATACAATTACCTACTCATTCTATTCTTTTTTTTTAAAGATTTTATTTTTAAGTAATCTCTACACCCAATGTGGGGCTTAAATTTACAACCCAGAGATCAAGAGTCACATGCTATACCGACTGAGTCAACCAGGCGCCCCATAAGGTACAACTTTATTTTTTGTTTTCTTTTTTTGTTTGTGTGGATGTCTTTTTGGTGGTTTTTTTTTTTTTAATAATCTCTCTGCCCAATGTGGGGTTTGAACTCCCAACCCCAAGATCAAGAGTCGCATGCTCTACTGACTTGAGCCAGCCAGGCGCCACGTCTACTCATTTTAAAGCAGTTCACTTTAAAAAGTAGCTAGCTTTCATTTACTTATCTATTCACTACTACTTGAGTCCTTCCTTCAGGCAGGAGACCATTCTAGCTGTCCTGGATACTCAGTGACTAAGCTAAACTTGGTGCCTGCCCTTGATTACTGGTGAGCAACAAAGACATTTAACCCTTATTAAATAAAACTGGATAATGCCACTTAAAAACAAATTAACACCTATAGAAAAAGCATTTCTGGCCATCAGCAAATACTTACTGAGAACTTATTTGAGCCCTGTGCTTAATGGTATGGAAGACAAAGAGAATTAAATTGTTACGTCTTTGCATTTAGCGAGCTTACCACCAAGCCAAGGGATTTTCATTCTTTTCTGAGAAGGCATAATGTGTGTCTTATCAGGCTTATTATATATTATGCCTTCTCAGAAAAGAATACAAATTCTCAGGAGCCAAAAGTTAACTAAAAAGACTTTGAGAATAGAAAAAATTAAATCACACTAATAAAATACAATGATTACTATAAAAACAACTCTAGGGGCGCTTGGGTGGCTCAGTCAGTTAAGTGTCCATTCAGCTCAGGTCATGATCTCAGTGTCATGAGATTGAGCCCTGCATCCAGCTCCATGCTGGGCACAGAGCCTGCTTAAGATTCTCTCCCTTTTCTCTCTCTGCATCTCCCCCCCTACCCCAGCTCTGCTCACGCTCTCTCTCAAAAAACAAACTTAAAAATAAAAAAATTCTAATCTTTGTCTAAAATATATATTGAGCACCTGATAGGAAATCTAAAGTGTACTAAGAACTATAAATAAAAGTAAATCGCAGTTAAGCCCTAGAGGGAAAGTCAAGAGCAAACCTTGATGATGCCTCATACAGCTCCTTCACTCTTCTTTCTGTCCCTGTCAAATCTCTGTGCTATTCACAAGTAAGACTGTATAAAAATTGCTTTCAAATATTATTCATTGGATCACAGTGATTTCAATGTTAAACAATCCATTTTGGAATAAACTTTCACGGGGTGACAACTGGAGTTAGAGGAAGTCTCTTGTGCCTCCCTTTGAGAATATTACACAGAGTCAAAGTAGATGGCTAACAATTTGAAGGCTGCCCAGCCCTCTGTATTCAAGTGAAACTCCCTAAAGGAAGCCGAAGCTTGGGGCGCCTGGGTGGCTCAGTCGTTAAGCATCTGCCTTCTGCTCAGGTCATGATCCCAGGGTCCTGGGATCGAGCCCCGCATCGGGCTCCCTGCTCAGCGGGAAGCCTGCTTCTCCCTCTCCCACTCCCCCTGCTTGTGTTCCCTCTCTCACTGTGCCTCTGTCAAATAAATAAAATCTTTAAAAAAAAAAAAAAAAGGGAAGCCAAACCTTATTCTGAAGTCATTAGTATGAGTATTTCCAAGGGGCAAGACTTAGGTAACATGTTCTAGCCCTCCTGGTAGAGTGAAGAAAGCTGGTGGCTTAGAGCAGAGACAAAGCCAGAGAAGGCCTTTCAAAGTGACAGTTGAAGATAGTGGCATTTCAGTTCCTCCTTTCTTAGTCTAAAGCTGCACTGTGTGATAAGGGGTCCATTTGGCCACACAGGGCTGTTGAGCACTTGAAATGTGGCTAGTGGGACAGAGGACCTGACTTTTTAATAATTTTTTTTATTTTTTAAAGCAATCTCTACACCCAATGTGAGGCTCAAACTTATGACCCCAAGATCAAAAGTCACATGCTCTACCGACTGAGGCAGCCAGGTGCCCCTGACTTAAAAAAAATAATAATTTATTTACTTACTGGGGGTGGGGGGGATATGGCGGGGGAAGAGCAGAGGGAGAGAGAATCCCGAACTGACTCCGCGCTCAGTGCAGAGCCCAATGTGCGGCTCAATCTTACAACCCTTAATCTCAAGACCCTGAGATCATGATCTGGGCTGAAATCAAGAGTTGGACACTTAAATGAATGAGCCACCCAGGCACCCCTGACTTTTTATTTTAATTGTAGTAAAATATACAACATAAAGTTGACCATCTTAACCATTTTCTAAAATCAGTAGTGTTGGGGCACCTGGGTGGCTCAGTCAGTTGGGCGTCTGCCTTCAGCTCAGCTCTATGGTCCCAGGGTCCTGGGATTGAACCATGAATCCAGCTCTCTGCTCAGCGGAAGCCTACTTCTCCCTCTCCCTTCTGCTCCCCCTGCTTGTACTCTCTCTCTCTGTCAAATAAATGAATAAAATCTTTAAAAAATAAAAACATTTAAAAAAATAAAATCAGTAGTGTTAAGTACATGCAATGTTGTTCATGCGATCTCCACAGTTTTTTTGTCTTGAAAGCCTGAAACTCTGTATTTTTTTTTTAAAAGATCTTATTTATTTATTTGACAGAGAGAGAGACAGCGAGGGGACACATGCAGGGGGAGTGGGAGAGGGAGAAGCAGGCTTCCCACCAAGCAGGGAGCCCAATGTGGGGCTCAGGCTTAACGACTGAGTCACCCAGGCACCCCTGAAACTCTATACATATTAAACAATTCCCCATTTCCTGCCTCCCCACAGTCCCTGGCAACATCACCAGTCTTCTTTCTGGCGCTATGAATCTCAGTACTTTTGATACCTCATGTATGTGGATCATGTAGTATTTGTCTTTTTGTGACTGGCTTATTTCATTCAGCATGATGTCCTCGTTTCATCCATGTAGTAGCATGTCTTGAAATTTCCTTCTTTTTTTTTTTTTTTTTTTTTAAGGGCAAGCACAAGCAGGGGAGGGGGCAGAGGGAGGAAGACAGAGAGAATCCGCTGAGCCTGGATGCAGGGCTCAATCTCAGGACCCTGAGATCATGACCTGAGCCACAATCAAGAGTTGGACTCTTAGCTGACGGAGCCACCCAGTCACGCCACAATTTCCTTCTCTTCCTTCTCAGTGAACTAGGTTGCTTCCACCTTTTGACTATTGTAAAAAATGCGGCTATGAACATTGGTGTACAGATAGCTTTCAGACCTTACTTTCAATTATTTTGAGTATATCCAGAAATGTAATTGCTGGATCATATGGTAATTCTTTTTTATTGAGTATTTACCATACTGTTTTCCATAGTGGCTGCACCATCTTGCATTCCTGCCAGCAACACACAAGAGTTCCAATTTCTGGGGCGCCTGAGTGGCTCAGTCATTAAGCGTCTGCCTTCGGCTCAGGTCATGATCCCAGGGTCCTGGGATCGAGCCCAGCATTGGGCTCCCTGCTCAGCGGAGAGCCTGCTTCTCCCTTTCCCACTCCCCCTGCTTGTGTTCCCTCTTTCACTGTGTCTCTCTCTGTCAAATAAATAAATAAAATCTTAAAAAAAAAAAAGAGTTCCAATTTCTTCACATGCTTGCCTTAATTTAAATTTAAATACTGATAATTCAGTTACTGGAAAACTTTTAACTATGTTTGGAACAACATGGATATGTGAATCTACTTTTTAACTGTAAATTTTACAAAATATAAATATACTTTAGGGGCGCCTGGGTGGCTCAGTTGGTTAAGCGACTGCGTTCGGCTCAGGTCATGATCCTGGAGTCCCTGGATCGAGTCCCGCATCGGGTTCCCTGCTGGGCGGGGAGTCTGCTTCTCCCTCTGCCCCTCCCCACTCAGGTGCTCTCTCTCATTCTCTCTCTCTCTCAAATAAATAAAAAATCTTTAAAAAAAAAAAATATATATATATACTTTCGTTATTCCCAATAAAAATTTAACATCTGTATTCAGATGTGCTGTTCAGTAGAAAATACACACCAGCTTTCAAAGATTTAATCCAGTAAAAAATAATATAAACTGTTTCATTGATAATTTTATATATTGATTACATATCAATATTTTGGATATGTAAAAACGTAAAATTAATTTAACCTATTTCTTCCTACTTTTGTAAATGTGGCTCCTAGAAAAATTTTAAATTACATATATGGCTCACATTCTATTTCTACTGGACAGCACTACTATAGAGGTAGCCTCCACTCAAACATAGTGAAAATCACCAGATTCCAGAAGATAAACTCCTCCCTAGGGTCCCAATTGTTTAAAAAAAAATTTTTTTTTAAGATTTTATTTATTTGAGAGAGTGAGAGAGAGCAAGAGAGGGAGAGCACAGAGGGAGGGGGAGGAGAAGCAGACTCCCCGCTGAGCAGGGAGCTTGATGCAGGGCTCATCCCAGGATCCAGAAATCATGACCTGAGCTGAAGGCAGACACTTAACCGACTAAGCCACCCAGGAAACCACCCCCCAATTGTTTTAATATTTACATTTTATGCCCTTAATATTTACATCTATCTTTCTTTTACTACAGGAGGAGTCCCTGAATGAAACTCCCTCTCCTTTTTTTTTCAAGATTTATTTGACAGAGAGAAAGCACGAGGCGACGAGGGGCAGAGGGATAGGGAGAAACTTTAGCAGACTCTGTGCTGAGCGAGGGGCTTGATGTTAGGACCCTGAGATCCAGACCTGAGCCAAAACCAAGAGTCCCATGCTTAAACAACTGTGCCACCCAGGCACCCCTGAATGAAAATTTCTATTCAGTTATCACAAAAAGCCAGGCTGTTCTACCTATTTCCCCAGTGACTATCAGTGTTCAGTTTTGGTATCCTATTTTCTATGTTTTGTTGGTGTATCATAGCCGTATGCCTTCCATTACAGAGTCAATAAACTCCTGTGCCTGGGGTGAAGGCTGGGGGCTGCATATAACACCTCCCCAAGGAAAGCTCAGGGGATATGTTAATGTGTTTGCAGAGTAAAAGAGGTAGTTTCCTCCTTCTTTAATTTGACAATGCTGCCTTGAAAAAACTTCTCCTGTACGTTTGTGGTTCTTAACCACTTACAGCTTATTTCCACTCTGAAAGCAGTCTGAAATCCTGGACTGACTTACTTCCCTGTAACAATAAAGTAGTGGGGCAGTACCTTGACCAGGTTTAGTCACTTTTAGTGACTGATGGCTACATGACAGAGTGGTGTGTGGGGACCCAGGAAGAAACCCTGTCATGTTGGGGTGGAAGAACCAAAAGCTAGAACTGACTGAGACAGAAGAGCTGTTGTTGTGACTGTATTTGCCCCTCATACCGGGGTCACTCAAGATATAACACCCATCACTACCACTCCAATGCAAAAAGGATAATTGTTCATAATTTTTTTTTTAAGATTTATTTATGTGAGAGAGAGAGAGCGCACAGGCTCAAGTGAAGAACTGAGGGGGAGGGAGAGAAAGAATCCTCAAGCCAACTCCTGGCTGAGCGTGGAGCCCAACTCTGGGCTGGATCCCAGGACCCTGAGATCATGACCTGAGCCAAAACCATGAGTTGGATGCTTAACCATAGGCTTAACTGCCCGAGCCACCCAGGTGCCCCAATTCATAGTTTTTTTTTAAATAAAATTTTTATTTTGGGATCATTTTAAATCTACAGAGAAGTTGCAAAGATAGTACAGGGGAATACCTGCATACCCTTTACTGTTTTTCCTATATTTAATGTCTGATATAACCATGGCACATTTGTCAAAACTAAGAAATTCACATTGGGGGTACCTGGGTGGCTCAGTCGTTTAAGTGTCTGCCTTCAGTTCAGATCATGATCCCAGGGTCCTGGGATTGAGTCTTGCATGGCCTCCCTGTTCAGCAGGGAGTCTGTTTCTCCCTCTCCCTTTACCCCTGCCCCTGCTTGTGCGTGCTCTCAATCTCTCAAATAAATAAAATCTTAAAAAAAAAAAAAATTAAATTCACATTGGTAGAATACTCTTAAACTATAGACTTTAATCTGATTTTACCATTAATGTCTTTCTACTGTTCTAGGACCCAACACATATGCCACATTGCATTTAGCATGCAAGCTTTTTATATACCAAGATCTCGCCCTATTTTACCATTCACGTTAATGTTTTTATTTCTCGGTATAGACTGTAAGGTTTTATTTCTGTGTGTATGCTTACTTATAATTCTGAAATAGTGTTTATTCATACTGGTGATGCCCACCAAAGACTACCCAGACATAGTTACGGTCAAACAATGAAGGGTTATTAGCGGCTGTACTGAGGGAGACCTCAAACCATGGGGAGTCTCAGGACGGGGGTGTTAAAGAGGGTTCATTATAGTATATGGGCTTCTGTTAAGTGATCTGGGGGAGGGTCCAAGGAAACAGGTTCTGTTCTGGTGCTGTCAGAAAGCAGGGGCAATTCAGGGACTAGCTTAATTTTTATCTAGAAAGCAGGAGGAATGGGACATTGCTTACGTTCATCAGGGAGGGCATCCAGGCCGGCTACCAACCGCGGCTCTCAGAGCTGCTTTTCTTAGTGCTGCACCTGATCGTAATTAAGACAGAAAGCAACAGAAGACTGCTTAGCAGCTTTTGGTACAGAAATGACAACTTTGGTCCCCGATACTGCTAATTCCAAATGTGTACATGTGCTTAACAAACAACTCCTCACCAAGGGCTGACAAGTTCAGTCTGTCTCATTTCGAGCAAAAAACACGGGTGGCCTGGATGTAGCAGGAACCCAAATGACATCGAACTGGCGCGTTTCTCCCGCAATGAACATCTCGGCCCCGGCACTTCGTCTCCCAGAACCAGGCCTGGGGCCAAAGCCCTGCCCTCCGGGGGAACCGGGGGCCAGGTGAAGCTACGCGACAACGCGGAGTAGCGACCCAAGAGCTGGGAGCACAGCCTGCGCCCGCTCCCCAAACTCTGCCCTTGGAGCCGCCTTTATGTCTCCGCTGTTCTCGGTTCCCTTTCTCCCTCGGCAGGAAACGACTCCCTTTTTCTCCTCTCACGGTGGTCTTCGATCTGGGCGTCTTTTGGGCTCAATGTTTGGGGTGCTTTTCAGTCTGTCCCTTCAGGGGCTCAGGAACGCTCTGCCGCACCGCTCCCCTCCGGCCCCCCTCCGCGGGCCCCGGCTCCCGCACACGCTTGGCTGACCAATCTCCGCTCGGAGCCGGGCGCGTCACAATGGCGCCCTCGCCGCCTCGCACCCGAGCGGGTCACTGAGGGTCCGCCCCGCCGCGCTCCATGCGTCCTTCCAGCCCCGTCTGCCTGGAGAAGGTGGGGTTCCGCGGGGAAACAGGCTAGCGATGACGGCGGGGGCGCGGGCTCCCGGGGCTGTTGCTCCTGGGTGCTGGGGTGCAGGGCCGAGCGGGAATCGGGCAAACCCCGAGCAGCGGGGCTGAGGTAAACGGCGCGTACGCCCGACGGGCGGGAGTTGTGCACTCGGGCCTGCCGCGCGCCAGACCCCGCCCCCCGGAGGCCCCGCCCAGGGCGCGCTGCCAGGGGTTTCCATGGTGATGGCAAATAAGCCTTAACGGCCTCAGCTACAACTGCCAAGTTCCCCGCGTTCCACCCTCCTCTAGGTGCTCAGAGGGACGATCGAGGTGCCGGATGTGAAGAGCGGGAGAGTGGAGGCTCGGAGCCCGAGGTGAGGGGCGGGACGGGCGGCGGGTCTGAGGCTGAGGGCCGCACAATTGGGACCGACCGGGAACTTGGCCCTCTGGGGGTGGGGACAGCGGGACTGAGATTTGGAGTGTATGTTGGGCAGTGGGGTTTCGTTGTAGAGGGAGCCAAGTGAGGGAATCGCTAGTCCATCTGGGGAGATGAAGACAAGGGGATCCAGAGGGACCGAGTTTGAGGAATCCCTTCCTTAGGCCAGGGATGTCGGGGGAGTCCTAGACGGTGGGCATCCCAGGACCTGCAGGTCTGCGACGTCTGCGCCAGCCTGAGGGACACCTTTAAGGGTAGTGAGACGTGGCGGGGGGTGGGGAGGGTGGAGGCTCTTAATTAATTAAAGGCAGTACTTTCACATATTCAAGAGTCACAAACTTGCACAAGGCTTTATTACTCAAAAACTTTCTTCTCTCTATAGCCCCATTTCCTGCCTCCCTGAGGAAATATTTTCAAGCCTTTGAACTTTTCTTCTCCAGAAATTTTACTTCTTCCTCTTCTATCTGCATCTCCTCTCTGTGGTCTTCCTTTATCTGCTTCACTAAATTTGAACACTTCAGTCTGAAATATTTCCTCATTGATTTCCTTTGCCTCTTGGTCAGGCTTTGCTGCTTCCTGCTGTATATATATATATACATATATATATTATAATATATTATAAAACACTGTTTTCTTCAGTGCCTTTCTTTTGTTAATTAGCCTTGTCTGTTGTCTTCACAGGATTATTCTAAGACCAAGCATAAAGCTATAATATTTTTGCTGTTTTATGGTATTCCATTTAATAAGCAGGCAACACTCCACTATTCTGTTAAAGGACATATAGGTTGTTTCCAGTTTGGGATATTATAAACAGTGGTGCTTTGAACCAGCATGTGACTTCTGGGGCACCAGTGATGTGGGAACAAAGGCAGAAGGAAATGTAGATAAAATTAAATGTCCATATAGCCTGCAGCCCATTGACAAATACTTAAGACAGGCAGAGTATAACCTTCCTCCAGGAAGCTCCCAACTGTTTTAATGTTAATGACTTGCTAGAGGGAAAAACAATCTTGGTTTGACAATAGCGAGGTCGCTGGTATCCTGTGTTCTTTAGCATATGAAGATCCTTTAGAACTTCCCTTATCTCAAGAATTCTTTCTTGGTCCTCAGCTCTGGAGCTCACCCCACCAAACCTCACCTATGTTCCAAAACTATGTTAGATGTGCCAGACTTACTTTAGATTATACCTACAGTGGAATTCCTGGGTTATAGGATTTGCCCACATTTAACTTCATCACGTAAAGATACTTTGTAAAACAGTTGTGCCAGTTTACCTCCTAAAGCCAGTGGGATTGCTAGATTAGAGAGTGAGTAAATATTTAATTTTGTAAGCAATTACCAAACTCTTCCAAAGTGTCTGTATCATTTTGCATTCCCATTAGCAATGCATGAGAGTTCCAGTTGCTTTACATCTTCACTAGTACTTGATACTGTCAATTTTAAAAACTTAAAATATTTTTTAGCCATTTTAATGGAGTATATGGCCATATATTATTATGACTTTAATTTGCATGTCTCTAATAGCTGATAATGTTGATTATCTTTTCATGAGCTTATTTGTCATCCTTATATCCCTTTGTAAATATCTGGACAAGTGTTTTTCCCATTTTAAAAAATTGAGCTGTTTCCTTTCTGTTGAGTTTTGACAGTCCTTATTCTATCTTAATATAGGTCCAGGGGCACCAGGTGGTTCCAGTTGGTTAAGCATCTGCCTTCAACTCAGGTCATGATCCCAGAGTCCTGGGATCAAAGCCCCCATCAGGCTCCCTGCTCAGCGGGGAGCCTGCTTCTCCCTCTCCCTCTGCCTCTTCGCTCTGCTCCTGCTCTCTCAAATAAATAAATCTTTATAAGTAAATCAATAGATCACTAAATACAGGTCCAAATGCGTGATTTACAAAATTTTCTTTCAATTTGTAGTTTATCTTCTCCTAACAGTGCTGCAGAGCAAAAAAGATTTTAATTTTGATGAAGTCAAGATTCTCAACTTTTTCTTTTATGGATCTTGCTTTTAGTATTCTAACTGTTAACATAGCACTAGGTCTTGAAGATTTTCCACCTATATTTTCTTTTAAAAGTGTTACAATTTTCCATTTTACATATAAATTTCATTTTGAGTTTTTTTAATGAGGTATGAGATTTAGATCAAGTTTCTCTTTTAAAAAATTTTTAAATTTATTTTCTCTTTTTTTAATTAAAAAAGTACTTTTAAAAAAAATTTAACTAAACTCTATGCCACGTGTGGGCCTTGAACTCACGGCCCCAAGATCAAGAGTCACATGCTTTACTGACTGAGCTAGTTAGGCACCACATCTTTTTTCCCTTTATATCCAGAGATAGGCAGAAAAATGGATATACAACTGTTCCAGCACCATTTGTTGAAAAGACTACTTCCTCTACTAAATTGCCTTTGCTCCATTGTAAGAAATCATTATTTTTAAAAATTATTTATTTTTTAAATAAAGATTTTTTTTTTAAGATTTTATTTATTTGACAGAGAAAGACAGCGAGAGAGGGAAACAAGCAGGGGGAGTGGGAGAGGGAGAAGCAAGACTCCCACGAGCAGGGAGCCGGATGCAGGGCTCGATCCCAGGACCCTGAGATCATGACCTGAGCCAAAGGCAGTCGCTTAACCGGCTAAGCCACCCAGGCGCCCCTAAATAAAGATTTTATTTATCTGAGAGAGAGAGCTCAAGCAGGGGGAGCAGCAGACAGAGAGGGAGAAGCAGGCTCCCCCCTGAGCAGGGAGAGCGATGTGTGGGGCTCCATCCCAGAATCATGACCTGAGCCGAAGGCAGACACTTAACCGACTGAGCCACCCAGGGGCGCCCCTATTTATTTATTTTTTGAGAAGATTTATTTATTTTAGAAAGAGCACACTGAACGTATGTTGTGGGGGAGGGGCAGAGGGAGAGAATCCCAAGCGGACTCCAAGCTGAGTGTGGAGCTCAACGTGGGGCTCCATCCCAGGACCCTGAAATCATCACCCAAGCCATAACCAAGAGTCAGACACTTAACCTTAACTGACTGAGCCAGCCAAGCACCCCTTTTTATTTAATTTTAATGATCTCTACACCCAATGTGGGGCTTGAACTGAGGACTCCTGAGATGAAGAGGCACATGCTAGATGTACCTACTGAGCCAGCCAGATGCCCCTGTCGCAAGACATCAAGTGGCCATATCTGTGTGGGTCTAGATCTGGACTCTTCTCTGTTCAACTGATTTATCTGAGTATCCTTTCATCAATACTTAATTGTCTTCACTGCAACTTTATGCTGATTTCTAAACTTGTGTGTAATGAGTTCAACTTTATTCATCTTTTTCAGAATTATTTGGTTATTGTTCCTTTGCCTTTCCATATACATTTTAGAATGTCTATATCTTATAAAAAATATTGCTGGGATTTTGATAGGAAATATGTTAAACCTATATATCATTTTGGGAGAGAATTGACATCTATCTGTACTATGTTGAGTCTTCCAATCTCTGAATACAGTATGTCGTTCATTTACTTAAATCTTTTTGGATTTCTTTCATAAGTATTTTGTAGTTTTTAGCATACCGGTCCTACCTATGTATTGTTACGTAACATTTGTTAGATACCTAAGTATTTTAATTTTGGTGAGCTATCATAAATGGTGTTATATTTTTAATTTAAATTTCCACATATTTGGGGGTGCCTGGGTGGCTCAGTCGTTAAGTGCCTGCCTTTGGCTTGAGTCATGATCCCAGGCTCCTGGGATCGAGCCCCGCATCGGGCTCCCTGCTCTGCGGGAAGCCTGCTTCTCCCTCTCCCACTCCCCCTGCTTGTGTTCCTGCTCTCGCTATCTCTCTCTGTCAAATAAATAAATAAAATCTTTAAAAAATAAAATAAAATAAAATCCTTGTTAGGTATTGCAGATATTGGGGTTGATAGTGGTTTTCTTTTCTCATTCAAGTGGCTATTTCATTGCTCTTAGTATGACATTTCGTTAAAATTGGATCCTGGACATTTTGAGCTATTTTTTGAGGCTCAAGCTCTTAATAAATCTTCTGGTTTTTTGTTTAAGATTTATTTATTTATTTTTGTTTTTATTTATTTAAAGATTTTATTTATTTACTTGAGAGAGAGAGAGAGCATGAGCAGGAAGGTGGGATATAGGGAGAAGCAGACTCCCCACCCAGCAGGGAGCCCGATTTGGGACTTGATCCCAGGACCCTGGGATCATGGCCTGCACCGAAGGCAGATGCTTAACCGACTGAGCCACCCAGGTGCCCGGATTTATTTTAGAGAGAGAGAGAGCAGTGGGGAGGGGCAGAGAGAGAAGGAGAGAGAATCTTCAAGTAGATAGATTCCCCACTGAGCGCAGAGCCCATTCCAGGACTTGATGCCAGGACTCTTGAGATCATGGCCTGAGCCAAAATCAAGAGCCCTACGACACTCAACTGACTGAGCCACCCAGGCATCCCCTAAATCTTCTGTTTTTAGGAGTTCTTCTCTGATGCCACACTGGCAAGGGAAAGGAAGGTGATATCATTACTGCCCAATAGGGTGGAAGTCCAAGTTCTCCACTTGGCCTCTGTTGACAGTCTGGAGATCGGGAATGGCAGGAATGTTTTATGCTAGTGGACTGTGGTGGCTGTCAGGTTCCGCACTGGACCTTCAATGATAGCACCTTGATAGGAGGGTGAGCTGTGCCATGTCCCAGCCTAGAAGAGGGTGTAAGTCTAGGCTTGCTATAGACCTTTGCTGATATGGGTAGGGGTGGTGTCACACTTTTTTTACATAGAGTTTGGCTGGAACAAGATGTTTATTATCTAAAAGTTTTCTGTCTTGTAAGGCTGCCCCTTTCCTGTCCTTTGGCTGGAAAAAACATACTATTCTTAGGCTTTTAAAAAATCTGCATCCATTAAAAAAGGCGGTCTCTTCAACAAATGGTGTTGGGAAAATTGGGTAGCCACATGCAGAAGAATGAAACTGGACCATTTCCTTACATCACACACAAAAATAGACTCCAAATGGTTGAAAGACCTCAATGTGAGACAGGAGTCCATCAAAATCCTAAAGGAGAACACAGGCAGCAACCTCTTTGACCTCAGCCGAAGCAACTTCTTCCTAGAAACATCGCCAAAGGCAAGAGAAGCAAGGGTAAAAATGAACTATTGGGACTTCATCAAGATAAAAAGCTTTTGCAAAGCAAAGGAAACAGTCAACAAAACCAAAAGACAACCAGAATGGGAGAAGATATTTGCAAATGACCTATCAGATAAAGGACTAGTATCCAAAATCTATAAAGAACTCATCAAACTCAACACCCAAAGAACAAAGAATCCAATCAAGAAATGGGCAGAAGACATGAACAGACATTTTTCCAAAGAAGACATCCAAATGGCCAACAGACACATGAAAAAGTGCTCAATATCGCTCGGCATCAGGGAAATCCAAATCAAAACCTCAATGAGATACCACCTCACACCAGTCAGAATGGCTAAAATTAACAAGTCAGGAAAGGACAGATGTTGGCAGGGATGTGGAGAGAGGGGAACCCTCCTACACTGTTGGTGGGAATGCAAGCTGGTGCAGCCACTCTGGAAAACAGTATGGAGGTTCCTCAAAAAGTTGAAAATAGAGCTACCATATGATCCAGCAATTGCACTACTGGGTATTTACCCCAAAGATACAAAAGTAGGGATCCGAAAGGGTACATGCACCCCGATGTTTATAGCAGCAATGTCCACAATAGCCAAACTGTGGAAAGAGCCAAGATGTCCATCAACAGATGAATGGATAAAGAAGAAGTGATATATATATATGTGTGTGTATATATATATATATATATATATATATATATATACACACACACACACACACACACACACACAATGGAATATTATGCAGCTATCAAAAGGAATGAGATCTTGCCATTTGCAACGACATGGATGGAACTGGAGGGTATTATGTTGAGCGAAATAAGTCAAACAGAGAAAGACATGTATCATATAACCTCACTGATATGAGGAATTCTTAATCGCAGGAAACAAACTGAGGGTTGCTGGAGTGGGGGTTGGGGTGGGAGGGATGGGGTGACTGGGTGATAGACACTGGGGAGGGTATGTGCTCTGGTAAGCACTGTGAATTGTGCAAGACTGTTGAATCTCAGATCTGTACCTCTGAAACAAATAATGCAATATATGTTAAGAAAAAAAAAAGAAGAAGAAGAAGGTAGCAGGAGGGGAAGAATGAAGGGGGGAAATCGGAGGGGTAGACGAACCATGAGAGACGATGGACTCTGAAAAACAAACTGCGGGTTCTAGAGGGGAGGGGGGTGGGAGGATGGGTTAGCCTGGTGATGGGTATTGAGGAGGGCACGTTCTGCAGGGAGCACTGGGTGTTATGCACAAACAATGAATCATGGAACACTACATCAAAAACTAATGATGTAATGTATGGGGATTAACATAAGAATAAAAAAATCTGCATCCATTGATATTTTCAGATTGCTGGCTTTTCTTTTTTTCTTTTTTTTTAATTAATTTTTTTTTTTAAGATTTTATTTATTTATTCGACAGAGAGAGACACAGCAAGAGAGGGAACACAAGTGGGGGGGGGGAGGGAGAAGCAGGCTTCCCACAGAGCGGAGAGCCCGATGCGGGGCCCGATCCTGGTACTCCGGGATCATGACCTGAGCCGAAGGCAGACGCCCAACGACTGAGCCACCCAGGCGCCCCTCTTTTTTTCTTTTTTTAAAATTTTATTTATTTATTTGAGAGAGCAAGAGCGAGAGAGAGAAGGAGCAGGGGGAGGGAGAAGCAGGCTCCCCTGCTGAGCAGGGAGCCTGATGTGGGGCTCCATCCCAGGACTCCAGGATCATGACCTGAACCGAAGGCAGACACTTAAGCAACTAAGCCACCCAGCACCCCAGATTGCTGGCTTTTTTAATACGTAGCCTGGAATATATGAGGCAAAAAGAAAACCCAGGGACCCCAACATCATGTCATTTCTTGGTTCCCAGGATCCCTTCTTGATCTGCCATTTTCTCTCTACCTTTCAGTCTTGTTTATTTATGTAATGGTCAGGATGTTTAGTTGTACTTAGTGGAGGAATATGAAGTATGTCTATCTTGTCCTGGACTGGAAGCTTTGCCTTCATTTTTGAAAGATATTTTTACTATCTCTACATTTAGAGTTTGGTCTTTCAGTACTTTAAAGCTGTCATTCCACTGTCCTCTTTCTTACATTGTTTCCAGTAAGAAATCTGATGTTATCCTTATATACGGTATTTATTGTCTGTTTTTACTGACTTGAGTTGGTTTTCTTTTTTTTTATCGCTTGTTTTGAGCAATTTGATTATGATGTTCTTTGGTGTAGTTTTCTTCATGTTTCTTTTATGTAGGGTTCATTGAGCTTCTTGGAATTGCAGATTTTACATTAAAGTTGTAGGCTATCATTTCTTAAAAAAATTTTTTTTTATTTTGTTTTTCCCAGCTCCCCTTTCAGTTATCTATATATTAGTCTGAAGTCATCACACAGCTTACTGATGTTCTTTTCATTTGGGGGAGAATTTTTTTTTTAGAAATGAACTTGATTGTTCTTTACTCATTTTTATTTATTTTATTTTAAGGATTTATTTATTTATTTGTCAGAGAAAGAGAGAGGGGGCGTGCAAGCACAAGCAGGGGGAACGACAGGCAGAGGGAGAAGCACGCTCCTGGCTGAGTAGGGCGCCCCAGGTGGGACTCGATTCCTGGACCCTGGGATTATGACCTGAGCCAAACGCAGATGCTTAATTGACTGAGCCACACAGGCGTCCCTATTTTTTTATTTTTTTAAAGATTTTATTTATTTATTAGAGAAAGAGAGCTAAAGAGAGACAGAGCACCAACAGGGGAAGGGGCAGAGGAAGAGGGGGAAGCAGGCTCCCTGCTGAGCAGGGAGCCTGACATGGGGCTTGATCTCAGGACCCTGGGATCATGACTGGAGTCAAAGGCAGATGCTTAAATGACTGAGCCACCCAAGTGCCCCACTCATTTTTATTTTAACCAAACTTTGTTATAAGAATAAATCAGGTTGGGGGGGTGCCTCCATTGGTCAGTTAATTGAGCATCTGACTCGTGGTTTTGGCTCATGTCATTATCTAAGGGTTGTGAGATTGAGCCCCACGTTGGGCTCTGTGCAGAGAGGGGAGCCTGCTTAAGATTCTCTCTCCCGGGTGCCTGGGTGGCTCAGATGGTTGAGCGTCTGCCTTCGGCTCAGGTCATGATCCCGGGGTCCTGGGATCAAGTCCTGCATCGGGGTCTCTGCTCCTTGGGAGCCTGCTTCTCCCTCTGCCTCTCTCTCTCTCTCTGTCCCTCATGAATAAATAAATAAAAATCTTTAAAAAAAAAAAAAAAAAAGATTCTCTCTCTCTCCCTCTCCCTCTGCCCCTCCCCCTACTCGCATGCTCTCTCTCCCTCAAATAAATAAATAAATAAATAAAACCTTAAAAGGAAGAAAGCAGGTGGTTGCTTATGATCATAAGGTATTAAGAAGAATTATTTTATTGGTTCTGTTATAACAATTATTAAAGCCATAGACAATGGGTTAAAAACTGGGTTTGAGTAAGGGGATTAACATAAGAATAAAAAAAAAAACTGGGTTTGATCATCAAGGTGAAATTCAGCTTCCATCATTAGTTATACTCTGTAAATATACCTCCTGCTGCAAACAAGTAAGCCAGTATTATTGGTTAAGTGTAAGAGTTTTTATTACAATTAACTATTATAACTAAGAATATATATATTTTAAGATTTTATTTATTTGAGACAGAGAGAATGAGAGAGAGGAGCACATGAGAGGGGGGAGGGTCAGAGGGAGAAGCAGGCTCCCTGCCAAGCAGGGAGCCCAATGCGGGACTCGATCCAGGGACTCCAGGATCATGACCTGAGCCGAAAGCAGTCGCTTAACGAACTGAGCCACCCAGGCACCCCTGTAACTAAGAATATTACAGAGAAGTTCCTAGTAATCTAATTACCGAATTTTGTCATGACATTTAAGGCACCCTTGCCTTAACTTGACAAATATTTGTATTCCCAATATGTTCAAGGCATCTGAATATATCCTCTTTTAGGACTCCTATTTTTCTGCAATTTGGAGTATTACTTACTGTTCTTGGTGTATTTCCCCAGCTTAATTATCTTTTCTCACCTTCTAGAACATTCAGTAGTTAGCTGTTAGAATTTAGTTTCATCCCTTACAACTAAAGCCAACACTTCCTCTTTTCTTTTGCACCACATTTGAGACCATTGATGGTGTCTTCCAGCTCACCATTTCACTGTACAAATTTTCCTTTATTCTGATATTTCCTTAATATTGTTAGGATTTCTTTCAGATTTTGACACTATTTTTAATATAAGATTTAACAAAACTCTTTTGCATAAAAGATACTCTTTTATAGGTGTCTTAATCTCTCCTATTTCTCTGAATATATTAGACACATATCTTTCAAAATCTCCTGTTTGGTGTATTTTTTTTTTTAAAGATTTTATTTATTTATTTGAGAGAGAGAATGAGATAGAGTATGAGAGTGGGGAGGGTCAGAGGGAGAAGCAGACTCCCTGCCGAGCAGGGAGCCCGATATGGGACTTGATCCCGGGACTCCAGGATCATGACCTGAGCCGAAGGCAGTCGCTTAACCAACTGAGCCACCCAGGCGCCCCTCTTTGGTGTATTATTGGCTTAGTTTCCTTCAGTGTTAGTTTTTGTCCTTCCAGTTGGGTAATGCTCTTTGGGATGTTGGTTTTTCTCAGATGTCATGTGAGAGTTCCTGCTGGCATGACTAAATACTGTTTACCTATACTTTTTATTGGCAACAGGATGGAGTGTGGTGTGGTCTGGGTACCAGGAGACAGTAGTGATGTGGCATTCCCAAGGTATCTTAGCTGCTGCCGGACACCAAGGGCACTTCTCTGCCTCCCTGGTTATACTGTGTCAGTCTGGGAGTAGACCCATAGCTGCTTTCTAGCTGTCTGGGCCCGAGGGGGAGGGAGCTCCAGGACTCAGACTGTCTCTAGAGCTTCTTGCATCTTTTCAAGCTGTCATCTTCTGCAGGTTCTGAACTCTGGATCCAACTCTGTGGTCATTCCATCTTTGAGTCCCTCAAAATTCCACATCCACTGAGGGTGACCCTTCTCATTTTCCAGCAATGATACCCATTTATGTTTTTAAAATACCTTTTGTCATTTCTATAGTTTTTGGTCAGAAGGCCTACTGAAGTATGTGCTTAAGTGCCATTTTGATTCCATTCAATTGTAGACTGGAATATTAGGTAGTGCTTATAGGTGGGATGGGTGTATCTGTACAAGCTTTGGAATCAAGAGTCTTGGGATTAACTCTCAGCTATGAAACATATTTGATATTCTTAAGGCCCTTTATATAATTTAATCCATCCTTACCTTCCTCATCTATAAAATGGGGAAAATAATGTTTATAATGTATTCTTATTATATATATTAAGTGAAAAATTTAGTTTTTGCTTTGTTTTCAGCCACAAAAGATTGCACACAAACTAGTCTGATGCTCTCCTGACCAGTGTCCCTTCTCTGATGCTTGGTCCTGAAGGCAGTGGAAGCCAAACTTACCCTGGTGCTGTCAGCTGAGCTGTGCAGAATTTCCAACATTGAAGATGGGGGATCAGGTGTTCATTTCATTTTTTTGTTTAACTCTAATCAGAAGATTATATCAGGGGCGCCTGGGTGGCTCAGTCGTTGCGTGTCTGCCTTTGGCTCAGGTCGTGGTCCCAGGGTCCTGGGATCGAGCCCCGCATTGGGCTCCCTGCTCTGCGGGAAGCCTGCTTCTCCCTCTCCCACTCCCCCTGCTTGTGTTCCCTCTCTCACTGTCTCTCTCTCTGTCAAATAAGTAAATAAAATCTTAAAAAAAAAGAAGAAGAAGAAGATTATATCAAATGGCCTTAAAAAAAAAAAAAGAAAGAAACCATGGAACACAGATATATTATTCAAGTCCCACAGAATTGAAGCAGATCAGTGTTGAAGGGCAGTGACATATATAGTGTTAGCCAAATCAGCTCAAGCTGATATAGCTTGTTTTATAGGAGAACTCTGCTGACTTCTGTCTAACCTTATACAGAGAGACCAGGAACAAAGAGCAGCTGTTATTACACAAGTGGAAGCTGTGTAAACAATTTGTACTGTGAACTTATGAAATCAGTATTTTTTAAAAATTTCCTTTTCAGTATTTTGTAATGCCTCAAAATGTCTCTTGCATTTTGAGCTTATTTCAGTTTATATTGTACTAGTGTACCTCAGCAATTAAATATGCATATTGAAATGATTTCAGTTATGTGAAGTAAAAAAGTATATATAAATATAAAAAATATATAAAAATACCATGTTGCTCTAAACACATTTGAGAGACATGCTTTTGAAAAATTCAATTAAAGGTCTTAGATTCATAATTTTTTTTATTTTGATTTTTTTCATCCTAATCTTTTTTTTATTTTGATTTTTGATTTTTTATTTTTTTAAAGATTTTATTTATTTATTTGACAGAGAGACACAAGCAGGGGGAGGGGAGAGGAAGAAGCAGGCTTCCCGCGGAGCAGGGAGCCTGATGCGGAGGCTCGATCCCAGGACCCTGAGATCATGACCTGAGCCAAAGGCAGACGCTTAACAACTGAGCCACCCAGGCGCCCCATCCTAATCTTTTTTTTAAAAAAAGATTTTATTTATTTATTTGAGAGATAGAGAGCGCACATGAGCAGAGGGAGGAGCAGAGGCAGAGAGAGAGGGAGAGAATCTTCACACTGAGTGCAGAGCCTGATGCAGGGCTCCATCCCACAACCCTGACATCATGACCCGAATAGAAACCAAGAGTCCGACGCTCAGCCAACTGAGCCAACCAGGAGCTCCTTTTCATCCTAATCTTTTTTTTAAGTTTTATTTTTAAGTAATCTGTACACCCAACGTGGGGCTCACACTCACAACCTCAAGATCAAGAATCACATGCTTTTCCAACTGAGCCAACCAGGTGCCCCTCTAATCTGTTTTTCTTTATTTATAATCCTTAAGGTAAGTTAAGATTTTACAACATTCAATTTGTAAATTGAAACATAATACTGGTCTTTGTGATTATATGAAATTGTGAAGCCTCGATTTAAAGCTTTCTTTTTACTGTTAGTTCATTTTATTTTATTTATTTTAAAGATTTTATTTATTTTTGAGAGATTGAGCACAAGCAGGGTGGGGAAGGCAGAGGGAGAGGGAGAAGCAGGCTCCCTACTGAGTAGAGAGCCCCATGTGGGGCTCAATCCCAGTACCCTAGGATCATGACCTGAGCCCAAGGCAGACGCTTAACCCACTAAGCCACCTAGGCGCCCCCTGTTAGTTCATTTTAGGTGTGTTTTGCTAAAGTAAAACATTTAACTAAAATTTCTATTACCAAGTTAAAATAAATTCTTTTTCACAGAAAGATTCATAGGACTCAGGATATAATTGTACTTGTGGCTAAGATTTATTACATTATGAGGATGCAAAGCAGAATCAGTAGAGGGAAAAAGGTTCATGGGGTGATATCTAGAAGAAACCAGACCTGAGCTTCCCAGAGTCATCTTAGTGAAGTCACACAGGATGCACTGAATTCCCCCAGCAACACGTTGCAACAACTTTTGTGACTCGGTAGTCAGTCATGGAGACACATCGTGCCTGTTTTACTTGTGGCAGTCACTGAAATTCCAGATGTTCAGAAGGAAAGCCGGTGTTCAGCATACATGTTGTTTGTCAGTTTAGGTGCAGTGAGCCACTCTTATCATTTAGGGCAAGTTTTATATGCGTGTAGGCAACTGTTTACCAGGCAAGTTCTCAGATGCCAGCCAAGGACCAGCCTTGCAAGCAGGCCTTGATGAGGTTAGCAGGTTCAGGCCCGCTGTGTTAATTCTTTTTGGCATGAAATATAAATGGTATAAACAAACCAATTAAACAACCAAAATTGTCAGAATGGATTAAAAAAAGACTCAGTGTCTATAAGAAAGTCTGTATAGGTGGGTTTTGTTTTGTTTTTAAGATTTTATTCATTTATGGGGTGCCTGGGTAGCTCAGTCATTTCGTCTGCTTTTGGCTCAGGTCATGATCCCAGATCCTGCTCAGCGGGAAGCCTGCTTCTCCCTCTCTCTCTGCCCCCTGCTTGTGTTTCTGCTCTCGCTGTGTCTCGCTCTGCCAAATAAATAAAATCTATTAAAAAAAAAGATTTTATTCATTTATTTTAGAGAGAACAGGTCGGGGAGGGGGGCAGAGGAAGAAGGAGAAGCAGACTCCTCGATGAGCAGGGAGCCTGATGAGGATCTCAATCCCAGGACCCTGGGATCATGACCTGAGCCGAAGGCAGATGCTTGAGAGACCACCCAAGTGCCCCATAGTCTGTATAGATGGTTTTAAATTTAAAGGGATAGAAAAGATGTAACATAGAATAGTAAACAAAAATCTGAAGTAACCATCTTAATATCAGACAAAGTAGACGTCTGAACAATGAAAATTGCCAGAGATAAAGAGATAGTATATAATGGAAAATAGAACTGAATAGCCAAAGCTATTTTAAGTAAGCTTTACGCCCCCTGTGGGGCTGGAACTGATGACCCTGAGATCGAGTATCACACACTACCAACTGAGCCAGCCAGGCGTGGCACCTGCCAAAACTGTTTTGAAAAAGAATAAAGTTTGGGGCGTCTGGGTGGCTCAGTTGGTTAAGCGTCTGCCTTTGGCTCAGGTCATGATCCCAGGGTCCTGGGATCGAGTCCTGCATCAGGCTCCCTGCTCCGCGCAGAGCCTGCTTCTCCCTCTCCCTCTGCCTGCCTCTCTGCCTACTTGTGTGCTCTATCTCTCTGTCAAATAAGTAAATAAAATCTTAAAAAAAAAAACAAAGTTTGAGGAATTATAGTACAAGGTTTTAAGATTTACTATAAAGCTATAAGAATTAACATAGTATGGTATTGGTGAAGGGATTGATAGATTAGTGGAACAGAAGTGTCCAGAATTTGACACAAATATGGCCAATTGATTTTTGATAAAGTTGAAGAAATTCAATGGCAAAATGATAGTCGGGGCACCTGTGGCTCAGTCCTTAAGCATCTGCCTTCGGCTCAGGTCATGATCCCAGGGTCCTGGGATCGAGCCCCGCATCGGGCTCCACGCCCAGCAGGAAGCCTGCTTCTCCCTCTCGCACTCCCCCTGCTTGTGTTCCGTCTCTCACTGTCTCTATCTTCGTCAAATAAATAAATAAAATCTTTTAAAAAAAAATGATAGTCTTTAACAATTTAGTGCTAGAATGATTGGATATCCATTTGCAGATGAAATGAACCCTAATTGAAACCTCACACTTTATATGTTAACTCAGAATTGATTACAGATCCAAATATAAAACTATAAAATGATTTGTTGATTAAACCCCTTAGTGATCAGGTTACAGTAACAGCAATTGAAATATATTCTAAGAATGCCTCCCTTATGGTCTGTGTAACAGTAATATCACCACCATTGTTTTATAAATGAGGAAACAGGCAAATAGAAGATTAGTAACTTAAAGGCACATATCTTGTAGATGGGTTTTGCAGTAATGGTTTATGAGGGATTTGTGTGACAAAAGAAGATGGTGAAGCAAGGGGTGGGAAGCAAATGTTTCAGAAGACTTTCTCAGGACAGTCTCTTGATATTGGAAACTTGCTTTTCCTGATGATTCTGTTAATAAATCAGCTCATCTGTGTGGTATTGCCTGTTCTATTCCTTGGCATCACTGCTTCAAAGGAAACACCCATCATCCATGGACTGGAAAGGTGAAGTGGTTTACCACCCCCCTGCCGTAGCCTATGTCCGTTGTCCTGACATTGGACCCCGCTAGACTGTCCAGTGCTGAGATGCCCCACCCTGCCCTTACCTTACCACATTTAACAAGTTCTATTTTGAATCTCTCCACACCATTTTGAGTTTGTCCTTATAAATGTCACACTTCTCTCAGCAAAGTTATACCTTGATCCTTATATATTTATTGCAATATGAATAGAATTTAATCATATTTCATCAGATTACTGTTGGCAAACAGGAAAGCTTTCAGATAATTTATTTAAATAGCTCAAATATCTTGCTAGTATTTCAGTAGTTTTTTCTTCATTTGGTCTTCAATTTGTTTTTTGGGTTTTTTTTTTTAGATTTTATTTATTTATTCATTAGAGACAGAGAGAGAGAGAAAGAGGGAGAAGCAGGCTCCCAAGGAGCAGGGAGCCCGACGCGGGACTTGATCCCAGGACCCTGAGATCATGACCTGAGCCGAAGGTAGACGCTCAACCATCTGAACCACCCAGGCGCCCCTTCAATTTGTTTTTATTTTTTATTTTTTTATTATTATTATTTTTTAAAGATTTTATTTATTTATTTGAGAGAGAGAATGAGATAGAGAGAGCATGAGAGGGGGGAGGGTCAGAGGGAGAAGCAGGCTCCCCGCCGAGCAGGGAGCCCGATGCGGGACTCGATCCAGGGACTCCGGGATCATGACCTGAGCCGAAGGCAGTCGCTTAACCAACTGAGCCACCCAGGCGCCCTTCAATTTGTTTTTAAAACTCAATTCTTTTTAATAGATAATCTACTTTTATTTCTTGAATTATTGCATTGATAAAAATTTGGGGACCATATTTTTTTTTTTTACGATTTTATTTATTTATTTGACAGAGACACAGGGAGAGAGGGAACACAAGCAGGGGGAGTGGGAGAGGGTGAAGCAGGCACCCCACAGAGCGGGGAGCCCCATTCGGGGCTCGATCCCAGGATCCTGGAATCATGACTCGAGCCAAAGGCAGACGCCTAACAACTAAGCCACCCAGGCGCCCCTGGGGACCATATTAATAATAGTGATACTAAGTACCCTTGTTTGGTTACCAGATTTAATTTGATGGAGTTCTTTTGGTGTTATATCATTAGGTAAAATGTTGCATCGGGCTATCAAAAACCTTTAGTTCTGTTACAAAAGTATATCATTTCCCTTCTCCTTTTCTAAAATGTTCAGAGTCTCATGACATTTTATCTATATTCCAGTCACAAGAACCCTGTTTGGTTATTAATAAAATCCAGGGAGATGCTTTACCAGCTCAGTCACTCCTCTGAGACTTTCTGCCTCTTGCCATGATTGTCATCTGGGGCAGTGATACAGACTTTTTTCCCCCCTAAGGTTGTATGAATTGCCACAAATGTGGTGGCTTAAAACAAATTCTCTCACAGATCTAGAGGCCAGAAGTCTGACATCAAGGTGTTGGTAAAATTGGCTCCTTCTGGAATTTCTGAGAGGGACTCCATTCCAGTCCCCTCTCCAAGCTTTTGGTGGTGGCCAGCAATCCGTGGTGTGCCTTGGTTTGTGAATGCCCTACGATCTCAGCCACCATCTTCATGTGGCTTTTTCTTCTGTGTATCTCTGTACAGCTCCTTTTCTGTGTCTTATAAGGACACCCATCATTGGATTTAGGGCCCATCCTAATCCAGGATGATCTCATCTTGAGATCCTTTAATTATATCTGCCAAAACCTTATTCCAAATAAGGTCACCTTCACAGGTTTCAGGGATTAGGACTTGGACATATCCTCTTGGGAGGCCACTATTAAACTCACTACAGTACTAACCTGTTTACTAAATGTAACAACTTGCCCGAGCCCCTGTTTTAGTCAGGAGTGATGCCAGGCACTGGAAATATGAAGATGACTAAGATGATATCTTTTTTTTTTTTTTAAAGATTTATTTATTTATTTATTTGAGAGAGAGAATGAGAGACAGCACGAGAGGGAAGCGGGTCAAAGGGAGAAGCAGACCCCCCGCTGAGCAGGGAGCCCGATGCGGGACTCAATCCAGGGACTCCAGGATCATGACCCGAGCCGAAGGCAGTCGCCTAACCAACTGAGCCACCCAGGCGCCCCTAAGATGATATCTTTTTTAACATCACAGAGTCTGATTTGAAAAAACGATATAAAAACCCTCACACCCATATGAGATATAAGTATAGTGCAGAGATAAATTCAAATCTTGTGGAAACACAAATTAGGATACTCACAAAGGAATTCCTTAAAAAGAATGTTTGCCTAAAACTGCCCTGTATGAGGGGCGCCTGGGTGGCTCAGTCGTTAAGCATCTGCTTTCGGCTCAGGTCATGATCCCATTGGGATCGAGCCCTGCATCGGGCTCCCTGCTCAGTGAGGAGCCTGCTTCTCCCTCTCCCACTCCCCCTGCTTGTGCTCTCTCTCATTCTGTCAAATAAATAAAATGTTTTTTAAAAAATAGTAAATTTTATGAAATCTAAGTATATATATATATATTTTTTTTTTTTTTTTTTAAGATTTTATTTATTTATTTGACACAGAGAGAATGAGAGAGAGAGAGCACTTGAGAGGGGGGAGGGTCAGAGGCAGAAGCAGGCTCCCTGCCGAGCAGGGAGCCCGATGCGGGACTCGATCCAGGGACTCCAGGATCATGACCTGAGCCGAAGGCAGTCGCTTAACCAACTGAGCCACCCAGGCGCCCGAAATCTAAGTATAGATCAAATATTTTTAATGAAAATTTAGCATCTGAATTGAGATGCTCTTCAGTGAGAAATACACAGCAGATATTGAAGATTTAGTAAAAAAAAAAAGCTTCATTGTATTGTCTCCATTTCCTCATTTATGATACTTGATTGACAACACCTTCACTGTAATGATGTACCAGCAATCTATTTGGAGAGCATTGTCAATTTCAAATTTTACATCCTTTTATTACTGGAGAGTTTACAGTGCCTCCTAATTAATGGTAGGGTGGAAGAGGAGTGGAGTATTAGAAAAGTATTCCCAGGGGCGCCTGGGTGGCTCAGTCGTTGAGCGTCTGCCTTCGGCTCAGGTCATGGTCCCAGGGTCCTGGGATCGAGCCCCGCATCGGGCTCCCTGCTCGGCGGGAAGCCTGCTTCTCCCTCTCCCACTCCCCCTGCTTGTGTTCTCTCTCTCTGTCAAATAAATAAATAAAATCTTAAAAAAAAAAAAGTATTCCTGCATCACAAAGTAAAAACTGTGCTGGTTCTTGGAGGAGCAGGACAGCAGTGTGCTAAGAATAAGGGACTTATAAAATCCAAAGTGATGAAAGTGTGTGAAATAAATATTAGAGTTATAAAATTCTTTGCAATAAAAAATGTAAAGTACCTTGATAATTTTTATATTGATTACATGTTGAAATAATATTTTGAATATTTAAAAAATAAAATGTTATTGAAGTTAATTTCACCTGTTTCTTGTTCCCTTTATTATGTGACCACTATAAAATTTAAAAGTACATCTATGGTTCTCATTTCTTTTTTTTTTTAAATTAAAAAACATTTTTAAATTTTAGATAAAAAGTGACCAGCAGGGAGGAGCAGAGGGCAGGGGAGAAGAAGGGGGAAAGAATCTCAAGCAGACAATGAGCTAAGGGCAGACTCCAATACCAGGGTCCATCCCACAATCCTGTGATTGTGACCTGACCCTGAGATCATGACCTGAGCCCAAACCAAGAGTCAGATATGAAACGAAGAGTCAGATGCTCAACCAACTGAGCTACCCAGGCACCCCATCTTATTTATATTTCTATTGGACAGCACTGCCAGATCTAAAATGGTGAAAGGGAATGAGATTAGGGAAGAAAGAATATTTCACAGAAGAGAAAGAGGTACTCTTGGTCATGATAATTAATGAATGTATGGATTTAGTTTTATCCCAATGTATTATTCTTGCTAGACCCCCCTCCCTCACCTTTTAAAAAAATAAACAGGATGGGACGCCTGGATGGCATAGTCAGTTGGGCGTCTGCCTTCGGCTCAGGTCATGATCCCAGGGTCCTGGGATCGAGTCCCACATGGGGCTCCCTGCTCTGCGGGGAGCCTGCTTCTCCCTCTGCCTCTGCCTCTTTCTCTGTCTCTCATGAATAAATAAATAAAATCTTAAAAAAAAAATAAATAAATAAATAAACAGGAATGTGAAAGGGTAAGAAGGAAGAGTATTTGCCCAAGATCTCAGTGTTAATCTCCACCTTTGGGCATGGGGAGCAGTCAGAGCAATAGTAGTCCACCTTTGTCTTGAGAGGAATTTACTGAATCTGGGCCACAT
The DNA here is from genome assembly GCF_029215605.1 of Mirounga angustirostris. NCBI lineage: Eukaryota > Metazoa > Chordata > Mammalia > Carnivora > Phocidae > Mirounga > Mirounga angustirostris. Next base: position 117,688,983 of record NW_026991714.1, on the reverse strand, counting down.
TCTTAATGCATTCTGAGTGAAGTATCTGAAAAAAAAAGAAATCTTAATAATATCTCTGGAAATTTTGAAGTCAGAGATTTCTGTCAAAAAAAATCCTTAAACATTTTATTCTCTTAATTTTTTTGCCTTTTTAAAAGAGGATTTTATTTTATTATTTTTTAAGTAGGCTCCACACCCGATGTGGGGCTTAAACTCAGGACCCTGAGATCAGGAGTCACACACTCTACCAACTGAGCCAGCCAGGTACCCCATAACTTTTATTTTTAGTGGTGGTAAAATACACATAACAAAATTTACCATCTTAACCATTTTTTAAAAATATTTTTATTTTTATTATTTTTTAAAGATTTTATATATTCATTTGAGAGAGAGACAGAGACAGCACAAGCAGGGAGAGAGAGACAGAGGGAGAGGGAGAAGCAGACTCCCTGCTAAGCCAGGAGCCTGACATGGGGCTCCATCCCAGGACTTGGAGATCATGACCCGAGTAGAAGGCAGACGCCCAACCATCTGAGCCACCCAAGTGCCCCCCAAAATATTTTATTTTTAGAGGGTACGAACGGGGGGAGGGGCAGAGGGAGAGAGAGAATCTCAAGTTGACTTCCCACTGCCTTGAGACGGCCCTATTTCACAACCCTGAGGATCAGGACCTGAGCTGAAATCGAGTGACTGAGCCCCCTGGAAGCCCCTGAACCATTTTTTAAACTACAAAGAGCAGAACCAGAATACAAGAGAAGAGTTGAAAAATGAAAGAAAAAATGCAGAAGAACATCTAGAAGAGAAATATGCATGGGTGTCCCACACACACACACACACAAACACAGCCTTGATTGCATTCTATAGAGGACATTATCACACTGTCCTCTTCCTTCTGGGGGATTTGTCACCCTCCGTGATCCTGCCCCCATAGTCACATTTTTGTATAGTCCCCTCCCACATTGTGTGAGGGTTGCCTTTGCAACCAACAGGATGCAGCAGAAGTGGTTTGTCACTTCTGAGGCAAGGTTCTAAAGGACACTGGCTTCTGCCTCTCTCTCTCTCTTTCTCTCTCTCTCTCTCTCTCTCTCTCTCTCTCTCCCTCTCTTGGATTGGTTGCCCTGAGGGAAGCCAGTTGTCATGTTGAGATGCTCTCCTGGCCAGGAAATGAGGCACCTGCCAATAGTCGTGTGGTGTGCCATCCTGGAATCAGATCCTTGAGCCCTGGCCGAGCCTTCAGTTGACTGCAGCCTGGCTGAGAGTTGCAATGCCACCTCAAGAGAAAACCTGAGCCAGAACTGCACAGATGAGCTGCTCTGACTCTCAGAAATGGTGTGAGATAATAAACATTTGTTGTTTTAAGCCACCAGATTATGGGCTATTTGTTATGTAACAACTAATAAACTGCCTGCGAATTTGTGAGTCTGTAGCAATTTCCTAAGAACTATATTGGAAAGGACACTGGTCCCACTATTAAAATATATGCACAGGCGGTTTATTGGACACCCCCTGAAATTCTGGACATCAACATATTGAGTAGATAGAAGACCAACAGAGTGACTTAGAAAAAAACAAAACAAAACAAAAACAGCATCACTTCCTTGGGACTTCATTCCTTTTGTCACTTCCCTCATTTATGTCAATTGAGTTCCCCTTCAGCAGGTTCCTCTGGCTGTAAATCTAGAGCCTCTTAATTGGTGGGAGTGTTGACACTCACCAGCTATTTCTTCTGGAACTCTGTGTTCAACTTGAGTTTCACTTCCAGCGTTGTAACTTTTGCTTTCTTTGCTGCAATTTCATCTTTATTGGCCAATTCCCCCTTGATTATTTTTTTTTTAAATGCCACTTGAATGTGTATAGTAGTCTGACTCCATATTTGACCTTTGATTGATGACAGCTTTCAAGCTCCACCCCTCTTTTCTTCTCCCTCTGCCCTGTGTCACATCAAGCTGATGTGAAAGCCCAGGCATTCCCCTCTTTGACTCTGGAGGAAAGTTCCAAGTCACACAAGCCCCAGCTCCAGCCCCACCCCTTAGTCACAATAAAACCTTTAAGGCAGTCCTTCCCAGCTCTCTCAAGCCATTTTTGGACTTGAGTGGTAACTATCCCTGTTCACTCCAGAAAGCCTCATTTTTTTGGTAAAGATTTTATTTATTTGACAGAGAGAGAGCACAAGCAGGGGCAGCAGCAGAGGGAGAGGGAGAAGCAGGCTCTCTGCCGAGCAGGGAGCCCGATTGTGGGGCTCTATCCCAGGACCCTGGGATCATGACCTGAGCCCAAGGCAGATGTTTAACTGACTGAGCCACCCATGGGCCCTCCAGAAAGCTTCATTATATGAGTAATAAACCTTTTCATACCCTCTTTGGGCATGTGGAGTGTCATCAGTTTTGATATCCAAACTGAATTTGTGATGGCTCGGAGTCCATCTCATTTCTTCAGGGTATCAAAGATAAACACAGCTGGACATTAGTTAAGGTAGTAAAAATAGATTCTATCTAGTAACTACTGACAGTAGGGGAAAGAGCTGAGAATTCTAATTTTGCGGAGGTGATAGGATATTTTAAAAGGAGAATGTGGTGGGGAACAAGCAGAGACTCACGTGAAGTCAGAAATGAAATATTAAAAAGTATAAATGTGGGGCGCCTAGTGGCTCAGCTAGTTAAGCATCCAACTCTTGATTTGGGCTCAGGTCATGATCTCAGGGTCCTGAGATGGAGCCCTGCCTGAGGTTCCACGTTGTGCATAGAGCCTGCTTAAGATTCTCTCTCCCTCTGCCCCTCCCACTCAAGAGCGTGCTCTCTCTAAAAAAATTAAAAGTATAAATGCAATTAGGTCAGCTGCATCTGTAATTATCGGAATTAGAATTCTGTCCTCCCTCAGAGACTGAGAGACAGAGGCCCTATCCTTCCTGAGGAATACATTTCATTTCAAGGAAACAGCTTTCAGGTCCTTGACAAAGATACTTCTGAGTTCTAGGAGATATAGATACATCTGAAAGGGACAGAGGAAGAATTCATAATTAGTGAATGCTCTAAGGGAAGTCAGCGGCCTGTCCTCACTGTTGGCTGGCACAAACAGTAAATTCTGGCAGAGTTGAGTTTTTTGGGCTGACATTTTAATGGTCTGTGTGTGGCTGACAGGCAAGGTGTGGGGAGGTGGGCATGGGAGCGGCTACCAACAGCCTCATGTTGGTAGATGCCATGCTAGAGTTTATTCGTCTCTCAGCAGAGGTCTGGACAGAATCCCTATGTGCTCAGAGTTCTGCAGTTCTCAGTAACTAAAACAGTTTACCAATGGGAGACAGAGCCCACACAACTACAACTGTTGCTGTCTGTGTGTGACTTGAGTAACGGATTTGCAGTGACTGATTACCAACAGACTTTGAAAGAAGAGATGTGACTTGTCACTGATCATGATGTGCAGCCATTATTAGTGTTATGATTTGTAGGACCGAAGAGCTAGCAGCTGAGTTTGTACTTTATGAGATTACTGACAGTTAATATGAAGTGGTAACTGAAGTTTGAATTATGTTGTTAGGGTACTGGTATTATTTAAACCATGCATCCGTGCAGAGGACTGCCTGTTGAATATAGTGCTGTCACTTTTTTTTTTTTTTAAGATTTTATTTATTTGACAGAGAGATAGCGAGAGAAGGAACACAGCAAGCAGGGGGAATGGGAGAGGGAGAAGCAGGCTTCCCGCTGAGCAGGGAGCCCGATGTGGGGCTCGATCCAAGGACCGCAGGGCCATGACCTGAGCCGAAGGCAGATGCTTAACGACTGAGCCACCCAGGTGCCCCAGTGCTGTCACATTTTACGGGAATTTAAATTGTGCAAATTTAAAATAATGTGAATAAATATTTGAAAGTTGTATGTTATATACAAAGTTTGAAATCGTGCAATTCTCTTAATACTTTAAAAAATTATTGGGAATCATAGGATTTTAAAACTCAAACAACAAACTGAGGTCAGTATTTGTTATTACTATACATAATCCCTTTCACCTTAACCACACAAAATTTAACTCTATCATGTATCAGTCTCCTGTAAGTGCTGTTTATGTGCTTTGAAACATTCATTTTGTGAATGATCTGCAGACTTGTGCTGCTATTTTAATATTCAGTGTTGCTAAAATAAAAATCTTTTTTTTAAACCAACTAACCCAAATATTTACTTAGGAGTGGTATTCATGCTTGTGCTCTAAAACATGCCTGAAAAACGGTAACTTTGGAATAGAATTTTTGTTTTTATTTATTTTTTAAAACACAGAGTTTAAAAAAATAAATAAAACACCGAGGTTTTTTTTTTTTTAAATATTTTATTTATTTATTTGTCAGAGAAAGAGCGTGAGCTAGCACAAGCAGGGGAAGCAGCAGGCAGAGAAGCTGACTCTCCACTGAGCAAGGAGATGAATGTGGGACTTGATCCCAGGACGCTAGGATCATGACCTGAGCCAAAGGCAGATGCTTAACAGACTGAGCCACCTAGGCGTCCCAGAATTTTTATTTTTAATACAATTTGAATTTGATGCACTATGCAGTTGAATTGGTAGTTTAATTCTGTTAAATACTCAGAAAATATGAAGCAGAATTAAAACAAAATTTCTCTATCCTATTGGTAGATTTATGCTCTCTGAGAATGCATTTACTGCATTTATTCCAATGGGAAAATTAGTACTCGATTATCTAGAGAGTAAATCTTGCCTTGTCTTCACTTACACATTCCTCACATCACTACTATGTACTATAAATATGTGGGTTTCATTGTTTTGAGGTTTGTTGAATCCTGGTTTTTAAAAAACAGCTTCAACTTCAAAAAACTTAACAAAATCTTTATAATAGACATTTTGGAACAATTGGGGAAATTTGAATATGGAGTTGATATTAGAGGGTTTTTATGGAATTACTGTTAAATTTTATAGGTGTGATAATGTTATTGTGATCATGTAGGAGTATATCCTTAATCTTAGAAGATATATGATGACATATTCAGGGCTGAAGTGTCACCATAAATGACTATACATTTAGATAGATAAAACAAACATGTTAAAATATAACAGCTGTCAAAAAAATATATATATAAGAGCTGTCGACTCTAGGTGAGGTGTTTATGTCTGCTCATTGAATTCTTTCAAATTTTCTATTTGAAATTATTAGTAAGAGCCGGGACATATATTGACCAAGAAAATGTTTATATTCTTCACTGAAAACATGCTATAATAGTTATGCCCTTAAAATGCTATTTTTGTAACATGTCAGAGAAGATTGTGCACAGTCATCTAAGGGAGATCGGGCTGTGCGCGATAGTCGTTTTCTTTTAGTTTTTGTCTATTTTTATTCATCTACAACTTTTATGTATTGCAAGTAGTTTTGAGAAGCTGGCACCATCATGTTTTATCATCATTACTACTACTGCCACCACCACCCCCTCGGTGGTGGGAGAAGCTCTGTCACGGGCTTGCTTTCTTTTTCAACGCTCGCACTGCGTGTACTCTCGAGTCTTCAGTCCGCGACAGTCTGCGACGGCTGAAAGTGAGCCTCCCTCCCCCTGGCGGTTCTCCCCGACGCAGCTCCGGCCCCCCCGCCCTCTCCGGAGCCGGGCTCCTGCCGCGGGGCCTGACGGGAAACGCCCCTCCTGGTCTGCGGCAAGAGTTGCGCGGGAGCCGGGGTGGGCGTTTCGGCGCATGCGCTGCCCGAGCTGGGCCTTGTGCCTGGGTGAGGCGGGGACTGGAGCGCGGTTGGGGCGCGGCGGGTGTTGAGAAAGAGCTGCGCCCGCGGTGGGGGCGGGGTTCGGGCGCGGACTTGGGCTTCAGGTCCCAGCCCGCAAGAGCTGCCCCCGCGGGCGGATCGCGGCGCGACCTTTGTTCGCATACCTGCGCCTGGGGGTTCTCAGGCTGCGGTAGTGTAGGCGGCTCCTGTTCGGAGGCCGCCGCGCGCTCAGTGATTAATGCAGGGAGTCCTCACCCTTCTGCTCTAATAGATTGGGAAACGGAGACTCAAGACAGGCCCGCGAGCGCCTCGGCCCGCGGAGCCCGCGGGAGACGGCGCTAGGAGGCACATCCACAGCTGTCTCCTCTCTAAAAAACGATTCTACCTAAACCCGGCGACCTAGCCCACCCAGCCCTGAGCCAGGGGGCATCGCCGTCAAGTATAATGTGGAATCCGGCTTGTCGTGGGGCACTTGTATTTCCGGGATTCTTGGTGTCTCTTCAGCCTTCTTGGGTCACACTTCATAATGGTTAGTTACGCGTCTAGTCTGAACTGTCCAGCCTGTGTGTCCTCAGTGGTCCTGGTTTGGGTTTTTTGAGGGACCAGCCCAAGATTCCGGGGCGCAGGAAGTTCCAAGATTTGAGACCCTTATAGTAGGTTACAAGTAAAATGATTTTGGCCCTGACGTTCATGTCCCGGTTCCTAGGAACAAAGCAGCTCTCCTAAGGTAGAGGAATCCCACCTGGAAGATAGCCAGTCTGAACGGCGACCTCCCACCAGGGCTGCAGAGCAGAGGAGGACTAGGCCGAGAAAGAGCAGACGCTAGATTTGGAAGGCTAGTAGCAATATGTGATCCTTGTGTTCTGCAAGCCACCCGTCAAACTGTTGACAACCTGAGTCTGAGCCAAGTTTCAGGGGAGGTGAGCTGGGGCTAAGGCCAAAGGGCAAGCCTGCCAAGGACAAGTCACTTCATTTGAGAGTTTGAGAGAGCGTGGTCTGGGGGAAAGAAATACCATCTACCACCAAGAAAATTCTATCTCAGACCTCCCTAACAGCCATTCTTTCAAATGCTCCCCTGAGGGGCTCTCATTACCATACGCAGCATTGAGAGATGTGGTTGCTTCCTCCGTTCTGACTTCACAGACTCAGAAAATAGTGTAGGAAAAGAACTTCCTGGATTACCTGTTTCTGCTTACAAGGAAAGATGAAAAACACTGAGCTAGAGAGGGTAAATGTCCAGGTCATCCTGTTCATTTGTGGCCTAAGCAATAGTCGGATTTTCAGGTACAGTTAAGTCAAAACGGGTTTTTGTCAAAAGACTGAGAAACTACTGCCAAGGTAGTTACGGACCACAGGATGTTCTCTTACAGGAGGATGTTTTATCCAGCTAGTGAGTGGAGTTTTATAGGTGGGAGAATCCAGGAGGTGCAAGGCAGGTCAGATCTCTTGTGATTATTCTTTCTTTCTTCTCCCCTAGCTCCACCTTTGTAGTTCCCTACATGTTTCCTAGTTCCACAGAAAATGAATAGATCTCAGGTGAGTTGTTTATTGTTCTTCTCCCTATTTTGTTTACCGTGACTATCTGAGACTTTTAAGGGTCAGTAGGTTAGGATGGAAATATAGAAATAGATGAAAATCAGCTTCAGGGAAAATATCCAGGACTGCATCAATATCAGGAGTAGCATGCAGAAATATGCAAGTTTTATGATACTGCAGCCAAATTTGTCTGATTTTTCTTTTGTATGTTTTATTTTTATTTTTTCCCCCAAGATTTTATTTATTTACTTTAGAAAGAGAGGATGCATGTGAGTGGGGGGAGAAGAGAGGGAGGAAGAGGGAGGGGAAAAGAATCTCAGGCAGACTCCACGTGAAGCCCGACTCTGGGCTGCATCCCACCCCTGAGGTCACGACTCCAGCAGAAACAAGAGTCAGATGCTCAACCTACTGAGCCACCCAGGCACCACTTTATTCTTATTTTTATTTTTTTTAAAGTAGGCTCCACACCCACATGGGGCTTGAACTCACAACCCTGAGATCAAGAGTCGCATGCTCCATTGACTTAGCCAACAAGGTGCCCTTAAATTTGTCTGATTTTTCTGATGGTTATAGCAAAAATGCAGACATTCTTTGTTGCATGATTTGAATTGGTCCTTAAATTGTCATGCTAATTCCTCATAAGACACAAGAGTTCTAAAAAATGTTCCTGCCCTGATTTTCCTGTAGGTAACAGTAAATAATCTTTCAGGGACTATGGGCGATCAATACAGCCTGCTGCCTGTAATTGCTCCTCAAGGGAAGTAGGACACTTTGTGCTGAAGGAGAATTCAGTCAATCCAGGTTTCTACAGGCCCAAGCGCCGTAGTCCCATAGACCTCTTTCTGATGATCCCACTTGATCCAGGCATATAGCCAGGGATGTCTCCAAGAAAGAATGGATTATACCACCTTCAGATAATCTCCTTTAATATTATGAATAGATTGTGCAGCAGATGGATTAAAGTTGTATTTTCTGGCAAATGTTTCCCCATTTCCCTTTCATATTTCAAACCAAATCACTTGTTGGATCTGTCTGGTAAGGGGCAATGGAGATCTTATTATGGCAAATATCATGGATCCTTTAGTACTTAAGTTGCCTTAATTGAGGTAATACTCAGTGAATTGAGCATTCTGTCCAGTTTTGGTGCTCATGTCCAGTCTCTCCTAGAAAGTCTTCTTGGTTGGTTTCTGGTCTATTCCTCCTTCTGTGATTACTTCTTTTCTGTCTTTTCCATAGTGTCTTCTTCCTCTTCTTGCCTCTTGTTATTGTTTCTCCCACAGTGTCCATTACTGATCTCCCATTGTGCTCACTCTCTTGGTCTTGCTGGCTAATCTCTTCTCTCTGGGGATGTGGCGTTTGCTGGGATGCTTGAATCTGGCTCTCGAGTCCCGATCTCTCCCCTACGCTGGACCCTAATGGCCAACTTGCTGGACATCTCTGTATAGCTTATCTAAAGGCCCTTCAAACTCTACAGATCCAAAAGGAAAGTTGTTATTAACAGCCAGCCCCCCTACCACCCTTCTTTATTTCCAACCAAATGTTATCACCAGCCAACCCATTGTCCAGGTAAAAAACACAACATTTTTTCTCTCTCTTTTTTTTAAGATTTTATTTATTTATTTGACAGAGAGAGACAGCGAGAGAGGGGACACAAGCAGGGGGAGTGGGAGAGGGAGAAGCAGGCTTCCCGCTGAGCAGGGAGCCCTATGTGGGGCTCAATCCCAGGACCCTGGGATCATCACCTGAGCTGAAGGCAGACGCTTAACGACTGAGCCACCCAGGCGCCCCCTCTTCCTTTTTTAATGAAATTGAAATAAAGTGCACAAATCCTAAGGGTACAACTTGATGAATTTTTCATATGCTCTGCATCTGGCTAGCTATCACCCAAATCAAGGTAAGAGTTATTTTCTGCAATGTGAAGGCTTCCCTTGTGTTCTTTCCAAGACAATACTTGCCCACTCTCACTTAATGGTAACCATTATTTTGACTTCTATTATCATATATTAGTTTTGTCTAATTCTAAACTTCATATAAATAGAATCATGCAATATATATTCTTTTGTGTCTTTTTTTTTTTTTTTTTAAGATTTTACTTATTTATTTGACTGAGAGAGTGAGCACAAGCAGGGGGAGCATCAGGCAGAGGGAGAAGCAGGTTCCCCACTGAGCAGGGAGCCCAGGACCTGGGATCATGACCTCAGCCGAATGCAGATGCTTAACCCTTAACCGACTGAGCCACCCAGACGCCCCTGGTCTGACTTCTTTTATTCAGTGTTATGTCTGTGAGATCATCCATGGGTAGCACTAGTTTGGTTTTTTTCCCCTTGTGTGGCTATACCACAGTTTATCCATTCTCTGGATGGATATTTGGGCTTTTTCTAATTCTGGCTTTTGTACATGTCTTTTGGTATACATATGCTCTTGATTTTGAAGGATCTCAACCTAGAAGTGGAATCGAGGGGTCATAGAACATATATATGTTTGGCTTTGACAGATTCTGCCAGATGGTTTGACAAAGTAGTTGCACTACTTGACACTCCCACCAGCCATACACCAGTCCTGTTGCACCCTAGCCTTGACACTTGACACTTGACAGCATTTGGTATTGTTTGTGAGGTGGTTTCTTTTTTCTTATGAATTTGGTGGGTGAGTGTAGTGGTATCTCATTGTGATTTTATCTTGCACTTCTCTGAAGAGCGATGATGTTGAGCATCTTTTCATGTTAACTGACCATTTTGATATCTTTTTTTAAATTATTTTTTCTTTCTTTCTTTCTTTGTCAGAGGAAGAGAGAGACAGCAGGCAGAGGGAGAAGCGATGTGGGGCTCGATCCCAGACCCTGGGACCATGACCTGAGCCGAAGGCAGACGCTTAACCGACTGAGCCACCCAGGTGTCCCTTGATATCTTTTTTTTTGAAATGTGTTTCAGTCTTGTCCATTAAAGATTTTGACAGTTTGTCTTTGCTGTATTAACTTATAGGAGTTCCTCGTATGTTCTAGATATGAGTCCTTTGTCAGATATGGGTCCTGCAAATATCTTCTTTGAGACTTGTTCTGAATTTAATTAAGTCCAATTTATCAATCTTTTCTTTAATGGTTAGTGCTCTGTGTGTCCTATTTAAAAAAAAAAATCTTTGCCTATCCAGAAGTCATAAGGGAATTCTCCTATGTTTTCTTTTAAAAGCTCAAATTGTTTTACTTTCACATATTTAAGTGTATGATCATTTTGAATTATTATATACATATACATATATCTTTCTCTTTCTTTTTCTTTTTTTTTTTTTGGCATGAGCTATTGCTAACCAGTTCCTGCAGTACAATTTATTGAAGACCTTCCTTTCCCAACAGAATATTGTCGAAAATCATGTGACCACATATATGAGCATTTATTTTTGGATTTTTTTTTTTTTTAAAGATTTTATTTATTTATTTGAGACAGAGAGAATGAGAGAGAGAGAGAGCACATGAGAGGGGGGAGGATCAGAGGGAGAAGCAGGCTCCCCGCTGAGCAGGGAGCCCGATGCGGGACTCGATCCCAGGACTCCAGGATCATGACCTGAGCCGAAGGCAGTCGCTCAACCAACTGAGCCACCCAGGCGCCCTGGATTTTTTTTTTAAAGATTTTATTTATTTGAGACAGAGGGAGAGTGCATGTGAGAGAGAATGAACATGGGGAGAGGCAGAGGGAGAGGGAGAAGTAGACTCCCCGCTGAGTAGGGAGCCTGACGTGGGGCTCAATCCGAGGACCCTGAAATCATGACTTGAGCCAAAGGCAGACGCTTAACCGACTGAGCCACCCAGGTGCCCTGGATTTTTTTTTAAGATTTATTTATTTATTTTAGAGAGACAGAGAGGGAGAGAGAGAGTGGGGGGAGGGGCAAACGGAGAGAGAATCCTGAAGCAGACCCCTTGCTGAGCGCAAAGGCCGATGAAGGGCTCAGTCCCATGTTCCGTGACCCTGAAATCATGAACTGAGTTGGTCATAACTGACTGATCCAGCCAGGCGCCCCTCTTTTTGGATTTTTATTTCTATTGCAGTTGTCTCTTTGTCTAGCTCATGCCAGTAGTACCCTGCCCTTACTATTGTAGCTTTATAAAAAATTCATATCTGTGGGTATAAGTTCTCTACTTTCATTCTTCAAGATTTGCCTTGGCTACTTTAAGTCCTTTATATTTCCATATCAATTTTATAATAATCTGGTCAATCCCCCCCACCCCCAATCTGCTGGAATTTAGTATTGCATTGAATCTAGAGATTGATTTGGCACACTGGTCATATTAATATAGACTTGAATTTTCAATTCACGAACATGGCATTTCTCTTCATTTACTTAGTTTTTTTTTTTTTTCTCAGCAATGTTTGATAAATTCCATGTATGCATCTTATACTTTTTTTGTTAGATTTATCCTTAGGTAGTTGACAATTTTTCTCTTTATTTGTGTATTGCTAATATATAGAAATATAGTCAATTTTTGTATATTGAACTTGTTTTCAGTGACCCTGCCATTTATTAACTCTCATATTTGATCTGTAGATTATTTTGGATTTTCTACCTACACAACTATGTTGTATGACTTTTTCATTCATTTTTAAACTTTATTTTCTCTCTTTATTGTTGTGGCTAGGAGCTATAATGTACTATGGAATAAAAATAGTACATCCTGTTGTCTTCCCAGTCTCAAGGGAAAGTTTTCAATATTTTATCATTTTGTTTGATGTTTGCTGTAAGTTTTTTGATAGATATTCTTTGGAAAGTTTCATTCTGTTCCTAATTTGCTGAGAGTTTTTATCATCCAATGGGTGTTGATTACTGAGATGATTATATTATGGTTTTCTCCTTTATTCTTTTAATGGGTTGATTAATATTAACATATTGATTGAGGTAATTTTTTTGGATTGAGGTAATTCTATTAATGTTTTGATTTTCAAATGTTAAACCAGCCTTTTTTTTTTAAGATTTTATTTATTTATTTGTCAGAGAGAGACACAGCGAGAGAGGAAACACAAGCAGGGGGAGTGGGAGAGGGAGAAGCAGGTTTCCTGCTGAGCAGGGAGCCCAATGCCGGCTTGATCCCAGGACTCTGGAATCATGACCTGAGCATGACGCTTAACGACTGAGCCACCCACGTACCCCTAAACCAGCCTATTTTTAGGGGGGAAAAATCCCACTTGATCTTGACATTGTCACCTTTGAAATTGCTTACAATTTTTGTCTTTGTCTTTGTTCATGAGAGAGACTATTATTTTCCTTTCTTATAATGTCTTTGTTAGGTTTTATATCAATTTTATACTGGCCTCAAAAAACTTGAGTATTTTTTCATTGTTCTCTGGAAGTGTTTGCGTAAGGCTGGTTTTATTTATTTCTTAATTATAAAATTAAGTGAATTTATCTAGGGTCTGGATTTTCTTTATGGAGTTTTAAATTATAGATTTAATTTCTTTATATTCGGAAAATTGTCCTTTAGAACATGATGAAAGTTGCTTTCTTCCCGGTTTGTCATTTGTCATCCCCAGGTAGGGAGTAGGTGCTTTTTGTTCCAGGGCAAAGCATGGCTCACACACACCAGTTCAGATAACAAGAGTCACACAAAGGGTTTCTCACAGTTGGCTTTGCTTTCTGGCTTTATTTCCCCCAGAGCTGATCTTCTAGGAACCAGTCAACAATGGTGTTAATTTAGCATCCTGATATGAACTGAAAGCCTTAATCTTATCCCTGTCCCTTAATATTTTTAGTCAAGGTCAGCAATGACCTCTATTGCTGAATCCAATGGTGAAAGTCTCAGTCTTCTTACTTGGTCTTTTATTTTTTTATTTTTATTTTTTAATGCTTAACCAACTGTGCCACGCAGGTGCCCCCTTACTTGCTCGTCAGCCATATTTGACACCACTGGTTTCTTTTTCCTTCTTCTTCTTTTTAAGATTTTATTTATTTATCTGACAGAGAGAGAGAGAAAGAGTGCACAAGCAGGGAGGAGGAGCAGAGGGAGAGGGAGAGGTCTGTGGGGCTTGATCCCAGGCCCCTGGGATCATGACCTGAGCCTAAGGCAGATGCTTAACCGACTGCGCCACCCAGGTGCCGCTGCTTTTTTCTTCTGATTCACTTTATTCACTTGGCTTTCACACTCCATTAATGTTCCTTCGCTCTCCTGTTTGCTGGTTTCTCCTTTTCCTCCTATCTCTAAATGTTGGTGTGCTCCAGGGCGTGGTCCTTGGTCCTCGTCCTTCCTTTGTCAGAGGGCCCTCCCTTGATGATCTCGTCTGTTCTTATCTGCTGATAATCTGTGGCTCGCACATCTCTTCCTGCTCTTGAGATGCGTTATCTAATTGTCCAATCTGTATCTCCACTTGAATGTTTGGTAGACTCAAGTTCAACCTGACTAAAACTTACCTCCTGGGCTTCCCCTCCCAAACCTGCTTCCTCTGGTGCCTTCTCCTTGATTAATAGCAGACGCTTTGGAATCATCCTTGACATGTTTTTTTTTTTTTTAAAGATTTTATTTATTTATTTGAGAGAGAGATAGACAGAAGAGCACAAGCAGAGGGAATGGCAGAGGGAGAGGGAGAAGCAGGCTCTGCACTGAGCAGGGAGCCCGATGCGGGACTCGATCCCAGAATCCTGGGATCATGACCTGAGTCAAAGGCAGACACTTAACCATCTGAGCCACCCAGGCACCCCTGACATGTTTTTTCTTGTGCTCCATATCTTATTTGTCAGCAAAATCACGGGGCCCTGTATCTAAAACATATCTAGAGTCTGACCTCTTCTGATCTTCTCTGCTGCAATTACCCTCACCAGGCCAGAATAATTGGTCTGGTCTTGTCTGGATTACAGAAATAGTCACAGAGCAGGTCTTGCTGCTTCTCAATCCTGGCCCCTCAACACAGCATCCAGAGTGCTCCTTGTAGAATGTGAGTCAGTTATTTTATGTCACTCCTCTGTTCAACATCTACATTTTTCTCTGAGTAAAAGCCAAGTTCTTACACTGGGTTATGTGGCCCATTTTTTATCTGATCTCACCTCCTTAGCCCCTTGATCCCTCTGCTCCAGCCCTACTTGCTTTCTTGCTGTTCTAGAAACATACATGCACAGTGCCACCTTCATCCTTGTACCAAATGTACCTTGTGCCTGGAGTGTGCTTTCTCCAGGGAGCCTGGTGGTACACTCCCTTTCCTCCTCAGGACCTTGCTCAAATGTCATTGCTCAGTGAGGTCCACATGAACTCCCAGCTTAAAATTGCCACACTAACCTCATGTTCCCTTGCCGTAAGTTTGGTCTACTTTGTATTTTTAACATAGCACTTTTCGGGGCACCTGGGTGGCTCAGATGGTTAAGCGTCTGCCTTCGGCTCAGGTCACGATCACAGGGTCCTGGGATCGAGTCCCACATCGGGCTCCTGGTTCAGCGAGGAGCCTTGCTTGTCCCTCTGCCTCTCTCCCTGCTCATGCTTTCTCTCTCTCTCTGTATCTCTGTCTCAAATGAATAAATAAAATCTTTTAAAAAAACAAAACATAGCACTTTTCATCTAACATACTCTACAGTGTCTTTATTACTATATTGTTTATCTTCTGTTTTCCCTAGGCTAGAGGTGAACTTTGTTTTTCACTCTTGTATCCCAAGTGCCCAGGACAGTGGAACATAATAAGTATTGAAAAATCATTAAATGCAAAAAAATCATTCAGTGAATGAGTGAGTGAATTTTTATGTGTTGGTTTGTTTTTAGATGTCTCGTTTGTAAGCTCCGTGTAGTTTAGTCTTTTTAATCCAATTTAATACAGACTTAAATATGTTATTATTTGAGTGTTTCCTTTTGTTTTATACTTATTCACTCAAATATATTTTTTATACAGTGTGAGGTCTAATTTCTTTCTTAACAGATAACTTCATTTATAATTATGGCAACCTCATTCAATAAGTTAATCACCCTTTGCCTCAAATTTAAATTGTGACTTTACGGGGCGCCTGGGTGGCTCAGTTAAGCGTCTGCCTTGGGCTCAGGTCATGGTCTCGAAGTCCTGGGATCAAGCCCCGCGTCGGGCTCCCTGCTCAGCGGAAAGCCTGCTTCTCCCTCTCCTGCTCCCCCTGCTTGTGCCCTCTCTCTCTCTGAAATAAATAAATAAAAAATCTTTAAAAGAAATTGTGACTTTACTATGTGTTAAGACATACATAAGACTATTAAGACTGTACTTCTGGACTTCTACTTACTGCTGACATATTTTATTTTTGATTTGAGGAGCTTTGTAATAAATAGCAGTATCTAGCAGGGCAAGCAGCGTTTACAGTTTTTGCTTTGGACATACTTATTTCCCCCCGTTTGAATTTAAAAAGTTATATCCAGTGGATCTCCTCCCTGTCTTCTAAAAAAATATTTAAGCACAGTAATAATAAAAAATTGGTTGGCTAAATTGTCTTAAACTTTTAGGTTGATTTTTTTTTTAAGATTTTATTTATTTATTTGAGAGAGAGAAAAAGAGAGAGAGAGAGAGCACATGAGAGGGGGGAGGGTCAGAGGGACAAGCAGACTTCCCGCTGAGCAGGGAGCCCAATGCGGGACTTGATCCCAGGACTCCAGGGTCACGACCTGAGCTGAAGGCAGTCGCTTAACCAACTGAGCCACTCAGGCGCCCTTTTAGGTTAATTTTTATGGCTCAGCATTTTGGTAAGTCTTAGATCTCAGGAACATTGTTTTATGTCCTACATGAACATTTTATTTCCCTTAAGATTTTATTTATTTATTTGCGAGAGAGAATGAGAGACAGAGAGCATGGGGGAGTAGGGTCAGAGGGAGAAGCAGACTCCCTGCCGAGCAGGGAGCCTGATGTGGGACTCGATCCCGGGACTCCAGGATCATGACCTGAGCCGAAGGCAGTCGCTTAACCAACTGAGCCACCCAGGCGCCCTGTCCTACATGAACATTTAAAAAAAATTTTTTTTGGCGGGGGCACCTGGGTGGGTCAGTTGGTTAAGCGACTGCCTTCGGCTCAGGTCATGATCCTGGAGTCCCGGGATCGAGTCCCACATCAGGCTCCCTGCTCGGCAGGGAGTCTGCTTCTCCCTCTGACCCTACTCCCCCATGCTCTCTGTCTCTCATTCTCTCTCTCGCAAATAAATAAAATCTTAAAAATAAATAAATAAATAAATAATTTAAAAAAGATTTTATTTATTTATTTGACAGAGGGAGACACAGTGAGAGAGGGAACACAAACAGGGGGAGTGGGAGAGGGAGAAGCAGGCTTCCCGCTGAGCAGGGAGCCCAATGCAGAGCTCAATCCCGGGACCCTGGGTTCATTACCTGAGCTGAAGGCAGACGCTTAACGACTAAGCCACCCAGGCGCCCCAGTGCCTATTGAATTTTACCTGTCAGTATTATTACCTGACGCAAGAGTTAAATAAACTCTATTTGATAGTTGTCCTTTTTTATTGGTAGAGATATATTGTCTCTCACTGTAATTGTGGTTTGTTTTCTTTAACCAAATTATTCTGTAATTAGAGCAGTTTTTCTTTATCTATTTGGATACATACAAGTTTGACTTAAACCTTGATTAATTTTTTTTTATTAAAAGATTTTATTTATTTATTTGACAGAGAGACAGTGAGAGCAGGAACACAAGCAGGGGGAGGGAGAGGGAGAAGCAGGCTTCCTGTGGAGCAGGGAGCCCGATGCGGGGCTCGATCCCAGGACCTGGGATCATGACCTGAACCCAAGGCAGACGCTTAACGACTGAGCCACCCAGGCGCCCGATGTTAATTATTCTTTTAAAGTTTGGTAGATTCTCCAAATCTGGATCTGGAGATGTCTTTTTGGGGAGCTTTATAGTTATGAATTTTGGGTTTTTTTTTAAAGATTTTATTTATTTGACAGAGAGAGACACAGCGAGAGAGGGAACACAAGTAGGGGGAGTGGGAGAGGGAGAAGCAGGCTTCCTGCAGAGCAGGGGGCCCGATGTGGGGCTCGATCCCAGGACGCTGGGATCATGACTTGAGCCAAAGGCAGACAGACGCTTAACGACTGAGCCACCCAGGCGCCCCTAATTTTTTTTTTTTTAAGATTTTATTTATTTATTTGACAGAGACACAGCGAGAGAGGGAACACAAGCAGGGGGAGTGGGAGAGGGAGAAGCAGGCTTCCTGTGGAGCAGGGAGCCCGATGCGGGGCTCGATCCCAGGACCTGGGATCATGACCTGAACCCAAGGCAGACGCTTAACGAATGAGCCACCCAGGTGCCCCAAACCTTGATTAATTTTTACCATTTATCATTGCATGATATTTGCCCTTGCCCCATTGAAAGTTAAGGCTGCAAATTCTACTTTATCTGATGTAACTAAGGCCATGCTTGCTTCTGTTTTATTTGCATTTTCTTATAAAATTTTGTTCATTTCTTCATTTTTCACCATTTTTAATCACTTCGAGATTTATTTTTTATAAATAACAAATGTCGGGCACCTGGGTAGCTCAGTTGGTTAAGCGACTGCCTTCGGCTCAGGTCATGATCCTGGAGTCCCTGGATCGAGTCTCGCATCGGGCTCCCTGCTCGGCGGGGAGTCTGCTTCTCCCTCTGACCCTCCTCCCTCTCATGCTCTGTCTCTCATTCTCTCTGTCTCAAATAAATAAATAAAATCTTAAAAATAAATAAATAACAAATGTCAATATTTTGGCTTTTTAGACCATTATGTCAGTCTGTCTTGGATAAGAAATATATCCACTTGGGATGCCTGGGTGGCTCAGTTGGTTAAGTGGCTGCCTTCGACTCAGGTCATGATCCCAGGGTCCTGGGATCAAGTCCTGCATTGGGCTCCTTGCTCAGCGGGAAGCCTGCTTCTCCCCCTGCTTCTGCTTGCTCTCACTGTCTAATAAATAAATAAACAAAATCTTAAAAAAAAAATATATATATATATATATAACTTTAAAAAAGAAATATATCCATTTACATTTTCTGCAGTAATCCATATATTTGGTTTTATATATCCACCTTAGTTTGCTAAATATTATATTTGAGTATCACATATATCATAATTTTATGCTATTAATTATACATTTTCAGAATCTGGGTTATTCAAATTTCTTAGTATTTAATTTTTTTATGTTAATTTGGTAGACTTTTGATTTTTAATTCTCACAGTTACCAACTTCCTCCTGAATATTATAGCTGAGTGTATATCTACTAACATATCAGGATTACTTCATTGCTTTTCTGCTGCTTCGTGCTCCAGTGATTGCTACTCCTCCTCCAGCCCCTCTTAGATGACCTTAGAAAGCTTTAGTCCACCCTACCCCACACCTAGACTCCTTTATTTCGTTAATTTATCAGTATATTATTGGTTTTTCCCTATGGACAGCCTCTGTTTCGAGAGCTTTTTTAACATTATGTTGTACATTTCAAGTAGGCTCCACACCCAGCATGGGGCCCAAAGGGGGGCTTGAACTCACAACCCTGAGATCAAGACGTGAGCTGAGATCAAGAGTTGGAGGCTTAGGGGCGCCTGGGTGGCCCAGTCGTTGAGCGTCTGTCTGCCTTTGGCTCAGGTCATGATCCCAGGGTCATGATCCCAGGGTCATGGGATCCAGCCCCACATCGGGCTCCTTGCTTAGCTGGAAGCCTGCTTCTCCCTCTCCCACTCTCCCTGCTTGTGTTTGCTCTCTCGCTGTGTCTCTCTCTGTCAAATAAATAAAATCTTAAAAAAAAAAAAAGATGGGGCGCCTGGGTGGCTCAGTCGTTAAGCGTCTGCCTTCGGCTCAGGTCATGGTCCCAGGGTCCTGGGATTGAGCCCCACATCGGGCTCTCTGCTCTGCGGGAAGCCTGCTTCTCCCTCTCCCTCTCCGCCTGCTTTTGTTCCTGCTCTCGCTAATTCTCTCTCTGTCAAATAAATAAATAAAGTCTTAAAAAAAAAAAAAAAGATTTGGGAGGCTTAATCAACAGCCACCCAGGAGCCCCTATGTTGTACATTTCAAATCATGTTAATATTATCCATCTAGTTGTAGCTGTATATCACTAACAAGATCTCTTGTTTCCCACTCCTTCCCTTCCTCTTCAACTTCCCCTTGCTTGAGACTTGTTTAACAGTTTATTTGTACTTCCTCAGTGTTTTCTCTGTGGAGGTAACATAGGCGATTTATTCCTTGAGGCGCTGCCCATTTGAACACATCTGGTTTGGGGCCTGTCATGTAAAAGGCAATTTAATTGTGTATTATTTCTAGATTGAAATTCTTTTCTCATAATCTCATTATTGTCTTTTTGTTTTCACCACTGCAGAGGAGAAATCTGAAGTTGGGATACATCTCTACTATGTGAGTCAGTTCTTTCATCTGGAAGTTTGTAAGAGTTTATCCTTGTTATTCAGTATTATATAAACGTATGCCTCAGTGAATCTTTTTTCATTAATTCTAGGTTGGTGGCTTTCTTCTTTCAACGCTTTAGATATTTAATTCCACTCTTCTTGCTTGCATGGATTCTGAGAAGTCTGTTGTAATTCTTACCGTTGTTCCTTTGTAGGTAAGGTGCATAGCCCCCACTCCCCACTTCTTTGCTTCTCTCAGGATTTTCCCCTTTGTCTTTGGTTTTCTGGAGTTGTTTTTTTTTTAAGATTTTATTTATTTATTTGACAGAGAGAGACACAGCGAGAGAGGGAACACAAGCAGGGGGAGTGGGAGAAGGAGAAGCAGGCTTCCCACTGAGCAGGGAGCCCGATACGGGGCTTGATCCCAGGACCCTGGGACCATGACCCGAGTCGAAGGCAGACGCTTAACGACTGAGCCACCCAAGCACCCCTGGTTTTCTGGAGCTTAAATACCATATGACTAGATGTGGTTTTGTTGGTATTTATCCCGCTTGGTATTGTCTGAGCTTCCTGGATCTGTCATTAATTTTGGAATTTTTTGGTCATTATTGCTTCAGATATTCCCTCTGCTCTGTTCTTCTGGTATTCTACTTATGCATATATTATACCTTTTGATGTTGTCTCACAGCTCTTGGATGGATGTTCAATTTTTTCATTCTTTTTCTCTTCACGTTTTAGTTAGTGAATTTTGTTGACCTCTCTTCAAGTTCACTGGTTCTTTCCTTGGCTTGTTGTGTGATGTGCCCTTCAAAGGCATTCCTCATTTCTATTACTGTGGTTTTGAATTCTAGCATTTCCTTTTGATTTTTTCTTGGAATTTTTCTTTCCCTGCTTATGTAACTCATTTATTCTTGAATGTTGTCTAATTTTTTTCATTCAACTCTTTAGCATATTAATCATAGTTATTTAAAACTCGCTCTCATAATTCTAGCATCTGTGTTGTATCTGAGTCTTGTTCTGATGATTACTTTGTGTCTTCTGAGTGTGTTTTTTTCTTGCTTTTTGATATGCTTTGCAATTTTTTTTTTTCCAAAGCTGGACATGTATCTTGTAAAAGAACTGAGATAAATGGGTTTTTAGTGTGAGGATTTATGTGATTCTGACTAGGAGATGGGCTGTGTTTAATGTTATAGTTGTAGGTCTCAGAGTCTCCAAATTCCTTTAGTGTCCTTGTTTTTGACTCCCCTCTTGACTTTGGGCTTCCCTGTGTACTCCTGTGTCTTGAAACTGTTCAGCTTTTCATCTGCGATCTACTATTATTGCCCTGGAGCCTGTTGATGTGGTGGGAAGTTGTCAAGAGAGAAGCATTTCATAATCTTAGGATTAAATTTCAGTCTTTTAATGGTCCTATGTTCCAGTATTTCTAATAAGCTGGAAAACTGTTACTATTTCATTTATTTTATTTTTTAATTTGTTCAGTTTTATTGAGGTATAGTTGGCAAATAAAATTGTAAGATATTTAAAGTGTAGGGGATCCTGGCTGGCTTGTGGAAGACCTCTTGATCTCAGGGTCATGAGTTCGAGCCCCATGTTGGGTGTAGAGGTTACTGGAAAAAAAAAAAACCTTTAACAACAATAAAAAGTGTAAATTGTGGTGATTTGATATACATACACATTGTGAAAGGATTCCCCCATCTAATTGATTATTTATTAAATCTGTTACCTCATATATTTATTTAATTTTTTTACTGTTTTGTGAGAACATTTAAGTTCTCCTCTCTTAGCAAATTTCAGTGTACAGTATAGTGTTATCAACTGTAGTCACCATGTTATACATTAGATCCTCAGACTTCATTCATCTTATAGCTGGAAATTTGTAACCTTTTACCAAACTCTCCCTATTTCTACTACCTGTCAGCACCTGGCAGTCACTTTTCTACCTTCTGTTTCTATGAGTTTGACTTTTTTTTTTTTAAGATTCCATATATAAGTGATACTGTGCAGTATTTGTCTTTCTCTGTCTTATTTCATCCAGTATAATAATGATTTCATAGTCCATCCATCTTTTCCCACATGGGGGATTTCCTTCTTTCTCATGGCTGAATCATAGTCTACAGTGTATAGATAGATAGATAGTGTGTGTGTGTGTGTGTGTGTGTATATGTATATATATATATATATATATGTACACACCACATCTTTGTCCACGCATCTGTTGATGGACAGCTTAGGTTATTTCTATATCTTGGCTATTGTGTATAATGCTACAGTGATTATGGGAGTACAGATATGTCTTCGATATCCTGTGCTCTTTTCCTTTGAATATGTATCCAAAAGTGGGATTGCTGGATCATATGATAGTTTTATTTTTCATTTTTTGAGCAACTTCCATACTGTTTTCCACAGTGGCTGCACCAATTAATGTTTCCAACAGTACACACAGATTCTCTTTTCTCCACAGCCTCACCAGCCTCACCAGGTGTCTCTCAGACCTTTGTGCTTGTCCAAGCCACCTTCTTTGTTTCCAGTGGCTCCTGGTAGTTGAAGGCATGCCAAGACCTATCAGTGTACCAAAAGAAAGGGATCTCAGTCAGCACCTACATGCAGGCTGACTGGAAGCTGATCCATCAGGCAGCAGCTGGGAAAGTATGTAGTTAGGCCCTTTCCAGGGAGAAACTGGAGATGGGCTTTTTAAATTTTTAAAATTATTTTATTTTATTTTTTTAGAGAGAGGGAGAGCATGAGTGGTGGGGTGGGGGAGAGGGAGAGGGAGAGAATCTCAAGCAGACACTCCGCTGAGTGCAGAGCCTGATGGGGGGCTTCATCTCACAACCCCTGAGATCATGACCTGAGCCAAAATCAAGAGTTGGACGCTTAACCAACTGAACCACCCAGGCGCCCCCCCCCATTTTAGTTTTTGAGTTTCTTTTTGAAGCAGTTCTAACTATTTGCAAGGATTGATATGGATTTCATAATTTTTTTTTAAAGAGTTTATTTATTTATTTGACAGAGAGAGAGACAGCGAGAGAGGGAACACAAGTAGGAGCAGAGGGAGAGGGAGAAGCAGGCCTCCCGCTGAGCAGGGAGCCCGACACAGGACTCAATCCCAGGACCCTGGGATCATGAGCTGAGCCGAAGGCAGCTGCCTAACCTGCTGAGCCACCCAGGCGCCCCTGGATTTCATCATTTTTTATAACTATAAGTTAAAATAAAATTTTAAATGAACAAAGATAAAATTTAAAATTTTAAATGAACAAAGAAAATTTACTTATATTTTTTAACCAAATAAATTCATTCTGTCTTGCAGTTTCCACATGGGTGACTTGGTCTCATGTATAAATCTAAGAAATAGGATTGTAGTGATCTTATTTTAATGTATGAAATGTTTTGTTATTTTATTACCCTAGCAGTTATTTTAACATTACTCATCAATTATGTCCAACAGTGCTAAACTAGACTAAAATATAAGAAAATAGAAGAATGATGCAATTTCTTAGAAGGTTAACAAAACAGTAAAGTAAACCTTCACCGCTATATCATTCTTCAATTTTCTTACTGAGTTCCCTGAAATATTGAATTAGTTGTGATGAAGTTATGAAAGAAGTCTGAAGACGCCTTATTCTTTTGTTTTTTTTTTTTAAGATTTTATTTTTAAGTAATCTCAGCACCCAATGTGGGGGCTGAACTCACAATCTCGAGATCAAGAATCACACATTTCATTGACTGAGCCAGGCGTCCCTCTTTTTTTTGTTTTGTTTTGTTTTCATTGAACACAATTGAGAATTCAGAATTTTTGTTTTCTGCCTTAATTGCAAAAATCAGAAAGCTGACACAAGAAGACTTTTCATGGTTATTAGACAAATCAAAAGATAAATGTAAAGAGACAGAAGCACTCTAGATCTAACAATGATGGTATAATTCATTTATAAGTGAAATAGACTGTAAGTTTTAGATGATGACATTGTAGACAAATAAAGATGTGCATCTGATCCTTTTATAAGAGCAGCTTGAATGTATACTTGTTTGGAAATTAGTATTCTTTGTGAGTCCCAGCAAGAATGCAAATATAGCCTAGGCAATCGAGTTTTCCTTTTAAGTCTAATGGAAATGAGTACTTTCTGAAATCTAATTTGGTGTTGTCATATGGACTAGAAAAGGGGTTGACATTGTAAGCATGTATGTTAGTAAGGCTCTTGTTTCGGGAGATATGGACTAGATCCTGATCTGATTGTTCCACATCTAATTGTTCCTTTGATGTCTCCCCTCACCATCATTGTCTGTTAATTTGCCTTGTGATTCTACTTGCTATTTGTTGAGTTGTTGGGCTGATTCTATTCCTTGGGAGGTTCCCCATCCCAGGATCAAGCAGTTATCCAAACATTTTGTATTTATTGTTTGTGTTTATTTCAAATTCTCTATCCATTTTTGAATGTCACATTTTCAAACTTTTTTTTTTTTAAAGATTTTATTTATTTGACAAAGAGAGAAAGACAGCTAGAGAGGGAACATAAGCAGGGGGAATGGGAGAGGGAGAAGCAGGCTTCCCGCGGAGCAGGGAGCCCGATGCGGGGCTCGATCCCAGGACCCTGGGATCATGACCTGAGCCGAAGGCAGATGCTTAACGACTGAGCCACCCAGGCACCCCTTTCAAATATTTTTAAAAAGTAATCTCTATACCCAACATGGTCAAGAGTCACATGCTCCACTGATTGAGCCAGCCAGGCATCCCTGGATATCACATTTTTTAAAATTGAGGTGTAATTGACATACAATATTATATTACTTTCAGGTGTATAACATAATGATTCATTATTTGTATATATTGCAAAATGATCACTGCAGTAAACATTTTGAAGTGCCAAATTATGTTTTGTTGCCACATTGCTCAGTCATTTTCCACTACTCCAAGTTATTTATTTTATCCAAACCTAGGAGAGTGAGGCAGTATGCCCTTGGATTACTTTCACAGCAAAAGACTGGGCTATGATAAGACATAAAAATATGTCATCTTTTCATAAGAAATACCTTACTACTTATAAACCGTGGTAAATTATTTTTATTTCTAGACTTTTGCATATTTGACCTGATGGGGAAGAGCCAGAAAAGCAAGAGCAGTATTTGTCGGAAGTCAATTTTGTCAACAACAAAACACTGACTAAGGAGAGAAATAGTGTATTAGGAAGATCATTTTATCTGAGCACAAACTCTGTTCTGCAAGAAAAATACCTAGTATATGTGACTCATATGGAATGAGTTTTGACTTTTATTTCAGAAGTAATTATTAGTAATAGAAACTTCTTTGTAAGGAAGTTTGATGAGTTTAATGCACCTGGAAAATTGCTCCTCTGTAAAGCAGAATTCTCATTCTGGAGAGAAACCTTTCGAATATGACAAAAATGGAAAAGCTATTGTTCAAAATGAGGACCTGTTTCAACATCAGTATATTCAAACTCTGAAGCAGCTTTTTTTTTTTTTTTAAAGATTTTATTTATATATTCATGAGAGACAGAGAGAGAGGCAGAGGGAGAAGCAGGCTCCCAAGGAGCAGGGAGCCCGATGCGGGACTCGATCCCAGGACGCTGGGATCATGACCTGAGCCGAAGGCAGACGCTTAACCATCTGAGCCACCCAGGCGCCCTGAAGCAGCTTTTTGAATATAATGAATGTGGGAAAGCCTTCCATGAGGGAGCAACATTATTTTATTTATTTTATTTATTTTATTTTATTTTATTTTATTATTTGCCAGAGAGAGAGAGAAAGAGAGAGGGCGAGCACAAGCAAGGAGAGCTGCAGGCAGAGGGAGAAGCAGGCTCTCAGTTGAGATCCTCACCTGGGATCATGACCTGAGCCAAAGGCAGACGTTTAACTGACTGAGCCACCCAGGCATCCTGAGGGAGCAACTTTCATTGTGCATAAGAGAACATGCTCATGGGGGAAGCCCTATGAATATAATGAATATATGAAAGCCTTTTCTGATAGACCAACATTCACTGTTCATCAGGGAACTCATATAAGGGAGAATCCCTGTGAATTTAATGACTGTGGGAAGTGGTCTGTTGGTGAGAAGTCAACTCTAAATAAGCATAGTCGAGTTATCATGGGGAAGAAATACTATGAGTGTGTTGAAAGTGAGAATAGTTTCAGCAAGAAGTCACTCCAGCGAATTTGTAAAGGAGAGGAAACTTTTGACTATAATGAAGATTGGGAAGTATTCTGCAAGAAGCCACATTTCAGGGCGCCTGGGTGGCTCAGTTGGTTAAGCAACTGCCTTCGGCTCAGGTCATGATCCTGGAGTCCCGGGATCGAGTCCCGCATCGGGCTCCCTGCTCGGCGAGGAGCCTGCTTCTCCCTCTGACCCTCCTCCCTCTCGTGTACTCTCTCTCATTCTCGCTCTCTCAAATAAATAAATAAAATCTTTAAAAAAAAAAAAGAAGCCACATTTCATTCAGCATGAAGAAACACATATAGAAAGGAAAGCCTGTAAAATTAATCAATATGCTGGCACATTTTGCAAGAAGCCAAAGCTTCCTATGGGTCAGAAAACATATATAGGAGAAAAACTCTATGAATGTCGTGAACATTCCCACCTTCAGCCATAAATCATCTCTTATCCTACATTAGAGGATACACAGGAGAAACCCTGTGCACCAAATGTGGGAAAACTTTCAGATAAATGTCAGGCCTCGCAGTGCATCAGAGAACACACACAGGGGAAAAACCCTATGAGTGTAATGTTTGTCAGAAAGCCTCCAGTAATAGGTCAGCTCTCACTGTACATCAGAGAATACATACTGGGAAGAAACCTGATGAATGTAAGGAATGTGGGAAAACTTTCTCCCAGAAGCCAAACTTCATTAATCATCACAGAACTCACACAGGAGAGAAACCCTATGAATGTAATGAATGTGGAAAATCCTCCGAAGTCAAAACTGAGGGAACATCAGAGAACACACATAGGAGAGTAACCTCATAAATGTCAGGAATGTGGGACAACTTTTTACCACAAATCGACCCTCACAGTACATCAGAGAACCCACACAGGGGAGAACCCCTTTGAACATAGTGAATGTGGGAGAACCTTTCACCAGAAGTCATCCCTGACAACACATCAGAGAATACACACTAGGGGTAGGGTAAGCCCAGGACTATACTGGAACCACTTGCCAGAATCCTGACTTCACTGCAGCCCAGAGAAATAACACTGAGAAGAAACCACTGTCAACATTATGAAAACTCAGAAACCTTCACCTTCTTGTCAGACTCATTGTGTAGCAGAAATAGCCCAGGGCTGAGGTGGGGAACCCATTAAATAGGAGGAAGCTTTTGCCCAGAAGTGGCATTTCATTGAACAGCAAAATAATTGGTATTTGATAACCTTACTAAAATTTTGAAGATTTACAATGTAACAAAAGTAAAAAAAATATGGAGGCTTTTTTTTTTTTCGGAGGAGTTATATAAGAGAAATTAAAAAAAATTTTATAAATTTATTCATGAGAGAGAGAGAGGCAGAGGGAGAAGCAGGCTCCCCGTGGAGCAGGGAGCTTGACACGGGACCGGATCCCAGGACCCTGGGATCATGACCTGAGCTGAAGGCAGACGCCCAACCGACTGAGGCACAATTTTGCATGATTGGTTTGCTTATTGGAACTGAACATTATAGTAGGAAACATATATTTGCTTAATAACATATAATTTTGAATTAATGATTTTAATATGAATATGAAATGGGTAAGGTGTCCCATACTTAATACCTATGTAACTTTTTTGTTTTAATTGAAATGTTCATTGAGATAATTATAGATTGTAAGATGCAGTTTTACATTTTTATTTTTTTAAATCTTTAAAAATATTTTATTTATTTGAGAGAGAGCGAGAGAGGGAGGGAGAGCACAGATGGAGAGGGAGAGGGAGAAGCAGACTCCCCAGTGAGTGGAGAGCCTGACATGGGACTTGATCCTAGGACCCCGAGATCACGACCTGAGCCGAAGGCAGACTCCCAACCGACTGAGCCACCCAGGCTCCCCTAAGATGCGATTTTAATAACACGGAGAGATCAGGTGTTCCCTGTACCCGGCCTCCCCCAGTGGTAACATCTTGCAAAACTGTAGTACAATATTGTCCAGGAAAATGACCATATTGATACAATCCACCAATCAGTTTAAAGTTTCTCAGTTTTATTTGTCCTCATTTATGTGTATGTGTATTGAGTTCTGTGCAGTTTTATCACGTGTGGGTTCGTGTATCCACCACCCTGTCAAGGTACAGAGCAGTTCCATCACCACAGGGATTCTCTGTTTCTCTTCTATAATCACATCTCCCTCCCTTCCGGATCTCCTCATTCTAGCACCTGCCAGTAAATAATGGGATCTCCATTTCTAAAATGTTGTCACTTAAAAAATGTTACATGAATGGAATCGTAAAATGTGTAACCTTTTAGAATTGGCTTTTTTCACTCAGCATAATTGCCTGAAGATTCATTTAACCGTGTTTTTGTGCATATCAATAATTTATTCTTTTTAATTGCTGAGTATTATTTTGTGGTCTGGATGTACTGCAGTTTGTTTACCCATTAAGCTAGGCTGTTTCCAGTATTTTATTATGAGTAAAAGTGTTATGAATGTTTTTTTCCCCCTTTTGTTCATTGCAGTGACTAGAACTTCCAGTACTATGCTGAATAAGAGTGGTGAGAGTAGACATCTCCACTTGTTCCTAATCTTAGGGTGAAAGGTCTGTCTTTCAACATTAGGTATGATGATAGCTGTAGATTTTTTAATAGATTCTCTTTGCCAGACTGAGGTAATTTCCTTCTGTATTGGGTGTCCCCAGGACCCCTAGATTTGGTGATTTATTTGGAGGACTCACAGGACTCAGCATATAGTCCTATTCGTGGCTAAGATTTATTACAGTGAAAAGAGACAAGGCAAAATCAGCAAAATGTATAGGCATGGGGGACAAAGTCCAGTGGAAAGCAGACGAAAGCTTCCACAAGTCCTTTCCCAGTGGAGTCACACAGGATGCGTGTGATTCTTCTAGCACCAAATTGTGACAGTGCATGTGAAGTATTGCCTACCAGTGAAACTCATCAAAGACTCAGGGCCCAAGGTATTCTCCCTAGCACAAACCCAAATTCCAGCTTCTCAGAAGGAAGGCACATTTTCAGGATAAGGCATATTGTCTGAACAAACAGTTTAGGCACAATGAGACAGTCTTATCAGGGAAAGATGAAACACTCCTGAAATCCAAGTTCCCAGGTGCCAGCAACAGGCCTTGAAAGCAGGCCTTCCTAAGGATATTAATCTCGGACTTGCCGTATTAACCCTTTTCTGCACACTTTCTATTTCTGACTTGTTCGGAGTTTGTCCAGATGTTGGATTTTGTTAAATGGTTTTTCTACATTTGTAATATGAGCACATGAGTCTTCTTCATTAGCCTGTTTATATTGTGGATTACATTATGATCGACTGATTGATTTTTTTTTTTAAGATTTTATTTATTTATTTGACAGAGAGAGACACAGCGAGAGAGGGAACACAAGCAGGGGGAGTGGGAGAGGGAGAAGCAGGCTTCCCGCTGAGCAGAGAGCCCGATGTGGGACTCGATCTCAGGACTGTGAAATCATGACCCGAGCCGAAGGCAGATGCTTAACAACTGAGTGACCCAGGCGCCCCTGATTGATTGATTTTTAAGGAAGCTCTGGGCCCAGGTGTGGGGCTTGAACTTAGGACCCCAAGATCAAGAGTGGCATGCTCTACTGACTGAGCCAGCCAGAGCCCCTACATTATGAATTTTTTTAAATGTTTAGCCAACCTCACTACTTGGAAAAAATCTGTCTTGGTCATGGTGTGTGGTACTTTTTATACACGATTGAATTTGATTTCTTAGTATTTTGTTGCAGATTTTGTGTGTAAATTGATGAGAGGTATTGGTCTGTTGTTTTTTTTCTGTGCTGTATGTACAGTTTTGGTATCAGGCTAATACTAACTTTATTAAATGAGTTGGGAAGTACCCTCTGTTTTTTTTTTTTTTTACAGAATGTCTAATTGATGTTAATTCTTCTTTTTTTTTTTTTTTAAAGATTTTATTTATTTATTTGACAGAGAGAGAAATAGCGAGAGCAGGAACACAAGGAGGGGGAGTGGGAGAGGGAGAAGCAGGCTTCCTGCCGAGCAGGGAGCCCGATGTGGGACTCGATCCCAGGACCCTGGGATCATGACCTGAGCCGAAGGCAGACGCTTAACGACTGAGCCACCCAGGCGCCCGATGTTAATTATTCTTTTAAAGTTTGGTAGATTCTCCAAATCTGGATCTGGAGATGTCTTTTTGGGGAGCTTTATAGTTATGAATTTTGGGTTTTTTTTTAAAGATTTTATTTATTTGACAGAGAGAGACACAGCGAGAGAGGGAACACAAGTAGGGGGAGTGGGAGAGGGAGAAGCAGGCTTCCTGCTGAGCAGGGAGCCTGATGCGGGGCTCAATCCCAGGACCCTGGGATCATGACCTGAGCCGAAGGCAGACGCTTAACAACTGAGCCACCCAGGCGCCCCGAATTTTGTCTGTTTTATCGCTTGCTGAGTTTGTGGTGTTGAAGTTTCCAATTGTAATTATGATTTTTTTAGTTTTATTGTATTTTTATGTTTTATGTATTTTGAGGCTCTCCTGGTTGGTTCATAAACATTTAGGATTTCTAAATGTTATGTCTTTCTGTTACATTCCTCCTTTTATCATTATGTAATATTCCTCTTTGTTTCTAGTAATTTTCTTTGTTCTGAAGTTTACTTTATTGGATATTACACTTTTGTAATTGTCCTACAGTTCTTGGATATTGTTTTATTTTGTTCTCTTTGCATTTCAGTTTTGGAAGTTTCTATTGACATTTCTTTAGGCTTGCTGATCCTTTCCTCAGCCATCTCATCTCTTGATGAACCCATAAAAGGCATTCTTCATTTCTTTCACAGTGTTTTTGATTTCTAGCATTTGTTTTTGATGCTTTCTTAGAGTTTCTGTTCTTTGCTTACATTACTTATCTGTTCTTGCATGTTGTCCATTTTTTCCATTACTGCTCTTAACATAGTAATCATAATTTTATTTTATTTTTTAAATTTAATTTTATTTTAAAGATTTATTTATTTATTCATGAGAGACAGAGAGAGAGAGAGAGAGAGGCAGAGGGAGAAGCAGGCTCCCCGCAGAGCAGGGAGCCCGATGCGGGACTCGATCCAGGACCCTGGGATCATGACCTGAGCTGAAGGCAGACGCTTAACGACTGAGCCACCCAGGCGCCCTAATTTAATTTTATTTTAAAGATTTATTTATTTGAGAGAGAGCATGCAGGGGGGAGGGAAAGAGGGAGAGGGAGAAAGAGGTTTTTTTTTTAATATTTTATTTATTTGACAGAGAGAGAGACACAGCGAGAGAGGGAACACAAGCAGGGGCAGTGGGAGAGGGAGAAGCAGGCTTCCCGCTGAGCAGGGAGCCCGATGTGGGGCTCGATCCCAGGACCCTAGGACCTGACCAGAGCCGAAGGCAAAGGCAGACTCTTAACAACTGAGTCACCCAGGCGCCCCGAGGGAGAAAGAGTCTTAAGTAGACTCTGTGCTGTGTGCAGAGTGAGATCAGACCAGAGCTAAAACCAAAAGTCGGATGCCTAACCGACAGCACCATCCAGGTGCCCCAGTAATCATAATTTCAAATTCTCAGTCTCATAATACCAACATTTCTGCCATATCTGAGTCTGGCTCTGATGCTTTCTCTTTCTTTTCAAACTGTCTTTTTTTGTCTTTTAGTATACCTTTCATTTTTATTGAAATACGGATATGATGTACTGGTGTATTAGAGTTCTCCAGAGAAAGAGACAGACACAACACAGCAGCTGAGGGTCACAAGTGGGAAAGTTTATTAAAGCAAAAGTACACTCTCAAGATATGAGAGCTGGTAAGTTCAAGAGAGAAGGAGCGTTGTGTGCCCTGGGGTTTGGGTTTCTAACATTTATTGACAGTTGTTAACAAGGGGGAGAATATTCATTACTTGAAGAGGGGATTTTTCTGAAGCAGGGTTTTGGCCTTTTTCTTCCTTATATGGACAGGAGTTCCTGTCGTGGCACCTGTCATCTTGGGCCTGTCTGGTTTGATCCGGACTTTTGTGGCTTCGTTTGGAGCACTGCCAGACAGGCCTCTGACTTTCCCGATGGCTGGCTGTGACTTCCTCTTTACTGGACACCAGACCTCCTGCTAGAACTCAACCAACGGCCTCTAACAGCTGTAGGGGTCAATATTTGTAGTAGTTGCTCCCGGTATCATAATATATATGTAACTGAATGTTTATCACAGTTGACTATGTCAACATTTTAACACTTAGTGTGAAGCATGGAAACCTTACTTCCATTTAGTTGTTTTTCCTTTCCCTACTTTTTTTTTTTTTTTTAAAGATTTTATTTATTTATTTGACAGAGAGATAGAGAGAGAGCACAAGTAGGCAGAGAGGCAGGCAGAGGGACAGGGAGAAGCAGGCTCCCCGCTGAGCAGGGAGCCCGATGCGGGGCTCGATCCTAGGACCCTGGGATCATGACCCGAGCCGAAGGCACCGCTTAACCAAGTGAGCCACCCAGGTGCCCCTCCTTTCCCTACTTTTAAATATTATTCTCTTGAGTATCACATTGATGTAGGCAAGCTGGGTCTGAGGACCCAGATGGGGGGCCCCTGCAGGACCAGCGATAGAGTCCTTGACTTTGCACAGGATAGAAATCAAACTCATGTAGAGAGGAAGTGAGAACAGTTTATTGAAGGCATAGAGAGCAGATAGAGACTGTTTAGGTGTCCTCCCTAAGTCACTTATGCTCTGGAGCCAGGGGTCTTGATGAGTCATTGGTCTGGAACACTACATGTGACACTGCCTGGTCACTCTTTAGTTATCTATAGTGCCGGAAGACTTCAAGGAAATCATTAACTCCTTGACCTTTATAAGGAGGACATAGCGTGTGTAGGGTAAGGGTGCAGGGCCTAGCAAGAACAGAAGCAGGAGAAGGAGCCGGAAGCAGCCCTTCATGGGGTCTCTTCAGTGTCCCTGGCTCAACATGGTATTTTAATTTTTGTTTCAACCTTGAAATATGATTTATAAAACTCATGAGGAAAGGATAGTTTATTCTTTAGCAATTCCTCAATGGTGGGTCTCCTTACAACAAATTCTATTAGTTTTCTTTCATGCGAGAATATCTTTACTTCTTTTTCATTCCTGACGGAGAGTTTTAAACCAGATGAAGAATTTATAATTTAGAGTATTTTCCTATGAGCATTTGGAAAAATGTGACAATTCCTGGGGCTCCTGGGTGGCTCAGTTGGTTAGGTGTCCGACTCTTGATTTTGGGTCAGGTCATGATCTCAGGGTCATGAGATGGAGCCCTGCATCAGGCTCCCTGCTCAGTGGGGAGCCCTGCTTCTCCCTCTCTGTCTGTAGCTCCTCCTGCTTGTGCTCTCATAAATAAATAAAAAATCTTAAAAAAAAAAGAAAGAAAAATGTGACAGTTCCTTCTGGCCTCCATGATTTCAGATGAGAAATTCACTGTCATTCGAACTGGTGTTCTGTGGGTGATGTGTTGTTTCCTTATGGCTGTTTTCAGGGTTTTTTTTCTTTAGCTTTTGGATGTTTAATTATAATGTGTCTAGGCATAGATTTTTGGGGAGTTTGATCAATGTCTTCTATTTAGATTGGTCTTTTGTCAGTTTGGAGACATTTTCAGCCATTATTTTTTTAAACACACAGCTGGGGGGCCCTGAGGCTTTTTTTTTTTTAGTCTATTTTCTCTCTGGTCCAGATGGGCAAATCTGTTGCTCTGTCCTCAAGTTCACAGATTCTTGTCATCTGCAATTGTTATGGGTTGAATAAAGTCCCCTTAAAAGATATGATGAAGTCCAAACCTCTGGTGCCTATTTGTGACCTTGTTCAATTATTCAATTTTGCCCTTAAGAAAATTTAAGTCTTGGGTGCCTGGGTGGCTCAGTCGGTTAAGTGTCCGACTCTTGATTTTGGCTCAGGTCATGATCTCAGGGTTGTGAGATAGAGCCCTGTGTGGGGCTCTGCACTGGGCATGGAGCCTGCTTAAGATTCTCTCTTTCCCTCTCCCTCTGCCCCTCCCTGCCTTCTCCCTCTAAATAAATAAATAGATAGATAGATAGGAAGGAAGGAGGGAGGGAAGGAAGGAAGGAAAGGAAGGAAGGAAGGAAGGAAGACATTTTAAGTCCTCTCATAGAATTTCAAACTTGGTACTTATCTTGAGACACTTTACATATTCAAAAATTTGCTTTTAACTCCAGCCCTTATTTATTTATTTATTTATAACAATTTTATTTGTCAGAGAGAGAGAGCGCGAGCGCACAAGCAGGGGGAGGGGCAGAGGCAGAGGGGAAGCAGGCTCCCCACTGAGCAAGGAGCCTGATGTAGGGCTCAACCCCAGGACCCTGGGATCATGACTTGAGCTGAAGGCAGACACTTAACTGACTGAGCCACTCAGGCATCCCTCCAACCCTTCTTGAATGCTAGATTCTGTCCTCCATACCTGCTCTGTGCAGGGGCTGAAGCCTTATTCTCAACCCTTATCTGTGCCAGAATTGGTAAGTGGTCCTGGATTAGGAGTGGGTTTAGATACTGAAGAGCAATTCACTACATTCTCTAGTGTTTTCATATCTTGCCTGTTTTGTTTTCAGAAGGTCTTTATATTCTAAGCACTGCAAGACTGAGATAGACTTCATTCTGCCTTTTTGTTCTCATCTCATTAGCCTCTTAGTAGAGACTCTTGAATTTGTCATTCCTATCATAGCATACCACTGCCCAAAGTGTCCTTGCTTTGTTTTTTCCTCAGCAGAGACACAGTACGTGGGGCAAGACAAGCCCAGAGGCTCTGCTTGCATCCAGAATTGGAAAATGCTATCAGGAGAAACACACAAACAAACAGCAGGAATTTAGGAGTTCACCTTCTTGTGATTCTCTGTTCTGAAGTTTTGGTCTCCTTTATCCTTGTTGCTCCCACAACAGTTGGATGCCTTTAAGTATATTTTTGTTTTTTATATGGGTTTTACTAGATGTTTTTAGAAGGAATATTGGCCTACAGCAATGTAATACATCCTACCATGAAGGAGGTGTGTTTGTGTGTGTTTATTCATTTATTTTAAAAGAAATATATAGCTGGTCAGGCGTATAGGGAGTGCTGAACTTAAACCAGGTCTCCTCTTCTCAGTTGCATGGATTGGTGTTTTCACTGTGAAGTCTGGGGCATCATGTGTTTTATTTTTGAGCTACCCCAGAAAAGACTGGCTTGGAATCCCGATCAGTACAGATTCCCTCATAGTTGCAGAGTTGTCTTGCTGACCCCACTCCAAGATGCAAGCAGCCTTTCTCTTGCTGAAAAGATGACTTTCCCATATGATATTCCTTTTATGATGAAAGTAAAAGGCGAAAGATTTATGCAATCTGAAGAGAAATGGATAACCTAATTGGTAGATAATTAACAGGAGACATCCTCTTGCATCCACGGGATTTGAGCGATTCTCGATTTTTTAAAAAAATACTTTATTTATTGGGGTACCTGGGTGGCTCAGTCAGTTGAGCATCCAACTCTTGATTTCAGCTCAGGTCTGGATCAGAGGGTAATGAGTTAAAGCCCAGCATTGGGCTTCTTGCTGGGTGTGGAGCCTACTTTAAAAAAAAAAAAAAAGAGACGGACTTACCGGGCAAGTCTGTCTCTCTTTCTTTCTGTGTGTGTGTGTGTTTTGTGTGTGTGTATGTCTTGCATAAGAAGTACTATAGCCTTTTGGGGAAAATTTCAATTGTGCAAATATGAAAAAAATATTTTTCTGTATAATAAGTAGTACTGTATAATACTAATAAATTTTAACATGCACAAAATTAAAAATAGTGCAATTCCTTCTCAAATTTTCAAAGTTGTCAGGAATCGTAAATATTGAAAAACTTTTGTGTCCAGTGAATTAGGAGTTGTGTTGATGGTAGTATTACTCCCTGTTGCCCTTTACACACACATTTGGTATTATTACTATCTTTTTTTTCTGGTTTAATTATTTTTTTCTTTCTTCCTTTTTTTTTTTTTTTTTGGTAAGCTCTACCCTCAGTATGGGGCTCAAACTCACAATCCTGAGATTGTCACATGCTCCTTGGACTGAGCCAGCCAGGTGCCCCTGGTTTAATTATTTTTTAACTTACTGGTTATACTGCAATTGTCTTGGAAACTTTATCTGCTCATTTTTTATAACAAATTTATTGAGATATAATTAATATAACCCAAAATGCAAGTGTGTAAATCAGTGATTTTTGGCATATTCACAGAGTTAGGCAGTCATTACCCCAACAGGCTACCTCAGATATCCTGCAGGTTCAGTTCTAGAACACCACAATAAAGCAAATATCACAATTAAGTAGAAAATGCCTGTATAGACCTCAGTTGTGGCAACCCTGAGTCGGGCACTTTGTGTTACGGATTTCCTTCCTAGCACTACTTCAGTTGGTGTCTCACAATTTTTGATATGTTTTATTTTTACTTTCATTTGGTTTAATGTATTTTTAAAAATCTCCTCTGAGGAATTCTTACTCTCAGGAAACAAACTGAGGGTTGCTGGAGTGGTGGGGGGGTGGGAGGGATGGGGTGGCTAGGTGATGGACATTGGGGAGGGTATGTGCTATGGTGAGCGCTGTGAATTGTGTAAGACTGTTGAATCACAGACCTGTACCTCTGAAACAAATAATACATTATATGTTAAAAAAAAAAAAAAGAAGAAGATAGCAGGAAGGGAAAAATGAAGGGGGGGAAATTGGAGGGGGAGACGAACCATGAGAGACTATGGACTCTGAGAAACAAACTGAGGGTTCTAGAGGGGAGGGGGGTGGGGGCATGGGTTAGCCTGGTGATGGGTATTAAAGAGAGCATGTATTGCATGGAGCACTGGGTGTTATATGCAAACAATGAATCATGGAACACTATATCAAAAACTAACAATGTAATGTATGGTGATTAACATAGCATAAAAAAAAAATTTCCTCTGAGACTCCCCTTGACCCATAGATTTTCCTACAAATGTATTGTTGAGTTTACAAGGGTTAGGAAAATTTCTTTTTCTTTTATTGATTTCTAGTTTGGTTACATTGCAGTTGGAGAACGTACTATGTGTGATTTCAGTTCTTTTAAATGTGCTGAAGTTTGTTTTATGGTACACGTTCCATAGGTACTTGAAAAGAATGTGTATTTGTTTTGTTGGGTCAAGGGTTCTATAAATATCAATTAGATCTTGTTGGTTGATGTGCTGCTGAGTTCTTTTATATTCTTGGTGATTTTCTGTATATTGTTTCAATTATCAAGAGAGGTATGTTGATGTCACTAGCTATAATGGTGGATTTGTCAATGCTTCAGTTCTGTCAGTTTTTGCTTCACATATTATGTGGCTCTGTTGTCTGGTATATATGCATTGAGGACCACTATGCCTTCTTGGAGTAACCCCTATTATATAATGTTCTTCTCTTTGTTGGTACTTTTCTGTGTTCTGAAGTGTACCTTATTTGATATTTATATAGCCACTCTTGCTTTTTTTACATTAAAATGTAAAAAAATTAATGTTGGCACGATATATTTTTTCCTATTCTATTACTTTCATCCTGCCTATAGGATTATATTTGAATTCAGTTTCTTCTAGACAGTATAGTTGGGTTATATTTTAAAAATCCACTTGCCAACCTCTGTGTTTTAATTCGCATTATTAGACCACTTAGATTTAATGTAATTATTGATATGTTAGGATTTAAATCTGCCATTTTAGTTTGTGTTTTATATTTGTTCCTTTTGTTTCTTGTTTCTTTGTATTGCCTCACTTTCTGTGGATTACTTGAACATTTTTTAGAATTCCATTTTGATGTATATATAGGGTTTTGAGTGTATCTATTTGTATGGCTATTTTAGTGGTTCCTCGTATATTATATATGTATGTAACTTATTAACTGTTTTCATTTTATTTGAGTGAAGAAAAGAAATCTTATCTCCCTTTCCATCCTTTTCCCCTCTACTGCTTATAATGATTTTATTTATTTTTATTTGTCAGAGAGAGAGGGGAGAGAGAGAGAGAGCACAAGCAGGGGGAGCGGCAGCCAGAGGGAGAAGCAGGCAGAGGGAGAAACAGGCTCCCTGCTGACCAAGGAGCCCAATGAGGGACTGGATCCCAGGATCCTGGGATCATGATCTGAGCAGAAGGCAGACGCTTAACCAACTGAGCTACCGAGGCGCCTCTGAAATATTGTTGAAGATTGAGTCTTACTTTTGTGAAAATCATAGGGCTATCTACCTTTTCAAGCCTTTTAAATGTTATACACAAAATGCCTTTTTTTTTTTTACAAGTTTACTTCTTTTATTAACTCGAATAATTATTTTGCACAATTTTTAAAAAGACTTTGAGAGAGAGAAAACACGAGAGGGGGAAGGGCAGAAGGAGAAGCAGACTCCCCACTAGGCAGGAAGCCCTATGCGGTGCCAGATCCCAGGACCCGAGATCATGACCTGAACTGAAGGCAGATGCCTAACTGACTGAGCCACCCTGGTGCCCCTATTTGGCACCATTTTTGGTGCGATTGTGAATGGAACTTAATTATCATTGGAAAAAAATATTGGTTTTGTATTTTACAAGAAATTGTTTTCTGCAAGGATAGTGATAAAAATTATGCATATAATCGCATTTCTGCAAACTACAAGAAGGTTGTGTGTCTAACCGTTAAGCACATAAATCTCAGGGAGCGGGAGGTGAAGTTGTGTCCATTGTTTCTTTCTTTTGGTTGTGTGCATTTTCTGATTTTCCTGAAATTTTCGTGTATCACTGGGTAATCGCAGGCTAGCATCGTAAGAAGAATGATAATGAAACATTCGTCATTATTTTCCCATCTTGGGAGACCCCTGCTGTTCGGACGCAGCTCACGCCAAGGCCGGCGGGTCTCTGGTTTCCGCGCCCCTTGTTGTTGGGGGGGCCCCGCCCATCTCCCGGAACTGCGCCGGGTCTCCCGGAGCCCCTGCGGCACACACTCTCCGCCGGGGCTGATGGGAAGTTGCGCGCGCGGCCCCGCTGCGCACGTACGCTCGGTGGCGCGCTCCCATAGCTCTGCTGCGTCGGGTAGATGGTCGGGGTGCGTCTGCGTCTCCTTACGGAGCCGCGCAGTAACGCAGCCGTGAGGGCCGCGGCGGCGCGTGGCGGGTAGAGCGCAGTTGAGAGGAGCCCGTGCGCGTCGGGGGTGGCTCCCGACTCCGAGGCGGGAGAGGCGGGCCGCCCGCGGGGAAGCGCCCAGACCCTGAGGCCCCGCCACCGGCTGCCTCGTAGGGTTGCGGCCCTGGGCGAGTGCGCCGAGCCTGCCAAGGCGGCTCGGGTCCGTTCCCAGCAGCGCCCCCTGGGGGAGGCCCGGCTCTTCAGCTGGCTTCTCTGCGCTGAGAACGAAGGCGTATGTGAGCCTAGTAGTGTGTGGTGGTTAATGATAAAGCAGTTGGCATTTCGTTCAGTTTTTACAACCATTTGTTTAGTAGAGAAGAACTAGTCTTGGAGAGGTGATGATTCACCCGAGTTCACATAGCCAGCAGGTGAGGGGGTTGGGTTAAAGGCCAGATCTGTTGTTCAAATCTCTTGCTGCTAATAGGCCACTCTACCTGGAAACCAGCGTTGGGTTCCTTCACAGCCCCCAAGTGGCACACGTGCCTTGCTGGCTCTTGGGAGCCCTGGGGTCAGAGTCCATAATCGAGAATATGGGCCCCTCCCAACTTTCCCAGCTTGTGTGCCCAGCGGTTCATTGAGTCTGGGGAGCAACCTTCGGGAGAGTCAGATTGCGGGTCTTTTTTTTTTTTTTTTAATTTTTATTATGTTAATCACCATACATTACATCATTAGTTTTTGATAGATTGGGGGTCTTGTATGAAGATTCCAGTTAAATGATTTTGTCCTCTAGGCCTCAGTTCCATTTCCTTCGGAACAAAGCAATTCTAGGGAGATAAAAGGGAACGGCACAAATCAGAAACCCACCTAGAAGAAAACACCCCTCAGACCTTCCTTAGACCTTTCACCAGAGCTCTGAACAGAAGTGGAAGAAACCCCCAAAGAAACAGACTCTAGATTTCCAAGGCCAGAAGCCATTTTTGGTCTCCCGCCCTAAATGAGCACGCTTTCAGGTGTCACATCTGAAACTTTCACAGCTCTGTGACGGTGGAAGATCAAGACCAGGTTTCACCAAGAGAGGTGTGCTGCCTTAAGTGGTGAGTGAGGCAAGCTGCACAGAAATGTCACAGCTCTTTGGGCGGTTGGTCTGAGGAAATGACCACCAAGGAGGAAGTTTTATTTAACTCCCTACATGGCCTGTTTCTTTTGTTATCTTTTTTCGAAATCCTGAACTTGTATATGGTGTATAATCATGTTGTTAGTATCTAGATATTTTTTTATTCTTTTTTTATTCTGGACTTGGAATCACATCATGGTAGTGGTTTACGAGATTATTTCTGCCTCATTTGAAAGAAAACATGTGGAGCCTGAGAGGGTAAATGAATGTTACAGATCACTCCTTTGGTACTGATCAAGACAGAAGAGTTTCTTGGTTTCTCGATTCCCAAGCTGTCACCTTTGCACAGCAAAAACAAGTTTCTTATCAAAAGGTTATGAAATTGCAACTAATTTGGACAGATTAAAAAAAAAAATTAAAGCGCTGATTCTCTTTTTCAGAGTTTCTGTGAATTGTTCAACAATGTTTCCAGTATCACATTGGTAGGAAAACAGATAATACAGTCTCGGTATTTCTTTCTTTTTTTTTTTTTTTAAAGATTTTATTTATTTATTTATTTGAGAGAGAGAGAGAGAGAGAAACAGCATGAGAGGGGATAAGGTCAGAGGGAGAAGCAGGCTCCCCGCCAAGCCGGGAGCCCGATGCAGGACTTGATCCCAGGACTCCAGGATCATGACCTGAGCCGAAGGCAGTCGCTTAACCAACTGAGCCACCCAGGCGCCCCAGTCTCGGTATTTCTAACCACATCAGTTTAAAGAAAACTTTCTATATTAGTATCCTGAATGCATATGTTGGTTGTATTTTAAGTTTTTTTGTGTGTGCTTAAGTCATAGGCAAAATATTAATATAATCAATGGGATGTGTATGTTTATTTTCACCTACTCAAAAATTGCATATCTAAGCTCAATGTGATCTAGTTATTGATACATGCCATGTTGTTTAAACTGCTTCTTCTGTGGAGTATTTTGGAAAGGTGATTCCAGGGTGCCTGGGTGGCTCAGATGGTTGGGCCTTGCCTTCAGCTCAGGTCATGATACCAGGGTCCTGGGATGGAGCCCCGCATCAGGCTCCCTGCTCAGCGGGAAGCCTGCTTCTCCCTCTCCCGCTGCCTCTCCCCCTGCTCTTGCTTGCTTTCTCTCTCTATCTCTCTGTCTCAAATGAGTAAATAAAAAATCTTAAAAAAAAAAGTGAATCCAGGAGCTGCAAGGCAGGCCATATTTTTCCTGAATTCATTCTTCCTTCTTCTCCAGCTCTACCTTTATACTTCTCCATACTTTTCCAAAACCAGTAGAAAATGAACAGATCCCAGGTGAATTGTTTATTTCTTATTCCCGGTTTGTTTATAATGCCTTGTATGAGACTTTTAAGAGTTAGATTAAAACAGAAATACAGAAATTACAAATCAACAGGGAAAATATACAGTAGCAGATCAAGAACAGGATGATGTAATATATAGATATGTACAGGTTTTGTGATCTTACAGAGTTATCAAAGATGAGCTGCAGATTTATTTCTGATCTTTCTGACAGTCATGGAAAAATACACACATCTGTTATATGATTTACATTTTCCATAAAGAGAAACCATATTGATTGTTAATGGGGCATGAAAACTTCCTAGCTTTAAAGTCTAAAAAAAGTTCCTTTCTTGCACTCTGTATGGATGATGAAGTATGCAGCCTTCCAACAACTTCCCTAAAAGAAATTCAGCCTCTTTCATTGAGCGGTTCTTCAATGGGAACAGAGGTCTCTAGAGCTAAGGGAGAACTCAGTGAATATAGATTTTCAGAGAATCAAAATATTGTGTCTGGTACTATATGCTTTCCAGTATAGTAACCACTAGCCACATGTAGGTATTTCATTTAGAACAATTAAAATTTAGTTCCTAAGTCACATATCAACATTTTAAGTGCTTAGTTGTCACATGTGACTAGTGCCCACCAAATTGGACAGCAGTGCTCTAGACCATTTTCTGATGATCCTGTATGATCCAGGAATAAAATGTAGAGTATCTGGAGGAAGCAATCGAGTATATCTCCTTTACTGATTATTTCAGTAAGTGATTTTTTCCCCCATTAGGCTGTATTTATTGGTGTCACAGATAGTTCAGAGTTACACTCTTTGGCTTTCTTTTTTTAAAGATTTATTTTTTAATTTATTTGACAGAGCACAAACGGGGAGCGGCAGGCAGAGGGAGAGGGAGAAACAGGCTCCCCACAGAGCAGAGAGCCGGATTCGGGGCTAGATCCCAGGACCCCAGGATCAAGAGTCGCATCCTCTTCTGACTGAGCCATCCAGGTGCCCCCATACTCTTTGGCTTTTATGTCCATAATTCTGTTTCACATTTCAGACCATTCTTGCTTATTCCTTTCCAGTTGTCTGAATCTCCTATGGTAAAGGTCACAATGACCTAATTATAATAAAATGATGGCTGTTACCAGTGCCTTCTGTCTCTTGGACACTGTTGACTCTTCTCTCCTGAGAGTCTCTTGTTGGTTTCTCTGACATCACCCCAGTGGCCTGTGCCTTTGTCTAGATTTTCTATTTCATGGTGCTTTCTTTCATCCTTTTGCCCTTAAACATTATCATCCTCAGGAGCCTGTCCCAGTCTCTCTGCTTCTTGTTATTCTCATTGTCCCTCACAGACTCCATCCTCTCTGTGCTTATAGCTGAGGAGCACCTGTGGGACTCCAGAGTTTGTCTTTCCGGTGTATCTAGCTACTGGTCCCCTGTGTGTAACTTGTTTAAAAGCAACAGATCCATAATTATGAAGTACTCGTGTTTCTTTATTCTCTGTCCAATGTTTGTTGTAGCCATAGGTGTTGGAGCCTTCACTTTCCTCTGGTGTCCTTATTTTTGTCTCCCCTCTTGACTTTGAGATTCCTTAAGAACTCTGTGTCAGTGAGAGTCTGTGTCTTGTAGCTCTTTTAGCTATAATCTGTTGCTGTTATGCTGGAGTCCTCTTGGTGTGGTGATAAAGTGTGGAGGGAAAGCATTCTAAAATCTCATGATTAAATCTCAGTCTTTCAGTGGGCCTGTGTCCCTGGGCTGTGATTTTCACAAGTATTTCTTTTTTTTTTTTTTTTATAATTTTTTTAAAAAAATTTTTTATTTATTTGTGAGAGAGAGAATGAGAGACAGAGAGCATGAGAGGGAGGAGGGTCAGAGGGAGAAGCAGACTCCCTGCTGAGCAGGGAGCCCGATGCGGGACTCAATCCAGGGACTCCGGGATCATGACCTGAGCCGAAGGCAGTCGCTTAACCAACTGAGCCACCCAGGCGCCCTATTTCTTCTATTTCTTAAGGTGTGCTCCTCAGGCCCAACTCAGTTGCCCCAAACCCAGTGCAGGCTGGTACACGGTGCCTGCTGAGACTTATGGTGGTCCCTTCCTTTTTCTTTTCACTGCCTTGTTGTACTGGCTATGTCTGGGACAATGTTGGCTAGAAGAGGAGTAGACATCTTTGCCTTCTTCCCAGTTTTATGAGGAAACTGCTTTTTATTTTACCATTAAGTATGTCAGATGCAGTTTCTTCCATAGATGCCCTTTAGTAAATTGAGGATGATCCCTTTAATTCCTTATCAATTGAGAGTTTCTAATCATGAATGAGTGTTGATTTTTTTTCACATACTTTTTCTACATTTTAAAAAAGATAGATTTTCTTTTTTACTATGTTAGTATGATTAAATCCATTGATTCTGAATGCTAATGCAAACTTGCATTTCTAGAATAAACTCTATGATGTATTACCATCTTTTACAGATAGCAGTTTCTATTTGCTATTTTTTAAAAGATTTTTGCAAAAAGAAAAAAAATAAAAAAAATAAAAGATTTTTGCATCTGTTTATGAGAGATGTTGATTATGATTTTCTTTTCTTGTGAGGTCTTTTTCTGGCTTTGGTATGTGGGCAATGTTGGCTCATAAATGAGTTGT
Source organism: Mirounga angustirostris (assembly GCF_029215605.1). Taxonomy (NCBI): domain Eukaryota; kingdom Metazoa; phylum Chordata; class Mammalia; order Carnivora; family Phocidae; genus Mirounga; species Mirounga angustirostris. The sequence goes on along the minus strand of NW_026991714.1, from coordinate 117,645,268 downwards.
AAAGTATTTCTTCCTAGAAGAGTTTTTGTAGAATTGTTAATATGTCTCCCTTAAATGTTTGGTAGAATTCATTTGTGCCATCTGGGCCTGTACTTTTTCTGTGTGAGAAGGCTGTCAGCTACAAATTCAACTTATTAGGGCTATTCACGTTTTCTTTTTCTTAAATTTTTAAAAATATTATTTACTTATCTATTTATTTTAAGGATTTTATTTATTAGAGAGAGAGAAAGCATGAGCGGGGGCGGGGGGCGATGAGAGAGGGAGAAGACTCCCCGCTGAGCAGGAAGCCCAATACCACCTGATCCCAGGACCCCAAGATGATGACCTGAGCCAAAGGCAGACGCTTAACTGACTGAGCCACCCAGGTGCCCCTCCTTTTTCTTCTTGAGTGAGCTTTGGTAGTTTGTGCCTTTCAAGGACTTTTTACATTTCACTTAAGTTGTTGAATTTATTGGCAAAAGTTAAAATTCCACACTGCTTTGGCTAGATCCAACAATTTCAATATATTCATTCAGTTCAAAATCTTTTCAGACGAGATTGGGCACGTTCAGGGTGGTATGGGCATAGACTAGTTCAAAATATTTTTTCTTTTTTTTTTTTTTTTAAGATTTTATTTATTTATTTGAGAGAGAGGGAGAAGCAGACTTCCTGCTGAGCAGTGAGCCCAACATGGGGCTCAATCCCAGGACCCTGGGATCATGACCTGAGCTGAAGGCAGATGCTTAACCAACTGAGCCACCCAGGTGTCCTAGCTCAAAATATTTTCAAATTTTTCTTTTTACCTCCTCTTTAATTCAGGGCTTATTTAGGAAGGTGATTTAATTTCCAAATATTTGGGAATTCCTCAGATATCTTCCTGTTAGTGATTTCTAATTTAATTCTGTTCTGGTCATAGAACATCTTTGTATTGTTTTCATTCTTTTAAATCATTTGAAACTTGTTTTATAGCCCATAATATGTACACCGGAAAATAATGCATATTATGCTGTTGTTGGGTGGTGGTCTATAAATGTCATTTAATCAAGTTAGTTGATAGTATTATGTACTTTTTTTATTTTTTTTTTTAAAGATTTTTTATTTATTTATTTGAGAGAGAGAGAATGAGAGACAGAGAGCATGAGAGGGAGGAGGGTCAGAGGGAGAAGCAGGGAGCCCGATGTGGGACTCGATCCCGGGACTCCAGGATCATTTTTTAAATTAAAGATTTTATTTATTTATTTGAGAGAGAGAGCAGGAATGGAGAAGAAAGGGAGAAGCAGGCTCCCTATGAGCAGGGAGCCTGACATGGGGCTGGATCCCAGGACCCTGGGATCATGACCCCAGCCAAAGGCAGATGCTTAACTCTTAACTGATTTTCTATTTTTATTATCATTTAATTATTGAAATATCTATACTTGAAAACTTGCCTGTATTTATTTCAATTTTACTAGGTTGTTTTTTTTTTTTTAAAGTAGGCTCCATGCCCAACATGGGGCTTGAACTCACAACCCCGAGATGGAGAGTTGCATGCTCCACCAGCTGAGCCAGCCAGGTGCCCCCTGACTTTCAGTTTATATTTCAGGCATTTTGAAACTATAAGAGTAATGGAGCTAGAAGACGACTGCTTTACTGTTGGATTCTCAAATGCCAGAAATAGAGGTCTCTCTCTCAGAATCATTCAATTTCAGCAGAGAAGAAACTTCCATCTCTTGCTGAACGGTAAATCTCTGGTTGGCAAGTGCACAGGGGTTGGGGAGGAGGGCATGTGTGTATGGGATTAAGTGAATGTTCCATATACAACAGGCCATTAATTTCACTGCCTTCCCTTCATGTCTCACTCCTGTCTTCTACAGTATTAAGCATTTCTGAGCCTGGAGCCAAACTGGCTCCTTTTTGTCCTTACCTACTATAAATGGCACCTGCTTCTGCTCTGATACAATAGCCATCCTCCTTCACCTTTCAAATTTTTGTTGAGATTCCTTGTTTGTTGTGGTCTTTCTCCTATTCTCTTTATTACTGTGGTTTTAAAAATGTAAATTTTTTTTAGCATTTTAATGCTGTCCAGAGAGATGTTTAACAAAAAGCACATTTTCTAGTCCTTTCTCTGCTAGTCATTTTGCTTAGCTGACCAAACACTGACATGATATCTGTAGCCCTTGCTGATCAATTACCACATGCTCCTGTGTATTAGCTTTTTCCAGATCTACCTCTTGAACCTACTTGTTGTTCTCACCTGCTCTCAGGTACCAATCCAGTGCCAGTTTACTCTCACAACTACTTAGAGCATCTTGCTTTGAACTGTGCTTTCATTATCTAGGGTTCAGTGTTGCACCCCATGACCAGTTATGACCCTTTCTTATCAATGATGTACAAAGAGAAAGGCATAGGAGCTTCCATATTTCTTTCTCTCCCCTAACTCTGGCTAGGGCAGATGGTAGGAAGAATTAAAAGAATAGGGGTGCCTAGCTGGCTCAGTTAGTAGAGCGTGCAACTCTTGATTCCAGGGTTCTGAGTTCGAGCCCCACACTGAGTATAGAGATTACTAGAAATAAAATCTTAAAAAAAAAAGAATTAAATATATTCATTAGTATTTTGATTTTAAGATATTAAACAATTCATATAGAAAGGAAATAGCACTCACTGAATAGATATGAATTTTAAGATTTATAAAGTCTCGAGTAGTCAACAAATAATCTGTAAACTATATCTTTTGCTAAATTAGGGACAGGATTATCAGTTGGATATAATTGATGAATACTGAGGATATCCAAAGGTCTTTTTTCAAATCAAGTACTTGTAAAGTATCAAGCCTACTGCAACCCTTGAACTCTGAAAATTTTTTTTCAATAATCCTAAAACATCTTTTTAAAAAAATGTTCACATCTCTGAAATTGGGTACATTAAGAAAAGTGCTTTCTTTTTCACAATGGTTTCTTACTATCTGATGAAATGTGATATATCCCGTTGTTCCCCTGCATTTTCTTTTTTTTTTTTTTAAAGATTTTATTTATTTATTTGACAGAGAGAGACACAGCGAGAGAAGGAACACAAGCAGGGGGAGTGAGAGAGGGAGAAGCAGGCTCCACGCAGAGCAGGGAGCCCGATGTGGGACTCAATCCCAGGACCCTGGGATCATGACCTGAGCCGAAGGCAGTCGCTTAACCGACTGAGCCACCCAGGCGCCCCCCCCTCCCTGTATTTTCATGTACAAGTTCCTTTTTTCCACAACCTTCCTTCCCATAATCCGTAAAATGCTTCACAAGGACTCTGATCATATTTCAATTGTATTAAGGAAGGTAATGCTTAAAAGAAAACAGTAAAAGCTAAATATAGTTAAAAACATTGATATTGTAAGTTATGCATAAAAGGAAATTTGGAAAAACAGGCTGTTTTATAATCACCTGAGATCTGAACTTCAAACCTTCCCCCAGCTTCATCACACGCGGGTTCTTGTGATCTTATTTGGCTCCAAATCTCAGTGAGATCCTATACATCAGGAAATTAGAAGACATATGTGATGAAAAAGTCGAATCCAAAACAGATACTCAGGTATGATCCATGATGGTAGGAGGAATTAGAGGCATTCATTACTCTAGAGATGGTGAAACAGAGTCACATCATTTGTGATACTGCCTTAGGGTATCCAAATAACTGAAGGATATTATGGAATGCTAAAGGGCAGATGCTCAGTCACCACCCTAATCATTCCATATGGAATGCTTGCCCAGGGATGGAGTCAAATATTCTGGAACTCTCAAAGAAAGGCAAATGTCTTCAATCTCTCTCCTTCATTCCTTAATAGAAATTAGCTGTTTCCCCAAAATTAATGTACAATTTCCCTGTTATCTATGTCCAGGTAACTGTTTCAGGTTACATTGTCAGGATATATCAGTTACAACCCCACCTTCCCAAGCTAATAAATAAGGCATCCATATTTTCCCCACCATTTTTCATATATGGATACTAATTATTGGTGGAAAACTTGAATATCGAACACTGGGTAGCCTCCTAAGAAATGCTTGTGGAATCATTAACTATCAGAAAATGAGGGCTGCTATCAGGAGCTCCTCGTTGAACAGTAAATTCCAATTTAGTTATGTATGCAATCACTTTTCTACTCTCAACTGTTGCTTGAGTTTCTTGGGTTAACTTCTAGGGGATGAATGTGTAACTTGGTGAGGTGTCCTACCTTCACACCCCAAGTGAATATGTGACGCTGTGCATATTTTAGGCCTGATCATCCCAAACATACTCTCCAAATATGTTTTAAAATGTTTTTGTGTAGCTATTTTTATACAAAGTACTTTCAACCAAATATAATTTTATAAAGAAGTTATAGGTCTATAGTGAGGCCTAAAGATTTAGGCTGGGGATGCTGTGAATACAAGCGGCTTTTGGCCGCATATTAAAACAAGAGACAAGCCCAAAGAGAAAAATATTAGAAACTTTCTCTCCTGACTTCTTTGTTTTATATAGTATAGAACATGAGTGCTGAAAAAAAATTAATGAGGTATTGAGGAATTAAATACATTTAAATATATTTCAACTTCATTTGCTGTGTTTCAACATGGTATGTACCCTACTTGGCTTTAGTTTGGCAGCAGGGGGTCATCTGAAGTGGTGAAATCTGGAAAAACTTCAACAGACTAGCTGTACCCAGGAAAAATAACTATTTATGTTCCTGAGCTGCTTTCTTGAGGGGAGAAATGGGGGGGGGTTCAACATCCTATAGCACATGGGGTATACCAGACAAGTAGCTCTTCTCCACCTTCTTGTTTTGTGGCCACAGACTTGTATATTTTGCAATAAACACAACAGATTTCATGCCCATAATATCTCCAACCACTCCCTCGACCTAAAACTAACATGTGCAGTCATAGTTTAAAGAGGCTAATCAGGGCTGGAAGGAAATATGAAAAACACAAGGCACAAGATTTGAAGAGAAACCAGTTTCAATTTCTCAGAGAACATGAACAAAGGGAAACATGTTCTGCTTACACAAATATAAAGTTCTTGCACCTAAAAAAGCTGGGTAGGACATGTAGTTCTAATAACACTGGCTGAACTACAAAGTACAGACATTTCACTGTACCCATATGAGGAACCAGAAGTCAATTTATTGTATAGCATAACAAAGAGCTTGGTACTTAAATACTTTAAATGAATGAATGGTTTTCAGTGAGGGAACATAAATGAGTAACTTTTACTATCTCTCTCCTGAGAATATAAAAGAATGATGTCAAAAATATTTAAGTCTTTACAGTATGAGCATATGACTGAAGACCTTATTTAATGGGATCTTTCCTATGAACCCGCTGGTGGATGTGGAGGTTGGAGCTCTGGCTGAAGCCCTTCCCACACTTGCTGCACTCATAGGGCTTCTCTCCAGTATGCACTCTCTGATGGATGAGGAGTTTTGAGCTCTGGCTAAATCCCTTCCCACACTTGCCACAGTGATAGGGCTTCTCTCCAGTGTGGACTCTGAGATGGATGCGGAGATCAGAGCTCTGGCTGAAGCCCTTCCCACACTCATAGCACTGGAAAGGCTTCTCGCCTGTGTGTATGCAGCGGTGAATGTGAAGGTTCGAACTCTGACTGAAGCCCTTCCCACACTCCCCACACTTGTAGGGCCTCTCCCCAGTGTGGACTCGCTGGTGGATGTGCAGGTTGGAGCGCTGACTGAAACTCATACCGCACTCCCCACACTCATAGGGCTTCTCGCCAGTGTGCACTCGCTGGTGGATATGCAGTTTGGAGCTCTGACTAAAGCCCTTTCCACACCTGTCACATTTGTAAGGCTTCTCGCCTGTATGGACTGCGTGATGAATGAGCAGACTTGAACTCCGAGTGAAGCCTTTCCCACACTTGTCACACTTATAGGGTTTCTCATCCGTGTGGACTGCTCGATGGATGAGGAGACTGGAGCTCCTTGTGAAGCCTTTCCCACACTGCTCACATTTGTAGGGCTTTTCTTCTGTGTGGTGTCTTTGATGAAGTAGTAGTTCTGAGTGCTCACTGAAGTCCTTACCACACTGACTACATCTGTGTAATTCCTCTGCAGTGTGGATTTTCTCACATGAATGACTGTCTGAGCTGTTGTTACGTCTCTTCCCAAGGTTGTAATGGTTACAGGGTTTCTCCTCTGTATGAGCTCTCCGATGACTACGACTGACCACTCGTGATTTCCAACCACAAATGTCTTTGCAGGTACAGTCAAAGAGATCCAAAGACTCTTTCAATTGGCCATTTTGGCATTTTGCCTCACCACTGACCAATGGTGAGACCAGTTCTGTTACGTTAGATGTAAGTTTAACTTGAAGGTTCTCTGAACAATGGTCCATGGGAGGACTTTCTCCCCGTAAGACTTTTCTCTCAGTGCTTTCTTCAGTTACAGATAGACTTTTGCTTTTCTGAGGCTCCTGGGGCTCATTTTTACAGAACGTCACTGAGGAGTCCTGTGTGGCCATTTGGCTTGGGACTTTCAAAGACAAATATTCTTCATTTGCCATGTTTTTGTAATCATCACTTTGAAGAGTTACCACACTGCTCGTTTCTGGAAATATAGAAGATGCTTCTCCCTACTTCTGATAAGGGGAAAAATCTAGTTCAGGATTCCTGTACACGTCTCCTGGAAGATTCACAATATAATCCTGACTCGGTTATTGTACTGGCCATATCTTTAAAATTAGCCAGCAGAAAAGCCCCTATGTAATAGATCGCTAAGTCCTTTCTCTTGAAGATTCTCCATAGAATTTTCTTTCAAGTCTCCTAGGGAACAAAGAGAATTCAGTGATAAGAACACACAAAGAGTATATTTCAAAATTTTATTTTTTTAAAGATTTTATTTATTCATCAGAGAGGGAGAGAGAGAGCACAAGTAGGGGGAGGGGCAGAGGCAGAGGGAGAAGAAGGCTCCCTACTGAGCAGGGAGCCTGATGCAGAACTCCATCCCAGGACACTGGGATCATGACCTGAGCTGAAGGCAGACGCTTAGCCAACTGAGCCACCCAAGCGTCCCAGATTTCAAGATATTAGAACTGGATTGCCTAATGCCTGAAGATTTAGTAACTAGGAAAAAGTTCAGTCTTGTCCTTATAGTCATGTCCTTTGGGTTAATACCAGAAAGAGAAAGCTTAGCTGTATAAAACAGCTTATACACAAAATCTTGTCTTGGCTTTTAAGCATAGCCAGTAAAAGTGTTCTTTCCCTACCCTGCAGAGGCTATGAATCCCATGTCCTTGTCACAAATAACATTTCATTTCACTTTACTTCATTTTACTTTAAATTTGTATTTAATTGGTAACCCACTCTAATAGGTGCTGAGGATACAAAGAAGAAAATAGAAATTCTTTTGCTAAGCAAGCTAGAGCCTACTGGAAGAAAAAAAAAAAATCAACCGTGGTAACGCTCTAAGTGCAACAATAGATACATGCACAACGAGCCGTGGGAGCACAGAGTAGGGGCATTTGACCCAAATCTTGGGGAAGAATTCTGGGAACAAATATAAGGGAGAGAAAAAAAAGTGAAAATGTAGAGAAAATATGACACGCTCAGGAAAACTATATGCAACTTCTTGTGGAGGATATAAAACAGGTGACAGTGGTAAAGAACATGCCCTGGAGAAGAATGCAGGAGCCCAAACAAAGGGTTTGGCGAGTACTACTAAGGAGTTAGGGCTACAACCCTCAGGGATTTAAAGTTTAATGACTTCAGTGGAGAGTGAAATGCCTGACTTTGTGATTATAAACACCTTCAGAAATAACCAAGACTTTAGGTAGAACAACAACTGCTGCAGCAAATCAGAAACAAAGTGATAAGGATGGTTAAGAAGAGAAAGGGAGAGATTCATTCTAAATCATGTGATGACTGACTAAATGTGGAAGGAGGCACCCAGCATGATCCTCATGTTCCTTGCTTGAGTGACCAGGTATGAAAGTGTAAATGGTAAGACAGCCTGGAGTTGGGAAGAGGGGACCAATAAACACAAACTTTGACTTGGTTAATTTGTGGTGCTGGTGGAACATTCTTGAACTGTTCAGTAATATGGGTCTAGAACTCCGAGAGAGAACTGTGCTAGGAGTACAGATTTTAGACTTACTAGTATGTATGTCAGTCATAACAATTAGAACGAATATCTTAATATTACACTGAGATGACAAAAAAGTCCACAATAGTCTTGGAAAAATAGAAAGTTTGCAATCAGCAGGATAATGTTGAGGAACAGAAATGTTGAGGATAATGTTGAGGAGCAGAAAATGTTCAGGAACTCCTAGATGATAAAGAGCAGACGGATAAGAAATGATGGAGATACTAGGAAAAAAACCCCAAACACACAGCTCAAATCACATACAGAAGGCTTCCAAAAGACTAAGAGATCTTCTCAACAAGTCCTAGAAATTCAAATTCCAAACTCAGAAACAACAATTATAAAGTAAGAGAGGTTGATCTTGGAAACAGGTTTATTAATTCACATTAGGCCTTTCTTTCTCCCTCCCTCCCTTCCTTTCCTATTCATTCATTCATTCATTCATTCAAGTAATCTCTACACCCAATGTGGGGCTCAAACTCATGACCCCAAGATCAAGAGTCACATGCTCTTCCAGATGAGCCAGCCAGGTGCCCCTCATGTTAGGCATTTCTAATGGCTGGACCAGTTGTTGCCATTTGCAGCACCACTCTCCCAAACACCTTCCCTACAAAAACTGAAATACTGGGTGGCTAAGGGTAGTGGCCCCACATAAGCCTCAAGAACAAAATAAATGGCCAAAAGAAATGCCAAAGAAGGGGCGCCTGGGTGGCTCAGTCGTTAAGCATCTGCCTTTGGCTCGGGTCATGATCCCAGGGTCCTGGGATTGAGCCCCGCATCGGGCTCCCTGCTCAGAGGGAGGCCTGCTTCTCCCTCTCCCACTCCCCCTGCTTGTGTTCCCTCTCTCGCTGTGTCTCTCTCTCTCTGTCAAATAAGTAAATAAAATCTCCAAAAAAAAAAAAAAAGCCAAAGAAAGACTCCTAATGGTATTATTTGGGCTGGAGAGAATAGCAGAAGTTGAGGTAATACTGAACCTGCACAATGACAGCGTTGATAAAGTACAAAAAGAAGCAAGTGACTCCACATCTGCCCAGGATAAAGGCTCAAGGTAACCCCTGAAGTGGGATTTCTGACAAGGGAGATATCTCAGAGCTGGAGATTGAGAAGCGGGGGATGTCCCAGGTAACTTACTGGACTGAAAAGGCAACATCAAAAAGGTGGTTGTAGAAGCACCCCCCATGTGGATTCTTATAGCCACCTCAAGCCCAATCAGCAGAAGCCTCCTCTATTAAGAACAGCATGCACGCACCAAAGAGGGTCAAGCATCAGCTGAGGATGTATACTCCAGTATCATACTGTGAACATAAGACTTTTGAAAAAAACATATGAGACGATAAAAACAATATAAGCAGACCAAAAAAAAAGTAGAAAATGAACATAAATGAAGATTGGCATAAACTAAAGAAATAACAAACAGAGGAAACAGAATTTAAATGGTACCTAATTAAAATCCCAGAGAAATCTGAGAGGGTATCACATCTAGAAAAACAACATAATATAATAATAAAATATAAACACATTGCTAAGAAAAATAATCAGAATTCTTTTAAATTAATACAAGGATCGAAAAAGATGACAATTTTAAGAACTAAGACCTACCATGCCCATTTGAAGCACTCAGGCACTAGTTGGACAATCTCATGTAAGAGGAACTCCTAGGACATCTACACATGAGGAAACCCAAGGATGAAGAAATTAAGTAACTTGTGTCATGTCAGAGCTACTGTCAGGGAGGCTGATCTTAAGGTCTGCAGTCTAGAATGGGTCGAGTAGCAAAATTAACACATGGTTAAGTTGGAAGACTGAGGGGTCGAGTAGCAAAATTAACACATGGTTAAGTTGGAAGACTGAGGGGTCGAGTAGCAAAATTAACACATGGTTAAGTTGGAAGACTGAGGGGTCCTCCTTAGAATGTGGAATAAAAAGGACAGACAGATGGAAAGATAAAAGTAAAAGCCCATATTGTAGGAGTTCCATGAATATAATGAAGACAAAATGAAGGGAGGGAAATGATCAAAGCAGTAATAGATAAAAATGTTTCTTAGAATTCACAATTCACGGCTCACTGAATGCTTTAAGTTGTGTGGGAAACCTCTGGATTTCAAGGAAAAAAGAATTCCAGAAAATGCTAAAAGCATCCAGACAGAAATGGCAGGTTGTGTGCAAATAAATGAGCGTTATATTGACACTGAACTAACAATCAGTAATACTGGATACCTAAAGATAATTGAGCAATATCTTCCAATTTTGTAGAAAAAGTGATTGTGAAAAAGATGATACATGATACAAGAAATAGCAGTGAGCAAAGAAGTCAATAAAACAGTGAAGCTGAATCATTTGTTGCTACATAAAACAGTAATAATTAACCAAATTAACCCAAATGCTATAAAACAGTATGGGACGAAAATCACTCCAAATAAAATATATTTTAAAAAGCAAGCATTAGCTTTAGGAAAGGAAAAAAAAAAAAGGAAATATAATCATAGTACACTATTCGACCCTGCAGGGAACAAGAGTTACAAGGTCAAAGCAATGTAAGCATTAATCACTGATGTGACCCTGACATAAAATCTTGGGAGGATGCGCATGTTGGGGGAATTAATGTAAAAGGTCTAAATCCTCCTCTATGATGTAGAAAAGTCAATACAGTATAAAATATTGATCAACTGAAAAACAGTAGTATATTATAATAAGCTCAAACTGGACTGAGATACCATTTTCCACTTGTTACCCTGGCAAAAACCCAAAGCCTGAAGCCACACTGCTTGTGAGTGTAAATTCGTATCACCCTCCAAGAAGGACATCTATCAAAATCATAAATGTATGCACTCAGCATTCCAGCTTGCGGGTTTTATTTTTCAGATTTCCAGGCAGAGTTGTGAAATGATACTTGCACAAGATTTACTCACTGCAGATGACTTGTGACAGCAAATGACCATAACCTGGTAGAGAGGAGTTAGGGACACGATGAAAGGCTTATACTGTGCACCTTTTTATTTGTGTAGTATAACTTTAATAATTTAAAAACATTTAGTACATTTGGGAACTTTGTTTTCTTTGCTGCTTGCACATAATTTATTTTCTGCCTTTTCTCAGAATGTTCAAAATTTTCATTGTACATTTTTTCCAGCTTTATTTAGGTATAACTGACAAGTAATACCGTGTACCTTTTTATGCCTTTTTTTTTTTCCTTAAACCAATGTGAATGTATTTGTTCCTTAAAAAAAAAAGTAAGTTGCGGGGCACCTGGGTGGCTCAGTTGGTTAAGCATTTGACTTCAGCTCAGGTCATAATCTTGGGATCCCTGGGATCGAGCCCTCGTGTCAGGCTCTGTGCTCATCGGGGAGTCTGCTTCTCCCCCTGCTCGTGCTCTCTCTCTCTCAAAATCTTAAAAAAAAATTAGTAGCTGCCTAAATGTCTTATTTGGAAATATGAAGGCAAATACAATAAGGTACAGCTGAAGGGATTAAAACCAAGTGACTATGAGAAGCTACCCTGTGGCATAAGGAGCAGCAGAACAGGGAGACTGGCTTTTGTAATAAGACTTTTGATACAACTGGTTTTACCTAGGTGAATGTATTATTTTGTTCACAAAGTTTAAAAGTAATGGCAAAAAGAAAAAGGAAAAAGAAAAACTGCAGTTTGGAACGTTAAGTCATGTGCTGGGCCAAAGTTATTAAATGGTCGAAGGACACTGCCTCAACATCCTTGCTGTACAATGCTTGGGAATGACTGCAAAAATGGCAGGTCTATGAAAGTCAGTGGGGGAGACACTGTATTAATGGTAGTTTTTTTTTTTTTTTTTTTTTTTAAAGATTTTATTTATTTGAGAGAGAAGGAGAGCACAAGCAGGGGAGGGTCAGAGGGAGAGGGAGAAGCAGGCTCCTGGCTGAGCAGGGAGCCCGACGTGGGGCTTGATCCCAGGACCCTGAGATCATGACCTGAGCCGAAGGCAGACATTTAACCGACTAAGCCACCCAGGCGCCCCAATGGTAGGTTTTATAAATAGTTATGAAACCTTGTGATACTAGTTTTTAAAAAATATTTAAAATAAAGAATGAATATTTATATCAGAAGAAAATGCTGATGTAATGAGACAAGGGGTCCTTTTACAGGGAGTATTTATGTCATAACAGAGATCTCTAAGACATACTGCATAAGATTGCCAGTTGAAAAATACAGTATAATCTCATTAAATTTTAACACATATTTGTAATATACACACCTATGTATGGAGTACATAAAAAGATACACAAACTATTATTAGTGATATCATTTCACAATACTTCTGTGTTGATTCTTTTAAATTTTTATATCTTACCTGCATTATAAAATGTTGGACAACCACGTTCAATTTTTTATCAATTAAAAATGAAAACCTAGGGGCACCTGGGTGGCTCAGGGATCGAGTCCCGCATCGGGCTCCCTGCTCCACGGGAAGCCTGCTTCTCCCTCTCCCACTCCCCCTGCATGTATTCCCTCTCTCGCTGTGTCCCTGTCAAATAAATAAATAAAATCTTAAAAAAAACAAAAATGGAAACCTAGCGCCAAGCTTGAAACCGGAAGCACATCCTACTTCATTTTTGCCCCACTGCAAACCACTTTCTACACAGCAATCCCATTGATAGTGGGTAAATCGGATCATATCACCCTGTTGTCCACTGGCTTCCCACTGAACTTAGCGTGAATTCACACTTTTTACCAGTGCCTTCAATGCCACAAATGAGCACCATATCTGCCCACCATATCTCCCGCCTTTGTTTTTCCCAGGTGCTCCCTGTATTCTCACCACGCTCCTTCCAGATTTCAGATTTTCCTTTGTACTATTCTCTCTGCTTGGAATATTCTTACCCTAATCAGTCACCTGTTTCATGCCTATTAAGCCTTTAGATCTCAGTTGAAATGTCATGTCAGAGGCTTTCCCTGAAACTTTCTTTTTTTTTTTTTTAAAGGTTTTATTTATTTATTTGAGAGAGAGAATGAGAGAGAGAGCATGAGGGGGGGGAGGGTCAGAGGGAGAAACAGATTCCCTGCTGAGCAGGGAGCCTGATGTGGGACTCGATCCTGGGACTCAATCCTGGGATTCCAGGATCATGACCTGAGCCGAAGGCAGTTGTTTAACCAACTGAGCCACTCAGGCACCCCTCCCTGAAACTTTCAACAATACATAATATTATCACTCTTGTCCCATCCCATGCCTTCGTTTTCTCAGGGCTCACTATTCTATCTTTCACAGGACTTAGCAATTTATAATAATATATTGTGTTTACTTAATGCCTCTTTTACAAGACTGTAAGACACATCTCTTCTTTGCTAAACTCCATAGTAGTCAAATTTTAAATCTTGACTATGTATACCCAGCACAGGAAGTATTAAATACATTGCCTTCCCTCCAGAAACTTGGCTGGAAACAAGGAAAATAAATCAGACTTGCAGATCCAATGGTTAATATAAAAGCATAAAAAAAAAAAAAATACCCAATCAGGTCTGATGAGACTGTGAGATATAAATTGAAAGCTCTGAGAAGGAATGGTCAGAAGTTTCACACTAGACTTCAAATAAAATCTTAAAGGACAAAATTAATCAGGAACCAGAGTATCATAACCATCAAAGATTCCAGAGAAAGCCAAGCAGGGAGTTTTGAGGCTCTAAACCAGCTACTAAAGGTAATTCCAGGTTTTTATGCAAAGAGTGACAAGATAAATGATATATTAGGGGAGATAAGTCTACTCACAACATCTACCTTGAGCCTGAAGAATGATGTCAACGATCTGTCTCATTGTTACCATTGTTAGCATGAAGTGGACCTATTTTAGAGTGCTGTCTGTGGGACTTAAGTGTTAATAAATTTAAAAGAACTTAAAGTCAAAAAAGAATTGGTGAGAGGATTACAGATGCTGGGGATGGCAAGGGACAAACTTAATAATGGCTTATTTCTAACCTAGGGGGCTGGTAGAATGTTAATACTGACAAAAGTGGGAATATGAGAAGTTAAAAAGGAAAGTAACTTAGAAAATTCTCAATACACTGAATGTGAAGTGACACTGGATATTCAAGGGTAGATAGCCCATAGCCAAGAAAGTACATGGGAATAGAGTTTCATATGAGGATAGGAAATAAAGACATTAGGGTTATCACAGTAGAAAGGATAGTTGAGGCCATTTATGTGTGCGCCAGCTCTTCGAGGGAGGCAGACAAGTGTTCAGATACAGTGTACATTCTCAACAGGGGTACTACTGACACCAAGGGGGAGATAACCAAAAAAAAAGTGGAGAAACATTGATAGATGGTGATCTAAAGGCAAAGGGCCTTTTAAGATCTCCAAAGTTAGAGGAAAGACAGAGAAGCCAGTGAACATGTAGAGAAAAGGAACAGGAGAAAGGCCAGAGGAAGCAAGAAAACAATGACTTCATACATGTCAAAAAGTTTGAAGGTTAAGGTGAACACTATCAAAGCCATCAGAAGAATTGGTAATAGTAAATCTTGAAGAAAAATTAAAAAAGGAAAAGCTCTGAAAGGGACAAAAGTTTAATAGTGACCTCCAGCTGAACAATTCTGGTACAAAGAGCACAGGCATTAGGTTTACATAAAGAAAATGGAAACACAGGACTCTGACTACTTACAGGGACCAATTCACTCTGTGGTGCTTGTCTTACCTCCCAGGTGTAGCTGAAAACAATGGTTTGAGAGCCACAGTTATGAAAGAACCATGTGGACAGAGGCAGGAAAAAGCCCTGAAAGCCACCATTACAGGCTACTTCTTTTTGGTGGTTTTTGTACAATGTCAGTTTTCACTACAATATGGCAATTTCACATGGTTTAATCTAGTAGGTATATATGTATCTTACATCTAATTAAAAATTCTTTATCATTTTTTTTTTTAAAGATTTTATTTATTTATTTGACAGAGAAAGAGAGCACAAGCAGAAGGAGAGGGAGAAGCAGCCGATGCGGGGCTCGATCCCAGGACCCTGGGATCATGACCTGAGCCGAAGGCAGATGCCCAAATGACTGAGCCACCCAGGCACCCCATATCATTATATTTTTTAATGGGTACACATTTTTCTCTTGTATATTCCACTATAATTTGTATAACCAACACCCTGTGACACATTTGGTGAGTAATTTTTTTCACTATTTTAAATAATTCTACAATGACTTATCTTTTTCCACAATTTTCAGTTGAAGTTACTAATTATTTCCTTACGATACCTAAAAATGAATTATTACATCAAAAATGTTTAATGCTCTTTGATTCAAGCAGTCAAAATGTTTTTGAGAAAAACTGTGTCAATTATACTCATATCTTTCTCTATGGTATGAAATTTTGTCTCATCACAAGTATTGTCTGATATTCAGAAGGGGAGATGGATGAATCCCTGAATGGGAAGAAAAGAAGCAATGGAAACTAGATACTGTAGGGTGGGGATATTTAATGAAAATAAAGTCCAAGCAAAAATGGTACAAAGCCAATGTGGGGAAAATGTGGGAAAAGATAAGAGTACCAATAAGAAGGTCAGTGTGTACGGGAAAGACCACAACCATCTGAAAAGGAAGAGGGGGAATAAGTGAAGAGACAAAGGTATATCAGTATGTGCAAAGTATCCTTTTGATGCCCTGGCTTTCTCCACAAACCAGAGAACTTCAGAGAGAACTCAGAATATTTCAAAAGGGACTCCTCTTCCATGTATTAGCCTGAGCCTGTAATTTGCCATGGTGTCTAGCTGATTTCTTTGGAGTTCATTCGCCATGATACAATGATCTTCACCCTGCTCTGAGAGATTACTTCTGGGTAACAGAGGGATTGGGTAACTGTGCAGAAAGCAAAATCAGTCCCAAGAGATGGTTTTATAAGGGATATGGTTTCTAAGACGACTCAGTAAAGCTACATTCTTCAATTCTTAACAAGCCAAATTCTTTGGCTGCTTAAAATAATCAGAAACATCCTTTGTGCCAAAAGGAAACTTTTGATTCCTAACCCACAATCCCTGGGGCCTCATTACTATTTAAAATTGAAGAAACAAAGAGTCCAGTGGGCAGGTGTCCAGGCTCATGTTCTTACCTACGGAGACCAACTGGCTGTTGTTCTCCAGCATCACAGCTTGGTGTAGCTTCCTCTGAGCGGGGTCCCGGCAGCCCCGCTCCTCCTCAGTGAAGCCCCCAGAGACATCCTTGAATGTTACCAGTTCCTAAAACATTAAGCAAATTCCTCCTCAACTGACAACTGTTTGCACAAATGCCCTGGAAGGACTGTGGGGCTAGTAGCATTGGACAAAGTGAGAAGGGGACAGAAGAAGAGTACAGTGCAGGGAGCTGAGTCATCTAAGTCAAGTTTTGTTGGAACAGCTTTCCTTTCTCATCTACTTGGCTACTTCTATCCAAATCCTTCCCCTCCTGCCCACAACTCACTCAAGCTCAAGCTGTCCAGTTACTGAATCTTTCTTTGTCACTGTCATTTCACGGTCATTGCTGAGTTGTCCTTTCCACCCCATTCCGACCATTATTCTGACAACCTCAACACTCAAGAGAACAATTTGCTGACTGCTCTAACCTCACATTTCTTAATTTCTTTATAGTGCTCATGATCTCTGCCTCATTTCTTCACGCTCAAAAACCATGACCAGGGCCGTTTCACTATGTGGACCACTCTGCTTTTGAAATATTAATCTCTTAATATCCTACTCCTTAAAAACATCTTCCTGATCCTGGGGCGCATGGGTGGCTCAGTCGTTAAGCGCCTGCCTTCTGCTCAGGTCATGATCCCAGGGTCCTGGGATCGAGCCCCGCATCGGGCTTCCCTGCTCAGCAGGAGGCCTGCTTCTCCCTCTCCCACTCCCCCTGCTTGTGTTCCCTCTCTCACTGTGTGTCTCTCTGTCAAATAAATAAATAAAATCTTTATAAAAAATTAAAAAACAAAACAAAACAAAAAAACATCTTCCTGATCTTTTTGCTCTTCCTCTTCCATCACACCTGCTTTATCAAGATCACCACCCTCAACTCTTCCTCTTTTTTCCTTTCAGCCAAAGTATACTTCCGATCTCAAATCTTTCCCTAGTCCTATCAATCATATGTCCTTTCTTGTTCTAAACTAAGTAGTTGAACATTCCTGGAAAAAAGAAAATAGCACACATACACAAACCATGATACTCTCCTTAGGTATTCCCAAATATTTACAGCCAGCCCTGTTTGTCCTCACCTGCAGGCTCCAAATCTCTACCTAACATCTGCACTTAGATGTCTAGGAGGCACTTAAAATTTAATAGGCCCCAACGGAACTCTTGCTCCCAACAATCTCCATCAATATCTGCTCTTCCCTAGGGGTCCCCACTTATAATAAATGGCCAGAAAACCCACCCAATTGCTGAAGCCAGTCTTAGAAGTCATTTTGATTCTCTCCTCTCTCCCTCACATTTTATCCATCACCAAGTCCTACCTCTAAAATGTATCAGAATCTACCCACTTCTCTCCACCTTGCACAGTTATGGTTATAAGCCCCAGCCATCATGTAGTCCCAACTGTACCAACCTCCCAGTTTGTCTCTCTGCTTCCATACTTGCTGTCCAACACAATGAATTTTCTACATAGTAGCCAGGGTGATCCTTTAAAACATATACCACATCAGGCATGAAACCCTCCAAAGGCTTTGCAATGGACATCAAGTAAAATCTAGATGCTTCATCTTGACCTGCAAGGTTTTATAGACTGGGTCCTGTCATTTCTCCAACCTCAGCCTGAATCACTCCTCCCTATGTATCACACTCAGCCCCAGTGACCTTGCAGGTCCTTGACAACATCAAACCCATCCCAACTTAGGGCCTTTGCACTGGCTGTCCCCTCTGCCCAGAACGTTCTTTTCCCACATCTTCACACGCCTGGCTCCTTATCATTCAGGTCTCAGCCAAATCGCTACTCCTCAGAGAAGCATTTCCTTGACTGTCTAATCCACAGTGGCACCCAGAAACTACCACTTCTTGTTTTAATTTCTTTGTACTACTTATGTCTTATCCCATTTTCTTATTTATTCATTTGCTTTCTTATTTAACTGTCTCTCCCCACTAAGATATATATTCCTTAAGAACAGAGAGATATTTGATCCTTGCATCCCAAGGCCTCAAGCAATGCCTGGCATCTAACAGGAATCCAGGCGTTTATTTAGTTAACTTCACAGTGACTCTGGTTCCTTCCAGGGTTCTGTTGATGGAGCAACACTTCTCAAACTACCTCTGGTGAAGGACAAGTTTATTTTAAAAAGTTTCTAATATGTCACACTTTTGTCAGATATTTTTACAAAATACAATAAAAAAGAGTTACTAGAAATAAAAACCCAGATGTATAAAATACCAATGCCATTTTAAAAAATATTAGATTTGACGGACATAACATTTTTAAACACTCTTTAGTTTCTCTCCTTATGTCTTTGCAGACTGGTAACAAGCAGCAGTCTGTGGACTGGCACCAGCCTTCGGGCCACACCCTGAAAAGCAGAATGACAGAATACACACAAAATGACTAAGAACCAAGTGAAGCCAAGGAAGCAGCTCAACTCTGGGCCAGGGAAGTACCTGATAACCTTCAGAACTCCCAACACCTCAGGCCTGAAGCTGAAGGGGCACTACTCACACGCTCCTCAGGAATCTGAAGAAAACCAGGCTGTTTGCAGGAGTGACAGGACTACCCTACTTATCACCAGTGGAGAAGGTAATGATGAGGAAAGGTGGCAGTTTCCTCCCAAGCTCTCCTCTCAAGGTCTTGGGTATCCACTGTGTCTGAGGTGAAAGAGATGAGATTGGGCTCAAGAAGCCTGCAAGTCCAGCGGCACCTGGGTGGCTGTTGGTTAAGCATCCATCTCTTGATTTCAGCTCAGGTCATGCTCTCAGGGTCCTGGGATTGAGCCCCGTGTTGGGCTTCATGCTCAGTGGGGAGTCTGCTTGAGGATTCTCTCTCTTCCTCTGCCCCTACCCCGCCATGCGCTCTCTCTCTCCCCCTCTCTAAAATAAATAAATAAATGTTAAAAAAAAAAAAAAAAAAAGCCTGCAAGTCCCTGCG
This sequence comes from Mirounga angustirostris, assembly GCF_029215605.1. Lineage (NCBI taxonomy): Eukaryota > Metazoa > Chordata > Mammalia > Carnivora > Phocidae > Mirounga > Mirounga angustirostris. The sequence goes on along the minus strand of NW_026991714.1, from coordinate 117,626,157 downwards.
CAAAGGTGGGACAGAGAAGGGGTAGAAGTGTAGGTTGCTGCCTCAGGGAGCCATACATACACCCACTAGGACAACAGCGCCTGGGGTACATCGGAGCAGTAGAATTAGCCACTCCTCTCAATCAGACTTTCTTCTCAGCCTCAGAGAACAAGGTTTCTTTCTGTCCAAGGCTAACCTCTCCTGATGCATTCTAGCTCCAATCCTTTTCTTCCTTCTGAAATTCAAGTCCATCAATTATCTTTTTTCCCTTTCATTTCTGATTCATTTTTCCACTCAGTCATCTGGATGGTCTAAGACTCCTACCCAATCTCAATAATATTCAAACCACTTCAGATCTTGTCAACTCATGTCCCAAATCTCCCACCATAGTATTACCTCTTCTTTATTTTCACTGCCACTGTTCCATGTAAGGCCCTCATTTCATACCTAGACCACAATAACTCCTTACCAAGTCTTTAAAGTACAAGTTTTGTCATCTTTCAATCCATAGACTGAAAGACAGAATCATTACTTTTTTAAGATCTCACAAAGTGGTGGGGAGAATTCCATGCCAAGAATGGAAAGGGCACATACACATATATATAATATATAAATTTTTTTTTTTGAAATGACATATTGATGGACTAGATTGGAGATTACTGGATAAGAAATGGTGGAACAGTGGGCCAAATGAAAGGAATCAGTGTGACAAAGGAAAAGGGAAAGAAAATAGTGGTTCTGCTAAAGACAAAGGGGGGAATGAAGGAATCTGAATAATGAAGAGTCGTGTCCCCCGCCCCCCTATCAGTGGAGCTAATAAGTTACACCCAAGGTGGACTCAGTATCCTGAAGGCCAACCAAAGGGGAAGGTCATGGGACTAGTAGTTTCCTGTTCCCACCTGACAAATTTCCAACTTTTTAAAACTACATATATCATGTGGCTTTCCACTTCCTTTTCAGAGCCCATCCTCGCTGGATCCAACAATTTACTTAGAGGTAGGAAACAGTAATGCTGAAGTCAGGAGGTGGACAAGATCTGTCATCACAGAGGATTACCTGCAGTCAACCAGATGTCATGCTGTAGTCTAGAATAGCCCTTTACATGCTGCTTCTGCCTTGACTTGTATTTCTCACATCCATTTTGCAACTCCTTCTAGTTTCAGGACAATCAACAACTGCCTTTCTGAAGCATGAAGATAAGTTAAATGTTTCCTCCTCCAAGATCTCATAGTATTTTTCCCATCTCTCTACCAAAGCTATAAAATCTGTCTTCCAAATTAGCTACAAGATTCTAAAGGATAGGGGCCATGTTCCGCTAATCTTTAAATCCCCAGCAACTAGCTCAACTGACTAGGAATCTAAATGATATTTATAAATTCACATTCAACTTAAATGAATAATGAAAAGATACAAGTAAAACTGAACTTCAGGATCATCAAAGGAAACTCTTAATTTTACAGATGAGAAAACCAAGGCTCATGATAGTGAAGTGACTTACTCAAGGTCACAAAGGGAGGGGTTAAATTGGGACTCCTGCCTTTCAGCAGACTCAAGGAGAATGTCTGGTTTATAAGAGAACACTCAATAAATATCGGTGGAATGAAATCCTTTCTTTAAATTCAAGTTATTAACATATACCAGAATCTCAAAATTTCACTATATTAGCAATCCCCATCGTTGTGATAAACAATCTTCATCAGGGACCAGGTAGAGGAAAAAGGAAGGAAAATACAGAGAGCACAGGGTCTTATTCACATTAATTTCCCTTGAAGTCCTCAATTCCTTTTCAAGGCACAGAGATGGCATTCTCAGGACCTTGAGGCAGCTTACTGCCTTCTAAGCCCATTTTTATAAGAGCTCATGTTCTCTTTCTATGTATATAAGAACTGTATTTGCCAAGCAAGTTTGCTGGTAGTGGTGTTAAGAAACAATTGTTTCTTCCTTAAAATCCAGCCTGATATTTCATTCAAGGAACTTCTGGTGTAATTGACCTCTTTAGCTCTGGAGAGGGAATAGCATGGAGTTGGAAGACATGGGCTTTCCTCTGACTCTGCTGCTCTGCAACAGAGGACACGGTGTTTGCCTTCAGCTTTCTCAGAATTAGAGCTCTCCTTGGTAAAATGCCAGCACCAAGGCAGAGAGGGGGCTGGCTGATCCCTTCCATTTCCAACATTCTATGATTCTAAGTGTCAATCTTGAGGTAACTTTCTAGGAATGGTTTTATAGAGACAAATGAGTAATCAGTTTCTTAAAAAGTGCTCCTCGGTAATTTAACAATTTATTGTACCAATTAAACATGTAGATATGTTGGTAAAGGGAATGAAGCAATCAAAGCATAAAAGATGAATAACCCATCTTACCTACCTTAATGATGCTCACATCGAGTATGTAGAGAAATATCTCACAATAAATCCAACAAATCGTTGGGTGTACAAAGGCCAATGGGATTAAAAAAAATTGAAATTCTTTTAGTAGGTTTGGGGTTGGGGGAAGTGCCTACGACTCTTAATTCTTAAAAAACACCACAGATAACTCTGATGAATATCTTGGTTAAGAAGCATTTCTGGGACTGATTTGGTAACTACTGCGCTGGCATTTAACAAATTTTTTTAATGTTTAATAAATGGTTATTGTTAATATGTATATTTTATTTTTTTCATACATGGAATCTGCTCATGAAGAAAAGCACCATAATTTATAATTGTTTGTCTTCCTGAGACTACTGAACACTGGCCAGAGCATGTGATAACTGAATAACTTTTAATATGAGTGAAATGTCTTGGCAGGAAAAGGGTGACTTTGAGAGAGAACCAGGCAAAGATGCTGTGTGGAGTCTTTCAATAGAATAGCTGAGTGCTTTGGGGAGTGGGCCAAGTTCATAGAGGGAGGGTGGTTCAGTAAAAATGATGTGGAATTTAAAGTAAGCAGCCACATGTGCAGACTCTGGCCACATCATTTGATAGCTACATGTCCTCAGTATATTAATGTTCTTACACCCATATTTATAAAATGTATGTCTCACACTGAAGTCTGACAATAAAAATAAAGTACAGAACAAACACAGGACCTGACACCAGATAGGTGTCAATTAATGCTGATGTTCTTCCTTTGTTCCAAGCAAGAAAGGTTATGTTCATTCTCAGAGAGATGGCATTTTCAGAGAAGAAACCCCAACTCACCTGGAACTTGGTCATTTCCTCCTCTCAGGAAGGACAGAATCCTGGAAAAGTAGAGTTAGAGAAAGAGAAAAAGCCATGAATATCAAGTCCACCTTGCAGGATACAGAGTAGCCAGTCCAGCAAGACTGTAGGAAAAAAGTTACTCTGCTCCTGCTACTAACCTCTTTTCAGTCAACCCTTCACACGCTCTCTCCTGAGATGCCTTCCTAGTCTCCCCCAGGCTGCACCTCCCTCGCCTCTCTCCACAGGGTTTTGGATTAAACAGTCCAAGCCTCCCCGCCAAACCCACGAGGGTGAATAAATTCCGCTGCCCCCAGCAACACTAAGATGTGTCAATTTCCTCAGGGTTTCTGATTTCTGCCCTAAAGTTCGAGAAAGACCGGTAGGAGCTCTCGGCTTGGATGCTTTGCCTCAGAATGGATTTCGACTCCCTGAGGTGCCTTCCCTGACCTGCCTCATTTCTGGGGTGGGAGGACAGTGTTGTGGGGACAGAAACCTCGGTCCCTCAAAGAGGCCCCTCTAGGTCGCCTAACGTCCACCGAAAACCGTGGAATAAGGCCAGTCACCGGCACAGAAATGGCCGGTGCGACCAACTACGAAGCCTCCAGGCCGGCCAAAGTCAGAGCTCAGCCGGGCGAAGGATGGATCCCTCGGAGCCGCAGCCACTTCTGCGCTGGGGGCGCTTAGACTCAGGTGATCACAGTCAGGTCCGGCGGACAGAGCGGCGGTCGCGACGCTCGGACGCACGTGCGACCCCGGGCCGCACCTCCTGCAGGTCGCGCGCCCTCCCACAGCAGCCCAACCAGGTTTCCGGATCTCAGCGGCCCTGCACCTCCCCCGAGGCACTCCCACATCCCAACCACCAGACGCCTCCCTGCCCGCGGCGCTGGCTGTCCTGTCCCGCACGTCTCACCTCCCACGTGGAATACGATACCTGGAAAAGCAGGACTCCCGACACTGACCCGCACCCGCTCCTACGGGCTCGGAACTACAAGTCCCAGAAAGCTGGGGGATGGCCACGCCCATTTCCGACGCACGCTTCCGGCGCTGGTCCGGACTTGGCGGGCTGTGACGCCGAGGGTTGTTGCTTTACGCCGGCGTCTGCTTGTTCGCTGTTCTTTGAGGTTAGAGGCTAATTTGTTCAAGTTCCCTTACTTTTTTTTGTTGCTGTTGTTAAACAAACGCGTAAGAATTATTTTAGGAATACCCATTAAAGGGTTTTTTATTTTGCTGAAGTCCTACTGGCGTGAAAAGAACGTAAATATCAGCTCTAATTTTGTTTTTGCCTTAAACGAATATATGCTACTCAGCATCACCAATTCGGCTCCAAAGTTCATGCATTTGGCAAACATGAGGGCCTGCTATGTTCCAGGAACTTAAAAATCACTGTGGATATTAAATTTTTATTTATTTATTTATTTTTAAGATTTTATTTATTTGACAGAGACACAGCGAGAGAGGGAACACAAGCAAGGGGAGTGGGAGAGGGAGAAGCAGGCTTCCCGCGGAGCAGGGAGCCCGATGCGGGGCTCGATCCCAGGACCTGGAATCATGACCTGCGCCGAAGGCAGACGCTTAAGACTGAGCCACCCAGGCGCCCTGGATATTAAATTTTAGTGGGACAAAGAAGCAATACTTGTTTATACATAAATGGTATAGTGTGTTATAAAGTGATATGTGTTACAGAAAAAGTAGAGCCGAGTTGGAGGATTAAGGGGTGTTGGTGTGTGTTGAGATATGCTTTGCAGTTTTATTTTTTTAAGATTTTATTTATTAGAGCACAAGCAGGAGGAGCAGCAGGCAGAGGGAGAAGCAGGCTTCCCGCTGAGCAGAGAGCCAGATGCGGGGCTCAATCCTAGGACCCTGGGATCATGACCTGAGCCGGAGGCAGACGGTTAACCGACTGAGCCACCCAGGCACCGCTGCTTTGCAGTTTTAAATAGGGGTTATTGGAGCAAAACTACTGAGATGAAGTAATCAGTCTCGCGACATTCAGAACTCTTTCTTAAATGTACACAGGCAACTATTTATGCACACACATACTTTTTTTTTTTTAAGATTTTATTTATTTGACAGAGAGAGACACAGCGAGAGAGGGAACACAAACAGGGGGAGTGGGAAAGGGAGAAGCAGGCTTCCCGCCAAGCAGGGAGCCTGATGTGGGGCTCGATCCCAGGACTCTGGGATCATGACCCGAGCTGATGGCAGACGCTTAACGACTGAGCCACCCAGGCGCCCCACACACATACTTTTTAAACAACATGGGGTCATGCCATATGTATGGGCCTACAGTTTGCTTTTAAAAATACAATAGTACTTACTGTGTATCATAAATTTACCAGAGAAGGGGCGCCTGAGTGGCTTCAGTTGGTTAAGCCTCTGCCTTCAGCTCAGGTCATGATCCCAGGATCCTGGGATTGAGCTTGGCATCGGGCTCCCTGCTTAGCAGGGAGCCTGCTTCTCCCTCTCCCTCTGCCTGCTTCTCTGCCTCCTTGTTCTCTCTCTCTCTCTGTCAAATAAATAAATAAAATCTTTAAAAAAAACCAATAAATTTACCAGAGAAACAAACCCTGCCCCCTTGAGACCCTTTTAATTATTACAGCCTTCAAGGGGAGAGCAACAAAATTCTCCCAGGCTGCACCTTCATTACCTTCACCCCTTCCTGAGGGGCACAAGGCCACTCCCAACTCTCCCCAGGACCTTCCCTTCAGATTTATTTTGGGAGTTAACTGTTGCCTGGACCTCTCCTCTGTATCTTCCCCCTTCGTTAGTGTATTAGCTTCCAAATGCTGCTGTAATAAATTACCACAAACCTAGTGACAAAAAACAAAACAACAAAAAACAAAAAACCCCCACAAATTTCTTTTCCTACAGTTCTGGAGGTCAGAAGTCTGAAATCAGTTTCACTGGGCTAAAGTCAAGGCATCAGAGCAGCCGGTTCCTTCTGCAGGCTTAGAGAAGGATTTGTTTCCTTGTCTTTCTCAAAGTACATTTGATAGCCTCTATTCCTTGGCTGTGGCTTCTACTTCCATCTTCAAAGTGCTTGACTCCAATCTCTGCTTCTGTCATCACATTACCTTCTCTTGCACTGAGTCTTCTTGTGTTCTTCTATGGACTGATGTGAGGACTTACATCAGCCCACCTGGATAATCCAGGATAATTTCCCTACATCATGATCTTTAATCACATTCACAAAGTCCCTTTTGCTGTATGAGGTAACATTCAGTTTCTTCGGATTAGGACAGGGACACATTTGGGTGACCTACCATGTTTGGAGAGGCTCCTCCTCTGAGTTGCTTTCCTACCTTTTGTCTGGGGAACACAAAGTATCAGGGCCCTAGTGCTCTCCTAAATATTCCCTGATCCATTGATTCTGTCACCCTTGCCCTGACTCTCACTTTCTGATGTTCTCAGTTACCTCCTCATCCAATTTAGAGGCCATGGCTCATCACTGTGGTTAGTCCTTTGCATATACTGTCAACTCCCTTGCCCATGTCTCACTTGGTTATATTCTGCCGATAAAACACCAAACCTGGTTGAATCCAATTCTCTGCCTGTTCTGTGCTTGCACTTGTGTAGTAGATGTGGCCTGAGAGAAACACATGGCCATGATGATTGGTCTCACTTTCAATTTATGACCACTAAGGTCAAGTGGGCCTTTAATGCTGCCCAGCTATCCTACTACATTTGCTTAGTCCATACATTCTTTTAACAGTTTCACAGCTTCTCCTCACTCTTCAAGCCTCTGACAACTCTTTCTCCCATTTCACTCACAGCTGATGACTTTGCTTTCTATGAGAAAAGAGAACTAAGAGAATTATACTGTCCTACAAGTCCATCTGCCCACCGTTCTCCACTGGAATCTGTATGCTCTGCTTCCCATTCTGAATGAACAGCCTCAGTTCCTATTTAAGACAACTCTCCATTTGCACCCTGAATTGTATCCCCTTTCTCACACATGAGGGCATTCTTCTCTCTCTTCTGTATCACCAGTTTTTCATTCCATACCGAATCATCAACATACTAATGAATATGCTGTAGTATCTTCTATAAAATATCCCTTTGTCCTTCATCCCATTTCTCAAGCTACTACCCCATTTCTCTGATTCTCTTTATTGCAAAACTCCTTAAAAAATTGTCTTTAAGAGATGTTTCCAATTCCCATTCTCTTGAATCCACTGCAATTAGGTGTTTTTCCCCACCAATCTAATGGAAAAGTCACCATTAGATTTCAATATCCTGTGTTCAAAATCTATAAATGAAAAATGTTTAGAATGGGAGAAATTGACAAATTACTATAAACCTTGGGTATTTTGACACACCTCTTACAAAAAAAAAAAAAAAAAAAAAAATCAAGCCAGCACAAATCTGCTTGGGATATGGAAAATCAGAAAAATACAGTTAAGCCTGATTTAGTAGGTAAATATAGAATAGTAGACCCCCAAAGCAGAAAATAACTGTTTTTTTAAAAAACATGAAAAAGTCACAAAAATCCTATTAAAAATGATAAAATGTCAACAAATTTTACAGAGTTTATATTATATAGTCAACTTGCAGTTATCAAAATGGACTTTAGATGGACTCTCTCTATAGATGCTAGCCCATGAATCTGCTGTCCACAGGATTTCTGACATCACCTACCAAAGTGCTGAACTTTTTTTCTGTCCATCCAGAGGTTCTCAAATATTACTTCAACAGCAAAAGCTGATCTCCAATCCTGTAAAGAACATGGCAGCCATCTGAGAAAGGCCTGCAGTTGGAAGTAATGCTATTTGGAGTATGTAAACCATCTATTGTGCTTTCATATAAAAACCAATTAGAGCATTGAAATGTATCATTTATGACTCTGATTCCTACTTTCCAAGAACCTAAGACTATATGTTACCTGGATTATTTTGACTTTTATAATGTGCAATGAAGAACTTTATCTTTCTGACACTATCACCATTTTATAGATGTAGAAAACTAAGACAAAATGGAATTTTCCTGAAGTCACTCAACTTGTTATTGGCAAATCCTGTTAAACCAAGATATTGCCTCTTGTCAGGGCAGTGCTTTTTTTCCTCTAAAAATCCGCCCCCGGGGTAGGATTGGTGTGGATGGAACCATCTAGAAGTCTAGCCTAAAGTTCTAGGGAGAGAGGTAGGGTCAGATGGTTAACAGAAGGATTTGAGGACAGACCTGAGACTTATATCCTGACTAACAGGGCAACAGTTGTTCTCAAATTCTGCTGATTGCTTGGAACAGGAAAAGGCCCACTTGGAAGAACATGTTCTTAATGTGGTGAGGAAGAGGAAAGACAAGAATGGCAGCCTGCCCAGATACCAGAGAAAATCCTGGTTCTGTCTATGTCTTTTAACAAATTAAGCAAATATTAGCATATATATGCCAAATACCATACCTTTATCTTACGTATTTTTTCCATACACTTTACTGAGAGGTAGGTAGTGTGACCCCATTTTACAGGTTTTACATTTTAAAAGTTTCAAGAAGCATATTTAGTGTCTCATAATATGTTTTCCAATCTCATAATAAGGGTAGAGTATGGATTCAAATCCAGATTTTGGGTTTTTAAAAAATATTCCAAAGCACATGTTTTTCACAGTTGACTCCCTTTATAATTATCCTATGTTTCCATGTAATTTTCCCCTTCAAGACTTGGTTTTCTCATTTATGAAAGGGACCCAGTAATCACAGCCCTTTTCAAGGAAACTGCCAGGAAGGCAAAAGGGGTTAAACTGTTCCAGGAACTTTCCAGAGTTCTATATGGTTGAAGATAATTATCACTGAAATGTGGTGCATTGTTCTTAGAAAATGTCAGGAGGTGTTTGTAGGGATGAGTTGAGAGGCCTCAGCAGGGGTTGTTATGGGGACAAAAATATTCACGTTGTGTTCTGCACAGTTTAGAATCCCTGGAGAATGATCCCTGGAGAATTTCCTCCCAGGGTGGTGCTGAGACCTTGGGATGTATGCTGAATGGCATTCTGCTGACAGTGATCAACCTGCCTACAAACATATACCCCATACTCATTCACACAAACTATATACATAAATACAATCTGTACCCCTTCACAAGCATGTTCCCACACAACCATATTCATACACAGCATGTGCTTACACTCTCACCCATTATTGTCCATGAGAGAGTACATTATAATTCTCAAATTTTTTTCAGTTCATATATTTTAAAAACTTTTTATTTTGAAATAATTATAGATTCACAGGAAGTTGGAAAAAATGGAGGTCCCTGTATCCTTCACCTAGTTTCTTCTAATGGCAGTGTCTTAGATTTTGTAATTTTCAGGATATAGATTCTGTAGATGTTTTGTTAAGTATATACTTAAGTAATTTTCTTAGGAAAGATCATAAATGATACTGTTTTTTATTTTCAGTTTTCACATGTTTATTATTTAGTATATAGAAAATTGATTAATTTTTATGTTGATCTTGGACCCAGTGATCTTGCTGAACTTAGTGGTTATCGGAGGGCTTTCTTTTTTAAATGCTTTTTTGACATTGTTCACATAGAGAATAATATCATCTATAATTAGAGATCATTTTCCTTCTTTATTTCCAATCTGTATCCCCTTTATGTTTTTTCTGACCTATTGCACTAGCTAGCATTTCCGGTACTATGATGCATAAGATGATGAGAGCAGACATCCTTGTTTGTTACTGTCTTAGGGAGAAGGCGTTTGATCTTAACATTAAGTTTGGTGTTACTTTAGGTCTTTATCAATTTGAGGAATTCCTTTCTATTCATAGTTTGCTGAGTGTTGTTATCATGAATAGTTGTTGGATTTTATGAAATGCCTTTTCTTTTTCTTTCCTTTTTTTTTAAAAAGATTTTCTTTATTTGAGAGAGAGTCTCATGTGCATGCATGAGTGGGGGGAGGGGCAGAGGGGGGAGGAAGAAGCAGACTCCCCGCTGAGCAGGGAGCTGGAGGGATGGGGAGCTCAATCCCAGGACTCTGGATCATGACCTGAGGCAAAGGCAGATGTTTAACTGATTGAGCCACCCAGGTGCCCCTGAAATGCTTTTTCTTCTATCAATTTAATGATCTTAGTATTTTTCTTCTTTAGTATTGATATGGTAGATTATACTAATGGGTTTTCAAATATTGAACCAATATTGGTTGCATATGTGGAATAAATTCCACTTGGCTGAGGTATATAATCCTTTTTATACATTGCTGGATTTGATTTGATAATATTTTCTTGAGGATTTTTACATCTAAATTAATGAGATATTGCTCTGTAGTTTTTGTTTTGTTTTGTTTTGTTTTGATTCACCCTGGTTTGGGTTATCAGAGTAGTGATGGCCTCATAAAATAAGCTGGGAAATGTTTCCTCTTATTTTTTGGAATAGATAGTATAAAATTTTATGTTAGTTCTTCTTTAAATGTTTGATAGGGGCGCCTGGGTGGCTCAGTCGGTTAAGCGGCTGCCTTCGGCTCAGGTCATGATCCCAGGGTCCTGGGATCGAGTCCCGCATCGGGCTCCCTGCTCTGCGGGGAGCCTGCTTCTCCCTCTCCATCTGCTTGCTTCTTTGCCTACTTGTGCTCTCTCTCTATCTCTCTGTCAAATAAATAAATAAAATCTTAAAAAAAAATGTTTGATAGAATTCTCCAGTGAAACAATGTAAACCTGGAGATTTTATCTTAAATTACAAGTTCAGTTTCTTTAATAGTTCTATAACTATTCAGATTGTCTATTTTTGGGCGGGGTAGGTTATGGTTTTCAGGGAATAGGTTCATTGCTTCCAAGTTGTCACATTTATGAATGTAGAGTTGTTAGTAGTAGTCCTTCTTGAGCCCTATTTGGGGGACTCACAGTATGGTAAGGAGCCTTTTGCCTAAATAGCGGGACTGAGGCTTATAGGAATGTTTGTATCTGTTTTCCAAGGTAAATGATCTGCTGTGTGGATGATCTAACAGTGCTTTTTTCCCTCTATCTTATTTTAGTCTTGCCCCACCCCTATCCAGTACCCTTTTGCCATCTCTCCTTAGCTGATTCCAACCCAGACCCCAGAGAAAGGCAGTAATGATGTGGCCCCTGAGGCCATTGAGGCCCTGCTAAGCCCTCCTTTCCAGGATGCTCTCCATGTTGCGAGAGCCAGGTGCTCTGGGAGGAAGCTTGTGAGGTCTCCATCTGGGGTCTACATTTTCTGCCTGTTGTGGTCTTGGGACCTGGAGGAGCACCAGCCAGGGAGCACCTCAGTCTTTAGACCTCAGCTGGAAAGCCCTTGGGAGACACACAGAAAGAAAGGTGGAGGGACTTCGATTTACAGATTTCCTCCTGGATGCCCTGTACTGGGCTTAGGGCCCAACGTTCATCCTTGCCTGTTAAAGCACTGGGGAATAGGGGTTATTCCTCACTTGTCTTAAATTGAAGGCACAGAGGATGAGAGAGAAAGGGGCCATGACTTGCACAAGATTCTGCTGTTGGTAAATGGCAGAGTCAGGATTGAAACTCATTACCTTAGGTATTGCATTGGAAGCACTTTCACTATAGCACATTTATCTGTCACCTCATCTTTTCAGGGGATCAGAGATGCAACAGGCCAGAACAGAGATGAAGAAAGGAACTTTTGTTGGACCCCTTGGGCTCTGCCTCCCAGTCCAGCCTGCTGGGGGAATCAATCCAACATAGAAATAGCAGGCCAATTAAGATGGTGGCAGATGCAGGTCCGGTCACAGTGGACTCCTAGGAAAGCTGGAGAAATCACTGTTGGAGCTGGAAAAGGGAGGTCAGGGCTTCCATGTGGATTTGAGCCCTTTCCCCAGCCAGGCTGGCTCCTGACTGGAGCAGGGGATCACAGAGCTCCCTCTGTCCAGATCCCTGTGAGTTCTAAGAATGTCTCCACGTCTATTTCCCAAACTGTCTCCAGGGTGTGCTCAAATGATGTATAATCATAGAAATGAAGAGGATGATGAGGGGGGTCTCATCCAGCCCTCTTTTCAGACTGGGAATCAAGGCCCAGAGAAAAGAAGCGAATTGGTCGAGTGCCTCCAGGCAAGCAGGGAGGGGCAAGGAGGGAAGTTAATCCTGCCCAGTAATAAAGGGCTCTTGGTGCTGCCTGCTAAGGGGGGAGGGGGGAGGGGGAGATGGCCCCAGGGCTGTGGAAACTCATCATTATAGTGTACATGCTGCTAGATGCACCTCCGCATGATTCCTGCACTCACTCATTCAGAAGCGTTCAGCGACTATATTCTATGTACCTCATCACATAAAATGCTGTTTCTCCACATGGCTCCACCAGCACTGGGAGGGAGGGTTTTAGCGGTTTTCAGCTTTATGAATCCTCTCTTCTCCCCCATCAGCCTCTCCATCCTGATTGTTGTTGCTGTACTTCCCACCTTTCTTCAGACTGTATCTGTTGACTTTCTCTAAGATACCGGGCACAGCCAACTAAGAGATACTAATGAGTAGCTAACTTAAGGAGCATACCCCAATCCAAGGTTAAATGTATCATAGAGTATCCCTAAAGATCTAGAAATCTTTAAAACCAAAAAAAGGTTCCATTTAGATGTTGTATTAGGATGATAGAAATGTAAAAGAAAAAAGATCTGTGTGGAGCGGGCAGGGTTGGGTTGCCGGATTTAGCAAATGAAAATGTCCAGTTCAATTAGATGAAAATGAAAATGCCAAGCTCAATTAGAATTTCAGATACATAACGAATGACTTTTTTTTTTTTTTAGGAGATGTGTGTCCCTTGTAATGTTTGTCTGAAATTCAAATGTTGCTGGGCATCCTGTATTTTATCTGGAAACCCTAGAAGAGTGACATGTTTCCAAGAATGCCTTAAAAGACTCTAAGTGGGTAATTACAATCTGGTAAGCTAGCCCGGCCTTCGGCTTAGCCACCTACCTCAGAGAAAGAGGATACTGAGAATAGCTGCACAGAGCTTCTCAACAGCTCAGTTACCAGCTCCTCCTGGCTCACCTTCTCTGTCCTCTGCCTTTCCCTCATCTTCCATGAAAACCCACACCTTCTCTGCTTCAGGCACCAAGAGCAGCTAAAGGCAGGAGTGGTGGAATGAGATTGCTAAGGCAGGGGCCGTGGAATGAGATTGCTAAAGCAGGGGCCGTGGAGTGAGATTGCTTGGGTGTAAATACAGGCTCCGCTACCAGAAAACAAGACACCATGGGCAGGTTTATCAATGTCACTAAGTGCTGATTTCCTCCTCTGTAAAATGAGGCTTGTGAAAGCTGCCCCTCTCAGGCTGTCATGAGAACTGCAGGAAATAAGGCGCAGAAGGCCTGCATCACAGTGCCCTGTACAAGTTAATTTACCTGTTTTGACATTTAGGGAGTGGCGATTGCTAGCAGCATGCCCTTGGAGACAGAGGAGCTGTGGGAGGATGTTTGACCTGCTCCAGGAATGTCTGCCTTTGTGCCCTGTTGTGTCCTTGTATCTCTGACTTTTCATTTCTTTTATCTCATTTATTTCTCACAACAGTCCTGGGAAGTAGGGGAGCAGAGATTATTAACTTTTTTGTATGTGAACACACCGAGACCACATTATTTGGCCTCTCTAAACCTTCCTTATCTGTTAAAAAAAAAATGAGAAGCAGGGTGAGATCCTTATAGCAGCAGAATTTTTTTTTTAATTAATTTTTTAAAGATTTTATTTATTTATTTGAGAGCACGCAAGCAGGGGGAGCAGCAGAGGGAGAGGGAGAAGCAGGCTCTCTGCCGAGCAGAGAGCTCGATGCGGGGCTCCATCCCAGGACCCTGGGATCATGACCTGAGCTGAAGGCAGATGCTTAACTGACTGAGCCACCCAGGCGCCCCTTAAAAAAAATTTTTTTTTTAAGATTTTATTTATTTATTTGACAGAGAGAGAGAGTGAGCACACAAACAGGGGGAAACAGTGCAGGGAGAGGGAGAAACAGGAGCAGCAGAGTTTTTGAATTTCTCCAAGTCACTCATAAAAATGGACTGAGTCCCTAGGATAGCAGGAGAAACATCCCACTGGACAGTATCTTCAACAAAGCCAAAGTCAGGGTACCCCCACAACCAGAAGAGGTGAGGTCAAAGCACCGTGGGGCTTCAGCAGCTGTTCCAAAATAGTGAGAATCCTGGAACCCAGAACACAGAAACTACCACCACATAACACAGTCCCCAAAGAAGAGAACTCCACTCTGAGTGGACTCCTCAGCAGGAAGCTGAGAACACCTTTGAAACTGGGCTAAGGCTCCATAGGCTCCTTCACAAGCTCCAGTTTGTAGGTAAATCCAAAAGATGGCAGGAAACTGAAAAAGCCAGGGCTCTTTGGAGAAGTGGCTGGTTTGTGGCAAAGCATAGTGTAGGCCTCGGACAACTTGTCTGCCAGGGAGCAAGAAACTTCCAAAGAGGGTCCAGGCCTGATTGAAGCGTTCCCCTTTGAGTCAAACAAATTAGGTATAAAAGAAATCTATGGGACACTTAGAGATATTCAGATTTGGACTGGATATTAGATATAAAAGAATTTGTGGAAAAAATGAAGACTAACCAAATGGGAATAAGCAAAGGCTATTTATTCAAAGCATGCTGTAGCAAGGTAGCTACCATCCCTTGCATTTTGGCAGAGACTCAAAGGCAGTGGAGTGGTAAAGCTTCAGAGTGGAAAAAACGGAAGGCTTTGGGTATGCCCTGATTGCAGGCCATTGGGAAGGGAAACTGGAGGTAGCTAAGTAGAAGAGGGCATCCTATATGGTTAGTTAGGGGAGTATATTTGGCATTCTCTGATTGGAAGTGGGGACAAAACTAAGGGATACTGTCAGTTATTAACGTCTGACTCTTAGGGGCTGGTTAATAGTTTGGCTGCTTGGGCTGATGGCTAGAGATGATGTTTTGATTTCTTACAAGTCAGTCTACAAGCAGGCTGGCTTCCTGGGCTAGTTATTGTGAATTGTTGCTAGTTGCTATAGATTTTTTTTTTTTTAAGATTTTATTTATTTATTTGACAGAGAGAGACAAAGCAAGAGAAGGAACACAAGCAGGGGGAATGGGAGAGGGAGAAGCAGGCTTTTCTTGGAGCAGGGAGCCTGATGTGGGGCTCAATCCCAGGACCCTGGACCATGACCTGAGCCGAAGGCAGACGCTTAACGACTGTGACTATCTTTTTTTTGCTTAGTATTGTTTTCAAAGTTTATCAATTATGTAGCATATATCAATACTTTCCTTTTATTGCCAAATATCCCACTGTTTGGATATACCATACTTTTTTATTCATTTGCCAGTTGATGGACTTTTGACTCTTATGAGCAACACTGGTATGGACTCTTATGTACAAGTTTTTGTGTAGATGTATTTCTCATTTCTCTTTGGTAGGTACCTGGGAATGGTATCACCGAGTGATATGATAACTCCATGTTTAAAGTTTTGAGGAACTGCTAAACTGTTTTCCAAAGTGGCTACACCATTTTATCATTCCACCAACAATGAATGAGGATTGTAATTCCCCACATTCTGATGGCTTCTTATCTCATTCAAAGTAAGAGCCAGTGTCCTTGCAGTGGACTAAATGGACCAATATTGTATTAGTCATGGTCTTCCAGAGAAACAGAATGATAGTATATGTGTAATTAATTAATTAATTAATTAATTGGCTCATTTGTTTATAGAGGCTGAGAAGTCCCATGATCTGCCATCTGCAAGCAGGTATAATTCAGTCTGTGTCAGAAGGCCTGAGAACCAGGGGAGCCAATGGCTGAAGGCCTGAGAAGGGAGGGGTGGTGTGCTGGAGGAAGTCCCAGAATCTGAAGGCCTAAGAACCAGAAGCTCCGATGTCTGAGGACAAGAGAAGATGGATGTCTCAGCTCAAGAAGAAAGAGAGAGAATTCATCCTTCCTCCACATTTTTGTTCAACTGGACTCTCAATGGATTGGATGATGCCTGTCCATATTGGTAAAGGTAGATCTTCTTTACTCAGTCTACTGATGCAAATGGTAATGTTTTCTGGAAACATTCTCACAGACACATCCAGAATTAATGTTTTACCAGCTGTCTGGGTGTCCCTTAGCCCAATCAAGTTGATATGTAAAATTAATCATCACAAATATGATCTAGCCTTTACCTGTCTTTGGTGTTCTAACCCCTTGACATTTTACTGTTCCTCAAATAAACCAAGTACACTCTGTAGGGGCTTTGCATCTGCTGTTTTATCTGCCTGAAACTAACTTCCCACAGATATACCCCTTTTTGTTACCTCACTTCCTAAAGACTTCTGCACATATGATCTCTTATCAAAGGGGCCAGTCCTTACAGCTCTAGATTAAGTAAGAATCCTCTTCTCACTTCTTTACCCTGATTTTGTTGAATCTCCCTCTTCCAAATGTCCATTTGAATGTAAGATCTTTGAGGGGACAGACATTATTTGTTTGGTTCACTGTGTTAAAGAGAAATTATACTGACACCTTTTGAAACTTGCAAAGAAGACTATTCAAGACTTTATTGCATTGCAATATGGAAGAGAGTTTGTAACTCCCCGTACAAGAGGGACAAGTGGGGATTTATAGCCAACTGACAGGGTGAGGGAATAAATGGAAAAGGACTATGAAGAAATTGGTTAGGTATCAAGATAGGGGGAGGGCAGAATAGGAATTTGGTTAGATATCAAGGGTGGGGGAGGAGGAGCTTGATTGGATTCCAAGGGTGGGGGGAATTCTTTTTTTTTTCTTTTTAAAGACTTTATTTACTTGAGATAGAGTGAGCACAAGCCGAGGGACAGAGGGAGAGGGAGAAGCAGGCTCCGCACTGAGCAGGGACCCCGACGCGGGGTCCCTCAGGACTCTGGCACCATGACCCCATCCGAAGGTAGACGCTTAACTGACTGAGCCACCCAGGCCCCCCTGGGTGGGGGAATTCTTGATGAACTGGCTTAGGAGGATTCTTCGATAAAATTGGACTTACTACGCCAAACACAAGGTCTTATGGAAGAGGATTCAGAGGATCCTGACCAAAGTCTGGTTAAGGAGGGAGTCCTTATCAAGTGCTCTGTCCTTAGCATCTAGAATAGTGAGTGGCATTTAGCAGGGCACTGGTTAATCATTGTTAATTTGGCAAATAAATGCCCCGTTCTGAGAAATAGTCTTCCAAATAAAAAGTCCTAATTGAAAAAAAGAGATACACTTTCCTTACTAAGCTATCCAATTCCTGGAGTTTATAAGTAGTACTTTTTTTTTTTTTTTTGCTAGAAAATAACACATTTAAAAAAATGGGTTCAATCTTGTTCCATCTTCTATGTCAGCAAATAGGAAATTTTTAGTGTTTTTTGGTGTTCTACTTTTCTAACATGCTTTTTCTTTGCTTAAAATCAAAATGGGATTGCTTGGAAACAAATAAGCAAACGAATCAATCATAAAGAGCTGTCCCAAAGTAACATAAAACATGTCTCATAGATTTGCATGTTTCTAGCATTGGGTGCCAGTCTTGGCTGCATATTAGAATCACGTGGGAGGTTAAAAAAATCCCGATGCCAGGACTACCCAGAGCATTACTCCAGAATCTCTGAAGCTGGGACCAAGGCCCCACTGCTTTCCAAAGCACCCCAAGTGATACCTAGAAAGGCACAGGATGGAGACACTGAGACCCTGGACGGAATCCCAGACTACATTTCCCAGAGGCCCCCGCGGCCGCTTCCGTTTCCGGCCTTGCCCGCCTCGGCGTGCGTGGAGCGAGGCTCCTGGAAGCTCGCGGATCTGCGCGGCCAGTACCGCCGTGGGTGGTCGCAGTTTTTCCGCGCGCTGAGCCTCGCGGCCCAGCCCGCCCAGCTTGGTCCTGGAACGCTGCCGCCGGGCTGGGGCCCTGAGACCTGGTGCACCCCTCTTTTCCTCAGGGAGCCGGCCTTGGAAGGAGCCGGCTGAGGAGGGGACAGGCAAATGTGGCCGGGGCCCCACCCCGAGGAGCGGTGCCCTGTCGAGTGACCGCCCGAATATGGCGCCTGACCGAAAGTTTAAAGGCTTGCGCTGAGGCCCAGAGATTGAGTCACCTACGAGACTTTCCACCCGTGTTGGCGAAGGTGCCTGACTGACTCACACCCAGAGCTTGGCCTTGCTGCCGGGCCAGATTCCAGGCAGCCGGCCCTGACCTTAACCACCTTCACGTGTCCACCCACCTTTGTGGGGAGTGGGGAGGGTGGAGGACTGGTCTTGTCCAGCTTGCAGAGAGCAAGTTCTAGCTAGTTTAGGACATGGAGGGACTTCCTCATATTTCCTTTCTTTTTTCCCAGATTGGCTTATTCAGGATTCTTTGCCCTTGCCTGGGAGAACAGGTCAGGAGACAGATGGCCCCAAGACTACCAAGACCCCAAATCCAGGCAAGTTTGATTTCAGCTTTTCCCGAGAAATGGCCACTGTTTCAAAGTGAAGTCGGGTTTATGCTTCTTGCCTGGAAGATGCTCTGCCGTGTATGGACCAAATTAGGTTGCCTGAGCCTATCCTGGATTGGTGCAGCTTTACAGAGAAAGGAGCCCTCTCCCCACTGTTGTCCCTTCATTTCCTCTCTACCCATTACAGAGTTGTTCACTAAATCGATTTTTGCTACCCATGCTTTCTAGAGTGCTAGAAGCTGAAGAGTACTTTGTAGTAAAGTATAGCTGTTGCCTGAAAGGGGTTGCCAACTCACAGAAGATGAAAAACAGACTCATTTATCATATAACGACAGAGGCTGAAGTGTCAGTGAATGATACAGTGATGGTAGTGCCTTTGATGTTCAGGGTCAGAGTCTAAAGGGTGGATGGGTGGTGGTGGTGGTGGTGGTAATCCTTTTAGTTCTTCCTGAAGATTAAATGAAGCTTGCATAATCGCAGAAGATGGGATGACTAGGGGAAGGCTAGGACATGAGTGAAGCCATCACATCTAAACCAGGAACAAACTGGTTCCAGACAAATTTGGAAACATTTGGGGTCTAGAATGCCAGGCTGGAGTTTGTTTTTATCCTGGAGAAAACTGGGTTTTGAAGGATTTTGAAAAGTTGACGGGAAGTAATTAGCATTTTGACAGGAAGTAATATATGAGTATTACACAAATTAAGAGTACAGAAAATTTTATTTATTTATTAAAAAAAAATTTTTTTTAAAGATTTTATTTATTTGACAGAGACACAGCAAGAGAGGGAACACAAGCAGGGGGAATGGGAGAGGGAGAAGCAGGCTTCCTGCGGTGCAGGGAGCCAGATGTGGGGCTCGATCCCAGGACCCCGGGATCATGACCTGAGCTGAAGGCAGACGCTTAACGACTGAGCCACCCAGGCGCCCCAAGAGTACAGAAAATTTTAAAAATTAAAGGTTACCTGTATTCCTATCACACTAACAAGTCAAATTATTTCATTTGAAACACTTTCACATATGTATTTTTTAGGTTTACCCATTTTTTTCCTTTTAATTTGTCGTAGCCATTTCTTCCAGTTTGCTCCATTGTCGCATTACCATTTTTTATAGTTCCTTTTTATACTGTAGTCAACCAGCCTGGTGACTTTGAACAGGTTCTTTCAACTCTCTGAGCTTTACTACCCTTAATGATAAAATAGATTTACTTTATGAATAGTCATGGTAGAAATTCAGAGAGGTGATGTATAGCCTGGGGCTTAGCACTGTGCCTGGTACATATTAAGTTGCTATTGCTGTGAAAGGCTATTGACAAATATATATTATTTCCCAGTAAATTCTAGGATGAAGCCAGTATCACTTTGCATGTCTTTTTGAGTTTTAGTTCATTTGTTAATTGACAAATCCTTGAACACTTCCGAAATGTGCCAGGCAGTATGTTAGGCTGGTGAGACAGCAGTGACCCAACTGGTCCCTAACCTCCCGGAGCTCACATAGATGATACCAACAATAAATCTAATCTTGCCAGGAAGTGAGAAATCCTGTGAAGAAAGTGAAGTGGGTCATGGGATAGACGGTGGTAGAGGATGGGAAAAGAGAAAAGAGAAGAACTTTCTGATGAGGTGACATTTAAGTAAAGACCTACAAAGTGAGAGATGAGCAAATGCCACGCGCAGAGGAGGGAGCATGATAGGTGTGTTGGAAGGGCACGAGGAAGGCAGTGTGGTTCAGATGAGGGGCCATGACCTCCCTTTATCCCTGGCTGGATTTTCCAGCTTCTTATCTTTTAATTTTTTGTTCCTGTGTAGCAAGTCTGATTTCTGAGCCTGTCATATATTTTCCCCCTTGATCCTTTCATTAACTTTGTTCCACTTCCCTCTGCATAAACAATCTGAAATATCAGAAGCTGGCCTTGAATGTGTTATTTTCCTTTTATAGTGAGGACTGCCTGGTTCTCTACTTCAGGGTCAAGGGTGTAAACAGTTCCTGGATGAGCAGAATTGGGTTTGATTTTGCAGGGATCACTGACATTTGGGGATGTAGCTGTGGCCTTTACCCAGTTTGAATGGAAACACCTGGATGCCACTCAGCAAGCCCTGTACAGGGATGTGATGCTGGAAAACTACGGGAATCTGGTGTCTGTGGGTAAGGGTGTCTTTTTTTTTTTTTTTTTAAGATTTTATTTATTTGAGAGAGAGAGAGAACATGAGGGTGCACTCGAGCAGGGGAGAGGGGCAGAGGGAGAGGGAGATGCAGACTCCCTACTGAGCAGGGATCCTGACAGGGGGCTTGATCCTAGGACCCCAGGATCATGACCTGAGCTGAAGGCGGACTCTGAACCAACTGAGCCACCCAGGTACCCCGTAAGGATGTCTTTTTAACTCAAAATTGATTTCCTGGGCAACTGTGGGTTTTCACAGGGTATATAGGGTATTTAAAAATCTTAAATGGGAGGTTTTGTTTGTTTGTTTTTAACATGGACTTAGAGGCTGGAGTTAATGCTCATTCTGTCCCTCAGAAAGAGCCATACAGAGTTTAAGATGGTAGCTTTGTGTGCAGTCTAGCCCAGTTCTCTAAATTTTTCCATGTACATGTCTATAACTACATGATTTGGACATCCTGATACCACCCTATAGGCCACCCTGAGATTGAGGTCTGGGATAGCTGCTTTTGCTCATCACCACAGTCACATTCCTTTTCTTTCTGTACTAATAGGACTTCTCTCTTCCAAACCCAAACTAATCACCCAGTTGGAGCAAGGGGCAGAGCCATGGATGGAAGTACAACAGATTCCATCAGATACTTGCTCTGGTGAGTGAGGTGGGAGCCATTTCAAGCAGCAGCTGAATACATTGAATGGTGAGGAGGGGTTCTTGGTCAGAAGGCTCATCTTAGAGGGCCCATGTCTGGGCAGCAGGGCTGGGGCACTTGACACAAGTTTCCTCTTTTTAATGTCATTGTCGTGTCAAATGACTTGCCATTTTTCTCTTCATTCCTATGGAGAGCTTCTCCCTTCTCGAGGGCCTCAGGCCCATGACCTCTTGCTCTGAAATCCTCAGTCTCTTTATGTGTTTTTTCCCCCTCCCCATTTTCAGGCACTTGTCAGGCTATACTTTGTTTCTGTCTTCTGTTGCATTCTCAATTCCTTTCAAATTCTGTCATGGTTAGCTTCGTAAATGACTGTATATCCCTTTCTAGTTTTAATATCCATTATCTCTAATCATATAGTGACAGTGGCAGATTCCAAGTGTAAGCATAGTTTCCTATCAGATAATTACTATTTTTGGCAAACAAACTGATGGGGAAGCATTTTCTTCCCTGTAGTCTTTTTAAATTTCTCTTCTGTTATGCTTTACTCTTGACTCTCATTTTTTTTTTTTACATATACTTTGCATAAATTTCTGTATGTCACTTTCTTTGTGTCATAATTCATTTCAAAATCTTTGAACATGGATGTTTCTCTCACCTAAAATATTTATCCTGCCAATATTCCTTTTTTAAAAAACTCTGTCATTTTGCCTATATCATCCTCAGAGAAACTTTTATAACTGTATTTCATGGAAAATACCAAGGATACATAATTTGTTTAACCTAGGTTTTTGGCTTTGTTTTGTTTTTTAATGCTTTTCAGTAATTCTTTTTGTTCTTACTACGTTTAACTAAATTTTCCCCTAAATTATTGTGTAGATTCTTTTTTTCCAAAAAGATTTTTTTTTTTTAAAGATTTTATCTATTCATTTGACACAGAGAGAGAGAGAGAGAGAGCATAAGCAGGGGGAGTGGCAGGCAGGCAGAGGGAGAGGCAGGCTCTGTGCTGAGCAAGGAGCCCGATGTGGGACTCGATCCCAGGCCCCGGGATCATGACCTGAGCCGAAGGCAGACGCTTAACGACTGAGCCACCCAGGCGCCCCTTTCCAAAAAGATTTTATTTATTCATTTGAGAGAGAGAGAGAGTGTGTGCATTAGCAGGGGGCAGAGGGCAGAAGGGCAGAGGGAGAGGGAGAAGAGGACTCCCCGCTGAGCAGGAAGCCTGACTCCCGGGCTGACCCCAGGACCCTGAAATCATGACCTGAGCCCAAGGCAGATGCTTAACTGACTGAGTCATCCAGGCACCCCTTTGTAGATTCTTTATAGGGTAACAACAGTAACTCAGCCTTCCTTATTCTTTGTTCTTTCTGTTTTAATTTTGGTATTTTTTGATATAAGATGTTTAGAATTTAGATGTAGTAAAAGCTAGCAGTGTTTCCTTTGATATTTCTTCCATCCATTTGGAAGGTAATACATCTTTATGCAAAGATTCCACAATAATTCCATGTTTCACACTTCCCCCTCCTTTTTTGCATATTCCACTCTATTGGTTTTTAGAAATGCGTATGGTATAAAATTCAGATGGTTCAAATGGTATGCAGCCTTCATATACCGTTCTTTTTTTTTAAAGATTTATTTATTTATTTGAGAGAGCGAGAATGAGAGAGAGTACATGAGAGTGGGGAGGGTCAGAGGGAGAAGCAGGCTCCTCGCTGAGCAGGGAGCCCGATGCGGGACTCGATCCCGGGACTCCAGGATCATGACCTGAGCCGAAGGCAGTCGCTTAACCAACTGAGTCACCCAGGTGCCCTTCATATACCTTTCTTAATCATCCAGTTCCTCTCCTCAGAGGCATCTTTATATAAATTTCTTGTGGAAATTTCTAGGTATAATGTATGCTTTGCAAGAATATACATGTATTCCTTTTTTTTTTTTTAAGTACATGGTAGTACACTATTCTGTGTCTTGCTTTTGTCATATCTTGGAAATCATTTCACATAGCTACATCATTTAGAGTGCTGTTTTATTTTTTAATGGTTGTATAGTGTTCCATTTTATGGCTATATTGTAACTTAAGTAATCAGTTCCCTATTGGACATAGTAGCTATGAACAGTGATGCAGTGATTATTGATACACATATCAATTCTCTCAAGTACAAGTAAATATATAAGATAAATTCTAGAACAAGAATTTATACATGAAAGGGTAAGTATATTTTAAAATTTAGTGGATAATACTAGTATCCATACATTTATACTCCTATTGACAACATATGAGTGCCAGTCTGATCATACCTTGTCAACAGTGTCTTATACTTTTTGATAATTGCCAATCTGATAGCTAAAAACTTTTATTGTAATTTTAATTTGCATTCCTCTTATTAGGAGTGTAGTTGAGGATGGATTTTTTAAAAATTTTATATTGACTTTTTTTGTATTGTCAACAATACAAAATGGATATGCTTGTCTTTTTGTGTCTTTAATGGGATTGTGTCTAGGATTCTCCCATTTAGCTGGTTATTGGGTTGGGATACATAAATGTTATTATGTAAAGGAAGTATTTAATTCACTTTCATTAAGAAATTACTTTTTTTAAAGTAAGCACGGGCATTGAATTTTATCAAATGCCTTTTCAGCCTGTGTGGAGAGGGTATCTTTCTTTTCCCTTTTGATCTGTTAATATGGTAAATTTTATCTTCAGTTATCTTAACAACTTTGCATTCTTAATAGAACCGTCTTGGTTATGACAGTAAATGATTCTGTTTGCTAACCTTTTATGTAAGTTTTTGCACTGATATTTATAAAAAGTTTATTTACATTTTTCTTTTTTGTCAGGCCATTTTCATTAGGTTTTGATTTCAGTTTTGTAATACCTCTTAAAAATTTTTTTGGATCTTTCCTATTTTCATCATCTGGTATAGTTTAATTCACATGATAGCTGGTTCCCTGAAAGTTTGGCCCTTGTTTTGTTTTTACTTATTTTTTTATTTTTTATTTATTAAATATTTTATTTATTTATTTGACAGAGAGAGAGAACACAAGCAGGGGGAGATGCAGGCAGAGGGAGAGGGAGATGCAGGCTTCCCACTGAGCAGGGAGCCCAATGTGGGGCTCGATCCCAGGACCCTGAGATCACAACCTGAGCCGAAGGCAGATGCTTAACCAACTGAGCCAGTCAGGTGCCCCGGTTTTTACTTATTTTTAATGGCAGGGAGCAGGGGAGAGGAATTAGGGGGTAGTTATTTGATGATAATCTCTCTTTTATGGTAGCTTGTCCAAGTAGATTTTTGCTCTCTCTCAAAACAGTTTTGATAATTTACAATTTACTAAAAATATCCAGTAATTCAGGTTCTCAAATTATCTCTATAGTTTTGAACAAAGTAGCCTTTATGATTTGTTTTTCTTTTTAAATTTAATTTATTTATTTGAGGAGCGGGGGAGGGGGGAGCCCTGGCTGGGGGGGAGGGGTAGAGGAGAGGGAGAAACAGACTCCCCAGTGAGCAGGGAGCCCAACATGAGACTTGATCCCAGGACCCTGGGATCACGGCCTGAGCCAAAGGCAGATGCTTAACTGACTGAGCCACCCAGGTACCCTGCCTTTATGATTCTTTTTGATTTTTATTTATTTATTTTTTAAAAGTTTATCTTTTTTTTTTTTTTTTAAAGATTTTTATTTATTTATTCATGAGAGACAGAGAGAGAGAGGCAGAGGGAGAAGCAGGCTTCCAAGGAGCAGAGAGCCCGATGCGGGACTCGATCCCAGGACCCTGGGATCATGACCTGAGCCGAAGGCAGACGCTTAACCATCTGAGCCACCCAGGCGCCCAAAAGTTTATCTTTTTAAGTAATCTCTACACTCAGTGCGGGGCTCAAACTCATGATCCTGAGATCAAGAGTCGTGTGTTCTTCCACCTGAGCCAGCTGGGTACCCCTCTGATTCTTTTTGTAATATCCTCTACATTTATGGTTACTTTCTACTGATTTCTTACATTATTTATTTGTCTTTTTAAGATTTATTAATTCTTCTGCTTTTTATTTTTTATTTTTTTAAGATTTTATTTATTTATTTGACACAGAGAGAGCACAAGTAGGCAGAGAGGCAGGCAGAGGGAGAGGGAGAAGCAGGCTCTCCACTGAGCAGGGAGCCCAACATGGGGCTTGATCACAGGACTCCGGGATCACGAGCTGAGCCGAAGGCAGTTGCTCAACTGACTGAGCCACCCAGGCGCCCCAACTCTTCTGCTTTTTAAAAGAGCTCTTAGATGTATTTATGTATTATTATTTTTTGTTTTTTAATATTTAATTCCTTTTCCCTTTTGTTTTCTTAGGTTTATTTACTTTTTCTAACCCTCTTAATTGTTTACTTAAATTCATTGATTTTCATTCTTGTTTATGTAATATAAATATTTAGAGCTTTAAACTTTTGTGCAGTGTTTTGGTTGTATTCAATAGATTCTGATATGGTTTTCATGATTATTAGATATTTTGCAATTTGTGTTTTGATTTCTCTGATCAAGTATTAAGAGACTCATAAGCTACCCTTCCTTTTTTTCTTTCTTAAAGCCTTTTAAAAATTTAATATATATATAGAAAAGTTGATAAATATATATATCCAGTCTGAATTAAGTGTTTTTAAAGCCACTACTATGTAACCAGCACTCAGGTCAAAGAAAAGAACATTGGCAATACTACTAAATCACATGTTGATCCCTCCCAATAATTAGCCATCCTCCCTCCACGCCCCTAAACTAACACTAAAGTTTATTTGGCCACTTTAATTCATTGTCCTTGCTGTGGATCAGTGATTCTTAAAACTTTAATATGCATCAGAAAGCATGCTTAAGTTCAATTACTAGATCCCACCCTCAGAGTTTTTTATTCAGTAGGTTTGGAGTGTGAACTGAAAATTTCTAGCAAGTTCCCAGGTGATGCTGATGCTGATGCTGTTGGGCTGGGGACCATGCTTGGAAAACCACTGCTGGAGTATTTTATTCATTGTATGGCTATTCCATAGCTTATCTCATATATGTGGATGGATATTTGGGATATTTCCAGCTTTTGACTGTTAGAGTTGCTATGAACATTCTTATAGGTTATCTTTTGGTTCATGTGTGGATACGTTTCTTTTGGACATATACCTAAGGAGTGGAATTTTTATTTTATGGGATATGCATATGTTCAACTTTAGTACATAATGCCAAATAGTTTTTGAAAGGTTTGTGCCATTTATATTTCTACCATCTGTGTGAGAGTACTCACACAGTAATGCCAGTCTTTTGAAGTTAGGCATTCTTTGGGTGTGTTATGTATCTCAATGGGGTTTTAATATCCTTATCCCTTATATATAATGAGGTTGAGGACATTTTCAAATGTTAATTGGCCATTATATATCATCTTTTATGAATTATCAATTCAGAGAGCCCTTTGTTGATTAAATATGCGGTATCACCGTTCTCTCTGTGGTTTGCTTTTGACTATTAATGGTCTTTTGATGAATAGAAGTTCTTAATTTTAATAATCTCTAGTTTATCAGTCTTTCCCTTTCTTGTCAGTGCTTTTTGTGTCCTTTTAAATAAATCTTTCCTTTCCCCACATTCATGAAAACATTCTTCTGTGTTAACTCCTAGAAGTTTTTTTTTTTTTTTATTAAAGATGTTATTTATTCATCTGAGACACAGAGATAGAGAGCATGAGCAGGGGGAGAGGCAAAGGGAGAGGGAGAAGCAAGCTCCCGGCTGAGTCAGGAGCCCGATGTGGGGCTTGATCCCAGGACCCTGGGATCATGACCTGAGCCGAAGGCAGACGTTTAACCATCTGAGCCACCCAGGCGCCCCAACTCCTAGAAGTTTTATTGTTTGTCTTTTATTTTTAGATTTATTGTCCTCTTAGAATTGATTTTTGTGCATGGGAAGAGGTAGGGTTCATGTTTAACCACCCCCTCCACACCTCACAAGTGCCAGTGTAGTCTTCCTCAGTGCTCTGCAAGCTACCTTTGTTATAGAACAAGTGTCCATATGCTTGCGTTTCTCTTCATATGACTAATTTGCCTCCACCTTCCTTTACAATCAGTATCTTAAAGTTTTCTCTAGTTTAATCATTACACATTAAATGTATATCCCATCAAAGGGGGATATACCATTTGAAGGATCTGGGCTGTTTCTCACAGGCTTCATTTTCAACTTGAGTTTTCCTAAAAAAAAAATAAGTCTTAGCTCTAGTATCAGATGTATGGAATCTCTCCCCTGGCTAATAAATATAAATAATAAAATATATGAATGTAAATGTATATGTGTGTATATAAGAAAAATTCATTCAGTAAAAGAATTGATCAGTGATTGTTTTATCATAAATTTGGCTCCATTAGTTTTTGAGAATCTACTTGTCATAATCGTCTTACCTATTTTCTGTTGGGTCATAGGTGTGTACTTTGTAAAAAAGATCACAATTTGATTGGTATGTTCTTTTTAAGATATGTTAAAAAACATAGATTACAGTACAATTTTTTGGCCTGAGAACTGTTTTGGTTCCTTAAATATTTTGTCTATTTTTTTCTCTGAGACACTAAGTATTGGTTCTCTGTTAAATTCTCAGAGAAATGTTATTCTTAAGTTTTTGGAGACATTAAGGTGTTCTCAAATGTACCACCCTATAGGAATCTGCCCTAGCAATCATGGTTTGCTTTGGGATATTTGGTTTTCTCTCCAAATTTGTGTTTATTCTCACATTCTCATCTATTTTTGGGGGGAGATGTGTTTTCTGTGTTACCTTCCTAACTTGCCAACTTCTTAGATGCTCCTTGCATTCTTTAAATACAGTGTTTATTATATAACTTCATTCCATTTCTCTAGACTTTTGTCTTTATTCTTGCCATCTTTTCTTAACACGAATCACAAGTGGGATGAATTAATTTTACATAACCCTTAGTTGTGTAGAATAGAAAATTCTTATCCTGTGTAGCTCTCAACTTTCAGTATTTCAACATAGAGAATGTTTGAATTAAAAAAAAATTTTTCAGTCCAGGAGTACTGGTTTGAAACAAAGATGTCCCCCCTAAAGCAACATACTTCTGAAGGATCTGATCTGGGAGAGCAAACAAAAAGTGACGTGATGGAAAGAGGCCTGGACTGGGAGGGCAGAAGTTCCACAGAGAAGACACATTATAAATGTGAGGAATGTGGGAAAGTCTTCAAATATAATTCCTCCTTTATTAGCCACCAGAGAAATCATACTGGTGAGAAACCCCATAAATGTAATGAATGTGGCATAGCCTTTATGAGCAGTTCATCTCTTTTAAATCATCGTAAAATTCACACAGGCAAGCAGCCTTATAGATGTATTGAATGTGGGAAATTCCTTAAGAAGTACTCAACATTTGTTAATCATCAGAAAATTCATTCTAGAGAGAAACCTCATAAATGTAATGAATGTGGAAAAGCTTTTGGAAAGAACTCTATCCTTTTACGTCATCAGAGAATTCATACTGGTCAGAAACCCTACAAATGTAATGACTGTGGGAAAGCCTTTGCTCAGAATGTAGCCCTTACTCGTCATGAGAGAATACATAGTGGAGAGAAGCCTTTTGAATGTAATGTATGTGGGAAAACTTTTAGGGATAACTCAACTGTGTTGGAACATTTGAAAATCCATACTGGTGAAAAACCATATCGGTGTAATGAATGTGGAAAAACCTTTAGGAAGAGCTCAACTCTCGTTAGTCATCAAAGAATGCATACAGGAGAGAAACCCTATCACTGCAGTAAATGTGGAAAATCTTTTAGGTATAGCTCATCCTTTGCTGGACATCAGAAAACTCATAGTGGAAATAAACCCTATCAATGTAACGACTGTGGGAAAGTCTTTACGAAGAGCTCAACCCTTATTGGACATCAGAGAATTCATACTGGAGAAAAGCCCTATTACTGTAAGAAATGTGGGAAATCCTTCAGGCATAGCTCTGGCCTTGTTGAACATCAGAGAATCCATACTGGAGAAAAACCTTATGAATGTAATGTGTGTGGGAAGGCTTTTCCCCAGAGTTCAGCCCTTAAACAACATAAGAAAATGCATAACGAAGAAAGAGCCATCAAATGTAGTTAGTGTGGTAGATCATGCAGAAGTAGTTTATTCCTTTTGACCATCAAAGAGGAAACACTCAACAAATCACACATTTAAGAAAAATAGTCTGTGTACCTCTATCCTGGAGAACTTCTCACTTGTAAGGATGTTCACTGTAGTATGGTTTGTATTAGTGAAATATTTGAAGAACGTAAATGTCTGTCAATATGGAAATAGTTACTATAGAACACTATGTAGGAAGTAAAAAGAATGAGGTAGAACTCTATATAGAACCATAGAAATATCCCCATGATACCTTGTTCAAGTTAAAAAAGCAAGTTGCAGAAAATCTACATATTGTGGTCTAATTTATATTTTAAAAAATGAAGCTGTTTTTATTTGTACATATATGTCCTGTATATTCAAAAAGAGCTGGTAAAATAAAAGTCCAAAAGTTGTTATCTTTGAGAAGAATGTTTTTATTGGTATGATGAAGTGAAATTTTGACTTTGGCTTTGTTTTTTGAAATATTTAATCACATATATATTCATATATCTTCTATAATTTAACACAGTTGTCTTTCTAAATAAGGAAATTCAGAAGCCATAAAACACACACACACACACACACACAAAAACTAAAAACTTTTGTATGATCAGAGGCTTCATGGTGTTAAAATACAAAGAACCAGACTTGGGTAGAATAATATTACCATCATCATATTATAACAAATAATACTTAGAATATCTAAAGAGTTCATAAAGATACATAAGAATAATATAAAAATCCCAGAGGTGCCTGGGTAGCTCAGTCGGTTAAATGTCCTACTCTTGATTTCAGTTCAGGCTGTGAGATCAAGCCCTGCCTCAGGTTCCTTGCTCAGCGGGGAGTTTGCTTTAGATTCTCTCCCCTGCTCTCCTTCTTCCCCTCCCCCCTATGCACTCACTCTCTCTAAAATAAATAAATCTTTAAAAAAAGAATAATATAAAAATCCCAGTGGAGAAATGGTTTGGAATATGAATATACAGTTGTCAGAAAAAACAAGCACAAGTAGTCAAAAAGAGATAACCAGCTTTAGAGAAATGTGAAAATGATCAAAATTTTTTTGTCCTATTTGGCAAAAATTTATAAGATAAAAATATTTTGTGCTTATGAAGGTGCAAGAAAATAGGCACACCTACATGTCGTTGAAGGAATTGTGAATTAATGAAGTGTTTGGTGATGAGAAGCATAATTTGACTGTATCGACCAACTTTTAGAAAGCTACTCTTTGACTTAACATTTCTACTTCTTAAAATCCAATAAAGAGTAAAGATGGTCTTTAGAGCACTACATTAATGAAAAGTTGGAGTCACCATAGTATCTATCACCAGGGCAATGGTTAAATTAAGATACATGCATTCATTGGACTACCATGCAGTCATTTAATATATAACAATTACAAAGCAGTCATTCAGTTAATCAATTAACATTTAATGAGTTAATTTTTTATTTTGTTTTATTTTTTTTAAAATACATATTTTTAAAGATTTTATTTATTTGACAGAGACACAGCAAGAGAGGGAACACAAACAGGGGAGTGGGAGAGGGAGAAGCAGGCTTCCCGCTGAGCAGGGAGCCCGATACGGGGCTCGATCCCAGGATCCTGGAGGTCATGACTTGAGCCAAAGGCAGATGCTTAACGACTGAGCCACCCAGGTGCCCTGAGTTAATTTTTAAAAATATTTATTTATTAGAGAGAGTGAGCATGAGCGGGGGGAGGGGCAGAGGGAGAGGGAGAAGCAGATTCCCTTGCTGAGTGGAGGTCGATCCCAGGATCCTGAAATCATGACCTGAGCTGAAGTCAGACCTTTAACTGGCTGAGCCACCTAGGTGCCCTTAATGAATTAATTTTTTAATTAACAGGGAAAGATGTCTAAGACTTAAGTGGGAAAAGAGCCAAATTGTGTAATGATGTAGGATCCGTTTGTGCATTAGTTCAATCTTTTATTACACAAATATATCACTGGTAGTTTAAAATATAAGATAAAGCAAGATTATTGATGAATTTTATGGAACAGAAAGGAACTGAACATTCAACTTAAACTAGAAAAGGGCTAGTATTAATTAGAAGCACAGTTGGGAATATGTGTGTTATTAGTGAAAACTGGTTAAGCTTTGGATAGCAGTTTGACAATGTGAATGTAAATCTAAATGTATGCTCCCATTGACCCAGAAGAGCCACTCTCAAATAATTCGACTAGCTTACAGAGATTGTATTGCTCATCATAGCGTTGTTTATAATAAAGCCCTAGAAAGAGGTGGGAAAAACACCTAGGATAGGAAAATGTTTAAGTAAGTTATAGAACTTTCAAAGACTGGTATCCCAGTTGCTATTGGTACATAAAAAGCCACCCAGATTTAGTTACCATTTTGTTATGCTCACAGATTTTGTATCAACAATTCAGAAAGAGCATAGCAGGAACAATTTTCTAACTGTATGACATTTGGGTCTCAGCTGGGAAGACTCAAGGCTGGAATGGACTGAATGGTTGCATGGTTGAATCATTTGCCGCTGTCACAGTCAGTAGCCACAGGGAGCTAATGAGCAGTTAAAAAGAGGCTGGTCTGAATTGAGATGTGCTGTAAGTGTAAGACATACATTGGATTTTGAAGACATAGTGTGAAGAAACTAAAATATCTCAATAATTTTTTAATGTTATTACAGGTCAAAATGATATTTTGGATATATAGGTTAAATTAAATATATTAGAGTTATTTAAAATGATTTTAATGTGTCTGCTAGAAAATTTAGTTACATATGAGACCCACCTTTGGGGTTCACATTATATTTCTATTGGTCAATATTGATCTGAAAGCCTGCTCACAGGTTTGGTGGTTGATGCTATTGGCCGAGACCTCAGGTAGGGCCTTCTGTACAAAGGGCACTCTGGCAGGACAGCTGAGGCTGAAGTAGGCGTGGACCAGGGCAGTCCTGGGGCTCTCTGTGCAGAGGGTACCCTGGCAGGACAGCTGAAGCTGAAGTGAGTATAAGCTGGGGTGTCTTGGGGTGTTCAGCATAGGGGACACCTTGGTGGGGTGGCTTGAGTCAAGGCAGGTATGGGCCAGGGGTTTCTGGGGTCTACTTGGAGGGGGTGCCCTGGCTGGGTGGCTGGAGCTGAGGTGGATCACCCGTTGGGGTTTCCCAGGGTGCTCTGTGAAGGGAGCGCCTTGGCAAGGTGATTTATTTTTGTAAGTGGAAGTTTGTACCTTTTGACTCCCCATCACCCATTTAATCCCCCTTGTCATAGATTAATTTATTGTGGGTTTATTTCTGGGCTCTCTTTTCTGTTCCATTGATCTCTGTGTCTCTTATGTCAATACATACTGTTTTGATTACGATAGCTTTGTAATATAGTTTGAAATCAGAGAGCATATTGTCTCCAGCTTTGTTCTTTTAAGATTGCCTTGGCTATTTGGGGTCTTTTGTGGTTCCATACAAATTTTAGGATTGTCTATTTCTTTTATTTTTTAAAAAAGATTTTATTTATTTGAGCGAGGGAGAGTGAGAGACAGCATGAACAGAGGGAATAGGGAGAAGCAGACTCTCTGCTGAGCAGGGAGTCTGATGTGGGGCTCTACCACAGGACCCTGGGATCACAACCTGTGCTGAAGGCAGACACTTAACCTACTGAGCCACCAAGGCACCCCAGGATTGTCTATTTCAGGGAAAAATGCCATTGGGGTTTCAACAAGGATTTCATTGAATATATAGATTGCTTTGAGTAGTGTGGACTTTTTTTTTTTTAAGATTTTATTTATTCATGAGAGAGAGGCAGAGGCAGAGGGAGAAGCAGGCTCAATGTAGGACTAGATCCCAGGAACCTGGGATCACGACCTGAGCTGAAGGCAGACACTTAACTGACTGAGCCACTCAGGCGCCCTTAGTGTGGACATTTTTTTTTTTCATAATTGAAGTATTTTTATTTTATGTACAATGTGTTGGCATTAAAGTAGGTATCTTGGGTATCTGCAGTTAAGGTAGGTTATCCTGGATGACCAATTCAAGGAAGTTCACTTAATCCAACTTAATGAAGCCTATGTCCTTTGCGTACTGACGGAAACACTGGCGGCACATATTGAGGCCGTATTTCTGGATCAGACTGTGCCGGTTTGAGCAGACGCGGCAAGAACGAGAACCCTGGCCAAATTTCCTTGGATGGCTCCAGTACAGCTGCTGGTGACCCATTTTGCTCTCTCAGATGCAACGAGGTAAAAGGCTAGTGTGGACATTTTAACAATATTAATTCTTCCATCCATGAGCACAGAATATCTTTCCATTTATTTGTTTTATTCGATTTCTTTCATCAATGTCTTATAGTTTTTAGTGTACAGGTCTTCCACCTCCTTTGTTAAATTTATTTCTAGATATTTTATTCTTTTTGATGCAATTGTAAGTGGGATTGTTTTCTCAATTTCTCTTTCTGATAGTTTGTTATTGGTGTACAGAAATGTAACAGATTTTGTATATTTATTTTCTACCCTCAACTTGACTGAACTCATTTATTTTAACAGTTTTTTGGTGATGTCTTTGGTTTTTTTTTTTTTTTGAAAGATTTTATTTATTTATTTGATAGAGAGAGACACAGCAAGAGAGGGAACACGAGCAGGGGGAGTGGGAGAGGGAGAAGCAGGCTTCCCACTGAGCAGGGAGCCCGATGGGGGGCTCGATCCCAGAACCCTGGGATCATGACCTGAGCCGAAGGCAGACGCTTAACGACTGAGCCACCCAGGCGCCCATTTTTGGGTTTTCTTTTCTTTTTTTCAGAGAGAGAGAGCATGCATGTAGGGGGCAGGAGGGAGAGAATCTTAAGCAGGCTCCATGCCCAACACAGAGCCCAGTGCAGGGCTGGATCTCACAACCCTGAGATCATGACCTGAGGCAAAATCAAGAGTCGTGTGTTTAACCGACTGAGCCACCCAGGCACCCCTGGGTTTTCTATATATAAGATCATGTCATCTGCAAATAGTGACAGTTTTGCTTCTTCCTTTCTGATTTGAAATAAAATGCCTTTTATTTCTTTATCTTGCCTAATTGCTCTGGCTGGGATTTTCATTACTATGTTGAATAAAAGTGGGGATAGTGGGCATCCTTGTCTTGTTTCTGATCTTAGAGGAAAAGCTTTCAGCTTTTTACCCTGAGTATGATGTTAGCTGTGGACTTGTCATATATGGTCTTTATTATGTTGAGGTGTGTTTCCTCTTATCAACTTTGTTGAGTATTTTTACTATGAACAGATGTTGGATTTTGTCAAATGTTTTTCTGTATCGAGATGATCATAGGATTTTTATCTTTCATTTGGTTAATGTGGTGTATCACATTGATTAATTTGTGGATGTTGAAGTACCCTTGCATCCCTGGAATAAATCCCTTCAGTCATGGTGTATGATCTTTTAATATATTGTTGAATTCAGTTTGTGAATATATTGTTTTTTTTTAAAGATTTTATTTATTTGAGAGAGAGAAAGAGAAAGATACTGAGAGAATGAGTGGGAGGAGGGGCAGAGGGAGAAACAGACTTCTTAGAGCAGGGAGCCCAATGCAGGACTTGATCCCAGGACCCTGGGATCATGACCTGAGCTGAAGGTAGACACTTAACCGACTGAGCCACCCAGGTGCCCCTGATTTATGAATATACTGTTGAGGATTTTTGTATCTTATGTTCAGCAGGGATATTGGCCTATAGTTTTCTTGTGGTATTTTTATCTGGTTTTGGTATCAGGGTAATGCTTCATAAAATGAGTTTGGAAATATTCCTTCCTTTTTAAATTTTTGAAAAGTTTAAGGACTGGCTGTTATCCTTTATTTATTTATTTATTTATTTATTTATTTATTTTTATTCATTTATTTATTTATTTATTTATTTATTTTTAAAAGATTTTATTTATTTATTTGAGACAGAGAGAATGAGAGAGACAGAGAGCACATGAGAGGGGGGAGGGTCAGAGGGAGAAGCAGGCTCCCTGCTGAGCAGGGAGCCCGATGCGGGACTCGATCCAGGGACTCCAGGATCATGACCTGAGCCGAAGGCAGTCGCTTAACCAACTGAGCCACCTAGGTGCCCTGGTTGTTAGCCTTTAAATGCTTGGTAAAATTCACCAGTGAACCATATGTTCCTGCATTTTTGTTTGTTGAGATGTTTTTGATTACTGATTCAATCTCTAGTAATCAGTTCAGATTTTGTATTTCTTCATGATTCCATCTTAGTGGTTGTATGTTTCTAGAATCCGTTCTTCTAAGCTGTCTAATTTGTTGGCCTATAATTGTTCATAGTAGTCTCTGTGGTCCTTTGCATTTCTGTGGTATCAGTTGTAATGTCTTCTCTTTCATTTCTGATTTTGAATCCTCTTATCTTTTTTCTTGGTGAGTCTTGCTAAAGGTTTGTCAGTTTTGTTTATCTTTTTAAAGAACAAACTTTTAGTTTCATCGATCTTTTCTATTGTCTTTTTAGTCTCTATGTTATTTGTTTCTCCTCTGATCTTTGTTATGTCCTTTATTCTATTAACTTTGGGCTTTTTTTTAAAAAAAGATTTTATTTATTTGAGAAGGAGAGAGAGAGAGAGAGAGAGAGATCAAGAGTGCAAGAACAGGGGGAGGGAGAAGCAGACTGCCCCCTGAGCAGGGAGCCTGACATGGGGCTCAATCCCAGGACCCTGGAATCATGACATGAGCTGAAGGCAGATGCTTAACTGACTGAGCCACCCAGGTGCCCCTAACTTTGGGCTTTGTTTGTTCTTTTTCTAGTTCTTCATGTGTAAAGTTAGATTGTTTATTTAAGATCTGTTTTTTCCTTGATGTAGACATTTAATGCTATGAGCTTCCCTCGTAGAACTGCTTTGGCTGCATCCCATAAGTTTTGGTATGCTGTATTTTCATTTATATTTGCCTTATGTATTTTTTTATTTCCCTTTTGATTTCTTCTTTGACCAATTGGTTGTTCAGTACCATGTTTTATTTCCACATATTTGTGAATTTTCTAATTTTCTTTTTGTAATTGATTTCTACTTTAATACCATTGTGGTTGGAAAAGATGTCTGATATGATTTCAGTCTTCTTAAATTTATTAAGGTTTGTTTTGTGTCCTAATATATGATCTATTCTAGAGAATGTTCCATGTGTGAGAGGAATGTGTTCTATTGCTTTTGGATGGAATGTTCTGTATATATCTGTTATAATCCTATGTATAAGTTATATATCTGTTAGGTCTATCTGGTCTAACTTTTTTTTTTTTTAAGATTTTATTTATTCATTTGAGACACAGAGATACAGAGAGAGAGTATGAGCAGGGGGAGAGGCAGAAGGAGAAGGAGAAGCAGGCTCCCTGCTGAGCCAGGAGCCTGATGTGGGGCTCAATCCCAGGATCCTGAGATCATGACCTGAGCCCAAGGCAGATGCTTAACAACTGAGCCACCCAGGCGCCCCAGTAACCTAAGTTTGAATGTATTCTAAAGCTCTGCATTTTACTCACTCCTCCCACATTTTGTTTTTGATGTCACATTTTATACCTTTTTATTTTGTGTATCCCTTAACTAATTATTGTAGTTATAGTATTCTTACTACTTTTGTCTGTTGGCCTTCATACTTGCTTTATAATCAATTAATCCACCACATTTACAACATTAGATTTTTTTAAATTTTACTATATATTTATTTACCTTATTGATGAGATTTATACTTTCATGTTTTCCTGTTACTAATAGTGTCTGTTTTTTTTTTTTTCAGCTTAAAGAAGTCCCTTTAACATTTCTTGTAAGGCTGGTCTAGTGAAAATGAACTCCTTTTAGCTTTTGCTTGTCTGGAAAACTCTTTTTTTTTTTTTTTTTTTGGTTTGAAAAACTCTTTATCCCGCTTTCAATTATGAAGGACTTTTTTTTTTCTTTCTCTGGGTAGGATAGTCTTGGTTGGCAGTTTTTTTTCTTTCAGTACTTTGAATATACTAAGCTACCTTCTTCTGGTATACAAAGTTTCTGTTGATACCTTTATGGGGGGTTTCCTTTAATGTAACAAGTTGTTTTTGTCTTGTTGTTTTTACAATTCTCTCCTTGTCTTTTACTTTTGACCCTTTAATTATAATGTGTCTTGGTGTGAGTCTTTTTGTGTTCATTTTATTTGGAACTCTGGGATTCCTGGTTCTGGATATATGTTTCCTTCCCTAGGTTAGGGAAGTTTCTAGACATTATTTCTTCCAGTAAATTGTCTCTTTTTGTTCTCCGTCTAGAACCCCTATAATGTGAACATTGGTCCACCTGATGTTGTCCCATAAGTCCCTTAAGGTACCTTCACTGTTTTTCATTCTTTTTTCCTTTTGCTGCTTTGATTGGGTGAGTTCTACTGCCTTGTTTTCAAGTTCACAGTCTTTCTTCTGCTTTGTCTAGTCTGCTGTTTAACCCCTCTACAATATTTTTCCATTCACTTCTTGTATTCTTCATCTCTGTGACTTCTGTTTTGTTCCTTTTTATATTTTCTGTACCTTTTTTTGAAGTTCTCACTGTGTTCATGCATTCTTCTCCCAAGTTCAGTGAGCATCTTTATGACCATTATTTTGAACTCTTTATTAGGTAAATCACTTATCTCTGTCTCATTAAGGACTTTTTTCCTGAGGTTTTATCTTGTTCTTTCATTTGGAACATATTCCTCTGTTTCTTCATTTTCATCTCTCTGTGTTGGTTTCTGTGCACTGGATAAAACAGCCACCTTTCCCAGTCCTGATGAAGTGGACTTGTGAACTAGATGAACCTTATCATTCAACCCTGCCCTAACTCTTGGTTTTCTCTAAAGCCTTCATGATTGTCCAAGTAGCCTATTTTATTTTAGTGACTCCTAGTAGCTGATGGTGTGCTAAGACCTGTCAGTGTCCCAAAGAGTAGGATATCAATCAGCACTTAGGTTCAGCTCAAGCAGTAGCTTCTAACTTATGCAAATATATATAGTCCTGTGGGGCCACAAGTGTAAGTCCCACTGGCCACCAAAGCTAGATGCTTTAGAAGTGTCCCCTGGGTGGCAGTCACTTATATTTAAGTGCCAGGCAAGTATACAAGTTTCCTTCTGGGAGATACTAGTGACCTGGAGTGAGGCAGAGAGATAGTGTGAACATGGCATCCACTGGCACCCATCCCTTAGTGTATCTCAGTAGGAACCTAGTTGTGTGCCAAACCAAAAGCCTGCCCCTCAGGCTGATGTTCCAGGACAAGCAAATAGGTCTCTTTCCCAGAAAGACTGGGAGTGTGTTTCAGTCCCCTCTCTGCACAGTGCCTTAGGGTTGGTAGCCAGCCAAGAATTGTCTGTTTGTTACAGTCCCATGGGATACAGGAACACAAGCCCTGTTGGTCACCAGAGAAAGACAATCTAAGGGGTGTCCTCTGGATGGCACCCATAAAAACCAGCATACCAGAGACTGTGGGAAGCATGTTTCTGGGAAATACTGTGGAGCACAGCAGAGGGAGAGTGAAGATAATGACTGCCCTCTGAGGTCTCCGGAGAGAATTATAGTGTGCCCTCACTTGGATGTTTAATTAGAATCCTGCCCTTCAGGCCACAGCTGTGGAGATAAGCTAATAGGCCTTTCATAGAAAGACTGAGTGCCTTGGTCTGTTGTCTCTTGTTGTGCTTTGAGGGTGGTAGCCAGTTAAGAACTTATTTCTCCATTGGTTACAGTCCTGTGCACCCCTGAGCATAAGCCCCATTGGCTAGCTACCAGAGCCAGGTGACTAGAGTTGTTCCCCTGGGCCACAGCTGCAAGAATTGGTGTGCCAGAGGAGGATATAAGCTCTTTTCTGGGAGGTACCAGTGAGCTGAAGTGAGGCAGAGGGAGAATGGATAGATGGTGCCAGCCATCTTCCATCCCTCGAGATGCAAGTCCCCTAGGTGTGTGTTAAATTAAGATGCCTGTGCCTCAGGCCATCACTTTAAGAAAATAAGCTTCTTTGACACGAAGTCTGAGTGCCTCTCAATTGGCTGCTCCTGTGCTGGTCCCTGGGGTGAGTCCAAGCATGACAACTCTTTAAGAGCTGTTTTTCAGTTCACTCTAGCCTTGTGGGTCTCATGAATGAATCCTCTTGGTTTTCAAAGCTAGTTGTTTTGGAGACTCATGTCTCAAGTCTTAAAACTTTGGAGTAGCCAATGTGGGGCTCAAACTCTTTGCTCCTCAGAAAGAAGCTCCAGGTTGTGGTTTCCCTCCTGATTGTGGGTTGGCTGGACCCGGGGTAGGATTTATGTCAATTGTCT
The DNA here is from genome assembly GCF_029215605.1 of Mirounga angustirostris. NCBI lineage: Eukaryota > Metazoa > Chordata > Mammalia > Carnivora > Phocidae > Mirounga > Mirounga angustirostris. The sequence goes on along the minus strand of NW_026991714.1, from coordinate 117,586,560 downwards.
CAGCCTCTCCTACCAGCTTCAGTATGAGTTTTTTCTTATTTGTGTTATCTGTAGGAGTCACTCAGCAAGTTTTTAGGTTTTTGTTTTTGTTTTTTTTTTAGAGGAAATTATTCCATAGGTAGCTGTAGATTAGGTATATCTGTGTGAACCCAGGATCTTCCTACATTGTCCTCTTAAATTAGCTCTGTTTTGTTGTTACTTTAATAGAAGCAGTCAATAATCTTTAAAGAAATTTAATAATATATGTATAAAAAATAGGAAGAATAATTTTAAAGATCTTTTATATTTTCTGACCTATTTACTCTTTATTTACTCATTTCTGCAGAACCAGGTTTCTAAGATACCTATATATAGATATGTATGTATCTATTTATCTAATCATGCAGAAACTTCACACCTTTAAAGAGCTCTTCAGACCTATTCATGGAAGTCATGTACCATCAGTTCTGTTTTTTGTGTCTGAAGCAGTCACAGCCTACCCAAATTCAAGTGGAGGCGAAACAGAGCTCCGTCTTTTCATGAGATTAGTGTTAAAGAACTTGTGGGAAGTGTTTTTAAACTGCCTCATTGTTACTGAAGTATCTATCTAATAAATTTCTTACAGAGCAGGACTGCTGGAGACCAGCATTTACTTCTTCACGTAACTTGTATTTGGGTTAACTAATCTATACCTTGCCTTCTGTTTTGTCAAAAGAAATGTTTACTTTTAAATCTTAAGCTTTCTGATGAATCATGAATCATAATTTCCTGTTTTGGTTTAATCAGTAAGTAAATCTCGAGTTGTTCTCCCAGATTTTTCCTTTTCTTTTCACAGTATCTTATCCTTTTAGAAAATATATTATGTTCTATTATTGCTGTATAATAACAAATATTTAGTGATATAAAACCTTAACTTTTGATTTCTCTAATGACTTTGTGTGTTAGGAATTTGGAAGGCTGTTCTTACTTGGGGGTCTCTCATACAGTTTTGGACAGATGTCATATGGGGCTCCAGTCATCTGAAGGTTGCACTTGGCTGGATATCTACAATAACTCACTCACATGGCTGGTAGCTGATGCTGGCTGTCTGTTGCTCAGCTGAAGCTGTCAACTAGAGCACTTATATACAGCTTGTCCATCATAGTGGCCTCAAGATAGACTTTTTACATTGCAGCTGATTTTCTCCAGAATAAGTGTCTCAAGATTATCATGCAGAAACTTTTCACACCTTTAAAGAGCTCTTCAGACCTATTCTTGGAAATCATATAGCATCAGTTCTGTTTTTTTGTGTGTGAAGCAGCCACAAGCCTACCCAAACTCAAGTGGAGGTGACAGACCCCCATCTCTTCATGAGATAAGTGTTAAAGAACTTGTGTGCAGTATTTTTAAACTGCCTCATTGTTACTGAAGTATACCATACAGATAAGAAAATGCATAGACTCTTAACTGTTGAGTTCAATGAATTTTGACAATTGTACAGACCCATGCATCCACCACCTGAAATAAGGTATAGAGCATGTTTTCACTCTATAAGATTGCCTTGTGCCCTTTTTAAGTCAGTCCTTACCGAGTTCCCTCTGTTCATAGTTAGCCACTATCTGAATTCTATTAGTTCTATTCTATTAGATTAGTTTTTCCTGGTGTGCGTGTGTTCTTTCACTCAACGTAAAGTTCTGAGATTCTTCATATTATTGCATGTATCAGTTGTATGTTATTTTTTATTGCTGAGTCATATGAACATACCACCATATATTACCTTACCTATTGTTGGATATTTTGGGTTTTGTCCAATTTATGACTATTTTGAATCGGGATGATATCAACATTCTTGTATATATCCTCATATGGTATCAGGGTATCTTTGGGAGCAATATTATATCACTATTCAAACTCATAGTATTTCTAAAGCATTTCTGTACCCTAAGACCTTTGATGTAATTTACCTCTAGATGATAGAGATTTGCTACCAAGCTCTTTGGGATGAATTCTTCCCTTCTTGAATCCAATACAAGATTGATTTGAATATGTAAAGAAAAGACCTTGGGATTCATGAAGGGTTGATTTAAAAAACAAAAACTAACGATGTCAGCTACAGATTTAAAATCTGTATCTGTTATACATAGAACAATCTCCCAAGTATGCACTAGATTAATGGAGATACTTTGGGAACTTAGGTCAAAATAAATTGACAAATTATGAAACATATGTGATAATGATAATAAACAAGACATTTATTTTTCATACTCATTTGGGGGAAAGGAGAAAAGTCAGTTTTCCCTACCCAATGATGGTCTTTCTGAAAGTCTCCATTCATTCCATAGAATTGGATAGGTTGCTTGATCTGAGGGTTTTTTTACTTTTAATTCATAAAGAGAACTTCCTTTGAAGAGGGTGGTCAAAGGGTGAGTCTTTGTGAGCAGCTTCGCTGGTGCACAGCCAGACTCCCTCTCTGAGTGAAGCTTTTCCCACACTGGCCACACAGATAGGGTGTCTCTCCTGTGTGGATTTTGCCATGCAGGATACAATTGCCCCTGGTGTGGAAACTCTTCCTGCACTGTGTGCAGGCATAGGGTTTCAGGCCTGTGTGGACTCTGATGTGAACAATTAAGCTTCCTTTCTGACTGAAGGCTTTTCCACACTGATCACATCTATAGGGCTTTTCACCACTGTGAACTCTTCTATGAACAGCAAGGTTACTTTGATTCCTGAAGCTTCTCTGACAAATAGCACACTCATAGGGTTTCTGTCCAGTATGGAGTCTTTCATGAACAGCCAGACTACCTCGTTGACTAAAGCTTTTCCCACACTCCTTGCACTGATAGGGCTTCTCTCCTGTGTGTATTCGCTGATGTGTAACAAGATTGCCTTTGGCCCTGAAGCTTTTTCCACAATGGGTACACTCAAAGGGCTTTTGACCAGTGTGGATTCTCTCATGCAAGGTTAGACTACCCTTTTGCCTGAAGGATTTTCCACATTCCTGACACTCATAGACCCTCTGTCTCACTCCAGGTGAATCTTCCTGTAGTGTCTTAGAATCTGGGGATTTTTGTTCCAGCTTCTCTCTTCTGAAAGAATTCTGGAAATCCCAGCTTGAGGATCCTGTGGCCTCAGAGTGATCATATTTGTGGTGGGCTTCTGTCATCACATCTGGTAAAATGAGAGGGAAGTCATGTAAGATGCACCAATATGCTGAGTGAGAAGAATAGGGAAAAAAGAAACAACGCTTTGAATGCTTATTATGTGCCAGACATTATACTATGAAATTTGCATAGGTAATTTAATCCTGAAAACAATCCTATGAGATTGCTACAAATAAGGAAGTGAGAGCATAGGGAGGTTGTCACAGATCTTGTAGTTAGCTAAGTGCAGAGTTGGGATGCAAATGCAGGCATGCTCCACAGTATTATACTGCCTCTAAATTTAGTTTAGTTTAGCCTCCCAAAGAATCTGGTAAGGTAGACATGATTATCTCCATTTTATAGATAAGAAAACAGGCTCAAAAAATGAAGAAAACTATATATAGGATCAAATAGAGCCCCATACCCAAGTTTTATCTGACTCTAAAACAGGTATGGATCCAGGTTGTGTAGGGCCTAAAACTTTAAAATTTTGGAGGCACTCCATTAAGAAAAAGTATAAAAGTAGGTACAGGGCCCTGAAGAGACCAATACATGAGAAATCCATCTCTGCACCAATCTGTTTTCCTGATAGTAGAGTAAGCTCCATGACATCAGAAAATATACATCAGAATCTTTGGTACATTACATCTATTATCTCTAGTTCCAGTAACCCTGCAAGGTAGAGTTTATTGTTCCATTTTACAGATGAAGAGCGTGGAGCTCAAGGAAGTTAAATAATTTGTCTGATACCACAGATCAAGCTAGGATAATTATAGAATCTGATCCAAGGAAATTTCCCCTTTAATATCCATGCTACTTCAGTCTACTAAGCTATGGTGAAACTGAAATCAATTTTGGTTTGGAAGTTACTCTCAAACACTTTCTGTGCAGATGCTGACAGTGTTTTCCATATTGACCTGCATCCATATTGCCCTGCATCCTACTGCACTTTAATTATGGGTCCATTCATCACTATTAACAGTTTTCTTGGAGTCATCCTAGGAAGATTTTTCTCTTGCCTTACCCTTATTCAGTGATTGTGCCGAGATGTAAAGCTGCTCATTCATTTTCTCAGAGACTACCTCAAAACTATCTCCATATCAAGATCATTCTCTTGCTCTGTTTCTACTGCTATTTCTAATTCTAGCTTGCAGGCTTCCCCTGTAACCCCCAGGAATGGTGAACTCCTCCAAAGGAATGTCTCCTCTGCTTCCTCAGCCTGCTGACCAGTGCTTGAGTACAGGGACACTAGGGCATCTCAGTGATCAACCAACTCACTCACTGAAAAATGCTACATTCTGCGCATATCTTCCATGACAGTCCAGCAGGGTAGCTGTTGGAAATCCAAACATGTCCACGCCTGCTGTATGACCTTAATCACCACTTCTTCATATGATTCTTCCATGGGCTATTCTTGAACACCTGAGGAGGAAAAAACAACAAAAAACAGAACAACAAAAACAAACAGGAAAAGGCAGGAGAATTGATAAGTGAGAAGGATAAACTCAACAGAAGCTCCAATTTGGGGTATGAGTAAATGGAAGAAATCTGGATTGTGTGATGTATATCTTAGTCACCTATTATGTAACTGCAAAGTTTTAGTGATGGTACCATGACCACACATAAGTGAGTCAAGGTGGAAACATGAGGTGGGAAAGCAGAGAACACATATATCTCTTCCTGCCAATCCCAAGATAATGGTCACTCCTGTTTATACCTTAGCCTTGGCATGTGATTGGGATCTCCCACTTCCTTCCCCCACCTAACCACTTGCTCTTTTATCCTTCAAACCTCCAAAGGAATTCAGAATTTAAAAACCCAACATTTCAGCCTTCATGATTTGTTCTATGATGAAAATGGCTTCAGCTCTCCCCCTCCAGCTCTCCGTAGGTATAAGGACAAGAGTTCTCATATGTTTACCTTTGAACAATATTTAGGAGACTCCAGATTCAGACCCACCCCTCTCCTATTCTTCAAGATATGAGAATAGCAATTCTAAGTGTAAATACTTGTCAATTCTTGGAAAACGAAGACCTTCTTCAGAAACCAAGCCCAAGGCACTCCAACTAGGATAAGTAACCTGCCCAAATTCTCAGAGCCAATAAGGAGTCCAGGGTGGGCAAAGAATCAAATTCAAGACTTTTGAGATCCAGAGTCTATGCCCTTAAACTAGACAATTCTCTAATTTCTTTTCACTAAAGAGCTGGTGAGAATTTTTATAAAATGGGACAGAATGTAACAGTGCTTGACCAGACTTTACTACTCTTCAAGATCCTAGGAATCCTCTTGCTCCATATTATTTTTCCACATTTTTTTGAGTATTTTCTTCTTACTTTAGGTCCCTAATTATTAAAATTCGTACACTTTATGCAGTGGTTCAGTGCATAATCTTTATTTCCCTCAAATATGTCTCATCAAAATGCTGGCCTCCTGATTTAATGAAATAGCAGGGTGATGCTACAATTGTTTTGTTAACGTAAGCACTTGGTCTTGACAATTGTACCTTCTGCCACATTTGTTTTGACTGAAGAGGCATTTTAAACTTGTATCTGGAGGTGTCACCTCCAATTTGGAGTAGAAGCTACAAAGGAATCTTCTATGAGACTGCCAGGATGCTACAGGTAATTTGTTAGTTCAAGGTGTTACTCCTCCACAACTGCACATCCATCAAGAGTCCCTGAAAGTGCATGAAACCTGCTGCCAAGTTTGGACTCGGTCCCTGGGGAATCCAGCAAATAGTTTGGTCAGAACAAGTGGGCAGAATTTATAGCTCTGCCTCTCCACATGCTATGAGATCTTCCAACAAGTAACAACTCAGCTGTGTCTCAGGAACTGCCTTGGTTAATAAAGGGAGATTGTTTTATTTTTCTCCCTAGGTCATAAATCTGAGGAAATAATTTCCTGAAGATTTTGAAGTGGCTTTAGTAATAGAAAATTGCTTTTCCTATCAGAGAGGCTATTTATCCTTTGGAAAAACTCAGAATTAGGTCTGGAGAGACTTGGATTCTTGCCTTGAATCTCCCCTACCCCCATACAACCTTGGACAACTAACCAACAGCCCTGGCTCTATTTCCCTACTAACTAAATAGGTTAACAACACTGTCGTTTCAGGCAGCTCTTGGGAGAATAAAAGAACCAAATGTGAAGAATCTCTGATACGACCTAGAGACTGAAGGCCTTAAAGTTGAGAGTCCTCAGGAGAGCCCTAGCAGAGGGGGTAAACTTTGCTGTCTCTGGAACCCCTTGGGCGACAGTCTCAGGTTTAGGAGATGAGGGTAGGGGTGATTATTTTCTCCACATATCTGAATCCATTTTGTCCTTTCTTCCATTCTCCACCCTGCCAAGTCTGTCCTTTCTCCCATTCCCCCTCCCTAGAGAGATCGCATTTTCACCCCCGACCGTGTGGTGAAATCCTCACTGCAGGCCCCTGGGCACACCTGCCTGTGGCCTCCCCCTCCCGCGTCTCCAGGGTGCGGGGCCTTCCCCCATGCTCTGTCCTGCGGAGCGGCGGTCGGAGGGGCCCCTGCTCCCCCGGGCACACTCTACCCTCCCGCCTCAGGCTCCCCCGGGCCCGCCCTGCGTGCTGGACCTCAGCACCCCGCTCTCCGGTCCAGCTGGACCCTTCTCTGCGGGCCGCTCGCCTCTCCCCTCGCGGGTGGCCTCCCTCGGGGCTCAGGCCAGCCAGGCCTGCTCAGGGCCGCGGGGGCCACGGAGCGCCCGGGGGCGGCGGCCCGCTCACGCGGCCCCGCCTAGCCGGGCTCACTGACCCGGCCGGCGGCCTCACTCACCGCAGCGGCGCGCGCCCGCAGACAGACAAAGGCCGGCGCCGAGCCCACAGCAGCGCCGGCGCGAGCGGATCGAACTACAACTCCCAAGAGGCTGCGCGCGAGCCCGCCCGCCGGGTCCCGGGCCTTGGCCGTCCGGGCTTCTCGGAGCACTGTGGGAAACGTAGTTCCGCGGCGCGCGCTGCTGCTCGGGCTCTGAGGGTCCCGACCGGGCGGGGCCCTCTGTCGAATCCCCTTCGGCTTCTAGGCGGAGGCGCCCTTGCCCGCCGACGTAGTCCGGGGAGTGAGGGAGCCACGCTGCGGCTCAGATTAGCTAGGTCTGGAATAGCAGCAGCCTGGTAAAGCAATCCGCTGGGCCAGGAAATCGGGAATCCAGGGTTCTTGAGGGTTTCGTGGAAGGAAACAAAGTCTTGGGGGAGAAAAGCCTTGGGTGCTTAGGGGTTATGTGTTGAGCCGCTGCTTGAGCAAAGACTTAGTGTTCTGTAGTTAAGGCTCTGAAGCTAGGAGCAAATCTTTCAAGCAGAGACTGTGGGGAAGAATTTGACACAACCAGAGAATTTCGAGGGGCTGGGAGGAGGATACTTTTGTCAGGTGTAGAGCTATTCCTTTCAGATCTCTTTACTAAGATACTCGTTTTGAATTTGCACGTCGGCTCCACCTCTGACTAGCTGGCTAGTTGCGGGGCTCTGGTTAGGCTTCTTACCCTGGTGGTGAGCCCAGGGTATGGTCAGGTGACAGGACAGGTGAGTTTCTTGGGAGAGCCAGGGTTCTGGCCAGGCGACCCCCATTCTATTCCTTCAGAGTAAAGGCAGATATGTGAGTGAACCCAGAAAAAGTCGTTCTTCATGTACCCTATGAATTATGGAGAGAAAACAGTATTTTCTAGGGTAACAAATTAAATTTTTCTTCTTAACTGGAGATGTGATTGAAACATGGAGAAATTGTAAGCCCTGAAAATCACTCAGCACATGGGGCAAGAGCTCTTTTTTTATGGGGCATCACTGAGGAGCCACTCAAACACAGGTGGTCAAGGCCTTAGTCCCGTTGTGCGATATTGCGAGGGGGTAAGGTTGCTTTTGAGCATCTGTAAGATAAAGATTCTTTAAAAATGCCCTCAGCCTCCTTCAAAGGCATTTTTATAGGATGCTGGCCTCTCCCTGAGAGGGAATTTGGACAGGGAAGAATGGCTTTAAAGTTCCTGATGACTGAGGCTGCTGTTGCCTGGGGCTCCTTCCTCCTTAGAATCACCATTGCTGTCCTTTTTCCTGGGGCTCTTTTGCTCACTGTACTTCTCTTCAGGCTCCCTGCTCCAGAGCTCTCACTTGGAGATTGGTTTGGCCTCTTGAACAGAGGGCTTCATAAAGCAAACTTCCTCGTGCTCTGTCCTTGTCCTCTACCCGACAGCCACTTGTTAAGCAAAACAGAACAAAAAAAATTAATTTCACAGAGTATACGAAGTGTAAGTAATAAGTTGGTTCTTAAATGTTAGTCATTACTATTACTAATAACACATCATTACTTAAGTTCAATTGAATCTGTATGTGCTGAGCCCGTTTTAAGTGTCAGGTACTGTGCTGGGTTTGGGGACATAAATGTGAACAAGACACACTCCCTTCTCCTAGGAAGGGAGCTGAGAGTCTAGCTGGGAAACAAACACACCACCTTTCTTAAAACCTGGGCTGGCAGCTGCCTCACAGAGAGGTCCATGAGTGTGCAGTGGAAACTGATCTGATGCCCCCCTCTCCCCCCAAAGCCCCCTCAGCACCACTGCGGAGCTCCCTGTGGTGCCTCCTTCTGTCATTCATTCCAGAGTCAGGGAGAGAAAGGGGTAGGACACCAGGGGGACGGGGCACAATCACTATTCTCTCTCTCCTTGCTGAACAGCCAGATACTTTTACTTTCTCAAAGCCCAGGAAGCACACAGCAAAGGCCAATCCTCGTGAGTGCTGTATGAGTGTCTCTGCTCTCTTCTCTCCCAAGGCTGTGTCAGTAGGGCTGTGTGTGTCACCTCCCAAACCCCAGGAGTCATTTCTCCTGCTGATAAACAGCACAAGGTGCCTAGAAGTCATTCCGGGCATATTGGTTCTGTTGAGGTCTGGAACAGCTGTGGACATTAGGACAAGTAGATGACAAAGCTTTGGTGGGAAAAGTGGCTGTAAAAGGGGACTTGTAGTTACTTTTCTCACACAAATATGCATAAATTCTCTTAAGGGGTCTCAGGAAAGTGGGCATATTGAATCGACATGGGGAGAAAGCAGGACAGCAGTTGATGAGACCTAATGCTCCCTAGACAGACATTGAGCAGCCTTCACCCAGATCCTAAATGGGGCCCAGTCTTCAACCACCACCAGCAATTTAAGGCCCACACTCAACAGGAGGTGGGGGGGGGGGCAGGGCGATGGTGTCAGTAGTGTAGATTTGAAAAATTGCCAAAGCACTATTCCTCCACTTTGCATGTATTTCAAAACATTAGGCAAGGACAGATAATTCAATAAATGGTGTTATGACAAAAGGCTAACCATTTGGGAAAGAAATAAATTTAAATGTTTACCTTACTGTAGCCAAGATAGCCTCTAGATAGATTAAATGTAAAATGTAAAACCCAGATCCACAAAAGGCCCAGAAGAATGTATGGCTTAATACTTTTATAATCTTGGCATAGGAATGGCTTTCCTAACCATGATAACAAAGGTAGAAACAATAAAGAATAAGATTGCTGGATTTGACTGCATTAAAATCCAACACTTCTGTGTGTCAACACCATTTATGAAGTTAACATATGACAAGCTGGGAAAATATTATAACTGTCATATTTAAAGATAACATACAAAAACATTTCAATAGAAATTTGGCAAAGGACAGCAACTCACAAAAGAAAAAAATAGAATTAAAGAAAATACTCAGATTTGCTATTAATCTTTTTAAAATGCCAGGAGAAACAGGAAATTTTTTTCCCTAACTACTGAACGGCAAAAATTGTGGAAGGGACTAGGGTAATGGACATTTTCATCCATGTGTAAATTGAGACAGTCATTCTGATTAAACTTTTGGTAATGTGTATCAAAAAGTCCTAAAAATGTGCATTTTACATCTAGAATATTTTCTCCAGGAAAAAAAAAAATCAAATAACTGTATCCTAAATGTGGAATGAAAGCCGCAGCATCTAAGTTTGTAAAGTGAATTATTGACTTGGTAAGGACTTCTGGTTTCTTTGAAGGGAGTTGCTGCCCCAGAAGTTTCCATGAGATGGCATGATGCTCAAGGAAAGCTCTAGTCCTTCACTTGCTGCCATAGTTCTGGACAGTCTTTGAGTCTTGAGTGGTAGAATCTGCCCTCCTGGAAGAGTTTATCAGAACAATTTTCATTATGTTTCAAGTCTATTTATTTTAGTCCCTGTCAGAAATGCAAGCCCATTTAGTCATTTTCAACATTTATGTCTTCCATACCACTATTCTGTACATTCACTGAACTACCCAGCCTTCCCATCCCTCTAAAACCATCCCACTATGTCCATCATGGAGGCCAGTGCTTGGCAGAAAGCTGGCTGTCTCTCAGGCCTTTTTGCCCAGTGGCCAGACTTGAGGAGCTGAATCTACCAGAAAGAAAGGGATCTGCGTGTTAGTGCAATTCTTTGGAAAGGTTGAATTCTCAGCTAGAGCCATCCAAGTGTCTCTTGACTTGCTAGCTAATTCTCAGGGCTGCAAGTCATCCTGGCCTCTCCTTGTACAAGCCATTCCTGTTCTCTGCAGCTGCTCTGTCCCTTTGAGCAAATATGTCTTGTGTTTGATCTCATTATTCTTACCTGATACTAATAATTTGGCATTAATAATGTCTAGTGTGTGCATCTTAGCTTTTGTAACTTTTTAACTCTTGCAGCTATTCAAATCTAAATCATTCATCTCTGTGGAAACTGTGCAGGGTTCAGACAGATTTTTATTCTTGCCATTTATTTCTACCATGTAACTGGTTACACCTTTCTTCATTCAGTTTTTTGGTGGAGTTGCTTACAAAGCAGAAGATGGGAGGGGAAGTTTGGAGTGGGGATTCATGCCCCACACTTAGTATATATTTGCATCTATTTCCAGCGCTAGGGGCCAGGACTTCCTTTCCTGCTGAGGCTCTAATGCCCAGAGCTGATTATTCTGTTTGGTGCACTTAGGGGGGCTGCCTTTCGGGATCCCTTTAGGATATATTTATGGTGCTGCTTGGCTCAGAAAGAGGAGGTGCCCTTTGTTGTGTGGGTGAGTGTAGTCCTGTCATAATGACCCTTCTGAGAAGATGTTAAGGGGGAGCATGATGTCAGCCCATTTTGTAGGAAGGCCTCCTGGGCAGCCAGATGATGAAGGCATGAACGGGGCTGCAGGTGAGAGCTAGAAGTTGTTCCTGCTCAGCTTATCTGTTGCATGTCACTTCCTGCTATACCCAAGTCCCAGCTACAGCCCTGGGAGCCAGGGTTCTTCACTGGGGGCCCATGGATATGCACCACATGGGTCTCTGAACTTGCAAAATGGCATAAGTGAACTTTTGGAACAGATAGGACTTACTTTTCATCAAAGAGTTGGTTGAACTCCAAAAAGATTAAAATGATTATTTTAGAGAATCCTTGAGTAAACAGAGAGAGATCATTTTAAACTTTTTTCTTTTAACTTTTTCTTTTTTAAGTAGGCTACACACCCAGTATGGAGCCCAATGCCAGGCCTGAACTCATGACCCTGAGATCAAGACCTGAGCTGAGATCAAGTGTCGGACTTAACTGACTGAGCCACCCAGGCACCCTGAACTTCTAATTTGAAATAATTTTAGACTAACAGAAAAGTTGCAAGAACAGTACAGGGGTTTTCACATTCATCTTTCACCCAGCTTTCCCTAATAGTAACAACTGAGAGAATTATAACAACAATGAAAACCAGGAAATTAACATTGGTACAATACCCAAGGGTAATACTTAATAGTAAATGACTGACCTTGCTGAAATTTCACCAGTTTTACCCCTAGTGTTCATTTTCTGTTCCTGGGTCTGTCCAGGGTCCCATGTTGCATTTAGTTGTGTCTCATTAATTTCCTTCTATTTGTGACACTTCCCCATTTTAAAGAAGAAAATAAAATCTGTTGGTAGTGATGACTACCATCATCACTACTACCACTATTAAAATGCAAGATAAATGTAAGGACATACAAATGATCTGCCTCCCTCTCTTCTTTTTTTCCTTCTTACTCATTTTTCTTTCCAAGCAAAATTTAAACATTAGCTTTATTTTTATTTGCTAACTGAAGTAACTTATTTATTTTAAAATAAGTAAAAAATGCAACTGATGGTTTTAATTAATTAACTAATTAATTAATAGTATAAGTTGGGGGAGGGTCAGAGGAAAAGAGAATTTCATGCTTGATAGGAGGGTCTTCATCAGCATGGAGGCTTTAGATTACACTGGGTAGTCTAAAAATGTGATTTACAGTGTGGGCTGCCACACTAGATAGTCTTAGGATAGAGCCTGGACACTCCAGGTAGTAATAGTATGACATAGGGTGGGAGCTTTGGGTCACATGGAGATTGAGATCAGGTACCTGGGCAGTTAATCATGTCTATGTGACGGACCCCAAATAAACACTCTTATATCTTGAGTTCTTCTTAAGTTTTAGTGGACAATGTTCCCATATGTGGAAGGTTCCTTACCTCAAGAATCTGAGTTCTTTGCCTGAGGACTGTCTTTGGCCGTAGGAATTTGCCTGGCTCTTTGAGTATGGTAGGCCTCAAGTGATGGGGATTTAGTGCTTTTAGGAATCACCTTTAACCAATGAGGAATAGGAGTTCATGGAGAAATATCCCAGCTTGCTCCCTTCTCAGTTGGGCAATTCTGAGTATGTTCTATATTTTCTCAGAGGGCCCCAGCAGGCTTGTACCCCATTTGCCCACAGTGATACCCCACTCTTTCATGCACCCTTGATTGATTTTCCTTCCTTTCCTGGCTCATATTCCCACTACCTAACTGTGTTTCTCAAATTACTTGCCCTTAAGTCTTTGTCTTGGGTCTACTTTCTGTGGGAGACACCATATGAACTAAGTAACACAACAGAACCATCAGTCTTATTGGGAGGTAAAAAGCTCTTGGTGGGCCTCAAAACTACTTGAAGTTTGGGGTGCCTGGGGGGCTTAGTCGGTTAAGCCTCTGACTCTTCATTTTGATTCAGGTCTTGATCTCAGGGTTGTGAGATCAAACCCCGTGTCCAGCGCTGTGCTGGGCTTGAAGTCTGCTTAAGATTCTCTCTCTCCCTCTCCCTCTGCCTCCACCCCCTGAACGTGTGTGCTCTCTCTCTCTCTCTAAAAAACCAAAACCAAAACCAAACAAAAAACCCCCACCAAAACCCAAACAAATAAAAAAATTACTTGGAGGAATTGGAGATTAAAGAAAGTCACCAAACCCCAACAGGTAAGGGTATATTATTAACAAATCTGGTGGACCAAGAGAAATGGATGCAACAACAACAACAACAACAACAACACACACACATATTGGGAGAGAAGATAGTATTTTATTTTATTTTAAAATATTAAAAAAATTTCAATTTAAAACATTAAAAAATTTTCAATTAAAAAAACTTAAATTTTAAATGCCCCAGTCAACAGTGTTATATTAGTTTCAGGTGTACAGTATAGTGATTTGACACTTCCATACAACGCCTGGAGCTCATCATGACAAGTGCACTCCTTAATCCTCATCACCTATTTCACTCACCTCCTGACCCACCTCCAAGATAGTATTATTTTAAACCAGCATTTAAGATCACAGACTAAATAATGAAAGAATAGGAAGGAATGAGAAAGTGGATTGAGAGAAGCCAAAAATCGTTAGTCTTCTGCTTACCTAAACGGCAAATAGAGTTTTGTGTGTTTATTGCTATTTTAAGATATTTTAAATGAGGCCGATACAGTTTGTTGGTTACAGGATAACAACCGTGGGATCAAAACTGGGCTGTTTTCCTGCTTCACCTTAGTAAAGGATGGAAGCAAATGGGAATACATTCACTCATCTAAAGACAAGAAATAGACAAGTCTAAAAAATTGGGCTTGGATTGGGAATGTTCACAGTACGCAGCCTCTGATGGCAAAGAGGCTCCCGCCTCACCTCCCACATTCCATCAAACTCTGTCCTCCCCGTTTTACTCCTATTTATTGGATCTGCCACCTCCACTCTTGCTTCTCCACCACTCCACAATGTGTGACCCGGATTTTTTTTCCCCTGGATTTCCAGGATAGATTCCTAAATGTTGATTTGCCTAAAAATTACAATTCATTGTGAATGTTAGGTCCCCAATAAATCCTAAGCCATGGTGACTACACAAAGGCTATCAAGAATGGGCTTCGGAACAGCCCTGAGTCTGATGCTCTCAGAAACAGATGTGTCTCAGTAGACATTTATGTATGTTACATATAATTTGATCCTCACAACAATCCTATGTAGCAGGCAGTGGCATTCCCTCTACCTTAGAGAGGTGTCCATTACGTATCCAGGGTCTCACAACCAGTAAGTGGCCACTTTGGGATTCTGCCCAGTTCTTATTCCAAGCACTTTGCTTCTTCCAACTCACTGGGTTGTCTTGACAGGATGTGCACTGCACAGCAGTCAGGGCACCTGAAACAAAATACCCCAGAAAGGCTTTAATCAGATATGAACACAGCACTGACATTAATATTAATATTAAAAAAGCATTGTTTAGTCAACAGAAATTGGCTATATATATGTAGCATTTAACAACAATTCTGATTATATTAAAGACAATGTTTTAAAAAGTTTATGAACTTTGTTACTTTTTGACATAAAGATATAACATTTAGAGTTAAGGAGTATTTGACAAAATATGCTATTTAGAAACTTGATTTTACCATTATCAATTAATATTAAGTCAAGCTGGCACAATGTAGGTATATATTACAAAACAATAAAAGAGAATTAATCAATAGAATCTGAGTCTTAGAAACTTGCCAGTGCCTGAAATTTTTACAAAGTGTTATAATTCATTCAACATAAAGACATCTAATACATTACAAAATTTAAGAAAAATCTTACAGGCTATAAAGACTGCCCCAAATATAGCAAAACTAGTAACAATAAATGTTTCAATAGGAATTACAAAATTGTGCCATTTAAAATGTGCTCAATTCTCTCTCAAACAATAATCAGCTACAGTGGGAAATTAAAGAATATAGCGATATGCTGTTTTTTAAATAACAATACTACATATAAAAATGTGTAATTTTTATCAAAACAATATTCAAGAGAAAATTCAGCATTTTTATCATCACTAAAGAAAAAAGCAAAAGAAAGCATTCAATATCGTTTCTTCGAAAGGGATTCAAAGAAGTATAAGACAGAAATAATATTAATAAAAGGATAAAACAAATTAGAAAATAAAAACTGAAAATTATGAACCTTAAAAAGACAGCTCACTAAAAAATCTGATCAAGAAAAACAATCAATATGTACAAACAATAACTATAATTTAGAAAGAATAGGGGCGCACCTGGGTGGCTCAGTCAGTTAAGCATCTGATTCTTGATCTCAGCTCAGGTCCTGATCTCAGGGTTGTGAGTTTGAGCCCTGCATTGGAGCCTACTTAAAAAAAAAAAAAAAAAAAAAAAAGAAGAGTAGTAGATACAATTCATTATTAAATTATTAAAAAGATATAATTTATTTTGTAAAGTTTACAGATATATAATTTATGGTAAAAGTATAATTTATCTTATAAAATTATAAGCGAATATTAATTGTAACTTAAGTACTTTTGGGAAATTTGGTATTTTGGTGTTTTTGATCTCTCTCATGACCACAAGAGGGCAGAGTAGTTTTTAATTTCTTTTTCCCTCTCTTTCCTGGGAAGTCCTGGAAGAGTTCTGGGCTGTTTATTTTGTTGACACATCCCAGGGAGCAAGACTGCTTGAGTCTTAAATGCTAGTGTTTGGAAGGGATCAAGAAGATTCTGGTTTGCTCACCCTCCATTGGAGGGAACATCAAAATGAGAATCCTAGGGTCCTGTGGGGAAAGTAAAAAACACGGAATTTATAGCATGAATTGGTAAGTTGGTATAGTTTCCAGGAGAAAAAGCAGTAGATGGCTGAACAGGAAATAGATGCTAGGTCAGACTGTTGTTAAAGTCCAGTTGAGGAGCGCCAGAGAAGGTGGGACTTCGCCTCTCTTCTGCGTGTTGAAAGGGCTTCAGAAACCCAGAGGGGCATAATTAACTGGCTCTGATCATGTCTATGCCTCAAGAGGACAAACAATCCTTCTAGAGTAGCAGTGCTAAATTGGAAAAGAGGTTCATCAAAGTTCCTTTCCAGCTTCAGGGTTTTTATCATTAAGTAACTTCCAAGGACCATCTTTGGCCCAATGGTGGGAAGTGTACAAATATAAAAATCACACACCCGGCATAGATCCGTTATTCTGCAACCTTGGGCAGACCATTTTAAGTACCTCAAATAATGACAACAACTTTGCCTCTGTCACGGAGCTGTGAAGGTTACTTCTGGTAGTTGCGTTTCACTTTGTGAAAAACATAAAGCTCTTTGTGAACCTAAGGGTTTCATGTTACCCAGTGGTCCTAGAACGAGAACAAGATCTTGACCAAGTGCGTCTGTGAACCCCCTTCATTATTGAGTTGTGTTATACATGTAGTTTGTAGTCAGTGAATATTTAGTTAGTGAATAAATATTTGTTCAATAATCCCAAAGATGCTTCCCATCTTTATTCTAACCCCCAGCGTAGCCAAAGCATACAGATTGGAAAAGAAGTATTGAAACTGTCATTAGTCACTGACATCGTTGTATATGTAGAAAATCCTATGGAATCTAAAAATAAAGCTACTAGAATAATACTTGAATTTGGTAAGGTTACAGGACACAAAGCCAATAAGCAGTTAATTGTATTCATACATAACGGCAACAAATAACTAGAAAATGAATTAAAAGTGTTTTTTACAATAGCATCAAAACATCAAATACTAGGAAGAAATCTAACAAAACACATACAAAATCTCTATACTACAAGTTACAAAATATTGCTAAGACAAATTAAGGCAGACCTAAACAGTCAGGGGAGCCATGCTAAAGAGCTTGCCCATAGGCCTGAAGCCAGGGAGGTGGGGCGGCCAGCCCCTGCCATCCAGCCCCAGGTTCGTACCTCTGACCATGAGACTCCCTGCCCTTCTCTGTCCCCTTTTAGCTCTCTCGGCCACTCCTGAGGCTCCACTTTCAGGTCTGCTGTCCTCTTCTCAGCCAGCAATCCTCTCCTCAGCAGACAGCATCCTGTTCTGTTTCAGGGGAAGTGAGACCCGGCAGGCCGGAGCCTCCTGTACTGTGGCTGTCAGAGCGGGCATCACGTGGGCCACCTGCCGCCACCTTGGAAGCGGATGGAGTGCTCTTTTTGCCCAAGGGCGAGGACACTAACCTGCGTGTCTTCTTGGGGAACTTATTCCTTCATGTATCCTCTCTTATTTCCAAATATTCTTTTTAAAAGTAAAGATGTTTTTAGGATTATAAGAACAATACAACCTGTAATAGAAGAATGTGGAAAAATACAGAGGAGCAATTTGTTACTAATTCTATCAAACAGAAAATCACCTTGAATATTTCTGTTTTTTTTTTTTGGATGCATTTTAAAGGCACAATGTGGTCATACTAGTAGATAAAAATTGTCCCCTCAGTTAAATGGCTATTATTAATTATAACCATTCCCACATTGTTGGACATTTAGGAGGTTTCGAATGTGGTATTTAATGTTGGGTAGCTTTCTGAAGGTTTGTTTTTTCTGATTATGACACTTTTACACTACTCTCTCTCTGTGTGGCTTCACTGCTGCCCCTCCGCCTCAGGAGGCACTCCTGCCCAATTAGAGATTTTGGGTCCTCTTTGTAAGCTGGGCCCAGTAACTTCCTGGGCTCAGAAGCCTTTCACGTAGGGGTCCCCTTCCCTGCCATGGAAGGCGCTTCTTCAGATGTGCCAGCTGATGGCAGAGGGGACAGCTAACGGGGGACTGCAATGGCAGCAAACCGCATGTCCTGGCATGGAGACACGTGTCACCTCCGTGAGCCTTCCCATGGCCCAGGCTTGGCACCCACAGTCAGCGGGCTGGTCTGGGTTCTGTAGTCCGCAGGCCCGGCTGGGGATCCCAGGGCAGTTCGCTGGACTCAAGTCAGAGTCTGGATGCAGTGAAACCTAAGAATTCAGGACGGTGCTACTTAGAAGGCCGCCTAGGAAGTGTTTTGTGAAGATAGACGAATTAGGGGGGAAGCGCAGATGCCTGGACGTCTCTGAGCGCTCACGGGGCGCCCTGACAGCCCTCGGCGTGGCGCGTTGGTGCCGGAAGTTTCCAGCAGGGGGCAGTGCAGGCACGCTTAGGAACTTTTCCGACTGCGCGGAACTTCACATTGCAAAATCGTGGAAAAGTTTGGAGCAGCTTGATCTCTGTTTCATGGTCTGAAGTTTATGGACTTTCCCTCCACACGAATCATTCCAGCCCGAAGGAATCCCTTAAAAGCAGTAGCATAGATTACAATCATGTGGATTCGATGGAACGTGCTTTCTCTCCTTTGCTTTGGACATCTGTCAGGCTGGTGTGACAACCCCACCACCGGCGGGGACAGCCTTCAGGGAGGGCAGGGGAGGTGGATTCTGCCTGGTGCAGCCTCTCAGTGGGGACTTACTCAGGGTGCGGGTTAAGCCGACTTGCAGAGGGCTGGAAATGCCTTTGTTGTGGCCCAAAGCTCTCAGTCAGACTCGGGTATAAAAGAAATGTCACTGACATTATTTCCTCTGATTCCAGCCTCGTTTCTTTCTCTTTTATGCCTGATACAGATGAATCAACCGCTTCCTGCTTAACTCCGCTGACTTAGTGATGGCTCAACCATTTTTAGATTTAAAACACACTGGTTCCCACTCACTGTATCCTTGGACTGCTTATACCTAGGGAGCACATGGCTTGGCACAACCACCCACCTGGTACCACGGGTGGCCAGCCTCTTCTAAGGCCTTGGGGCCTCCTGGGCCTCTTCTCTCTGGCGTTTCTGCTGATCCCTGCCTATTTCCAATTTATATTTTATGTCCTCTTGGACCACCCACAGATGGGCTAGGCAGGGCTCTGGGAAAGATGTCTATGGTCCCTTGGCTCCCTGGGACAGAGAGGTCGGCTGAGATAGTAGCAGAATATCCCCTGGGCCTCAGTGGAGGCTGTCCAAGTGGTTCTTTGATGCAATTTCCCACATTCCAGTTTCAAGACTTTGAGTAGATCCACCTGGGTTATCTAACTTCCAAGTCCCACTTGGTCCCCTGTGAACTTAGGGGTGGCCTCTCATGCCTTTCAGGTGGGTCAGGTAGGGCTATTTTGGGTCCTCTGATGCCTAGATGTACCCAGACCCACTACTCCCCTGAGGCTGGAGGACATAGGCCTCTCTAAGAGGATCGCTGCTGCTGTCCTGATTTCAGGTTTCAGTTCTGATCAGACTGTCAGACTTCAAGTACAGTCTGCTGTGTGTCTATCACCCACCTGCCCTGTAGTTAGCCCATGGAGGGAAGGGGAGAGAGTGTGTCTTTCTCATGAGCCTCATGCTTCCTTTCCCATCAGTTTCTTCCACCACCCAGCTTGGAGGGTGCATACACATTCACGTGTGCACACACACACACACACAGAGATACAGACACAAAGACACAGAGACACACACAGACACATACAGACACACACACATACACACACTGAGAACTCTGACACACACAGACACACAGACAGTAGGTTATATTTAAAGAAGATATGTCCTTTGCTTCTCATGTTACATATATGGGTGCACTTAGATGAAGATGGTTGTGGTGGGAGAGAACAAACCTCTGTATCTTTCTGCTTCATTGCCTTTCAAATCTTTGGTTTCATACCTGGATGGTACCTTTAAAGTAAGAAGCTAAGTTTGTATCATCTTTATTTTTTGATTCCACAGGTGACTCTCTTTCCCCAAAGCATTGGGTGAATCTGTGTCCATCTATCTGGGGAAGGAAAGGTCCTTGGGCCACAAGAGCACTTCTGTCCAAGCATTATCATCATCCGTACCTTCACTCCATCCTCTGTGCCTCAGGAGGGATTGTCAGGTCAAGGCCCCAAGGCTCAACCTTGAGTGGAGGGGGTTTCTCTTAAAGAGAATGGGCCTTTATTGTTAATCATCCTGGGAAGTGGTGGCTTCTAGGGCAGGACATGGGACTTGGGGTCTCTGAGCAGATCCAGGTATCCCCAGTGTCTGAATTTTGAACACATTGAGAAATTTCCCAGAAGAGTGGCAAGTGGAGGTCAAAGCATGGCCTTACTATTCTGGGGGATGGTCACCTCTGGCCATACAGAGGGTCTTGGGTGAGGTAGACAGTGTCTGTTAGGGGCCAGATATGGGATTACTTCTAAGTTACTCTCTGTTATACTTCCCGTGGCTTATTCCAAGTTCTTCAAATTCCCCAAAACTTACAAGCTGGGCTCAGATTATGGTGGGGTCTTGGGAGTGGGGAGGATTTTGTGCCTGTGGTGAGCAGCACAGGACACAGTGCCCACTCCCTGTGGACAGAGTCATGGAGGCCAAGGGCAGCTGTGCCCTGTGGACGCGACTCATGGTAGCTGCTGGTGGTGAAGGGTGGTGAGAGATGGGAGCAATGAGCGATGAAGGGAGGAGGAGAGGCTGGGTCCGGCTCTTGAGTCTCTTGAGGTAATTGTAGAAGGCACTGGCTGGTGAACCCACGGGGGCTCCTGCCTTCCTAATTCAGGTCAGAGTGCAATTGGACGTGGTCTATGTTCTGTGTGCCATGCGTGTATGCTGAGTGCCCTTCTGGGCCTTAAGGAGGCAGTCTCTACAACATGCCAGGCCCAGAGGAACCCCGTGTTTCCAGACAGTAGCTTCAACATGGAAGGTTAGTCATGGTGTGTGGATGAGGAAATGGTAACTGGTTTTAAAGCTGGTCAAGGGCCTTGTCAGTTCATGGTAGACATGGGGTTTGGTAAACTGTAATACTCAACCCTTCCCATGCAGCATTCCCTTCCTGGGGTCCTGGAGAGTACTGGAGGGGCTCCCTGGCCCCCTTGCCCTGCCCCCCTGCCTTGCACCCACAAAGGACCCATTGTCCCCACACAGGCATCCTCGGTGCTGGGCTGCCTCCGTGCAGCTGTCACAACACGGGGATCCCCTGGCTCCTCCTTGGACAGTTTTGTTACCAGATCTGGGTCTGATGTTTGCACTTTATGCTCGCTCCCCACCCCAGGCCTAACATGGGCTCTCTGCATCCCAGGCCCCCTCAGGTTCCATCTGACGTACTCCTTGGGTTTCCTGAGCCTTCGCTGTGCCCACACCTGTTTTGCTGTGGGAACTTTTGACCTGGCTTCTCTCCTTGCCTGAGAGTGCTGGAAATGTCAGGAGTCTCGGGGGCAGGGTGAAACAGATCACCCCCTGTTTCTTTCTTCCCTGCTCCCCTAGAGTAAATAGTAAAGGTTTTGGTTTTAAATTAGAGATGATGGACCTTATAGTCTTTGCAAATATGCCTTGGTCTCAGTCTCTGACCCTTTTCCTTTTTCATTTGAACACCTGGGGATTTGTTGCTAGGTCCTGAAAGCCTGGAGTCATGTTATCTCCTATCTTGCAGTGTTTCCTGGTTTTTCGATTACACTTGATGTAAGTAGAACCAGACCTTTTCCATTCACTCCCTGTTCTCACTCCAGCCTTTTGGTCACAAGATTGTACATTCTAATTATAATGCCATGTAAAGGGTGGTCATACCACTGTCACATGACCTCTGTGAGATAGCATCATTAGTAGTGTTATTCTTACTGAAAGTACCAAGAAACCGAGGCAGGAGGAGGCCAGGTGCTCACTCAAGGTCACCGAGGCAGTAGGAAAGCTCAGCCTTACTCAGGTTCTCCGGGCCCTCAGCTCAGAGTCCTTTCAAAATTAAGAGAACCTCAGTGCTGTGTGCACCGCTGCCCCTTAGAAAGGTGCTCAAATCACCAGATGCTGATGGTCTGTTCTCTTCTCAGTCTCTCCAGAGTCCGAGGCAAGTTTGTGGGACTCCCATTTACCTGAGAAAGGCTTTTTGCTTGCAGAATGCCTTCAGCGTAGGGCAGAGTTCCTGTCTAATTCTGCAGAGATTGGATAAGAACAGCAATGAGATCTCTTGCTTCCCTTCTCCCTTCTGTCTCCCTTCTGACAGGTTCTAGAAAGTTGTGGAAGAGAGATCTTTTTGTCACTTCCATGATATCTTCTGGAACTCCTGTGAGTTAGTTGCTTCCCCTTCTGTATTTCCTGAACTCAGGGCCACTGCTTAAATTGAGCAAAAGATTGTTGGAAAACTCCAAGGGAGGTGCTACTCAAATTCATAGTGGGTGTGGATCTGTTTATTATTGTAACAGTTTTCCAGTAGATGGCAGGAAAGTATTGTGAAGAGCGGCTGCCTTGTTCTAATTTGTGTGGCATCTCTGTGAGTTAGCAGTGGGCCCACACTTGGCACAGCTGACCGTTAGAGCCGTCATGACTAAGCTGGGGCCACAGCAGAAAGATGACCACAGTGAGCGTGACCTCGAAGCTCTGTACCCAGCCTGGCTGCAGCCGAGGGGACAATGCAGGCAGTTGGCGTGCTGCACAGTGAGACCTTGACCTTGACTCTGCCATGGCGGCCCGTGAGGGCCCTTCCAAGACACATGGTTTGGCCCAGGGGTCCTCAAACTATGGCTGGCAGGCCAAATCCAGCCACTGCCTGTTTATGTTTGGCCAGCGAGGTAAGAATGGTTTTTACATTTTTAAATGGTTGGAAAAAATTAAAAGAAAAAATAGTTTGTGACATGTGACATGTGGCTACAAAGCTTAAAATATTTACTATCTGACCTTTTACAAAAAAATGTTGTCAACTCCTGGATTAGTCCTTTGGGACTTCCATTGGCTCCAGACTATCATGGTATTTTTGGGTATGCATACATAAGCAGAAGGTGAGCTAGGGCCAAGATGGAGTAGCCCAGGGGGCTGCTGATGAGCCATGGGTCCTTGAGAACCCTGGGAGATGGTAGTTGCGGCTCTCCTCTTCCAGGTCATATCCAGAGGGTGCAGTGCCTTGGGGGAGAGCCAACTCCCCTCAGCCCCAGGCCTGGCTTCAGCCACTGCAATCCTAATTGCTAAGATGTATTTTTGCTTTAGTATCCCCTATCTGTCCATGCACCAACTATGACTCCTGGACCCAACAGAATGCTTCCAGCTTTTCAAACTCCTTTGGTAACAATTTCCAACAATGTGTAGGGGAAATCCTTTATGAGCTTTAGGATAATAGGATAAGGTACTTAGACAAAAGGCTGCTCTACTTGAAAACCTGAATATGCAGCCCCTTATCCAGAAGTCCTGGGTTCTCTCCAACAGACCAGTTCAACAGGAGGAATGTCTACAACCTAATGGTTGACTCCTGGCCATATTTTGTTCAAAAAGCTTATGCTTATGATATCTGATCAAATATCCATCATCTGTCAGGAAGTCTGGCTGTCTCTACCTTCAAAGGATGTTCAAGTTTCCGTTTTACAAAATGAAGAGTTATGGGATGGATGGTGGTGATGGCTATATAGCAATATGAATATATTTAATACCATTGAACCATACACTTAAAAATGGTTAAGATGATAAATTTTATGTTACGCCATTTTTGCCACACAAAAAAGAGAAAAATGAAAAAAAAAAAAGATGTCTAGAATCTAATTACTTACCTCTCCTCTGGTATCCTGCTTGTAACTAAAGATTATCGTGGGAGCTTCTTAACAGAAGCTGCTTTAGTCTTACTCTGTTATAGTCTACTGTCAACAGAACCATTGGAATGATCCTTTAAAATATCAGAGAGCTCACGGTCCTCTTCTGTTTAAAATCCTGCAGTGCCTCTCAACTCACTGAGAGCAGAGGCTAAAATCCTTCCAGTTGTCCACAAGTCCCTTCACAGTCTGGCCCCCATATCTCTCTGACCTATCTTCTGAAATGACCTATCATTTCAGTCTGTTCCCCATGGCTTCCTTGCTGTTCCTTTGGGGCACTAGGCATGCATCCACTGAGAACATTCACACTGCCAAGTACCTCTGTCTGCAATATTCCTCTCCCTGATATCCTCCTTCTAGTCTTTGCTTAGATGTCGTTTTCTTCATGAGGCCTAGCTTGACTGTCTTTAATATTGCAACCTGTCTTCTCACTCTCTCTGTGCTGTTCTTACACTACAGTACTTAGTTATCCGCTCTGACAAACTATATGGTTTGCTTACTTATTATCTACTGCTTATTCTTCTAGGATGTAAACTCCATGAAGTCAGGCATGGCTTGTTCATTGATGTACCCCAAGAGCTGAGAATAATATCTGGCACATAACAGGTGTTCAACATGTAATTTTTGAATCAATAAATAAATCTTGGAGAGGCAAGCCTTCCCAAGTACTGAAGACTGTTAGAGCTATAGGTACCTTCTCCACTAACAAATTATCTCAAAAAAGTTTTGAGTGTTGTTTTAACAGGGCTTCTGGCCAGGATCCATAGGTAGCTTCTTTAAGTGAGGTAGATACTCCTACTATCATTGTTAAGCAGAGGAGGAAACCAAGGCAGTCCTAGGACTTGACTCAAGGGTTGTTGTGTCCAGAGTCCATGCTTCTAATGCTACATTATACCATCTTTTCTGTGGCACACCAGAACTTGAACTTGTCTTCTCTCCAGACAAGGTCACTTTCTGCTTCTGCCTGATTTGGCTTTTTCCTTAGTTGCCCCATTCCTGTACCTCTACTTTTCTGGGAGGGAGCAAAGATAATTGTCCTTTTACAAGTGGGAAAACTGAGGCCCAGCTACTTTCATTAACTTGACCCTATCGCAGTGTTCATAGGTAGCAGAACTGACCCTGGAACCTAGGAGTTCAGACTCCCATACTGGGCTGCCTTTTGTTTTGCTCCTCATTCTTGTTGATATGGAGTGAATGCTAATTAGATCAACAATAGTAGCAATTGGGGTGGGGGTGTTGGGTGGGTGTGGAATGGTCACCAGAAGGTGACTGGAATAGAGAAAGGATTCAGAATCATGGGGAGTTGGAAGGAGCAGTGTTTTAGCCTTGAGGGACTTCAGGGTAAGGGTAGGGGCGTATGGAAACTCCTGATATTTGAATGTCTATGTGAAGGTGTTAAGAGGTGGCATGAGGTCCTAGAGAGAGCATGGGATCTGGAAAGATGCCATTCCAGGTGGGGGACAAGATCTGTGAATTTGAGTTTTCCTATCAGTGCAATGAATGTCCACTGAGATCCACTTTGCAGAATTGTGTTAGAGAAGCACGTATGAAAGGCACCCATCATGGCTCCTCATGCCCATGAATGCCATCCACCATGAATATGATCATGAGCAAGACTGGAAAGCCACTTTGGCAACTTGATGGGGATGGTTTCTAGGACTAGGTTAGAGGAAATGTACCACCATTCCATTCTTAGCTATTTTATTTTGTTAAAACCAATTTACTTTAGCATGACAACATGATACAATATTTTGGACAATTCCATTTAATTTGGTACATGAATAGAAGTAATATTGTCTTCTGTTTGACAGAAGATGTGGCTAGGATGATTGGAAGTGAAACATCATGCATCCGTTATCATGCATGGTTATTTTTATTATAATGTACTTACACTGTGTGCATATTCTATGGCTTACATACAATCAATAAATATTCTATCACTTATTCCTCTTCAGAAACACGTGGAAAGATGAACAAAGAACAGCCCCAACATTACAGCATGACAAGGTCAGGGAATTTCAGAAATGGAAAGGACGTTAGAAATGGGTTTATAGTGAAATTCAACATCTAGAGGAAGGATTTTGAGGTCTCCCCGGGGCCCCTTCTGGCGGTCGGCAGCCGTCTCCCCTCTTACTAACGTGTCACATTTGGCACATACCCCTGGAGAACCATCAGACTTTTCAGTCTTTTTCAATTAAATTCCATGATGCCGTCCCTCTTGCCAACCTGATGTTAATTTGCCTCCTGTTGCTGCACCTTCAGTGGTTTCCCATTTCCTTTAGGATAGACTCCAAAGAAGTTCACAGTCTGGCACCAATAGACCGAAGGCTGTTACTTCCCTTCACATGTCCTCCACCCCAGCCTTGCCTCAGTGTGAGCTCAGGTTTCTGAGACGGGGGACACAGTGTTCCGGGGCTCCAGGGCTACCCGGAGGGACTATCTTGTCTTCAGTGCTCTGGGGTTCTACTCTTAACGCTGTCACACTTCAGTGCAGGGAAGGTTGTGACCACAGAGGGAGGGAGGGAGTCAGTGCTACTAAATGACCGTGAGCCTCTGTGAATGCAGCCAAGATTAGAGAAGGTTTCCTGTAGCAGGCATTCAGTAACCAGCAAGTCCCATGACTGGATCATCCTTTGTAGTGGGAGGCACCTTGTGTGGGATGGTCTATCTGATCTTCACATGAGAGCCCCTCTTGTAGCTGAAACACGGCTCTCAAGTCCTACCATGTCACCTGCCTGCCAGTCTAAGCCTGCCTGCCTCCACTGTCCCTCACATGACAACACCTTCTCCCTTCCTTGAGGTTCAGGTTGGACAATGTGCTTCTAGTAGGATTCTTTTTGCCACCTTTCTTAGTGTTCTTATTTTTGTCACAAGGAGGCTATTGATTGACATCAGAGGAAAGAAACACAAAACAATTCATTTCAGAGTCAAATAGGACTAGACCAGCATTGTCCAGCAGGAATTTAATGTGAGCTACATATATAATTAAAAAATTTCTAGTGGCAGGTAAAATTAATTTAAAAGTATTTTATTTAACCCAATATATCCAAAATATTATTTCAGCACATGGTATTAAAAAATGATCAGAACTCTCTTTTTTCTCTGTTCCAAATCTGGGGTGTCTTTTATACTCAGAACACATCTCAGTGAAGACTTACTCCCTTTCAGGTGCCTGGCAGCTACTTGTAGCTAGTGGTCACCGTACCGACACAGCAGGTCTGCAGAGCCTGCAGGCTAAAGGGTGTGAGCTCTAGAGTCGCATGGAGCTGAGTTTGCATCCTGGCTTTGCCACTGATAGGCTGTCTAGATTTAGGAAAATCCCCTTATGTGAGCCTCAGTTTTCTCATCTATAAAATGGTGATATTCGTTATGACCACAGAGAGCTGTTGGGAAGATAAAATGAGATAATACATGTTCTGGTACACAGTAAACATTGAGTGAGTGTTAATTGCTGTTATTATTCTAGCTAGATTTTAAATTTGAGCATTTATGCTCAAGACCAGTGATGCTATATTTGCCTGCATCAACTTCAGTCATGAATATCTGTGGGTGATGAAGACAAGTTAGCTTGTTTTGAGGACTGTAGTTGGTGGACATTCTTAAAGCATATACCCATGAAGTTGGTTTTAAAAATTTGTTTCTTTTGAACATCTTATTATGAAAATATTCAAACAGAAAAGTGGAAAAAATTCTACAGTGGACATCCATATACACACCATCTACAGTCTACAATGAATATTTTGCTCTATTTCCTTTATTAAATATGTATCCATTTTTCTGTCCTATCCTTTCATAAATCCATCTTATTTAATTTTTTTGAATTTTGTAATTATTGGGGCCAATGTTTATATTGCAAAAGTTTAAAAAGCCCATTAAGGGGAGCCTGGGTGGCTCAGTTGGTTAAGTGACTGCCTTCAGCTCAGGTCATGATCTCAGTGTCCTGAGATCGAACCCTGTGTCAGGCTCCCTGCTCAGTGGGTAGCCTGCTTCTCCCTCTCCCTCTACCCCTCTCCCGATTGTGCTCTCTCTTTCTCTGTCTTGAATAAATAAAATCTTAAAAAAAAAAAAAAGCCCATTAAGATGTGTTAATCATGTATGTTTTTGCACATCTTTCAGAAAGTTGCCAGAATAGTGACAACAAATATGTAAGAATTTAGATGATTTGAGTAATACAATTAATATAATTGTTGTACTATATAATATTTAATAAGCAAGATACATGTTCTTTCCCAACACCCATGGAAATTTTATGACTATTATTATAAAAATAAGAAAACATACGTGCTGTACCTTCTGAAAGCAATAACTACAAAAAAGTCCCTCTAAACTGATCCATTCTGCAAATGAAAACAAAATCAAAGAAACTAAATCAGTATTTTAAACAACTCTTGACTATAGAGAATATCAATTAGAAATACAGACTCTTTATGAATACCACCAACAGCATGACATGTTGTGTCCAAATGCAACTCAGAGGAGTGTTTCTGCTTTTAAATGTGTTTTAGGGGGGCGCCAGGGTGGCTCAGTCATTGAGCGTCTGCCTTTGGCTCAAGTCATGATCCCAGGGTCCTGGGATCGAGCCCCCCATCGGGCTCCCTGCTGAGTGGGGAGCCTGCTTCTCCCTCTGCCTCTGCCTCTGCCTGCCGCCCCCTCACCCCGCCGCTTGTATTCTCTCTCTCTCTGTCAAATAAAAAAAAAAAAATCTTAAAAAAAAAAAAAAGGAAATGTGTTAACATTATTCAGCATGTTACTAAGGTGGAAACAAAGTAATTTTGTGATCCCCTGAATGCATGCCCAAAAACACATTTGAGAAGCTGTAAAACTTCCCAAGGGCCACCACTGAGTGAAGTGCTTGAAAAGGTTAACAGATGCCACTACACAGATGTGACAATGGACCTTCATTGTTCCCAAGAGAGAACATGCTTATAGGGCTAAATTAATGTTTATAAGTCCTGATTCTCTGAGTGACTCTGCCTAAGGCCATTAAGAATTATCTCCCTCTTTCTTCAGTTCTTTGTTTATATCTTACGGATATTTGTATTGTTTTAGTGAATTTTAAGCAAAAAGGAACAGGGCCCACAGCTATGATCACTCCAAGCTAGAAGGAGCTGCAGGTTTTGGAGATTCCAGGAGGTACACGCTTCTGTGCTCATGGTATAGAGCCTCCAGGTGAAGTCAGGAGAGCTCTCATTCCGAATGGAAGAATGTGAGCAGGGCCCCAAACCATACAGCACACATGGTCATACTTGGACCTTTCTCATTGTGTGGGGGTAACTGGAGGATTCATACAAATGGTGTTTTAATCATGGCATAAGTTATTAATTTAAACCAGACCAATGCCCTGGGGGATTCTTCATTCTGTGTAGGGGTTTTTATAAACTTCCATGATTTTTCACCTAATTCTCCCTTGTTTACTTTTGTTGAGACATTGCAGTATTTTAGAATTTAGACTTTTTCACCTTTGGAAATAAACCAGACTTGGAAAAAAAATCTTTTGTCAGAATTTTGGATGAATTTAGAAAGCTGTATAATTTAGCTGTGTAATCAAGACTGCTAATTTGAGGAAGTACAATAGATGGAGCATGGCCTGGGCCTGGGTCAGCATCGGGCCTCCTGACCTGGTCTCAGACTCAGGCGCAGTGAGGCTGTGGCTTTCTGGGCCACATCTCCATTTTGAGCCCAATAGAACCATCAGCATGGATTTTCATGCTACCCGCGGCACAGAAACACTCGGCTGAAAGGGACCACATGAGAAGGCCTTGGATATTTAATTAGATCAGCAAATGGTTTCTGACAGAATAGCTCACTGACCACCCTTCAGGCAGAACTGGCCTGCTTGCACGTGGCAAATTTGTCTCAAAGGATCAAAGGATGTGTGCAGTGGGCACAGTTACTTAACTATCCAGTGTTTGCAACCTGAAGAATTCACTCAGGGACACAGCAGACCCAGTGGTTCACTACTCAACATTTATTACTGCCCACATTATCTCTTGAATTTTCCCCCTTTTCTGCCTTCTGCCATCTGGGGTGAAGCAGAGCACTCATCCCAGTTCTTGCTGTGGATAGGTGCACCAGCTCTTACCCTGGACCCATATCCCTGGGGACAGGGGTACAGAAACTTATTTTGAAATAGTGGGACTCCTCTAGGCAAGAATGAAGAAGCGTATCGTCTGATTTTTACAGGCAACCAGACTGCAGTCACGAGAAGATGGACTAGCACTGTGGGAGAAAGACAGAAGCTTAGAGCTTCATGACACTGGAGAGTCCCTGGGTCAAACAGTTCTAAAGCTGTATTAGCTTGGATCTCAAGTTGCATCTTTTAATTATTTTTAAGCCAGGCTGAATTGGGTTTTCTCTTATATGCACGTTTAAAGCTCTTGAGTAATAAGGAGTGAGAATTATTCTCTAATTTTCTGAGTGTAAGACTTCTTTTTCCTTTCCTGGATGCCCCCACACTTACAGCCTTGAAGTTATAAATCTCTCAAACTAACCATTTCTTCCTTTGCATTTCTTCTTTTTAATAGTGTTTTTTAAGTCCTGGATAATGTAGTAGAAATAATAATAGCTAATACTTACTGTGCATTTCCTATTTGTTGGGCACTCTCAGAAGCATTTTATGTGTACAGCATTTCCTACTGTAAGCTGGTGTGAATTTAGAAGGAATACATTTGCCTTTTACCTATAACATTTTTCCTGAAGGGAATAAATATTTCAATGATTCCTAGTGTGGGTAGATTTAAATTCTATGTATGTATTTAATAACACCTACTCTAACCTTCTATTCAGTTGCCTCCATAGTACTCTGAGGCCAAGATTGTCATTTCCCATTTTATTATTATTATTATTATTTTTTTTTTAAGAGAGGGAGAAAGGGAGGGAAAGGGCAGAGGGAGAGGGAGAGAGAAAATCTTAAGCAAGCTCCATGCCCAGCACAGAGCCCAATGCAGGTCTCAGTCTCACAACCCTGAGATCATGACCTGAGCCGAAGTCAAGAGTTGGACGCTGGACTGGCTGAGCCCCCAGGTGCCCCTCATTTCCCCATTTTAAAGAAGAAGACTAAGGTATAGAGAGGTGCCCGAGGTCACACTGTGAGTGACAGGGCTGGACCCAGGTACAGTCAGTTTGATCCCAGGGACTATGCACTTCACTGCCTCTCTGTGTAGATTTTATCGGACATGACTGGGCTATTGGTCTTTCTCCAGGAGATGTCACAGGAAGGCTGAGCAGAGAAGTGAGTTTTATAGTAAAGATCTGATTTAACATTTCATTTTCTCTTTGTAATTGAAAACATGATTAATTGTTACAAGTCCCCCTAGGGCACTTTTCTGAAATAAACAGCAGAAAGTAATATGTATGCTTCTGAACCGAGGACTGATAGTTTATAGTTTCATTTTTATGTACTTGAACTGTTAAAAATGTGTATTAAAATAGATACGTTAAAGCCTCCCTAGGACACTGGTTTATTCTATTTTGTCCTTATAATTCTGTAGGAGTTATTATATGTGTTGACCTATGTTATTTGGACCTGAAACCACAGTGAGGATTGATGTTCTTTTTGATTGTGCTTCCCAACATCATAATGTGACCTTCTTTGTGCCTTTGCATATCTTTTCTCCCACTAGAATTCTACATTGTGTGTGTTGGGTAAACATTAAAAAAAAAACAAAAAAAAACTACTGAAGATTCTTAATTACATCTTTAGTAACAGACTGAAAACAAAAAGCACGACTTGGTTTCTTTAAGAGATGGTTTCTTCCTCATTCTTTATTTGCCAGCAGCAAACAAGCAAATAAACAAACAAAAAAAATGAAGACCTAGAAAGCCAAAGAGAAGGCAGAACCTGAAATATCTCATGGATGCAACGGTAATGTGAGTGCTTTGGGGACACTCAGAAAGGGAGGAGGAGAAAGCAGGGGTGGCCCTCGGGAAACTCCAGTACATTCTTGGTGGCTGGCATGAGATTTTCATCTTCTCATCTGGCTGTAGTTGGGGCATGGAGTGATGTCCAAGAGTCTGGGCCACCAGTCTGACTGAGGCAGGGGACAGGCGTGTGCCTTTCTAAGTGTCTGTGGGGCCTCCTGCCATGCTCTCTACCCACCAACTTCTCCCCGTCACTATGTGCTCCTTTGGCCCCACCATGCTCCATGCTGCTGAATTCTGCAGTGGCCCCTGAACCTTGAAGACAGTCCTTCTCAGTGTTACACATCTCTTCACTCTCTCCTCTCTGAATCGGCTCAGGCCACAATCTGTTCTTAACACTTAACAAATACTCTTTCACAGAAATGAATTTATTCTACTTTTGCATACACTTATATTTTGATGTATGGAAATAGTTGTCTACGTTTTTGATTTGGATTTATCATAAGCTATACTTCAGACTACTCCTGATCCAAAGAAGTAATCCAAACGAAGTGTGGTGAATAGAAATGGAGGTAAAATGAATCAAGAATTTCCCAAAAAGGGGCGCCTGGGTGGCTCAGTCGTTAGGCGTCTGCCTTCGGCTCAGGTCATGATCCCAGGGTCCTGGGATTGAGCCCCGCATTGGGCTCCCTGCTCCGCGGGAAGCCTGCTTCTCCCTCTCCCACTCCCCCTGCTTGTATTTCCTCTCGCTGTCTCTCTCCTGTCAAATAAATAAATAAAATCTTAAAAAAAAAAAAAAAAAGAAGTGGCTGTTACAGTGCACAGGAGCTATTTATAAAAAAAAAAAAGAATTTCCCAAAAAGCCACTCTCTTGCACAGTTTTGTATTGATATCATGCCTCTGATTTGCATTCATCTCTCCTTTGACTTACAGGTATTCTGAGATTTCATTTTAGGGCTCTCTCTTACAGTTGGGCTCATTTATTTATTTTTTTTGCCAAAGTATTCAAGACTGTGCTTCAGAATGATTTTTCCTGGTATGTCAAAATGTGATCTTTTGAGTGGCTGTTTTTGTTTAAATCCATGGCAACATAGTTGAATTACTGTTGGGAGTAGCCATTTCGTAGAACATTTGAAAATATTGGGCCAAATCTGTTTGACATAGTACTTTACAACAGTAGGATTAAATCCTCTTTGACAAATGTTTTAATTGCTGAAAAATGAAGCTTGGGGAGGGGTCTGGAGGAGTTTTGGCGGGTGTCCCTGTGCCTGCTGTCAGGCACTCACATGGCCACGAGGAGTTCTGCTAAGCAGGAGGTTCCTGGCAATCAGAGCTGCTGACTTAGTGTGAGACTCCTGCAGGTTCCTGAATCGTTCTGTGCCTCTCTTCCCTCATGCTCCGTTCCCTCCTGTAAGGCAGGACTCACTGCAGCTCTACTCTCGAGTCAGGTCAGAACAAACTGAGTGAGCCCTTGGTGAGGGGGCAAAGAGCATGGGACAGGATTTCCCCACCTCCCTTCCCCAGCACACGTATCCCCTCCACAACCGGTAAGTCTCTTATTCAGAATTGCTTCAGTGCCCATGCATTCAGCCCAGAATAAGTTAATTGTCCCTTGATTCAAAGTTGTTTTATTTTATTTTTAAAATTAACATTCCAGGGGCACCTGGGTGGCTCAGTTGGTTAAGCGACTGCCTTCGGCTCAGGTCATGATCCTGGAGTCCCGGGATCGAGTCCCGCGTCGGGCTCCCTGCTCGGTGGGGAGTCTGCTTCTCCCTCTGACCCTCCTCCCTCTCATGCTCTCTGTCTCTCATTCTCTCTCTCTCAAATAAATAAATAAAATCTTTAAAAAAAAATTAACATTCCAGTAAGAGCGACACTTTTGGGGAGTGTACAGTTTTTTAACACAAATGTACGCTCATCACCATCAGGATCTGTAACTGTTCCACACTCCAAAAACTCCCTGGTGCTGTTCCTTTATAGTCACCCCATCAGCCCCTGGCACCTACTAAACTGTTCTCCATAATTGTCATTTGGTCATTTTGAGAATGTTACATAAATGCAATGACAGATTATATAAACTCTGAGATTGGCTACTTTCACAGCATGATACTATTGAGTTTCATCCAAATTATTGCATGTACCAATAATGTGTGATTTTTATTGCTGAGTAGTATTCCATCATGTGGGTGTACCACAGTTTGTTTATCCATTCAACCACTGAAGGACACTTGGATGATTTTCATTGCTGGTGACTGTGAATAGAGCTGCTGTAAACATTCTTGTATAGGTCAAGTTGTTTTTTAAAAAGTTCCTTTTTAAGAGCTTTCATTTAAAGAGGCTCCTTCTTTGAGTATTCTTGCTTCCTGTGGAGATTTTAAAACACAGCTGCAAATTCTTTGACACTCTTCCCATTGAGAGGTGGTGTCTTGAATCTGAGTGGGCCTCTATGAATAATATATGACCGAAGTGATGCTATTGTTGACTCTGAGACCAGGTCATAAAAGGCCATGCAGTTTCTGCCTCACCAAAACACCTGGTCTTGGAATCCTGAGGCACCATTGGAGAAGCCCACTTACTCTGAGATCACCATGCTGAGGAGGGCGTGCGTGGGAGCTCTGGCTGACAGTCCCAGCTGAGCCATCCCCCCAGCTTCTCCAAGTTACCAGAAGTGTGAGTGAAACCAGCTCGATCCCTCCAAAAGAGTCCACCTACCAGCTGAATACCACCAAGTGACCTCTGCAATGCCACGTGGAACAGCAAAATCACCCAGCCAAACTGCCAAATTTCCTGAGCCAAGAAATTGGGAGATATAATAAAGTGGTTGTTGTTTTTATCCACTAAGTTTGGGTTTATTTGGTTCACAGCTGTGGAAAACTGGAACACTCTCCAATGCATATTTAAGCTTCACAGGAACAAGGATTATATCCGTCGACAAACCTAAAACGTTGGATGCAGCAGTGCTCAATAAGCCTCATTTCTACTTTTTTTAAAAACTGTGATATCCGTACCATGCAGAGCAAGGCACTTTGTAAATACTGTGTTCGGTGATACAGAGCAAGGAAGTGGAATTACCTTGATGATAAGAAAATTATCCAACAACTATCAAATGCTATTAAGTATGTTACTCATGGACTCACCAACTGCAGAATCTGGAAAGGGGGTTACAAGACCATCTGTTTTACCCCTGCGTCAGGCAGGTGGGCAGTGAGGCCCGAGTAGGGAAGCGGCAGCAGGAACAAGGACTCAGAGCCTGATGCCTGGTTTCTGACTCCAAGAGCATTAGTCAAGGTCTCTGTTTCCAAGTGTGGATGGGTGGGAAAGAACCACTG
Source organism: Mirounga angustirostris (assembly GCF_029215605.1). Taxonomy (NCBI): domain Eukaryota; kingdom Metazoa; phylum Chordata; class Mammalia; order Carnivora; family Phocidae; genus Mirounga; species Mirounga angustirostris. The sequence continues at coordinate 117,551,704 of NW_026991714.1, read as the reverse complement.
GGTGGCTCTCTGAGCACTGCACAAGGAGGGGTCAAGCCAGGCAATCAAAGACCCCGACTCAAATAGTTAACGCAGAAAACAGAAGCGTCTTTACACAATTCTGGTCTCAGAAAGCGTTTAGGAGCTATTGCTTTGATTAAACACAAACGTCGGCAATTATGAAAAAGAAGCAGTAGGAGAACAAGAAAGTGTTCTGATAAATTAAAAAAAGTCAATGGCCCAGATTAAATCAAAACTCACTAGAGGTAATGAATGACAAATGGACTCTAAAATCTAAGGCAGAGAAAGAGAAGAACTTGAGGGATCCTCACAGATCAGATCAAAACCAAAAAGTGATGGTAATTATAGGAAGGAGAGAAAGTGAAGAGAAACCTGATTTGTCATGCGTTTATTGACAGATGTCTATTGAGGCCCTCCTCCTGGTCTTAACAGTGGGCATCAAGAAGTGAATAAAGCAGAGAAAAAAAAAAAATCCTAGCTTGCTTGGAGCTTATGTTCAGTGATGGATGGAATGGGGTGGAAGAAAGAAAATAAGCAAATAAGTGAAACTGTATCAAATGAGAGAAAGTAATCAGTGCTCTGGGAATCCAGAGAGCAGGGAGGAAGAAAGGGAGGAGGGAGGCTGCTGACAATTTTAAATAAAGTGGTTAGGAGAAGCCTAGATCTGAAGGGGTAAGGAAGCAAGCCAGGAGGAGACCTGGGGGGAGCACATTCCAAGCCAAGGGGACCACCTGTGAAGACCCTGAGACAGGAGCCCCAGACCAATGTGGGGGGGCAGCATAAGCCTGACAGAGGAGTCCTTGGGGGTGCTGATGGTGAGGGACTTCAGGCCATGGTAATTATTTGGGCCATTTTAAGGACTTTGAGAGGAAAAGGCTTTGAGGGATTTTCAACAAAGGAGTAACATGATTTCACTTAAGCTTTAAAAAGATTATTCTGGCTGTCCTGTTGTGACCAGATTGGAGGGTGGGTGGGTGCAAGGGCAGAAGCAGGGGGAGGAGGGAGGAGTCTCATGTAATGATGAGGAGAGAGATGGTGATGGATGGTGGTGGTTTGGACTGGCCCGATAGTGGTGGAGATGATGATAAGTGGCTACATTTTGGATTTACTTTAAAGGCAGGTCCAACCAAATTTGCTGATAGGTCAATAAGGAATCAAGGAGAGACAGATAAATGAAATTTGGGACTAAGAAATTGAAAGAAGTTGACATTTACTGAGGAAAAGAAGACCCAGGGGGAGCTGGTTTTTTTGGGGATATGTGTGGAAATCAGGAGTTTGCTTTTTGCTTTTCCAGTTTAAGTTTCATATTTGAGAGGAGCTGTCTGGTAGAGTATTGGAAATGCAAGAAGGGAGTTGAGGTGAGAAGTTGTTGGCATTTAAACTGTGAGAGGGAGGAAATCCCCAACAGGGAGTGTAGACAGAGACCAAGGACTGACACTGGGCTCACCTCTGCCAATGTGCAACTGTGTTGGAAAGCATATATAACTGTGAGAGGTAGGGCCTGGTGGAGTAGGGAGAAACCCAGAGGGCCTGCAGAAAGCATTGAGAGGGTGGGGATATCAAATGTATCAAATACTGCTAAATCCAGTAAGATGAGGATGGAAAAGTGACCATCATTGACCTTGTCAGAGTGGTTTTGGTCAAGTGATGGGGTACAAGGCAAATGTGATTGAGTGTTGGGAGAGGAACTAGAGTTTGGGGAATGGGGCAGAAGCTGGAGGAAGTTGTGGGGTCATGACAAGGTTTCTTTTATTTTCAATTTTTTATTACTTTCAATTGTGGTAAAATATACATGACATAGAATTTACCATTTTAACCATTTTTATGTGTACAGTTCAGTGGTATTAACTATAGTCACACTGATGTGCACCCATCACCAGCATCCATCTCCAGAACCCTTTTCATCTTCCCAAACTGAAACTCTGTTCCCATTAAACAATAACTCCCCATTCCCACCTCCCCTCAGCCCCTGGCAATCACCATTCTACTTTCTGTTTGTGTGCGTTTGACTTGCATTGCATTCTATTTGTAATGTTTATCCCACTTGTATATTATATAGTATTTGTCCTTTTGTGACTGGCTTATTTCACCTAGCATAATGTCTTCAAGGTCCATCCATATATATATATATATTTTAAAGATTTTATTTATTATTTGACAGAGAGAGACACAGCGAGAGAGGGAACACAAGCAGGGGGAGTTGGAGAGGGAGAAGCAGGCCTCCCGCTGAGCAGGGAGCCCGATGCGGGGCTTGATCCCAGGACCCTGGGATCATGACCTGAGCCGAAGGCAGACGCTTAACGATTGAGCCACCCAGGCACCCCAGGTCCATCCATGTTGTAATATATATTAGATTTCCTTCCTTTTAAAAAAAAATACCTTATCTGTTTGGGGGGGGGGGGCACGAGGTGGGGGAGGGGCAGAGGGAGAAGCAGACTCCCTGCTGAGCCAGGAGCCTGTTGTGGGGCTCAATCCCAGGATCCTGGGATCATGACCTGAGCTAAAGGCAGATGCTTAACTGACTGAGCCACCCGGGCACCCCTAGATTTCCTTCCTTTATAAAGCTGAATAATATTCCATTGTACACACCCACCCCATTTTTTTACCCATTCATTTGCTGATGGACATTTGGGCTGTTTCCACATTTTGGCTATTGTGAATAGTGCTGCCGTGAACATGGGGGTACAAGTATCTACTTGAAACCCTGCTTTCAATTCTTAAGGGTATATGCACAGAAGTGGAATTGCTGGGTCATGTGGTAATTCTATGTTTAATACTTTGAGGGTCCTCCATATTACTTTTTGCAGCGTCAGTTGCATCATTTTTTGAAAGTAGCGTATTTTTGACAATTTTCTTTTATTTATTTATTTGACAGAGAGAGAGAGCATGCACAAACAGGGGGAGTGGCAGACAGAGGGAGAGGGAGAAGCAGGCTCCCCCTGAGCAAGTAGACCAATGCAGAGACCATCCTGGGACTCTGGGATCATGACCTGAGCTGAAGGCAGACGCTGAACCAACTGAGCCACCTAGGTGCCCTTGACACATTTTCTAAGGTAATATTTTGGACCAAATGGTTATTAAGGCTCTGGTGAAGAGGCACAAGACTATGGGAAGATGGTTAAACAGTGGCATATTCTTTTTCATCCTGGCTTCCTGTCCGTTCCAGGCCCAGGCCTCTGATGTCAGCTTGGCATCCATCTGGAAGCTGGGAAGAGGCCCAGAGCCAGCACTCTGGGGCCTGGATGCCCTTTCCTATAGTGTCCACTCACTTTTTTTTTTTTCCTAAAAGAAATATCATTTCCATGGCCATGTCTCTCACTCTCTGAATAGCTCTCATACTAGGTTGAATGTTTCTTGCTTTGCACTGGGGGCAAGGGGGTCTTCAGAAGATGCCAAAGAGATGGCTATAGACTGGCCACTTAACGCAAAGGGAGGGGCATGAGCTGCTAGAATTTTGGAGGAATTAAGCCCCTCAAGGTCCTGGGCCCTATTTTAAAGATAAGGGGTAGGGGAATACTGCTGCAAGGAGAAGAATGTGGAAGAAGACAGCTCCAAGGAGACTGAGGCCTGAAGGTCATGCTTACTAACTCTGGAGGAGAACAGCACTGACAGTCCTGAGTTCCCCAGACCCCGGCCACTCGTGGCACAGCGTGGGCCCTGAGAGCTGCCTGTGTGTAGACACTTCGCATTTTCCTCGATGCATTTTAGATGACCCTAGAGCTTTGCTTTTCTTTGTCTACCGAGACAAATTGGCAATTTGTCTATTTAATATTTATCTACTGTGTGTTGAAAGAGAGGTGGGGGTACAAGATTAGAAAACCTTTAAACAAAGCTTTAAGGAGTGCTATCTCAACATTGTTCAAAAGTGAACTGAATTAGACTCCTGGTAATGTAAAAGTCTTGCCAATTCCCATTACAACACACATTGCAACATGCTTCTCTTCTCGTAAGTGTCTTTTCAGGGTCACTGCAGTCCTGTCTGATCCTTCTCCCCCATGACCTTCTGCCAGTGCCCAACTGTGAATCAGTAGAGCCGTCTGCTTTCCCCTTCTTGCTTACCTGCAGCTGAGGGCTGGTCAAGACATGGGAGGGTTATATTCTCCATTCAACGACCAGCGTGTAGTCTTTATGCTCCACTGCACACGGGACTCTGGCTGCAGCCGCTTTCCTGCAGAATGGCCATTCCACCCGTCACCTCACTCCTCATCTCCCCCATCTCAGTGGCTGCTCACACCTCCTGCTTTAAGTTTGATGCGGGTTCCTTGAGCTTCCTGTCTCCAAGCCCACAGATCTGCCTCCCCACTGTTCTCCCCATTCTTAGGTCTCTAAGCAAAGGTGCCCCCCATCCAGGAATAATTCCTTCACCTCGGATGTCTCACCTCCTTTCCCTTAGACACTTCATTTCTTGTTTTTAACCCCTTGCTTTCCTGAGTCCTCAATTTTTTCTTCTTTGACTCCTTCTTCACAGATTATGAGCATGTGCAAATGTAAAATACCAATAGCAGCAAAAAGGAGAGGAAACAAAAATGCTCTTGCTCGGAAGCCTGTGTGAAAGCAGTTGCATCTTCTTCGTGAAGTTCTGGCAAGAGAACCTGGCATACTTTGCTCCCTTTCCAATCTCTCCTGCAGTCATTCAATCCAGCTCCTACTTCCCAAACCCCGTAAGAACCAGGCGGGCATTCATGCCTCAATTATCAAAGTGGTTGGGAGATTTTCAATCCATCTCCCACCTGTTCTTCTTCCAGAATCTGAAGGTGTGGCTTTGCCATTCTTCTCTGATAGTCCTGGTGCTTCTTGGCATAGTGGAAAGAACTCATGCTTTGCAGTAATTTGAATCACAGCTCTGCCATGTGATACTTGTGTGATTATGGACTAGTCACTTAACATCTCTGAGACTTACTTTGCTCATCTACAAAATGGGGAAGGTAGCAACGATGGACAGTCTGTGGGAAGACCGATGTGGCATTAGAGAGAAAGCTCTTGCACACAGAAAGCAGCCCACTGCTAATGGCTGTAATATTTACTAATCCTCTCTCTCTCCCTTTCTAGATCAGAGGATGTTTGTTTTTCAGTAGTCTCTTCAAACTATGTCTTCTTCTCTGCACCTGACTATACGTATTTTAATTCTACAAACTGTAGGAAAATGTGCTCCACAGAGCTCTGTTCTCTACTAATTTATCAGATGCTCCTTCTGAGTAACTTAGACGTCCTGTGTTTTTTCCTCCTGTGGACAGAAGGAAAGTGGGGGAAAGTCTATTCCTTGACCCCCACAGGAGCAAAGCCCAGTAGAGACCTGCATTGGATTGTCCTACAGGCATGGTCAAGACTGAACTAATTTCCTTTCCTGAAATCTGCTTCTTCCTATTCCCAGTACCAATCAGACACCACCTTGGCTCCAGCTCCTTAGCCCTGGTTCAGTGCCTCAGCTCCTTCACCCCCGTTATGGAAGGTCTTTGGAATTCACTCTCCTTTAATAGGTCTTGTATTATTCTCCTTTCTCTATTTATATTGTTACTTCCTTAGTTTAATTCTTTAAGTTCTTGGCTTTTGCACAAGGCATTTCCTCTTTCTGAACTGCCTTTCTCTTTTTCTCTGCCCAGCAAATTCCCACCTGTTCCCCCATCCCCGCTCAGGGCCCTTCCTGGGCTCGCTGGTCACCCCTGTGCTCGGGGTCTCCCTTTTCTCTACCTCACACATCACTTATGACAGTCAGTCTTCAAGCAGTGTGAGCCAAGCCATTCAGGTCTCCAACAGCCTCTGTTCCCAGCACGAGTGTAGAATCTGCAAGAGTTCATGGAATGAATGAATGTTTAGGAAAATATGTGCTGAGTAGTGCATCTACCTCAAACACTAGTCAATAAAATAAAAATGCAATTTGCGGGCGCCTGGGTGGCTCAGTCGTTAAGCGTCTGCCTTCGGCTCAGGTCATGATCCCAGGGTCCTGGGATCGAGCCCCGCATCGGGCTCTCTGCTCAGCGGGAAGCCTGCTTCTCCCTCTCCCACTCCCCCTGCTTGTGTTCCTGCTCTCGCTGTCTCTCTCTGTCAAATAAATAAATAAAATCTTAAAAAAAAAAAATAAATAAAAATTCAATTTGCTAAGATAAAGGCAATCTCTATGGACTTTGACCTGTGACATTAACATACATGATAACATTGTCTGTCAAGGCTGAGATGAAAGCTCTATTTTGATAAACTTTGTGGACCTCCAGTGATAAATTTGCCTGAACAGTTAGAATAAATGACACTCATGTACTGAAGTCCAATTCTTTTTGCTGGGAGAGAATCCCATGCAGCCAAAGGCCATTTCTGGCAGGATCGTGCACAGTGAATGGCCAAGTTGTGATCTGGACACTATACTGTGATAGGGAAGTGGGTCCCTGGCCACTTAGAGCACATGATAAGAATGGCAGGGCCCTTCATCAAATCTTATCAAAGGCAGGTTTTAATCTTGGGCCTCTCCTGGGTTTCCTCCTGCTGTGTACATTCCCAGGTCAGCCCTCCCCTGCCACTGGATCCCTTCTCCCAACCCCATTCTGCTTTGGCCTCCATGCTCCTGAGACCTCCTCTTCTTTCTCAAGCATCCTTTCAACCTGTGGGATTCTTTCTGCCAGCAGAATGGTTAATGCGAGCGATGATTTTGGAACAGTCAGCCCTCTGATGATAAGCAGAGGGTCTGGGAGGAGGGGGGGCAGCATGCATGGCTGACTCTGACCTGGGACCAATACTCCTGGGTCCCCAAGACTTGCCCTTCACCTCTGCTCCTCTCATTAGCTCTCCTCGGCCCCCCTCAGCCACTCCAGGTTTTACCTATGGCTCCTCCTTCGTGATTTTAAACAGTAAAAAAGCACGGACAGGAGGATTATTGTAAAGAAGGTGTAATAAATACCCTGACTATGGTCCCATTGAACTCCTTCATTCCTCAAAGGAAAAAATTTGATCACAATATGGATATGGTTACCGCTAAATGCCAATGGAGTTCCAGGGAAATCAGCATGGCGGTGTGTGTGTGTATGAAGAACTCCCAGTGACTAAAATCCAAGCAGGAAGCAAGGAGATTAGCAAAGGGTTTGCTGTAAGTAAAGGCATGGTCCTGCCAAAGCAGAACCACCCAGTCTGCTATTTGAAAAAAGAGTTAAAACCAGAGTAGGTTTTGGTTTCTCCCAACCCACATGCATATACTAGAATAGCTCACACATGCATTCTGGATATCCACAGCATCCTGTCTTCCTCACTTTGGGTTTTGATTTTTTTTCCCCTGGGTTTAATGGTTCTTTAGCTGAAAATAGAAGGGTGATAAAGGAGAATTATAGTCCCCTATTTTTTTTTTTTTCCTGCTGGTAGAACTTTCCCACCAGGATAAGTGGACTACTCTTTATCTCTCTAGAACTAATTTCTTGAGGGTTCCTAGACGTTTTCTCTCTTCTATTTCTGTAAATGGCATTGTCTTGGGAGACTTTTTGACTCACTGCAGTCACTCTGCCAGTCTGAGAGAAACTCTGATCCCATCTGTAGGCCCCACTTTTGCAGCTCAACCACACCCTCAGATGTCTCCAGTTTAACTCAGCTCAGACCCACTTTCCACATGCCACTGGAATGCCCTCTGTATGACACATACCTGTCCTTCACTGACTTTCTTTTGCCTATGAAATAGCATTCAGACTTCTGAGCACGGAGTTCAAGGACCTCCACCATCTATTACAAACTACCTACACTTCAGTCCCTGCCTCTGAGAATGTTCTTGTTTTCCCACCTTCCCATCTGAAGTCCTTCCATCTTCAAGTCCCACTTCCTCTATAAAACACACTGACCTCCTCAGACTGGCCTGTTCTAGAATTATTTAGGGTGTGCTTTAGCCCTGCCAGCAGTGGGAGGCCTCAACAGCAGGTTCTGCTGCATCTTATTAATTTTTAATTTCCCCATGGCAGCTAGCACAGGGCCATGTGTGTGTGAGTGTGAGTGAGTGTGTGAGAATGTGTGAGTGAGTGAGTGTGCACGCACAGACATTGATTCTCTAGGCTCAGTCTTTAAAGTTTTGAAGAAAATTAGTTCTGACTCACCAGGTTATTCCAAATAAATTGAAAGGATCTCAACATGCTTTTCTACAATCCAGGAAATATTTCCAAAGGAAAAATAATATCATTCACACTTAAACTCTTGCCATTTACAATAGAGGGGAGGTTTCCGATAAAGTTTAATGATAATTGACTTGAGGAAAGGAATCTATTATGTTGATAAAATTACATTAAGCTGAGAAAATTTTGGTTTGATTTATTTTGAATTTAAACATCTAGAAATAAAGATGTGCAAAAAATTCCATGCTAATTCTGCATTATGGGGTGGATGTATTCCATGACTTCATTGATCTATTATTATTTAGTTAAAAAGCACATGTTTTAGAATGTGACTCTTATCATGTGTCATGTTCTAAAATAGAAAGGGAGAAATGTTCCCACACAGAGAGGTCCCCCACAGGCCAAGTGGGAGGCTCTCCTTGCCTGCCTGTGTGGTGTCTGCATTCTCCCAGATGGGCACCCTCACCCTTCTCCGCAGGCCCTGTGGCCGCAAGGGGACCTGGCTGCTGGAGGCCCTCGCTGGTGTGATCAGCCAACCTCTGAAGGGACCAACTGTCACTCTTCAGGAGAAGCACTTTGTATTCTATTTCAGGGCTCCCAGGAGCCAGCCCTCCTTCTAGAAACTGCCCTTTTGCCTTCATTATGTTGGTCTCCTCTGTCAAAAGAATTTCTCTAGTGCCTGCAAACCCCCAATTTCACCTCCAGCACACATAGCTGCTGCCATCTGAGAGGTTTTAATGTCCACGTGAAATGTGATAATAAGATTTGAGTTTAATAGAGTCAGTCTTCTAGACGTGACTTTATCTATGTTAATCAGCACTCGACTCCAGCTAGCTGCCTTCAGGACTCCAGCAAAGCCAAGCGCCTCTCCTCCCCAGCTCCTGGCCCACTTCTCTGCTTCACTCTCTGTTTGTGGTGACTTACCCTCCCCCTGAAGCGGGGAAGGGAGAGCATGGCCACAGACGACCAGGCTCACGTCATCCACGTTGGCAAATCTGGAGGATAGAGCATCTCTCTCTCTAGTCCCAACACAAAGCTTCAGAGCAAGACTTGGATTGGCCAGGCTGGGGCCCCGTACTCAGTGGGTCACTGACCCCTGTGCCCTGAGGAGGGGAGTTCAGTCGCATACCCCTGTGGCTCTTCCTCAAGGAACATAGGTGTTCTTTTTTTTTTAAAGATTTTATTTATTTATTTGAGAGAGAGAGAATGAGAGAGAGCATGAGAGGGAAGAGGGTCAGAGAGAGAAGCAGACTCCCTGCTGAGCAGGGAGCCCGATGTGGGACTCGATCCCGGGACTCCAGGATCATGACCTGAGCTGAAGGCAGTCGCTTAACCAACTGAGCCACCCAGGCGCCCCGGAACATAGGTGTTCTTATCAAACAGGAAGAGAGTAGGGCTGTGGGGCAGAGAAAGAAAACAAATGCACCCCTTACCCAGCTACATGTTGCAAAATGTGTTTCTCAAAGTCATGATATTTTGTTTTTTAAATAAACGTTTTGTAAAATTATTGACTTTAAAATGTGGGATACTGGGATACTGGAGGTTACCAAACAGTGTTTCTCCACCTGGACAGGGTTGGGCCTCCCCAGGCTCACTGTGCACATCTTAATGATGTTGCTGTTCAGGGAAGGGGTCAGCGTGTGCCCCTCCACGGAGATGCCGAGATAGTGTTCAGCAGTAAGCATTCTTCAGAGCTGGGTGAGTAAGAGGAGGTGGAAACCCACAAGGGCTCATTTTCTGTGGCGCTCAACAAACTCTCTGGGCATTATAATTTTGCTACTTTGAGCCAGAGGATTATGCAAAAGACTGCCAAGAAAGATCTCTGTGAGATTTTGTTGAGACTCTGGCCCTCCCCCACGCACCCCATGCCACTCACAGAGTTCTGCAAGGCCTCAGCACCAGAGGTCAGCCCTGAAGTCAGTGGAGAAGCCCTGGTGCATTTACTTCCAAGTGTGGTGCGTATGTTGTTTTTGTAGTTGTGTTGTGTGTGCAAAAATGGAGGTTTTGTGTCTGGATTGATTGTATGCAGGTCTCCGCATGTGTGTTTTTCGGGGGTCTGCATTTGTGTGTTTTTGTATCTGTGGTCTTATGTGTACATGTAAGAGTGGATATAAGAGCTGAATTAGTGTTTATGTTTAGACTATCTGAAGAGCTGGAGAAATGACAGTCCTTTACTTACATTTACTAGTTTTGTCCTTAATGTGCTTAATTTATGGATCTGTCAGCTGCCGTCCTTCCTGCTCCCCCCAGCATGAAGGAGGCAATTTGGTCCAGCTGTCTTGCTGGAATGCATTCTGGTCTTCTTGAGCATGCTTTATTATTTTTATTATTAGAGCTTTTGGAAGGTCTTGTGAGAGAGGTGCTGAGGTTCATCGCAGATTATTTTTAATAACAGAATTCTAGAGGGAAACGGAGAACTGTGTTTTATTGGCAAGCTGTCTTCTCCATCTTTAAAGTAAACAAGACTCCACTCTGCATTATTTAATGTGTCATCTTTTCCTCCGCCTTTTAATCATCTTCCAGATGGACTTACGATGTTTGAACCGATGGGCATAGAGCCCCCTCTGTGAGCACGTGTGCATGGGGTCCCTGTGGGAGAGGGTGCATCCAGCCCAGAACCTCTAGATTCTGAATCTGCCATGACTCAAGGCCTCTGTGGTCTCCATTTAGAACAGCCAGCACCACAGAATCACGCCCCTGGCCTGAGTAGGTTATGTGTAAAGCATGGGAAGAATCAGAATCTGGGTCGTGGAGGGCACCCCATTATCTAGAGCAGCTTCTGCCTCACTCTGGTGGTGGCATCCTGCTCCAGACTACCCCTTGGAGTGCCCACTAAGGGGCACCTGCTTGGTGGCAGGCATTGTGCTAGGCCTCTGTGAGTGTTTGTGCATGCGCGTGCGTGTGTTAATGAATCCAAGCTGAGACCCCCTACCGCCCCTTGAAAATGTTGATATGTTGATGTAATTGGCCCAAATCTTAACTCTTCAGACTGCCGTAGAGACCTGGCTGCATCTGTGAGTGAGCCTTGGTGCCCTCTGGAGCCACAGCCCTGCATCTGTGACACCTTTTCTGCTCTTCAAAGGTCATGGGCAGGGAAGCCCATTTGCCACTGGTTTCTGCAGGTCCTTGTGCAGCAAGCGCCTGGCGATTTCTGTGCCCTTGTACTAGGGTGTGGAGCCACCTGCTGGATGCTGGCCCCTCAGGCTTGCCTGCTCCCCCTTCTGCATCTCCTTCTCACTCCCATCCCTGTCCAACCCGCCTACCAAACCTCAGACCCCCGCCCTCCAACCCCAGACACTCAGCTTTTGCCCTTCATGGGCTTAATATGAAGTTTTTCTTAATAAATAGAGAGGAATTTTGAGCTACACATTGCTCAGCCAAACTGCATATATAAAGCTCTCAGCCCGGGAGGAGTTTGTTTTCAAGGTATTTTTGCAGGATGCGTAACTCTGAAGAGAAAGAGCTTATGGTCAATCCTTCCAGGAAACTGTTCTCTGAATAATTCCAGGAATCCAGGAGCTGCCAGTGAGGAGTTCAGTGTACCTGTTTCTCCAAAGCCTCTCTTTCCATCCTTCCCCTTCCTCATCTTTCCTTTTTTCTCCTTATCGTAAAAACCTTAAAGCATGTTCCCTGTGCCCTGACAAACTCATGAGACTGGATCACACAGTAAGAGGGAGAGATTGTAAGCCACTCACACTCTAGCCACCCTCAAAATTCTCAAGTGTCCAGGTGCTAGGAAGAGTGCAAAGTGCCCAAGGACTGTGGCTGCCCTTGAGGGGGTGGTGGGTCTCTGCGGGAGGGATGGTGTGTGCACAAATGACCGTAAGGGAAAGTATGGAATGTGCCAGGAAACAAGAGGCTGGAGGAGATCCCTCCTAGCTGAGGCTCAGGCACGGCTCTCTGGAGAAAATGGAATTTAAGTTGTCCTTGAAGGCTGGGTGGGATTTGGGGAAAGAGAAGCGTGGCCGATGGTGGTACAGCAGACAGTGATGCAGACCAGGTGCTAATGGGAAAAGTAATACACCGCTTTTGTAGTAACTGGGTGGGGGGGGGGGTGGCAGGGAGAGAATCCTGAGCAGCTACTGGAAAGCTGCTGTGCGTTTGCAAAGCCTACGGTTATGCCCAGGTGTGTGATCAGTTCAGCGATTTACTTAAGGTTAAATATTTCTAGTAATAATAATATCAGGGACATTATCTAATCTTATTCATAATTTTTTTCTATATTCATACTTTAAGCTTCCTTCCCCTCATTTTTCTCCCTAACAAAAATACTTTTGATAGATGGGACAAATCCGTGGTTTTAAAAAAGTAAGATGAGTGGCTTTTCTTTCTTTCTTTTATTATGGGTCTGGACTTCTGTCTTGGAGCTTCTGTGGCATCTTATACTGTAGAAAGTCCCGGCGTTTATCTGGTGTGTGTCTGTGGCATGTGGCTGGGCAGCTCAGAGGAGGGGGATGTGAAGCATAGAAGGTATGTGTTTGCACGTGATCCAACCTCCACCTCCCCACCACATCTTCACATTTCACCCATTTCTTGAGCTGGGGATGGACAGAGCTCCCAGAAGTCTCTCTGGCTGCTTCAGGCCTGATACTTAACCTCCCTTAAATGTGTGGAATATGCTATAAAAGAACTACTTGCAGTTGCAAATGCTTTCAGGAAAGAATAATTCTTTCTCTGTCCTGGCTGCGACAGGAGGTGGGGCGGGGGCAGGTTTGGGAACCCTCTGAACCTTGACAGTCACTGTCACCTATGGGCCAGGGTCCTGGAGAGCTGGCTGCTCTCCATGAGTGGCATTTTTGCTTGCACCTTTCCAGGAGTAGAATGTGGGGTAGGGACAGTTTTTCTTCCAAAGACTCCTCCAGGGCAGAGGAGGTTGGACAGAGCAGGAGTGACTGGGCATCTGTGGTGGGACCTGGGAGGGTGGATGCAGTTCTGAGTGGGAGGCTGTTCCAGAGTGCTTTGATGGCACCCTTGCTTTAGGCCCTTCCTCTGCTTTCCTTGCCTGTTTTCCCTACTGATCTGTGCAAGGGAAATGGAGAGCCTTATTCTCACCCTTCTCTGGCCCTGCTGCCTTCAGCCCTGCTGAGCAGAGGAAGGTGGGCTCTTCAGAATCCTGCCTCTCTCCTGCCATGCCTACCCCCAGACACTGCCCTGTGCTTTCATTGGCTTGCACTTGCTCAGTACACACACACACAGGTGTGTGTGTGTGTGTGTGTGTGCTGACCTGGGGCATGGACATCTGGAAGCCATATTTTGTGAAAACATGGGGCCCAGAGAAGAGGAGTCTTAGGGTTCACATGATCCCAGTCTGAAAGTCTCACAGTAGAAGTAAGAGGAGCCTTGGTAAGAACTAGGACCAGTGTCTGGAACAGGCCTGATGGAAGCAAGGGTTGCAGTCCTACTGAGAATGGGAGGCTCGGGGTCCCAGTATGCTAAGGAGCTCCCTCCAGGATGGAGCGTCAGATGTGGAGATGTTGCAGATAGGTCTGGGGGCTTGGATACAGAGGCTGGGTCTCACATCCTGTGGCCCCGAGGCCCACACAGCAAGTCAGTGGCACTCCCAAGCTCAACCTTCACCAACATTCCCCTGCAGGAAGATGCAAGACCACAGAATCCCTGATGGCCCAATATCAGCTCCACACAGAGCCCTGAGCCCCTGACTCCCTCAGCTGGCCCTTCCTGTCCACACTGGACTCGTCTCCTGCCTTCTGTCAGCATGGTGTCTGTACTTTTAGTCACTTTTGACCACTCTTCCTCTCTTGTGACCCATTATATCCCAACCCCTGACCTAAATCCTAGCCTGGTTCAGGTCGGCTTCTGGTTCCAAAGTTCAAATTAAATTTACTGAGAAACCTTCCTCACTGAGAACCTACTGTGTGCCAGCTTCTGGGCTCTGTGTTGCGGGGATGTCAAAGAGAAGGAGGTTAGCTGTGACCTGAGGCTAGCTGTGACCCACTAATCTCTCTTCCAACTTGTCCTTAAAATACACATGAAAGTACAGAAAATGACCAAAAAACAACACAAAAAAGCCACAGGAACACTGTCAACAATTGTTAGCCTTGGGAGGGATTTCTATTATCTTCAGCAACAATGAGACAGATTCAGAAGTACAATGGATGACATTTTCATTGTTAGTGGCTCAGTTGGCCAGAGGTAGGTGAGAAGAGGCCTTGGTGGCCCCCTCCCCCCAAATCTAAAGAAACCACGAACCCAACAGAGTATTGAATAGCACCCTCCCCCCATCCCTGCCTCCCTGCCCATTGCAATCTGGGGGAGATGAGAGGGCAGGCATGAGCATGTCACAACAAATCCTGAAAGATATGGTCCCCAAAGGATCAATGCTGCAGGCCAGGCTAAGGCCAGGCTGTTATGTCTTCCATGCATTGTATCTGCTGGAAGAAAACCAGGCCCCTCCCCATCTTTATGAGGGCATAAATTGCCCCTCAGTGTGTCAGAGAACCTGACCATCATCAGCCCACCAAATGAGTGCCAGCCACCAAACCAGTGACATCGGGACAGGGGCATGAACCAGCTTTGCTTTTTCTGGCTTTAGCTCTGCAGGGGGCATTGTCCAGGGGATCAGGGGATCAGGAGATGGGCAAAAATGGTAAAATTGTGATGCATATCTTCTGTCAAGAAGATCTTTACGGAGGATGAATATACAAAAGAATTGTATCACCAGAGAACCAATGAGAAAGTTCTCAACTGGAATACACAGATGACATTTGAAAACACAACTATTTGAAAACTTCTTTTTAGAAGGAAATAAAAAATAATTTGAAGATCAATATTTCGTGATCTTAGTGAGCTTCAAGAATATGTGAGAATATTAAAAGAGATCAGGAGGATGAAAAAGCAACAGGCTGAGATACGAGCTCAGATGAGGAAAAGGATTCAAAGAAACATACATGTGACAGCAGATCTAAAATCTCTCAGTGGCAGTAAAGGGAGGAACTGAACCAGCAGAAAAATGCTGTGATATTGAGGACAGACTTAAATTGCTCTCCTAGAATTCACTGGAAAAGGGCAAAGGGATGAAACTAATAGTATGAAATATAATAGTTACAGAGCCGAATAAAAGGAGAATCAGTCTTTGAATAATATGGCTATTGTAAGGAAGAAATCAAAACAAGTAGAAAGAAGCAATATCCAAAGATACAATGTTTGAAAACTTCTCAACCTGGGAAAATCTCCTTGGTTCGCAGGCTTACTCTTTTTTTTTTTTTTAAAAGATTTTATTTATTTGACAGAGAGAGCCACAGCGAGAGAGGGAACACAAGCAGGGGGAGTGGGAGAGGAAGAAGCAGGCTTCCCGCGGAGCGGGGAGCCCGATGTAGGGCTCGATCCCAGGACCCTGAGATCATGACCTGAGCCGAAGGCAGACACTTAACGACTGAGCCACCCAGGCGCCCCTCGCAGGCTTACTTTTAAATAATGATATTTAAGGCAAATATGCTACAAAAAAACAAAACCCAACCAAACATAGATACATCCTAGTAATTTAACCAGTGATTTAAAAGTGGGTAAAAAAGTGTTCAAGCTGAGAGTACACATTACTCAGAAAAGGAATAAAAAACACCCATCAGGATAATGTAAGATTATTCATTCACAGCAGTAAATTTTGGAAGACAACGGGGCAATGTCTAAGTTTTCAGAGAAATTATGTTTATAACCCCCAATTTGACTTTTATATGTTAAGACAAAAACATTTTTATATGCAAGGGCTCTGAAAGTATGCTAAACCTTTACTATTAGAACTGAGAAAAGAATCAAACATAAGAACTCTGAGGTGGAAAGGTCAATTGATAAATGTCTACATGTTGTCAATTTGAATGGCAGAGCCAGAGATCAGAAGGAAGGTTAAAGATACATAATGAACAAAAGTTGTCACTTGATAACAATGGCATGGATCTTGAATTCCTTATGGATACCTGTGGACTTAGAAGTCTCTGAGCTGGCCCGGTTTAGAGGCCAGGATGAAGACAAACAGAATTCCTGCTTTTATGAGGTATGCTTTTTAAATAATGCACTAGAAAACAAAGACATTGATAAGACGATTTTCAGATAGTAATGAAGTCACAAAGAAAATAGACAAGGTAAATTGATGGGGAGGAGTGGAGCCACTGGAAGGCTCCTTGGATACAGGGACCAATCAATGGTGGAGACCTCAAGGAGGTGATATTTGAGCAGCAGTGTGAGGGTCAAAGGTACCATTCCTGTCATGATCCTCAGGAAAGACATTTAGGTAGCTGCGACAGTGAGTGCAAAGGTCCTGAGTGGGAAATGAGGCTGGCACTTCCTAGAAGGAGAGAGGAGGAAGCCAGTGTGGCTGGAAAGTGGTAGATGTGGGCAGAGGTGGGGAGGTGAGGGTAGATCACAGAGCCCTGGGTGCCATGGTGAGGTGTGTGGATTGTATTCTTAGGGCCACGGGACCCTGTTGAAGGGTCTGCACAGAAAAGTGACTCTCTGACACCATGTGCAGGGTAGGCGGCAAGGGCCTGCACAGATTTGGGGAGCCCAGGGTGGGGGATTAGTTAGTCAGGGGATGGGGACGTGTGGCCGGATGTGGGTTATGCTCCGAAGCGACAGACCTTGCTGATGGCTTGAAGGAGAGCCAGAAGTCCAGAAGTTTTTAGCCTTTCGGCCTGAGCAACTGTGGGACCCTTTCCTGAGATGGGGGAGGGGGTAGAGAAACATATTTGTGAGGGGTGAGGAATATTGAGGTTCTCTTTTGGACATGCTAATTTGAAGATGCCAGCTGGGCAGTTGGATGTGAGTCTGGGAGAGAGGTCTGAGATGGTAATGTCACTCTGGATATCACTGGCTTGTGGATGATACTTTAAGCTGTGGGATTTGAGGAGGGCCTGGGCCTGAGCCCTATAAGAATCCAGTATTTTGAGAAGGAAGAGGAATAGAGCCCAGCAAAGGAGGCTGAGAATGGACAGGCAGTTTGCAAGGAGCAAAATCAAGAGATGGCCATGTCACAGAATATTTTCAGCTAGAAATGTATTTGGCTTCTAGTAATTGAGACCAAACATAATAATGTCTGAAATCAGATGGAAGGGTATTTCCCCTCTGCCATGTAAAAAGTGAGATGTGTGTCCAGAGACAACATGGTGGCCCCACAGATATCAGGGACACAGGTATCTTCTAAGTTTTGTCTCCCTTGCCTGCAACTTCTTCAAGGTCAACTCAGAGATTGGAATGGCTGCTAGAGCTCCAGCCATCACATCTGTATCCTCACACCTAGAGAGAGGAGAGACAGGAGAGCCAGAAAGACTCATGCTACATGTCAGTCTCCCTCCTAACTTGCTTTCCTGAAGTTTTGCTCACAACTCCCACTTATATTTCCTTGGCCACCTCGGTCTCAGGGAGGCTACATCACATAGTTCTTCTGACTCTTGATATCCTCATCCACAAAAATAGGGAGTTCTTCACTCATTTGTGTTTCATTATTCATATATGCACTCGTTTATTGGTGAACTATATCAGGCATCAGGAAGATAATGCAGTTGGGCCTGGTGGTGGGAGCAGTGCCCTTACTCCTGACCCCTGGTGAGCACCAACCTTATGACAGGCTGGGTGCAAAGCGCTCTGTGTTTAGTATTTCATTTGATGTGCACCACCCCCCTGCGGACTGCTCTGGCTCCCATTTGCTTCATGAACACAGCAGGCCTGCAGGGGGTGAGTCTGGTGGTGTGCACCTTGGTGCCATCAGCACCTTCGGGGCCAGCGCATTGGGCCTGCCTCCTCCCACGGGCCCTGTCACGGGCAGGCCCTGCAGACTTGCTGACGACCGGACAGCTCCGAACAGGGTGCAGGAAGCGTCAGAACAATGCATCGCTGTAGCCCAGAGGCCTGGGCACGCCCACAGAGATTTCCCCTGTGTGTTCTGGAATGTTTAGTACAGTTGACCTTGCCAGTGATTTATGAAATACCTTAAAAATAGTTTTTACCTAGAGATAAAATATGGCCCTGATTCTTGTCTGTACAATGACCATTGTGCTTGTTGATGACTTCAGCTACGGTTGTTCGAAATCAGTATTATATTCGCCCAGAATACTTCGTAGTTTCCCCAGCAAGCACCAGGTTTCTGAGGAGAATTTCCTCTGGTGGTACAAGGAAACCAGTCATGTCTTACCCTTAAGAGGTGATGGATAAAATCATCCTGGTTATGAAGAAATTATTTGTCCAGGGAATAAAGTCTGCTGTCTCTATTGTGTAGATATCCACATTTTTCTGAGTGCGACCTCACTCAGCTCTAGCACTTGCTCTCACTTGCTCTGGGAAGCCCTCTGAAATGGTCAATAAGAGGGTTGCCCCCATCAAGTCAGGCCTAGTCTGGCGCTGGCCTGGACCTTGATCTTCCGAACTCTATTCCTCAACAGAGGGGAGGCACCTGTTTCAATGTTGATGTTACCAGCAGATGGAAAGGCGGCAGCCTCCAGGGCTGCCTTCATTCCAGTTCCTTCTCATCGGTCAGGTGGGCACTCTGAGGGCCATCACCCCTTGCTCCTGACACATAATCAGCCCACAGACCGGAAAGAGAAACTGCTTGTGGTACAGGAGCCCATGCAAGGCCAATACTCAAAGGCAAAGCTAAGTCAGGGACCACTTAATTTTCAGGGACTCATGAGAAGGCAGGGCGAGGGAGCCAGACAAGACGGGACTCCAGATTCTAACCCTGCCAGTCACTGGCATGAGACTTTGGGCAGGACACCTAAGGTTTCCTAACCTCTCCAAGTGTCACTTTTTTTTTTAATTTAAATTTTTTTAAAAGATTTTATTTATTTATTTGAGACAGAGAGAATGAGAGACAGAGAGCATGAGAGGGAGGAGGGTCAGAGGGAGAAGCAGACTCCCTGCCGAGCAGGATCATGACCTGAACCGAAGGCAGTCGCTTAACCAACTGAGCCACCCAGGCGCCCCTTAAATTTAATTTTTTAGAGCAATTTTAGGTTCACAGGAAAATTGAGAGGGAAGTACAGAGGTTTCCTATATGTCCACTACCTTTCACATGCACATCCTCCTCCATTGTCAACATCCCCACCAGAGTGCTACAGATGTTATAAGTGATGAACCTGCACTGACACATCATAACCACCCAAAGTCCACAGTGTACATTAGGGTTCACATCTGATGGTGTCCATTCTGTGGGTTTGGACAAATGTATAATAACAGGTATACACCATTATACTATCATATGGAATAGCCTTAATGCTCTAAAAATCCTCTGTGCCTATTCATCCCTCCCTTTTCCCTAAGCCTGGCAACCACTGATCTTTTACTATCTCTGTAGTTTTGCCCTTTCCAGAATGTTATACAGCTGGAATCCAAAGATAGGCTTCTTTCACTTAGTAATATGCGTTGAAGATTCCTTCATATTTTTTCATGGCTTGATAGCTCATTTCTTTTTAGTGCTGAATAAATATTCCATCATCCGGATGTACTACCCTTTATTTGTTCATTCACTCAGTGAAGGGCATCTTGGTTGCTTCCAGGTTTTGGTGATTATGAATAAAGCTGCTATAAACATCCATGTGCAGATTTTCTTCATCAGCAACAACATGGGGACGTGGGAAGCATTAAACCAGATAAGATACCGATGGCATCTGGCACACCTCGCATTCTCCTAGTTGTTGCTCCTGACACTACTGTGATTGTTCCCTCTCCCGTGTGTGACAAGCAGACTGATGAAAACATGGGACAGAACCTTCAAGGTTTCATTTACTGGGAAGGGAAGAGAGTTTGAAGTATTAATGACCTTCCAAAGAAAAAGAACATAACAACCATGTTACTCAGGAAAAGAGAATGCCTCTCAGGAACTGTACAAGTTGTACTTTCAAAGATTACAAGAGTATGAAAGGAAGGAGAACAGGCTGCATATGGATTTCCTTCATGGATCTAAGAGAGGGCAAGGAGGGTATCGTCCACTGGGGCAGCCGTGTATTACTGACTCTCAGAATCTGAAGCCCAAGTTCTACAATCAGAGAAAAAGTGACAGTTAAAAGAAACAGCACAGCATGGAAAAGGGACGCGAGGAGCCCTGAGGCTTCATGCTGGGGACATCTTTAAAGTGGCCTGAACAGCCAACAGCCTTCTCCCAGTGCAGATGCCCTCCGCACATCCACAGGGGATGTAGCTGTAGAGAAGGCCTGGGCTTTCTAGTTAGGCAGATGTGAGTTCCAGTCCTGCTCTGCTGTGTGGCTTTGGGGAAGTTATTCAACCTCTCTGATGCTCAGCTGAGGGATGACACTATAATACCTATTGCGTAGTGTTGTGTTGGGGGTTAAAACAAGTAATATTTATGAAGCATACAGTCATGTTAGATACTGGTTATTTGTATAGCAGAACATCTGGAAAGGCAGAATTGGCCTGGGCAATGCTCATTGTGGGAGCCACTGTCCAGGGTAACATTCCCACTGCTATAAATGTGTCCTTAATCTAAGCTGAACTAAATCTTCTGGTCTCTTGTACACATAGAATATGAAATTAGAACATGTCTAACTCCTGTTGTGTGAAATATTTTGAAATGTTTGTGGTGGTAATAGGTTCTTTGTCTACCATTCCTTCTCTTGGTTAAAGTGTCCTCAGTGCCTGCAAGCATGCCTTGTATGAGAGGAGATGGTTACATTACTTATAGAGATCAAGGACTGGAATTTTTTTTTTAAGATTTTATTTATTTATTTGAGAGAGAGAGGGAGCATTCGAGCACAAGCGGGGGGAGGGGCAAAGGGAGAGGGAGAAGCAGGCTCCCCGTTGAGTAGCAAGCCCCATGCGGGACTCGATCCCAGGACCCTGGGATCATGACCTGAGCGGAAGGCAGATGCTTAACTGACTGAGCTGCCCAGGCGCCCCAAAGGACTGGAATTTGACAAATGAAAGCACAGTTACTTATCTGAAGCAACAATATGATAATGGAAATAATTATATCTTATCATTATAGAGAATTTTCAGCAACATTTTGCCAACACATGTTATCTCATTTGATTCTCATTAGAGCCTTGTGAATTAACCACAGGAGTTACTGCCATTCTATTTGAAAAAATTAAGAAGGTGATGTTCAGAGCAGTGATTTTACTTGCCTGGGAAGTAGAAGAATATAGGACTAGTCCCAGGTCTTTCTTCTGGCTCCCAGTCCCGTGGTCAGACTATCCATTCACATGTTGTAGGGCACGTGGGTTATCACCCTGCACAGGGAGAGATCAATAGTGCATGACCAGCAGGTACCAGTTCTGTATGCGACACCATGACAGGCACACTTGTAGGCTCTATAACTCTGTATCTGGAGAGACACAGCAAATATGGCAGAATGTTCTTCAGACCATTTTCAAAGCTAGCAATGCACACGTACAAGTTGCCATGGAAGCTTGAGAGGGTCAGATTTACACAGAAAGCCTGACTGGTCCATTTGGGGAAATGGTTGTTATCACAGAGGGTCAAGTCCGACAGACTCAGAGCTGAATCTCAAACAGGGCTGACAGAACTGAGACCTATGGTGATAGGATGGAGAAGGCATGGGAGGAATGGGGCATGTGGGAAGATTTGGGATGAAGACTGTAAGTAGACTTCCAGTGAGTGGTGAGTGGACAGGGTGACACAAAGGCCATATAGCCACGCATCCTATTCTAAAGTATGTTGGCAAGGGACTGCTATTAAGCAACCCAAGGGCAAGCAAACAAATAAACAGCATCGCAAAAGGCCACACAGCAATGTCTGAGCTGCTGCCAACTGCAATCCGCTGGCTAAACACGTGGAGGGAAATGTGCAAGTCTCCTCTTCAACCTACCAAAGATCTAAAGCGCCAGCAGATCCAAAGTCAATAAACCGATGCCATCAGGGTGGGAGCAGGAGGGGGAAATGGAGGAAACAAGCAAAAGTGGAAGCATGATTTAGTAATTCTGGAAAGAACAATGCCGAACATGACAGAGAAGTTATTTCAGTGGGCAGTGAAAAGAAAACAAAAATCTTAAAATCAGAGAGGGAGGCTAATGGGGGGGGGGGGTGCGGAATGAAGAAAGAAATGAAAGTGGAATGATTTAAGGAGTTCCGGGAAGAAAGTGCAGAGCTGAATTAAGGAGCTGATGGGATGGGTTTTGGAAAGAAAACAGAATCTTTAGAGAAGTTGAGAATGTCTGAAATGGTTCCTGATTCATCAGTTTTGAATTAGAATTTTATATGTAAAATTAAGTTATATTTAGCCATTGCTGACAGGATGTGCAACATCTCTGTTGATATTGTTTGCTGCTACATGGGTTTACAAGGAGGCTAGAATTCAAAGCAAGTTGCCATCTACCCCCCCACCTCCCAGGGGGAAGCCTGGAAGTGATTAGGAAGGACTTTTCTTTGGTTGCTCCAAGTTGCAGCTAAGACAAAGAAGAAAAGACCTAGGAAATAGGAAAATAACTGCGTGCTTTCTATGGCCTGGAATCTGGGTGCTTTAACTGGGTCTTCAGAGGCAGAGCTCAATGGGCAGAATGTGGCCTGGGCAATAGAGGGGTCAGCTGACCAAGGAGGCACAAAAAGTGAAGGAGAAGGCCTGAGGTCTGAGGGTGATGAATCTCAGCCAAGGGGTTGAAAAGTGACAAAGTGGCTGTTACCTGGCATGGAAGGTTACTAGCTCTAAGGCACCTACACTGGGACCAGCTTGTACAGCGATGTCAATGTCACATCAGGCTTTTGAGCATTACTCCAAGAGGCAGGAAACATTAGAGGCATTGTAGCCAAGAGGAGTCTGGGTTAGGGTTAGCATGATCACTGTATGACTGTATGATCAGGGTTCTCCAGAAAAACAGAACCAAGAGGGTACATATATATGAGATTTATTATAGGCATTGGCTCATGTGGCTAAGGAGGCTAAGAAGTCCCATAGTCTATCTGTCTGCCATCTGCAAGCTGGAGAACCAGGAAAGCCGGTGGTGTGATTCAGCCGGTGAATTTGGAGGAAGAGGCTGATGATGTAAGTCCCCATCTGAGTCTAAAAGCCAGACAACCAGCAGCACTGATATCCAAGGGCAGGAGAAGATAGATGTCTCAGCTCAAGCAGAGAGAGCAAATTCTTCCTTCCTCTGCCTTTTTGTTTCATTCAGTCTCTCAAAGGATGGATGGGATGATGTCCGCCCACAGTGGCGGGGGGGGTGGTGGTGGTGGTGGTGGCAATCTGTTTACTCAGTTCACCAATTCAAATCATAATCTCTTCTGGAAACACCCTCACAGACACACCAAGAAATAATATTTTACCATCTATCTGGGAATCCTTTTGTCCAATCAAGCTGACACATAAAATTAACCATTACAACTACTCCAGCAATTCTCACTCCTCTTTCCTCCTGCTTTAAAAATCTATGTGGAGTCATAGTTCTGTAGTATCCCCGAGAGCCTAAGTCACCAGATAGCTCATTCTTACCTATGTGCATGCGGAGGTGGGTGATGTCTGGAGGTACCACTGAAGAGGCAAGGGAAGGTGGTGGTGGGTCTCCACTGCAGTTGGGGTAGGAGGGCAGAGGAGTGGAAGGATCCAAAGGGGCATTAGCTGATGCAAAGCTGCACAAACTTTTATAAGTGACTAGGGTTATACTGAGGTAATTGAGCACCATACTCAAGGGCAGTGTAGACCTTCACTTCAGACATTTGGTCTGGTGACTGAGCGACTGAGCTAGGGGTGGGGATTTTTAAAAAAAAAAATTTATTTGGAAATAATTTTAGACTTACAGAAAAATTGCAAAAATAGTACAGAGATCTCCTGTATACCCAGATTTCACCAATATTGACATCTTAAAGAACCATAGCACAATGATTAAAACTAAGAGATTAACAATGGTACAGTATTAGTAAGTAAGTGACAGACTTTATTTGTATTTCACCAGTTTTTCCACTGATGTCTTATTTCTGTCCCAGAATCCTATCCAGGACACCACATGTAGTCATCATGTTTCCTTAGTCTCCTTCAATCTGGAAGTGTTTCTGTTTTTCCTTTCTCTTTCATGACCTTGACACTTTTGAAGGATACTGGGCTGTTATTTGGTAGAATGTCTCTCAGTTTGCATTTGTCTGAAGTTTTCTCATGATTAATTAACTTCATATCAAACGTAATGATATAGGCAGTTGAAAGCAATAGAATAAAAAAGGGTATGCCATACAAACATTAATCAAAAGTAAGCAGGAATGGCTATATTAATATCAGATAGAGTAGATTTCAGAGCAAAGAAAATTACCAGTGACAGAGAGGGACATGGTATAATGATGATGGGTCAATAAACCAAGAAGGCAAGGTAATCTTAAAAGAGTTACAAAATATGTGAAGGAAAAATTGATAGATAAATAGACAAATCCACAATTATTGTTGGAGGCTTTAACGCCCCCCCCCCCATTAATTACTAGGACAACTAGCAGAATACAATAGCAGAATACACATTATTTTCCAGGCTTACAAAATATATACCAAGATAGACCATATTCTAAGCTAGAAAACAAGCCTCAACAAATTTTAAAGAATTGAAGTCACCAGAAGACATTCTCTGATATAATGGAATCAAACTAGACATCAATACAGAAAAGTGACAGGAAAATTTCTGAACACTTGGAAACTCAACAGCATACTTGCAAAAATCTTTTGGGTCAAAGAGAAAGTCCCAAGAAAATTTAAAACATACATTGAATTGAGTGAAAGTGAGACTATGACATATCAAAATTTGTGGGGGCACAGCATTATTGAGAGGAAATTTATATCACTAAATGAATGCATTAGAAAAAGAAAAAGTTGCAAATCAATAATCTAAGCTCCCACCTCAAGCTTTGAAAATGTTAGAAAGCAAGCAGAAGAAAGGAATAAATAAAGATAGGAACAGAATTAATTGACATTGAAAACAGAAAAACAATAAACAAAATCAGTGAAATAAAAGGCCGTTTCTTTGAAGAGATAATAAAATTGATAAAACTCTAAAAAGACTGACAGGGAAAAAGAAAGGATACACAAATTACTAATATTAGAAGTGAGTTCTGGCATATCACCACAGGCCTGCAGACACCGACATGGGAATACTGCAAACAATTCCATACACATGAATTTGACAACTTCGATATAATGGACCAATTCCTCAAAAAACACAAATTCCACAACTCACCAAAACAAAACAGTTCATGTGATTATCCCTATAACTTTAAGGAGATTGGGTATCTGGGTGGCTCAGGTGGTTAAGCGTCTACCTTCAGCTCAGGTCAAGATCCCAGGGTCCTGGGATCAAGTCCATCATCGGGCTCCCTGCTCAGCAGGGAATCTGCTTCTCCCTCTACTCCTCCCCCCTGCTTGTATCTCTCTCTCTCTCTCTCTCTCTCTCTCAAATAAATAAAATCTTTTAAAAAATGTTAAGAAAACTTTAAGAAGAGTGAATGTGTGATAAAAAAATCTCTTAAGAAAAAAAATCTAGGGCGCCTGGGTGGCTCAGTCGGTTGAGCGATTGCCTTCGGCTCAGGTCATGATCCTGGAGTCCCGGGATCGAGTCCCGCATCGGGCTCCCTGCTCGGCGGGGAGTCTGCTTCTCCCTCTGACCCTTTCATGCTCTATCTCATTCTCTCTCTCAAACAAATAAATAAAAAAAAAAAAAAAAAAAAAGAAAAAAAATCTAAGCCCAGATGGTTTTACTAGATGTTTCTACCAAATGTTTTAACTTTTTTTTTTAAGATTTTATTTATTTATTCATTAGAGACAGAGAGAGGCAGAGGGAGAAGCAGGCTCCCAAGGAGCAGGGAGCCCGATGCGGGACTCGATCCCAGGACCCTGAGATCATGACCTGAGCTGAAGGCAGACGCTTAACCATCTGAGTCACCCAGGCGCCCCCTACCAAATGTTTTAAAGATGAATTAGTACCAATTCTACATAGTGTCTTCCGGAAAATATAAGAGAAGGGTACCCGTTACAATTTATTTGTTTGAGGCTAGTAATACTCTGATACAAAAAACCAGACAGTAAAAAAAAAAAAAAGAAAAAAGAAAAAAGAAAAAGAAAATGATATACACTAATATCGCTTATGAATATAGACACAAATTTAACAAAATGCTAGCAAATGAAATCAGTAATTTATAAAAAGGTACCACATTGTGACCAAGTAGGATTTATCCCAGGGATACAACACTGGTTCAATATTAAAAAATCAATCAATGTAGTCAGTGTAATTCACCATAGTAATAGACTAAAGAAGAAAAATCACATGATCAGATCAATTGGGGCATAAGAAGCAGTTGCCAAAATCCATTAGTAGTAACAACTCTCCAAAAAATAGGAATAGAAGGGGACTTCTCAACTTGATAAAGAGCATTTATTTAAAAAAAAAATCTATAGTTAACATTATCCTTCATGGTACTTTCATTTTGTGACAGGGAAAAAGACATGGATGTCTGTTCTCATTACTCTCTCTCTCTCTCTCTTTTAAAAAGATTTATTTATTTGGGAGTGAGAGGGAGAGAAGGAGAGGGAGAGAGAGGATCTCAAGTAGATTCCCCACTGAACTAGGAGCCTGACTCTGGGCTCGATCTCAGCACCCTGAGATCATGACCTGAGCTGAAACTTAACCGACTGAGCTGCCCAGGTGCCCCTGTTCTCATTGCTCTTATTCAACAAATGCTAGAAGTTTTAGCCAGGGCAATAATGCAAGAAAGGTATAAAAGGCTCACGGATCTAAAAGGAAAAAAATGAAACTGTCTCTATTTGCCAGGTGACACGCTTATCTACATAGAAAATCTTAAAGAATGTGCAAAAAAGCTCCTAGAAACCAATAAGTGAGTTCGGCAATGTTGCAGGAGAACTCCATAAAGGAGGTGTTTGGGGGTGTGGGCTCTGTACTGGTTGGTTTGCACGTGAAAGACCCACTTACAGATGAGTTGTTTACTATCTCTAGGAATTGGCTAAACTGGGGAGAGGCAGTCCCTCCAGGGTCAGCAAGGACTTAAATGTCAAAGTGTCAGTGTACTGAAAAGAAAAGATATGGTTAATGCACTTAGGCCCAATGGCTTACATTGGTTCTGATGTCTGGAATGGGCTTCCCTCACTCCTTGTTTGGCTGGCTTCTCTTCATCCTGCAGATGTCAGCTTAAATGTCATCTCTTCAGAGACAGCCTCCAGCGCCACCGAGTTCAGATGCCCTGCCCACACCATGCTCCAGTGCAATGCCTCTGTTTATGTCATTCGCAGCGTTCATAATTTTAGTTCCTTGTCTGTTATACATTTGTGCCCTCCATGAATGCGGGACCACACCTGCTTCATTCATTGTTGTATCCCTAGGGCTTGGCAGAGGAATCTGCCCAGAAAGGGCACTCAATAAATATCTCTTGAATGAAAAAAAATAAATGAATGAAGATCACAGAACTTAAGTGGCTTTCCAAGGTGGTAAGGCTGGAAAAACACAGTTTTAAAATTTCAATTAATTATTATTAATTTTTTGGCCATAAGGGAGGGGTGTGGGGGAATGGGCAAAATAAGTGAAGGGGGTGGGAGATACAGGCTTCCAGTTATGGAATGAATAAGTCATGAGAATAAAAGGTACAGCACAGGGAATATAGTCAATGGTATTGTTATATGGTGACACATGGTAGCTACACTTGTGGCAAGCATGGTATAATGAATAGACTTGTTGAATCACTGTGTTTACACCTGAAACTAATGTAGCATTATGTATCAACTATACTTCAATCAGGAAATTTTTTTTTTATTTATTCAGACATACCACTGTCCCTCCCAAAGCTACAAAGCAATCACTGAACCAGCTTTGCCTGCATCTAGGCCCCATTAGAAGCTTCAGCAATGCTAGTTGGTATGATGTACGGAGTCCCCCTGAGTCTGAGGGGGCTGTGCAGCTCTGGCAGGGAGTTTGGGAAAGGACTCCTCACCGGGGTCCTGCAGTGATCAGAACTGATCACCAGAATTATATGAGGATTTCTTTGAAATTTTAGATTATTAAGCCCATCCCAAGAGCTCTAAAAAGACTTAATTCTGTAGGCCTGTTAGGCTTGCCAGATTTGGCAAATAAAAGTACAAGATGCTCAGCTAGATTACATTTCAAATAAACAATTTTTTAAAAATATATATCTCAAATATTACATGGGACATACAATCAAACTTACTCATTGCCTATCTGAAATTCAAATTTAACTGGGCATCCTGTATTTTATCTGGCAGCCTTACCTGGGTATATCCCAGGAGACTGTATTGTTTAAATAGGCTCTTCAGTTGGTTCTTCTCATTACATAAGTTACTTACTAGATTCCTTTTTGGCTTCAGTTATTTGTAGGTTTCTACATTATTATTTAATTTATGAATCTAGAGACCTTGTCACTGATGTTATCTCTCATTGGCATATGAGACTAGAGAACGCATTATTTTCCAGGACTTATAACTTATAGAGGAAATTCATAACAGACAGAGATGCTGTCAGATTGCCTTGAGGGCAGGCAAAAACTTACTGGCAACTGTTTTGTATGTGGTCTGCTCCTGCTGGAAGGTTAAAGGGATTGTCAGCCAACAGAAGGGGCAATGTCGGAAAATGACATCTAGGATGATCCTCTGTTTTTATTGGGGTGGCTGGGTGGATAATGGCACCAATATCCAGAACTGAAAACCCAAAGAAGTGGGTTTGGGGGATGAGAAACATAGTGAGATCATTTTTGGAGGTACCCGTATTTCTTTGGTACATTCACATTCAAGTAGGGAAGTTTACCAGGCAGTTCAGTGTTTGGGTCTGACATCCAGGATAGTGGTTTGGGCTGGACCAGTGGTCCTGGCTGGATGTTTGGGGAGTCATCAGTGTGTAAGTCATAGAGGAGACAGGGCTCCTGAATGCAGTCACCCGAGGGTAAAAGCAAGGCATACAGAAAGCAAGGGAACAGCCTGCTGTCTTCCTGTTTGTGCTGATCTTTCTCCCTCTTGAACGCATTCCACTTAATTAACTCTGTCCTATGCACAGAGTTCCACCCCGGCCTGCTATGGAAGAGCATGTCCCTGTGCCCACCCACCTTCTGTAACCGCAGGGGTTTACCTGATGGTGGTCATTATGCTGGTGCTGTGGTATCTGTGATCCATGAGAGCTATTCATGCTGAAATACTGCCCTGATCTCCCGCAGAGTTAACTGAGCCCATAAGTAGAAACTTTATGTTATTTATATACATAGAAAGATGATCACATTTAAGGGGCACTTAAGGACTAGACCTTAGCTCTAGAGCGGGCAAAGTGCCAGTGTGCAAAGGATGTATAGAAAGGATAAATGAGCTAGAAGCTAAAGGTTCATTTGACTTACCAGTATGTTGGGCAAATTAACGTCTCTGTATTCTGCTTCCTCATCTGTAATGGGATAATCGTAGTAACTTCCACAGAGATTCTTCTGGGAGTTAGATGAATATATGTGCATGCATTTATATATATGTGTATGTGTAGTACACATAATATGTATGCATATATGTGCATATGTGTTTACACACATATAGCACTTAGAATGAGGTCTGACACATACAAGTGCTCTATAAATGTTAGCTGCTTATATGTTGAATTCTATTAAATAGAGCATAACTCTTCAGTTGCCTTTCGGCAACACTGTGGGCTCTTCTGTGGCCTATTGAGGCCAGAATGGAGTCAGGGAGACAAATTGAAAGATACTTCTACTGGATTAAGATTTGAGCCTCCCACCATCTGGTCTTCATTTGTTTTTATGAAGTCTAGAGCACTATAAACTCTTCAGCCTCTCCCTTTCCCTCAGTGGAAAGAGCCCTGGGCCGGGAAAAGGAAATACTAGTAAGGCTTTATCCACTCCCACTTGTAAAAAGGTAGCAAAATGACTTGTTTTCCCTAACTCACAGTGTTATGCTGAGGGTAGCAGATGCTGTTGTATGCCACCCAGATCCCCCTCCAGGACTGAGGCATTCCATGTTGGCAGATGACAGTTCTCAGGTAAATTCCAGTTTGGGCATCCGCCCTCTGTCTTGCCCAAGGTTACCCACTTCCTGTGGGCAGCCTGCCTCCAATGACTGATTGATTAGGAGAAGTGTATCAAGGCTCAGACCTCTGGCCTCAAGAGAGAAGAACACCAAAGGGCCACTCTAGCTCCAAAGATTCCTGTAGGATCAGCTGAACTTTTTGCTGCAACCAACTTGCTGTTCAAATTCTTTCTCTGCCCACTCTTGCTTCCCTTACCTCTTAGATATAATTCCCAAGAGTAATCCTAAGAAACTTTTGCATTAAATCTCAGAACTTTAGGGACTATTTCTTGGTGATATTTGATATTTAGTACCAGAAATGGTCCTAGGAGACACAATGTAAAATTTTGAAGATGAACTCCATCCTCATGGCCTCCCTACCTTGAGGTGTCAGGCATTTATTCTGGGCTCATCCCATAAGATTCTTAGACTAAGTTCCCAGCTCCGAAAAAGGTATGAATGTCCTTCTTGCTTTTGAAGACACAGGAGAGAATTAGAGAATTCTCTTCTGATCCCTGTTCTGGGAACAGAACAAAAACTGGTATTTTTGGAGGTGAGAATACTAGAGGATGAGAAGCAAGTGCAAGTGTAATCAGAGACCTGCCATTCCAAAGGTGGAGTTTCCCCAAAAGGGGAAGCCTGAGCCCCAGTCCTTGGGTTCATTGCTCTCCTCCAGCTTCTCATTCCTTCTACTTCCATCGGCTGCTTAGAGTGGAACTGTGGTCCCAGTCATGGAATGACCTGCTGATTTGCTGATGGCAGTTTAGGGAAATGACAAAGTTGGAGGTCACACTGCCATGCCTTCCAGAAGGACCGGGTGGGAGGTCCTGAGTGAAGGGAAGGAAGGCGATAGAGCACTCGGCCGGAACGGTGGCAGAGTTGGTGGGAATGTCTCCTGCCATTTCGAAGTGGGTTGGAGTGAGACCTGGGATATTAGCCTCCAGTGAGAGGGGGGTGAGCCTGGCAACTGAGTATTCTTACTCCCTCAGTGTTCCCCTAACTTACAAAATGAGGAATTGATGCAATGGATGACGGTTCCCAGGAGATTTCATGTTTCTTCGCAGCTGCATTTTTAAATCACAAAAGTAATATGTGCTCATTGGGACAATAAAATGCAGAACCATGTAAAATAAAAACTGTAAGGCCTTCCGACACAGAGCATATATAGGGCTTTTCATAAACAAAAAATGAGGGTATATTATGTATATTATCTGAAATAATTTTCTCTCTACATATGTCATGGACACACATCTGTGTTAGTGCATATAAATCTACTTTATTATTTTTTTTAAGACAGGGACAGAGAGAGGGGTAGGGGAAGGGCAGAGGGAGAGGGAGAGAGAGAGAGAATCCCAAGCAGACTCCATGCCCAACACAGAGCCTGACAGGGGGCTCGATCTCACAAACCTGAGATCATGACCTGAGCCAAAACCAAGAGTTGGATGCTTGGCCAACTGAGCCACTCAGGTGCTCTGTACCTCATTCTACTCATTGGTTGTGTAGTATTCCACTGGGTGGACTTCTTTGTATGTATTTAATCGCTTTCCTCTTGACAAACATTTAGGCTCTTTTCTTTTTTCCTGGCTCAAATGGCATTACAATGAACATTCTTTTGTACATATCTTTGTGCATGTATGTAGGTGGGTCTGTAGTAAAATCCTAGAAGAGAATTTTCTGGATTGAATGGTATGTGTTTTTAAAATATTAATAGATATTATTCTTCAAAATTTTTCACTTTTTTAAAAAAAGATTTTATTTATTTATTTGACAGAGACAGAGATAGGGAGAGCAGGAACATAAGCAGGGGGAGTGGGAGAGGGAGAAGCAGGCTTCCCGCCGAGCAGGGAGCTGGATGCGGGCCTCGATCCCAGGACCCTGGGATCACTATCTGAGCCGAAGGCAGATGCTTAACGACTGAGCCACCCAGGCACCCCAAAATTTTTCACTCTAATCAGCACTGAATCCTCCTATTTTTTCTTGTTAATAAATCTATGACCACTTGTATTTCTTATTCTCTAAACCAGCACTGTCAAAAGAAATACAAATACAAGCCACATACATAATTTTAAACATTTTAGTAGCCACATTAAAAACAAGAGGAAATGGTGAAATCCATTTTAATAATACATATTGTTTAACCCAATATATCCAAAATAATATCATTTCGACATATAATCAATATAAAAATTATTAGGGGCGCCTGGGTGGCTCAGTCGTTTAGCATCTGCCTTCGGCTCAGGTCATGATCCCAGGGTCCTGGGATGGAGCCCTGCATCGGGCTCCCTGCTCCGCGGGAAGCCTGCTTCTCCCTCTCCCACTCCCCCTGCTTGTGTTTCCTCTCTCGCTATGTCTCTCTCTGTAAAATAAATAAATAAAATATTTTTAAAGAATATAAAAATTATTAAAGAGATATTTTACATTTTCAGCACTACGTCTTTGAAATCCAGTGTGTATTTTACACTTAGAACAGACCTCAGTTTGGATTGGTTACATGTGGCTAGTGCCACCACTTGGACAGCAAAGCTCCAGATTGCCTTTAAATTTTTTGCCCATTTTTTAACTGGGCTGGTTTTCTTTGTTTATTGATTTCTAAGAACTTACTGTGTATTTTGGCCCTTTGCTCATTATGTGTATAGCAATTATTTTTTTTCTGTTTGACTTTCACTTTTTAAAAATGATTTATTTATTATTTTATTTATTTATTTTAAAGAGAGAGAGTGTGGGGAGGTTGCAGAGGAGAGAATCTCAGACTCCCTGCTGAGTGCAGGGCCCAATACGGGGCTTGATCCCATGACCCATGAGATCATGACCTGAGCTGAAACCAAGAGTCGGACACTCAACCGACTGAGCGACCCAGGTGCCCCTTGACTTTCACTTTTGATCTTACTTACTGTTGGGCAATATTGGTGGATTGACTAGTGAATGATTTTAACTTGTATGTAGAGAAATTTATTCTTTTTAGCTTCTGGTTTTGCTTTCACACTTTCAAAGTAACAAAACTGTGTTTACAGTTTCATGTTTTTTCTTTGAATTCTTTGCTCCTCCTATTATTATTACTATTATTTTGGCAGTCACAACATCACCTTTATTACTGATTAAAGCCTAGTTGGAGGATGTGGCTTTAAGGCTGTTAGCCAAGAGAGCTTCTAATTCTGAAGCTCAGAACTGAACAGATATCCCCATCAGTCCCAGGCAGAACTGCCCTGGAATGGGCTTCCCTCAACGTGAGTGAGCATCAGAATCACCAGGAGGGCTTGTTAAGACAAGGATTGTTGGGCCTCTGCCCCAGAATTTTCTATTGAGTAGGTGTGAGTTTGTGCCCTAGAATTTGCATTTCCAACAAGTTCCTAAGTGATACAGATGCTGCTGCTTTGGAGACCACACTTTGAGAACCATTGGTTCATGTAATAGAGGAATACAGGTGAAATGTGTGTTCCCTGTGGGGAGCATTCCTCCAAAGACAGAAAAGGTGAGCAGTTTTAGTTTTTCTTCCCAAGTTTCTGTTATCTGGAAGGTATGAGTATTTATTAAAGATACATATATCTATTGCTTATCTATCTATCTATCTATCTATCTATCTATCTAGTTGAAAGAGTCTGATAACTCAAAGGTTTTGTTACAAAGCCCAGCAGCTCTGTACCTCTTGCCTGCTTCCTGGTCAACCACTTGTACCTCTTTTAGCTGATTATTTCATATTTGCCTCTGTATTTCTACAAAGCACATTGTATTGCTAGATCCTGTCTTTTCAGTTTTCAGTTGTAGGTATTATCCATTGACTTCTTCATGTGGAGGCTGAGATTCTGGCCCTCTTTCTACTTCCCCACCTTGGGTGAACCCCTACATCCCCTCACATCTCCAAATATAGTTATGGTCTATTATTTTTGGATCAATATTCAGCGGTTATATTATTTTGACCATGTAAACACTATTTGTAATGGAGCCATTTCATAAATTAAGTGAATTAATTTTCCTTCTTGCACTGTTTTTGATCCTGGAGTTAATAACTGCCTTCTTTTTTGTTTAGTCTTCCTCTTTAGTAATTACTAATGCAACACCACATTTTCCCTCAGATGTAGCTATCTCCTCTCAATATGCTCATACAAATTAGTATTTTACATACTAATGTATGTAAGTCCCTCTATCCATGTGGGTTTATAAACCCAGATGGATAGAGGGACTTACATACATTAGTATGTAAGTTTTCTCATGGAAGTTGTTCCTGGAGCCTTCTGACCTGCTCCAATCTAGATAGGCTGCCTTCTCAGCTTGCTGACACCACATCCTGGGAATCTCCATCACCTTTCTTCCTAGCTTTGGGTCTCCTGGATCCTTCCTCTTCCTCTCTTTTGGCTTGCTGCCTTACTTGGTTAAAGCCCATCCTCTTGGAGCTTCCTGAAGAAGGTTGTGTGGGAGAAACATTGGAAAATGTTGAAGAGGGACGGTGCAAAGCAGGGAAAATCATGCATGTAAAATAATAATATATGCCAACAAAAGAAGAGGAGTGTGGGCTCTGTGCCCCTCTCCTTCCAATGGTGTGGACTTGGACATGTTCTTTGACATCTCCATGTCTCTTTCTCTACCTGTAAAATGGGAACTATCTCATAGTTTCTGGCACATAATAAGAGCTATATGAGCATTGACCATATCTCAACCTCGGCTGTGTGTACACAACAAAGAATAGGGCACAAACAAGCTCATTAACACACTGGCTTCATTGCAGGGTGACCTGGCTGGCCCATTTCAATGGCACTTTTTTGTGCTGGTCAGATTGTCCAGAGAAGGCACTATGACCTTCCACATGGTGGCAGAAAGACTGGCTGCCAGAAATTTGGGGCCCAAGATGGGGAAGAAGCCTGGATAGAGGGAGGATCTTAGCATTCAGTATATGAACTTTGACTTAATCTCCTTGTTTTCAGTATGTTACTGTCACCCTAACCCCATGTACTGTCTCCTGGTCCAGACACCTCCTTTCTTCCATTATCTTATCCCAATGTCTTAGGGCTGTGAGGAGTGGGATAGAAAAGGGAGCTAGCATCTCCTGAGGGCCCATAGTACACCAGATGCTAGATGTTAAAATGACTATTTCACTTAATTTTTGAACCTTAATTTTGTCAACTATAGAATGAGGACAAAGTACCAATATTGCAGAATTCTTATGAAAATGAATTTTAAAAATGTGTGAAGCATCTTGGGTAATATTTGGTATCATCTGTACTTCATAAATTGCATTTCTTATTGTTATCTTCATAAAAATCATCCACTGTCATTAGTAATATTTTTTCTGTTTGATAGATAAAATGTGGTTTGCATAAGACAACTGATGGAGCCAATATCAGACCTACAGTGGACGACAAGCCCATCCCAAAATGCCATTTGCTCACTTGTTCATCAGGGATTTACAAGGTCCTCTACCATTCTGGGTCCGGGGCATAGAGGTTTCTGCTCTCCTGGAGCACAAAGTACAGACAGTAAACTTATAAATGCAATAAAATATCATAGGAACACTGATAAAAATATCTGTGGAAGGGACTGATTTTACATGGTTTTGGGAGAGAAGGGGGTGTCACTTATGGTTCACTTGGGCTAAAGCTTGAGATACGTTAATGTGTGCCCACTGGAAAGGATTGGGAGAAGTACGTTCTGAGTAGAGGGACTCACATGGATAAAGGCCAAGAAGCTTAAAACTGCCAGATCATCAGTATCTATGGAATGTAAAATACCAGTAGAGCTTGAGGAAATTGTCTGGACTAGGCAGTTCTTGATGCCAGGAAAGGAGTTGGAATTTTATCTTGTGGGCCATGGGGAGCCATTGAAGGATTTTAAACTGGGAAGTACATAAGCCAGTTTTGCAACAATATTTTAAGCCGAAATAATGTAACATATTCCCATGGTAACAAATAAAAAAGTACATATTTAGGAATGAAAGACTCAGTGTGTAGTACAGGTAATGGTAGTTTCTCTTGGTGTTATCTGTGCAGGTGGCATTCTTTTCCTGAGAAGGACAGTTTGGCTGCATGCTCTCAGTGTGTGATAGGGTATTGTCTATGAGCAAGAGTCACTTCAGGGTGTGAGGGTAGAATGCCCCAGAATCTGGGTGTAGATTCGCTAAGTTCCTGAATGAGGAGAGGCTGAATCTGCCACCTCAACCCCACTGCAGTGGTCCCAAATTCAATTTCTTTTCATAAACATTTTTTTTTAAAGATTTTATTTATTTATTTGACAGAGAGAGACACAGCAAGAGAGGGAACACATGCAGGGGGAGTGGGAAAGGGAGAAGCAGACTTCCCGCTGAGCAGGGAGCCCCATGCAGAGCTCGATCTCAGGACCCTGGGATCATGACCTGAGCCAAAGGCAGACGCTTAATGACTGAGCCACCCAGGCGCCCCCATAAACATTTTTGTCAACTCTTATTGAAAGATCCAAAGTCCAAAGCTTCTCAGAGGGTTATACAATGGGGTGAGTCTTTCTTCATTCTGACTTATCTGTTAACCTGCTCTCATTCACTTCTTAACTCTATAAAAATTGCCAAAATGTCTTTTTCACTAATGGCCTTTCTCTTCATTAGTATAGATTCATACTGTTTTTATGTTCATTATACCTTAATATTTACTTATGTTTCACCTACTTGAACTTAAAGTCTGGTTTTTCTTTTTCAAAAGGTTCATTTTGTCTATAGTGGGGATAGTTGTAAGAGCATGGCCTAGAGGTAAGGAGATCTTTCCAGGGAGTATTGATTGTGTGCTCCAGGTGAAATGGTGGGGGCCTGCATCAAGGGGAACAGTGGGTGTAGAAAGAAGGGAAGAGCCCTGAGAAGTCAGTAAGCTGCTCTCACAGATTTGGTGTGGAAGTCAAGGGAGAGGTAGGAGTGTAAGGTAACTGTCAGATTTCAGACATGGGTTTGTAGCAAAACAGGAGGAAAAATGAATTTAAAGCAGAATATAAGGAGATAAATCTTGGACAATGTGAATTTGTAGCATTATAAACATTTGGTCTTAACGTTTGTCTAAAACTGGTGCTTAGGAAGGATGAACAGAAAAAATATGGATTCTTGAGTCATCAGCATATGACTTTTAGGCATAGTATCTTGTGTCAGGCATCCCCAGGACTACCCTCAGGGTCAAGGACTCACCAGAAGGACTTGCAGAACTCAGAAAAGCTGTTATACTCATGGTTATGGTTTATTACAGTGAAAGGAGGAGATGAAAATCAGCAAAGGCAAGAGCTGTTGAGGGCAGAGTCCAGGTATGAGCTTCCAGTTGTTCCCTCCAGTGAATCCCCACAGTGACGTGTGACAATACTTATGGAGGATTGCCAGCCAGGGAATCTTACCAGAGCCATGGTGTCCAGGGTTTTTTTTTTGGGGGGGGGGGAGGTTGGTCATGTAGGCCTAGGGTGCCCATATGACTGACCTTAGTTACTCTACTTCCAGCCTCTCAGATGACCCCAGACCCACACCATAGGTCACATTGTTGGCAGAAACTATCTGGCATGGCCCAAGGCCCCAGAAAAACAGGCACTTGTTAGGTAGCATATTGTAAGGGCGTATAGGTTATCTTCCAGGAGGCAGGCAGGGGTCAGACCTTTCTTTGGAATGTGCAGGGTTTGAGGATCCCAGATCTCCTGAGTCAACCCTTTCCTGCACACATGGGATTGGATGAAGTCACTGGGATGGCTATGTGGGATGAAAGGGGAAGAGGGCCCTGGGCAGGACTGTAGAGCACCCAACCTCTCAGGGAGAGTCAGAGAAAGTGGATCTCACAAAAGAGTTTCGGAGGAATGTCAGAGAGGTAGGAGGACAGCCTATAAAGAAAATTATTGTTCCAGAAGCTGAGGGAGCAGGCAATACCAAGGAAAACATGACACATGGGACAGGGAATTCTGGAGAATTCCAGAGAATGACTACACAAACAGATCCATTGGATTTAGCAATCAGGGGGTGAGTGGCATTTTTAACAGACGGTTTCCCTTGGAGTGGTTGGGAAAGCCTGACTCGCAGCCTGGAAGTGCTGGGAGGTAGAGATGGGGAATGCAGACAAATATTTTGAGCTGCTTGACTGTGAAAGGAAGGCAAGTGATAAGGTGGCAGCTAGAAGAGAATATAACAGGTCAAGAAACGTATTTATTTAACCATGGGAAACATGGGAAGACGAGTATGTTTATAGATTGTGGGAAAGAAGCTGGAAACAGGAGTGGGTTGTGAGAGAAAGGGAGGGAACCGGACAACTTGAACACATGGGTAGCGGGAAGACATGAGGGGGAGGTAGTGCCTGGAACATTGAGAGTGGGGCCGCTTTAGGGAAGAGGAGAGGGGACTGGCTGCCAAACCTAGCCGACGTGAGTACGGAAGTTATTAATTGATTTATTACATCATCAAGTTCAGGCTGGAAAGTGGGGACCGGCGTTTGTATGCCATAGAGTGGGTGTGCGGGGATGGGGAAGTGAGAAAGGTATAAGGATAGCTGGTTATGATAAAGGGGCTGTTGGGAGTTTAGCTAAGCTACTCCATGGTATTGCTGCCTTTGCATCCCTTTTGTTTGGCCAGTGGCCTACAGAAACCTTACACCGACACAAAAGCCATTCTCCCCCCGCCCCCCTCCCCCAAAAAGCTTAAACATCATGGAAATTCTTGAAATGATCAGCTTCAGGGCCAGTTTAATTAAGAGACTCTAGGTCTCTTTCTGTGCTGGTCTCTCAGTTTGGCTGTCATCTGTATGTAGGATTAATTACTATTTTTTTTTTTTTAGTTTTTAATTTAAAAAATTTGTTAAAAGACCCATAACATGAAATTCACCATCTTAACTCTGTTTAAGTGTTCAGTTCGGTGGCATAAGGTACATTCGAGTTGCTGTGCAGCCATCACCACCATCCAGCTCCAGAACTCTTCATTTTTCAAAACTGAAACTCTGTCCCCATTAAACAACAGCTTCCCATTTCTCCCTCCCCCCAGCCTTGGCAGCCACCATTCTACTTTCTGTCTCTATGGATTGAACTACTCTAGGAACCTTATAAGTGGAACCATACAGTATTAGTCTTTTTGTGACTGGATTATTTCAATGACCATTATGTCCTCAGGTTCATCCATATTGGAGCATGGGTCAGAATTGCCTTCCTTCTTGGGGGTATGTGCACCCCGATGTTTATAGCAGCAATGTCCACAATAGCCAAACTGTGGAAAGAGCCAAGATGTCCATCGACAGATGAATGGATAAAGAAGACGTGGTATATATACACAATGGAATATTATGCAGCCATCAAAAGGAATGAGATCTTGCCATTTGCAACGACGTGGATGGAACTGGAGGGTATTATGCTGAGAAAAATAAGTCAATCAGAGAAAGACATGTATCATATGACCTCACTGATATGAGGAATTCTTAAAAAATGAATTGGGGGGTGGGGTGGGAGGGATGGGGTGACTGGGTAATAGACACTGGGGAGGGTGTATGCTCTGGTAAGCACTGTGAATTGTGCAAGACTGTTGAATCTCAGATCTGTACCTCTGAAACAAATAATGCAATATATGTTAAGAAAAAAAAAAAAGAAGATAGCAGGAGGGGAAGAATGAAGGGAGGGAAATCGGAGGGGGAGACGAACCATGAGAGACGATGGACTCTGAAAAACAAACTGAGGGTTCTAGAGGGGAGGGGGGTGGGAGGATGGGTTAGCCTGGTGATGGGTATTAAAGAGGGCACGTTCTGCATGGAGCACTGGGTGTTATGCACAAACAATGAATCATGGAACACTACATTTAAAACTAATGATGTAATGTATGGGGATTAACATAACAATTAAAAAAAGAAAAAAAAAAGAATTGCCTTCCTTCTTAAGGCTGAATAATATTCCATTGGATGCATAGACCACAGTTTGTTTATTTATTCATCCACTGATGGGTGCTTAGGTTCCTTCCACTTTTTGGCTATTGTGAATAGTGCTGCTATGAGCATAGGGAACCAAGTATCTGTTTGAGTCCCCCCTTTCATTTCTTTTGGACATATGCTCAGAGGTGGAGGTGCTGGGTCATATGGTAATTGTGTGATTAATTTTTTAAGGAACAACCAGACTTTTCCAGAGCTGCTGCACCATTTTAGATACTCACCAACTGTGGGCTTAATTCTTTTTTTTTTTAAGTTTTTATTTTAATTTCAGTTAGTTTTTTTTTTTTTAAGATTTTATTTATTTATTTGACAGAGAGACACAGCGAAGAGGGGAACACAGGCAGGGGGAGTGGGAGAGGGAGAAGCAGGCCTCCCTCCGAGCAGGGAGCCTGATGCGGGGCTCGATCCCAGGACCCTGAGATCGTGACCTGAGCCACTCAGGCACCCCTAATTCCAGTTAGTTAACATACAATGTTATATTAGTTTCTGGTGAACAATATAGTGATTCAACAATTCCATAATCATCTGGTGCTCATCATAAGTGCATTCCTTAATCCCCATCACCTATTTCATCCATCCCCCCCCCACCCACCTCCACTCTGATAACCATCAGTGTGTTCTCTATAGTTAAGAGTCTGTTTCTTGGTTTGTCTCTCTTTTTTTCCCCCTTTGCTTGTTTGTTTTGTTTCTTAAATTCCACATACGAGTGAAATCATATGGTATTTGTCTTTCTCTGACTGACTTATTTTGCTTAACATAATACTCTCTAGCTCTATCCATGTCGTTGTAAATGGCAAGATTTCATTCTTTTTTAATGGCTGAATAGTATTCCATTATATATATTATATACTCCACTTCTTTAACAATCCATCAATCTGTGGACACTTGGGCTGCTTCCATGTCTTGGCTATTGTAAATAAGGCTGCTATAAACATCGGGGTGCACACATTCCTTTGAATCAGTATTTTTGTATTCTTTGGATAAATACCCAGTAGTGTGATTGCTGAACTGTAGGGTAGTTCTCTTTTTAACTTTCTGAGGGACTTCCA
The DNA here is from genome assembly GCF_029215605.1 of Mirounga angustirostris. Taxonomy (NCBI): domain Eukaryota; kingdom Metazoa; phylum Chordata; class Mammalia; order Carnivora; family Phocidae; genus Mirounga; species Mirounga angustirostris. Next base: position 117,510,750 of record NW_026991714.1, on the reverse strand, counting down.
TACCATTTTCCAGAGTGGCTGCACTGGTTTGCATCCCTGTGGGTTTATTCTAAAACTGTTTTCCTCCTGGTGGCAAATGTTCCAGGCTTTACCTCTCCATATTCTGATGTCAAAGAGCAGAGACTCCATGTCCAACATTCTCAGCAGTGGTTATGAGACATACACTGCTTGGGCGGCTCAGGTCACGTGGCTGAACTAACATTAATGATGGGGTTCATGGAATGGAGCAAACTGGTGGGCTTCAGACAATCTGGCCCACCCTGTACGAGAGTCAACATCCCCATAAGCATGGGACTTCAAGTGGGGGGGCCACTTAAAAAAGAGTTTGGCCTTAGTTAGATCGGGCAAAAAGGCATCTTCATGTACATATGTGTTGTGGAACCTGTCTCCTGAAATCTGAATTCTTTTTACCCTGCCACATTATTTTTGTCTCCTTACTTAACTGAAGCAAGGATATTTCTCTGACATTTGGAGCCCAACGATGCAGGATTGTTAGCAAAAGGCTGACGTGTTTGAACACATGGTTTTCTTTTATTAGCTTTACAATGGAAGGAGAACTTTTGCCAAACACCAAGACTTCTTCACAGTCTGTCATCTACAGTGGGAGGAGAAGGCATGTTGGCCAGGTTCCCCTGGTCTCAAAAGAAAAAAAAAAAAAAAGAGAGAGAGAACTGTATTTTAGTCCTTTGACTGCTGTTTGTTTACTGCTGGTGAATGGCAACTTCCAGACTCCAGGCTAAAGAGTTGCGTGCTTTTTTGAGAGGCCTGGGCTGGGCGGTATGGGCTACCTTCGGTCAGTCACCTGGATGATTTAAGATTTCATTAGCAAAGAGGCTGTAGGTGCCAGTTCCCAGGTCCGCATGCAAACAAAGATTCAAAGGGAAAGGCCTTGGAAACAGATCTGCCTGGTTCTTTTAAAAACAAAATGTCAGTTGGTTACAGCCAACTTCCAGCCCATTTTGAAGGTCTCACTGTTAATCAGGACCTGCTCTGTGAAAACAAATCTCTTGTGAAAATTCAGACTCTGCCGCCACTCTCCCAGCCCTGGCAAAGGGAGCATGGAGCCCAAATATAGAATAAAGAGTAGGTCCCACTGAAAGCACTCACCTGCTCCAGGGACTCTGGTTACCAGCTTGGTACCTTCCTTCCTGCCTCGGAGGCCTGGGCTAGCCTAGGATGTAGTGCCCTGAGAGCTACCTCACAGAGGTGTGTGCACACATGGGGTCCCTCTCACCCCACTTAGGCTGGGCGGGCAGGCCTGCTCAGTGCATCCCGCTCTGGGGGGCACCCTCTTTTTTCCTTTTAAGAATGAAGAGCTCAGGGGCGCCTGGGTGGCTCAGATGGTTAAGCGTCTGCCTTCAGCTCAGGTCATGATCCCAGGGTCCTGGGATCGAGTCCCGCATCGGGCTCCCTGCTCCGCGGGAAGCCTGCTTCTCCCTCTCCCACTCACCCTACTTGTGCTCTTCTCTCTCGCTGTGTTTCTCTCTGTCAAATAAGTAAATCAAATATTAAAAAAAAAAAAATAGTGAAGAGCTCAGACCTTGCCCCTCATCAGCGCCTGGGGCATCTGCCATGTTGATCAAGTCTGAGAAGGGGCCAAGACAGAGTCTGGCTCATGTTTTCTTTCGTTCCATATTCCCAGGCTTCCTGGCTCTCAGGTTACATAGCTGCTCACCAGTGGAAGGCCCTAAATAGCCCTTGGGGTGTCTCCATGCAGGGACCATGCTAGGGCTGGTGCTTGGACTATAGGTGTGTGGGCCTCCTGACTTTGGCCCAGGGCCTCGAAGAGGGGACTTGCCTTCCGTTGAGGGGGGGCCAGGATGCTCTGACCTCTAAGCTGCTGGCTCAGTAGCCTTGGCTTTGTGTGGCTCCGGGCAGGCGGGCCTTTCTTCACTGAGGCCTCCCAGGACAGCAGAGAAACTGTCCCAGTCCCGTTTCCCACCCTCTAAAAATGGGGACTTTGATTTCCCTGGGTGTTGCAGCCTCTTCTTGTTTCAGCAGGAGAATCCTGTGCGTTTGATCTAAATCTGGTCTCCTGCTGGAGAGACCCAAACAATCTCAGTCAAAACAGTATTAACAGGAAACCTGTCTCTTAAGGCCAGGAATGCAACCAAAATAGCTCCCAGTCTTTAATTCTGATAGCAGCACCATTTGGGGGAGTCCTTTACCTGAGGGAAACAATAAATGGAACTCTGCTCCCAAATACTTTGGCCTGCAGGGCCTTGTGGAGCCCACGGGGCATGGGGCTGCTGGGCTGCCTGGTGCACCTGAGCACCGAGGTGGGCTGGGGATTCCAGGGACTGGCCTGGGCCACCTGGAGAGCTACACAAGCAAAAGATGGGTTTTCACCAAGTGACCTGACCAGGTGTTTTTGTTTGGTGGAGGTAATTGAGAATTTTAGGAGGAAAACAAATCCTGTTGTTTCTCAAAGCACTTTATGCCACTGTGGAATATTTATGAACCCAAGACACAACAAAGAAAAAAAAGTCACCTCAGGGCACACGGCTGGCTGGCTCAGTTGGTGGGGCAGGTGACTCTGGATCTCAGGGTTGTGAGTTCAAGCTGCATGTTGGGTGTGGAGCCTACTTAAAAAAAAAAAAATTAAAAAAAGAAAAAATCTCTATCCTCATAATACAGAGAGAACTGCAGTGAATGCTTTGTGGGAATTTTCAGTGTTTCTTTTATTCATATGCACGTGCACGCCCATGTGTGCACACCCCACACTTTTTAATGGTTTGGGGGACTCCTGTTTTCGTCTTTTGACCACTTATTTTCCTCTCGCTACATGTGGTCACTGCTGCCAGCCTCTGAAGTTATTCTTTACATGTATGTATTTTTGTATTTATTTACATTTTCATATGCAAGTGGTAGGATAGCAAAATACTTTTCTGGATCTTTTTTTTTTTAAACTTGACATTATATCTTGGAGAGCCTTCCATTCAGTATGTATGGATCTGCTTCATTCTTTTTTTTTTAAATTTTATTTTATTATGTTATGTTAATCACCATACATTACATCATTAGTTTTTGATATAGTGTTCCATGATTCATTGTTTGCATATAACACCCAATGCTCCATGCAGAATGTGCCCTCTTTAATACCCATCACCAGGCTAACCCATCCTCCCACCCCCCTCCCCTCTAGAACCCTCAGTTTGTTTCTCAGAGCCCATAGTCTCTCATATTTCATCTGCCCCTCCGATTTCCCCCCCTTCATTTTTCCCTTCCTACTATCCTCTTCTTCTTCTTCTTCTTTTTTTTAACATATAATGTATTATTTGTTTCAGAGGTACAGGTCTGTGATTCAACAGTCTTACACAATTCACAGCACTCACCATAGCACATACCCTCCCCAATGTCTATCACCAGGCCACCCTATCCCTCCCACCCCCCACCACTCCAGCAACCCTCAGTTTGTTTCCTGAGATTAAGAATTTCTCATATCAGTGTGGATCTGCTTCATTCTTTTAAAAAGTTGTATAATATTCCACTGTTTGATTGCATCATAATTTATTATGATATAGTCAGTCCCCTATTATGACTATTTAGATTGTTTCCACACTTTTGATGTTTAAAAAAATGCCATTTCTCACTTCCTAGCAGTGGCATTATTGGGTCAAAGGATTTCCCATGTTGGGAGCAATTGCAGGCTTGCTCTCAATCTCCCCTGCAATGTCAAGGTGTCTGTGTTTCCCACACTGTTGATCACACAGTTTGGTATCACAGTTTTTGAATTTTGCCAATCTTATAAGTGAAAAATATCCCTGTGTCTTTACTTTACATTCCTTTTAAGAGATTGAAACTATTCTTGCATATTTGGAAGCATTTGCATTTTTGTTTCCGTGAACCATGTCATTTGCTTCCTTTTCTGTTGGGCTGTTGGTAGCTCTCTTTCTTGTCTCTCTCCGAAATTAAGGTTTTTATTTTTTGGCCACCACTCCTTTACTTCTTTTCAGCCCAAAGAGAAGGGAAGCTAAATAACTATCCATGTTTCTTTTTCTTCTTATTTATCCTCTGCCTGGTAGACGGTCTGCTTCCTGCAAATATGGCTCACCCCTGTGATTCCTCAGCTTGGTCTCTGATGCATCCCCCCAGGGACCAAACCAGGCCCTGGGGTGGGGTTGGGGGACTCCTCTCACCAGACCTGCACCCAGCCCCGTGGAAGCAATCAGTAATCGATCTTGCACCTCAATTTGGATCCTTCATCTAGGAGAACTCTGCTTCTGCAGATTTTTATTTTTAAGGATTTGCAGCCGGAGAGTGCATTTTTTTTTTTGCGTTGTCCTGAGTTTGACCTTAGGTACTTCCAGAAGACCTTCCTACTTTGTGCTTCGTAACTGGCGTTTTCCCTACTGTTTCAAGGATGGAGTTTTCAATTGTGTTTATTGCTTCAACTTCTTGCTTTTGTGTGATTTCTTACAGGCCTAAGGAGAAATGCTGACTTTTCTTCATCTGTTTACATTCTTACTTTCTATGTAATTTTGCATTATGTATCTCTATAACCACATTAATGCTTGTTCAACAAAAATTACCTACTTTAGAGATGAACATGTTTCTTCTAGTCTTATAGTTAATAAAGAGCAGTAAGTCATTTTTTTTTTTTCTCTACAAAGAGGTTTTTTTCTTTGTTTCCCTTTCTGCTGTAGATAGAAGTCACATATACAGGGTCACAGTCCCTCTACACATAATACAGAAACCAATAAATGATACAAATAAGGTGATATATGTCTATTATAAGAATAAGTGAATGGGATATATCAACAACAAAGAGAACTGTACAAAGCAAGCATATATACCAATCCTATACTTGGGGGATCCCAAAGACACATATTAAAAATTGACTCTGGGGCACCTGGATGGCCCAGTCGGTTGAACACCTGACTCTTGGTTTCGGTTCAGGTTGTGATCTCAGGGTTGTGAGATCGAGCCCCACATCAGGCTTTGTGCTCAGTGAGGGGGTTTACTTGAGTTTCTCTCTCCCTCTCCTGTGCTCCCCACCATGCTTGCACACTCTCTCTCTCAAATAAATAAATAAATATTTTTTAAAAATTGACTTTTATTAACTCTTCAAGTTTTGATAGTCTGTAAGCATATTTCATATTTCATGAAAAACAGTGTAGGCTCCAACTTCCTATTTCTTTTATTACAATTCCTATTTCTTTTATACACATTTTCTAGGCATTATTTCCTTTGCTAAGGATTGCTTGATATGTTTTATACCCAAAGATTTTTAAATAGCATTCCTCAGAAGACAATTTTATTCTGTTGAGAAACTTCTAACAGTGTACCACAAGCTGGAAAAAGTGGTATGTGCAGGTGGTAAAAATAATCTAGTACTTTTGCTGGAAATTCTCATCTGTGGTAGTTGTTGGAGGGCAAAAAACCTTGAGTTTAATATTATTGATTCCATTTCCTTACTGTAGTTCTGGAAAAACAGAGAGTTTGCAAAAAGCTTTACTTTATTGAGCATTTTCTGTCTCCTTATTCAAAGACACAAAATTCTAAAGAGACTGAGATATTTATTGAAGAAGTTTTCCTCACCTTCAAGTCTAAAGATTTTATTTATTTGACAGAGAGAGCACAAGCAGAGGGAGAGGGAGAAGCTGGCTCCCCACTGAGCAGGGAGCCCTTTGAGGGACTCGATCCTAGGACCCTGAGATCATGACCTGAGCCAAAGGCAGAGGCTTAACCGACTGAGCCACCCAGGCGTCCCTTCTCACCTTCAAGTCTAAATGTGACTGACTGGGTCATCTGAGCTTTGCCTGTGATTTTTAAATCCTTTACATTTATTTCTAGGTATTGGTCCTTTAATTCTATTTTTAATTTTAGAAATAACCACAGGGAAAGGAGTGTAGCCTTGCAAAGTAGATGTAGACGCCACCTTGTAGAAACCACATGACTTCTACTCTGAGCCCTCTCCTGCCCTCACCCTGCCCCAAATACCCATGAGATTTGAGGATTGTCTTTTTCCAACTTTTTTCAGTTACTGCAGTTCCTACATTTTGAGGTGTCAGGATCTAAGAGAGTGTCAGACAGGAGGCCTTCCTCTCACATTCCAATTTTAATCGATTTTATTAATGTGCTTAAGGTAGCGAATCCTTTGCTTCTGAGTTGGCTGGTTGGATGGTCCAGCCTCTGTGACCTGTCAGAGGACCAGGGTCTGTTACTTCTGAGCAATGAATGATGTCCAGACCTGGCTGATGGGATAGAGAGGAGCCTGGGCTGAGTTGATCACTGCTAGGGAAAATACTGTCTTTATTTGGTCGGTTGGCTATATATATATATATATTTTTTTTTAATTTAATTTAATTTAATTTTTAAAAGATTTTATTTATTTATTCATAAGAGACAGAGAGAGAGAGAGGCAGAGGGAGAAGCAGGCTTCCCCCTGAGCAGGGAGCCCGATGCGGAACTCGATCCCAGGACCCTGGGATCATGACCTGAGCCGAAGGCAGACACTTAACCATCTGAGCCACCCAGGTGCCCTGGATATATATATATATATATATATATATTTTTTTTTTTTTTAAAGATTTTATTTATTTATTTATTTGAGAGAGAGGAGGGGGAGAGAAAGAGAGTGTGAGGGGAGGGGTATAGGAGGACGTAGAGAGAATCTCAAGCCGACTCCCTGCTGAGCATGGAGCTTGTAAGCCGACTCCCCGCTGAGCATGGAGCCTGACTCTGGGCTTGATCTCACAACACTGAGATCATGACCTGAGCCAAAATCAAGAGCTGGCTGCTTAACTGACAGAGCCACCCAGGTGCCCCAGTTGGATATATATATATTTTTAATTTTTTTATTGTTATGTTAATCACTATACATTACATCATTAGTTTTTGATATAGTGTTCCATGATTCATTGTTTGTGCATAACACCCAGTGCTCCATGCAGAACGTGCCCTCTTTAATACCCATCACCAGGCTAACCCATCCTCCCACCCCCCTCCCCTCTAGAACCCTCAGTTTGTTTTTCAGAGTCCATCGTTTCTCATGGTTCGTCTCCCCCTCCGATTTCCCTCCCTTCATTCTTCCCCTCCTGCTATCTTCTTCTTCTTTTTTTTTTCCTTAACATATATTGCATTATTTGTTTCAGAGGTACAGATCTGAGATTCAACAGTCTTGCACAATTCACAGCGCTTACCAGAGCACATACCCTTCCCAGTGTCTATCACCCAGCCACCCCATCCCTCCCACCCCACCCCCCAACCAGCAACCCTCAGTTTGTTTCCTGAGATTAACAATTCCTCATATCAGTGAGGTCATATGATACATGTCTTTCTCTGTTTGACTTATTTCGCTCAGCTTAATACCCTCCAGTTCCATCCACGTCGTTGCAAATGGCAAGATCTCATTCCCAGTTGGATATATTTTTAATTGCCATGTTTCCAGGACCCATGAGCAGCGTTGGGTGAAATAGGTACTTAGGTTCCACTCTTGGGGAAAAACAGGTCATCACCATAGCCAAAGCGAACAGGCCTGTGTTGACCTGTCTTTTCAGTTTGCAGTTCTGTGCTGTGGAAATTATTTTCTTTCTTTTTCTCCTTTGAACATTAATAGGAAATTCAAGTGTTGTATTGTTTGCTAGATAGACAACATTTTCCTTTTTTTCCTCAAAGGGGAAATATTACCTCAGCATTCAGACATTCTGCCAGTATTTGTGGTCTATGAGTACTGAACATATTTAGAGTTTGTTATCTTGATGCCTGCTAAGATAGAGTAACAGTGGTAATAAGCATAATGATAAGGACAATAATTAGTAATGTTATAGCACTTAGTATGTATCAGACACCCTTCAGAGCATTTTATTTTTACCAACTCATTTAAAATTCTCATAACAAATGTTAGTAACAATTGTAACTTTCATTTTACAGATAAGGAGACTATGGCACAGAGAGGTTGAAAAGCTTGTCTGAAGGTACACAGCCAGCAAGTAGAATCAGAGATTATTCAACTCTTGCTACTGTGAAGAACACTCTGTGTGTGTGTGTGTGTGTGTGTGTGTGATGTGCATATACTCAGGGCATTTACTCACACACATGATATAATGTCAGAACTTGGGTCAGGGCATTTACTCACACACATGATATAATGACAGAACTTGGGTCAGGAAATTGAACTAATAAGAAATGCATTGGCCAACAATTATTCTTGAATGGGCATCACAGCTGGGATTGGCTGTCTGATACCTGAAAGTACCGTGGGTGACTTGGGGCTGAGCCATAGCTTGGTCTAAGGTCTAAGGATACTGGATGTTTTTATTTTTAGAAGCTTAGCTTTTATTTCCCTTTTTCATCCAGACAAATTTTAATGGTTATTCCTAGGAGAATTTATAATGAATGGAATTTGGGGGATATTAATAATAATAATAAAATTATCATCCCATTAGGATTATTCAGAAAGCAACGAATTATACACCCCCTTTCCAAACTAGAGCCCTCCGTGCGTGACTGAGCTGCAATCATGGTGGGATTGCCTGAGTGACTAAATGACCCTGCTGCTACCTGGGGCACAGTGGATATTTTACAACTAGTCTTTTTCCTCATAGACTCTAAACATATAAAAGATGTAAGATGCAACTTTTAGCTACTAGGTATAATTTTGTAATGGGTTTCTAGAATGCATTTTCTTGAAAAATTCCTACGTTGCTACCAAACCAATTCTTCAAGAGGCTAATCAAGGACATGTGAAGGGCCTGGGTTTACAAGGTAATAGACAGTATGGATTGATTTGTTTAATTCCTTTTCCAATCTCCAGCTAGTGCATAGTCCTGTGTGCAGAATATAGAAAGCTAAAAACCATATTTCTCAGTCACCATTGTATTTGGGATTCCAGATGGGCTGTTTGGTCCACCAATTGGATGCACCCATGTGAGACTTTAATTTAGAATTGAGATGAGGGGCAAGAAAGGTATGGCTCAGGGGATCTTTTTACTGATGTAGATTGCAGCAGACTAAGCATGTTTTGGAACCAGCAACTCTTAACAGTCATATAATGTTCTGATGTCGCTATAAGCAACCAGCTAGATAATTAGGCTTATTTGTTTCAGGAATTGCTTTTCAATTTCACTTTTTTTTTTTTAGTATATAAAACATGTTCCAATATCAAAACTGCAACTGGATGTATTCTGAGAAATCTAGTTTCCATTCCTATCCTCTCTACCTCATTTCTCCTTTCCTCCTCATGTAACACATTTTAAAAATTAGTTCGTGGTTCATTTTTTCAGTATTTCATTTTGTAGCTATGAGAAGATACATTTATGTCTGTATTTCCCTGTACTCCTTGCTCTTTTCCCCATGTTCTTGAGATTGATTCACATCAGAGTATGGCATAGAGAGGTTGTTCTTAACTCTCGTCTCGTTGCTCTGACTACCACTCCCAACACAAGGGGCAGTGGAGGACAATCTGGTCCCCATTCAGTAAGATACTGGCTCTGGGCTGGAGCTGCATATGTATTAAATCAGATATCCAACAATTCTTCCCTAACTGAATATTTTGTTTTTTAAAAATATTTTCTAAAAATCAGAAATGGGTATCAGAATTTGAGAAATGGACACAGAAACCATGCCTATTATTTTTATATATTTATTTTTTTACTCTAATTCAATTAATTAACATATAATATATTATTAGTTTCAGAGGTAGAGGTCAGTGATTCATCAGTCTTACAGAATACCCGGTGCTCATTACAATACATACCCTCCTTAATGTCCATCACCCAGCCACCCCATTCCCCTCCCCCCCTCCCCTCCAGCAACCCTGTTTGTTTCCTATGATTAAGAGTCTCTTATGGTTTGTCTCCTTCCCTGATTTTGTCTTGTTTTATTTGTTCCTCTTTTCCCTTATTGTCCTCTGTTTTGTTTCTTATATTCCACATATGAATGAGATCATAATGGTAATTGTCTTCCTCTGATTGATTTATTTCACTTAGCATAATACCCTCTAGTTCCATCTTGCAAATGGCAAGATTTCATTTTCTGATGGCTGAGTAGTATTCCATTGTATATATATACACACACTACATCTTCTTTATCATGCATCTGTCGATGGACATCTTGGCTCTTTCCACAGTTTGGCTATTGTGCACATTGCTGCTATAAACATCGGGGTGCACGTACCCCTTCGGATCACTACATTTGTATCTTTGGGGTAAATACCCAGTAATGCGATTGCTGGGTCATAGGTAGCTCTATTTTCAACTTTTTGAGGAACTTCCTTACTGTTTTCCAGAGTGACTGCACCAGCTTGCATTCCCACCAACAGTGTAAAAGGGTTCCCCTTTCTCCACATCCTCACCAACATCTGTCATTTCCTGACTTGTTAATTTTAGCCATTCTGACTGGTGTGAGGTGGTATCTCATTGAGGTTTTGATTTGTATTTCCCTGATGCCGAGTGATGTTGAGCATTTTTTCATGTGTCTGTTGGCCATTTGTATGTCTTCTTTGGAGAAATGTCTGTTCATGTCTTCTGCCCATTTCTTGATTGGATTATTTGTTCTTTGGGTGTTGAATTTGATAAGTTCTTTGTAGATTTTGGATACTAGACCTTTACCTGATATGTCATTTGCAAATATCTTCTCCCATTCAGTAGGTTGCCTTTTGGTTTTGTTGTTTCCTTTATTGTGCAAAAAGCTTTTTATCTTGATGAAGTCCCAATAATTCATTTTTTGCCTTTGTTTACCTTTCCCTTGCCTTTGGAGATGTGTCTAGCAAGAAGTTGCTGCAGCCGAGGTTGAAGAGGTTGCTTCTTGTGTTCTTCGCTTGTCTCACATTTACGTCTTTCATCCATTTTGAGTCTTTCATCCATTTTGTGTATGGTGTAAGGAAATGGTCCAGTTTCATTCTTCTGCATGTGGCCATGCCTGTAATTTTAATAAAGAGAAATAATTGTTAACTAATAGAAAAGATAAAAGGACTACTAAGGCATCTGGGAGGTAGCAGAAACTACAGGAAGTAGCTACCACACCTCCACACAGGGAAGAGGAGGGACCCCAAGGAATTCAGACCTCTGAGGAGTCCACTGCTTGGTTGATGCCAGCACCTGAGCTCAACCCACACCTCTGGGAAGCGGGCCCTGGCTGGCTGGAGGAGCAAGCTCTGGAAAAATAGCAAACTGAATTCAAAAGCTGCTGCTAGAAAAACCCCACTAGCTGTGAGGAGAAGAAACAAGATTGGGATGATATGGGGAGGAAGAGAGGGCAGACAGAAAGGAGCAAACTTCTGCCTCCCATCCCTCAGCCTTGCACTCTCTCGCTCTCTCTGGCGCCCCCTACTGGCAGAGCCTAACGGGGGAAGAGCCGGTCAAGTAGGAGCGCGGTTTGCAGGGTCCTGCCACAGGATGGAGACAGGAAAACTGGCACAACACCTGAGGAAATGACCTGAATTGTTTGCTTGTAGATATGGATATCATGAATTACATATTAACATAATTAACATAATTAAGTTTTCTAATACTGATTTCTTACCTGGAGTGAATCCCATTTGACCATGATGGCATTTCTTTTGTTTCTTTGTTTCTTTGTTTCTTTCTTTGTTTCTTTGTTTCTTTCTTCCTTCCTTTCCTTCCTTCCTTCCTTTCCTCCCTCCCTTCCTTCCTTCGTTCGTTCGTTCCTTTCTTTCTTTCCTTCCTTCTTTCTTTTTTAAAATTAATTTATTTATTTGAGAGAGAGAGTATGAGAGACTCATTGTGGGGTGAGGGGCAGAGGGAGAGAGACTCTCGAGCAGACTCCCTGCTGAGACCATGACCTGAGCCCAAAATAAGTGTCATTGCCCAACTGACTAAGCCACCCAGGCACCTCGACATTTTCTTAATATATGGTTTTGTCATATTTTATTTAAGATTTTTATATCAGCATTTATAAGTCAAATTGATTTATAGTTTTCTTTTTAGGGCAATATTGATTAGGTATTGATATCTATGTTAAATTTGCTTCATAAAAAGAATTTGGAAATTGTAATTATTTTCCCCCATGTTCTGTAATAGTTTAAATAGCATGGGGATTATCTGACTATACAGGATTGCTAAATTCCCCAGTGAAACCATCCAGACCTGGTGTATTATTTGGTGAGAATGCATAATTTTTTCCATAACTTCTATAGTAATTAATCTCTTCAAATTTTTCATCTTAAGAGGTTCAGATTTGGTAAATTGTATTTTCCTAAAGATTATTTATTTTATCTAGATTGTCAAATTTATTTGCATAAAGTTAGCAAGGTATTTTAAGATGTTAAAAAAATTCTCTTATTTTGATGGCAATTTCCCCTTTGTCTCATTTTGTTTGTATATTTGTGCTTTTTTCTTGCTAGTGTTTCTTTACTTTGTGGATTTTTTTTCCTAAAGCAATAACTTGTTGATGTATTTATGACATCGTGATGTATGTATTACTTTGTAGCTTCCTAACTCAGTGTCTGATTTTTATCTTTATTAATTTACTTCTGTTGAAGTACATTAGTTTTTTTTTCTTATTTATTTTTATTGCTATAGATATTTAATACTATGATTTTTTTTCTCTGACTATAGCTTATCTGTGTTCTATAGTCTCCAGCATGTGTCTACATATTTCTCCTTTCATCTCCTAGAACATCTGCTTGGCAAAATCAATGTGTTATCAGGTGCATAGATATTAATAACTACTATATTTTCATTATGAATTATAGCCTTTAGCATTAAAAGGTATTTTTCTTTGTTCTCTTTATTGCTTTTTGGCTAGAATTCTACTTTGTCTGATAGCAAGATATGCCTACTATGAATTCTCTTATCCTTTAACTTTTATCCTTTCTGAATGTCTTTGTTACTTGTCTTTCTTTTCTAGAGCACAGGGTTGGGTTTTGCTTTGTTAGTCAACTTTATAAAACTTTTCTTTTAATAGCTAAGGTAAGCCCTTTCTATTTATTGAGATGAATGACATGTTCAATCTCAGTTTGACATGCTATGTTTTACTTGCTCTTTTATTGGGTATTGACTTTTGTATTCAGGAAGATTTGTGTGTGTGTTCTATTAATTACCTCCATGCCAATGATTTATGTAATAAAAACCTTAGTCATCTTTTTCTTTAGATACTATCTGTTGGTGTCTTACTTTGAGCAATATGGAAATTATAGAAACCACTTCTCTTCCCTCTCTTTTCCTAAGCTTTGAATTTTAGACACCAGTTTTATCTTATTATTAATCTTTGTACCTTTCAATTTACTTAAGCTTCTTCTACTTGACTTGTCAGCCTCAGTGGCTTCTTTTACCTTCAGCTAACACTAAGAGGCAAGTGATGTACTTTCCAATTACTCTGTCTTACTTCCTCATCTACTCTTTAATGAAATGTTTGTTTGAATATTTTCCTCCTTTTTTTAAAATTGAGTTTTTTGCTTTCTTATTTTTTTTTTAAAAGATTTTATTTATTTGACAGAGAGGGAGAGAGAGAGCTAGAGAGGGAACACAAGCAGGGGGAGTAGGAGAGGGAGAAGCAGGCTCCTGGCTGAGCAAGGAGCCTGATGCAGGGCTCGATCCCAGAACCCTGGGATCACGACCTGAGCCGAAGGCAGATGCTTAACAACTGAGCCAACCAGGTGCCCCACTTTCTTATTATTGAGTTATTATTTGAAAAACTATTATTTGCAAATATTTTCTCCTAGTCTGTATTTAATCTTTTTATTCTCTTAACAATCTTTTTATGCTCTGCTTTCTTTGAAGAGCAGAAATTCTTAAGTTTGATGAGGTCAAATTCATTGATATTTTCCTTTATAGATCATGATAAGAAATCTTTGTCTAAATCAAGGTCACAAAGATTTTCTCCTATGTTTCTTCTGGAAGTTTTATAGTTTTAAATGGTTTTATTTATTTATTGTAATTTAAAAATTAAAAAAATTATTTATTTATTTTAGAGAGAGAGAGAGAGAAAGAGAGAGAGAGCACACATGAGCAGGAAGGGCAGAGGAAGAGAGAGAGATTCCCAAGCAGACTCCATGCTGAGCATGGCGCTGGACACTGGGCTTGATCTCAGGATCCTGAGATCATGACCTGAGCCAAAACCGAGAGTCAGACGCCCAACCAACTGTGACTCCCCGGCACCCAGATATAGTTTCAGGTTTAAAATTTAAGTCTATGATCCATTTTGAGTTAACTTTTGCATATGGTGCAAGGAATGGGACAAGCTATCATTATTATTATTATTACTATCTTTGTATATGACTGTCTAATTGTTTCAGCCCTATTTGCTGAAATAACTATCTTTTATCCATTGTATTGTCTGGGCACCTTGGTTGAAAATCAGTTGTCCTTATAGGTCAATTTCTGGTCTCTATTCTGATACACTGATCTCTCCTTAGTGTCTTTACAGTGATACCACATTCTTGATTATTATAACTTTATAATGAGTTGTGAATTAGGTCCTTTGTTTTCAAAGTTGTTTTGGCTACTCTCTGTCCTTTGCATTTTCCTATGAATAGAATTTTGATTTGGATAGTGTGCTGTATTTACAGATCAATTTGGGAAGAATTGATATCTTCACAATATGGAGTCTTCTGATTCATGCACCTGTTCAGTCTCTCCGTTTATTTCCGTCTTCTGTAATTCCCTTCAGTGATGTTTTATAGTTTTCAGTGTATAGGTCTTATATTTTTTCCCATATATTCCTAAGTATCTCATAATTTCATGCTATTGGTAATAGTTTGGTTTTTTAATTTTAAATTCTGATTTTTCATTGCTGCTACATAGAAATATGATTAATTTTTTATATTGATCTTGTATTGTACAAACTGAAGAAACTCTTATTAGTTCTAAGAATATCTTTGTAGATTCATAGGAAATTTTGGTTGTATGATCATGTTTTCTGTGAATAAAGACAGTTTGTATTCTTCCTTAACAATCTGGATATCTTTTTTCCCTCTTCCTTGGCTTGTTGCGCTGGCTAGAATTTATCAGTGATTGATTTTACCAAACTTCTGGACCTGCAGTTTTATTTGTAGGAAGTTTTTAACTACAAATTCAATTTCTTTATAAATAGAAGGATTTTTTTAAAGTTACCTATTTTTTCTTGAGTTAGTTATGGTAGTATGCGTCTTTCAAGGAAATTGTCTATTTCACTGAAGTTGTCAAATTTATTGACATAAAATTGCTCACAATATCTTTTATTATTTCTTTAATACTGATAGAATCTGTAATGATACTACCTCTCTCATTTTTGATAGTGAGGATTTTTTACCTTCTACTTTTTTTCTTTAGCTGTTTGTCTAGAATTTTAGAAATTTCATTGCTTTTCCCAAAAAACTAACTTTAGGTTTCTTTTACATTTTCTTCATTGGTTTTCTGTTTTTTATTTTATTGATTTTTTTTGTTTTGATCTTTATTATTGCCTTGATTTTGTCTACTTCAGGGTTTTTTTTTAAGTTTTAGAACTTTTTTTAAAAAAGATTTTATTTATTTGACAGAGAGAGCAAGAGAGCAAAAGCAGGGGGAGCAGGAGAAGGAGAGGGAGAAGCAGGCTCCCGCTGAGAAGGGAGCCCGATGCGGTACTGGATCCCAGGACCCTGGGATCCTGACCTGAGCCGAAGGCAGATGCTTAACCATCTGAGCCACCCAGGAGCCCCTACTTTAGGTTTAATTTGTTCTTCTTTTTCTAAATTTTATTTATTTATTTTTAAAGATTTTATTTATTTATTTGACAGAAAGAGACACAGTGAGAGAGGGAACACAAGCAGGGGTAGTGGGACAGGGAGAAGCAGGCTTCCCGCGGAGCAGGGAGCCAGGCGCGGAGCTCGATCCCAGAATCCTGGGATCATGACCTGAGCCGAAGGCAGATGCTTAACAACTGAGCCACCCAGGCGCCCCTTCTTTTTCTAAATTTTAAAGATGGAAGCTGAGAAAATTAATTTGAGACTTCTTTTCTTTCCTAATACAGGCATTTATTGCTATAAATTATTGCCTACATACTGCTTTAGTGGCATCCCAGAAATTGTGGCATATTCTGTCTTCATTGTCATTCAATTTGAAACACTTTTAAAATTTCTTTTAGTTTCTTTTTTGTTCCATTGGTTATTTAGAAAGTGTGTTATTTAGTTTTAGATATTGGAGAATTTTCCAGAGGTCTTTTTGTTATTAATTTCTAATTTAATTCCTTCATGGCCAGAAAACATATTTGATGTAACTTGAAACCTTTTACGTTTATTAAATCTATTTTATAGTCCAGACCATATATGGTCTTTCATGATGACTGTTCCACGTGCACTTGAAATGAATGTGATTCTGCTGCTGTTGGATGGACTATTAATGTCAATTAGGTGATGTTGGTTGGTAGTTTTATTCAGGTCTTCTAAATCCTTACATACTTCCTACCTCTTTGTTTCATTGGTTATTGAGAGAAGGATAGTATAATTATTGATTATAATGGCTTCATATATTTTGAAATTCTGATTAGGTACATAAATGTTTAGGATTGTTATGTCCTCATGATGAATTGATGCTCTGATTAATATGAGATGACTATCTCTAACTCTGGTGATAATCTTTGCACTGAAATATACTTTACCTGATATTAATAATAGTCCACTTTCTTTATGCTTACCAGTTTATTAAAGGATGTGATAAAGGATGCAAATCACCAGTCAGATGAAGAGATATATAGGGTGAGGTATGGGGAAAGGGCATGCCCTCTCCAGACATACCACTCTCCCCAATCTCCATGTGTTCACCAACCTGGAAGCTCAGTCCAACTTTCTTTTGATTAGTGCTGCATGCTGTTTTCCACTCTTCTTTTGCTTCTATCTGTATCTTTAACTATTTTTGCTTCTATCTGTATCTTTATGTATTTTGAAGCTTTGTTATTAGGTGTACAGACATTTAGGATTTTTGTGTTCCTTAATGAATTGATCCATTTATCACTTTGAAATGACCTTTATTTCTGGTAATATACTTTGCTTTGAAATCTATGTTGTCTAATATTAATATAGCTTCTTCAACTTTCTTTTGGATCAGTGTTAGAATGGTATATTGTTACTTTTAGCCTGTTTGTGTCTTCTTTCTGTATAAAGTGTATTTCTTGAGGGCAGCATATAGTTGGGTCTTGCTTTTTTGATTTAATCTGACGACTTTGGCCTTCTAATCGGGGCATGTAAACCATTGACATTTAGTGTTACTGTTAGGTTTAAATCTGTCATCTTACTTACTTACTTAGTCTCATCTATTTTTGCCCCTCTTTTTTCTTTTCCTGGCTTTTTTGGATTACATATTTTTTTCTATTTCGTATCCTTTGTTGGTTTTTTAGTGGTGGCTCCTGTTATTTTAGTAGTTACTTTAGAGTTTATAGTATATAACTTATTATAGACTACCTTCAAGTAATATTACATCACTTCATGAATACTGTCTTCCTGTCCTGTGCTATTGTTGTATACATTTTATATTTACATGTTATATAATCCCCACACTACATTATTATTATATTTGTTTAAAACATACACCTCTTTATCTTTCATAAAGAAATTTATAAAGTTTTCTACTCTTTAAAGATATTTAAAGAATAACAAAAAGTCTTATATATCTTACACATGTTACCAGTTTCAATGTTCTTCATACAGTTGTACAGATCTTTATTTCTTTTTTTTTTAAAGATTTTTATTTATTTATTTGAGAGAGAGAATGAGATAGAGAGAGCATGAGAGGGGGGAGGGTCAGAGGGAGAAGCAGGCTCCCCGCTGAGCAGGGAGCCCGATGCGGGACTCGATCCCGGGACTCCAGGATCATGACCTGAGCCGAAGGCAGTCGCTTAACCAACTGAGCCACCCAGGCGCCCCAGATCTATATTTCTATCTGGTGTCATTTTACTTCTGATGAAACAGTTCCTTTATCATTTTTGGTATTATGAATCTGCTGGTGATAAATGATTTCAAATTTTGCATGTCTGAAAAAATCTTTTTTTTTTTTTGCCCTCAATTTTGAAACATGCTTATGCAGGATATAGAATTCTAGGTTGACCATTTTTCCCCCTTCTATATTTTAAAGGTTTGTTCCACTGAATTCTTGCTTGAATAATTTTCAGTAAGAAATATGTTGTTATCCTTATTTTGTTTATCAGTATGTAACATGTCTTTTTTTCTTTGGCTGTTTTAAAAATGTTCTCTTTGTCACTGTTTTCAAGCAATGTGTTTATGATGTGTCTTCATGTTTTTTGTGCTTGGGGTTCATTTGGTTTCTTAGACCTGTGAGTTTATAGTTTTCATTAAATTTGGAAAATTGCAACCATGATTTTATCAAATATTTTTTGCTTTCACTCCTCTCTCTCTCCTTTAGGGACTCCATTTATATGTACACCAGGTGGCTTGATATTGTCCCACAGCTTACTTATGATGTGTTCATTGTTTTTTATTTTATTTTCTCTGTTTCATTTTGAATCATTTATATTGCTTATTGAAGGAAGTGGTTTGTTTCCTTATAGAGAGTTCCACTGTTTGAATTTGCCAATTTCCTCCTTATTCCCTGTATTTCATGTAAACTTATAGTTAGGTTTGAAGGCTAATCAGATTCAGATTTTTTTTGACAAGAATACTTCACAGGTGGTGGTATGTACTTGCATCAAGATTCACATACTGTCCAATTTTTTTCTTTTGTGATTGCCTTTGACAATCATCACTATCAGTCCATATGTTAATTTATTTTCAGTAAATTTCTCATGAATGACTCATGGGAACAATATTTTTGAGCTCTTGTTTTTCATAACAGATTGTCTTCAGCCTTTACATACTTAAAGATTAGTTTTGCTGGTTGTAAAATCCTGGCTTCATTCCTTTCCTAGGTTATCTGAAATATGTCACCCCATGGCCATTTGGCAAAAAGTATTACTGTTTAAAATGTCTAATGTCAATTTGATTTCTTTTCCCTTTTAAGTTACTTGATATCTTTATCTGGATAACAAAATAATTCTTTTAATACTCCTTTTCCAGTTTCAACTACTGTTCTCAGATTGGCCTCTCCTGCTTTCTAAGTTACTATCTATTGGATATTTTTTTGTTCATTTTCAGTAAGAAATATATTGTTATCCTTATTTTGTTTATCAGTATGTAACATTGTTTATCAGTGTTTATGAGTGTTGTGAGAAGTCTCATTGTCTAATGCCCCCAGGTCATGGGGCTATAAGTGGATTGTTACTCTTCATTTGGGATTCATGAAGATGTGTTGTCATCTCTATGTTTTGGTAGATATTGCCTGTGGGCTTTCAGTTTTGCTATCCTAGTTGCTCTATTTATAAGGAGAGAGGGCTTTTAGGATGATTCACAGCCTACACAGCTGCCATTGTGGCTGTTTTCTTAGAATCCTCTTAATATGTTCTAAAAATTTTGGATGGGGGCACCTGAGTGGCTCAGTCGGTTGAGTGTCTGCCTTCAGTTTGGGTCATAATCCCGGGGTCCTGGGATTGAGCCCCACGTTGGGTTCCCAGCTTGGTGGGGAGCCTGCTTTTCCCTCTCTCTCTGCTGCTTCCTCTGCTTGTGCTCTCTCTCTAATAGATAAATAAAAATCTTAAAAAAATTTTTTTTGGGTGAATTTATCTGTGTTTTCATTTGTTTGTTTTTTGTTTTTTCTTTTGGTTTTCATCACTTTTAGGGTACTGAGGCCTTCCTCTCATTGCCCTAACTTGAATCCCACAACAGCTGATCTACTGTGGTCCTGCTCATTTACCTCCTTTATTCAGGTTCATAGAGGATTCCATAGCCCAATGTTACTGAGAAGTTATTTATGGATTTGTTTTTCCTACTTTTATGTTTGGTCTGTTTATTTTTTTAAGATTTATTTATTTATTTTAGGGAGAGAGAGAGCGAGAGAGAGAGTGCAGGGGTTAGGGTTAGGAGGGGCAGAAGGATAGGGAGAGTCCCAAGCAGACTCCATGCTCAGCTTGGAACCTGACATGGACTCGATGGGGAACCTCAATCCCACAAGCCTGAGATCATGACCCCAGCCAAAACCAAGAGCCTGAGGCCCAACCGACTATGCCACCCAGGTGCCCCTGGTCTGTTCAGTTCTAGGAAAGAGTTTAGAAGATTAAGAAAATCTACTCTGCTGCTATGGTCAGTCATATTATTGGAAGTTCATGGCTTTTTTTCTTCTTCTTAATTTACAAAAGTGTTATTAAGCATTGCTATGTCATTATGAATTTCCTTATTTTATACTTCAATGGTTTTTGAAATCTATCCATGTTGATATATATATACACATATGTATATATAATTTCTTGTAATTGCTGTGTGATATTTTCCCATTGCATCCATATACCACATTTCATTTACCAATTTACCTATCCATTTGCATTTCAGTATTTAAAAATTTTCACTATAACAAAAAGACGGCAATAAAAATTCTGATATCTTTCTCCTTGTGTGTGAGAGTTGTTGTAGTATTTATTTATACAAAATTAACTTTAATCTTTTAGAATTTAAGTAACATAAAAAGGTTTTATAAATGGAATATGGTATACAAATATTAGGTACTTTAATTAACTTCAGTTTTGGCCTTTTCCAATCTTTACAAAAGCTGTCTTATGTTTGATATCCATTCTTTTGGATAGAAAAGGCCTGACTTTTTTTACGTTACAGCTTAGCAAAGTAAACATCTCATTTCCTTTTACAAGTTCCTTGAATCTGCTACCTTTCCCTGTAATGGCTCAACACACACACACACACACACACACACACACACACACACACCCCTCAGAGAGTTTTGTGTGAAATCCTCTTTGTTGGTAGTTTCTGTGCTGGTTATCTTTCTAGTTTGTTCTAAACCAGATATTCTCAAAAAAGAGAAGGGTATGGGACTCCTGGGTGGCTCAGCCGGTTAAGTGGCTCAGGTTATGATCTCAGGGTCCTGGGATCAAGTCCCGCATTGGACTCCTTGCTCAGTGGGAAGTCTGCTTCTCCCTCTGCCTGCTATTCCCTCTGCTTGTACTCTCTCTCTCTGACAAATAATAAAATCTTAAAAAAAAAAAAAGAAAAAAAAGAGAAGGGTATGTTGGATTTCTTTTCAGGCTTTTCCACCCACTATCCATGTCTTGGGGTTTCTGATAGGCTCCCAGCAGTTCAAGCCAAGCAACTTAGCCTGAAATGAAACAAAGTTTCTTACTTTGCATACTATTTTATTAACAAATACGTGAGCCTGTTTTTTTTTTTTTTTTTTTTTTTTTTTGGCCTGGAGGCTTGTGCTTTTCATCTAGGTAAGTTAATTTAGGGACCTCAACTTCAATTCCTTGAATTTCCTGTCTTTTGTTGAAGAAAGCAGTGATCCTAGAGTTTTCAGGTGTGGTCCAGGCCACTGTGACTGCCCCAAACTAGAGTGGGTAACACTTCTATTTTCACTCAAATCACTGTTTTATCAATACATTTATTTGTTCATTCATTTGACAGAACTTTATGGAACACCTGCTGTGTGACAGTCTTACTGGGAGCCCTAG
Organism: Mirounga angustirostris; assembly: GCF_029215605.1. Taxonomy (NCBI): domain Eukaryota; kingdom Metazoa; phylum Chordata; class Mammalia; order Carnivora; family Phocidae; genus Mirounga; species Mirounga angustirostris. The sequence continues at coordinate 117,489,330 of NW_026991714.1, read as the reverse complement.
CTAAAGATGATGATGATGATGGTGATGATACTGAATATAGTGGGGGTGTGTTGGTGTATTTCCTTTCTTAACAGCTGGACACTGTTTTTCCATTGTATGCATATACTGCATTTAATTTACCAATTTCCTTATTAATTCACATTTGGGTTGCTTCATAATGTTAACTAATTATCCTAGTGATTTATATGTATTAACGGCTTTCATCCTCACAATAACTCTATGAGGTTGGCAATTTTGTTGTTGCCCCTGTTTCACAGATGAGAAAATGAAGATGCAGAGGTTAAGTAATTTTCTCATAAGTGCCAATAAGTGGTGCATTTAGGATTCCATCCTAGGCAGCCTAGCTCCAAAGACCATGTGTTCAAGAACCCTGCTCCCTCTACCTACCTCAGAAGCAGTCACTGTTTTAAGGACTTCACAGGCCAATAACTAGACATGTAAATATATCAGTTACAGTACAAATTAATAAGAAACAATAGAGGAATATTTAAAGTACAGATGTAGCACAGAGGAGAGGGGGACGAGCTCACCTTCGGGAGGTAAGAGGAAATCTGAGTCAGGGGCAGATTTGCTGGTTAGAAGATACATAGGCTCAGACCAATCAAGGTAGATTCTTTAAGAAGGGTTTTTGCACACATCTGGGCACTGGTGGATGAGGTTGACAGAGTGAGGTCATGAACAGCAGGGTGGTCTGGTGGACAGGGCTGCTCTCTGGAGTGAGTCCACTGGGGGTCAGAAGTTCAGGGCCTACCACTTCTGAGACTCATGGCTTTTGGCAAGCCACTTAACAACCTCACATAGCTGGTCTCGGTCTCAAAGGGAATAATTAATGCAGAAGTTCTTTGTAAATGGCAAAGTGCTAGGCAACTATAAAGGGCGTTAGCAGTCCTGAGAAAGGGACAGTGTGAACTGTGAGCCTATTGCCTAGCTCCGATGACTGTGGAATAAAACTGCATTAAACTCTTAAGTTCCAGCCTTGAGCTCCTCAGGAAAAGTGTCAAGTACAATGTTGCACTAGAAATTCTGAGCTGAGTGGCGCTAACCCGACAGGCTGGGGACCCACCAGTGGGCTGAAGATGTATGTGCTCCTCCATGCCACTTTGCAGTTGGGGCCTCTCTTCCTTCGTGGGCAGAAAGCATCTGTTTCTGTACAATAATTAGACTTGGTCCACTAGTAACATAATCACAAAAATGGTCCAAGCCACCAGAAAGACAGTGTTGGTTAACTCTATGAATGGAAGGAAGGACTTTCCCTAAAATAGTCTCAGAAACTGGGGAAAGTACAGCTGGACTGAGGGTTTTTTGTGGGAGGATTTAGGTGATTAGCTCTTTCCTTATAAAGGGTTTCATCTCTGATTCAATCTATAATTACAAGAACTCTCATTTCTTTTTTTTTTAAAGATTTTATTTATTTGAGAGAGAGACAATGAGAGAGAGAAAGCACATGAGAGGGGGGAGGGTCAGAGGGAGAAGCAGACTCCCCGCCGAGTAGGGAGCCCAATGTGGGACTGGATCCAGGGACTCCAGGATCATGACCTGAGCTGAAGGCAGTCGCTTAACCAACTGAGCCACCCAGGCACCCCAAGAACTCTCATTTCTTAGACCGGAGAAGTTCTTCACCAATAATGATGAAAACCTGAAATGATTACACAGGTTTTTTCAGGTCCTGAGTTCCTCTAATTTCCCTAGTTCCCTCTTGAGAAAGCTCCAGTCCATTCAGATCATGGGGAATTTACATTTGGGGGTCCGTCCAGTTCTACTCTGCTGAATGAACTGGCCAGAGGAATCCCCCTTGGATGATGGATGATGCTGGTGGCAGAGAAAGCCTTCTCCCCCCCTGCCCCCCAGCTCTGTAACATTCTAGGGCATGAGCATTGGTCTCTGGGTTCTTCTGGGGCTGGAGAGGTTTTCCTCTTTGGAGTCTACGCTGAGTGTGGCCACATTGAGGAAGTCACCAGGGCTGAAGGTCTAGAGGTCAGTGTGTCCCTGTGCTTACTGGTGAGCTCTCTTTCACTCTGGGCTTGGTGGGCAGATGTGGTGATGCTGTGTGCCGAGAAGGAGAAGCAATGACACATCTTTGGATAAAGATGCTCCATCAAATTAATAGCCACCTTCATGACCCCAGCATGGTTCTCAAGCTCAGTGGTCCCCTGCCACGCTGGTCCTCCCTACCTGGCTATACTATGTGTACCTGGGCCTGAGGACAACACAGCTCTGCTTCTTTTTGAAGCTTCTGGTCAAATAATTGCTCCAGCAGCTCATTTTCGTCTGGTCCTACTCCGGCTGCTGTGAGGTCACTTAGATGTACAGAGTCCATTTCCGGAAACCTCATGGCGATGGCCTCCTTGGAAGGCCTGCTGCCTTTGATTCAGTGAGTCCTGGATTTCACCTAACAGAAACATCAGCTTTACAACATCCCAGATCTTAAGGTTTTGAACTCCCCACTTGCTTTCTAGCAATTTCCACTTAATTGACCTTATGGCTTTTGTAAGCTACCTACTTATAATTTCTGTATTGTTGTCCACATTCTTTTTTTTTTTTAAAGATTTTATTTATTTATTCATGAGAGACAGAGAGAGAGAGAGAGAGAGAGAGGCAGAGGGAGAAGCAGGCTCCCAAGGAGCAGGGAGCCCGATGCGGGACTCGATCCCAGGACCCTGGGATCATGACCTGAGCCGAAGGCAGACGCTTAACCATCTGAGCCACCCAGGCGCCCTCCTTGTCCACATTCTTTTAGCATATTTTATTATTTCAAATTATGTGGTTTGAATTGGTTTTACTTTGAATGACTAATTTATTTCATGGAAATAGATGGTTATAAGTCCCCAGTTCTTTGCATCCTCCTTAGCTAAAGCCACAAATTTCAAGTAGTTCATAATGAGGAGCCTTGAGAGGACAGGCCCTTATTGACACAAGTGCATTTGAGAGCGCACAGCACTGGGCCGGTCGCTACCCTTGTTTATATTCTTCTCAGTTTATGGCCCTCTGCTGACCCTGCTCACAGTCACCGCCGAAGTCACCCTTTGCCCTCATCTCCTGCTCCGTTCTCCCTTGCTCTGTCCCGCACACAGGGCTCAGTTGCTGTTCAGTGAAACGCCTCCATGCCAGTGTTCCCTTGGCCTGAGCGCTTTCCTTCATGTGTCCACAGGACGGCGCCCTCCCCTCCTTGGGTCTCTGGCCTAAAGTCACTTTCTCAGGGATCTGTCCATCATCACTCTTCGTAAAAATGCAGCTTTCCAGAATCAGCTGTACCTTCTGCTCTGTTTTTCTCTAAACTCCTTACCACCATTGACATACTTTCTATTTTGTTTATTGTGTATTTCTCCCAACCAGAATGCAACCCTTGAGAGGACAAGATTTTTATCTGGTTTGTTATATCCCCAGTAATTGAGCAAGTGTTTGGTGAGCATTAATGTGAAATGAATATCTTTAATGAATGAATGGACATTATATCCTCTTACTCAATTAAGAATTCACTTGAAGATATTCTTCCTTCCATAGAATCTTTTCAAGTAAAAACTAAATGTCTCTAATAGAATAACTTTAAAACAACACAAAAATTTCATTTTCTACAGATACATTTTCAAGCTCTCTGTTTTCTGATTTTTATTTTTTGGATTTATTTATTTATTTATTTATTTATTTTTTTACTGGCAATAAAAAGAATACGGGTTCACTGTAAAAAGTTCAAAAAACTACGACCAATTTAAATTACTAATGATCCCACAGAGTTAACCATTGGTAGCATTTTGATGTACTTCCTTCCACACTTTCATCTAAGCATGCACATGTGCCTGTACAGACACATTTTTCTAGGAATACATAATCCTATGTATTTACATATATATTTGTATTTAAGTTGGGGTTGTACTACGTTTAATTTTATCATGTAGTATGTCAGGAGCAGACTATGTATCATTGCTTGTTTTTCTAAAACATAATGCTCAGAGGTGTCTTAATATTGTACTGTATAATCTATCATAATTTGTTTAACTAGTCTGCTATTGTGGACATTTAAAAAATATTTTTTCATTTTCATTTGAATGAAAATTTCATTCATCTGTTTTTGTTGGTTTTAAACTGCTCTTTCATCCATTCTAATTCTTTTATCTTATTTTGCTCTTAAATTTTACTTCTAAGTAATCTTCAGAGCTTAATCTTTTGTCCCTGTGATTTTTTAAATGCCATTTTCTGTAAGTCGTTCAGCCATAATGGCCTGTTTACCTTTAATTTCTTAGTTTTATCTGTTTTACTTTCTTGTTTTTCTAAATAATTTCCTCTTTACATGATATATCTTATAGTGTTTTTACTGTGGTCATTTGGGCCACCTCCTCCTAGTCTCATCCTGGCTTTCTCAGAGACCCCTTCCTTTATTTATTTATTTATTTATTTAAGATTTTATTTATTTGCGAGAGAGAGAATGAGAGACAGAGAGCATGAGAGGGAGGAGGGTCAGAGGGAGAAGCAGACTCCCCGCTGAGCAGGGAGCCTGATGCGGGACTCGATCCAGGGACTCCAGGATCATGACCTGAGCCGAAGGCAGTCGCTTAACCAACTGAGCCACCCAGGCGCCCTATTTATTTATTTTTTAATTTTTTATTGTTATGTTAATCACCATACATCATTAGTTTTTGATGTAGTGTTCCATGATTCATTGTTTGCACATAACACCCAGTGCTCCATGCAGTACGTGCCCTCTTTAATACCCCTCACCAGGCTAACCCATCTCCCCACCCCCCTCCCCTCCAGAACCCTCAGTTTGTTTCTCAGAGTCCATCGTCTCTCATGGTTCGTCTCCCCCTCTGATTTCCCCCCCTTCATTCTTCCCCTCCTGCTATCTTCTTCTTTTTTTTTGAAATACACTTTTTATTATACCTAATTGGTAGATAAGAAAACTGAGTCTTAGGCAGATAACTTGCCCAAAGCAAATGGCAGAGAAACATTTGCACTCAGGTCTCTCTGACCGCCAAGCCTGTGTTCTTAACCACACGCTTTTTAAAAAAATTTTTTTGTTATGTTAATCACCATACATTACATCATTAGTTTTTGATGTAGTGTTCCGTGATTCATTGTTTGTGTATAACACCCAGTGCTCCATGCAGAACGTGCCCTCTTTAATACCCATCACCAGGCTAACCCATCCCGCCACCCCCTCCCCTCTAGAACCCTCAGTTTGTTTTTCAGAGTCCATCGTCTCTCATGGTTCGAGAGACCCCTTCCTTTAAAGAACATCCTCAGAACACTGGTGGTTTTCCAGTGTGACTGGCTGGCCAGTCACAGTACCTGCTGGAATCACGTTTGGGCCATCTCTTCTGAAGAGAGGAACACTCTGAAGTCTAGAATCTCCAGCATGCACAGCCCCAGGCATGGGGGATGTGGAAATGTCATCCCGTTACCCAGCCTGATGTGAAGGGCAGACAGGCCTTGGGAAGCTGCTCTGTGGAGCGTGTGTAGCCAGAATACAGGCATCATGTTTCCCTCAGCCTCTGTCTCTATCACTTTTATTTTAAGTTTTCTACAGGTTTCCTTTTGGGGCAGGGTAACAATTTTGAGTCTTCTGGCCCCCTGCTCCCCATCAGGCCCAAGGCAATGCTGGCTGGAGCTGGGATTACTCCCACGGTCCTCAGTGCCAAGAAGATCTGGGATCCTGGGGAATGAAACAGGCTTGCCCCAAATTGCAGTGTTAAAGATGAGGCTTGTTTCTTAAAAGTGTGGAGAGATGACTGTCGATGGATGCTCTTTTTCTGCGTGTCAAGGGGGGGCAGGGTGCTGACTGAGAAGACGAGACCCTGAGGAATGCTCTGTCTTCATGTCACATCCACGGCCATAGCTCCCTGTTTTGCACGAGTGCTTTTCCCATTGGCTTCTCTTTCTATTTCCTCTGGGCCAGGAGTTGCTATGTCTTCTGGTAAAAACATTTTCTCTTCTCTCCAAACCCGGGACAACTGCATGACCTTTGGAGCGAGCTTCCCCTCAGCCCCTCTGAACCGATGGCAAATTAACTCTCTGGCTGACTCATCCACTGCTCAATTCCATGGCCCTCTGGGGTGTCCATGAACTCTTCACATGGGGCCAATTCACAGTTTGGGCTAGGCACCTCAAAAGCCAATGATTCTCAGGAATTCAATTGATAGATTAATCTTTCCTTGGATGAGTTGTTCAGCACCCAGGGGAGCTGAAGTGAAAACGGAGGCCTCCCGGGTCTCGTGGGTCCAGTAGGGTTGTGAGAGGCCCTCCCAAGCACAAATGTGACTTCTCAGTGTTTGCATCACACTGCAGATTATGGTTGTCTGATTAGATAAACTCACCAAGATAAGGGTCCTGATATATTTCGGCAGGAGACTTGGATTTTAGAAAACACATTTCCTCATATTTAAAGTTTTAAGCCCTCTTTTCTCTCCAGCTTTGTGGAAGAAAATACCTTTGGCAAAGTCGGGTGGGCTGGCGCCTGTATCTGCTCAGCCTCAGGGGGAACAGGCTCCTGCAGGAAGAAACTGCTTCTTCCAAATCTGATCTACAAGTCTCATTAATTGTGTGATCTGTAGTCAAACATAACATCCTCTGGCCAGTGTGCATTCTATCTACGTGGTCTATCTACGTGGTCCCCTTGCAACCCTGCTTTCACGTTAATTCTCTAAGCCAAGAGGTGGACAGTTAACCGAGACCTCTCACTAGGCTCAGCTGTGAGCTGGCAGGGCCCATCTAAGGCCAATGGGCCACCCCTCTAAGTGGTAGAGGGTCACAGTCAGAGGCAAGGTTGATTTTGAGGATTTACAGTTACTAAGTGAATTTTAATTTTATTGTCATAACACCATTCTGACTCATTGGCCCTCTGATGTGCTTTCTTGAGCAAGAGGGAAGGGTCAGAGTGTTGCAGTGTGTGCCAGGAACTGCCTTTATCCTTAGGCATCCCTAGAGAGTGCTGGCTCGTGGGTCCAGGGAGAGCAATAGCATGCACGCCAGGGCTTTGAACACTCAAAGTCTGCCCCCCTTCCTTTTTGCAAATAGCAAATCCACCTGAGATCAGGTACATTCTGAATAAAGAAAAAGCTTCTTCCACTGTGTTAAATAACACTGAGGTGCATTTACAACTTGAAGTGTGAGAAATTCACCACCAACTGGGGACCCAGACCAAATGGCTTTCTCGCCATGGTCAGGCTGTTCTGGTGCAGGACTCGGGGTGCGCTGCAGATCTCACACTTCTGACAATCTTAACCAGATGGGGTGAGGGCCATTCAGGTGGGTGTTTAATTTCTAGACTTTATAGTATAACCACACCATGAAATCTTATTGCAACTATTTAAAAAGCATGCTTTTGGAGCTATTTTAAGACATGGGAAGTTGTTCATGGTACAATATTAAGTTAAAAAAAAAAGGTAGGATCCAAAACTTCTTACTCAGTGCGATCCCAGTTTTGTTATTTGCATATATGTCCATGGCAAAATGTTATGGTGACTCCATTCATATTTTGAATGACGACTTTATTGTAGGTACTTTCCAATATCTTTCAAATGTGTACAATGTGCATGAATGATTTTTATAATGAGAAAAGACACATTATTGAAATAGCATAAGATTAACAAAACTTTTATTGTAGACAAAAAAACAATATAATGAACCCCCATATCTGTGGCCCTATTACCCAACTTCGAAAATGGCCAACTCTTGGCTAATCTTGTTTCATCTGTGCCCTCATCCACTACCCCCACCCATATTATTATTTCATTAATTAACAGACTATTTTTAGAACAGTTTTAGTTTTTTTAATTTTTATTATTTTTTAAAGATTTTATTTATTTGAGAGAGAGAGCATGAGCAAGGTGAGGGGCAGAGGGAGTGGGACAAGCAGACTTCATGCTGAGCATGGAGTCCGACACGGGGCTCGATCTCAGGACCTGGAGATCATGACCTGAGGTGAAATCAGATGCTTAACCCACTGAACCACCCAGGCACCCCTAGAACAGTTTTAGTTTTATAAAAAAAATTGAGCAAATAATATGTAGAGTTCTCACATACCTGCATTAGTGTGGTACATTTGTTTTAATTGTTGAACCAATATTGATAAATTTTTAACTGAAGTCCGTGGTTTATAATAGGGTCCACTCTTTGGGTTGTACAGTTCGATGAGCATAAGCTTTTTATTCACAACTGATAGCCCCCAGGACTATAAATGTCTGAACCAAATCAATCATTTGAAGTATCTAAATTGCCTTCTACCAGTGAAGTGATGAAAAAGCCCATTGGAACTACCTGAAAACTGCCAAGTTGAGAGAACAGCAGACCACGCTAAACATCACTACTCCTGGTGCACAAGAGAACCCCAGTGCAAGTTGTCAGTCGCCCAACGTGTGGGAGGGGCTGCGGCGGGGGACGGGCCTCATTCCTGCTGCAGCCCACGTGGGGCTGGACAAGACAGAGCCTCCTCCTTGGGGAGCAGTAACTTTAACTGGAGCACAGTTGTTGTCGAGGCAGTGGGAGCAGGAAGGAGAGCACCGAAGTTTCCATAAGCACGACTGGGGCCAGAACCTACATGGGAATTAAAAAAAATAAAAAAGTAATCCTCTGGCATCCTAATTAGACGGAGGATTTCTCAGCAGTGGAATGGGGGGTGGGGCATGTGCCTGGCCATTACCTCACTGCTGCCCTGCAGCTCTTTCCAGACACCTGCCAGATGCTAATTAGTCAAATCCTCTGGAGCTGGGATCCAGGTGGAATGCTGGGGGAGCAGAGGTCATTTCCCCCAGGACATTTGGAACAAGTCAGAGTTCAACGGCCCCTCCTCCCAACCAAGCATTAGATGATTTCCTACATGCACGAGGGGATCAATAATTCTCACAGACAGCTGACTCAGTCCCTAAATCTGTCATGCCAGTTGTTATAGAGACCATGTTGAATGCTTGATACTCAACATCAGCAACAAGGCTTTATTGTGCTTCTAGGCATGCTGGCATCGGGCTGGGCTGTGGGGATCCAGTGGTGACAAGACAAACTAAGCCTACGCCTCATGGTGCTGGCTTTCCATGGTGGGCGCATTCTTTAATGCACCAGGTGAGTTCCTGCCTCAGGGACTTTGCATTTGCTGTGCCCTCTTCCTGGGATGTTCTCCCTCCAAGTGTGTGCACACTCGCTATGCCCACTGTCAACTTGAACAAAGATGAGTTCTCTCTGTCATTGACCAAATCTGAGGACTTCCATTTCTGGAATATTGGGAATGCAAGGAAAAGTTTTTTCTTGAACTGGAGAAATTGGGTCTGTCCAACCTTACGAAATCTCTTGAGAATACTTAGAGATGATTCCCCAAGGGGCATATGAACTGATCTCTGCTCCCTTAAGTGATCCACCAGGAGAAGAAGAGAATCCAGAACTTTCAGGAGCAAAATCACATATTGGAAATGTGCCCATTCACATTTTCATTCAAAAAATACCTCCTGAGCGCTGACCAGTTGAGATGGTGAGTTAGGATATGGGGATACCACACAGAACCAAGTCCTTCCCTTGACGAGCTCATGGTCTAGACAAGGAGAGAGAAGCTAATTGAGTGGCCAAACAAGTAATTATAAAAGCATAACTGTGATAAGTGCAGTGAAGGTGAGCTGGGCTGTTCTAGGAGATTTGCCTGTTAGGGAGGCCAGGGAAGGCTCCCTGAGGAAAGGGATATTTGACACAGGATAGGAAAGATGAATTGGAGAGGTGTCAAATAGGGCTGTAAGATTTCTGGCTTGCACTACTTGATGGATTGTAGGATGCCAGAAGATGGGAAGACGAGGTGTGGGTAGGGTGGAAAAAATAAGTTCTGCTTGGGACTTTAGTCTGGGGCACATTTGAAACAGTTATCTTAAGAGAATATCATGGAGACAATTGAATATTACTAGATATATCACAGAGAATACACAGATGAAAATGTAGAGATCAGAGGAGTGGCCTGTCAAATCACCTGGCATGTGGTAGTGAGCCTTGGGGGCCTACAAGTTTGTCTGGGGAAAGGGTGTAGATGGAGAAGAGGGGTCTGGGGCAGCCTTGAGGAGCTCCAGCATTCCAAGTTTAAGTTTGAGGAGGACCAACTTGCCAGGAAGGCAGAGAAGTTTCCAGATCATCAGGAGGAAAAACAGGAGAGTATGGCATGAGTGAGGTCGAGGGGGAATTGTTTGTACTATTGTTGTAACATTGTCCTAAATCTGAAATTATTCAAAATATACAGTAAAAAAAAAATCACTTTTGTTAAGGCTTATTAGAAGGGAAGAGAGGCCACGTCTCCATCTTGGATAACTGCCCCTCATCCATAGACCTTCCTTTATGGGGGTTATTTCCCTCTACGTTCTCTTCAAAGAGACAATTTAACTCTTCAAAGTGTATATGATCCTCTTGATACACCTACAGATAGTCACTGCATCCAGGCAACTATCATCCTATGAAGTCAACTGTTAAAAAATTGCTACCGTCTTGTTATATGTATACTACATTTTAATGTATCCCCACCTATTTACTAAACAAACAAAACACATGTAACGGTGAGCACTGGACAAATTGCCATCAGCGTGTGCCGGTCAGGGCAGGCAAGTTTTGTGGTAACAAACCAACCCCAAATCCTAGTGACTGCAAAAAGCAAAAGTTGACTTGTTGCTCAAGTGCCACATCTAGTGCAGCTTGTCAGGGGCTCTGCTCACAGTCACCCCTCCAGGTCTTGGTTCCTTCTTGACACTGACCTTTGCGGTTGCCACAGCAGGAAAGATAGGGTGCCAGGCAGCTCTGCAGCTCGGTCCTCTAGCCTGGGCACTACACCATCACTTCCGCTCACCTTCATTAGTTGCAAGGAGGCATGTGGCTGTGCCTAACTTCAAGGGAGCACGGAAGTATCCTTCTGTGTACCTGGAGTAGGAGAAATCCAGAACAGTAGCAACTTGTACCATGCAATCGAAGGTCCTGCCACAGAAATGATAAAAATCATGACATTGTAGCAAGAACAGCCAATTGCTTACTAAAGATCCATTCTCCTCTACTTTCTTACTACTAGAACTTTGGTATGTCAATGCCTACTGAAAAGTAATCAACTCTACAGATACCCTAATAGCTTTGGGAGGACATATGACCGCATTCTGGCTGTTTGGATAGAAACAGTAATCACTAGGTAGAGGTTAAGGCAAAAAAACCCTATTTTTTCTTGTGATCAGATAGGACTGGTCCATGCCTTTGGCCCTCTGTCCTTTACCTCAACATCCATCATCCTTCTTCCATCCTGGTATATGGACACAGTGCTTGGGAGTGCAGCAGCTGCCCTAACTGGCACAGAAATCTCATGCTAAGGATGATATGTTGGAACTACAGATGGGGTTTGGATGCTGGGGACACCGTGAGCCTCCATAGTGGCTGTGGGCCACTTCCCCCACATTGTTACTGCAGACACATAAGCCAGCACTGTTGGGTCTTCTGTTACTTGTAGACAAACCCAATCCTCAATGATGCAAATGCAGTATTTTTTATTACTATATACCATAAGTAATGACTTACTCATATCGTATCATTCTGTGCATTCAAAAAATATTTACAAAAATGTCACATTATTCTTAACCTTCCTTCAGGTAGTTAAATGGTATATAACTTCCTATATTGAATTTAGAACAACTTTTGTATTGTAACACCAAGGGAAAATTAAATATTATCAAAGGCCTACATAGAAGATCCACTTTGGAAAATGATAAGCTATAAACTTTGATCTTGGAAAATGAATCATTCTAACCTAATAACTTAAGACATTATATGAAGTTATTCAAACATTGACAGTCATAAATACAGCAATAGTATATGTTCTTCCAACAATTAATCAAGTCACCCTCATTATTGATATAATTATTCTTAAACATACAGTTCATTTAGCAATACATGTACTGACAGCTTCACTTCAAAAAATTTTTAAAAAATAAGGAATACAACATTAAAATGATGCTATACTAAAAGAAACTTCGCTAACTCAGATAGCATTTTGGAAATCACTAAGGAAATAGCCCACTATTTGAAAATAAAACACTTTGGTTGGAACCAAAATTAAATTCATTACTTGCTGAATTTCCTACCTAAATTACGTGTCCACATGAATTTCTGTTTCACCAATTCTGTTTTATCATGAATTACATAAGAACTTATTTTAATGTGTTTGCTTTACTTTCAAAAAAGCATTACAGTAGTCCTCTCTTATCCATGGTTTTGCTTTCTACGGTTTTGGTTCCCTGTGGTCAACTGTGATCTGAAATATTAAGTGGAAAATTCCAGAAACAGACAATTTACAAGTTTTAAACTGTGCACCAATCTGAGTAGCATGATGAAATCTTGTGCTGTCCTGTTCTGTCCTGCCTGGAACATTAATCATCCCTTTGTCTGGGATGTCCATGCTGTATGTGCTGTGTACCTGTTAGTCACTTTAGTAGCCATCTTGGTTATCAGATTGACTGTCACTGTATCACAGTGCTTGTGTTCAAGTAACCCTTATTTTACTTAATAATGGCCACAAAGTGTGAGTAGCAATGCTGGCAATTAGAATATGTCAAAGAGAAGCTGTAAAGTGCTTTCTCTGAGTGAAAAGGTGAAAGTTCTTGTCTTAATACGGAAAGAAAAAAAATCATACGCTAGGGTCGCTAAGATCTATGGTAAGAATGAATCCTCTGTGAAATTGTGAAGAAGAAAAAAGAAACTTGTGCTGGTTTTGCTGTTGAACCTCAAACTGTAAAAGTTATGGCCATGGCGTGTGATAAGTATTTAGTTAAGATGGGAAAGGCATTAAATCTGTGGGTGGAAGACATGAACAGAAGATGTGTTCCTATTGATGGCAATGTGTTGAGCCAGAGACATTGTATATATAGGGTTTGATGTGATCCATGGTTTCAGGCATTCACTGGGGATCTTGGAATGTATCCTCCATGGATAAGGAAGGACTTACTATACAGTAATCTTGTCATCATGTTGGCTCATAGGTGCAAGACTCTTAGGAGAAGCAGTTCCAGGTGAAAGAGCCCACAGCTACACCTGCAGCCTTTCTGAAACACCCGTGGAAGACCTTGAGGGTGGAGCTGGTATCTTCCTTTAGGCCATCTGTCCAGGTCAGTGCCCTGTCCCTTTGCAATTTATGACTTAGCACTGGACCTCTTTGGTAACTTGTTCTGACTTCAGAAAGAATCACTCCATCTTGCAATATACTCACTGAATCACTGACAAGGGCCTGAGAATTGCTTTTTAAATGGTCAGGTGAAGCCAGTAGGTACTTTTGGATCAATAGTGCAATAGGAGGAGTCTAGAAGGATCACGGTTGCTTGCAATTTTGGTGTTCTTTCTAGATGTCCCAGACTTGGGGGTGGGTGACAGTGAGGGATGCTGGGGTTAGAAAACATTTCTTCCTGGGTTTTAGGCACCTCAGTATTTCTACACTCCACATGTATACTACGTTAGGTTATTTCTTGAACAATTCCTGCCTATTTTATTTTCATGCAAATGTTTCTTGCAAATGCACCATGTCATTGCTGGGTGGCCTGGATCTAATCTTACCTCCCCCAAGAGCTTTTCCAGACCTTACCTGTCATAGCCATAGATGCTCATGATCTTTTGTCCATGTCCCAGGGGGCCTTTTATCATGAGCCTGCTTTTTCACTGGAGTGCTAGCTTAGAAGGAAGACTTTGTTCTTAACCACCTCTGATGCCCCTGGTGTTTGGCCCACAGTGCATGGACCTGGAAGGAGCTTCATCTGGCTTGAACAGAAGTAAGGGACATTTGTGATTTTCTCCATCATGTGGTTAATGCTTTCTCTGTCCCATCAATAAGTGAAGATTGGTTTGGGATCTCTGGAGTGGTCTGTGGACCTTGTAAAATTCAAAGTGGAGAGAATCTTGGTTTAACAGAAGAAATGTAGAAGGACCAACTTCTAATTATCTTTGCCAAAGGTCAGGGCATTGCTTCTTCTCTGAATTGCTCTGACTTGCTGAAGCTGAACTTCCCTTAATTTGGGACCAGTAAGAGTAATTTGGGGCAGATAAGATAAGAGCTTCTGGAAAGCTGTCATTGCCCACTGGCTTGGCAGTGATGCTGCTGCAAAATGATTACCCAAGACTTTTTTTTCTTTCTAGTTTGAGTTATTAAAAAAAAAACACAACCCAGAATTACCTGATTTAAAAATAATAGATCAAGATCTCCTTCTGGCACTTCTGAAACTCAGAGTATACAAAGGGAGCCTCAGGTGTCACTTGAGAAACTATCCAGACTGCTCAGTATTTGGTAGATGTAATGTTCACCATCATCTCTTTGGATCTTTTGTCATTAGCTGATTATATGATGGAAATTAGAGAGAATAAACCTGTGCACGGGGTGAAGACCTCCTAAAAGAATCAAAGAGCAAAGTTTATAAAAAATATTTTTTAAAATTTATTATTTTTTAAAAGTTTTTATTTTAATTCCAGTTAGTTAACATGCAGTGCTATATTAGTTTCAGGTGAACAATATAGTGATTCAACAATTCCATAATCATCCTGTGCTTATCACAAGTGCACTCCTTAATCCCTATCACCTATTTAACTCATCCCTACCCCCCACCTCCTCTCTGGTAACCATCAGTGTGTTCTCTATGGTGTTAAGAGTCTGTTTCTTGGTTTGACTCTCTCTCTCTCCAAAGAACAAACTTTTAAGTACCAGGTCAGGGAGGCTTATGGAAGGCTTTACCTTTAAAAAAAAAAAAAAAGAAAGAAATTGATTATGTTAATTTCTGGCACACCAAAAGAGGTTGAAGTAATAACCTGAAAGGCACAATCTTAACTCCTTGGCCCTGGACCCCTCACCTTGCCTTCCCTAGCCTCAGCATGGAGTGTAGGGAGCTGATCAGAGAAATTCGGAGAGGCATGTAGCACCCCGACCCTATTCTCTGGGCTGAGGTGCTCCTTACAAAGCTGGACAAGGAAAGACAGCTTGACTCAGACCTCATCTTGGGCGCTTATTTCTGTGAGGTGTTGGGGTTTATCCAATTCCGCAGAGCCTGGTAGTAGAGGACAGGTGTCTTTCTGCATGGAATGTGGGAGTCTCGGGCACCTGGGTGGCTCAGTTGGTTAAGCGACTGCCTTCGGCTCAGGTCACGATCCTGGAGTCCCAGGATCGAGTCCCGCATCGGGCTCCCTGCTCAGCAGGGAGTCTGCTTCTCCCTCTGACCCTCCCCCCTCTCATGCTCTATCTCATTCTCTCTCAAATGAATAAATAAAATCTTTAAAAAAAAAAAAAAAGGAATGTGGGAGTCTCAGACCCATTGGGCCTAGTGGACACACAGAGGCCTGGGAGCCAGGCTTGGCCTGGATGAAGGGAGGGTCGGAGAATGAGGAGGGGTGAAGGTGGGGGCTCGGCATTGGGCTGGGCAGGGAGGGAGGAAGGGGGAAGAGGGGCACTTCCGGGGGACTGCAGGGCCTAGCAGGCTCTGGAAAGGGCCAAGGCCAAGGCCAAAGCCTTGCATGGCCCTTCTGCCAAGTCCATTTAAAAATATTCTAAGATACTGTAATTTCTTGCTCAACCCCAAACATCCTTCTGTAATGCTGTCCTTGCATTTGTAGAGAATTGTGTGTTTACAGCAGTGCTTCCCATTCCCAAGGCGGCTGGGTAGGCCCCCTGACCCTGGGGAAGCTTCGGGGTGGCTCCATTGTACAGTTTCAGGCAAAGGCCAAGCACAGTGTGTAGTTATGAGCCACTGTTTGCTAGAGACAGTTTAGGTTTTGGATGCAGGAGTGCGCAACGCCCTTCTGCTTCAGGCTGCACTAGGACCCCCAGTGCACCATCCTTACCACCCATCCGTCTGTCCAGGGGAGGGTCTCACTGCCTCTGCCGGTGGGCTGATTTTCCTTCCTCACCCATTTACTCCCCATCTACTCCTTCATCCCCCTCAACACAAGCCACACCATGCACTGACTTCCTCCTTTATTCTGGAGATACTCACTTTGGGAGTAAAAAGGAGAGAGAATGGCTATGGATGGAAAGTACTACAGAATGCAAGTATCCGTGAGGTTAGAAGGGGAGCTTTCTCCTCACAGGTGAGGGTGAGCTCCATGTGCTGTGCCCAGCATCACAACCAGCCAAGAGCAAGTACCCTGTTGCTGTCCATCCTGTTGTTTCCACTCGCAGAGGCAAGTGTGAACACTGGTATACCAAGGTTTCTTGGGCTGTTCCCAGTTGTGTGTAGTTGGTGTTTGAAAGTGTATTACATTTAGGAATGGGGCTGCTTTATGCTCTGGGGTGGGGGGGGGGAGAAGGGCTTGACTGGGAGTGAGAAGACCTTTGTTTAGGCATGAGATCTTTAATATACTATTTGATATGTACATTTTATGTAACATATGTCAGTAATGAAGTCCAATGTAAAAATGACCATCCATGAAATTACCACACAACTTGAGAGGCTATGTTTGTGCCCTTTCCAGGTCTCATCCCTTCCTCCCATGAAATCCTGAATTTTGTGTATATTATACCCATTACTGTTTAGATGTATTGTTTAGATTCTGCAGATACTTGGCTTTGTTCAGAAACATGCAGCATGGTGGTTGCAGGTGATGGTTTTGGAATCGAACTGATTGTGTTGAAATCTCATAGGAACCACTCACTAGCTATGCAGCCTTGAACATACTACTTCTCTTCTCTGAACATCCTTCCTTCATCTCAAAATGGGAGTGATCCTTCCCACCTCATTTCCCTCTGAAGTTTGCCTGAGATGAACAGAATTAAGGAACTTGTATTTTCCTGGTCTGTGCTGGATACTTGCAAATGTTATCTCTTCCCCTCGTTCTGCCCCTGACATCTCTGGGAACTCTTGCAAGGACACTCACCCTTCACCCTTCACCATTGGTACCTACCCTAAGCCACCAAGCCTTAAAACAACAGAGAACGAGAAACCCATGGGGCAAACTAGAGCCTAAGACTATATTTACAGCCCTTAATCTGTCCATGCAGGGAAGACAAATGAGCTGGGCAGGGGACAGTGGGTGCCATTACCAGATCATTAATTAGCAGCTTGATTGGCCTTGGCAGGAAATCATTCATCAATTTCAGAGGAGTAGAGAACTGCAGAATCTTCTGTTTTCCCTCATTCAGATATGCAGTCCTCACCAGAGCATTCCCTCCCACGGTGCCTTATCGAGATAAGTGACAGGGGATGCTGCTGCCACATGATCTAATGAATGCAAGAGCCCTGAACTCAGAAGGGGGCTGGGGCCAAAGGCTTCCAGGGCTGGAGAGCTAGGCCAGAAACCCAAAAAGATAAAGGACGACTTCTGGAACAAGATGAGATGAATAAACTGTTTGCTTTGAGCATGGACATGATGTTCCAGAAAAATCCATTTTGGCTGCCAAAGTAACCCTTTTGGAGTTCACAAAGAAACTCACCAGGGCTCCTGCATGCAAGCGTAGTGTGCAGGGCTCGCATGTAATGTTTCATGCAATCCAGTGAAGCAGGGTTACTGAGATCATTGCGCAGAGGAGGAACCAGAGGCCCAGAAAGTAACAGTTATTGTCCAAATTGAAATGTCTAGAAAGAGGCTAATATGGATTCCAAATCAATGTGTGTCTGATCCCAAAGCTCTGGCCTGCTATGTGACAGCATCCTGTATCCCTCAGGGTGACAGGTCACCAAGAAAACAGGGCAATCACTGACTGATACGATCTTAACCACTGATTGCCCTCTGCCTTTAAACACCCACAGGTCCTTTGTGCTAAATAGACATGTCTTTGGACTCTTTACTTGTCTCTAATCTTTAGAGGCTCGTTCTCTCTGGTTGTAATGATTTCAGATTGACCAAGGTTTGTGGGCAATGACTCATTCATCATTAGAGGTGAGAGAGGGAAATCCACATTTTCCCATGTGCTGAGAAGGCAGGGAGACTGTTTGAACCAATTCATGAAGGCAGGAGACTTTCAGGCAAAGGACATGGCTGGGAGTTCTGTCAGGAGAGGGAAGGAGGTTGAGTGGGAAGAAATAGGGGCAGGTGTCTATAGAGAATCTCCAGTCTAAGTTGATAAGTATAGGCCATGAGATGTCAAGAGAATGTGCAGAACACATTGCTTTGAGCCCTCAGGACTAGGCTGGAAGGAGAGGAGACGCCATAACCTGGAGCTGCGTGGCCATGTGACTGGGTTTCTGTCCTTCCAAGAGCAGCCTGTGTAAACTGCAGCACCTGGCCTGGGTGTAGGGGAGCAGCGTGGTGATCGAGGCGGCAGCTGAGGTGTTTCCCCAACAAGTGACCTAAGGGTGGAGGGAGCTATTGGTTTTGCCAATCCATTGTGCTTAGGGTGAGGAACACATGAACAATATTTAGGAAATACCTTAATTAGTCTTATATATAAAACTATAACTATTGCCACAAAACCATATGTGATTTTTATTCTCTAATATAACTAGGAACATGATTATTGATATCTGGAAAGTAGATATTTAGATTCGGGAACCGAAGCATTAAGCATTAAGCTACAATTTTTTTTCTTGCTTCATTTGTCCTCCATCCCTTCCATCCCTGTTTTAATCTCTCCCAATGGATTATTTAAAAGAAAATCCAGAGATACCATATCACTGATAAATGCCTAACTATGTATTTCTAAGGGAAATGGGCTATTTTAACAAACATAACAATTTTACCATTATCGTACTATAATTATGCAAAATAATTCCTTAATATCATCTAATATCCAATCAATGCTTAAATTTCCCTGATTCTTTTCATAGTTTAAAAAAAGGAAATAACAGTGTGCACTATATATGTATCAACCAAAATTTCCTCTTCGTTTTTTCCCTTGTTATTTATTTATTGAAGAAACTGAGTCATTTGTCTTGTAGAGTTGTCCACATTCTGGATTTGTTGACTTCACTATATGGTGCTGTTCCTCTATCTTGTTTTGTATAAATTGATAATTAGATTCAGAGGCTTGATCAGACTTGGATTTTTTGCAAAACTATTTCCCAGCTGATGCTGTGTCTTTCTGATTGCATCTCACCAGGAACACTGGAAGGCTAGTGACTTTCCTTTGGGATGTGAAGATTTATCAGTGGGCTCAGGTGATGTCAGCCTGATCCATCCAATAAGAAATTTCTCATCAAACTTCCACCCAATGGATTTAGAAGCTATTGATGTTCATTGTCAGGTTCATTTTTAAATTAAGGTTGACA
The DNA here is from genome assembly GCF_029215605.1 of Mirounga angustirostris. Taxonomy (NCBI): domain Eukaryota; kingdom Metazoa; phylum Chordata; class Mammalia; order Carnivora; family Phocidae; genus Mirounga; species Mirounga angustirostris. The sequence goes on along the minus strand of NW_026991714.1, from coordinate 117,470,173 downwards.
CTCTAACACAATATTTCTTTCTGCATTTATAACTGAAGTTATTCTATAAATAATAACCTTTGGTCATCAATGCTTGCTTTCCCCAAAAGATGGTTTATACAGGAAAGTCCAGATAAATGCTTGATTCTTTCTATTTATTTACTAGTTTTCAAAATAATGATCTGGTTCTAACAATCTCCAATGTGACCAATGCAGTCTTTTTGCTGTCATTATGCTCAAACGGGTTTTAACTTCTTTGATATAGTTCAACTCATTGCAAGCTCTTTTTTTTTTTTTTTTAAATGTTTAAATTGTCCCATCTTGGCCAATGAGAATTCTTTCAGATTAGCCCCTGGGTCCTTTTGACATTTCCTTGGTAGTCTTGGGTGACTTCCTTGTTTTCTGGTATAAGAAAAGTAGTCTAGAATCATCTTATACATTTTCTGCTGAGATCTGAATACTAAAGTCTGTATGCTAAGTGATTATTACTATTTGCTTTTCATTGCTTCTAGATATTTTCAGTGGAAATATATATTTGCACAGAACTAGAAAAGATGTATTTCTTTTTATTTGAAAAAGAAAAATATGAGTTCATACTTGTATTTCTAAATCAAATGTAAGATTACAAGGATTTTGTGGTGCCTGGGTGGTTCAGTTGGTTAAGCCTATGCCCTTGGCTCAGGTCATGATCCCAGGGTCCTGGGATCAAGCCCCGCTTCTGGCTCCCTGCCCAGTGGGGAGTCTGCTTCTCCCTCTCCCTCTGCCCCTCCCCTTGCTCATACTCTCTCTCTCTCACACTTTCTCTTTCAAATAAATAGATAAAACCTTAAAAACAAAGATTACAAGGATTTTATTTAACTTATTTGATTTTATGTTAATGTTCTTCACTCTTACACTAAAAGTTCTTGACTTCCAATAACACTGTGGGGTATGTGTGTGTCTGTGTGTCTGTGTGTCTGTGTAGCTTTAAAATAACAGTATCAACAGCACCACTTATTACTAATAAAAATAAGACTATGGAATCCTTTAAAAAATTTCTTTGTATTCTTTTTGTCCTTAAGATAAATCCAGTAGAGGTGAACAGTTTCATTGAGTGGGGGAGGGGCAGAGGGAGAGCAAGAATCCCAAGCAGGCTCCATGCCTAGTGTGGAGCCTGACTTGGGGCTCGATCTCATGACCCTGAGATCATGACCTGAGCTGAAATCAAGAGTCAGAGGCTTAACTGACTGAGTTACCCAGGAGCCTCTCACAGGTAAACATTTTGAAAGAATTAAGTTTTGTTTTCTTCATTTCATTTATTAAATAACAGAAAACAGGCACACACCTATTTATATTGTCTCCTTGCTTAGATAAGAGCTAGCATACTCTTCAGCACCTTGCCTTTTGTTTTTTAATGTAATAATATCTAACGATCTTCTTACTCCTTTTTAGAGCTGTATAATCCTTCATTATGCAGATATACCATCATTTATTTAACTTGTTCCTGACTATGGGCATGGCTTAGCTCAGTCTTTTTCTATTACATAGAATGTTGTCATGGCTTTGTGCATGTGTCATTTTGCTTTTTTTTTTTGGTAACATGATGAATGACCTTAGAAGTCATCTTTGTTACAATATTCCAAGAGTTAGGTAGTTAGAGTTGTTCATTTAGTATACAGAGATTTCTTGATGCTTATTATGCACAAAGACTACTAGTTTTGTGGACAGAGGGCTGGACAGAATGATGAACTGAATGGGCATTCTTCCTCTCATGGAGCTTATAACTTAGAAAGCAAGTGATTAATAGTGGAAATAAACATAATTAAAATGTGTGATAAATGATGTAAGGAAATAAAAGCAGCAATCTAGAAGGGACCAAGATTGGAATAAATGGCAGGGAAAGCCTTGAGGAAATGACCATTAGGTAGATGACTGAAGGAGGAGTCAGGCATAGGTCAAGCAAAGATGTAGAGGAAAGACCCGGCAGGCAGGGTAAGCATGGTGGGAAAAAGTGCTGAGGCAGGAGAAAGGATCAATTTCAAGCAATAAAAGGACTGTGAAGCTGGATCTTATGAGCAAGAAAGAGTGGCAGGGGGGTGACATTGGACTGATGAGACTTTAGACTCTAGCCTAAATTAAAGAGGATGCCACCAAAGAGTTTAAGCAAGTGTTGTGGTCCAATTTTTTTCTTTAATATATCGTTCCACCTTGGGACGCCTGGGTGGCTCAGTCAGTTGAGCATCTGACTCTTGATTTCAGCTCAGGTCAAGATCTCAGTGTCGTGACATGGAGGCTTGCATCAGGCTCCATGCTCAGTGGGTCATCTGCTTGAGATTCTCTCTCTTCCTCTCCCTCGGCCCCTCCCCCCATGCTCTAAACTAAATAAATCTTTAAAAAAAAAATATTGTTCCATCTTCTGTGTAGAAGGGATTGGGGAGGGATAAAAATAGAAGTACTAAGACTAGCAGTGGGGGATGATTAATTATAGGTGTCCAGGAAATCCATGACAGTGGCTCAGCCAGGGTAGGGGTGTGGTGGAGGTGGGGACAAGGGGATGGATTGAGCCCTTTAGAGGTAGAATAGGCCATAATTATTGAATGGAAGGGTTGGACTGGATGAGAATGAAGAAGAAAGTGTCCAGGATAACTCTTTGGTCTTGAGCACAAGCAACTAGCTTATTAAGATTGGTGACATTGGGGGCGCCTGGGTGGCTCAGTCGGTTAAGCGACTGCCTTCGGCTCAGGTCATAATCCTGGAGTCCCGGGATCGAGTCCTGCATCGGGCTCCCTGCTCGGCAGGGAGTCTGCTTCTCCCTCTGACCCTCCTCCCTCTCATGCTCTCTCTCTCTGTCTCATTCTCTCTCTCAAATAAATAAATAAAATCTTTAAAAAAAAAAAAAAAGAAGAAAAAAAAAAAGATTGGTGACATTGAAGGAGGATCTGATCGAGGGTGGGAGAGACCATCACTCTCAGACATTTTGAGATGACTATGAGAAACCCAAATGGAGACACAGGAAAGGCATCTGGGTCCATATATCTGAACCTCTGAAGCCATCAGTCTGGAGGTTGTAGACATACAGAGGACAGGAGGAACCTGTCCAGACAAAGGGAACCAAGTGAGAAAAGGGGCTCCAGGACTTAATCTGAGGAACTCTAACTAGGGCTCAGGGAGAATGAGGTGCTGGCCAAGAAGATGGGATTATTTTTAGCAATAACAGCAGTGAAAATTAATTTTCCTTAATTTATATTCACAACATTTTAGAACAAAAGAGATACTGGAGATATGTAGTCTAGCTTCACCATGTAAATGAAACAAAAAAGGAAGTTGGAGAATTCTGAAATGATTATTTATTACCATCTAGCCCAGTATAGATAGCCTGACTCCTGGATTAACACCAACCTCCTCACCAAAGGAGGAAATACTTGGTTCAGTTCTGCCCATGATTTGTCAGTGATTTCATCAAGATATAATTCATACTTTTTTCCATCTGCAAAATCAGTCCAATCCTTACTAATAGCTAATTCTCTATGGTGAGTCTAACACAAGGTAGAAAAATTAGCTTGCAAATGCAAAAAAAAAAAAAAAAAAGAAAGAAAAAAGAAAAAGTAAAGAAAAGTTAAAACCATAAGGGGGCTCTAAGGAGCCCTTCTCTAGGGTGAAAGTCGGTTATGTGTTCCCTGGTGTGCTAGAAGTATTATGGCCATCCTTGAACATCACCCCAGTCTTCTTTGGAGCAGCTGCCATAGTGCTTGCAGGTCTCACTGATCTGAGAATTGATACTACTGACTAGAGGAGGCATAGGAAGCTGTCTGTAGCCATTGTTAATGCTGTTTGCCACATTTTCTTCTTTTCCTTCCCGCTGAGCATATAGAAGGATTATACTTCTTGGTTCCCTTGGGGTTGAGTGGGGCCACGTAATTCCTTCTTGGTGAATGAGTTATGAGTGGACATGATGCTTCACCTCCAGGCCAGAGCTTTCAATTGCTGATGTGAGATCCTTTCCAGTGCCATTGCCCTTAGGCACAGTGACTGGAATTTTGGAAATAGTTGCTGCTCCATCAGGCCGGGTTCCTGAGTGACTATGAGGAGATCTTCCTCGCTAACCCAAGGTGGACATGTAGCAGGAGCAAGATATTGATCTGTTATTTGAAGCCACTGAAATTTGGGGGTTGTTTGTTACTGTAGCATAACTCAGTCATATGCTGACTGATACCCTCGCTATTTTATTGCCTGCTTTTCAGGGGCTAAATGGGCAGCTTGTACATTTAGTTCTTCAAGGAGATGTACACACTTCCATTTTCCCTGATTCCAGACTTTTCTCTTCAAATGCACTTCACAGGAAGCAGGAGTTCAAAGTTACCACAGCCCCTCTATCTCTGGGCCTCCAATTTCTGAAAGAAAACCCAGAGCGAAGTTCTATAATTTGCAAAATTAGGTTCCAATGGAGAGGAGCACTCCCACCCAAAGTCTGAGCCAGGAGATCTGAGGTCACTTGAATAATTAGTTACCATTATTGTTAGTGATTGTATCTATGATTATTATTTATATATGATAATTATTATTTCATTATGCTGTGCAGCATCTGATATCCTTTTCATGGCCAGTCAGTTCAGTATGTGGCTCTTCCCATTAACACTGTTGCTGCGAGAATCAGCAGGGTGAGGATACTCCTGAAAGTGGCTGCAGTGTCCTCATAAACATGTTCACTCCAAGTGTTGCATGGCCACCATGTTTTGTGGCCTGTCCCAGCTCAGACACACAAAGGCTGATTAGAGGGTAGTCTTTGAAGCAGAACATGTAGACAGCTAAGTGGAGCTCTGTATTACAAGCTGGGATCAATTAAGTCAGAATTCAGCAGCAATAGGTCACAGGTGATAAGTAGGGATGGGCTCCCCAGAAGTGCCACCGAGTAGGTGGCATTACATTTGGGGCCCAAATATTGTTAAGTAGACGCAGTTCAGGGAAAGACATTCCTGAGTGAGGCCGCTGCTTTCACAAAGGCTGAGTGAGAGCCCAGCAGTACCAGGCTGTAGAGATCATGGATAAGTGGGATGGGAGATGAAAACAGAGGTCAGGGAGAGGCATGAATATCAGGTGTGGATGCCATGCTCTGCAAGACTTTGGGGGATATGCGTGGCTTTAGTATGATGTGGTTAGAGCCTGTAGTAGCAGATGAAGGGTGCATCCGATACGTAAGAGGCTGGACACAGGAAAATCAGCCTCAGGACTGGGAGGCCAATTCATGCTGATGGCAGAAGAGTTGAAAAGAGGCAGGTGTTGGTGTGGGAATGTAGAGGTGGAACTACGTGAATTGGCTCTTAACTCGCTGAGGAGAATGAAGAGAAAGAAGCTTGGTTTCTGGCCTGAAGACCTGGGAGGGGTGTGAAGTCACCGCAGGGTGTGTGACATGATGTGGGGAGGAGTTCTGGAAGAGAGAAGAGTGAACTCAGATTGGGGCAGGTTGAGTTTGATCCATTAGCAAAACTTGCAAGAGGTTGTATGAAATGACAGCTTGATCATTGATGCAGAGTTGAAGGCAAATCAGTCATAGCCTGAAGGAAAATGAGAGAACATGAAAAAAGAAACAGAAATAAGGGAGCATGAGACCAGGTGGCAGACTAAGACTGAGCACAAACGTCAATCAAGTCAACTGCCGCAGAGATTTCCTGATCCACACGGTGGAGGACAGGCCATACCTCCCATTTCTATTAAAATTGCCTGAAGGTACACAAAATCCCTGGAAAGCAATGATAAGGAAACCTAAGTCTATGTCACAGAGAAGAGTGGACTGAGAAATGCATCCTTGAAACATAGAGGCTCTGTTCCCCTAGCTGGGGCATTGAAGACAGCCACCCAGAAATAGGATGATTCTTTGCTTGCCCCAGGTGGGTAAGTGGCTGCCTGGTACCCGTCGTGGGACCACGGTGGTCAAAGTATCCAGGAGCCACCCCAAACCTCACAGTGATATAATAGGAACAGAGGAGGGCTGGGGCCATCGCCCCTGCCCTGCATGCTCTGCCACCCATAGCCCTGCGTTTGTGAATTCATTCCAAGACAATGACACCCAGCCTGTGACTCAGTGGGGCAAAGGGCAGTGTGAGGGACACACTGGACCTCTGATTTTGGAGCACCTTAATAGAGCTGATAAGTGATAGTCAGGATCGAATTCCATGTTTATCAGTTACAAACTGTGTGGAATTTGCTAAGTCACTCAACCTCTTCAGCTCAGTTTTCTCATCTATAAAACGGGGGTGATAGTAATAGCACTTATCTCTATAGAGTTGTCATGAAGATTAAATGGAAGAATGCGTATGAAGTCCTTAGCATGGTGCTTTGAATAGAGCAAGCACTTCATTACTGATGCCATTATTATTTTTATTTTTATTTGTAAAAAAGAGCAAGAGAAGGAATCTAGAGGAGAAAAGATGTGAGTGGTGCATGATGATGGGTAGAGTTTATTCACCAAAGAACCCTGAAAACGTTGATAGGCTGCACCTGACCCTCTAACCACAGAACCTGTCAGTCCATGGGGGGCAATACTGCCTCACTAAGATCCAAGATCCAGCTCCACCCGAGTGACTGCTCTGAAGGGAAAACAGGGCTAAGGGTTCTATCTCTCAGCTCTCCAGACAGTCTTTGGAGGGGACCATTGAGCTCCTCATCGGGGAAGGATTGGGGCAGTGACCCAGGGCAAGTCGCATCCAGCATCTGTTGGCAGGTGCCAGGCCTGGATATGGTTTTTCCTTGTGTGAGCAAACATTAAAAAGAAGTTTCCATGGAATGATTCCACAGCTTAAGGAAAATAACATGTTATCTAGAAGACTTAGAGAGTCAGTCACTAAAATCATTCACAGGGAAGAGAAGAATGTTTTAGAAAACATCTGTTTGGTATCCTCAAAAAAGAGACAAGACTTAAAATCTATGGAACAAGAACAAAAAGCCACAGGGAAAACATGAGTTATGGGGAAGGTAGAGCCAAACATCAGGGTTTTGTCCACCCACTTTTATTTGCCTTGGTGGAGAGAGGTCTATGTGAAAGGTGGGTGGGCCTGCTTCTATCTAGGGCAGCCTTGTCAGTGCTTTCAAGAAATATGAAAATAAACTGCTTAGTACTGAGCTGAAACCTCCTGTTACCTTCATCTCCAACTTCAGATCCATCCCTACCTCCTACACACTACTGGAAACTCACCTAGAAACAGGGAGTGCCTAGAAATCTTGACTTCTCCATGCTTTGATCTTAGCTTGAGAGATACTAATTGGAAGCCAGCAGTCTTAGACAGATCTTCCCAATGCTGTGCAGACCTCCCTTTGTAAGGATGATCAGACAGGAAAAAATCAACACACACCGGGTTTCATTTGGACTTAGAGCTATAGACTGACTCCAAGAAAAAGGAGAAATTTTGAAAATCTGGATTTTCTTTTCTTTTTAAAAAATTTATTTAATTGAGGGGGTGGGTAGAGGAGCAGAAGGGGAGGGAGAGGAAGAGGGAAAGAATCCCAAGCACGCTCTGCACTGAGCATGGAGCCCAAGGTGGGGGTCCATCTCAGGACCCAAGAGATCATGACCTGAGCAGAAACCACGAGTCAGACGCTCAACTGACTGAGCCACCCAGGTGCTCTGGATTTGAATTTTCAATAAAAACGTGAGAGTACTGTGAATTTGTGAAGAACAATCTGCGACAAGAAATCAATGCATTTGAGATGAAAAACATAGTTACAAATGAAAATGGCCCAGCAGCAATGACGAACAGATTAGGTGTTGTAGAAACTTGCATGAGCAAATAATTGGTTGGCAATGGCCATATGGCTATTAAAGCATAACATAAAAATTCTCCCACAGGAAAAGGATAATTGTAGAAGTATAAAGATGATGAACACAAAGATGAGAAGCCAAGTCAAATGCACAGAAGCCCATATACATGTAACAGGGATCACAGCAGGAGAGCCATGGGTGAGGTGCAGCTCACACACAGAGTTGCGGGGTTGTAGACATGGGTCACATGGAAAGTTCAAAAGTGTTCACCAATAGAACAAAACTAGAAATAAATGACAGAAGGGCAAGAAGACATATTGAAAGCTCAAAAATACTTTTAAAAACAACTCTTTATGTCACAGAGAACATCAGAACTGCAATTAGAGACTAGGGAATAATAACTTAGAGTATGTGGTTGAAACTTAAGGAACAGATAATTATTTTACTGAAACTGTTCCAGAAACTGCTGCAAAATGAAATAAAATTGCCAAATCCCTTTAATGGATATGGCATGAGCCTGATAACATAACATAATAAAAATAGTATTAAAAAAATAAAACTGCAGATAACAATCTTAAGGATGAATGTATTCAGTGTTGTATAGATGTCGATTCTTTCTATTAATATGCAGTCTTAGCGTAACCCTAGTCAATATCCCAACGTGATTTTTTTTCAGAAGTTAACCAAAAGATTCTAAAGTTTATCTGAAAATGAAACATGCAAGGAAAGCCAAGAAAATTTTAGAAAAGAAGAGGGTAATTATCTAATTATCATATAGCTATTAAAGCATATCACAATGTTTCAGTGATCAGAATAGCCTTGAACTAACTTCAGAGGAGGAGCAGTGGGGAGAGATGGAGCAGAAACATACATCCAGAAACAGATGCTTATATTCAGGAAGATTTCTAAAATAGTAAAAATCGTGTTTAAATCAGTGTGGCAAGGGTTTATTCCCTAGTAAAATATATTAGCACAACTACTTACTTATTTGGCACAATACTAAAACAAAAAATTACAACAACAATAATAAATTTAGATCCTTATCAGATTAATTAAATATAAAATAATAAAACCATCAAAATATTAAAAGGAAATCTAGGAGAATAATTTTGTAAACTTGTGATGGGGGAGGCTTCTTGAATCAAGATCTTAGAGTCAGAAATCTTATATGAGAATTTGACAAAACTGACCTAAAAATAACAACACTGAGAAACAGTGCTGTTTGGGAATGTAATGAACACAACATTTCTGAATGGAAATTTGATGGTATGTGTCAAAATTTAGAAAGTGTATATACTTTTGCTTGGCAATATCTCTCCTAGGAATTTATCCTAAGGAGATAATTGTACAAATGTATAGACAGATGTATTAGTCAAGATTCTTCAGAGAAACAGAACCAATAGGATATTGTTCTGTATTTCTTTTTTCTTCTTTTACCCCTAGAAGCAGACTTTCTGTCTGAGACTACTTGGCAAGATGCTTGGTCCATCTGCAGGACAGAGCTGCCTTCTAGTTTAGACCCCAATCCCCACCCTCTGCATAGCCTGGGGGCTCCGGGCATTGGGCTGAAGTGAAGAGGCTTTTACAGAGAACAAAGGATGTGCCATACTAGTCTAGTGCCTAAAGGTAGTAATCTGAGCTCTGTGAAGCTCCAAAAGTGAGTGTGAGAGTCCATCAAATTGAGAGGCTGGGAAGAAAATGCTAATACAGAGCCTGAGTGCAGGGAGCAGGGTTTGGGAGCCTGAGGCATAAGGCAAGAACAAGTGGGTTGAGATAAGTGGGAAGAAACCAAGGCCTCAGAACAGTTTATGTTTGTGGCTTGCTTTTAAGTTCCATCCAAGGGTTGGGTGAACTTAAAGGACCAGGAATGGGAGGCTTGCTCTTCTGTACAGGACAGAACCTCCACTGCAAAGTTTTGATGTATTCTGGGCTATTCCCGAGATGGGATGCTGGATTCTGAGTGTTGCCTGCAATAAGTGAGAGAATGTTCCTGTTTCTGTGTCTTCCTGCCTGCTTTACCACCGCAGCATGGCCCTTCTTCATTTGTCTATGGATTTATTTAGTTATCTAGGGTCCTAGGAATGAGCATGAACTACAATACTTCAATTAACATTTTTGGGCATACCTGTTGTGATAGTTAATTTTACGTGTCAACCTGACTGGGCCATGAGGTGCCCCGATATTTAGTCAAACATGATTCTGGTGTGTCTGTGAGAGAGTTTCTCGATGACATGTACAGTGTGAATGGGCCCTACCCAATCAGTTGAAGACCTGAAGAGAACAAAGGACGACCAGGAGGGAACTCCTCTGCCTGACTGCCTTGAGCTGGGACAGTTTGGAACTGGCTCTCCTGGGTCTCCAGCTTGCTGACTGCAGATCTTGGGACTTCCTAGCGGCCATAATCCCGTGAGCCAATTCCTTATGACATACATAACATATGTTAGCATATATAAATATACCTCTGTCCAGAAAGACCTAACTAAATTCCTCCAGTGATCATAGGTCTTCAAAAACAAAGCCCTGGATTAACACCCCGAATTTGAAATCTAGGTGTCTAGAACATCTCTAAAAGTGTAATCTCAAAAGTAAAGGAAAAATATTCATATGGGGAAGGAAGAAATATCTATAACAAAACAAAACATATAATATCTCAATAAAGTATCTCACCACCTGTGTGTTTGGCTGTCCACACGCTCACAGGCATGAGTGTACTCCTACCTCTTCCTGCTGCCCCTCTACTCACATGGGAGAGTAACTGCACGTCCTAATCACACAGCCTGCTGCTTCTACCCCACCGAACCTGCGAATGTTCCTGGGTGTTTTGCTGTTGGTTGACTTTATAGTCATTCCTGAATAATGTTCAATTGGCAAGAGGTTTTAAAGCAACAGAAAGCCCAAAGTTTAATGGATTTACCATCTCCTTCGTTTATGTAAAACGGCTTCCAGTAAGGAATTCTCCTACAATTCGCTGCCAGTTTACTTAAGGTCCACTGGAAGATGAAAATAAACAAGTATTAATCCTGAGAACTTTTTTGTGGAATTATGAAAACAGTCTGTTATAAAACACATCCAGATGTCTGCCAGGACCGAGTCAATTAGAATAATAGCTTGAAGTAAAATCAACAAAGGTCAGCCAGTCAGGCTGAGGGGTGAAATCTCCAGAATGCCCAGTTCAAAGGGACAGGGGAGGGTGTTGTTAGGCCCCAGCCTTGAGCTTTGTCCATGAAACATAATTGTTCAAAGGATCTATAAAGAAGAATTTATAGATCAACATAACTTCTTAAAAAGATTAATTTTGTCGTAATTTAGGACAGGCTTATAGAAGACCAAAATAAGAAAGAGTGTGATTTGAGAATGAGAAGAAACTTTAAAAGAGCAAAATTAAAAAAAAAAAGCCTTCCTTTATATTTGACAATTATTAAATATTTATCAGTTAAAAATGTACTTTTATAAAGACCTATACAAATTTTTCCTAATGACACACTAGCCCAATTTTCTAAAGATACACACAAAGATAGTCATTGGAATATTTAATATTAAAACCTCTAAAGTAGTCGAACCTAGGAATATTGTTACAAAGTTAGGGTACACTTGTATAGTAAGACAAAATGCAAATATGAAAAGGGTGATAAACCTGTTCATGAAAGATAAACTTGTGGAGATTTCCTGCTAGGAAAACATGCCTAACAAACATCAAGTTTGAAAAATTGTTTTTCATACTTAATATGTATTAGACTTTTTTTGGTTAGACATTTTGTGTGTGTATGTGTGTGTGTGCATTTATTTATTCTTTACTAATATTGAACTAGGTAGACTGTACCTCTCAGTCTTTAGCAAATTACATACACAAATCTACACATATATACAAATACATAGGTGTATTTGTACAAAACTGAATATTCATGATTTCAAATTTGACAAACATTTTTTAGGTAAAAAGTGGACTATTAATACTAAATTAACATCTCATTCAAAGTTCAACCTGAGATACAGATATATTCTACATAAGACTACAAAAAAGGGTAATAATATAAGTAAGTCACTAAATCTGATTACTTTATTAGGTTGAGGTGGAATGGAATAGCTTCTATTATCATGTAGAGAAATAAGCAATCAAAGCACATAATTCAGGCCTTAAAAATGAATTTATTCTAAATTGCCCAATAGCAGGACCCAAAGAAAGTTATTCTGTCACTTAAAAGTAAATTACTCTTTTAAGGACACTGTAGCTCACGCAGAGAAGCTCTTCTTTGTGGAGTACTTGTTTAAGCAGATCCTTTTGTACAAAATAGAATGTTAAATATGTCATTATTCATCCATCCTTTTATTAATAAATCTGTTATGTTTCTGATTGTCTATGCAGGGGAAGTCCTAGAAAGAAGCCATTGTTTGTGGTGGCTACCTCTGGGAGTGCAGGGGCTGAGGGCAGAAGATCTACTTCTTTTGTGTTACACTTTCATATACTGTTTGAATTTTTTACTTTGAGCATTATTGCTCTTGTAAAAATTTTATGAAGATTAGTTAAAAGGAGCAGAAGAGGGAAAGAAGAAAGAATGAGGGATCTATTGAAGTGGGAAAAGCTAACTAATGGGACATTGATGATCTGGTTCTTTTTTTTTTTTTTAAGATTTTTTAATTTATTTGATGGAGAGAGACACAGCGAGAGAGGGAACACAAGCAGGGGGAGTAGGAGAGGGAGAAGCAGGCTTCCCGCAGAGCAGAGAGCCCGATGCAGGGCTCGATCCCAGGACCCTGGGATCATGACCTGAGCCAAAGGCAGATGCTTAACGACTGAGCCACCCAGGTGCCCCGACGATCTGGTTCTTAAGGGGAAACAGGACACCTGTGAAAATATTGACAGCCTCTGAAAGTGTTAGAAGGTTTAAACAGTCACCACAAGAGAAATAGTTTTGCTCATTATACTTTCTCCAATGAATGAGTAGTTGCCTAAAAATAAACGTGATGTTGTTATATCAGTTCAGTATCTACTGTGGGTTCTGATAGCCAATAGCATCTCATGTGCCCGATGCTGACTTCAGTTGGAAATTTACCTTTTGTTTAAAAGAAGATGACTGATATTTCTGTCCATGGAAAAGCTTTCAAACATTAAGGTCCCTGTTAACTATCTAGAGGGCTTATTTGCTACAGATGGAAACTTTTGGCTTTCAAGCATCTTGAGAGTTTTAGATGGAACATGGCTCTGAAGGCTCACCTGTCCCAGAAACCACTTCTGTCCTCGCAGACCAACTTGGAGCAGTTCTGATGCTCCTGCCTCTCTCTCCCTGATGCTGTGTACTCCAGCACAGGATGACCCATGCTCAGGTATTTTCTGCCAAGAAAGCCACTAGTTGATTATCTGAAACAAAGTTCAGTTTACTGGTAATTGTGAATACACGAGACCAAATAAAACATTTTGATGTGATGTTTCACATACTTAAGCACAGCACCTCCTAGAGTCAGAAGATCCTTGGATTTGAGGGAACTTAGTGGTCATAAAAATGGGGCCCAAAGCATGATACATGATACTATATAGTCTGTTTTCCACTTCATTTGGCTCTTGGTGACAAAGTCTATCACAATGACCAAGTCTGTGAAGGTTAAAATCTTTTCTTATTAATTTCCATGTGACAATAGCCTTTGAAAATATGAATATGCAGCAAGAGAGCATTCATTTATACAGGTACATGGTGAGTGTGTGTGTGTGTGTGTGTGTGTGTATGCGCATGTTTGATACATGTATCCACCAATGGGGAGGAAGGACAAGAAATAAAAAGAATGGTTTGTTTCCTTTTAGAATTTAAGAAAAATACCTAATATAAAGAATTTCCTTTTCCTTTCTTCCTCATATTGGCAAATGAAAAAAACAAAAAGAAAAACAAAAACCCATAAACTTCAAGCACTCAAGTTCCTGGGCTAAGGGAAGGATTCAGATGTTGTCCAAATCCTGTATGGCCACAGGTGGTACAATATGAACTCCAAGTAGGCTGCAAAAGTTAAGGAAGTATATCACCATTTCTAGAACAATTACTAAAAATGCAATGCAATGAGGTATTGCTAAAATGCCAATAGGTGAATTAAAATGGAATTCCAAACACTTCAAATAAACAGTGAGGAAAACTGAGGATAGTTTATTTAAATCCTTTGGGGGCAAATAACAGACCTGAGATGAATGCTGCAAGAAAACTAAACTTGTTCAATAAACAAAAAAGCAAATAAACAAGATGGAAACATTCTACCCCATCTCCTGGAAAGTTAAAGAATATAGCATGCAGAATACTGATAAAAATCCTTCTGAAAGAACATCTGCTTAAGTAAGATACCAAAATATCTTACCTAAATAAGAAGTTTAAGAATAAGTACTTACATTTTCAAGGAAATACAACCATGAACTCTGGGATCTAAAGAGTAAAGAATGAAATGGAAAGAGAATTAATAAATGAAGGAGAACAATTCTAACATTTCAGTACTAATGACTTTTTTTAGACTTGACATTGTCAAAAATAGAATTGGACATGGAAATTAAAAGGATAATCAAGGGAATATGGCCAGAAATTTGATAACCTGGATGACAGGCACTAATTCCTTGAAGAACACAACCTACCAAAACTCACACAAAAAGAAACAGATGACCTGAAGAGGACTGTGTCTGTTAAAGAAAATACATAAAAATTTAATAACCTTCCCAAACAGAAAGCACCAGACCCAAATGGGTTCACTGGTGAATTCTACCAAACATTTAAGGAAGATATGATACCATATACCATTGTCTACAATCTCTTTCAGAGTATTAAAGCAGAGGGGTACTTCCTAACTCATTCTATGAGCCCAGCATTACTTTAATACTAAAATCAGACAAAGACATTGCAAGAAAACTACAGGTCAATACCTTCCATGAACATAGGTGCAAAAATTCTGAACAAAATATTAACAAATCAAATCCAGAAAAGTATAAGCAGAATTATACACCACAACTAAGTGGTCTTTATTCCAGGAAGCAAGGCTGGCTCAGTATTTGAAAATCAGTTAATGCAATTCATCACGTCAATAGACTAAAAACAAAAAAATGTCACATAGTCATATCAATAAATGCAGAAAAATCATTTGACAAAATCCAACACTTATTTGTGATAAAAACTCTCAGTAAACTAGGAATGGAATGGAACTTTCTTAACTCGATGAAGACTATCTACAAAAAAACCCCTATAGCTAACATAACACTTACTGGTTAGAAACTCAAAGCTTTTGCATTAAGATCTAGTATAAGGGAAGGATGTTCCCTATCTCACCACCTTTTCAACATTGTACTGGAAGTCCTTGCTATTGTAGTAAGGCAAGGCAAGGAAATAAAATGTCTACAGATCAGGAAGGAAGATATAAAATACTCTATGTTTGCAGATGACATGATTGTTTATGTAGAAAATCTGAAAGAATGCATAAAAAAACTTCTGGAACTAATAAGTGATGACAGCAAATTCAAAAGATACAAAATTAATATACAGAAGTTAATTGTTTTTCTACATATTAATAATGAACAAGTGGAATTTGAAGTCAAAAACACAATACCATTTACATTAACACCTCCCAAAATGAAATATTTTTGGTAGAAATCTAAAATATTATGTAGAAGACCTATATGAGGACCTATAAAGCTGATGAAGGAAATTAAAGAGCTGAGTAAGTGGAGAGATATTCCATGTTCATGATAGACTCACTATTGTCAAGATGTCAGTTCTTCCCAACTTGGTTTATAGATTCAATGCAATGCCAATCAAAATCCCAGCAAGATATTTTATGGCTAGTGACAAACTGTTTCTAAAGTTTATATAGAGAGGCAAAAGACTTAGAAAAGTCAAACAATTTTGGAGAAAAGAATAAAGTTGGAGGACTGACCACTCGCTGACTTTAAGACTTACTATAAATCTGCAGTAACCAAGGTATTGGTGAGAGAACAAATAATCAATGGAACAGAATAGAGAGCCCAGAAATAAACCCACACAAATATAATCACCTGATCTTTGACAAAGAAGTAAAGGCATTACTGTTGGGGTTAATGTAGCGCATGAAATTATCCATAGTACCTGGCTTGCTAAAATGTAACACAGAGGCTGCTGACGGCGATGGAAGGTTTCGGAGAAGGGTGTAGGCCTTTGGAATGCCCAGGCCTGTGTGGTCACTCTCCTGTTGGAATGCCGCGGGGAGTTACCTTCCCTGAAGCTTTCTTAGCCCAAACAGCCGCCCTGTGATCTAAGAGATGTATGCATTGTCCCTTAGTCTATGTTTAGCAGAACTCGTAGAACACACAGATTAGCATATCGTATCTTTCCCGTAAACAGATCCTCCTAGTTTCGTTAAGATACCTTGTCACATATCACGTGCTTGAGAAACAGTGATAAGGATTTGTGATTATCCTGAAGGACCAGTAAAAGTGGGAGCAAAGAAGAGCAAAAGGTCTTTGTTTCTGAGCGTTGATCCCCTTGCCTTCTCCTCTCTTTCACAGCAGAGTTTGGAGTAATCTTTAAAACGTTGGTTCAGGGATTGCTGGCCATTCCTGGCACATTACCATGAGCAAAGAGTCTCTTCAACAAATGATGGTGGAAAAACTGGACATCCACATGCAAAAAAAAAAAAAAAATGAATGTAAGCATAAACCTTACATCCTTCACATAAATTAACTCAAAATGCATCACAGACCCAAATGTAAAGTGCAAAACTATAAAACTCCTAGAAGATAACATAGGAGAAAACCTAGATGACCTTGGGTTTGTTGATGCCGTTTTAGATACAACATTAAAGACATAATCCATGAAACAATTGATAAACTGGATTTCATCAAAATTAAGACCTTCTGCTCTGCAAAACAAACAACAAACAACAACAACAACAAAACAATATGAAGAGAATTAGAAGAGAAGTCACACATGGGACAAAATATTTGTCAAAGACACATTTGAGAAAGGACTGTTACTCAAAATATAGAAAGAATTCTTAAAATTCAATAATAAAACAACCTGATTAAAAAATGGGCCAAAAACTTTAGCAGACACCTCACTAAATAAGATATGCAAATGGCAAATAAGCCCATGACATCATATGTCATTAGGAAAATTCACATTAAAACAACAATGAGATGAATAGATGGAGCACAGAGGATTTTTAGGGCAGTGAAAATACTCTATATGGTGTTGTAATGATGGATATATGTCATTATACATTGGTTAAACCCATAGACTGTACAACACCAAGAGTGAATCCTAAGATAAACTATGAACTTTGGGTAATAATGATGTGTCAGTGTAGGTTCATCAATTGTAGCAAATGCACCACTCTGATGGGGGATGTTGATAATGAGGGAGGCTATGTATGCGTGGGGGCCGGAGTATATGGGAAATCTTTGTACAGCCCTTTCAATTTTGTTGTAAACCTAAAACTGCTCTAAAAAAGTCTTTAAACAAGAAAAAAATGGAACTTAAATATGGATGAGATTTTAGCAATTACACAGGATGTAAAGGATAAAGAGCAATTTGGATAGTTTGGTTAAGCACAAATGACAGGCAGATGTGTTCCATCATACAAATTGATTGATATACTTGAATAGAGAAAAGAATACATCAAGACAAAATTATATTTAGGAAGGGTTTTTAAACAGTGTTTAAAAGTTTCTTTTTTGAAATGACAGAAAAAGCCCTATATTTTAGATAAGGAGTGCTTACCAAGTCTTAGGAAAAATACATAAAAATTGATCATTCACCAAGACACAGTCTGTGGAAGTGACTGAATTTCAAAAATGAATATAAATCATATAAGCACCAAGATGAAGAAAATCATTTATAAGGGGAAAAAGATAATTCTTGCCTCAAACTGTGTCAACTGTATTTTCAGATAAAATACTAAAGAGTATGAGAAACTATAAAATTATAAAAGTGTGAGGGAGAAACATCATGAGCCATGAATTCTATATATTCAAGTTGTTAGTCACTTGAAAAAGAAAAGAAAGATAAGAAATTTTCAAATGAACAAGGCCAAAACTGATTCTTTATAGCATGGATTCATGACCTTTTGTGTAATAATAATATGAAAAGCCTTAAAAAATATAAATAGGGTGCCTGGGTGGCTCAGCTAGTTAAGGAATGAACTCCTGATTTCACCTCAGGTCATGATCTCAGGGTCGTGGGATTGAGCCCTGTGTTGGGCTCTGCTCTGGGCATGGAGCCTGCTTAAAAGTCTCTCACTCTCGGGCACCTGGGTGGCTCAGTTGGTTAAGCGACTGCCTTCGGCTCAGGTCACGGAACCCAATACAGGGCTTGAGAGCCAGGACCCTGAGATCATGACCTGAGCTAAAACCAAGAGTTAGCTGCTTAACGAACTGTGCCACCCAGGCACCCCTAAATTTCAATACTTTCGTTAATTCTTGGTTGCATTTCTTGATTCTTTCTTGTTCTATTTCTTTGTTTATTTGTGCAAATGAACCACTGGATTTAAATTATTTTCTAGCTTTTGACATTTGGCAGGGCAAATCTCACAACCTCCCCTTCCCCCAACTATTTATTTTTCTGATTTTTCCTGGTTATTCTTGTATATTTAGTTTTGATATTAAAAATTATTTTTACCAAATTTCTAAAAAGGAAAATGTTTGGATTTTTATCATTATTGTATTACATTAATTATTATTATATGATATATCCTAAGAGTTCCTCTTCCAGACAAAAGCATGTCTCTCCATTTACTTCAGTCTCTTTTATGTCTCTCAAGAGAGAGGGTGAGGCCTTTCTAAGCAAAACAAAACAAGACCTGGAAACTGTAAGGGGAAAGACTAAAGGATATGAGTATATATAAATAAAAATAAAATTCGCCAAGGAAAAAATGGCAGAAATTAAAAGACAATGTCAAACTGGAAAAATATTTGCCACACACAGCAGAAAAAGAACATATCACTAAAATAAAGCCAGGGATTACAAATCCATCACCAAAATGCCAAAACTCAATAGAAAAATTGACAAAGAACCCTCACAGGCAATCCATAGAAAAAGATAAGACTAAACCGCCTCCACCACCACCACCACCAAAGCCATGGTGTCCCGTTGTTCACCTAACAGCTTGGCAGAGAGTAAATTTCCTTACAATGGCCCATTTGGCAAGATGAGGGGAAAGTGTACACATACACTTTGGCAGGAGAGCACATTTGTGCATTGCTTTTGGAGAGCACTTTTGTGGTTTCTAACAAACAAAGGACAGATTCTTGGACAGTACAATTGCCCCTCTTAAGAGTTTATCCCACAGGCATGCTCTGCGTGTGCAGAAAGGCACATAAGCAAGGATGTGGCATGATCTGTAAAGGCAAAGATGGAAAGCCCTTAAATGCTGACATGTAGGTGTTTGGTAAAATGTGTTCTCATTCTTCCTTAAAATAAAATACAACACAGTCTTGAAAAAGAATGAATTGGTCTGTATGTGCTGAAATGCATTGTTATAGTAAAGAAAAGATGCAAAAGAGTGGGTGTTGGATGCTTTTATTTGATGTGAAAAGAATATGAAAAGATACACAAATGAACACAGGGGTTTGAATATGCAAGGGCATTTTTGGAGGCACAGAAACACTAATAATGATGGTTACATCTTACAAGGAGTTTGGGAGTCTGATTTATGAGGGAGATTTTCCTTCCTTCCTTCCTTTCTTCCTTCCTTCCTTCCTTCCTTCCTTCCTTCCTTCCTTCCTTCCTTCCTTCCTTCCTTCTTTCCTTCCTTCCTTCCTTCCATCCTCTCTCCTCTCTCTCTTTCTTTTACTTTTATATAGTATTGGAATTTTCCTAACATGTACTTTTCTTACTTTTCAATAAATAAAAGGGATTAGATAAAAACCTAAGAATGAATCAGAGATATGAATCATCAATGTTTGGCAAACAAATAGCATCGAATCTCTCTCTCAGAAATAAATTTTGATTTGCAAAGTTGGCTAAGTTATGAGTTCCTAAATTTTGCAAAAATTTTAATTCAATCCCATCATGCTTTTAAATTTTGAGAGCAGGTGGTTTGAAACCCAGATGCAAGGGGAACTGCATGTTAGGGATCACTTTCAACTAGAAAAAAAGAAAAGAGAGACTTAGGTTGATTAACCTGGGTGAGATTAACCTTCACAGAGAGAGTGAGACTAACACCATGCTGGAGGGAGTGGGGGAGAGGAGCAGGAAGCAAGAGACAATGACAGGGCTGGGTGGAGTTGGCTATCATGCAGAAGATACTTGCCAAGACTTTGCTTTCTCTTACTTCAGCCTCTTATGGATATGCATTTAAAAATGATTCTCTGGGGGAGCCTGGGTGGTGTAGTCAGTTAGGTGGCTGACTTGTGATTTCGGCTCAGGTCATGATCTCAGGGTCTTGGGATCAAGCCCCGTGTGGGGCTCTGCACTCAGCAGAGAGTCTGCTTCAGGATTCTCTCTCCCTCTGCCCCTCCCGCTGCTCGCGCACGTTCTCTCTCGCTCTAAAATAAATAAATAAATCTTAAAAAAAAAATGACTCTTTGTTCCTTTTCTGTACCTGAGTATTATTTTTGTTTCAACCCTCTTCGGCACAATAATTTTAACTATTTCCTCAGCGTTTGGTCTTAACAAAGGTTAGAGTCAATTTCTTCTTACTAAGATCTTTCCAAAATCCTGGCTGTAAGGCTATCTGTGGGAGTCATATAGAAATAGGTTGTACTCTATAAACTGAACGATTGCTCATACATCCTTTGTGGGTTCTGAGAGTGCTGAGAGCTTTTTAGAATAGTCTGGAGTTAATACCCTGGCCTTGTCCATGCTCACTTTTGAAATAAAGCAGATGTGGAATAATTAGTTGTTGGTTCCATATTTTTGGAAGA
Source organism: Mirounga angustirostris (assembly GCF_029215605.1). Lineage (NCBI taxonomy): Eukaryota > Metazoa > Chordata > Mammalia > Carnivora > Phocidae > Mirounga > Mirounga angustirostris. The sequence continues at coordinate 117,449,609 of NW_026991714.1, read as the reverse complement.
CATGAGTAATTTTTTTCCTGAAAGAATGCACAAAGCAGATGCATTTCACTACGGCAGGAGGAGTGCTGTAATAGGAACATGCACAGAGGTTTATGGGAATGGAGGGAAGGAGACTGGGAAGGACTCAGATGAGGAGGAGAAATTCACTAAGGGGAGAATGGTCACAGAATGGAATTGGGGAGGCAAATAGATGGAGGGGACTGGAAAATGACCCCAACCAGGTTAAAAACACATGTGTAAAAGACTCCCGAGGTTTCTGGACTGTTAGGGGTTCTTGATAAGAGCGAGATGAGGATGTTTTCCACTCCTCTTTCCCTGCTAAGTCTCTCCCTTTGGAGGCACAGAGACCCGGCTTTCAGGTAAAGCTCCTCTACCCTCCAGGAGCAAATCACCTCTCAGAGCCTCCTTTTTCTCATCAGTGAGATGGGAATATTTAGCACCAACTTCACAAATCATGTGCTTGGCACATAGCAGTTCCTTAGTAAATATGCGTTCTCTTTACTCCTCATCGATTCTTTTTGTCCTAAGTATCACTTGTGAATCAGCTTAGCATTCAGTCTGCCATGTTCTGAACACTTATCTTATTGAACAAATGTAACCTTCTAACACCCCTGAGTATTAGTCCTTGACTTTAACAACAGAAACAATTACCATTATTCTAGCAATTACTCCTCACATAGGCTTCTAGATCCTTCTATCATATGCATCCTGTGACACTGCTAAGCTAGGATTAATATGGTGTCCGACAGACAAATACAGAAATGGGGACTGAGGTGTAAGTGACAGGCAAGGTCATAATGAGTGATGGGTGCAGCCAAACCTCAACCGGCGTCCTCTGATACTTACCTAAGCTGGTGATAGTCCCTAAGGTAGGTCATTAGACATCAAAATCATGTGGTTCTCCCTTTTTCAGAATTTCTTCCTTTTTGCCTGTGGAAACCTATTTGTTTTCAGGATTCATCTCAAGGTTTTCATATTCCAGGGATTTTTCCAACACCAGTGCGAGATGTGTGTGTGTGTGTGTGTGTGTGTGTGTTGACCCTGTGTGTAATCTGAATGTTCTGGCATTTTTGTTTTTGTTTTTTTTAAAGATTTTATTGATTTATTTGACAGAGATAGAGAGAGAGAGCACAAGTAGGCTGAGAGGCAAGCAGAGGGAGAGGGAGAAGCAGACTCCCCGCCGAGCAGAGAGCCCGATGTGGGACTCGATCCCAGGACCCCGGGACCACGACCCGAGCTGAAGGCAGCCGCTTAACCAACTGAGCCACCCAGGCGCCCTGTTCTGGCATTTTTGTAGGAGACCCTATGGAGCTCTGAAATGCCTGTATAACAATTCTTCCTTGGCATTTGAAGAAGATGTGGGTAACAGCAGTGATTGTGTTTTTTGTTCTTAAGCAAGGAAGAGTGAGGGGCTGTGGGCCTCTTCATAGAAGATGGATTTTGCAGACTGCAACAGAGGAAAGGGATGTGGATATTTGTAGGTGCTCTGGGAGAAGTCTCTTTTTTTCCTAGAAATTATTTATGCTTCCCTTTATAATGCTTCTGGAATAACAGAAAGAAAAAAGCCATTTCCTGCATGAGATAAGAGAGTTTTGATTGGGTGTCTCTATTGAACCAGCCCCAAATGATATGAGAATTGTGCTTGGATGTCACTGTTGACCCATCAGTTCAGTCCTAATAAAAGTAATAAAAGGTGCCAGAACCCCTTCACCACAGTTGGAATGGTTGGTTGCTGGCTTACCTTACTGAGGCTCAGCTTTGGTAGCAGGTCCATCCCCAACTCCCCCACTGTTTGCAAGCTGATTCGGTTCTGGATCACCGAAGGTGATGTCTGAGTATTCCTTTTCACCAAATTTGGTGATATTAAAGATGCTTTTTCCTGACATTTCCATCTCCTTGTAATGAAAAGAATCAAAATGAGGTCTTGCCCGCAGGGGAGTTTTGCCATGTTGGAGAGCTCCCGAGCCACTGTGAGCTTGCCTTCTTGGAGCTAGAAGACATGGACAGCTGCTGTCTTCCTGGCAAAGTGCTCGAACTCTCTGGTGCCAGAGCTGTGCCTGGTTGGTGACAGTGACAGTGACACATGGTGAGAACGAAGCTTCTGTCTAGGGAAAGGTGGGAGTGGGCATAAATGGAAGGTGTGTGCCAGCTGGGCTGTGAGCAGAACACCAATAATCTGGACGCTGGAGGGTGGAAGCTGAGCGCCTCCGAGGCTGTCTTGGTGGAGACACAGCAGGACAGGTTTCACAGGAAAGGCTTAGACGGTAGACAAGATTCTTTCCCCAGAACCAGAGATAAAATGGCCCGTGCTAAGTTTTAAGGTAGCACTTAAGACAGAGTTTATAATGGATTAAAGTCTAACGGGAGAGCATAGGTCTAGGCTCAGAGAGCAGGATCAGCAAGCCCAGCCCTTCTACTCCGATCACCATGTGGCCGAGCGGCCTCTGGGTCTACAGTCTACAGGGAAAGTGAGTTGGAGAGGTCACCAAAGAGTAGATTAATGATTCCATTACTAAATAACTTTGGTTTAGCTTTTTGGAAATTAGTGTTCTTCTCTTTAAAAAACGACAGCTGGCCTTTGCTATAGACATTGCAGCCTCTGAGCTTTCTCTCTGAATCTGGAGTTATTTGGCGCACTGTGAGCCTATAAAATGTATGGAGGGGCTCTGCGGTTCATCACGGAACTTCCAGAAGCAGTCATTTGTTTTTTTCCATTGGTTGTGAAATTCCATAACTAAGGGATTAGTGGACCCTTTAATGCTCTCGGTCTTCCCAAAACCCTGAGAGAAATTCTTCCCAGACTCTGGAAGATGCCCCAGAATGAGCATTTCTTTTTAGTCTTGATGAAGCTTCACAAAAAGAAAGATAACTAGGGTCATGCATTACATAAATTGGACACTGCAAGAGAATCTCATTCAGCATGAAGAATGAGTTGGACGTGGGGACTCTGGGCAAGTCAAGGAAGGACCATGTGTTCTTCCTAGGAGCGGCACCCCCTTTAAAGGCCTTCAATCGGCAAACCAGTGACTCCTTCAGACATGCCATTCTGGCAGTACTGTTGTTTTGCATATCAGTTTTCAATGAAATTTCACACTCTGGGTGATACTGGATAAAATCCTGCTACTCAGGAATCTCACCATCTAGGTGAAGACATGGGGTGAAGAAAAAGGACATCTGGGGAAGCACACACAACTAGGTGTTTGTCCATGTGCTCTAACAGTGCTATCTGAGTGGAGAGACTGGTGACATTCCTGTGGTCTGGGGTCACCAGGGACAATTACTTGGACTTGAGTCAGACCTTGAAGATGGTGTCAGTTTCAGCTAGACCAAGAGGAAAAAATCACTTTCTGTGAAACACTGTGTGTCCCAAGGACCCCAGGGGGCTGCTTTTGTTCCCATTTTCTAGCCCCTCTACCCCAGGAAACATAGCACCATTGGGAGTTGCTATGATCAATGTCCCTCAGGGCCCTGCCAGAGCCATCTCAAAGCCTACTGAGTCAGTTCAGGAGAAGAAAGGGACACCGCTCAGCCCAGCTCTGCCTTTTCCTTCAGCACTGACCTGGACTACTCCCCACGAATCCAGAGTTCTCTGCTGCAGAGAAGTTGCTGACTTTCTGATAAGTCTTGAGATTATCACTAGCGTTATGAGGGGAAACGATTTTTCTTATTTATTCTGAGTAGGAATTAGACTTTCTAAGGTTTTTACCACTTCCTTATCCTATCACTTAGAGTTATATATATATACACGTATATATACATAGTGAAATCCCCCAAACTTCCTACGAGACTTTGCTTTCTTTGAAACCAGAAACATAGTAGAGAAAAGCAGGGAGCTAGAAAACCCCTCTTCCGCTCTGAATAATAGAGGATATATATATATATATATATATATTTTTTTTTTTTCCCCTGGACAATTTCCCCAAGGAAACAAAGAAAAGCAAGCAAACTGGGGACTGTGGGTCTGTAACATGGCAGGAGGGGGAATGGCTGAGTTGTCTGGCATTCTAAGGTTTGTAGATGCATCAAGTAAAGGGTTGTAGGTAAGGAGAGAATGGGAGAGAGCTCTGGGAGCAGGATGGGGGGTTTCTAAAGACTTGCAAGAATACGACTAAGGGCAGCAGAACTATTGCGGTGGGTGATAGGCTGGTCCAGCAGCTGTGCAACAGATAAATGTCTCTTCAGCATAGAAAGGAGACCAGGCACTATGCACATGAACCTCTACTGCTCCTTTAACTCCAAGTGGGCCTGGAGGGGTTTAAGTAACCCTTTCCTCCTCCTGGCCCTACTGCTATGCACCATACATGAAGGAGCGAAGGACCCCAGCTTCTGAGAGGCTGGGTCTAGGGAGGGGCTGAGCCTGATCTCAGACCAGTAGGGGGAGCAGGACATACAATGGTGGGGTGGGGTGGGATTTGGCAGCCCACAGCACAATCTCAGGAGCAATGTTGCCATCTTACCAGTGCCCTCCTGTGGCAGTTTTAAAATATGGCCCCCAATTCTGTGACATTTCTCCTATTAAGAGGGGGGGTCTTTGAGCCCTCACCTTGGTCTGGGTGGGTTTTGACTGTTTCCACCAACAGAATGTGGCAGAAGGGGAGTCACCTTTGAGGCTGGATCATCAAAACCTCCCACCTGGTTCTCTTGGAATGCTTATTCTCAGGACATTCCCTCTGGGGACAAAGCCTGGACAAAGTCCTGATATGAGAAGCCACACGGAGAGGCCATATGTGGATGCTGCAGGTGACAGACCTTGCTGACCTCAGCCTTTGGGTCATCCAAGTCCAGATGCCAGATGAGTGGATGGAGAAACCTCAGCAGGGACAGGCCATTTCCACTGGTTCCTGTCTGAGCTCCTGAGCCACAGAATCTGAGAGCATAATAAAATAGTCGTTGTGTGATGTCCCTGGTATGGGGACATTGGTCAGATGGTGATAGATAACCCACACACAATCCAGACATTTTGGTTACTTCACACCTAGGCCATGTGCCTTGTCTCCTTGTGAACGATGAGCTAGACCACTGCCATACTCACTTGAAGGGAAAAGGAGGGAGAAAGAAAATGCACTGTGCAGCCTGGGAGGAGATGGGGGCACTATGGAAACTAGGTGTTGCCTTGATAACTAGAAGAAGCTGATGAGTAGATTAGAAAAGAAAAGAAATGTTTAGGGGGAAAACACCCTCGTTATCTTCAGAAAAACACAGGAAGCCAAGGATAGAATGCATAAAAAGTAAATCCTATGACCCTGGCATTAAAATTGGAAACAAAATTCTCTACGAAACCCAGGCTAATTTTAGCCTTCTCTCTGCCATTGGACATCTGCATGCAAATATGAATGCAAGAGAATATTTCCGCACATGCACAGCCCTGAAGGTGTTTCCTCTACAAACCCTCCCCGAAGCTTGAATGGCTCGCTGATGATTAAGTCAGGGGAACATCCATGAGAAGCTGTAGCATGAAAGAGCAAAGGGCTCAGTGATGCAGGAACAATGGGGGTCTTCCTGGGGTTCCTCTCGCCCTGCCCCTCCTCCTGATGCTGCTCATTTTACCTCCTCAATGTCTCATCTCCATCTCTTCCTACCTTCACTGCCTCTCCCCTCTTCTACTCCTCTGGCCATGGAAAGAGTAACACAGAAGCCTGACCACATGGCTCAGCAACTTAGGATGCCTCCAGCCTCCCTTTCCAGCCAGTGCTTCATCCCCGGGCTGGTTCTGCAGAGGACTGTCCCCTGTGGCCTCCTGTCCTCTCCCTGCACAGTGGTCATCCGCCCAGGGAAAGCTCCCCGTCCACGTGCAGCCCATGCCAGGCCCCACACTCCCAGCAGCCAGTGTGTTTCCAGGGCACTGGCACAGGTGGTTGTGCCTCTGAGGTCACAGCTGTCCCCACTGATGCTCCGGGAACATGCTCTCAGGTCTGCCTGTCATCCCAGCCTGCACATCCAGCCCTCCCCCAGCAGGCAGTGCATATGCAGTCAGTGTTGGCTGAAGAAATGAATGATGAGCTTCAGCTTTGGTTCAAGTTGCCTGCATGTTTCCTCTTCCTGCTCATTCCTGGGTGTGTCCAGGGTCAGGCCGGTGTCTTGTTGGCCTTTGTGTGTTGTTTGCATGTTATGGGCCCTGCACAGGGTAAGTGTGCATTGATGCTATGGAGTGAGGCAGATGCAGTTCTGCCTGGCAGTTTGGGGATGTGTAGAAGGTCACATCTTGACCTTTGTCCTTCAGTTAGAGGGCCACCATCTGCAGGAAGTTTTCCCTAGCTTCCCAGGCTGGGAGAGATCACTTTCTGCTCCCTTGGGGCTTTGTAAAAAACTGCAGTATAATGCTGCTCCACACATCGAATTTTTTTTTATTAACATAATGTATTATTTGTTTCAGGGGTACAGGTCTGTGATTCCACAGTCTTACACAATTCACAGCGCTCACCATAGTACATACCCTCCCCAGTGTCCATCACCCAGCCACCCCACCCCTCCCACCCCCCTCCACTCCAGCAAACCTCAGTTTGTTTCCTGAGATTAAGAGTCTCTTATGGTTTGTCTCCCCCTCCGGTTTCATCTTGTTTCATTTTTCCCTCCCTTCCCCTGTGATCCTCTGTCTTGTTTCTTAAACTCATGTCAGTGAGATATGATAATTGTCTTTCTCTGATCGACTTATTTCACTTAGCATAATACTCTCTAGTTCCATCCACATTGTTGCAAATGGCAAGATTTCACGCATTGAATTTTAATGTAAGTTTATGTCTCATTTAACCTAAGCTGGGTGCATTTTAAGGGACCAGAATTGAGTTTGATCCATCATGTGCACAATAGCATGAGGTCGCTGGGAGGGATGGATAAACGCTTGTGGAATGAGGGATTAGATAAGGATATGAGAGGAGATGCTACGGGGTGGGAGCCAAAGCAGCCCAAACCCTGCCCAGCCTGCCTGACTGAGGCTTTCTCACCTGTTCATGTCCAGGCTCCTGCCTCAGTCACATTTGGGAGCTCATTTGAGCTCTGGGCTTTGAAGACATGATCTTTTGCTCCTAGGTATTGCACAGAGAGAAACTAACAAAATCTGGGAAAAGTTGGGTATTGGGGAGCCATCCAGATTGGCATGTGGGGTTGGTGTGTTTCAGGGGACACCATCTAACCTGGCCCACCTGCCTTTGGAAGGGAGGGAACAGGTGTGTCAGCAGAGCCCACACTTAACCTTCAGAGGAGTCCCCTACCCCACTCCCACCAGCACAGGTGTCCCAGTGCATTGTGGTTCCCCATCAGTGTGCACAGAGGTGGGAGGCAGATGGCAGGGAGGACACTGAGAAGGTGCCCCAGTGGGAGCTCAGCTCTTCCCCTTGTCAAATGACAGATGGAATTTCTATAACTTCCTCTTACCCAAGGAGTCTGAATCTTTCAGGATTAGAACCAATATTGATTTGCATTTGCCTTTGCCTTTGTGCCTTGGGTACAGATGCTAAAACATGAGTCTAATTGTGCTTGGGAAAGATTTGTCCAAAGGGAAAATAGATCCTGTGATTTTCAAAATTGATGTCTTTGGACTAAAATCATTGGGCTGCTTTCTGAGAGTGATGAAAGCTTGGGCTCTGGAGCCAGCCTGCCTGGGTTCAAATCCCAGCTCTGCCACTTAGCAGCTGTGTGACCTTGGGGGCAATTACTTAACCTCTCTATGCTTCAGCACTCTCATCTATAAAAAGTGACATAATAGTATCTAGCTGCTAGGCTTGTTTCAATGATGAGAACTGGACCCAATCACCATTATATAGAAGTTAGCTTTTACTTTTATTGCTTATTTTTATTTGATACAGAATTCAAATGATTTGGTATGAATAAAAGCAGGGGAGCACAACTTAGAGGAGGTTGAGAGGAAAGTAGTTTAATGATAAATCCAGGCAAAAAGCCTGTATATAAAATTAAACATGAAAAAAATGCCTGGCTAATAAAAACAGAGTACTGTTTCTGGCAGAAGCATTATTTTCCATTGTAAATACTATGGTTATTAAGTCCTTGTGTGATTTTTGGCATCTTTTCATCTTTTTGGAGGATATTTTCAATAATTTTGTTTTTGTTTGACTACCCTTACATGACTTCATAATGCTATTTGGGGGAAATTATGGGAGCCGAGAGGCCCTAATAGAGAATATTAAAAGCATAATCTCAGAGTGTTTTAACGATGTTGTCACTGGTGTTTTCAAAATGCTGTTTCTGGTGTGTTTTTGCTACATACACAGGTTGTGACGTTTTCGGAGAAATGTATCATATTTTATAATGTTATAAGGAAAGAGTCACAGACTTGGGTCCTATTACAAATATATTGACATCATAGTTTGTATTTTCTTTTTCTAATTTTATTTGCTGTCTTCAATGACAAAGAAGTTTCAGCACACACTGAGCCTATCTAATATATTTGGAACCACTTAGCATAACTGTGATATAAGCACAAGGCATTATTTCTATGCTTTTATTTAAGAGGCCTTTCTCTAGTATCTCTCTGGATGCTCTTGTCTGACTGTGGGAAGAATAAGGTTAACGTGTGAGACTGAAAATTCACCTCATTATAAAATTTGGCGATGTTTACCTGCTTTCAATAAAAAAGCTCAAATTAAACAGATACAGGATTCCAGATATCTAGACAATTGACATTATGTATGCAAAAGCAAACTTTTGTAACTGAATTAAATTGTTTTACTCATGTGTTTGGAACTGTGTGGACACATCCTTTGATTCACATCCTACCCATAAAGCAATTTTAAAGGGCAACGGGACCAGCAAAATTTATTCTCAAACAAGCACTATCCCGAAAGTTTTGTTCCAAATGCCATTGCATATCTATTTCTTACCAAGCTGTTCTTGTTCATTTACTTCAAAAGAAACATTTTAATTTGTTTCATTTTGTTTTTGGTTTGTTTTTGTTTTGTTTTGCTTTGATGGCTTTCTACTTGCCAGAAACAGTCTTCTAGTACCTTTTCTACCTAAATAAGAATAGTCTTAAACTATTGGGCAACATACACCTCATCCTGCCAACTTAGAGACCTTGCTTGGGATGTTGTCCAGGAGGTTATGGGAAGAAACTTGTTCTGAAGTTGATTTAACATCTCATGGTTTCCTTGTTATTATGTAACACTTAAAAAGAGCTGAGACCCTTGTGGTTCAGTCCCAGAGCGGTGTTGTGGTCACATGAACACAGTCCAGCTACCAGCAGTTATTTCAAAATAATCAAGTTCTTGTATTTCTCGGAGAAGAAGTGGAGTAGCAGGAGGATGAGGAGGAGGAAGGGAAGGATGAGCAGAAGCCACAGAGCTGCAAATGTTGCTTTGAATCCCCTTTGGTTCCTCAGGTTGTCTCAGGTTGGTTAGCTGTTTGAACACCCCTCTTTAACATCACCGCACTCCAGCCCCTCCAAAATGTCCTTTTCTTCCCAGAATGTTCATTTATCATTCCAGATTCAGAGTTAATAAAGTCACAAAGAATCTTCCTGGCATAAAAGCAACTTCTCAGAGGAGAGTGCTGAGGGGAGCATCTGAGAGCAGAGTGGGAAGAGGCAGACACCTCCTTCCTGAGCAGGTGGAGGGAGGGCTGGGATGGACGTTCGCTAATTTGAGAGAACATTCTGTTCTAGACACCTTTGAAAGTCTAGATTTCGCTTTTTCTCCTTCCAATGATGTTGTGCTTATTCACAACTGCAGAGAGCCCTTTCCAGCACATTAGAAGGGGCCCGGACTGCTTCCATGAGCATGCTTTCTTAGCAACGGGAAACCAGCACATCCCAGGAATACTCTTCAGGAACGTTCACTACTGCCTATCACTCATGTTTTTCCTCCTGGAGAGGCTTCCCCTCAATAATATTTATAGATGATCCTGACAGGCATTATAAAAGGAATTTCCCCGTTGCTTTCAGATTGTATAACTATAGGCTGATTACAGCTGCTGGGGAGTTCACCTTCTTTATGAGGAAGGAAAGGAGAGAAGAGAAAATATATACTAACTGTGATATCGCCGCCCCCCCCCCCCCCCCGAAACAAAATGCTGGGGCCTGGAAAAGCAGCGAGGGAGGAGAAGTGGCACACAGCCTGTATCAGAAAGCTGTGTTCAGTCAGGGGGTCTCTACTCGCCCCTCGGGGGTCGAAGCATTCACTGCTCTAGCGCAGCGTGTCTGGGTCCCCGTGCGGCTTCAGGACTTCCTGTCCAGGTGGCCTCTCTGAACACAAGGGAAGGCTTTTTGCAAACCAGTCTGGTAAACGGGAGCACTTTCCCCGTAAATCCGCACATTTGTTTCCTCAGTCTTTGCACCCAGCACACGTGAGATTTACAACATGTGTCGTGCATAGATCCCTGGATCTGGTTGCCTTTGGTGAAGGTCTCCTTCCCCAGAGCTCAGCTGACCTGTACCAAGCATGGATCTTCTTCTCTAGGTTCTATTTCATGTAATATAGTCCCGACAGCTAAGTAGCCTTAATGTTCATGTTTGTCAGATGAGCCAGTGGAGGCACAGAGAGATTTACATCCTTTGCCGAAGGTGACACAATTTGGAGTGGGATCCAAATCCAGGAGTCTGGCACCCAGGCCTGGACTCGGACCACTTGGCCCTGTCATAGTACAAAAAACCCAGGCCAGCCCGGGGCTGAGCCACAAGAAGACAACACTGTAGCCTGCAGTCTCCTGGGCAATTGGCATGATTGGCCACTGCCACAGTGGAACCATAGTGTTGTCTCTAAGAGGCTGCTTGAATGTGGCCCATCAAATGCATCTTCTTAGACTTCTTTTGCCAACCTATGCTTCTATGTGCCCATTCTGATTTCAGTAAGAATCTGGAAGCTCTCCATTACTCCAAGGAGAGGAAGGACTGAGCAAACCGCAGCTCTCATCTTGAAGCAGTGCCTGAGAGCTGCAGTGTGTCCCTGAGGCCGGCTCTGCCTTTAGGACTTTGGGACCAACCAGTAGCAGTGCCAGGGACTACAGATGAGGGTTCATTGCAAGTGAATGCTGTCGTTTGGGTGCATTTTCTAGTAAAACAACTAACGGCAAAAGAGTTCAACTGGTGATTTAAAAATTCACAAATACATGACTTTACCTTCTAACCAAAATATTCTTGCCATAAGGATACTGTTGATTCTATAAAATGTGGCAAATATGACCCACCTTGTAAGTTCTTTTCTGTTGTTGTTGTTGTTTTGGATTAGAATAAGTATATGTGAAGTGCTTAGTGCAGTCCCTGGCAGGGAGTAGATACTCAAAATAATAGCTACTGTCAAAAGTATATAATTTATCAGGCATGCATCCCCCCAACCCCCCTGCATTGTAAGCATCCTGTTGAGCAGTTGGTAGTTCCTCACTTGAAATAAATCATAAAGAATTTTGATTAATACAAACCATAATAAACTGGGGCACCTGCATGGCTCAGTCAGTTAAGCAGCTGCTTTCAGCTCAGGTCATGATCTCAGGATCCTGGGATTAAGGGCCTTTCCCCCCACCCCCCCTCTGCATTGGGCTCCTTGCTCAGCAGAGTCTGCTTCTCCTTCTCCCTCTGCCCTCTACCCCCCCCATGCCCTCTCTCTCAAATAAATAAATAAAATCTTAAAAACCAAACAAACCATAATAAACCTTAAAAGTTCAGAATTTAAGTTAAGGGTTGGTTTTCTTATATGTCTCACACAACTATCGCCTTTCACCAATTTCCACATCAAAGAAGGAAAACAAGGGTCTTCTTGCTTGGGTCCACAAGACTTTCCCCAGGTATGAGACCACTTCCTAACTCATCTCACACCTATTAGCTTCTAGATATTTTGCTGCTCCACTGTCTTCTCCCAACTTTCGCTATTTGTCCAGATACTGGAAGCTCAGCTGCATCCCAACCTGGGTCCCACTGGGAAAAGGTACTGTTTTCTTTCCACCCCAGAATTGCTTCCATTTTCCTTCCCTTTAAATCCTCCCAAAGGATTAAGAATTTACTCACTGAGTAATAGAATGTTCTTTCACATTGTCCTCAATTAAACCCTGGCCAATTATTCCTTAGAAGTGATCAGTTTTATCATCTAAGGACCAACCCATTAGAAACAGAATTCCTGGGGGTGTCTGGGTGGCTCAGTTGGTTAAGTGTCCAACCTTCGGTTTTGGCTCAGGTCATGATCTCATGGGTGGTGGGATCAAACCCCGAGTTGGTCTCTGTGCTCAGCGGGGAGTTGGCTTGAAGATTCTCTCCCTCTGCAACCCCCACTCTCTCTCTCTAAAATAAATAAATAAATCTTAAAAAAAAAAAAAAAAGAAACCACATTCCTGGAAATAGCCATTTGTATTTCAAATGCAAACCAGTGTTTGGAATGTGGTGTCAAATTGTTGCAATCAGGTCAGATCCCTCCTGCTATTGCCTGAGATAATATTTTTCCTAGTATTTGCCTAAGAATGAAAGACTTTCCAGTTAGTCATAGGAGTCAGACTTCCTCTCCATACTTTCTAACATAGGAAGGAAAAAAAGAAGGAAAGAAAGAAGGAAGAAAGGAAAAAGAGAAGAGGAAGGGAAGTGAAGGAAAATGAGAGAAGGAAGGAGGAAGGAAGGAAGAAAGGAAAAAAGGTGCTCTATGGCAAAACCCAGTAATGCGATTTCCATTTTTGGCAGTATGGCTGACTAGATATCTGGAAAGACCATACATAGAAATCATCTCTATTTAATGCATAGTTAAACACATCTGAAAAGAAGGGCCATCTTTAGTGGCCAGAAATGATGAGGAGGTTCAGAGCTGGAAAGTTGAGCAAACCTCATCTGGTTTTTGCCCTGGGGGCGGGGTGGAGGCAGGCAGTTAACCCCTATAAAGGGTAAGACCTGGAGGATGGCTTTTTCTAGATTTCACAATGGGATAAAAGAGAAATCCTGGGGTCTAATCAAGGTTCCAGGGCAATTAGCTCTGCATAAAAGAGAACTTCATTGGATAAACCTGGGAAATAGCCCTTCTCTTGAGCAGCACTCTTCAACCAAACTGTGAACTGTGCAGATGGAAGGGCTCCGTATTTGTACCTGTGTGTGGGTGTTGAACACTTGAATGTTACTAGGATGACTGAAGAACTAAGATGTACATTTTATTTAATTTTTATTACTTTAAATTTAACTTTAAGTCGCCACAAATTTAAATAGTTAGTGGCTACCATAGTGGACAGTTCAGCCATAGAGTCTACAGCAAGGGTGTGTAAATTCCAGCCTACACGCCAAGTCCAGCCTGCTACCTGATTTTCTAATGTTTTATTGGAACACAGTGTCGGAGAAGAAAAAACTCTACCCTCTTATATTCAGTGACTGGGTTTTGTGAATTAAATTGACAAAAGGCAGATTAACGGGAGAAAAGAGTTTATTACACATGCACAAGGGAGCTTCACAAGAAAGAAGTGAAAACCCAAAGAGCTGGTCAACCAGGGTGGGGGTGGGGCTATAGAACATTTTAGCAAAGAACAATAAATTGTGGAGAAATGACAAGGGAAAGGTGTTTGGGCTTTTAGGTGTGGCAAATTGGGGGAAGGTGGACAGATGGGGAAATTAATGGAAGATAAGTGTTAGTAAGGTTTGTTTATGCAGACTCAAGTTGGTGTCATCCCCAGTGATAAGAGTCATCAGCCCTTCCTGGTACAGGAGAGGGGAAAGGTGATGTCTTCACAAAGGGAAATTACTTCTGAGTGGAGTGGGGGAATAAAGGAAAAAAAAATCAATCCCTAGGTTCAGAAAGCTCAAGAAAACTGAGACAATATTAAAAAAATCCTCACTGGGAAACATCATAGGAAAAATCCAGAACCTCAAAGAAAAGGAAAGATCTTAAATGCTAAGAGATAGAGAACAAAATATTGCCCCCACATTTCATCAAATCTAAAAGGAACATTTTCTTTAACAATTTAAGGTATTTACATTCATAATCTATGAACAAGAAAACATTGTGTTATAGTTTAATTGGCAGGATTTTTTTCTTTCTTAATAGAAAATAGAAAAGTGGTTATATGTTGACTTTGATGAAATATGGTACCTCTAATGGAATGGCAACTAGATCTGGTTTCTCAGCTGCAAAAATCAGACAATAATAGCAGACCGTTCCTAGGAGCCAGGCACAGTCCTAGGTGGCTTTTAAACTGTCAACTAACTTAATCTTCACAAAATCTTATGAGGTAAGCTTTATTATTCTTTGGCCCATTTTATAGAAAAGGGGACCCAAAGCAGAGTCAAGATTCAGATTCAGGTAGAATGGCTTTAGATTCAGTGGTTTTAATTTTTTTTTTATTATTATGTTAATCCCCATACATTACATCATTAGTTTTAGATGTAGTGTTCCATGATTCATTGTTTGTGCATAACACCCAGTGCTCCATGCAGAATGTGCCCTCCTCAATACCCACCACCAGGCTAACCCATCCTCCCACCCCCCTCCCCTCTAGAACCCTGTTTGTTTTTCAGAGTCCATCGTCTCTCATGGTTTGTCTACCCCTCCGATTTCCCCCGCTTCATTCTTCCCCTCCCGCTACCTTCTTCTTCTTCTTTTTTTTTCTTAACATATATTGCATTATTTGTTTCAGAGGTACAGATCTGAGATTCAACAGTCTTGAACAATTCACAGTGCTTACCAGAGCACATACCCTCCCCAGTGTCTATCACCCAGTCACCCGATCCCTCCCACCCCACCCCCCACTCCAGCAACCCTCAGTTTGTTTCCTGAGATTAACAATTCCTCATATCAGTGAGGTCATATGATACATGTCTTTCTCTGTTTGACTTATTTCGCTTAGCTTAATACCCTCCAGTTCCATCCACATCGTTGCAAATGGCAAGATCTCATTCCTTTTGATGGCTGCATAATATTCCATTGTATATATATACCACATCTTCTTTAGCCATTCATCTGTCGATGGTCATTTTGGCTCTTTCCACAGTTTGGCTATTGTGGACATTGCTGCTATAAAACCATTTTGAGTCTATTTTTGTGTGTGGTGTAAGGAAATGGTCCAGTTTCATTCTTCTGCATGTGGCTATCCAATTTTCCCAACACCATTTGTTGAAGAGACTGTCTTTGTTCCATTGGACATTCTTTCCTGCTTTGTCAAAGATGAGTTGACCATAGAGTTGAGGGTCCATTTCTGGGTTCTCTATTCTGTTCCATTGATCTATGTGTCTGTTTTTGTGCTAGTACCATGCTGTCTTGATGATGACAGCTTTGTAATAGAGCTGGAAGTCCAGAATTGTGATGCCGCCGGCTTTGCTTTTCTTTTTCAACATTCCTCTGGCTATGCGGGGTCTTTTCTGGTTCCATACAAATTTTAGGATTATTTGTTCCATTTCTTTGAAAAAAGTGGATGGTATTTTGATGGGGATTGTATTGAATGTGTAGATTGCTCTAGGTAGCATTGACATCTTCACAATATTTGTTCTTCCAATGCATGAGCATGGAACGTTTTTCCATTTCTTTGTGTCTTCCTCAATTTCTTTCATGAGTATTTTATAGTTTTCTGAGTACAGATCCTTTGTCTCTTTGGTTAGATTTATTCCTAGGTATCTTATGGTTTTGGGTGCAATTGTAAATGGGATCAACTCCTTCATTTCTCTTTCTTCTGTCTTGTTGTTGGTGTATAGGAATGCCACTGACTTCGTGCATTGATTTTATATCCTGCCACTTTACTGATCTCCGGTATGAGTTCTAGCAGTTTTGGGGTGGAGTCTTTTGGATTTTCCACATAAAGTATCATATCATCTGCAAAGAGTGAGAGTTTGACTTCTTCTTTGCCGATTTGGATGCCTTTGATTTCTTTTTGTTGTCTGATTGCTGTGGCTAGGACTTCCAATACTATGTTGAATAGCAGTGGTGATAGTGGACATCCCTGCTGCATTCCTGACCTTAGGGGGAAAGCTCTCAGTTTTTCCCCATTGAGAATGATATTCGCTGTAGGTTTTTCATAGATGGCTTTTATGATATTGAGGTATGTACCCTCTATGCCTATACTCTGAAGAGTTTTGATCAAGAAAGGATGCTGTACTTTGTCAAAAGCTTTTTCTGCATCTATTGAGAGGATCATATGATTCTTGTTCTTTCTTTTGTTAATGTATTGTATCACGTTGATTGATTTGCGGATGTTGAACCAACCTTGCAGCCCAGGGATAAATCCCACTTGGTCAGGGTGAATAATCCTTTTAATGTACTGTTGGATCCTATTGGCTAGTATTTTGGTGAGAATTTTTGCATCCATGTTCATCAGGGATATTGGTCTGTAATTCTCCTTTTTGATGGGGTCTTTGTCTGGTTTGGGGATCAAGGTAATGCTGGCCTCATAAAATGAGTTTGGAAGTTTTCCTTCCATTTCGATTTTTTGGAACAGTTTCAGAAGAATAGGTATTAATTCTTCTTGAAATGTTTGGTAGAATTCCCCTGGGAAGCCATCTGGCCCTGGGCTTTTGTTTTTTGGGAGATTTTTGATGACTGCTTCAATTTCCTTAGTGGTTATAGGTCTGTTCAGGTTTTCTATTTCATCCTGGTTCAGTTTTGGTAGTTGATACATCTCTAGGAATGCTTCCATTTCTTCCAGGTTATCTAATTTGCTGGCATAGAGTTGCTCATAATATGTTCTTATAATTGTTTGTATTTCTTTGGTGTTGGTTGTGATCTCTCCTCTTTCATTCATGATTTTGTTGATTTGGGTCATTTCTCTTCTCTTTTTGATAAGTCTGGCCAGGGGTTTATCAATCTTGTTAATTCTTTCAAAGAACCAGCTCCTAGTTTCGTTGATCTGTTCTACTGTTCTTTTGGTTTCTATTTCATTGATTTCTGCTCTGATCTTTATTATTTCTCTTCTCCTGCTGGGTTTAGGCTTTACTTGCTGTTCTTTCTCCAGCTCCTTTAGGTGTAGGGTTAGGTTGTGTACTTGAGACCTTTCTTGCTTCTTGAGAAAGGCTTGTATTGCTATATACTTTCCTCTTAGGACTGCCTTTGCTGCATCCCAAAGATTTTGAATAGTTGTGTTTTCATTTTCATTGGTTTCCATGTATTTTTTTAATTCTTCTTTAATTTCCTGGTTGACCCATTCATTCTTCAGTAGGATGCTCTTTAGCCTCCATGTATTTGAGTTCTTTCCGACTTTCCTCTTGTGATTGAGTTCTAGTTTCAAAGCATTGTGGTCTGAAAATAGGCAGGGAATGATTCCAATCTTTTGGTACCGGTTGAGACCTGATTTATGACCTAGGATGTGATCTATTCTGGAGAATGTTCCATGGGCACTAGAGAAGAATGTGTATTCCGTTGCTTTGGGGTGGAATGTTCTGAATATGTCTGTAAAGTCCATTTGGCCCAGTGTGTCATTTAAAGTCTTTATTTCCTTGTTGATCTTTTGCTTAGACGATCTGTCCATTTCATTGAGGGGGGTGTTAAAGTCCCCCACTATTATTGTATTGTTGTCGATGTGTTTCTTTGCTTTTGTTATTAATTGCCTTATATAATTGGCTGCTCCCATGTTAAGGGCATAGATATTTACAATTGTTAGATCTTCTTGTTGGATAGATCCTTTAAGTATGATATAGTGTCCTTCCTCATCTCTTATTACAGTCTTTGGTTTAAAATCTAATTTGTCTGATATAAGGATTGCCACCCCAGCTTTCTTTTGGTGTCCATTAGCATGGTAAATGGTTTTCCACCCCCTCACTTTCAATCTGGGGGTGTCTTTGGTTCTAAAATGAGTCTCTTGCAGACAGCATATCGATGGGTCTTGTTTTTTAATCCAGTCTGATAGCCTGTGTCTTTTGATTGGGGCATTGAGCCCATTTACATTCAAGGTAACTATTGAAAGATAGGAATTTAGTGCCATTGTATTGCCTGTAAGGTGACTGTTACCGTATATTGTCTGTGTTCCTTTCTGGTCTATGTTGCTTTTAGGCTCTCTCTTTGCTTAGAGGACCCCTTTCAAGATTTCCTGTAGGGCTGGTTTTGTGTTTGCAAATTCCTTTAGTTTTTGTTTGTCCTGGAAGCTTTTTATCTCTCCTTCAATTTTCAATGACAGACTAGCTGGATAGAGTATTCTTGGCTGCATATTTTTCTCATTTAGTGCTCTGAATATATCCTGCCAGTCCTTTCTGGCCTGCCAGGTCTCTGTGGATAGGTCTGTTGCCAATCTAGTGTTTCTACCCTTGTAGGTTACATATCTCTTCTCCCGAGCTGCTTTCAGGATTTTCTCTTTGTCTATGAGACTCGTAAGTTTTACTATTAGATGTCGGGGTGTTGACCTGTTTTTATTGATTTTGAGAGGGGTTCTCTGTGCTTCCTGGATTTTCATGCCTGTTTCCTTTCCCAAATTAGGGAAGTTCTCTGCTATAATTTGCTCCATTATACCTTCTGCCCCTCTCTCTTTCTTCTTCTTCTGGGATCCCAATTATTCTAATGTTGTTTCGTCTTATGGTATCGCTTATCTCTCGAATTCTGCCCTCATGATCCAGTAGTTGTTTATCTCTCTTTTTCTCAGCTTCTTTATTTTCCATCATTTCATCTTCTATATTACTGATTCTCTCTTCTGCCTCATTTATTCTAGCAGTTAGTGCCCCCATTTTTGATTGCACCTCATTAATAGCCTTTTTGATTTCTACTTGGTTGGATTTTAGTTCTTTTACTTCTCCAGAAAGGGTTTCTCTAATAACTTCCATATTTTTTTCAAGCCCTGCTAGTATCTTTAAAGTGATGATTCTGAACTCTAGATCTGACATTGTACTAATGTCCGTATTGAGTAGGTCCCTGGCAGTCGGTACTACCTCTTGTTCTTTTTGTTGAGGTGATTTTTTCCGTCTTGTCATTTTGTGCAGAGTAGAATAGATTAATGAGAGAACAAAATGCTAGCAGAGTAACCACGTCCCCAGAAAATATACTCTAAACAAATCAGAAAAGACCTGAAGCAGTGGGAAAAGAAAGGGAAAGAGAGAAAAAAGAAAAAGAAAAAAAAGAAAAAGATAAAGATAAAAACAAAAACAAAGAAAACAAAACAAAACAACAACAACAAAAAAACCAGAATGTGATCAAATATGATCAGGCTGGTATATAGATCAGTGCCACACACTAGATTTGGGGTGTATTTTGGTCTTTTAGAAGAAAGTGCCTCCCAAAATTTTAAAGAAAGAAAAACTTATATATGTACAAAAATAAGGGTTGATATGATGAAGGGATGGAATATGACTGTAAAGATGGAAATTATAAAAAATTTTATAAAAGGAATTGATAAGAAGTTGTTTGAAAAAAGAAAGAAGAGGATTTAAAAAAAGAAAAAAAAAGGGAGAGGATGTGATCAGGCAGGGGAATAGAAAACACCATATACTAGAGATTTAGGGTATATTTTAATCTGTTAGAAGAAACTATCTCAAAATTTTAAAGAGAGAACAACTTATATATATAAGCCAAAATTACGGGTAACTACTATGAAGGGATAGAATATGACTCTAAAAATGAAAAATAAAAAATTTTTTTTAAAAAAAGGGATTGATAAGATGTTGGTTGAAAAAGGGAAAAAGAAAAATTCAAAAAAAAAAAAAGAAAAAAAGACAGTTAAAAAAAAATTAACTTTGAAAGACTAAAGAATCATGGTAAAAAAGCCATGAATTCTATGTGCAGTATTCCCCTAGCGCTGGAGTTCTGCCGTTCTCATTGATTGGTAAACTTGGTCTTGGCTGGCTGTTCTCGCTGATCTTCTGGGGAGGGGCCTGTTGCTGTGGTTTCCAAATGTCTTTGCCGGAGGCAGAATTGCCCCGCCCTTGCCCCCTCCCGGCTAAGTAATCTGCTCGGGTTTGCTCTCCGGGGCTTTTGTTCCCTGCGAGCTTTCCGTACAGCTTTGGAGGCGGAGAGTGAAAATGGCGGCCTCCCAATCTCTGCCCCGGAGGAGCCGAGAACTCCGGGCCCTGCTTCTCAGTGCGTCCCCAGAGAAAAGCCGTCAGTCACTCCTGTCTCCCCGATCTCCGGTTGCACTCCGTGCTCACCCGGCCTGTGACCGCGCGTTTCTATCTCTGGCACCCGACCCCGGGTGGAGTCTCCAAACCCAGCAGATCCCTGCGGTGCACTCCTGCGCCGCTCCTCCCAGGGGAGGAAGGTGAGTCTCCCCGGATCTGCCGCTTGTTGGGTCCCTGCTGGAGGAGCAGTGGCCCGACTGTGCCGCGGATCACGGTTTAGGGCCACCCCGAGCTGAGAGCCCGCGCCTGGGCTCCGCCTCTGCAGCCGGCTTCCCCGCTCCGATACCTGGGAGCTCTGCCGCCCTCAGGCACCCCCGGTCTTTCTGTGACCCCGAGGGTCCTGAGACCACACTGTCCCGGAGGGTTCCACCCCCCGCTTAGCCACCAGAGTGACGTCCCTCAGCAGAGCAGACCTTTTTTTTTTTTTTAAAGATTTTATTTATTTATTTGAGAGAGAGAGAGCACATGAGAGGGGGGAGGGTCAGAGGGAGAAGCAGACTCCCTGCCGAGCAGGGAGCCCGATGCGGGACTCGATCCCGGGACTCCAGGATCATGACCTGAGCCGAAGGCAGTCGCTTAACCAACTGAGCCACCCAGGCGCCCAGCAGAGCAGACTTCTAAAAGTTCCGATTTTGTGCTCCGCGGCTCTATCACTTGCCAGAAGCGGCTGACGGAGGCCCCTCCCCCGCCGTCTATCCTCCCGAATATCGCCTCGGATTCACTTCTCCGCACGTCCTACCTTCCAGAAAGTGGTCGCTTTTCTGATGAGAGAGTTGTTGCTCTTCTTTTCTTCGATCTCCTGTTGCGTTTGTAGGTGTTCAGAATGGTTTGATCCCTATCCAGCTGAATTCCTGAGAGGAGACAAAATCCAGGTCTCCTACTCCTCCGCCATCTTGCTCCGCCCCCCCTCCCGGTTTTTAATTTTTTTATTCTAGTATAGCTGAGACACGATGTTACATTAGTTTCAGGTTTACAACATGATGATCCAACTTCTCTCTCTGTTATGCTATGCTCACCAAGAGTGTAGCTACTGTCTGTCACCATATGATGCATTACAGTATGGACTATATTCCTTATGTTGTGCCTTTTATTTCAGTGACTTATTTATTCCATAAACGGAAACCTGTATCTCCCACCTGCCTTCCCTCTGGCAACCATCAGTTTGTTGTCTGTATTTATAGGTCTGATTCTGCTTTTCTTGTTTGTTTATTCAATTGTGTTGGTTTTCTGATTCTACATATAAGTGAAATCATATGGTATTTGTGTTTCTCAGTCTGGATTATTTTACTTAGCATAATACCCTCCAGGTCCATCCATGTTGTCAGAATGGCAAAAAAAAAAAGAAAAAAACAAACCTCATTCTTTTTAGGGGTGTGTAATATTCCATTGTGTATATACCACATCTTCCTTATCCATTCATCTATTGACAGACACTTAGGTTGCTTTCATATCTTAGCTATTGTAAATAATGCTAACATAAACATAGGGGTGCATATATCTTTTCAAATTAGTGTTTTCATTTTCTTTGGGTAGAGTCAGTGGTCTTATTTATTTATTTATTTATTTATTTATTTATTTATTTATTTATTTGACAGAGAGAGAGAGACAGCGGGAGAGGGAACACAAGAAGGGGGAATTGGAGAGAGAGAAGCAGGCTCCCTGCCGAGCAGGGAGCCCGATGTGGGGCTTGATCCCAGGACCCTGGGATCATGACCTGAGCCGAAGGCTGTCGCTCAACCAACTGAGCCACCCAGGCGCCCCTAGAGTCAGTGGTCTTAACAGCTATATGGTAATGTTTCAGTGAGAAAGGGGAGATAGTAAGATCAAAGGACTGAGATAAAATTGCATACCCAGTGGAGTTACTTTTTAAGAATGAGGAAAGGCAAATGGAACACCGCTAAGGAAACTTCTAGAAGATACACTTTAGGAAGACGGAAAATGATCTCATAAGGAAGGTCTCTGATGCAAGAAGAAATGGAGAACAAAGAAAACAGTAAAAATGAGAGAAAATGTACATAAACACAAGCTCTATTAATAATGCCCAATTGGTAGTATTTAAAAGAGAACAAAATAAAACTAAAATACTGTCAAATAAGAGCATATAAGCTGGGAATGGAGTGAGCAGATTTAAAATACTCTGAAGTCCTTTAATTATTTGGGAGAAATATAAAAGTGCTGGTATAACCTAAACTGTTTTCAGTTATAGTTATCTGTAAAAACTTAAAGAATAACCATTTGAAAATATGGAGATGAAATATAGAATTTCCAAGTCAGTATATGGAAAAATGAAATGAGAAATGAAAAACAAAACCCAAAACCTCTACTAGTCCAAAAGAAGGAAAATAAAGGAAAAAAATAGAAAAAGAAAGCCAAATAAAAAGCACAAACATAATATGGCAGAAATAAGTAAAAATATCCATAATCACGATAAATGTAAATGATGTTTTCTGTTTATTTAAAAATGCATATTAGGGGTGCCTGGGTGGCTCAGTCGTTAAGTGTCTGCCTTTGGCTCAGGTCATGATCCCAGGATCCTGGGATTGAGCCCCACATCGGGCTCCCTGCTCAGCGGGGAGCCTGCTTCTCCCTCTCACACTCCCCCTGCTTGTGTTCCCTCTCTCGCTCTGTTTCTCTCTGTCAAATAAATAAATAAAATCTTAAAAAAAAAATGCATATTAGACTGAAAAAAACAAAATCGAGCCATAAAATGTTTATGAGACCCACCTAAAACATAAGAACACTGAAAGTTTGAAAAACAAGGGTGAAAAACTATACCAGGTATATGCTAACTAAAGGAGACCTGGTAACATTACAGTAGTACCAGAAGAAAGATTTTTAAAAAAAATTTTTTTATTGTTATATTAATCCCCATACATTACATCATTAGTTTTAGATGTAGTGTTCCATGATTCCTTGTTTGTGCATAACACCCAGTGCTCCATGCAGAACGTGCCCTCTTTAATACCCATCACTAGGCTAACCCATCCTCCCACCCTCCTCCCCTCTAGAACCCTGTTTGTTTTTCAGAGTCCATCGTCTCTCATGGTTTGTCTACCCCTCCGATTTCCCCCGCTTCATTCTTCCCCTCCCGCTACCTTCTTCTTCTTCTTTTTTTTTTCTTAACATATATTGCATTATTTGTTTCAGAGGTACAGATCTGAGATTCAACAGTCTTGCACAAATCACAGTGCTTACCAGAGCACATACCCTCCCCAGTGTCTATCACCCAGTCACCCCATCCCTCCCACCCCACCCCCCACTCCAGCAACCCTCAGTTTGTTTCCTGAGATTAACAATTCCTCATATCAGTGAGGTCATATGATACATGTCTTTCTCTGTTTGACTTATTTCGCTTAGCTTAATACCCTCCAGTTCCATCGACATCGTTGCAAATGGCAAGATCTCATTCCTTTTGATGGCTGCATAATATTCCATTGTATATATATACCACATCTTCTTTAGCCATTCATCTGTCGATGGACATCTTGGCTCTTTCCAGAGTTTGGCTATTGTAGACATTGCTGCTATAAACATCGGGGTGCACGTACCCTTTCTGATCCCTACTTTTGTATCTTTGGGGTAAATAACCAGTAGTGCAATTGCTCGGTCATATGGTAGCTCTATTTTCAACTTTTTGAGGAACCTCCATACTGTTTTCCAGAGTGGCTGCACCAGGTTGCATTCCCACCAACAGCGTAGGAGGGTTCCCCTTTCTCTGCATCCCCGCCAACATTTGTCCTTTCCTGACTTGTTCATTTTAGCCATTCTGACTGGTGTGAGGTGGTATCTCATTGAGGTTTTGATTTGGATTTCCCTGATGCCAAGTGATGTTGAGCACTTTTTCATGTGTCTCTTGGCCATTTGGATGTCTTCTTTGGAAAAATGTCTGTTCATGTCTTCTGCCCATTTCTTGATTGGATTCTTTGTTCTTTGGGTGTTGAGTTTGATGAGTTCTTTATAGATTTTGGATACTAGCCCTTTATCTGATATGTCATTTGCAAATATCTTCTCCCATTCTGTCGGTTGTCTTTTGGTTTTGTTGACTGTTTCTTTTGCTGTGCCAAAGCTTTTTATTTTTTTTATTATTTTTTTATTTTATTTAAAAAAATTTTTTTTTAATTTTTTTTAAAGATTTTATTTATTTATTTGAGAGAGAGAATGAGAGAGAGAGAGCAGGAAAGGGGGGAGGGTCAGAGGGAGAAGCAGACTCCCTGCCGAGCAGGGAGCCCGATGTGGGACTTGATCCTGGGACTCCAGGATCATAACCTGAGCCATAGGCAGTCGCTTAACCAACTGAGCCACCCAGGCACCCGCAAAAGTTTTTTATCTTGATGAAGTCCCAATAGTTCATTTTTGCCCTTGCTTCCCTTGTCTTTGGCGATGTTTCTAGGAAGAAGTTGCTTCGGCTGAGTTCGAAGAGGTTGCTGCCTGTGTTCTCCTTTAGGATTTTGATGGACTCCTGTCTCACATTGAGGTCTTTTAACCATTTTGAGTCTATTTTTGTGTGTGGTGTAAGGAAATGGTCCAGTTTCATTCTTCTGCATGTGGCTATCCAGTTTTCCCAACACCATTTGTTGAAGAGACTGTCTTTGTTCCATTGGACATTCTTTCCTGCTTTGTCAAAGATGAGTTGACCATAGAGTTGAGGGTCCATTCCTCTCTATTCTGTTCCATTGATCTATATGTCTGTTTTTGTGCCAGTACCATACTGTCTTGGTGATGACAGCAGAAGAAAGATTTTAAGGAAAAATGCATTACTGGAGAAACAGAAGATGACTATTGATAAAATATTCCATTTCTAGGAAGATATATTAAACCTGGGTTTACCTAATAAATCATTATTATACAGATAAGATTCTGAGTCCACAGTGTAATTAAATAAGAAATCAAACCTCAAAAGATATTTAATAAAATCATCATCTGTTTGGTAGTTTAAAAACATACCTTTAAATAAGTCATGGGACAAAGATGAAATTGTAATGGAAATTCTTTAGGACTGAAAAATAAGATACTACATATCAAAACTTGTGTGTTATAGCTAAACTAATATTTAGAGAGAAATTTATAGCTTTAAATGTTTACATTAAAATGAGAAGGGTAAAAACACAGACTTTTTAGCCAATAGAAGAAAATAAATACTAAAGAGTAGAAATTAATGGAGTAAAAACCAAAGATATAATAGACCAGATGAGCAGCATTAGGTTTATTTTTTTGAAAAGTTTTAAAAAATGGCAAAGTTCTGGTAAGACAGAATAAGAAAAGAGAGAAGGCATTAAAAAAATCAACCAGGTATGAAAGAGGACATAATCACAAATAGAACCAAGATATAAAGACATTAAAATGGAATATAATGAACACTTTATGATAATATATCTGAAATCGGATGAAGTGGAAATATTTACAGAAAATATAAGTGACCAAAACTGATGCAAGATGAAATAGAAAACCTGAATCAATCTGTTCATAAAAGACATGAATTCTTAGTTAAAAAAAATTCACCCTTAAAGAAAATACTAGGCCTAGTTAATTTTATGAGGAGTTTGACTGAATGCTCAAGGAACTGGGAATTCTAATCCTATATAAAGACTTTGAAATGTTCACAAGAAAACTATAAAAGTAATTAAGATGAATAAAAATTGGAATGGAAGAATTATAAATATGGTAATTGGCAGTTATACTATTGTCTATATGTTAAAATCCCACAGAATATACAGTGAAATTAGGAGAATTAGGAAAGCCTAGTAAGGATACTGGGTAAAATCCATGTACAAAAGTTGTTTGCATTTCTGTACACCAAAAATAACATTAGAAATTGATTAAAATAATAAATTTGAAATTTACCAGCATAGTGGTTAATAGCATGAACTCAGGTTCAGATTCTCTCTCCATCATTTCTAGTTCAAGTTATTTAACCTCTCAGTGCCCCATCTCTTTATCTGTAAAATAGGATAATGGGATAATAATTATACCTACCTGATATGTTTGTTAGAGGAGTAAACCAGTTAATGCTTAGAACATTATTATATCATAGTAATTTGTATGTAACTTTAATGTGAAAGGCAAGATTTAAAAATTTTTAGAAGAACATATATATGATTTCCACAGTTTGGAAAGATTTTTCACACAAGACGTAAAAAGCACACACCAGAAGCAGAAAGATTAATAAAGTCAACCACATTAAAATTAAGAACTTATATTCATCAAAAGGTACCATGAAGAAAGTGAATAGACAAACCAAAGAGAAAAGATATTCCCAATAGATATAACCACAAAGGGTTAGTATTTAATATATATAAATAAAACTACAAACCAAGAAGAAGACAAAGAACCCAACAGGAAAATAACTGAAGATATATTTTGTACAAGAAGAAATACCAAAACTCATTGAACATATGGAAAATGCTCAACCTCATTAGCTATCAGGGAAATGCAAATTAAAACCACAACATAAAATTTTAAATCCCCCAACTTGGCAAAAATGGAAAGTATGACCACACCAGCTGTTGGTACAGTAGGAACTCTTAAGCATTGCTGGTTGGGGGTATAACATAATCATTTTGGAAAAAAATATGGCATAACCTATTAAAGCTGAAGATATGATTACCTACCTAATCATTGGACTTGCTGTTAACTTTTCAATCATATTTTTTCTAATTAATAATATGAAGTATTCAAAGATCTGTGTGTGTCTGTATTTGGCTGACCATATGTCTGTCTGTCTATCTATCTGGCTGGCCACATACTAATACTTTTTTTTTAAACCAATATTTCTGTTAATACTGATAACATTTTCCTAGGAAAACTTTTTGATTTTACCTAAGTTTTTCTCATTTATTTACCAGATAATTGAATATTCTCTAATAATTGCTTTAATGTTCTTTGTGTTTGGAATAAGTTTTCCTTTCTCATTTCCAATTTGGAGATTTTTTCCCCCTCATATTGTTATTAAGTGATTCATTCAATAAATATATATTGAATGCTTAGCATACTATGATTGTAGATGTTGGGAATTCTGTGAAATTTATTGTCTAGTGGGAGGAGATGGACAATAACCAGGTAAACATAAATTATGTAATTTCAAACCCTGATCAGTATCAATAAATAAACCTAAGTGGGGCAAGAGCATAGCAAATGAAGTGGAAGGGAAGCTATTTTTTTTTTTTTAAATTGAAGTATAATTGACATATAACATTATATTAGTTTCAGGTGTATAATGATTTGGTATTTGTATATCTTTGGATTTTTTTTTTTTTAATTTTTTTTTATTCTTATGTTAATCCCCTTACATTACAACATTAGTTTTAGATGAAGTGTTCCATGATTCATTGTTTGTGCACAACACCCAGTGCTCCATGCAGAATGTGCCCTCCTAAATACCCACCACCAGGCTAACCCATCCTCCCACCCCCCTCCCCTCTAGAACCCTGTTTGTTTTTCAGAGTCCATCATCTCTCATGGTTCGTCTACCCCTCCGATTTCCCCCACTTCATTCTTCCCCTCCCGCTACCTTCTTCTTCTTCTTCTTTTTTTTTTTTTCTTAACATATATTGCATTATTTGTTTCAGAGGTACAGATCTGAGATTCAACAGTCTTGCACAATTCACAGCGCTTACCAGAGCACATACACTCCCCATTGTCTATCACCCAGTCCCCCCATCCCTCCCATCCCACCCCCCACTCCAACAACACTCAGTTTGTTTCCTGCGATTAAGAATTCCTCATATCAGTGAGATCATATGATACATGTCTTTCTCTGTTTGACTTATTTCACTCAACATAATACCCTCCAGTTCCATCCACGTCGGTGCAAATGGCAAGATCTCATTCCTTTTGATGGCTGCATAATATTCCATTGTATATATATACCACATCTTCTTTATCCATTCATCTGTCGATGGACATCTTGGCTCTTTCCACAGTTTGGCTATTGTGGACATTGCTGCTATAAACATCGGGGTGCACGTACCCCTTCGGATCCCTACTTTTGTATCTTTGGGGTAAATACCCAGTAGTGCAATTGCTGGATCATATGGTAGCTCTATTTTCAACTTTTTGAGGAACCTCCATACAGTTTTCCAGAGTGGCTGCACCAGTTTGCATTCCCACCAACAGTGTAGGAGGGTTCCCCTTTCTCCGCATCCCCGCCAACATCTGTCGTTTCCTGACTTGTTAATTTTAGCCATTCTGACTGGTGTGAGGTGATATCTCATTGAGGTTTTGATTTGGATTTCCCTGATGCCGAGCGATATTGAGCACTTTTTCATGTGTCTGGTGGCCATTTGGATGTCTTCTTTGGAAAAATGTCTGTTCATGTCTTCTGCCCATTTCTTAATTGGATTCTTTGTTCTTTGGGTGTTGAGTTTGATGAGTTCTTTATAGATTTTGGATACTAGCCCTTTATCTGATATGTCATTTGCAAATATCTTCTCCCATTCTGTCGGTTGTCTTTTGGTTTTGTTGACTGTTTCCTTTGCTTTGCAAAAGCTTTTTATCTTGATGAAGTCCCAATAGTTCATTTTTGCCCTTGCTTCCCTTGCCTTTGGCGATGTTTCTAGGAAGAAGTTGCTTCGGCTGAGGTCAAAGAGGTTGTTGCCTGTGTTCTCCTTTAGGATTTTGATGGACTCCTGTCTCACATTGAGGTCTTTCAACCATTTGGAGTCTATTTTTGTGTGTGGTGTAAGGAAGTGGTCCAGTTTCATTCTTCTGCATGTGTCTATCCAATTTTCCCAACACCATTTGTTGAAGAGACTGTCTTTGTTCCATTGGACATTCTTTCCTGCTTTGTCGAAGATTAGTTGACCATAGAGTTGAGGGTCCATTTCTGGGCTCTCTATTCTGATCCATTGATCTATGTGTCTGTTTTTGTGCCAGTACCATGCTGTCTTGATGATGACAGCTTTGTAATAGAGCTTGAAGTCCGGAATTGTGATGCCACCGGCTTTGCTTTTCTTTTTCAATATTCCTCTGGCTATGCGGGGTCTTTTCTGGTTCCATACAAATTTTAGGATTATTTGTTCCATTTCTTTGAAAAAAGTGGATGGTATTTTGATGGGGATTGCATTGAATGTGTAGATTGCTCTAGGTAGCATTGACATCTTCACAATATTTGTTCTTCCAATCCATGAGCATGGAACGTTTTTCCATTTCTTTGTGTCTTCCTCAATTTCTTTCATGAGTATTTTATAGTTTTCTGAGTACAGATCCTTTGTCTCTTTGGTTAGATTTATTCCTAGGTATCTTATGGTTTTGGGTGCAATTGTAAATGGGATCGACTCCTTTATTTCTCTTTCTTCTGTCTTGTTGTTGGTGTATAGGAATGCCACTGACTTCTGTGCATTGATTTTATATCCTGCCACTTTACTGAATTCCTGTATGAGTTCTAGCAGTTTTGGGGTGGAGTCTTTTGGGTTTTCCACATAAAGTATCATATCATCTGCAAAGAGTGAGAGTTTGACTTCTTCTTTGCCAATTTGGATGCCTTTGATTTCTTTTTGTTGTCTGATTGCTGTGGCTAGGACTTCCAATACTATGTTGAATAGCAGTGGTGATAGTGGACATCCCTGCCGCGTTCCTGACCTTAGGGGGAAAGCTCTCAGTTTTTCCCCATTGAGAATAATATTTGCTGTAGGTTTTTCATAGATGGCTTTTATGATATTGAGGTATGTACCCTCTATCCCTATACTCTGAAGAGTTTTAATCAAGAAAGGATGCTGTACTTTGTCAAAAGCTTTTTCTGCATCTATTGAGAGGATCATATGATTCTTGTTCTTTCCTTTGTTAATGTACTGTATCACATTGATTGATTTGCGGATGTTGAACCAACCTTGCAGCCCAGGGATAAATCCCACTTGGTCATGGTGAATAATCCTTTTAATGTACTGTTGGATCCTATTGGCTAGTATTTTGGTGAGAATTTTTGCATCCATGTTCATCAGGGATATTGGTCTGTAATTCTCCTTTTTGATGGGGTCTTTGTCTGGTTTGGGGATCAAGGTAATGCTGGCCTCATAAAATGAGTTTGGAAGTTTTCCTTCCATTTCGATTTTTTGGAACAGTTTCAGAAGAATAGGTATTAATTCTTCTTGAAATGTTTGGTAGAATTCCCCTGGGAAGCCATCTGGCCCTGGGCTTTTGTTTTTTGGGAGATTTTTGATGACTGCTTCAATTTCCTTAGTGGTTATAGGTCTGTTCAGGTTTTCTATTTCATCCTGGTTCAGTTTTGGTAGTTGATACATCTCTAGGAATGCATCCATCTCTTCCAGGTTATCTAATTTGCTGGCATAGAGTTGCTCATAATATGTTCTTATAATTGTTTGTATTTCTTTGGTGTTGGTTGTGATCTCTCCTCTTTCATTCATGATTTTGTTGATTTGGGTCATTTCTCTTCTCTTTTTGATAAGTCTGGCCAGGGGTTTATCAATCTTGTTAATTCTTTCAAAGAACCAGCTCCTAGTTTCGTTGATCTGTTCTACTGTTCTTTTAGTTTCTATTTCATTGATTTCTGCTCTGATCTTTATGATTTCTCTTCTCCTGCTGGGTTTAGGCTTTATTTGCTGTTCTTTCTCCAGCTCCTTTAGGTGTAGGGTTAGGTTGTGTACTTGAGACCTTTCTTGTTTCTTGAGAAAGGCTTGTATTGCGATATACTTTCCTCTTAGGACTGCCTTTGCTGCATCCCAAAGATTTTGAACAGTTGTGTTTTCATTTTCATTGGTTTCCATGTATTTTTTTAATTCTTCTTTAATTTCCTGGTTGACCCATTCATTCTTCAGTAGGATGTTCTTTAGCCTCCATGTATTTGAGTTCTTTCCGACTTTCCTCTTGGGATTGAGTTCTAGTTTCAAAGCATTGTGGTCTGAAAATAGGCAGGGAATGATCCCAATCTTTTGGTACCGGTTGAGACCTGATTTATGACCTAGGATGTGGTCGATTCTGGAGAATGTTCCATGGGCAGTAGAGAAGAATATGTATTCCGTTGCTTTGGGGTGGAATGTTCTGAATATGTCTGTGAAGTCCATTTGGTCCAGTGTGTCATTTAAAGTCTTTATTTCCTTGTTGATCTTTTGCTTAGATGATCTGTCCATTTCAGTGAGGGGGATGTTAAAGTCCCCCACTATTATTGTATTGTTGTTGATGTGTTTCTTTGCTTTTGTTATTAATTGCCTTATATAATTGGCTGCTCCCATGTTAGGGGCATAGATATTTACAATTGTTAGATCTTCTTGTTGGATAGATCCTTTAAGTATGATATAGTGTCCTTCCTCATCTCTTATTACAGTCTTTGGTTTAAAATCTAATTTGTCTGATATAAGGATTGCCACCCCAGCTTTCTTTTGGTGTCCATTAGCATGGTAAATGGTTTTCCACCCCCTCACTTTCAATCTGGGGGTGTCTTTGGGTCTAAAATGAGTCTCTTGCAGACAGCATATCGATGGATGTTGTTTTTTAATCCAGTCTGTTAGCCTGTGTCTTTTGATTGGGGCATTTAGCCCATTTACATTCAAGGTAACTATTGAAAGATAGGAATTTAGTGCCATTGTATTGCCTGTAAGGTGACTGTTACCGTATATTGTCTGTGTTCCTTTCTGGTCTATGTTGCTTTTAGGGTCTCTCTTTGCTTAGAGGACCCCTTTCAATATTTCTTGTAGGGCTGGTTTTGTGTTTGCAAATTCCTTTAGTTTTTGTTTGTCCTGGAAGCTTTTTATCTCTCCTTCAATTTTCAATGACAGCCTAGCTGGATAGAGTATTCTTGGCTGCATATTTTTCTCATTTAGTGCTCTGAATATATCCTGCCAGTCCTTTCTGGCCTGCCAGGTCTCTGTGGATAGGTCTGTTGCCAATCTAATGTTTCTACCATTGTAGGTTACATATCTCTTCTCCCGAGCTGCTTTCAGGATTTTCTCTTTGTCTATGAGACTCGTAAGTTTTACTATTAGATGTCGGGGTGTTGACCTATTTTTATTGATTTTGAGAGGGGTTCTCTGTGCTTCCTGGATTTTCATGCCTGTTTCTTTCCCCAAATTAGGGAAGTTCTCTGCTATAATTTGCTCCATTATACCTTCTGCCCTCCTCTCTCTTTCTTCTTCTTCTGGGATCCCAATTATTCTAATGTTGTTTCGTCTTATGGTATCACTTATCTCTCGAATTCTGCCCTCATGATCCAGTAGTTGTTTATCTCTCTTTTTCTCAGCTTCTTTATTTTCCAGCATTTCATCTTCTATATTACTGATTCTCTCTTCTGCCTCATTTATTCTAGCAGTTAGCGCCCCCATTTTTGATTGCACCTCATTAATAGCCTTTTTGATTTCTACTTGGTTGGATTTTAGCTCTTTTACTTCTCCAGAAAGCGTTTCTCTAATAACTTCCATATTTTTTTCAAGCCCAGCTAGTATCTTTAAAGTGATGATTCTGAACTCTAGATCTGACATCGTACTAATGTCCGTATTGAGTAGGTCCCTGGCAGTCGGTACTGCCTCTTGTTCTTTTTGTTGAGGTGATTTTTTTCGTCTCGTCATTTTGTGCAGAGGAGAATAGATTAATGAGAGAACAAAATGCTAGCAGAGTAACCACGTCCCCAGAAAATATACTCTAAACAAATCAGAAAAGACCTGAAGCAGTGGGATAAGAAGGGGAAAGAGAGAAAAAAGAAAAAGAAAAAAAAGAAAAAGATAAAGATAAAAACAACAACAAACAAAACAAAACAACAACAACAAAAGAAAAACCAGAATGTGATCAAATATGATCTATATGGTATATAGATCAGTGCCACACACTAGATTTGGGGTGTGTTTTGGTCTTTTAGAAGAAAGTGTCTCCCAAAATTTTAAAGAAAGAAAAACTTATATATGTACAAAAATAAGGGTTGATACGATGAAGGGATGGAAAATGACTGTAAAAATGGAAATTATAAAAAATTTTATAAAAGGAATTGATAAGAAGTTGTTTGAAAAAAGAAAGAGGATTTAAAAAAAGAAAAAAGAAAAAGAAAAAAAAAAGGGAGAGGATGTGATCAGGCAGGGGAATAGAGAACACCATATACTAGAGATTTAGGGTATATTTTAATCTGTTAGAAGAAACTATCTCAAAATTTTAAAGAGAGAACAACTTATATATATAAGCCAAAAATATGGGTAACTACTATGAAGGGATAGAATATGACTCTAAAAATGAAAAATAAAAATGTTTTTTTTAAAAAAAAGGGGATTGATAAGATGTTGTTTGAAAAAGGGAAAAAGAAAAATTCAAAAAGAAAAAGACAAAAAGTTAAAAAAAGAAAAATTAACTTTAAAAGACTAAGGAATCATGGTAAAAAAGCCGTGAATTCTATGTGCAGTAGTCCCTTAGCGCTGGAGTTCTGCTGTTCTCATTGATCGGTAAACTTGGTCTTGGCTGGCTGTTCTCGCTGATCTTCTGGGGAGGGGCCTGTTGCCGTGGTTTCCAAATGTCTCTGCCGGAGGCGGAATTGCCCCGCCCTTGCCCCCTCCCGGCTAAGTGATCTGCTCGGGTTTGCTCTCCGGGGCTTTTGTTCCCTGCGAGGTTTCCGTACAGCTTTGGAGGCGGAGAGTGAAAATGGCGGCCTCCCAATCTCCGCCCCGGAGGAGCCGAGAACTCGGGGCCCCGCTCCTCAGTGAGCCCCCAGAGAAAAGCCGTCAGTCACTCCCGTCTCCCCGGTCTGCAGCTGCACTCCGTGCTCAACCGGCCTGTGACCGCGCGTTTCTATCTCTGGCACTGGACCCGGTCTGGAGTCTCCAAACCCAGCAGATCCCTGCGGTGCACTCCCTCGCGGCTCCCCCCGGGGGAGGAAGGTGAGTCTCCCCAGATCTGCTGCTTGTTGGGTCCCTGCTGGAGGAGCAGTGGCCCGACTGTGCCGCGGATCACGGTTTAGGGCCACCCCGAGCTGAGAGCCCGCGCCTGGGCTCCGCCTCTGCAGCCGGCTTCCCCGCTCCGATACCTGGGAACTCTGCCGCCCTCAGGCACCCCCGGTCTTTCTGTGACCCCGAGGGTCCTGAGACCACACTGTCCCGGAGGGTTCCACCCCCCGCTTAGCCACCAGAGTGACGTC
Organism: Mirounga angustirostris; assembly: GCF_029215605.1. NCBI lineage: Eukaryota > Metazoa > Chordata > Mammalia > Carnivora > Phocidae > Mirounga > Mirounga angustirostris. The sequence goes on along the minus strand of NW_026991714.1, from coordinate 117,415,626 downwards.
CCTCGGCGGAGCAGACTTTTAAAAGTTTCGATTTTGTGCTCCGCGGCTCTATCACTTGCCAGAAGCGGCCGACGGAGGCCCCTCCCCCGCCGTCTATCCTCCCGAATATCGCCTCGGATTCCCTTCTCCGCACGTCCTACCTTCCAGAAAGTGGTCGCTTTTCTGATGAGAGAGTTGTTGCTATTCCTTTCTTCGATCTCCTGTTGAGTTTGTAGGTGTTCAGAATGGTTTGATCCCTATCCAGCTGAATTCCTGAGAGGAGACGAAATCCAGGTCTCCTACTCCTCCGCCATCTTGCTCCGCCCTGGTATTTGTATATATTGTGAAATGATCACCATAAGAAGTCTAGTTAACATCTGCCACCATACATAGTTACAAAAATAATTTTTTCTTGTGATGAGAACTTTTAAGATGTACTCTCTCAGCAACTTTCAAATATACAATATGGTGTTATTAACTATAGTCATCATGCTATATATTACATCCCCATGTAAAACTTAAAAAAGACTTATTTATCTTGGGCAGCCTGGGTGACTCAGTTGGTCAATCATTGGACTCTTGATCTCAGCTCAGGTCTTGATCTCAAGGTTGTGAGTTCAAGCCCTGCATTGGGCTCCACGCTGAGCATGGGGTTTACTTAAAAAAAGGAAAAAAGACTTATTTTTCTTATAACTGGAAGTTTGTACTTTTTGACCCCTTTTGCCCACTCCCCACCCTTCTGCCCCTGGCAACCACCAATCTGTGTCCTCTGTATCTATGAGCTTGGATTTTTTTTTATTCCATATGTAAGTGAGATCATATGGTATTTGTCTTTCTCTGTCTGGCTTGTTTCACTTAGCACAATACCCTCAAGTTCCATCCATGTTGTTGCAAATGGCAAGATTTCATTTTTTTAAATCACTGAATAATATTCCAATGTGTGTCTGTCTGTCTATCTATCTATCTATCTATCTATCTATCTATCTATCTATTTATCTATCTATCTATCATCACATTTTCTTTATCCATTGGTCCATCAAAGGATACTTAGGTTGTTTCCTGTCTTGGCTATTGTAAATAGTGCTGCAATAAACATGGGGTGCATATATCTTCTTGAGTTAGTGTTTTCATTTTTTTGGATAAATACCTAGAAGTGGAATTGCTCGATCATAGAGTAGTTCTATTTTTAATTTTTTGAGGAACCTCCTTACTGTTTTCCATAGTGGCTGTACTGATTTACATTCCCACCAACAGTGCACAAAAGTTCCTGCTTCTCCACATTCTCGCCAACATTGTGGTTTTGATTTGTATTTCCCTGATGGCTGGTGATGTTGAGCATCTTTTCATGTATCTGTTGGTCATCTGTATGTCTTCATTGGAAAATGTCTATTTAGATCCTCTGCCCAGTTTTTAATTGGATTTTTTTTTTTGTTGTTATTGAGTTGTATGAGTCCTTTATATATTTTGGGTGTTAGCCCCTTTTCAGATGATTTGCAAATATTTTCTTCTGTTCAGTAGGTTGCCTTTTCATTTTGATGATGGTTTCCTTTGCTGTGCCGGAGGGGAAGCTATTTTTGATAATGAGAACATCTATAAGGAGGTGTCCTTTTCTTCCATTTATAGCTTTTTTTTTTTTTTTTTGCTTGATACTTAATGCTATGTTATTGGACACATAAAGGATTATGACAGTCCAATTTTTTCCTGGATTATATACTTCATTGTTATGATGTGGTTTTAGTGTAATTTTAATGCCTTTTAAACTTTAAATTCAACTAGTTTTATTATCTTAATATGGAAGGCCCTGGTTTGTTTTCATTTCTACTGGCTGGTTCCTGGTACACCTCTGCCCTGTTTCTCTTCCCAGCCTTTCCGAGTTGCTTTGCTGAAGACCATCCTCATTCATGTAGCACATGGTAATTTTTTACCCCAATCAAATGTATCTCATTTACATATATTATTATAACAGATACACTTGCTCTTACTTAAATCCTCTTTCTCTATTTTGTGTTTCTTTGAATGGATATTTATGTTTTCTGTATTTTGCTAAATGACATGTGTTCTTTGATTTTTCTTTCTTCTGGTAAGTGGGAAAGTGTCCTCTTTCCCTCTGTGTGAGGCCACATCTAGGACTGAAGGGGCTTCAGAGCTCACTTTCTTTTTATTTTTTTATTTTATTATGTTCTGTTAATCACCATACATTACATCATTAGTTTTTGATGTAGTGTTCCATGATTCATTGTTTGCGTATAACACCCAGTGCTCCATTTCTGAAGGCTGGTGCATCACAGGATGGTGGGAGGTGAGGGGGCAGCAGGCTGCTGGGCGACTGCACTGAGGCTGCTGGGGACACACCACTTTACTGCCTGGCCATGCACTGCCTGGCAGTCCAGCCACAGCCTGACTGGTCTTCCCGATCAGGGAACCTGTTCCCATCCGATTCCCTCTGAGATGTCCAGAGCTCAGGAGCCTCTCCTAACAGGCACTGTGGTGGCTGGTGCGGCCCGGGTGGGGGTGCTTTGGAGTAAAGAGACAAGCTGGCTCACACAGTCACCCTGAAACCATTGCTCCAGCCTCGGCTGGCGAGACCACGATGCCAGGCATGTACCTGGATGTTCAGGACTATTTCTCACATTTCCATGTGTCATCATGTCCCCACCCTGCCTGCCATGGTACTGTAATAGCTCAGCGTGTGCAGGGAGTCAGGAGAGGCCTGGAAAATGGCCACTGCTTCATCACCTGCTCTCTTACATGCAGACCACGCGGTTTCCAGGAGCAAGGGCAGCAGAGACAGGCTGTGCATGGCTGAGCTCCCGTCCCCGGACATGTGGGCCCTGGTAGGGGGACTTGCTCTCCCGGCAGTCATCTGGGGCCAGGCATTCATGAGCCAGACCCGGGGAAGGAGAAGGGGGAGGCTTCAGGATGAGAATCACAGGTGTGGGCTGAGGCAACAAGGGAGGAGGGGACCTGGGGTTTTCAAGGATGGAGGAAAGGCAGATCTTATGAGCCCTTGACTGCTCTGCTCGTACCTCGAAATGCACTGATGAGGACCCCAATTGGAGGCAGGATCTGTTATGAAGGTATTGTATGTAATCAGGAAGACAGATGTTGGAATGAATTAACGCAGTGGTAGTGGGTAGAGAGAGGGTTTAAGAAATCTAAAAGTGACAAACCTGAAAGAACCTGGGAACTGACTAGCAAGCCGAGGGAAGAAATGCCAGAGAATGTGGGGTTGTGAGGGGCAGACTGAGGGAAGAAATGCCATGGAATATGGGGTTGTGAGGGGTGGGCTGAGGGAAGAAATGCCCAGGAAATATGGGGTTGTGAGAGGTGGGCTGAGGGAAGAAATGCCCAGGAAATATGGGGTCACGAGAGGCGGGCTGAGGAAGGAAATGTCCATGGAATATGGGGTTATTAGGGATGGGCTGAGTGAGGAAATGCCCAGGGAATATGGGGTCATGAGGGGCGGACTGAGGGAAGAAATGCCCAGGGAATGTGGGATTATGAGGGGCGAGTTGAGGGAAAAAATGCCCAGAGAATGTGGGGCCGTGAGGGGTGGGCTGAGGGAAGAAGTGCCATGGAATATGGGGTTATGGTTGGCAGGCAGAGGGAAGAAATGCCCAGGGAATATGGGGTCATGAGGGGTGGGCTGAGGGAAGAAATGCCATGGATATGGGGTTATGGTTGGCAGGGAGAGGGAAGAAATGCCCAGGGAATATGGGGTCATGACAGTGCCATTTAGGTTGGGAAGAAATTGTGAGGGGAGAGCCCTCCACTCAATGATTGCCCTGTTGGAACTAGACGCTGGGGGAGGGTAATCACACCAAGAGGGTGGGGTGGAAGCTGTGGCCTTGCAGCCATCCCCTGCCCCATGGGGTGAAGGTCTGTCCCCTGTGAGCTATTCTTGGGACATGGTGTGAGAATGCAGCAGGAGCTCCAGAGCTGCCTGGGACCTGCCCTGGAACTGGCTATGTTGGCAGCTGCCGAAGGGAGGAGGGGCCAGAAACTACTTCCAGGGATACTGCTAAGGAAAACAAACTAAAAAGAATGAATGACTGAAAGAAAAAAAGAAAGATTGGAAGGAATGGATGGAAGTAAGTAAGGAAAGAATTTATGGGTCGCTTCCTATGTGATAGTGTTACACATATTATCTTATTTACTCCTCATAATAATCCTAGTTTGTTGCCCTCATTTGAAAGATGAGGAAACAGAGGTGTTATGAGGGTAAGTCATGGTCGAGCTGGGAATCAAACCCTGGCAGCTGGGATTCATGTCTCTCAGCTCTGCTGCCTATAAACGGGTAATGAATGAAGCGAGTGGGATGGGGAATAAGATGTATAACATAAGTAATTTATTGATTGCATAAAGAATAATAAGGTAACTGTGATCTGAATGGTCTATCGTGGATTCATCTATGCTGTTAGAAGACAGGACAGCGGTTACCCTTGGCAATGCAGGGGCTAGGAAGGCATGCCGGAGGCTTCTGTGGCACTAGTCATTCTGTTTCTTGAGCTAGGTGCTGGTTACCCGGCCTGAGACATGGGGAAGCTTAGATTATTTAAACGTGAAGTCTTACTGGCGGGCATGGCATCTTTGGGCAGTTGAGATTATGGTGATGCAATTAGTAGAGTAATAGACTGTGTCACTGAGTTAATGGTTGCAGTGTTCCTGAAATGTGAGCACAATTTTCAGCTTTCAAGATCTATTGCCATGGATGAGGGAATCTGTTAGAACTCTCCAAGCTCCATGGGGCTAGAGACACTCGAATGCTGAAGCAAGGCAGGTTGTTGTGTCGGTTCTGAGACGCAGCTGCCAAGAGCCTCATCCAGCTGGCTTTGTGCAGGTTGGGATCGGAGATCCATCCATGCACAAGCACTTCTGGACACAGATGCCTTGGCTTCAGTCTTTGGTTCAAACAAAAGGCATTTTTGTAAGCCTCTGTCTCCTTGCCCAGTTTTGAGTAAGTTCAGCTCAAACTCTGAGAGTTGCTCTTGGCTCTGGCCAAATTCTGCTGTTTGGAGATTTGTTTTGTTTCTTTTTGATGCTCTGTAAGTCAACAATCACAACATACACCAAGGAGAGACCATGTGGTGAAGACAATGAAAACCAGATCCATGGCTGCCAAATAAAGAGGTGAAAAGACAAAACCTTCTAGTTACATAAGAGCACAGTTCAGGGTGTGCCCTTCCAAGACAGAATACTCTCTGGCCTGGTGGTGGAATTCCTCATGGGCGAGTGCCTCTCTATATCTGGGTTCAGTAAAGATAATTCATTTCATCTAGTGTAATCTTCAAGCATTCTGTGGCTTTTTCCCCAAGATCTTTCACCTACTTTTTAAGTGCAACTGAGTGTGGATTTAGGGCTGGGCTGGAAGAAATGATGAAAAGTTGGTGATTTGGGGCTTTATGTTCCAAAAGCCATCTGCATCTCACCACTGCAAGGCGGGCTTCTGAAATCCTTTTTAGTCATAAAAAAAAACTCATGAAATTCCATGAACAGAAGAAGACATGACACCCCACCTCCCACAGAATCTGTTCCACCAGGTGGATAGATGTTGGCATTCCAGTGATTTGAAAGCATTGCCCATCTGTAAGGCTGATTTGCATTTACAGAAAGAGGCAGGAGCTCTCCAGTTTGTCACTCAGGCTTAGAGTATCAGTGAAAAATTTGAGTGAGATCCCCTTTGACATTAGAACACAGGACAGAAACACATATTTCTGACTTCTTGAAATCTGGCTGATGGTTCTGGTAGGGGGAAGTGAGGATACTAAGAAATGATTTATCATCATAAGGTGGATGACACACTTTCACAGTTAATATAGCATCCAAAAACAAAACAAAAAACCCCAGCCTGGTGGGGTGGAAACAACAGAATATTCCTTCCTAACATCCTTAATCATTTTAAATTATATATCCATATGTTTATGGTATTAGACATAACTATATATCATTTTTCCCCCCTGAAGATTGTTAGTTCCCTGAGGATGAGGACTCTTCTCCCCCTCACCCCACTATTTCTATTTCCCAGCTCTAAAACAATGCTTGGAAGATTGTAGCTGTGTAATTTATATAGTCATTTGCTTATTTAACCAAGATTTATTGAGTGTCCACTATATCCTGAGTACTGTTCTAAAGCATATCATAGTGAACTGTCCTCCCAAAGCTTACATTTGAAAGAGATGAGAAAGACACCCCTCCCTCTTTCTCCCCACCCACTCCCCTAAAAAAAAAGGGGAGATGTTCTGCTTAAGAAGAACAGGAAAATAATAAGGTGGGAAAGAAGGTTATAGATTATGTGAGTATATATACTTACATAATGTGGGAGAATGTGGGGAGGTATTGTTGGAATTTATATAGAGCTGTCCAGGAAAATCTTCATTAAGAAAATGCCATTGTGTAGGATTATCAAGGAGGTATGAACTTATGGGGGTAAAGTATTCTAGCTGCAGGGAGCCACAAGTGCAAAGGACCTGCAGAGGAAGCATACCCCAAATTCAAAGACCAGCTCAGAGGTTAATATACTAGAGCAGAGGGATCAAGGGAGGCAGAGATAATAGATGAGGTCAAAGAAGAATGGGGACTAGATCATGGGGGGTCTTGTGGCCATTTGATATTATTAGCTTTTATTCTGAATGAAATGGAGAGCCAAGGGAGGATTTTGAGCTGAGGGGTAATTTGATCAGACTTGAGTTTAATGGGATCACTCTGGCTGAAAATACATTAAAAGCCAGCAAGAGTAGAAACAGACTGGTAAGAGGTTACTGTGATGGTCCAGGAGAGAAGTGATTGGGATGTGGACCTGAGGTCACTGGTGGAAGTGGTGAGACATAGTATGATTCTAAATATATTTTGACATAAAGCTAATAGGCTTTCTGAGGGATCAGATGTGGTATGAAAGAGACAGAGGAGTCAAGGATGGTTCCAAGACGTTTGATCTAAGCAACTGGGAAAATGGAATTATCACTAATGGAAATGGGGCACCTGTATGAGAAGCTAGTTATAATGGAAGGAGGGTTATATTGGATTCTAGGGTATGCTAATCCTTAAATTTACTGGATATTTCCAAATTTTTCCCCAATGTGGTTGTCTAAATTATAATTCCACCAGCAGGATATGAACATTTCCATTTCTCTACTTTTTCTCCAAGGATTGCTGGACTGATGGCTATAAGGGATATTATGTAGTCATTTCAAGTTGTTTCCCTGATTGTCAGTGAGTTTGAAGCTAGTTCCTACATTTATTGACCTTTTGGATTTCTTCTTTTTTGAACTGCCTATTCATATCCTTTGCCCATATTTTCCATTTTTATTTTTTCTTATTTTGTAGGAGCCCTTTATATACTCTCTATATTTCTCTTCTATCTGTTACAAATGTCTTCTCTCAGTCTTGGGTTGATTTTAAATATTAGTTTTGCTATCTTTAGTTGGAAAGATTTGTAAACTTTAATGTAGTCCAGTTCTTTCATCTTTGTCATTACGTTCATGATTTTTGCGTCTAGTTTTAAAAATCTCACTTTCCCTGATGTCACAAAGTTATGTGCATGTATTTTCCTCCAGAAGTTTTCAGTTTTGTCTTTAACATTTGACTTTAGTTTACTTACTTAACAAACACTTCAATGTGCCAGATACTATTTTAAGTGCTTTACAAATAATTACCTCACTTAATCTTCATGACAACCATAGGAATTATGTACTATTATTATTATTCCCATTTTACAGATGAGGAAGCTAGGGGATGGGGAAATTAAACAATTTGCTAAAGATCGCAAACGGTAGAATCTTTAGTCTATCTGAAATTAATTGATAGAGTATGAAATAATTTTTCTTTCTCCATATGCATAGCTGGTTGTCATGGCACCATTTATTAAATAGCCCATTTTTTATCAACTGATTTATAATGCCATATCTGTCATATTTCAAGTTCCCATAAATGTGAAGGTCTATTTCTGGGATATTTTGTTAAATTAGTCCCTTGGTGAATGCCATACTATTTTAATCACAAGAGCTTTTTCGTAAGTGTTGATATTTGGTGTGGTATATCAATTTTTCATCTTTTTCTTTTTATTCTTGACTTCAAAATTGTCTTGGTTATTTTGTGCCCTTACTCTTTCAAATGATCTTTAAGATCACTCCAACAAGTTCCATGAAAATTCTGTTTGGAATTTTGATGGGAATTTCATTGCACATGTGAATTATTCAAGGGAAAATTAACATCTATATGATATTAAAGTCTTTACAACCATGACTATGGTGTCCCATCCAGCTTATTAGGTCTTCTTTTATGTCTTTTAAAAAAGCTTATAAAACTTCTCCATAATGGATTTGCATCTCTTCTGTTGGATTTTTCAACAGATTTCATATCTCTTGCTATTGTAAATGCAATCCTCTTTCTTAAAATACATTTTCTATTTGGTTGTCCATAGTGAATATTTTTTGTTTGCATATTAGTCTCATATATAAACACTTTTTTCTTAGTGGTCCTAATAGTTTTCCTAAAAACACTCTTGGATTTGGGGGAGTTGCTCTTGCCTTATGCCATGGTCTCTTCTATGGGCCTTTGGCATTTGCTGCTCCCTTTCTCTATAAATCTCTCCCCCACTTTACCACTCCCAGCCAATAAGCCCCTTTCTTTCCCTTGGCCCATAAGCTCAATATTTATTTTGCTAAAAAATATATCCCAATCTCCCCAATATGGTCACTTTCATTAGCATTGGGTATTTACCACAGAGGCTTAAGAAAGTAATATGTGTTAGTATAAACAAGATGGATAAATGAGTCCCAACCTAAACCAAACACAAGTACAACAAAACAAAAATTAATAAAATGGCTTCTTTAAACAACAGAGCAGTGAGTGACAATGATTTCAGGAAACATTTCATAATGGATTTTTAGAAATGATTGTAAGCCACAACAAAATGAAGCCATAATCATCAGTTGCTTTAGTAGATATCATATGACCATAAGACTGGGTTATTTTAAATGAGTCAGTTATTCATTTGCAGGATCACTGGTCTGGGAGAGTTGGATCTTGTTTGGGTATTTGAGGTTCAAGACATCAAGAAGGACCCTTAGTGTTTCTGTTCACTGCTTTAGTTAACCATTTTGGTCATTTTCATGGTAACCAACACCTAGCACACATTTTACACTGACTATCACTTGTTAAATAATAAACTCAAATTTAGATTTGTGTGTACCTGGATAAGTGAAACTATCTGAGGAGTGATATGTGGGAGGGAAACTGTTCAGAGGCATTTTAGTGAGACAGCTGCTGGCTTCTTGCCTTAATGTGGGGTTGATTCAAAATTGACAGAACTGGGAAATATGTTGGAGTACAGTCCAAGATTGAAAAAGAATGTCTGTGACTTTTGGCATGTGGAAGAAATTAATTGCATCTTGTCCAAGTGGAGGACAACATGTAGAAAGAAGAGCCATCCAATTATGAGACCAGACATACTGTGACTTTCCTTTGTAAAGTGCATTCATAGGGCATGTTCAGGATGAGGCAGAAGCATTGCTTGTAGGTAAGATTGTGTGACATGTACTGTTCTTTTTAGCCATCACATTCCCTTCATTATGAGATTAGTACTGAGAGACCCAAGGGAAGATAAGCCTTGCCTCACTTCAGTCCTGGTTTCACAGGCCCATAGACTGCTGTGGCACTTGTTGCCTGCTATGTAACAAATACCTTTCCCAGTGAAGGAGTTTCTATTTAGCGTGCTTTTAGCAAATTTGTTTATACAATGGCAAAGGATGAAATCAGCAGCCAAGTCCCAGGACCTGTGATCTCAGGTGTGTTGATCCTCAGTTTCCATGTGTAAAGAAATGAATAATAACTGCCCATAGTGTTCCTGAGAGGCACAGTGAGATCATGTATATAAAATCTATGGTGACAACAATTATGACAGCCATGAGATGCCAGAAATATTCTCATTGGTGCTTTTATTTGATAGTTAATAATAATTTGTTTCAAAATTTCAGAACTCCCAACAGCTACATAGATATAAAAATTATCAAAGAAACTCATAGCTTTATGTTGGGTATTTTCTTTTTGTTTTAAGATTTTATTTATTTATTTGATAGAGAGAGACACAGCGAGAGAGGGAACACAAGACGGGGGAGTGGGAGAGGGAGAAGCAGGCTTCCTGCGGAGAATGGAGCCCGATGCGGGGCTCGATCCCAGGACCCTGGGATCATGACCGGAGCCAAAGGCAGACGTTTAACGACTGAGCCACACAGGCACCCCTATGTTGGGTATTTTCAAGGATAAGATAGATGTCTGTTAAGTATTTTGTGTAGATACAAGGGAATGAGATCCAGTGATTCTAGAACTTTACCCCATGTATAAATATCAAATAGCTATGAAAAGGGAACTGCCAACCTGCTAGTGGCTCCCCAAGTCCCTAAAATTCATGGGTCCTGAAATGCGTGAGTCTTCCTACTGTCCCCTGGGCCTTAGAATATCTCCCTCCAGAGGGGCAATAGGTATCCCCCAAACCTGACCTCTGCAGTTGTCCACATGTCCTCATCCTCATACCTCAGCAGACACTGCTGCAGCTTATGTATCTGTACCATTGCAACCCTTGCATTTGTTGAGGTGGCTGGAAAATGTCATGGCGGTTACTAGGTGAGAGGAAGGGCAGAAATATCTACTGTTCTACTTGTAGCTACCTTCACACACACACCGCAGACCTGTATGGAGATGACCAGAGCATTAGTCAAGATTTGACCAAGGCAGATTTCTCTTTCAACTTGCTTGACCGTGTTCAAGTGCTCATATTCTATTTCAGAATTGGAAATGATAAACTATGAGTCTCAAATTAATTCAACATTCAAACATTGATGAAGTGTTTACCATGCTCTAGGTTCTGTGCTGAATTTGGGGTAAAAAAACCAAGATTTCTACCAATCAGAATCTGGTGGAGGGGCAGACACATGCACACACTACACTGTCACACATATCCCATCACACTCCTCGCCACACACACATCCCCCACACATCATACACGCACACCTCGCACACTCCCACACACTCTCCCCCCCACCACACACACACCACACATATACACATACCATACACACACACACCCCTTCCACACACACCATACATATACACACACCCTCCTTCCTACAGCACATGCATACATAGTCAGTGTGAGAGATTATGAGGACCTAGGCTAAAGGTAGTGGAGCTAGAAGGAAGGCAAGTAATAGTCATGTTATAGTTATACTATGTGTATCATCACATTCAATAATAGTTACCCAAGGTCACCTGTACAGAAATAAAAGAAAACAATGGGCATTGTGAGTCTATGGATAAGAATTGTCCAGACAAGGAGTGGGGTGGTGTTATTGGACCAGGAAGTGGGATTATCTCCTTGCTGCTAAGTAATCATAACTGCTGTCAGCCCTGAACATGGTTGCCAATCCAAGGAAGGCTTTTAATGGGCAAAGCATCCATTCCTCAGATCTACCCTGAATTCACTCACCTATCTGCTAGGTTAACCCACAGGAAAAAGGGAGAGTTGGAATTGGGCTGTCAGTCATAAGTTCTTGGACTGGAGGAGTCAATAAAAATAATCACAGCTATTTTATTTTTTTTTCTTTTCAAAGATTTTATTTATTTATTTGACAGGGAGAGAGAGCACAAGCAGGGGGAGCGACAGTCAGAGGGTGAGGGAGAAGCAGGCTCCCTGCTGAGCAAGGAGTCTGACGAGGGGCTCAATCCCAGGACTCTGGGATCATGACCCAAGCCGAAGGCAACGCTGAACCGACTGAGCCACCCAGGCGCCCTGATCACCGTTATTTTAACAGTGATAACACATGGGATTGTGATGAGAAAAGGGCACCCAAGGGAGAAATGCCAGCGCTCTGAGTAACCAGGGAAAGAATGTTTCCCTGAAAATTTTTTATTTTATTTTATTTTATTTTACCTTATTATATTTTATTTATTTTTTTGAGAGAGAGAGAGCACAAGCAGGAGATGGGCAGGGGAGAGAGGGAGAGAGAATCTTACCGACTGAGCCACCCAGGCACCCCCTAGGGAGAGAGAATCTTAAGCAGGCTCCATGCCCAGTGTGGAGCCTGACATGGACCGCGATCTCATGACTATGAGATCATGACCTGAGCCAAAATCAAGAGTCAGACGCTTAACCGACTGAGCCACCCAAGTGTCCCCTGAAAATTATTTTATATCAGAGCTGAAAATAATTTTAGAGGATGAAGTGCTGGGAAAGTTACAGGAAAACATGACCTCTCTCAAGCTGATGAAGGGAGAATGGGGCAAATGCAGGTAGAGGAGCTGTGGGAGTGGCTGGAACAAGGACAGGGTGCAGCCAAGATTGGTCATGTTTATGCAGGATGACCATGCTGTGGTCACAGCGACAAAGAGGGCACATTTGGCCTTCATCATTTTCTCCCCAACTGCTAGCATGGGGCCTGTGCATAATAAAGGATTGTCATAGGGAAATACCTGCAGGGATGCAGCCTGGCACAGCGTCGTCTTTGACTCTCAGCTTTGGGGGGGTGGTTGGCGTCAAGTGGAGTTGGGATGGCTCTAAACCTCATGCTTCTTCATGCTGGCATTTATCCCTCTCTTCTCCAAATCCAAGGGGAAATCTCATCTTCCTCCACAATTAGTTCCACTCAATCTTGTGGCTTCTTTGCTGCTGGTGATGCTGAATGTCCTGAGGGGCTTCTCTGCAGGTCTGCCAGGCCCCATCCCCAAGTTCTCAGTGGTGGCTAAATCAAGATTCAAACTCAAGTCTGTTGACTCAGACCTTTCTACTCCTTCCTTTGGGCCATCACCTTCCCTGGAGCAAGGGAGGAAGGAGCATTTGAGCCATAGTCATCCCAACTTTGATAGAAAATGTGGCTTCAATCTGGAAAACAGTATGGAGGTTCCCCCAAAACAGTTGAAAATAGAACTACCTTATGATCCAGCAATTGCCCTACTGGGTATTTACCCAAAGAATACAAAAATACTAATTTGAAGGGATACATGCACCCTGATGTTTATAGCAGCATTATCAACAATAGCCAAATTATGGAAAGAACCCAAATGTCCATTGACTGATGAATGGATAAAGAAGATGTGAGATATATATATATAACGGGATATTACTCAGCCATAAAAAAGAATGAAGGGCGCCTGGGTGGCTCAGTCGTTAAGCATCTGCCTTTGGCTCAGGTCATGATCCCAGGGTCCTGGGATTGAGCCCCGCATCGGGCTCCCTGCTCGGCGGGAAGCCTGCTTCTCCCTCTCCCACTCCCCCTGCTTGTGTTCCTGCTCTTGCTCTCTCTCTCTCTCTCTGTCAAATAAATAAATAAATAAATAAAATCTTTTTTTAAAAAAAGAATGAAATCTTGCCATTTGCAACAACATGGATAGAGCTAGAGAATGTAATGCTAAGTGAAATAAGTCAGTCAGAGAAAGACAAATACCATATAATTTCACTCATATGTGGAATTTAAGAAACAAAACAAATGATCATAGGGGAAAAAAGAGAGAGGTAAGCCAAGAAATAGATTCTTAACTATAGAGAACTCATGGTTACCAGAGGGGAGGGAATGAGGGGATGGGGATTAAGGAGTGCACTTGTGGTGATGAGCACCGGGTGTTGTATGGAAATGTTAAATCACTAAATTGTACACCTGAAACTAACATTACACTGTATGTTAACTAACTGGAATTTAAATAGAGACTTAAAAAAATAAAAAAGAAAAGAAAATGTGGCTTCACACATTCTGACCATCGACCCATCTTCTCTTCTCTTTGGAGCCCGAAGTTCTTTTCTGAATATTTCAGCTAGATCCTAACAAAACTGGGGCCATGGGTTGTTTTGAGAGAATCTTGGGGCATTTTCTCCTGCCAGAACTCTAGCTTGGAGCTTAGCAATTCTATTTCTGATGACTGCATCCCACAATTACTTCTGTCGTAAAATGGAACTTTGGCAGGTGCATAAAAGAGGAGCTGATTTACAACACACCCCATTCTTTTTTTTTCTTACCATCCCTGCATTCTCTTCATAACCTCTCTTTGAAATAGTTTTTTTTTTTTTTTTTTTTAGTGGTTTATAGTCTTTGTTTTAGGTTTGTGTTTGTTTTAGATGTTCATCTTCAAAGGAGGATTGGCATACAGGGCTCTCTGGTTATTTCCTGATAGAATATCCACAATGCAGCAGATAGTCTTGTTCTTTTATTTTGGAAGCAGAAGCTCCCAGAGTTTTGTGCTTTTCACAATGGTGTCAGGTCAAGCTTAATGGCCCAGGACCATTGGAAATCCACAGTGGGAGTAGAGCCCACCCCCCCCAAGCTCTGTATAAGTGGACTACTCACCTCACCAGGGTACCCATCACCCCCGATTTACCTTTCAGTTACCTAAAGTTAACCTACTGACAAGGTCCTGGGGCAACAATTTAGTTTGCTTCTTCAGGGCCGGATGTCATCAATGGGAGAGAATGGGACAGCTGAGTACCTGTTCATGGAGTGTCCTGGTGCCCAGGATCTCCCAGATGCACTAAGCCTTCCTTTCCATCTGGAAGCTGGCCCTCAGTCTACTTGCACCCACTGCCCACTGCAGAGGGCACACAGGGTGGGATTCTGGCTCCAGCTTCTCTCTGGGGGGTGGGGGGGTTTCCTTCAGCCTCAACAAAGGGCACCTTCTGCAGAATTGCCCAGATAGTGTTAGGGAGTGCCCTCTTTTTAGAGAAAAATGTGCTATTTTTCTGACACGTTTCACCCATACAACTTTTTCCCTCTGGCATCCATCTGCCTAGATAGAGATCCTCTCACAGAGCTGAAAAGAATCCTGCCATTAAGGATTAACCATGAGTCTTGAGTGGGCACTGATGAGGACAGCAAAGAAAGGAGATTTGCATCTTTTGTTGTATAGGATTGTAGAAAGAGGGGGCCATGAGGGAGGAGAGAAGCAGATGTGCACAATGACATTTGTTCCCTGGATTTGCCCCAGACAGCAGATATGCTGGAAAGCAGAGAGCAGGGAAGGGGACAGGGGCCTGGTTCTGCCCTGCTCCCTGCGTGGGGGGCAACTGCCATGCAAGGCAGGGTCAGACAGAGAAGGATCTCGTTGGATTCTCTGCTCAACCTTGGGCTCCTGTTTGTGGGGGACATTGAGTTGAAAGCCAGGAGTCCTGCCATAGTGTTCATCATGATGGATAAACAGTTACATCACCTTCTGGCACAGGTGAGACAGAGCATGAGGCGGCATCATGGGGCTGTTTTATGGTCAGCTGATTCAGCGGAGAGGAATGCTGGGCCCGACTGAGCTGAGAGAGGATAGACTTCCTTGTGTAGCTGGTTCCTAGTACTGGGTCAACATGTTCACACACTAGAGATGTTGCTTGGCACCTGAGCATATGTTGTGGAACTCATTGCCTTCCATCCACTGCTATAAGACTATGTGATTCATCTCCACATCCATCCAGAGACTATATTGGAGAGAAGTCAGAGAAGGATGGTGGGAATAGGAGAGATTGAACAGTTACCCTCAGAAGGCATTATTGCTCTGAGGGAGGCTGACACTCTGGAGTGAAAAAAAATGGGCACCTTCTGACTGATGAACCAGAGCTGTAACTTATAGGCCCTTCTATGCTTTACATAGTACCAATTTATTTTGTCTATTTTCTCTAACATTTTGAGAAAACAACAAAGGACAAACTAAAAAAATGCCAATTGTTAGAAACTTTCCAGAAGCTTCTTTTGACAGAATCCCTCTTTGTCTCTCCAACAATACTTCCTGGAGGACGAAGAAATAATCTCAGAGTCACCTTAAGGGCTCTGGTGGAGCCAGACATACTAGTGGGCTGTGTTCTTGGGACGTGAATAGCATGCTCGTTTGCTCATTCATGTAGTCAACACCTCCTGCTTCCTCCTTCCTGGGGCAGAACATGAGGGCCATATAGTGGCCTTTTTTCTTTCTCTCTCCCATCATCTGCTCACATAACAGATGTGATAACCAGAACCAAAGCCTGTAGCCCCAGATCAAGCCTGACTGCCTGATGTCTGTCTTTGTCGCTTCCTCTGCCCTGGGGGGGAGCCTGGAGTGAGGGGAGGGCAGGGAATGTGTCTGAAACTGATGGGATGGGGTAGTATGAGCCTTGGTTGCTGCTCTGGAAATAGGAAGAAAAGAGACATAGATATGGTGGGTTCTGACCCCCTGGCTCCCGAAATTTCCACAAGGATCTGCAGCTTATTTATTCCCTTAATTACTAAGATCTGTACAGGGGCTGCCTTGTCTACTCAGTGCCAGAAACAGTTAGTGATTCTTTAGCGTTCCCCACACATTACATGCTAACGACATCAAGATAAATGAGATTCATTCCCCGTTTTCAAGATGCTTGCAGTCAAGTGTGGAGAAAAAAAGCTGCAGTATCTTAATTAGTGCCCCTACAAAGCACATTACAGTTGTAGAAGGAGGAAATGATCGGCTCTAGAGAAGGATAACTTAATACATTAATATAAAAAATTTAGGGGCGCCTGGGTGGCTCAGTTGGTTAAGCATGTGCCTTTGGCTCAGGTCAGGATCCCAGGGTCCTGGAATCGAGTCCCGTATCGGGCTCCTTGCTCAGCGGGGAGCCTGTTTCTCCCTCTCCCTCTGCCTGCTGCTCCCCCTGCTTGTGCGCTCTCTCTCTGACAAATAAATAAATAAAATCTTAAAAAAAAAAAAATTTAGGTAGGTGGTTGGGTGGCCAGGGTCCTTAATCATAAAATTTTTCATACATTTATTTTTTTGGGGCATTTAAAATCAGAATATTTTTTTTTAAAGATTTTATTTATTTATTTGAGAGAGAGAATGAGAGACAGCACAAGAGGGAAGAGGGTCAGAGGGAGAAGCAGACCCCCTGCCGAGCAGGGAGCCCGATGCGGGACTCGATCCCGGGACTCCAGGATCATGACCTGAGCCGAAGGCAGTCGCTTAACCAACTGAGCCACCCAGGCGCCCTAAAATCAGAATATTTTTAAATGTATAAAAACATAATAAAATCCCACAGCCCTTAGACACTGTGGCTGTTTTATATTCATAAATATGCTCAGAATAATACATTTATGATGCCAAAAGAGAGACATGCTGAATTTATTGAGCCAACTAAAGAGAAAGAGAAGTTTCTTAGGGTATTTTTTTAAACCACCTGGCATTAAGTGATATGCATGCCAAATACTAGGAAGCCGAATAAGATGAATAGTTTTGACCAAAAATACCTTTTTGATTTTGTATTTGGTATATCTTATTTTTTTTGTATCGGGTGTATTTTATTTATCTAAAAATTATTTTTATGATTTTAAAAGTGGATGAGGAAACGATGTAAAAAATAGCAACTCCTCACTGAGTACTGACCTCTGTGTTAAGTGCTCATTCCAGGAACAGGAAGCCCTTGAAGAGAGAGACTTGAGAATGAGTAGAAGTGTTTCTGATGCGAACGGGGCGGGGTGGTGGGGGAAGGGTGGCATGGCATCACACAGGGGGCATGTCAGCCCTTGTTCTCTTGTCTGCAGGGATAAGAGGGGAAGCATCTGGCAAGGCTGGGGGAAAGGAGTGATGAATTTCTGTCAGCTGCATTATGGGGAGGGGGTCTCCAAGTCTGAGGAAGGTGCACCAAGAATCAGGCACACCAAAACTGATCTGCATGGCCAACGGTCATAGCAAAGCCAGGCTCTTACCCGAGGGAGGGCAATCTTAAAACCAGCTGGTTTTAAATCATTTCCTAATCCAAGGGCAGTACAGTTCAGGGTCAACAGGAAGTGACAGGGGTAATACAGAAGCCCGCAAATGCAACCTGCACATAACAGCTTTACTCAGCCCCTCCCATTTAGGAGATGAGCATCCTGAGGGAGAAGGAGCATGGCATCTCAGTAAGAACTTGTGGTTCAGTGTGACCAGAGAGGGTTCTAGACAGTAAGAGGTGGTGGTAGTGAGGGAGGAGCAGGGCCACAAGAAGAGCTTAAAGCATAAGGAACTTGAATTGTTCTTTTTTGCTGTAGACAATAGGAGCCTGACAGATTTTTAGCAG
This sequence comes from Mirounga angustirostris, assembly GCF_029215605.1. Lineage (NCBI taxonomy): Eukaryota > Metazoa > Chordata > Mammalia > Carnivora > Phocidae > Mirounga > Mirounga angustirostris. Next base: position 117,397,625 of record NW_026991714.1, on the reverse strand, counting down.
GGGGGCTTTGTTTCTGCTTTAGAAACAAAGGGAAAGGCTCAAAAATCCTGGAATTATGATATCAGAGCTGGAAGTGGTATCAGCCTTCATTGAATCCTAATGCTCTCCTTGTATAACAAGCAATTTGTTAACATAATCAAACCCTTTATTTAAAAGCAAAAACAAACAAAATGAAACAAAGCCAAACAATACAACCACAAAACCCTTCCTGTTACTTGGCCATGGGTCAACATCCTTTTTCTAACAGACGCATCTTAATTTTTGGTAGCACGGCTTCTTGATTCTATTTCTGTAGCAGGCCTGAGTCCTTACCATTAAAGAATCCTAGAATGGTAAGCTGATGTCCCATTTTTCCTTTATCCCTTAGGCTGTACTGACCCTGGGCAGAAATGTGATATTGGTGACATTTATTTTTTACTCTTTCACTCTTCCTATAAGAAAATATGAATTAAATAACATTATTTAATTATGAAAGAAAGTTTTAATGAAAACAAATTTAAAATGTTTACATAGAATGAAAATGACTTAGACTTACAGGTAACTGGTCTAATCTCTTAAATTAAAATATTTCCCCAAATAAGACCTAGAGTGGTTATATGACTTCACTGAACCCACACAACTAGCTAGTGTCAGAGCTAAGACCAGAGAACACAGTTCCTAATGTTCTTTCTGTTTCACCAGGTATACTGACCTATCCATCATTACTTCTTTACTTTGGTATTGATTAGAGAGTATTCCTGTTAGCCACTGTTGCCTAGTAACTTAGTGACTTGAAACAAAGTCTCAAAGTCTGGGTCACATGACCACACACTAGCTCAAAGAATCCTTGTCCCTTCCTTGGTGGGAGGTAGGCTGAAGGGACTGAATTTATCTGAAAGCTCAACTGGGTCAGACATCCAGGATGGCTCACTTGCCTGGTTGAGAGTTGATGTTGGGATTGTTGGCTGGAGCTCTTAAACATAGACTCTTCATGTGGCCTCTGTGTCTCATAGCATTGCAAATGGGTTCTGATAATGAGAGTTCCAAGGGACCTACACAGTAGCTGCAAGGTTCTTTATGACCTAGCCTTGAAGTCCCAGTAGTTCCCTTCTGCCATGTTGTTTATTAGTCAAGCAAATCACCAAGACCAGCCCAGATCCAAGGGGAAGGTAATCAGAGCCCACTTCTCAGTGGGAGTGAATCAAAGGAATGTGGCTATCTTTAATCTGCCACAGGGAAAGTAGAGAGTGGGGTAAGGAGTGATTATACTGAACAGCTGAACTTGAGAACCATGGCAGTGAGAGCATAGGACAACAGAAATGGGTTGAATTAAGTCAGCAGAAGGCTTGTGTCATAGTTTTAGGCACTAAGTATATAAGAACCCAGTCTCTGTCTTTCAACACTCATATTTTAATAGGACACAGACATTAAGCAATAGTCACTCAGATTTTCAGTGTTATAACAGAACAACAGAAGTACCTATTGATTCACCTACCCCCATCCATCCATCTGCCCATCCTTTATTGAGGTCCTAGAGCTAACATCACTGAGATCAGTGAGCTTATATTCTTATGGAGGAGAGAGAGACCACACCACACCACACCCAGAGAAGAACCATTGTAGGCAGCGATAAAAAAAAATGAGATGGGGAAATAGAGTGAGAGGCTGGGACGGGGGTTAGGTAGAGTGATTAGGGAAATTCTTTTAGAGTACAGGAGAGAGAAACTCTTACCTGAAGGATGATAAGGGCTCAGCCGTGTAAAGATCTGGGAAAAAAACCTTCTAGGCAGAGAAGACTAAAAATAAAGGCCCTGAAGCATGAATGGTGTTGGGGTGTTCAAGGAACAGAGAAGGAGGGGCTGGAGCTCTGTGACTGGGGAGTAAGAGGTGTGATGTGAGGCCAGAGAGGGCCTGCCTCAGTGCTGGAGTGCAGAGAGTTCTCCTTGGGAGGCACTGCTCCTCACAGAGCAGGTGGTTTGTGAGTTGAGTCTTGAAGGATAAAAACTGCATTTGGGTCAGGTGGGTTTATGATGATGTGGGGTCATGGAAGGCTCAGGTTGGAGGCAAGGAAGGATAATAATAAAGACTACTAATATTTATTTGTCCCTAATTATGTTCCACACACAGTGCTTCAGGCTTTATCCCATTTAAACCTTATAATCTCTTTATTAGATGGGTCCTGTTATCCTTATTTTACCAAAGACTAAATAAAGGTCAGTGGTCAGATTTGGGGTTTGTTAACTTTGAGGTACTCGTAGGAGGACTTTAGGTGGAGATACATAAATAAACCATTGGAATTGTAGCTTGCTCATATCAGGCACTGGGTAAATCAGTGTTGAATAATATAGGGGTGATATATGGACTTGGAAGTAAACCTTCAATGGGTGGTACTGACCTTGAGAGGGTAGATGAGTGCCTATTTTGCAGCTTCGTGAGCACCAAGATTGTGTTGCTGATATGCTAATTAAAATCTGCTTTACTTTCCAATAATGACTTTTTATGATCACTGTGGTGGCCATGTGTCCTTTCTGGTCAATAAATCTCTGAACCCCATTCCTGTGTTTAGGCAGAGCCTTTGTGCCTTTATGAGCAGAGCCTACCTCCCACCAAAGAAGGGACAAGGCTCCTTTGGGCTATTGTGTGGTCACGTGACCCAGACTTTGAGAACCAGATGCACCTGCCTGAGCTTTCAAACAGAAGCTGGGCCACGCAGCATCTATTTTGGAGGTGTCATTAGAGGGACTGGATGTGGTGTGCCAAAGCTGCCTGGATAGAAGTTCCAGGCAGGATCTAGTAACCAGGGTTGAGGCCCTGGGGGTCTGAGGTACAGATCTGAGCCCAGTAATGTCCCTCTGGTCTATTCAAGTTTTCTCATTTTGGCTTAATTTTGTTTATATTTCCTTTCTTAAAAAAATTGCCCAGTTCACTTACATAATTATATTTATTGTGTAGAGTTGAACATGGTCCTCTCTTATAATTACTTAGTCTCCACTGTGTCTGTGTTTATATATCCTTTGGTATTCCTTTTGTTTTACATTCATAAAGGGATGTATTTTATTGAAAGATACTTATCAAATGTAACATATGAAAGATTAAGAATGAAAAAATACGAATTTTGTAAAACTTAGGTGTAAGAAAATGTGACATATATGTACATTTTTTTCTCCAAGTGGTTAAATTATTGTTTTTTAAAAAAATGTCTTCTTATATCTTACTAGATAATTCAAATTTTGTGTAATGAGCCCATATTTCCTTTGTACTCAGAAAAAAACAAGATGTTATATGAAAAACAAACTGATCACATAGCAATGAAAAGTTATTCTGAAAGTTATATTTAGGCAAGTATTTTATATATATAACAAGCATCAGATACCCATCCTCATGTATCTTTAAAAACGTTTCCAATGGAAAAAAAAAATTTTTAATGATGCCGGATTCCTCACTGCTTTCCTTGACCAAACTCCATAGGTTTTGGTATGGGGTATCCTAATTGTTATTCGGTTTCAATTTTGTTTCTATGTTTAACTTCAGATTTATTTGAATGTCAAGGTGCTTGCAGTTGTTGGCTCTTCTTTTGTTACTAATTTCTGGTTTTATTGCATTGTGGTTACAGAAAGTAGCCTGAAAGATTTTAGTTTTAAGCTTTTTTTTTTTGCCTAGAACATGATCAACTTTGTCAGTGTTCCAGAGATATATAATGAAATATATACTATCTGTCCGGGTATAGTAAAACACACAAATATATGCACATAAACACATTGTCACGTGCATATAGTTATATATCTGGTCTGCTGGTTAGCTGTATTTGCCAAGTCCTGGAGTCATTTCAGTGCAAGTTTGTTGAGGCAGACTTGTCCATTTCATTCTCAGCTCTGTCCCAAATACCTAAAAGGACCTCCTTCACATAGGAATTAAATAAGTATCTGTTGAATGAATTAAAAAATTCTTACACCCTTAGTTTTCTTTCTATATGAGACATCATTTCCAAAGTTGTACCAAACTCTTCTGTTTTGGCCATGTAGTTTTGTTAAATTTGTCTATTTAAAATATATTCTAGTAGCTTTTTTTTTTTTAAGATTTATTTATTTATCTTAGAGAGAGATTGAGAGAGAGCACGAGCAGGAGGGGCAGAGGGAGACGGAGAGAGAATCTCAAGCTGACTCCACACTGAGAGCCCAACTTGGGGCTCAGTCTCAGGACCCTGAGATCACGACCTGAGCCAAAACCAAGAGTGAGATGCTTAACAGACTGTGCCATCCAGGTGCCCCTCTAGTAAGTTATTCTTGAAGCTTTTGGGTGCCTAAAGATATGTGATGTTTATATTGGTATTCATTTCAAGAGTACTTAAATACTTGTTATGTCCTAGCCACTGTGCTAAGCCCTAGAAATAGAATGGCAAATTAAAAAAAATCTAAGCTTCCTGCATTTCATGATTCATACATGTATAGTTATGGAAACAAATAACCAAGTAAATAAATAAGTAAATATTGATTTAAAAGAATTTTGATTGTTCTATGAAGGAAGCAAAGGAGCACATATTAAAAAAGGTGAGGAGAGAGGGATTATCGAAAAATTTTTTTTATTCTTATGTTAATCCCCATACATTACATCATTAGTTTTAGATGTAGTGTTCCATGATTCATTGTTTGTGCATAACACCCAGTGCTCCATGCAGAATGTGCCCTCCTCAATACCCACCACCAGGCTAACCCATCCTCCCACCCCCCTCCCCTCTAGAACCCTCAGTTTGTTTTTCAGAGTCCATCGTCTCTCATGGTTCGTCTACCCCTCCAATTTCCCCCCCTTCATTCTTCCCCTCCTGCTACCTTCTTCTTCTTCTTCTTTTTTTTTTCTTAACATATATTGCATTATTTGTTTCCGAGGTACAGATCTGAGAGTCAACAGTCTTGCACAATTCACAGCGCTTACCAGAGCACATACCCTCCCCAGTGTCTATCACCCAGTCACCCGATCCCTCCCACCCCACCCCCCACTCCAGCAACCCTCAGTTTGTTTCCTGCAATTAAGAATTCCTCATATCAGTGAGATCATATGATACATGTCTTTCTCTGTTTGACTTATTTCACTCAACATAATACCCTCCAGTTCCATCCACGTCATTGCAAATGGCAAGATCTCATTCCTTTTGATGGCTGCATAATATTCCATTGTATATATATACCACATCTTCTTTATCCAGTCATCTGTCGATGGACATCTTGGCTCTTTCCACAGTTTGGCTCTTGTGGACATTGCTGCTATAAACATCGGGGTGCACGTACCCCTTCGGATCCCTACTTTTGTATCTTTGGGGTAAATACCCAGTAGTGCAATTGCGATATGGTAGCTCTATTTTCAACTTTTTGAGGAACCTCCATACTGTCTTCCAGAGTGGCTGCACCAGCTTGCATTCCCACCAACAGTGTAGGAGGGTTCTGGAGAGAGGGATTATCGATGGGATGGAGTTGTCCTCTCTGGGTGGGGACATTGACTCGGAGGCCAAAGGACAGGGTGAGTCAGCCCCATGAAAGCTGGAGGGATGGTCCACCAGGCAGGGAACAGTACCTTCTATTAATATGAAATCACTTCTCTCTCATGTGTTTCACTTTGAGTTCAGTATTGATGCTTCCTTTTTTTTTTTTTTTTGGTACTTACACGATACACATGTTAATCCATACAATCATACAACCCATATAATTAGGTGAATATTGTTATATCATTATTATTGGTCTTATTAACAAAATAATCTTGGATTCTGTCACACCTCCCCACAGCCCATCTGTAATTTTTTTGATTTGTAGTACAGGAATTTAATCCATTCCCATTTTTAGTAATCTGATAGCTTTGGTTTCTTTCCTAGATGTTTTTGGATATTACCCGTTAGTTTTCAACATTGCTTCTTGCAAGTTTTATATTGGAGCATTATTTATTTCTTGTCCTTGGATGGTTCTCTTAGAGAGCAGCCTAGTTTCTGTGTTAATCCACTTAATTATCTTTGAATTTCTGTGAGGATACTAACTGACATCATTCCTCCTCCCAGCTTTATTGAGATATAATTGACAAGTAAAAATTGTGTATACTGAAGGTGTACAACATGTTTTGATATGTGTATACACTGAAATAATTACCACAACCAAACTAACATACCTTTCATCTCATATAGCATAGCTACCTTTTTTTTTTTTTTGTGAGAACAATTAAGATGTAGTCTCAACAAATTTCTAGTATACAATACAGAATTACTAACTATAGCCACCACACTGTACATTAGATTCCCTAGAGCTTGTCCATCTTCCATAACTGAAACTTTGTACCCTTTGACCAACATTTCTAAGTTCTTTGTTTCCTGCAATAACTGTTTACTCAAGGGCAAATTATTCTACTGATCCAGCTTGTTGTATCTAATTAAGTTTGGGGTGAACATTTAGCATTCGAACTTATAAAGAAAGTTCTAGATTGGATACTGGGTTGTACATTATTGTACCAGTTGTGATGGTCAGAGTTCAGTTTTCCCTGCCACGTTCTCCATCCTGCCCCCTACCCAGGGTCATTCTTCCCTGGCAGGAAGGCGATGTGCAAGGAGTAGGCAGGTGAGCTGCCCCCTCACCCCCCACCCCTGGCCCCACTCCCCCCATTGGGGTGGAAGAGAAGGTGTTGGCTTGGGGTCAGAGTGCATTAGGAAATGTTAATACATACTACCCCAGATAGACAGTTCTTTTCCTTTTAACCTGTATCCATGAGGGCAGGGAGACACTCCTAGGCTACTGTTGTGCTGTTTTGCTTGGCCCAGTGCTCTTCTGGGACCCTTCCCTGGTGCTTCCCTCTTGACCCAGAGTCAGAAATTCCCTGGAGTTTTTGGTCCTCTGATGGGAACATTTCCTGCTGCATGCTTTTAAACATTTGCTATTATTTTCATATTTTTTCATTATTTTTATATTTTTTTCTGTTATTTCAATGGGATTTGGGGAGGGAAGAGATAAATATGTGGCCTAACTTTTTATTTTTTTTATTTTTTAAAGATTTTATTTATTTATTTGACAGAGACAGAGATAGCGAGAGCAGGAACACAAGCAGCGGGAGTGGGAGAGGGAGAGCAGGCTTCCCGCAGAGCAGGGAGCCTGATGCGGGGCTCGATCCCAGGACCCTGGGATCATGACCTGAGCCGAAGGCAGACGCTTAACGACTGAGCCACCCAGGCGCCCATGTGGCCTAACTTTTTAAAAAAAAAATGTGCCCTAATTTGCCACCAGGTCAGAAATCTGCATATAGAGTTCTGCATATTGGCTGGTGATATAGCAACAGACACTGATTTGCACCGTTTCCTTTTCCAATTTGCTTGCCCCAACAGGAAGGCCAAGGCAGAGATTCTTAAGTTGGAATTAAAAAAATCAATGAGACTTAAGGAATGCAGATTTAAGAGTTTGCTGGTTTTTAATTAATCTGTCACATGGGGTGTTTCAGGAGTCCTACTCAAATAATTCATAAGAAAGTTATTTTCCGTGTTCAACACCAAGTCAATTCTGCCATTTCACATTTGGTGTTTCCTCCCAGCCAATGTTTAACCGGGGCTGGTGGGGGCTGGTGAAGGTGGTGGGGGCTGGTGAAGGTGGTGGGGGACAGTCCTTTCCAGGGGAGCTGTGGGGCAGGCAGGCAAGAATAAGAGCAAATAGAGGCATGCCCCCAGTTCTGAAGAAATACAACAGAGGGACAGAAAAGGAAAGAGATCTCATGTGACTGGAACAGAAGGGGGAGTTGGGGGGATGCCATTGAGCAAGCTGAGTGGGTGGATCCAGGTATTTAAGAGCCTTACTTGCTGAAATAGTTGGATTGTATTTAACAGGCAATGGGGAATCAATCATGTAAAGCTTTCAGGAGAGCAACAGTATGATTACAGAGCTGTATCAGGTGCCAGTATATGCCATGAAGAATAGACACTGACTATTTGTGACAAATATGGGAATGCAGGGGAGCCTGGGTGGCTCAGTTGGTTAAGCGTCTGCCTTCGGCTCAGGTCATGATCCCAGGGTTCTGGGACTGAAGGCTGTGTCTGGCTTCTTGCTCAGGGGCAAGTCTGCTTCTCCCTTTCCCTCTGCCCCTCCCCACCACTTGTGCTCTCTCTCTCTCAAATAAATAAATAAAATCTTTTTAAAAAAATGGGAATGCACTTCTGGGGTGTTGGCAGGCAGCACTACTCAGACAAGTTGACTGACAGGAGCGATCCTATTGTTAGGGGCCTCAGCATGAGAGTGGAGCATGTCTGGACCCCTTTCTCAGTGCTGGGCTTAGGCTGATACAAGAGTACAGGGCAAGATGGGCTCCAGCCTAGAAGAGCCTGGTCAGGATCCCCACAAAAAGAGCTTGCCTGTGCACATGAAGATGCGTGCTGGATAAGGGGAGCACTCCATGGGGGAGCCAGGAATACCCCGGGACAGTGGTCAGTGCTGACAGGGAGCATCAGAGCTCTGGCACCATAGTGATTCAGGGCCCAGCATGATGGCAGTGGCTGAGGTCTCTGGGATCACAGGTGGTGTTGACAAGGATGGAGAAAAGAGGACGAGGGACACACTTGTGGGAAAAGATACTGAGTTGAGTTGGGGGCATGTGGAATTGGAGGTGCTTATGGAACCCCCATCACTAAAGCTCAGTAGGCAAGTGGGGACATTCAATTAAGCACTGGAAATGGGGCTCTGGATCCTTGAAGAGAAGTCAGGAATTAAGTCATTGCCTAAGAGATGGTTATGGTGGTGATGGGAATTGGTGAGTTTGCTCAGGTTGAAGCAAAGAAAGCAAGCCAAGGAAAATCATGGTCAAGGCGAGTACAGTAAGGATCTACTGCATCCTTGAAGTATTTCTTTATCTATAAAGGGCATTTTTATTTCATGTGCAATGAGAATCCCAGCATTTTATTATTAGTAGTATTTAAAATAAATGACTCAGAGGGAATTCTGGCCCAGCATGAGAACTGCTAAATGGGCAAGGCTTGTTGTCTGCCTTTCTGAATTCTTGTGGTACAATTGGGCCATTCACTCTGTTCCGGGCGCTCTGTGTTTCCTCCTTTCCTGGTTAGACCTATTTGCTAGGGAAAACAATCCATTTCTCAGGGCTTCAGTTTTATGTACTGTTGATCTATTACTTTATTTCTCTAATCTTTTTCCCACAGCAAATAGTTTTTATTACCTGGAGCTAAAAACAACCTACAGATACCGAAGCACAAGTTAAGGAAAATCATCTATGATTCCAGTGGGAGGAGTGGGAAACAAATAGTCCACCTACTCGCTTGGAAGAACATGTGGCCTAAACAGCTATTTGATTTTTGTATTCACTTTTCCACTAGTTGTATTGACCTTATGTTTTTTATTACACTGTAAATCTCTTTACCATATTGAAAATTGAGGAACACATTTCTTCTCCTTGGTTCCATGCGTCTGAAGGCCAATGGGAAGACAAGTGTTTAAGTGCCAATGGAAAATAGCTTTTCTGGAATATCAGGTTTGGTCCTCAGAGATTAAGAGCACTCCATGTGGTGAGCAATAAATCTGGATTCTGCTGTGTTTAATTAAGGTAATTTTCCTTCTTAGCTCCAGATGAGGAGATGAGATTCAATTTTATTGTATTTAAAAGAACATGTCCTTCCAAACATGCATGTCACCAGCATAGAATGCAACCACAGACTGGCTTCCTTCTACTTGAGGAAGAGGTTCTAGCCCCATCTTCTGCTCCTGTGTTTTTCCATTGCATGGATATGGTTTGTAAGGTGATGGAGTCCCACTACGTAGATTCCATATGTCATAGGAAGAGCAAAAAAAGGGAAAGAAGTTGAGCCAGTGGAAGGGAGAGATGGTTACATGATGCTTTCTTGCCAGGTATAGTATCAGGGAATAAAGACTTTGTTTACTGAGAAAGACCAAGCTTCCATGCTCCTGCCCTCTTTTTGCAAATTAATCCATAACTGTTAGGAGAATCACATAGTAGTTCTTTTTTTTTTTTTTTTTTAAAGATTTTATTTATTTGAGAGAGAGAATGAGATAGAGAGAGAGAGCATGAGAGGGGGGAGGGTCAGAGAAAGAGGCAGACTCCCTGCTGAGCAGGGAGCCTGACATGGGACTCGATCCCGGGACTCCAGGATCATGACCTGAGCCGAAGGCAGTCGCTTAACCAACTGAGCCACCCAGGCGCCCTCACATAGTAGTTCTTAACCAGTCCCTGAAAAGACTCTCTGAAAACAGCAATATCATCACCAAGTGAACAGCAAATTCTAGGACAAAAGAGAGCTAATAGCCATGTTAAACATGTCTGAACTTCCACCACAGTTTTCTTGTTAATGAGGTAGCCTGACCTTGCTTGACTACATCCAGAAAAAGGAAATGCATTGTCTCAAAGGGAAGCCCATTCCACCTCTGGAGAATTCAGACTGTTGAAAGTATCTTGCTTATATTGTTGTGACAAGTTCCTTCTCTCTGAATCTTTCTCGCTTTTGTTCTAGTTTGTTCTCTTAGAGGAACACAAAGCAAGTAGAATGTTCCTTATTATTTCTTGTCCAAAGTGATAAATACTTGTCTTTGTCCTTAAGAATATCATAATTGAATGGAGAGAGGGAGAAAAACCACCAACTCCCCAGGGTTAGGGTCACACCTTATTCATCTGTATTTTTAGTGACTGGTAGAGCAGGTGGCATAAAGTAGGCAGTGATATTTTTGATATATCTATAAAATATAAAAAATATTTTTGATCTTGTATTTAATAATATTAATAAATATTTGATAATTGGAGAAAAGCAACATTGATCTGGTACACAGAACAAAAAAATTGCTTTTCTCTGATTATTATGTCCCATGTCAAGCTCTGGGACTTTCTGTGTCATGTTGGGTGGAAACTCGAGTTCTAGCTCCTTTGCTGCTCTCCTACCTGGCTTACAATGTCCAAGCTCTGCAAGGTGTCAGTGCTCCATTCTGATCGGCCACGTCTACCCATGTGTCTGTGTAGTAGCTGCCTAAGGATCCCATCCCCGCTGGCCTGATTGCAGTTAGCCGGGCCTAGACCAAGACTCTAGGGAGCATTTGAATGTATGAGCACCTTACAATGCATTCTACTACTGTGGGGTTAGCATTTTTTGGATGCTCGCTCCACACTGCTACTGGAAATGGGAAGTGGTCTCTGCTCTGTATGAACTCAGTCTGACTAGGGAGATAATATAGCTATGCCAGGAATCCCAAGACAGTTTTGGTGACAGAGGAGTGGTACAGATTGGCCCAAGAATGGAAAGGGAGAGTAATGTGCAGTGTTAGTGTGCTGTCCAAGAGTCCTGGACATGGCTAGAGGCATTTCATACCAGAAGGGGTAGTTGATAAGACCACTGGCACAAAGCTTCCCAGGGCTGGTTGGGGGAAGCCTCATGAAGAGGTGACACCCGAGCTAAGAGAGAATGACGGCAACGACCAGCATAGTCTGGGGTCATACAAGCAGGGGTCATGAACTGGTCATGAACGTGGTACTGGACTCACCAGGGAGGAGACAAAGACCAGCAGTCTCCAGACCCTCCACGTTTGTGACCTTTTCCTGTTACATAAGCAATCCAATGGCATTTTTTTTTTTTTAAAGATTTTATTTATTTCTTTGACAGAGAGAGACACAGCAAGAGAGGGAACACATGCAGGGGGAGTGGGAGAGGGAGAAACAGGCTTCCCGCAGAGCAGGGAGCCTGATGCGGGGCTCGATCCCAGGACCCTGGGATCATGACCTGAGCCGAAGGCAGACGCTTAACAACTGAGCCACCCAGGTGCCCCTCCAATGGCATTCTTTATTGATTAGCTCCTAGATAGGGTAATCAGACTTAGCAAATGAAAATACAAGACACCCAGGGCGCCTGGGTGGCTCAGTTGGTTAAGTGACTGCCTTCAGCTCAGGTCATGATCCTGGAGTCCTGGGATCGAGTCCCACATCGGGCTCCCTGCTCAGCGGGGGGTCTGCTTCTCCCTCTGATCCCCCTCCCTCTCGTGCTCTCTGTCTCTCATTCTCTCTCTCTCAAATAAATAAATAAAATCTTAAAAAAAAAAAAAGAAAAAGAAAATACAAGACACCCAGATAAGTTTGAATTTCAGATAAACAATAAATAATTTCTTGGTATAAGTTATGTCCTGCAAAAAAGAAAATATTAAAATTATCTGTTGTGGAAGCAAGTACAAAAATGGATAGAAGAAAGGAGAGAAAGAGGTCACAGACACCATCCTAGTTAGAGGGAGGTAACTAGGTGGCAACTTCTGGGTTGGTTGGCCTCATCTCAGCTTTGCAGAGACCAGTCTAACCCAGGGCCAGTGTTGGACCCAGCCCAAAGTAGAGACAGGAGTTGCGTGGGGGAGCGTGTGGATGACCAAGCCTGGTCCTTCCCTCTCCCAGGACCCACTAGAGAAATGAATGGTGGGGGAATCCCAGCTTCACCCTGGAGCCAGCATGGGTGGCGACAGTGTGTCAGAACAGCTGTTCAGAGCCAGGCCTGGGGAGGGGGGGCGGTACCTGAGCTGGGTACCAGCGGGGTGCCTTGGGCAAGTGATTGAGCTGAGGACAGCAATCCCTTGATCCATCTGACGCAGATAAGAAAAGGCTGGATCCCCTAAGGATGTTGTGAGGATTAAATGAATTAATGCCTTTCTGGCATTAGTTAAATTCCTGGCCCACAGTAACGACTTTTATTATTTTTTTTAATATTTCTAAGAAAATAGAGTATCTGTTTGCTTCTTCAGTCAGACCGTATTGCAGATGACTTAAGACCAGGCAGCAAATTTGAGGCGGAGCCATGGTTATCAAAAGGGCTGCCCAGACCACAAAGCTGATTTATCTCAATCATAACAGCGGCAAGTTCCTGTTATTGTAATGAATCACAGCATGTATGCACACAGATGCAGGGTGCTGGGCCTTGCAATATCCTAACGAGGTGTAGAGCAACCAAACCTGTAGCCTGGTTACACAAAACAGGCCATAATGAAATCCAGTTTTTTAATGGAATATTTTCCCTACATGATAAGGTATTGCATATGGTTCTTTCCCCCCTTGCACAGCAGTTCCATCCAAAGCAAACATTTTAAAGATTTTAACTGAGGTTGGGAAACGAAAACTTGCCTCGGCCTAAGAATGTCAAAGCCATCTGCTAGAAAATCACAGCTCTGCAATATAAAATACGAAGATCTGTGTTGCTCAAAATAATTTAATCATAAAATACTGTTTCCTGGAGCTGAACAGAAACGTTTCTACTTGGCACTAGAGCTTTCTGGAGAAAGACACTATATATCTGCAGTGTGGTAATAGTGATTTTGAATTTCAAAGGGAAAACAAAGGAGGGATTTTGGAAAACAAACTTTGAAGGGATCATCATTTCAATTCTTTGCAGATGATTTCGAAAGTTTTTGTTAAAACAGCTTTGACAGAGATGGAGAAACATAGCCATCAGTTTGGAGGAAAAGAATCAAAATGTGCTGTTTGTATTTTATTTTGGGCACATTTAATAAATAAGGACTTTTCTGTACCATGAGAACAAGATCCCAAATCACCAATGGGATGGGCAAGAGTCAAGAGTCAGGATGAGGCAGCACACGCAGCATTGTGTTCAAGTGATGAGGACCACATTTTGGAGAAGTTTCTCTGGAAGGAATCTTTATATATATATCATATTATATATATATATATTTCCACAACAGGACCTTTTTCAGAGTGATTGTCTAGTTAGTTCTGGAAAATAGGTTCTGATATTGCTCTATTCATTGAATATAAGTTTGATCTTATTTTAGTATTTTTTTTTTTTTAAAGATTTTTTATTTATTTATCTGAGAGAGAGAATGGGAGACAGAGAGCATGAGAGGGGGAGGATCAGAGGGAGAAGCAGACTCCCCGCTGAGCAGGGAGTCCGATGCGGGACTCGATCCCGGGACTCCAGGATCATGACCTGAGCCGAAGGCAGTCACTTAACCAACTGAGCCACCCAGGCGCCCCTGATCTTATTTTAGTATTAATTGACAATTATTTTCTTAGCTTTTTGCACAAAATGGTGCTCAGTGAACTAATGGGGTTTTAATCATGACATATTCCTATATTTGAAAAACATTTTATGCCATATATGCCAATTCTTTAGTAGTTATGAACTTAAATGCAAACTTCTCACTCTTTTAGACATAGAGCCACACAAATATTAATAAAATCAGCTGTGTGCATTAATCCATAATGAGCATATATTTTTTAAAGGGGCCTCTGATTTCAAAATTAGAAAAACTTCAACATTGTTTTAAGCATTCATTAACCTGAGGAGGGATAATCCGGGTAATCAAATGTAACCAAGAGTCCCATCCCAGTCCCTTCTCTCCCCTTCCCTCCCCCGCCTTCCCTCAGTGCGCACACCTGCCCTTTGGACCAGCTTCTCGATAGATGCACACTCACACACCCAGCACACTGTAACACGCACTTCACTTTCGTGCTTTTGGAAAAACGCCACACAGTTTTGAGGAATTTTACATGAATTTTCCTTAATTGTCAATTTCACAAAGCAGCACGCGTTTAGACATTACTCTTACTATAATCTGGCTGGTGCCTGGTTAAATAACTTATCTAGTAGACATGGATTGAGAATTATTTCTATATCGTAACTACTTATACAGCACTTTGGGATTTTTAAAGTGCTTTCACGTAGGTGATTCTGTTTCATCTTATGGGAACTACTATTTGTCCATATCCTCATTTATACCAATAAGGAAACTGAGGAATAGAGATATTAAATAGTGTAATAGTGTAAATATAGTGTAAACGTAATAGTATCATAGTGTAAAAATAACAGCTCTGCTTCTGATCCCATTCATCTGGCTGTCATATTGGACCAGGGATCCTCAGCCCAGACTACCCATCAGAATCACCTGGAGTTTTAAAAAATCCCAATGCCCAAGCTGCACACCAGACCAAATAAATTACCATTTCTGGGGGTGGGACCAGGATCGGTATTTGCTGGATCTCCCCAGTGATTCCATTGTGCAGCCCAGGTTGAGACCTGGCTCTCTAGATCAAGTGCCTCCTCTCCCCAAATAGTCATTGAACTGTTAATACATCCTTGATACTACTCTCTGTGCCAAATTGGGAACACATCCTGAGGACTAGGGCTCAGAACTGCATCCAAGATTTTATTGACAGATGTTCTTTCTGGCTATCACCTTCCATTTCTTCTTTGGTTTGCCTTTTATTATGATGCCAGATTTTCTAGTTGTCATTCTAAAAAAGGAGGAGGGTGGGGTAGGGGCAGGAATCTCTATTCCCATCATGAAAGTCAACGTCAGTCTTTCCTCTCCTGGTGACAAATCAATGCCTCATGTTTCTGGAAATATTGCAGCATTCCATTCAGATTTGAGTCTGGATAAGCCAAAGCATTTCCTCAAAAGTCACCATTGGGATCAGCTCACAGACTCACTCATTCTGTTTACCGGTGCTGTTCCCCAAGCTATTTTACGTGTGTCATTCATTGGCTTTATCAGATGGGCTGCTGGTTGCTGCTCTGCTGTGGATTTGCTTCTCCAGGCACCAGGAGCTTTAGGTCTTCAGGCTGTGGTTTGCATGGATGTGTTGAGGCTGATCTTCTCTCCACTGTAGCTGGCCTTTAACTGCACTCAAAACAACACCTTCGCTCTTAGAACAGAAGACTTGGGCAACTCCTTCCCACAAAGACTCACTCTCCTCGGGTAAAGTGCAAAGCAAGCACACTGGGCAGTGCATCTCTCAGTTTGTGGGTTCTCAACGATTAGTAAATTCCCCCACAATGGCTGGAAACCCATGAGAGGAGTCCTGTAGCAATCTAAGGCCGGAGAAAAAGCAATCTTCTGGAAACATCCAAGAATACATCTTAGGGAATCTGGCTCTATCTTCATGTCCTGGATCATACAAGGGAACAATTTCCATTGTGAACTAGAACTTGAGTATTGACCAATGGGTGTATTTTCTGGAACTGTGCCAATGTGTTCACTGAGCAGATTAAGATTCTGAGACCAAAGAGGTGATGTGACTGAAGAAAACTCTTTTCTTATTTTTTTAGTCTTATGCACAAAATGGTATCCAGTGAGTCAGTAGGTTTATGATAGGTGATTTATACATATTAGCAAAAATAAACACATTTTTTTCCTTAGATCCATTCCAGTTATTCAGTTGCTATGGAATTAAAAGTAAGTGTTTAGTCTTTGGGATAAGAAGAAAACCAAGTCATAAGAATAGGGCCAACACCAGATTTCAAGCCTTCTGGCCATTAGTTGAAGTTCTGAGTCATGCACTAATAATTTCATATGGCACCTAGAGAAAACTCTCTGTGCTTAACCCTGTTCACAAAACTACCACTTTCTGATTTTCACTGTTGATGAATAAATACCTGCAAGAGGAAACGCTGGGGCAGAGGGCATGAATGAGGTTTTGCTACATACAAATAGGAAGTGTGAACCAGTTTCCAGGTCCATCAGCAGTCAAGGGGAAGGGCAATCTCCGTGAGCTATTATCCATGTTCAGACTATTGCATGTTCTTTAGAAGTATGATAATTTTGTCAGTACTGTGTAGACATTGATGTGCTTTTTAAATATGCACTGATTTTATTTATTTATTTATTTATTTATTTATTTATTTATTTATTTATTTATTTATTTATTTAAAGGTTTTATTCATTTGAGAGAGAGAGCAGGGGAGGGGGAGGGGCAGAGGGAGAGGGAAAAACAGGTTCCTCACTAAGCAGGGAGCTGGATGCCGGGCTCTATCTCAGGACCCTGGGATCATGACCTGAGCCGAAGGCAGACGCTTAACAGACTGAGCCACCCAGGTGCCCCAATATGCACTGATTTTATTACAAATGAACCTGGCCTTGGGGGCGCCTGGGTGGCTCAGTTGGTGAGCTATGGAAACATTAAACATACACAGAAGTAGGTCAGATAGTATAACGAAATCTCATTTATTCATCTCCCAGCTTCAATAATTATCAATACTCAGCGATTTCATTTCATCTACCCCTTCTTTTTTTCTTTCCTTTGAAGCAAATTCTAGATATTATGTCATCTCACCCACAAATACTTCAGTATGTATCTCCAACAGAAAATACTTTAAAAACACAATCACTATTACTTTCATATCTAGTACAATCATTACTATTTTAATAGATATTCACATAAAAATTTCCATCAAACTACCTTCTTAACAGATACTTTGCTGAATTCAAGGATGCAGAGAGGATCCCCACACTGCATTTAGGTGATGTGTTTCTCAGGTCTCTCTTAATCTGTAACAGTTCTCCCTCCCGTTCTCATGCATCTGTTTGTGGAAGGAACTGGGTCATGGGTCATGTCCTGTAGAGTGTATTATGTTCTGGACTGAGCTGACTGCTCTCTCATTGCATAAGTTTTTTATCATCTATGCTTCCTGCAAACTGGTGGTTATACCCAAGGCTCAATTAAGCTCATTATTTTTCTTCTCTTTTTTGGCAAGAATACTTTATATGAATGCTTTGTACTTCCTATTGCATCATATTGGGAAGCAATCATGTCTGTTGTCACTTTTAATGGTATTAAGATTGATTGGTGAGTTCAAGTGTTGTGGGCCTAGGAGTCACCCAATTGTCTGCATTTCCATTGATAATTTGCTCTAGGATTCAGAGGCAGTGTTGGATATAATGGTCAAAAGTAATAGGCTGGAGTCAGAAACTTGGGTTCAAGTATTTGTTCTGCCAGTTACTTGTCCTGCCTGGACTAAGCTCCTTGATCTCTCAGGCTTTTTTAGGCTTACTCAATTTTGAGGAGCAGATAATCCATTTTGTGTGTGGGGCTGCTGTTGGAGATGGGTGCGTTCTTTGTGCAGGACCTTGGCATGGTGCGGAAGAATAGTAGCTGTGATTTACTGTCATTGGTTTAAGCAGATGGAATGTGTTTAGAGGACCTTAAAGGTCTTTCTAAATCTGAGGTCCTAGGGTGAATTATCATGCAGCTCTGATAGCTGGGTGACCTGTGTATTCAGAGAAAATCTGTGGGCAGGAGAGCTCATCAACCAGTTGTAATAGCTCAATAGAGATGACAATTCTGCCAGATTAGGGTCCTGTGGGCAGAGCTGAGAGGTCTATAAATTCACATTTACTTTTCAAGTCCCGGTTTATAACAGCTCCCCAAATGTGTCACCAAGATGAAGATAGATTGTAATGACTATATTTTGGTAATTCCGTACTTTACTGAAATCAATGCTCAGTCATGTTACAGGCGAGACTCCATCTGGTTCCAATCAATGGCAGAGGGAGCACCATGTCTGGACAGAGGGGCTGAGTCTGTGTCTATTCAGGAAAAGCTGCATGGAGAGCTCCAGCTGAGCAATTACACAACAGATAATGGTGTAGTGGGTGGTGTGGACCACCAGCTGGGCCAGTTCAGGTCCAAGATAGTCAGGTCACCCTGTAGGTCCATTCGTTCACAAATATTGTGAATATCTACTATGTGCCAGGCACAGTTCTAGGTGCTTGGGGTAGATCAGTAAGCAAAACAAAGTTCCCTGTTCTCCTGGAGCTGATGTGTATTGTAATTGAGGGGCGTGTGAAGGGCAGCCAATAAATAACTAATATAATCCATAAATTATAGAGCAAGTCAGAAAGTGATGTAAACTGTGGCGGACAAAGCATAGGATGGACTAAAAGGGGTTTGGGGGGCCCTCAGAAGGATGTGGATTGTGGTTTTAGGTGGGATGGTCTGGGCTGGGAGGCCTGGTTCACAAGAAGAGGATAATGATGGCTTCTTCATATCTCATACACTCAGTAAACTATTTGCTCAGCACTGATTTTTGCCCCAAATGAAATTTCCATGCTCAGAAGATCGACTGCCCTCTAACATTGCTGCCCTGTATGCCCCAATCATGGGGCTTCCCACCCCTCTGCTATTTGCTCTCTGTGCCCTCTAGGTTGTCCTGGATTACCCTCCTCCCACCCCCAGGCTCATTTTTAGGCCAGGATTTCAGCTTCAGCTCCCTCTGGGGCTCACTGTGTTTCATTCATTCCCTCAAAGGTCCCTCCCGCCTCCTCCCCTAGCCAGATACAGTCTAGGAGATTTCCTGGCCCCACAACTTTGCCAGGACAATATTGCTTCCCAGAGAAGACTGCACTGGGAAGTTTTGGGCATTTTGGAAGAGGACTATGTCATCGTCACTGCCATTATCATCATCATGATCATCACCACCACCATCACCACCATCTTACCATCTCCAAGAGTCTGACCAAGGAGAATCTCATGTAAGCCACACGTGGACTTGGTTAACAAGCTCAACCGAGCCTGGCCTAATGGGCTGGGCTGGGCAAGGCTTTTGTTTGTCACAGGAAGACAACTTTGTGCAGGCCCTTGTTTAACCTGCTTTTCCCTCTTTAGAAAGAGAATTTCCACCAGATGAATCATGCCTAACATGCTTGCTGGAGCCAGAGACATTTGGCTTCCCAGGCTGTTTACTATAGCACAGACTTTGTCTTGTAAGTGTTCTTAGGAAATGACAACAGACAGAAAATTGTCATTGTTTTTGCTTAAAAAAAAAGCAGAGGCCTGGAAATAAGCCAGTTCTGGGTAGAAGGGAGTTCCTATCTGCCGACCTATTCAGTGACACTTGGAACAACAACTTTGGGGCCACTGTAGGGACATGCCTTAGGTACAGGTGAGGCCTGCTTGCCAAAGCAGTGACAGAGCACATTCCTGCGTTCTGCACGAGGTCCTAATCACTGCCCCAGCAGGTGGCTCTTATCACTTATTACCATCATAGGTGTGGCCCTCAAGCTCAGAGCCCGTGTATAATAAGGACAAGAGTTGAGAGTTGTTACCTCACCTGCACATTTGAAATTCTGGCTTATTCAGAGCCAGGCAGGTGTCACTTCACTTGTTCTGTTTTTTTTTTTTTTTTTTTTTCATGCAGTGTGGTTCGATGGACTTGTACTTATTTTAACATTTTACTCTCGAGCAGCTGAGGCTCTAAGGACACCTATATTAATAGCATAAATGTTGCTATCTAACAAGCTGGATTCAGAGCCTTTGGAAGTGGAGGGGACCAAAAAGGTCTTTCCTTCTACCCTCCCCAGTCCGTGTATGGAGGAGGAGAGTGAGGCCAGGGAGGTTGAGGAGGATAATCCTGCACAGGCTGGCTGATGGCAAGCCTTTTTTGACCTTGGGAAGCCTCTGCACCCAGGAGGGTTTTGCCCTTCCATTCTTACTCTGATGGTTAGCTGCCCGTGGCATGCTCTAGCTATCCAAGGAGAGAGCCCATTGCTGGCACACGAGGCAGTGATCAGTATGTGTTGGTATTTGACAGAATCAAGCAGGGCAGCTTTGTGCCTTGACTGTGCCAGTGGGCCCTGGCTCCCTCCCCCAGCTGACTTTCTCCCATCACCTCCTGGTTTGTGGATAGAAGGGACACTGATGGACTTAGGGAGGGAGCAGAGTATGGTGGATGGGGCCTGGGTTTGGGTTTTGACAGCCTGGGTCAGCTCCTGGTTCTGCCACTCAGGAGCTGTGTTTCAGTGGTCTGGTCACTTAACTCAGGGCTAACTTCCTGTGCTCACTTTGCTTTGCTTCTGCACCTTGAATATGGTCTCTTTTCCCTTTCTGGCAGTAGAGGCAATCTCCGATACACCCTGGAGTGGCTACTGAGCTTGCCTGGCATAGAAAGCATGTCCTGCATAGCTCCTGGGAGCCTCAGCGGCCCTTCAGAGGTCTCCGTGCACATCTCTGCACAAAGGTAACTGTAGCCAGGTGGAGGAAACAGCTGCCCCACGGGGAAGCAGGAAGAGCAAGACATACCACGGGGGCCCAGAGAACCCATCCAGGTGTGCTGACAATAAGGGCCAGGAGGGCCCACGGTGCTGGAGCAAAGAAAAACTGTCCTGTGATATTTGACCCTATTTTCATTCCCAAATGGTGTGACTGGAGAATTTGGTTGTAAGTATTTGTTGCTTTGAGAGTTGGAAAATGTTTCATTGTCTTAATTACTGATTGATCTTTTTTCTTTTTTCACGTATTTATCGGCCATTTCTACTTCTTTATATCCACCTCTTCTCTACTAAAAACACATAGCAGGGCAAAACAAGGCAGCTGCAGAATTCCTCTCCTTGGACTCCACTGAAATCTCAGGCCATTTATCTTCCCATGTCCTCTCAGCACCTTCTCTTTACACTTCCTCCTGGCCTCCCTCTTCCATCTCCAGCCCTTTCCATCTGGCTCCTACTCCTACTGATGCATAGAAATCATGCCCTCTACACCCTGAAGCCCGGAGGAGATTCACTTTCCACCCTGACCCTCAAGTCCCACGATGCTGGCCAGGCTCTCTGACCTCTGCGGGGACATGCCTGGGAGTGTCCCTGCCTGGCCCGTCCCCCTCTCCTGACACCTCCCCTCCCCTTCTTCTGGTCCTTCAGGCCCTGCTGGCGACCCCATCCCCACCCGCCCTGAGTCCTCCTATGAGCCAGCTCTGTAAGTCACAAGCCTGGTGAGCATCTCCCTGTAATATTCTACCGGGATCTAAAATGAGAAAAGCAAACTACAGTGTTCAATATAGAATTCCCGGCCGTCCTGTTCCCGATGTGGAAAGTGGGGACCTGCTTCTCTTTGCTGTCCGTCTCTTAGTTGTACTGGTGCCTTGATCACCTCGCAGTCCAGGTAACCTCGGAGTCCGGCTGCATCTCTCTTTCCAACTCTGCCATCACCCTTATTTGGTTCCCATGACCTCAGTGACCGCGACTGATCATCAGCCCTTCCTTCTCCACAGCCACTCTGGACAGCTGCTGTACTCTGGACCTCCTTATTTCTTACAAGACTGTAGTAGTCCCCAGATGGTGGAATTCCTAGCTCACTTTTTCCCCATTCCAAGCTACCTAATCATAATCATGATCTTCCCTGAACCAAGATCTGATTATATTTTTCACCTCATTTCCTCACTGGCCCCAGCTGTTCTCCGCATGCCTCTGAGTCTCTCTATTCTGCCATCTATGGACTTTTTAGCGTTTTTAGCATTGTCTACCAGTACAGCCCATGAAATGCTTTTTTTTTTTTTAAACCTCTTAGCAGCTTTTGACATTGTTCACTCTTCACCCCTTGACATGTTCCCTTTTCTTGGCCTCTGGATCACCCCTCTCTTCTGGTTTCCTTTCTCTCTGCCAGCTCATTGCTCAGGCAGGTAAATAGTGGCATTCCACCAGGCTCAGCTCTGGGCCTTCATTCAGGACCATTGCTTCGCTGAGCTGCTGTGAGTGTTGAAACATGGTATTGAAATCTTCTAGAACTTTCTTCTCAGCTCCAGAAACACATATCCAAATGCCTTCTTGAAGCTTCTATTTAGATGGCACCTCTTGACATAATCAAAACAGAATCTGACTCTTGAGCTTGGAGTCACTCCTTGTTCCTGTGTCCCTCGTGCTAGGAAATGGCCAGGCAGACATCGTTCTCTCAACGACTCCACATGCAGTCTCCCTCTCCTAATGTCACCTGCCAGGTATTCTCAAACACATCCACCATGATCCAGAGGCAGCGCCTAAGTGGGTGCAGCATCTCTGTCCTGTATCGCTGAAATCGCCTCCATACCTTTTCTGCGTCCGCTCCTATTACTTGCAATCCTTTTCCTACACTGAGTCTGGCCAGTGAGATCCTTTTCAAAACTTCATTATACCACTTCCCTGCCTAAACCCCTCAGTGACTATGTACTTCTTTCTTTTTCACTATTTTTGTTGCTGTTGTTGTTTTTTTTCAGAATGAAAAGCAGAATCCCTAACTGGACCCAAAGTTTTCCCCAATCAGGCCTCTGCCTGTCTTTTGAGGCTGTTCTCCCCCACGCTCTGGGCCTGGCCGCTCTCTGCTTTTTGGGCTCTTGCATGTTGCTTTGGCTGCCTCGCTGAGCTTCCCCCTTCTCTGGTCTGTTCTTGTGCACTGTCCTCCAGACTTCAGTCCAAGAATGGTTCCTTAGAGATGCTTTGCCTGAGTCTCGGAGGGGCAGGGGCTGATAGCCTCATGGTGCACGAGTCACGCTCTGCACCCTTACCGCTACTGCTCTGGAACTCCTTACATGATGGCCAGATGGATGGAGGTCTTTCCAGTGCTGTGAGAATCGTGCCTCATTGTCCTCTACCACTAGTTGAGAGAATAAACCTTTCTTTTTCTAATACAGCTTGGCATCACATAGACCGTGTTTAATGATCCTCTGCATGCCACTGTGGCTTTGATAAACCTCCTTCATGGATGAAGAAAATGAGGCTCGGATGACTTAAGGATCATCACAAATTAGACTGAAAATCTGGAGGCTTTGGGTCCCAAGCCAGCAGAGCTTGCTGCCTTTCGGTCCTTGGAGTGTCCTAATTTGGCTCTAGTTTTCTGCCTGAGAAAAGCCCACAAAGGCCAGAGTGGGGTGAGAATGACTCACCCCGTGGCCCCTAATTGTGCCGGTTTCACCCGGAGGAAGCTGTGTGTGAACATGGGCATCCTTGAGACCCATTTCAGAGCTATCCGGAATGGGAGCGGGGTTCCTGCATTTGTGGTGAGCAAGTTCCTGGCTCCTTTCTACCCTGCCCATCACCTTCTGTCTGTCTGTGCCTGTGGCTTCCTTATTTTCCAATTCCTCTGCCTTGGGTGGACCTACCCACGTCTGACTTCTTCCTGCAGGTCTCATTCTGTTCTGCTCTGTGGCCCTGCTCAGATCCTCCCCTCCCTGAGGGAATTCCTCCCCTGACCCATCAGGGCCTCACCTCTGGAGGCAATTACTGCTTGGCCCATGAAAATATAACAGGAGATTCGAAGAGCTATCATGTTACATCCTTCATATTATACCAGCAATAAATCCAACCCTTTGCTCTTGAGTGGACTCACAACTCTATAAATTAGGAGTCTATTTCTAAGAAGGAGGATTTCATATTCCCTGAGATTCCCCATGACTTGCTCATATTTCAAGTATTGTACCAGGGTTGGACTAAGAAGCCAGGGACTTTCAGAAAAAAAGGAAGTTATGCTCTGGGAGCTGAAATCACACACTTCTTGCCTCTCTCCTTTGTGCCCGCTCCAACTTCAGCTTCTCTCGGATTTCTGTGCTGTGCTCTGGCTCTGGTCATCTGGCCTCAGGCCATCCGTGGATTCACTTTTGCTTTATAATCTTCCCTTGGATCGCCTGTGTCCGCAGGCCTGCAGGGCTTACTATAATGCAGCTTCCTCAGCTCCCTGTGCTGAAGCAGAATCTCTGGGGCAGAGCCCTTGAAATCTGCATTTTCATCTCTTGCAGGTGATTCTTATGCATAGTAAGGTTTGAAAAACCGCTCCTCTATGTGCTGAGTTTTTGGGATTTGAGTTCCATTTCCAAAAGCCTGGCTTTAGCTTGCTTCTTATTTTAAACTCTACCCTGTAGGTGCTGACCCAGTACTTCTCTACAAAATAGTTGTCCAGACAGCGAGAGAGTAGTCCTCTTTCCCTCTCCATCCTGTACACCTTCTTCCCCCAGGCCTGGAGAATACCTCGCTCCTGGCTGCAGAGAACTCTGGGAAGGTGAGAATGGCCCTGCCATCAGCCCCTTGGTGGCTTGGTGTTGCCAGGGGAGAAATTTTCTAGGGCAGTTAAAAAAGATGTATAGCCATGGGGTGCCTGGGGGGCTCAGTCGTTAAACGTCTGCTTTCGGCTCAGGTCATGATCCCAGGGTCCTGGGATCGAGCCCCGCATGGGCTCCCTGCTCAGCGGGAAGCCTGCTTCTCCCTCCCCCACCCTTCCTGCTTGTGATCCCTCTCTCGCTGTCTCTCTCTCTGTCAAATAAATAAATAAAATCTTAAAAAAACAAAACAAAACATGTATAGCCAAAGAGAGAATAAATATTGTTTGGATAGTGGCTTAAGTCCCAAAGATAAAAGACAGGGACTTAATCTATGTGAAGGGAAGAGGCAGAGGGGGCAGAGGTGGGGATTTAGCAGAGGGGAGGAGAGGCAGGCCAAGAGTGGTGCACAGAATGGACAAGGCAGACTGGCAAATGGGGTCTACATGAAGGGTGGTCCCTGACATGGAGTCTGGCTCCTCAGGGCCCCGTGCCTGTCTGGACAGAGTAGACTGGCTCACACCTGTCTCCTCCCCTTGCTTCCATCCTGGGATTCAGGCTGGAATGAGGCATTACTACATCTCAAGTGCTGGGAAGGCCACTCAATGGATTTGAGACAGGCTGAGTGGGTGAGTGTTCCCTAGCATATCCTCCCTGTTTTAGGCTCCTTCAGTCAGGGAAACTGCAGCTGAGAAAGATGCCTTCAAGCAGGCTGGCCAAAACCTCCAGCACCCCTCCTTTCTCCAGCTAAGCAGCCATGCTTGTGTCTCTTCTTGGACCTTACCAGTCTCAGAGCCCTCAACAAGTTGTGAACAGAAGCTTGCTTTCCCAGGAGGAAGCTCCACCTGTGAGCCCCTCTCTCATAGATGGCAGAGACTGGGGGGTGGCCCTGGTGGGGAAGTGACAACACCTGGGGTTGGGAAGGTGAGTCTATCAGGACTTTCCTGTTGGGCCACATGGACTCACCCTATTTTGTTTGTTTCATGGACAGAGAAGCTAGAGACCCAACATTGCATGAGCACATGGGGCACAGATCTCTGGCCCCGAATCAGGCAGGGTCCCACATGACACTGTTCCTGGGATGGAAGGTGGAGAGGATAGAAGACTGTCCTAGTGATTGAGGACACTAATTTCTGCTCAGGGATAGTTCTCCAGAATGGATTCTGGTATATGGGGAAAGAGGACGTTAAGGAGGGGACTTTAACTTGGCTCAGATCCACAGGAGGGACGATTGGCTCACAACTAATACTATTAATTTATAGGCAGCAAGCACTGTCCAGGTGATCACTGATGTGAATGAGAATAGTTGTGTTTGTCCCTGAGCCATCTCTTATGCTTGGGAAGGATTAGGCCAGTTCTTATTGAATTTCGTGGGCATCAGGTTCACCTGGAGAGATTTGTGAACTCCCAAGGCCCATGTCCCAGGCTTCTCTGAGGGGCATGGGGCTTGTGGTCCCTATGATCCTCTCAGGTGATTTAGACACAGGTCAAAGTCCAAGAACAACTGACTAGACAATATGGAGTCCTATAACATGTTTGTGGGACAGAAACACTACCTGTGTGGATAGAATTGCAACCAGGCTGATGGGAAGAGCAATAGAGTTCAGTCAGAATGTCTCTTTAGGGCCTGTCCAGTGTTTTTTACCCTGGCTGCCTATTAAAATCAGCTGGAGAGTTTGAAAAAATAAAGATGTCTGACTCCCCTCCTAGAGAAATTCTGTTTTCGTTGTTCTAGGGTGGGCTCCAGGCCATGGTACTGCTAAAACTTTTTAGGTATCTACTGTGCAGTCATGGCTGGTGATAACCCTTGGCCCACATGCCTGCTGTCATTTTTATCTTGGTTTTAGATGCTATCTTTGCTTGCGGGTAATGCTTGGAAAGGCTACTTGATAAATGGCCAACCTTACTTTTTTAGATTGAGAATCAGATATTGGGAATCATAACCATAGTCTACCCCTAGGCATTCTGGGGGAAGATTCTATTGTGGTAGAAATGAGGAATTTGTTAAAAGCTGATTTTGCCTTCACATAGTGCCATTGTTGCCTCCCCTGGTCCAATACATGATAGGGGGAGAGTGACTGATGCAAATGGACAAACTTCCATAGAGACTTGTCACAGGACTGAGAACATAAACCACTTCAAAGAGAGGGTGGTGGATGGTGATGACAGTTTTAGCTGTACTCATTTTGTTTCCATGGCCCTTTTACTAGAGGATTACTACTTACCTATGTCTGTGTCTGAAAGACCTCATGAAGATGCAGTCAGGGAGCATGGCTCACACAGAGCTGCTGTTGACAGAAACAATCTTCAGGACTTTGCAGGCTGTTATTGTGCATTTTCATTCCCAAAGGCTCAGCTCCGGTGGAGACCTAAGAGAACAAAGGAAGCAGTGCTTGCCATGTGAGGCAAACGTGCTTCATGATCACAGAGGATGAGGGCTCAGCCAATGTAGCCTGTAGCCTGCCAATTGCCTGATGGCCCTACTGGAGACTTACTGCTGTGTGCACTCGGCTGACCTCCTTCTACTTCCCTAAGGACCATGCCTTCAGCATTTCCACTGAAGTGGACTCCCTTCCTTTACTGGCCTCAGAGTTGAGAGGAGAGGTTCAAGGTTGACCAAGTAGGAGGGGAAGAACACCCATGGTCACTCAGTGCTATGGAGGGCTGTACTATAGGGCAGTGTGGACACTTGGTCCTACATTTGTCAGGCAGGAGAGGTTGCTCATGGGCAACATCCTGCTTATACAGCCCCCTCTCTTCATGTAGAGATCCTGTAGGCACATTGTAGTTTCCATAAATGACAGGCCAGGAGGATAAGAGAGTGGAATGTGACTTTAACATATCTTGAATAAGTAAACCAAGCATACTAACACACAAAACACTTGTTCTTGTCCAGGACAGTCCTTCTTTCTGAGATGTTCTTGGTCTGTTCAGGCTGCCCAGAGGTAGATGATGCACTGGCAAGGGAAGCTTTGGGGAGATCCAAGCTATGCCAGGTTTCCACTGGGACTTAAAGCTTATTTTCCCCAGGACAGTGGTTGGAGTATAGGAAAAGCAGCAAGGGCAGCCTACTTCCTTCTCAGCTCTACTGTTTCTATATTCAGTGCCCTAGGAGACAGAGCTCTATCTCCATTTCAATTCTGTCCTCTCCCCTGGGAGAGTATTATGGTTTCGACAGACACTGCTAGGTGTTGCTATTTCTCTTGTTTTCCAGGCTACCAATGAGAAAGATTTTACAACAGGATCCCAAAGACACGTTATGCTTCTTCTATTTGAACATTGCTAACAAGGATACAAGAGGGTTGGAACTGGGACCAAGAGCTAAATACTAGAGTGAAGCAGATTTGGACGCAATCTGGAAGTTTCAGTGATTGTAGTGGCTCACATGGAGTACTCTCAGCCTTGTGAGGAAGTAGAGCCCTATGCCACAAATACTACAATCAGAGGTAGATATTATAATTAAATAATTCACCAAATATTGGGTACCTTCTTTGTGCCAGGCACATTGTGCTGGGCCCTAGGGTTATAACAATGAAGGAGAACACCAGGATCCTTCTCATCTTGGAGTTGAGAGTGAATGTGGGAGGCAGAGAATGTAAACATGAAGCAAATACATCATGTAGGTTGGGACAAGTGCCTGATGGAAACAAATAGGGTGCAGTGACAGAGAATACGATAGGGTACTAATTTAGACAAGGTTGTCAGAGACCATTTTTGTCCAGGAGGTGCAAATGTAGCTGATTATAACTACAAATTCTGATTGCAAAATCCCAGATCTGAAACTAACCTTGAGAGCAAGTGAGTATAAATATGCGTGGTCACAGATGCAGAGATGTATGGGACCAGAACAGAATTACACCGGGGTTAGAGGCAGAGTGTGGCCAGGACCCAGCAGTCCGGGCTCCCAGTGTAGTCATGTCTCTTCCATTGGACTTCACCTATGAGTTCCCTCATGTAAGTTAGGTTCTGAGATCTTATAGCCCTTTCCAATTCCTAGGTAGTAGAATTCAAAAAGTTTGAGAGGCATTTATAGCACCTGGTTGTTGAGACAGTTAAATCAAATTCACCAATCTCCTTGTGGAATTGAATTTTCTTGACTGACAAATTACATTGATTTCAAATCAGATGGATAGCAAATCATCTTGGCTTGCTATTGCATTGCTTCAGCTAGGAAATTAGCTCATCTCCTGACTTGAAAGACAAAAATGGGTAGTGGATGCTTGAGAGAGACTTATGGGAAGCATCCAGAGAGCTGGTGCCTTCTGCTAATAGTGAGCTTAGCATTCTTTGTTTCACTCAGGCCTTCCTCTGAAGAGCATATTCCTGGAGGAGACAAGCTTTTGGTTTCCAGCCCTTAGGTGTGGGTGTTTTTGTTGGAGCCTGTAGTATTGTCTTTAGCAATGAAGCCATGCATGAAGGCCTAGACACTATTGGAAGGGAATGGAAGAGGAGGATCTGCCTGGAGCAGCTAGGGTAGACAGGGCTCCCACCATCCAGGAGCCTCTGCCCTACTGCCCTCAGCAATGTTCTAGAGTGAAGGGCAAGGGACAAAGGCAGAGGCCTGCAGCTGCCTGAACTGAACCTCACTGAAGCTTTCTGACAGACTAGTCTACTTTTGCTAACCTCAGGTCCTCTTCATATGTCTAAGGTTCTTCCTGGAGCGACATCATCCATCACATGGCAAGTGCAGGACTGTGCTCAAATCAGGACTTGGCAGTGTTGGAGGGAATCTGGAGCAGGGTGGCAGGACTCTAGAAGCAGACTCAGGATAGCTGGCACACTGGGTGCGTTTTACCCAGAGAAGAGATGACGCAGAGGGAAGGAGTTTGGTTTCAACACCAGAAGGACTGTCATATGGATCATTCAAGACATTCAGTGGATGATCTTTGCATCTACGTTTTCTAGGCCTAGTTCAGTTCTAGCGTTGATCCAAGCTGACAATCTAATTGAATGAGGGCGGTGGGAGACAATAAACAAGAGGAAAGTATGATAATACTGGAGAGTGATAAGAGTAGTAAAGAAAAAAAGATAATGTGATAGAAAGTTACAGATCTGGGGCTCCAGACTAGCAATGCCTCTATGAGAACATGTCAGATGAGAACTGAATGGCATGAAGAATCAGCCACAAGGTGACATGAGGCAGGGAAAAATGAACAGG
The DNA here is from genome assembly GCF_029215605.1 of Mirounga angustirostris. NCBI lineage: Eukaryota > Metazoa > Chordata > Mammalia > Carnivora > Phocidae > Mirounga > Mirounga angustirostris. Next base: position 117,367,932 of record NW_026991714.1, on the reverse strand, counting down.
GCAGAGGTCCCCAGGCAGGAATTAGGTTGGGGCATTTGTGGACTCTCAAGGGGGTGAGGTACCCCTTCATATCTGTATCATCAGAGATAAAGTGTGAGTGGGTAGGATCATATCAGTGCTTCAGTAGAGAGTACTGTAGTCAAACTGAGGAATTTGGATTGTTTTCAGAGGACGGGGGAAGCCACCAGGAAGTGTTAAATAGGGAGTGAAGGATTTCATTTGTGTGCCCGGGGGAAGAATGACTTGTTGGCAGGCAGAGGGAGAGGCTTGTTATGGAAGACCGAAGAGCAATTGCAGAGCCCGATACTGTGACCTGGAAGACATCACAGATGAAGAGAAGGGGACCCATTAACGATTTATTTCTATAAACAATATGGATTAGGTATGTGGTTTATACATAATGTGGATTAGATTCAGAAAGGCAAATTAGAGCCAATGGTGGACACTTGATGCAAGGCATATTTCAATTTGACATGTTGCCATTTGAGAAGCAATACAGTAGCAAGAGCATAGGATTTGGTGTTTGTCAGGCTTGGATTCCACCTCAGCCCTTTCACTCAAAAGGCGAATGACATGGGGAAGCTCAATCTCTGGACCTCCATGAATCTCTGTGAAAGGGAGAGACCCAGATGCCCCTGCAGAGTCACTGCAGAGTGACCACAGCATGTGCTGGGCACACCTGTCCAAGGAGCTCAACACCAGTTAGTTCCTTTTCCCTTTTGTTGTTTGTTGGTTTCCCTTCCTGTTGCCCACAGGAAGTGCTCAGCCTTGGGGGGCTCGACTGCAGGCCCTTCAAAGTTGGAGGGCCGTGGGAAGGTCTCTCTTCCAGGTGGGAATTTGGACTTATAACTTTAAAGGTCCCTCTCTGTTTTAATGCGACATGGTTCTGTGCATTAATTCCCTCCACGTGTAGCCACTGATAAATGCATGAGGAGGAGAGAGAGTCAAATGTTCGATTTATGAAGACTGTGGCAGTGTTACTCGGACAGCAAGAGCAGTGGCTGACAAAGTGCCATGGCAGGCGTGAATTGCAGGCCTCACGGAGGGCCCTCACGTGTCAGGGAGAGTTCTTCCACGTGCTGGGTTTTATTAAATTGCAAAGAATGCGTGATAGGGAAGTTTCTTTGAGCTTTTCAAATCAGTTCCTAATTTTTTTGGTCTCGTTCTTAAGATTTGGCCTTTAGAGATAAGGGTATTAGGTTTGGTTAAAATTTATTAAGTCTTATGAAAGCTGTTGTGCAACAGACAATCAGATGAGTCCGTAGTTGAGTAAAACTGTTGAGTTGACATACATGTCATCCCAGTACAGTCAAGGAACTGTCTGCAGCTTAGAAAATCACTGGTGGGAACAAAAATAAGTCCAGTTATTTGAAATGATAATTTTCAGATTTTGGATTTATGTAAAAATACAGGCAAATCCTGAAGTTTTGTATAAATGACGAGCCTTGTTTGTTCAATACCTGGGAGTTCTAGTGTCAGCGTGAACAGGAATCCCTGGTGATGGAAGGTAGAGACTTTGCTGGTTCAGCTTCTACTTAGGGAGAAGTTCTGGCATGGACACATTTTCTGGAACTGTGTATAGGTTATGTATACCTTAGAAGTCAGAATTCTTGAGGTTATAATACTCTTGAGCTTGAGTTCTTGGGAGTTCTGGAGTGTAACCTCAATTCTTTAAAATGAATAGAGGGTGAATTTATCTTAGCCCTAGTTTCTCTGTGACTCAGTTTCTCCCTCTGTGAAGCAGTGGCAAAAACACTTGCTCCTTTTACGGTTCTTAAGGTTGGGGAAGGTTTTCAGAATAGTAAAATAATTTGATATTCTTAAGTAAAATGTGCTCTAAAGCTGTGTTTCTCTCCATGGAAATGAAAATTAGCTTGTTCAATTTTTTCTTAGTTGTAATGGCCACTGGGAGATTATGCTAAAATAAAGGAGTTTTAAAAATAGTGCTGTTCAAGGGCACTCTAATTAGATTACTTCTTGTCCAACTTAAGGGTGAGTTTCATTAACTCTGATTTTCATAAGTTGGAGGCCACTTCTGTTGTGCTCTGGTCAGAAGTCACCTCTAACATTGCTCATGGGTAATTGCACAGCTAGTTGTTAGAAATGCTACAAGTAGTGATTAGAAATGCTATGGTGTGGCCTCTTAAGGGAGTCCACACTGCACACATTTAAGGTTAATGTAAATCATGAACTTTGATAAGGGTGTGTTTATGTCTGCCTTTCATGAAAATTGGTATTCCTCTCGTCTTTTATTTCAGCAATTATAGTTAAACTATAAAATAAACTTGACAAACTAAGTGTGTGTATTTTGCTTTCTTAGATCCAATATCTTTGCAGCTTGCAAGGAAATTTGAGATGATACAATTTCCTACAAATCATGTGGTGCAGGCTCCAATTTTCTCCCCCCACTGCTAGCAACCTTCCAGCAAATCGAAATGGAAGCTAAAGAATGGAAACTTCTCTTTTCCCTTCATGCCCTTGGCTGTTTTAAAGTCATATTTTATAGTTCTAGTGTATTACAGTTGAAGACATGTTCAGGGAGCTGAGGAAAGGGAAACAGGAGTCTTCTTGCTCTGATGTTTAACTACCTTCCTTCAGGATTATGCTAGAGCTCTATATCACAAGTTATCCTAGCAGTTAGTTGTTGTGAACTCAGGAGTCCATGTATTAAGAAAACAAAAAGATGGCACAAATGATTTGGGTTGTTAAATGCTACAGGAGGACAATTTCCAAGTCTCTGCTCAATTGTGGTTCCTCCAGTTTTAATTCTCAGCCATTCGAAGGTGACTGACCAGAAGGATGGGACTCTGTCATTCACTCTGACACGTTTGCTTCAGGTGGCATTGTGCCACCATCCGGAAGCTGGTGGACACTGGTGTCCTTGGGCTCTGGCAACAGAGGAATAGGAGTTGGGTGAATGGAGTGCTCCCCTTTGTATCTTCCAGCCTGTTTGCCTCCCCTCTCCCACCCTCCTTCACCTTCACCAGTCCACAAGCGTCAGTCATGTACTCGGCCCCATTAGATACTGAGGATCCTGAGAGAAACTGTCCTTCTCCCGGGAGAACCACTCATTATGAGACTCTGTAGAGAGTGTCAGGAGGACTCAGCTTAGACTACTGCAGAAATGCTAACTAACCAAGAAATCAGTTACAGGGAGTTGATCCTTCTGCATTTTGAAAGATCCCTCATTTCAGGGCTGGGGGCCCGTGAGGTGCAAAGGCTCCGTAAAGTCCGTGTTTACACATTCCCGCTGAGTTGAACTACACACAGAAAACAATTAGTAGCATTTCTTATACCTCGTTATGCAACTTCACTTTGTGTTTGTGGCAGGATTTCTCTCCAGGTTTCTGACAGTAGAACGTCACTCATTGTCCCAAGCCACAGCAGGAACGGAGAGACCTGGAGACAAGGATGGGTCCGAGGCTGCTTGACCTGCACAGCCCAGGCTTGGCTCTGCAGCCTGACTTCCTGCCGCCCGGGCTGCCTGGCGCTCCATCCAGCAGTAGCTGCCAGGGTGGCTGAAGCTGCTGATTACAAAGCCACAGCTCATAGGTTAATAATTTTGTCTGGACTGCTATCAAGGCGGGGAACGCCAGTCAGCAGCAAATGCAGGAAATTTTAAGAGATCAAGAGCAGTTGACACAAAATCCATTCTGGGATGTTTTTAACAAAACAAGGATTCAGCACTTCCTGGGGGTGAGGACCAAAATGGAACATGACTGATAGCCAGCATCACCTCTCCAATCTTGCACGTCTGTTTTGAGCCATGAGGAATGGTCTAAAAATAATGCCTGGACCTCACAGTCTTGGTGCTTTTGTTATTTATCCTTTTATGCTTTGGTCTTTTTTTTTTTTTTTTTTTTTTTTTTTTGATGCTTTGGCCTTTTGAAAAACATCTTTATATGGGTTGAGAGTTTCCTATCATTTGTATTTATAAAGTCCTTTATTCTGAAGGCGTCCAAGTGCCTACTCCCATTTCTGAGAACTAGGTGGCAAGTCTTCCCTGGGGGAAGTGTTAAGATGGGTTATAAAGAGAGTGGTGGAAAAATTAGATGAGAAGGCCAATCTTTTGGCAACTTAGGGGTTGGCTTGCTCATCAGTTGCTCTGATTCTTCCTAAGAAAGGATAGCACTCCCTCTTGATTTCACCAGGGCTGTGGTCCCCACTCGAATCACCCCCCCGCCCCCCCCCCCCCCCCCCCGTCTAAAGCATACCTTTCCTACTCAGTCCCATGGAGTCGGGCCCGACTTGTCCTTTGTTTCTGACCACTGCTCCCCTCTCTGATTTCTGAGGGCTCTTATTGTTGGTTGTGACCCCTCATGCCACCTTCAAGTCTGACTTCACATGCATTTGTCTTTCCAACATGGTCTTAGGCCCCTTGGGGACAGACACCTGACCAGTATATTTTTCCAAATGCCCACTGTCCCTAGTGCGACCAGTAGGGCCTTCATGTAGCCAGCAAGTCTGAATGGAAGTAGTTCCTAGTCCCTAATGCTAAAGATGATTCAGACCCAAATCACAAAAAAGACAACCATCTGACAGCTGGGCTGTAACCCTGACACAGTGAGGACCATAGCTTATGATATCTGTTCCCTGCATTACTGTGTGATCCAAGGCCCACTTCGTTGTTTCTCAACATTTCAATTAATTCATCTGAGTTAGAGTAAGATACTACAGAGAATTGTGCATAGAGACTGAGAAACCAAAAGGAAGCCCTCTCCCCGTACTGGAAGAGTTTCATAAATGTGGAATAATTCTGATGTGCCAATCGTCCTCATAGGAACAATGGAGTGAGAAGCTGTGGCTGAGTGGGCACCCCAGTGGGATTTGGTTAAGATCTAGCACTGATTTGAGAACACTGATTGCAGCCATGGGATAGGAGACTGAGGAAAATGCTACCCTCCTTGGGGGCAGTTCACACTTTACTGCACACGCCAGGCTTTTTCATGAAAAGCACCTGGCTTGATGGATATAAAATAAGGTGCAAGCTGGACGGATCACCTGTGGGGAAGGCTCTGGTCTCAGTCCCACTGCCACAGCCAGCCTCAGAATATCAGCTTCTTGGCCCCTAGGTACCTCCAGAGTCCTGGCCACCCTCACCAGGTATGGGGTGCGTCCTGGCGGGCACACTACAGCCCTGTCCCTCAGATGTCTTGTGATCTGGTCTTGCTTTCTATGTTGATCTTGATGTGTCTAGTGGCCTGATGACTAATAGCTTCCAAAATGGGCACAAGGAAAATAGGAGTGAATATTGCCTATTGAAAAAGGAAGTTACTTACTTACAAACTTACTCAGAAAAGGAGGGAATTTTGGAAAGGGTTGGAGAGAATGTGGACATGTGGGGAGGCAACTCTGTCCAGATAAAGACATGGGGGATTGGAGGTCCTGTGGGTAGTCACGTGTGGAGGAGGTAAAACAGTGAAGGGACCAGGTCCCAGGTTCTCAATACCTGTGTGCCTAGAAGAGCCATTGCCAAGAGCCATGGAAACAGCACATAATAATGGAGACAGCTGACTGGGAATCAGAGGTCGTCTCAACTGCTTTATATTCCTCTTCTCCCACTTGATTGCTTAATATATCCTGAACGATTTATTAACCTCCCTCAGCCCTGATTTTGTCATACATAAGATGGTGGTTAAAAGACATACCTTTCCAGAATAAGAATATTTAATGAGAAAAATACACATAGAATGACAACAAATACCATGAAACACTTAGAAGTATTTTTAAGGAAAATTGATGTGATCACAATGAAGAAAATGACAAATTTTTACTGACATATAAAATGTACACATAAAATAATATATACATTTGAACAAATATTATGTTCCCAGATAAGAAAATGACTATTGTGAAAATTTTGTTCCCAAATTAAAGCACAAATTTAATGTAAGTCACTTCAATATCCTAATGGCTATTTTAGAAACAGAAGAAATTCTGAGACTATTAATGTGAATATTTAAAATAAATCTTTGAATAAAAAGTAAAAATAATTTAGCTTTATAATTATTAAACTCTGTTATAAAGATACAGTTCTCAAAACAGGTTGTTTTTTGTTCATGAATAGACAAATCAATGAAAAAGAAAAATAACTCAAAGATCTTGATACATAGAGATACAGATATGTTGATATGTGAATGAATGAAGAGCTATATGGTACATAAAGCAACATGAGTAAGTACAAAATAAATGTATTATTCCACAAATCACATAGGAATAACCTGTTAGAAATTAGGGAGAAAAAGTAATTAGTCTTAAAACAAACACACAAAGAAAAGTTCAAACTAATATAGAAGTTAAAATACAGAACAACTAAAGAGCGATGAAAGGGAAAACTTCATCAGATATTTGGTAAAAGGATCTGCCCTTCATCCTGTGGGCGCAGAAACTCAATTTTTTTTTTCATTGTACCAGAGTTTATCAAACCCCTGAATGCTGTGTGTGTGTATATATATATATATATATACCAGTGTGTATATATATATATGTGTGTGTGTGTGTGTGTGTGTGTATATCTATCTATCTATCTATCTATCTATCTATCTATCTATCTATCTATCTATACCAGTGTATACCATTTAGTGACAACTTATTAATTCAGAGGGGATGGGGATCTGTTAAGGCTGTCTTTTGTCCCACAGGACACTACAGGGTGAGTGTGGAATAAGAACAAGGAGAGGCTGAAACCTCGCTTAGAGTTTAATCTGCATCCTGCTGGATCATGTGGGAGTTAAGAATTGTGACACACAATCAAATGGCATCACATTCCTTTGTGTCCCCAGATACCGCTAAACCTGCTTTAGCACTCCTCCCCCAGCGTTAGCAGGAAGCCTATTGCAGTGTTGGCTCACCCTTCGGATTTGGATCATTCAAGAAGCCCAGGAAACCGTTTGGTGAGCCCTCCATCTTTCCAGGTGGAGGGGTCTGGTCCTTCAGCTCACTGGTGCCATAACCACAAGGCAACTCCGGGTCCAGGCCAGCGAGGGGATACTTTGGGTGCCCCCCACTTTGGCTAGCTTGGTGTGGTTTCAGAACTCCTCCCACTAGCTCCCAGAGGTGGTAGAGTGCTTTCAGTTCTTTTCAGCTTGGCCTTCTAAGGCCCTGTCTCTTGGGAGCATCTGTGCTGTGGAGGAACCGGTTACAATCACCTTTCTTTTATGCTCCCCTTGCCCCTTTCCAACCCTCGAGACGGGAAAGGGTCCATCCTAGCCTTTTTGTGCAGCTTTCTGGTCCCCTAGAAGAGGGAGGCTGGCATTGTCAAATTATCCATAGGAAGGTGACCATGTAATTTATTTTCTGAGACAATACAGTTTGGAAGTGAAATGGAGGTGAGTGAGAGGTATTAATAATAATGCTGAGAAAATGGGAGTAAACCAGGACTGTCCAGCCCCCTCCCTTACTTGTATGGTCTTTTATTTTCTGGGCTTGCCTGGCCAGCCCACTGCTACTTCTGACTGTGACATACTTTAGTTACATTGATGCCATTAATACTGTTTCATTCTTCCCTGCCTCCGTCCCTGCAGGGTAACATCTCAAATTTCCGAACTCCCTGATTATGGGTTGGTTATTATAGTAGAACTCTCAAAGGAAATCTTGTCTCCAAGTTCCTGAGGGCTTCTCAGGATGGTTGTCCACCTATTTCCTCTTGCCTTCCCTTTTCCTGTCCCCTGCCCACCGCGGGGGTGGGGGTGGGGAGTGGATTTATCTAAATAAAACAATCTGAAATTGTAGTATTATTTAAAATAATGCAGTAATAAAATCCCAGGAGCAATGCAAATGTTCCACAATAAGGGAATGTCCAAATAAAAGTTGACAGTATCTAGATGATTGGTTAACATTTAGGAAGGTGATGATTTTGAAGAATTTGACAACACAAAAAATGCATATGCGATAATGATTATAATGCTATAATGGTTAGTGAAAAATTAAGACGGAGGCTATAAAGTTGTACCACTTTGACTATAATTATGTGAAAATAATAACAAATATGTTAAAATGTCAGGATGGAAAATGATGCCAAAATGGTAACAATAGCTTTGTTTCAATTATGGAATTAGGAGTGATTTTTTTTCTCTCTTTTCCTATTCTACAATTTTTCTGGAATGTGGTTAATATAATGGAAACAATGTCCTCTCCCTCCCCTTCTGCAGGAATTAAATGAGGTAATTATTATAAAGTGCCTTTCCTTTGTTTCTTCCTTCTCTGTAACCCCATTGTATCCTTAAGACCTTGTCCTGAAAGAGAGAATGGGGCTTGGGTGGATTCCCTTGTTGATAGGGGGTATTCTCAGGGCAAGGCTTTCTCCTGTTTTCTCTCTTGTCCTCCAACTATGTCAACCTTGAGTCACAAATGATATGCTCTTGACAACCCCACTGAACTTATCTTGGGGACCTCCTGCACCTGCAAACCAAAGGCTTCCATATCATTTCCATAGAAACTTCAACCCTGTCAAAAACAGCTTTGTTATGTGAAATTTTATTGGGAAAGGATTGTCCTGAGAATTTTCTACAGTTCAGCGTGTTATGAAAGTTCACTCCTCCTCTCTGACACTCACTCAGATTCCTGGCCACCTTGGTGGTCCTGGCTCTCAGCGTGTTGAACTATGATTCCCTGTTCAGGTTCTGAATTCTGAATTTAACCTCATCTTGATGGATGAGGCTATAGATAAAATCTTCAATTTTATTTTATTTTTTCTAAAGGATTTGTGAAAAGGAAAGGGATTCTTCTTGAGGACGATGCATCTTTCTACCATTAATTAATGAAGCCATCTCCAAATAGGACTCCCAAGACAGTCTTGGAGGAACCGATGTGTCCTGACAGCACAGAGCAAAGGGTATGAGCCTTGGAAAGGCCAAGGTTCTGCTGTCAGGGGGACCCTGAACACTCCTCTCAGATTTTCTTCTATGAGCCAACTAAACCCAGAAAACTGCCCCTTAGAAATATTTCCTACACCCTTTGGCAAATCCTAACCTCACTGATGTAAAAGAGCCTTTGAAATACATCCCCAAGGGGCGCCTGGGTGGCTCAGTCATTAAGCGTCTGCCTTCGGCTCAGGTCATGATCCCAGGGTCCTGGGATCTAGCCCCGTGTCGGGCTCTCTGCTCTGCGGGAAGCCTGCTTCTCCCTCTCCTGCTTCTCCCTCTCCCACTCCCCCTGCTTGTGTTCCCTCTCTCACTGTGTCTCTCTCTGTCAAATAATTAAATAAAAATCTTAAAAAAAAAAAAAAAGAAATACATCCCCAATATTTCAGCATGGCTTCTAAAGCAGACTATTGGACTCATTCTCATGACCATCAACAGAGGCTGGTTCATTCTAACAACAAAAGTCCTAATTTAAAAAGTGAAGTGCATTCATCTGTGGGTGGACATCTTTCCATAGTTTGGCTATTGTGGACATTGCTGCTATAAACATTGGGGTGCAGGTGCCCCTTCGGATCACTACATTTGTATCTTTGGGGTGAATACCCAGTAGTGCAATTGCTGGGTTGTAGGGTAGCTCTATTTTCAACTTTTTAAGGAACCTCCATACTGTTTTCCAGAGTGGCTGCACCAGCTTGCATTCCCACCAACAGTGTAGGAGGGTTCCCCTTTCTCTGCATCCTCGCCAACATCTGTCACTTCCTGACTTGTTAATTTTAGCCATTCTGATTGGTGGTATCTCATTGTGGTTTTGATTTGGATTTCCTTGATGCCGAGCGATGTTGAACACTTTTTCATGTGTCTGTTGGCCATTTGGATGTCTTCTTTGCAGAAATGTCTGTTCATGTCTTCTTCCCATTTCTTGATTTGATTATTTGTTCCTTGGGTGTTGAGTTTGATAAGTTCTTTATAGATTTTGGATACTAGCCCTTTATCTGATATGTCATTTGCAAATATCTTCTCCCATTCTGTTGGTTGTCTTTTGGTTTTGTTGACTGTTTCCTTATACAATGGAATATAATGCAGCCATAAAAAATGAAATCTTACTATTTGCAATGACGTGGATGGAACTAGAGGGTATTTAGCTAAGTGAAATAAGTCAACCAGGGAAAAACAATTATCATATGATCTCACTGATATGTAGAATTTGAGAAACAAGGCAGAGGGTCATAGGGGAAGAGATGAAAAATGAAACAAGAAGAAACCAGAGAGGGAGACAAACCATAAGGGGCTCTTAATCTCAGGAAACAAACTGAGGGTTGCTGGAGTGGAGGGGGGTGAGAGGGATGGGGTGGCTGGGTGATAGACATCGGGGAGGGTATGTGTTGTGGTGAGCACTGTGTATTGTGTAAGACTGATGAATCACAGACCTGTACCCCTGAAACAAATAATACATTATATGTTAATTAAAAAAATGCAAAAAAAAGTGAAGTGCAGAGCAGTATGTGCCCTGAGGTGTCATTCGTATTAAAATGTATTTAGCATGTATATATTTACATGTGCATAGGATATTTCTGCAGAGATGAAATCAGTAACATACCTCCTCAGGGGTGAATAAGTGGAGGGCTGGAAAACAGGAGAAAAGACAGATTTTTCTTTTAATTAAATTAATTAATTAATTATTATTATGTTATGTTAATCCCCATACATTACATCATTAGTTTTTGATGTAGTGTTCCACGATTCATTGTTTGTGCATAACACCCAGTGCTCCATGCAGAACGTGCCCTCCTCAATACCCACCACCAGGCTAACCCATCCTCCCACCCCCCTCCCCTCTAGAACCCGCAGTTTGTTTTTCAGAGTCCATCGGAAAAGACAGATTTTTATGTGTATCTTTTAAAAAAAATTTCTTTTGACTTTTGTATATCTGTATCTATATTCTTATATCTTAGCATTCCTATTTATTATACATTTAATTTTTTTCTAGTAAATATATGTATATAGGTATGGATATATGTATATATTATATTTATATTTACTAGAAAAAATTTAAATGTACAATTGGTGGAAATGCTAAAGAGACTTTTCCATTTGGGTAAATTACTCCTTAGGACAGTTTTCTTATTTTCATCTATCTGCATTAAAAGGGAAATAATTTCCATGCCTATATTTTTGGCAAGCCCTCTAACCCTACATTCTTAAATTGTGTCAGGCTGCTGCAAACACATTCAAGGTTTGCCTTCTTTGCTTTTCAGCTCCTCACTCTCTTGGGAGTCACTTTAAAAATTTTCTGGCTAAGAACCCGCCCCACCCTTCCCTGCTCCATCAGCAAAAGGTGCAAGAAATCTAAAGCATAAATACTGGATTTTTGATAAGAACTTAAGACATAATCTTTATATAAACTTTAGCTCTTGCAAAGTGCCTTGAATATTCTGGATATTGAACGATAAGGAGAATGCAGTTTTCAGCAGCGAAGTCAAGGTGATCTAAAATCATTTACACATGGACAGAAGAATTAATAAATGGATGGTGTAAGTTATGAATTGCTCCTCCACATTCAGGTGCAAGGAGCATCACATTTCTTTATTTTTCTAAATCAAATTACACCTGGCTCCGCACGTCTATTCCCCTTACTAACAGGGTTAGCAAGAAACACAATACTGCCCATCCTTGGGCCTCCCTCCCCTTCAGTTAGATTGCACAAGGATGCTGGGACTCACGAGTCCAAGGAAAAGGGGCAGCTGCTTCTTGGCCTGTGTGTTGGGCATAATTGTCACTGCTGCCTTCCCTTTGCCGCACGGTGGCCCTGTCACCTGTAGGGCGCTGGGGTCTGGAAAGGCTTCTCACACCGCATCATTGGCCAGAGGGAGTGTTTGCCACTCGCTGGGCTCAGAAGCAGCAGAATATAATTTCCAGCTTCCCTGCAGCCCTGAAGGACTGACTCCCCTACTCCCTAGAGACTTAGCTCCCCCCCACACGCCCCCAGACATTGGTGTGGGATAGGGCACAGGTTCTTAAGGCTCATTTGCCTGTGCTGCCCTGGGCAGCTTCCCACTCTTGGGAACACCATCTTTCCTCTTTTTACTTACACAAAAAGCACTGTTTCTTTTGAATGCCCAGTTTTCTGAAACAAAAGCTGGCGTTTTCAAGGCTGCTATCCTGTCTTCTGAGATTTGGGACTTGAGTGTTGAAGTCTCAGGAAGACAGTGGCTGTTTCTCTGAGTAGCAGTTTTCTCTGGCCCTCGTGGGTCAACAGCAACAACGCCTCCAGGGAAATGCTTGTTTCCTCGCTGTCCACCTTACGCTCCCCTCTTGGGCTCCCGTGAGCCACACAACACAGCAGCCGTGGGGCTCCTCTCCCGTTCAACTAGGAGAGGGAAGTGCAGGCTGTCTCTGCCTCGAACATTTTAGTTCCTCTCTGGTCCTAGGTCTCCGAGCTCGGTCACTCAGTGCTGCCCAGGATGCCCAAGGTTCCCGGCACCTGTAAGTCACCTGGGAACAGCAGGTTTTATGGCTCACCCTTGGGCAGCAACACCCTTGTGCTCTTAGTCATCATGTGTGGTTTCCTCTGCTCCAGGGAATGAGGTGCCTGCAGGATGTTTGGAAGCTCTCATTCAAGGCTTTGTAATATCTGGCTCACCTGAGCTTTTGCAGTCTGTAGAAAAGTGGTTCTCAAACTTTGGTTGTGTTCAGAAATCACCTCTCTGGGTACTTAAGGAATGCAGTATCTGAGCATCAGAGACAGTAGGCCATGGGAAAGGGGACTGTTAACCACTCTCATAGTTAATTCTAATGTGGCTGGCCCTTGGAAACATTCCTTATACTTCCAAAAGACAAGTCTATTCTCACATTTACTCTAAAATCTCCACTCATCTTTCCAATGGCATATTCATTTCCAGAAAGTGGTTAAGTAGGGCCTTTCAGTGCCCTAATTAGCATTATTAGCATTATTTAATTACAGTGTGATGAGCTCTTCTGTTTGCTTTTGTCTACCATGCTATGCTGAGAACATCTCCAGCTACACCTCAGCTCCTGGCAGAGAGGCTGGGCTGGGATACTGAGTGCTTGTTCTATGACTGAAGGATGGACCGAGGGCAGGTGGATAAAGCAATTAGCTGTAAGGTGCATTGAATACTGGAAAATGAGAGACCAAAACAGAAGGACAAAGGAGCTAGCGTTCTGAAGAGAACTTTAAAAATTATTGCCTCGTATTGTTGAAATCTGCTTTCAAATTTTATTTTTTTAGATGATAAAGAGTAATAAATGTTCCAGTTCAATTTACACAATACAAATGTGCATGAATAAAAAGTTAATGCCCATCCCTTCCCCCAGACTCACGCCACAGAGGTAATTGATGTTAAGGCATTGGTATGTAACCCTCCACATTTTTCTTAGTGATCCCAAACTTATATAAACAGGGGTATGAGAATTTTTTTTAATAACCAAAAACAAATACAAAAGTGAAGACTTATTATTTTATTTGTTTCTGTCACCTAACATTAAATAAATGGACCTCTGTCACGTAACAATAAATCCTAGACATCGCCTAGGTCAAATCAAATAGATCTAGCTTATTCTTTTTAAATTATTTCATATATTCCATGATATGGCTACCCTGTAACTAAGTCTTTCTGAGTTTCTTGTCTTTTTCACTCTCTTCCTCTCCCTATGCTCTCCCCTCTACCCCTGTGCCTTATTTTCTCCTCCTCTTTCTTCTTGTTTATACAAGTAATTTTGTAAAATCTTTAAACCCTCCAAGCCTAAATGCTGACTTGGTGCAGTTAAGAAAAGACTCCCCAAGACATTCTACAGCCAGAAAGCTGTGATAAAATATACCTAAATCCATTTTAACATTGGGAAATGGTGTGTCTTAGAGCTCACAACTGTACAACCTTGTGCTGTGGCTTTCACTCTCCCAACATATTCATGTCTCCATGACATAAGACCCCTGACCAATGCATATGCACACTTTAAATTTTAATAGCTTCTGTCAAATTACATTATAAAAAAGTTGTAATATTACAATGTGTACAACTCATTAACCACACTCTTGATAGCATGAATTTCTAGTTTGAAGATGAATGCTTTAAAAATAATGTTATTGCTTCATTGTAAAATGATATAAGTTCATTGCTAAAAATCTCTAGATTCCCAATAGCCTAAGGTAGTCGTTGTTAACACTCAGATCAGCATTTGTTTTGGTATTTCTTTATGGTCATTGACACATATGCCAATACTCTTAAGTGAGTGGTATCACATTAAAACAGCTATTGTTTGACCTGCTTTTAAAACTCAGTGCTGTTAGTATGTAGAAATACATTTGATTTTGTATATTAATCTTCTATCCTGCAATCTTATTAGCCTTATGTACTAGTTCTATAGCTTTTTATAGCTTCTACAGGATTTTATATGTAGATAAAAGTGTCATCTGCACATAAATATAATTTTACTTCTTCCCTTCCAAGCTGGATGTCTTTTTTTAAAAATTTTATTTTATTATGTTATGTTAGTCACCATACATTACATCATTAATTTTTGATGTAGTGTTCCATGATGTCTTTTGTTTCTTTTTCTTGCCTCACTGTCTTGGCTAGAACCTCCGTTTTGATGTTGAATTAAAAAAAAAAAAGAAGGTTAACTATGGGGGTGATGGATATGGTAGTTTGGTTGTAGAAACCATTTCACAATGTATACACATATCAAAACATTGCATTGTACACCTTAAATATATACAATTTTTATTTATCAGAAAAAAGAAAGAAAGAAAGAAAAAAAGAAAGAAAGAAAAAGAAAGAAAGAAGGAAGAAAGAAAGAAAAAAAAAGAGTGGTGAGAGCATGTGTCTTGTTTTGGACCTTGGGGGAAGTATTCAGTCTCTCACCATTAAGTGTGAGGTTAGCTGTGGGCTTTTGTGGAGGACTTTTATCAGATTGAGGAAGTCCTTTTTATTACTAATTTGCTGAGAGTTTTTTAAATTTTATTTTTGAGATAATTGGTATTCTAATTTAAGAAATAACACAGAGAGACCCATAAAGCCTTCACTGTTTCCCCAATGATAACATCTTGCATAACTGTTGTACAATTTCACAACCAGGAAATTGACATTGATACGACCCTTGACCTTATTTAGATTTCACCAGATTTGTGATTTCATTTGTGTGTGTGTACGTGTGTGTGCAAGTGTGTGTTTGTGTATGTGTGTGTATAGTTCTATGCGGTTTTATTGCAAGTGTAGATTTATGTTACCACCCCCACAATTAAGATATAAACAGTCCATCACAAGGATCTTTTAAGCTAATCTTTTACTTCATAGCTGCCTCCTTTCCTTTTCTCCTTCCTAAGGCCTGACAACCACTAATCTATTCTTTATCTCTATAATTTTGTCATTTCAAGAATGTGATATAAATGGAATCATACAGTATGTAACCTTTTGAGAATGGTTTTCTTCACTGAGCATAAGGCCCTGGAGATCCATCCAAGTTGTTACATATATCAATAGTTCATTCTTCTTTGTTGCTGAGTAGTATTCTATGGTATGGATGTATCATAGTTTGTTTTAGTATTCACCCATTAAAAGACACTTGAGTTGTTTCCAGTTATGGCTATTACAAATAAAGCTGATGTGAACATTTGTGTGCAGGTTCTTGCGTGAATGTAAACCTGGGATAAATTTCTTTGGGATAAATGGCCAAGAATATGATTCCTGGATCATATGATAATCCTTTTCAGTGAAATGTCTCCCATTTTTTGCCTATTTTCTAATTAGATTGATCTTTACTCTTGAGTTTTTTTTTTTTTTTTAAAGATTTTATTTATTTATTTGACAGAGAGAGACACAGCGAGAGAGGGAACACAAGCAGGGGGAGTGGGAGAGGGAGAAGCAGGCTTCCCGCAGAGCAGGGAGCCCGATGTGGGACTTGATCCCAGGACCCTGGGATCATGACCTGAGCTGAAGGCAGTCGCTTAACCAACTGAGCCACCCAGGTGCCCTACTCTTGAGTTTTGAGAGTTCTTTATACAGTCTAGATACTAATCTCCAGTTGGATATGTAATTTGCAAATATTTTCTCCCAGCCTGTAGCTCGTGCTTTTATCTTCTTCATACAGACTTCTGCAGAACAAAAAGATTTTAATTTTGATGAGGTCCAATTTATCAATTTTTCCTTTTGTGGATTGTACTTTTAGGGTCAAGTTTAAGAACTCTAGCTTCCAAATGAACGGGGGGAAATCGGAGGGGGAGATGAACCATTGGAGACGATGGACCTTGAAAAACAAACTGAGGGTTCTAGAGGGGAGGGGGGTGGGATGATGGGTTAGGTTGGTGATGGGTATTAAAGAGGGCACGTTCTGCATGGAGCACTGGGTGTTATACACAAACAATGAATCATGGAACACTACATCAAAAACTAATGATGTTATGTATGGTGATTAACATAACAATAAAAAAATTAAAAAAAGAAAGAACTCTAGCTTCCAAAGACTTTCTCCTGTGTTTTTTTTTTCCTAAAAATTTTATAGTTTTACATTTAAGTTTGTGATTCATTTGGAGTTAACATTTGTACAAAGCATAAGGTTTAGGCACTTTTTTCCCCCTATGAATGTCCAATTACACTAGTATTTTTCATTAAAAAGGGCCACCCATCCTTCCTCCTTTGAATTGCTTTTGCACCTCTGTCAAAGATCTATTGGGCATATTTGTATGGGTCTTCTTCTAGGTTCTATTGACCTATGTGTTTATCTCTGCTAATACCAACTTTCTTGATTACTGTAATTATATAGTAAGCCTTAACAGTGAATAGGGTGATTTCTCCCACCTACTTACCTTTTTCAAAAATTGTTTCACTACTCTAGGTTCTTGCCTTTCTGTATAAATTTCAGATAAGTTTGTCTTATTTTATTTTATTATTTTTTTATTAATTTCAGAAGAAGAATTTAGTGATTCATCAGTTGCATGTAACACCCAGTGCTCATTACATCAAGTGCCTTCCTTAATGCCCATCACCCAATTATCCCTTCCTCCTACCCACCTCCCCTCCAGCAACCTTCAGTTTGTTTCCTAGAGTTCAGCATCTCTTATGGTTTGCCTCCCTCTCAATTTTATCTTATTTTATTTTTCCTTCCCTTCCCCTATGTTCATCTGTTTTGTTTCTTAAATTCCACGTATGAGTGAAATTATATGGAATGTCTTTCTCTGACTGACTTATTTCGTTTAGCATAATACTCTCTAGTTCCCTCCACATCATTGCAAATGGCAAGACTTTTTATTTTATTAAGTAGGCTCCATGCCCAGCATGGAGCCCAATGCAAGGCTTGAACTCACAACCCTGAGATCAAGACCTGAGCTGAGATCAAGAGTTGGATGCTTAATGGACTGAGATACCCAGGTGCCCCAAGTTTGTTTTATTTTAAAATCTTGCTGTAATTTTGATAGAAATCATATTAAATCTAGAGATTAATTTGGGGAATATTGAAATCTTTACTATGTTGAGTCTTCTAATCCATGAATATGGTGTGTCTCTCTATTTATTTAGGTCTTTTATTTATTTCATCACATTTTGTGAGTTTTAGGATACAGATTCTGTGCATGTTTTGTAGAATTATACCTACGTATTTCATTTTTGGAGAAGTAATTGTCATTTGTATTGTGCCTTTAATTTCAGTTTCCATGTGCTCAATTTTTGTAACTAGAAATTTGGTTGATTTTTGTGTGTTGATCTTATGTAACTTCACTGAACTCAGTTTTAGGGTTTAGTTTTTTTTTTTTTTTTGTAGATTCCTTAGGGTTTTCTATGTACACAATCATGTTATCTGCAAATAATGGTTTAACTCTTGCTTTTCAATTTGTATGCTTTTTATATTCTTTCTTATAGCACTGGCCAGGACTTCCATTACTTTGTTTCTAAGTGTGGTGAGAGAGGGCATCCTCATTCTGTTCTTGAATTTAGGAGTAAAGCATGCAGTCTTCCACTATTATGTGTGAATTTTTTTTTTTTTTTTAAGATTTATTTATTTATTTGACAGAGAGAGATACAGTGAGAGAAGGAACACAAACAGGGGGAGTAGGAGAGGGAGAAGCAGGCTTCCTGCCGAGCAGGGAGGCTGATTCAGGGCTCAATCCCAGGACCCTGGGACCATGACCTGAGCCGAAGGCAGACGCTTAATGACTGAGCCAGCCAGGCGCCCCATGTGTGATGTTCTTATAGGCATTTTGTGGATACTCTACACCAAGTTGAGGTAGCTCCCCTCTATCTAGTTTGCTGAAAGCTTTTTTTTAAAAAAGATTTTATTTATTTATTTATTTGACAGAGAGAAACACAGTGAGAGGGGGAACACAAGCAGGGGGAGTGGGAGAGGGAGAAGCAGGCTTCCCCGCGGAGCAGGGAGCCCGATGTGGGGCTTGATTCCAGGACCCTGGAATCATGACCTGAGCAGACGGTAGACGCTTAATAACTGAACCACCCAGGTGCCCTTTGCTGAGAGCTTTTATCATGATTTTGGATATTGGATTTTTTTTATCATGGCTTTGGATTTTGTCAAAAGCTTCCTCTGTATCAGTAGGTATGATGATATAACTTTTTCTCTTTAACCTGTTGATATGGTGGATTATACTGATTGATTTTTCAAATGTTGAACCAGCTTCATATTTTTTGGAATAAACTCTACTTGGTCATGGTGTAAAATTCTTTTTGTAGATTGCTGCATTTGATTTGCTAATATTTATATTGATGTATCTAGGTATCCGAGATAAATTATCCTGCAGTCTTATTGTATTGTTAAAATGAGTTGGGAAGTATTATCACCTTTTTTATTTTCTGTAAGAGATAGCGGAAATTTGGTATGAATTCTTCTTTAAATGTTTGGTAGAATTCTGCAGTGAAACCAACTGAGCCTGCATATTTCTTTTGGGAACTTTTAAATTACAAACTCCATTTCTACAATTATTATAGGATTATTCAGGCTTTTAATTTCATCTTCACAGAGTTTCAATAGTTTATGGTTTTCAAGAAGTTAGTCTATTTCTTCTGAGTTGTTTTTTTTTTTTTTTTAAAGATTTTATTTATTTATTTGACAGAGAGAGACACAGCGAGAGAGGGAACACAAGCAGGGAACACAAGCAGGGGGAGTGGGAGAAGGAGAAGCAGGCTTCCCGCGGGGCAGGGAGCCCGATGCGGGGCTCGATCCCAGGATCCTGGGATCATGACCTGAGCCGAAGGCAGACGCTTAATGACTGAGCCACCCAGGCTCCCCGATATGAGGAATTCTTAATCTCAGGAAACAAACGGAGTGTTGCTGGAGTGGTGGGGGGTGGGAGGGATGGAGTGACTGGGTGATAGACATTGGGGAGGGTATGTGCTATGGTGAGTGCTGTGAAGTGTACAAGACTGTTGAATCACAGATCTGTACCTCTGAAGCAAATAATACATTATATGTTAAAAAAAAAAAGAAGAAGATAGCAGGAGGGGAAGAATGAAGGGGGGGAAATTGGAGGGGTAGACGAACCATGAGAAACGATGGACTCTGAAAAACAAACAGGATTCTAGAGGGGAGGGGGGTAGGGGGATGGGTTAGCCTGGTGATGGGTATTAAAGAGGGCACGTTCTGCACGGAGCACTGGGTGTTATGCACAAACAATGAATCATGGAACACTACATTTAAAACTAATGATGTAATGTATGGGGATTAACATAACAATAAAAAATATGATTGTCTTAAGCATTTACACTGCATACACTGCATCAGTAAATCACTGATTTACCTATCAAATATGACTTAACAAACTCGTGAAAATTATATTTGGTCTTTCAACCATTCTGATATTCTTTCCTTCTCTCTGTCTTTTTAAAGTTCTGTTATCATTTCCTTTCTGCTTAGAGAACTTCTTTTAAGCATTCTCTAAAGTTAGGCTTGCTAGTGACGAATCAGTTTTCTTCATCAGAGAATTTCTTTATGTGCCTTTCCTTCCAAAAGGAGGTTTTAACCAGATGTAGAATTAAGAGTTGTTATACTTTCCTTTCAAAATTTGAAAAATGTTGTGCCACTTCCTCTGGTCTCCATGTTTCAGGTGAGTTGGTGATCCCTTATAAATAATGTATCTTTTTTCTTTGGCTTTCAGGTTTTTTTCTTTGTCTTTTGGATTTTGGAAATTTAATTATGATGATATGTCATGGTATGGATGTCTCTGAGTTTATTCTATTTGGATTTCACTCAGTTTCTTAAATCTGTAGATTTTTTTCATCTTTGGGACATTTTTATCCATTATTTTTTCAAATACTCTTTTAGTCCAATTGCTCACCTTTCTTTTGGAACTCTCATGGTACAAATCAGCTCTTTTGTTATTGTTCTACACGTCTCTGAGACTGTGTTTACTTATTTCAATCTATTTTCTCTCTGTTACTCAGATTGGGTAAATTCTACTCATGTTCACTGTTCTATCCTCTGAAAGCCCCACTCCACTATTGAACCCATCCAGTCATTTTTATTTTTTTTATTTTTATTTTTTTAAA
This sequence comes from Mirounga angustirostris, assembly GCF_029215605.1. Classification (NCBI taxonomy): domain Eukaryota; kingdom Metazoa; phylum Chordata; class Mammalia; order Carnivora; family Phocidae; genus Mirounga; species Mirounga angustirostris. Next base: position 117,347,570 of record NW_026991714.1, on the reverse strand, counting down.
GATTTTATTTATTTATTTGACAGAGAGAGAGATAGTGAGAGCAGGAACACAAGCAGGGGGAGTGGGAGAGGGAGAAGCAAGCTTCCTGCCGAGCAAGGAGCCCGATGTGGGACTCAATCCCAGGACCCTGGGATCATGACCTGAGCCTAAGGCAGACGCTTAATGACTGAGCCACTCAGGCGCCCATCATCCAGTCATTTTTAAATTTTAGTCATTACATATTATGGACAGAGTGTGTTCCCACAAAGTTCATATGGTGAAGCCCCAACTCCAAATGTGACCGGACTTCGTGATAGGGCCTTTATAAAGGCTACTAAGGTTAAATGGGATCTTAAGTGTGAGACCCTAATTCAAAAGAACTGGTGTCCTTATAAGGAGTGAGGGACATTGAGGCTCTCTCTCTCCCTCTGAGCATGCACAAAGGGCATGGGAGTAAACTTGTGAGATGGTGGCTGTCTGCAAGCCAAGAAGAGATCTCTCACCAGAAATAGAATGTTCCAGCAATTTGATCTTGGTCTTCTAGCCTCCAGAACTGAGAAAATAAATTTTTGTTAAGTCACCCAGTGACTTATTATCACTTAAGTGATATTTTGCTATGGCAACCCAAGCAGACCAACACATTGCATTGCTTAGTTCTAAATTTCTATTTGGTTTTTTATCTTTATACCTTCTATTCATTTGTTGAGATTTTCTATTTTTCATTTTTTTTTAAGAGAATTGGTCATTGCTGATAGAAGCATTTTTATGGTATATGCTTAAATATCCTAGTCAGGTAATTCTCACATCTGATTTATCTGAATGTTATTGTGTGTTACCTCCCATTCAAGTTGTGATTTTCCCGGCCTTTGGTATAGGTGATTTTTCAATTGTATTCGGAATATTTTAGATATTATATTATGAGGCTCTGGGTTTTGTTTTATTTTAATTTAGTAGGTAATCCCCCTTTTGAGGAGTAGCATTTGGGTTGGGTGGGTGAATTTATCACGTTTCCTGCTGGGCACCGCTGATGGAGCCTCAGCAAAAGTAGAGCACTAATTCACTGCAAATGACTGACGCAGAGGTTCAGCTTCCCTGAGGTCCTGCTGACACTGTCCTGGTGAAGTAGAAACCAACTCTCACCAACTTACTGCCTCTGAGTGGAGGTGTAAGCTCAGTTCCTTGCTGGGTGTCTGACACCAGGGAGGGAGGAGTGAAGGGCTGACCACTGCCTTGTTGCTGTAGGATGAGTAAGGAAGCTCCACTGCTTTCTACGGAGATCTGCTGAACCAGGGAGGAAGGTGGGGTGAGGGAAGTGCCAACTAGCTCTGCCTCTGACCAACCAGTTCCACCTCATTGAGGCAGCATGGGAGAGGAGGCTTGGCTCTCTCTGGGCTATGTGAACACTGTGGAGAGAGAGGAGAGGAAACATCAGCCAGGTCAGGGTGGAATCTAATTCCGCACTTGGCCCCACTGACAGTGGATGGAGGAGAAACAGTCTTGTGTAGTCCTGTTTCACATTGCCTTCTTCGGTCTCCATGATGCTGGCTGCATCTGGAGGGTCAGCTCCCCACTGGGCTCTGATGACACCAGGAGTAGGGAATAGGGGAGTGCTGAACTGTCTCACACTGACTCACTGATAGTGGGTAGGGATAGAAAGTGACCTCACTGCTGTGGTCTTTTTCATGTTTCTCTTTTTAGGGTTAATGGAGGTTTTTGGATTTGTGGGTTTATAATTTTCCTCACCTTTGGAACATTTCCAGCAATTCTTCAATATTTTTTCAGTCTGCTACTGACTCCTTCAGGGACTCAATTTACACATATATTTGGCTGCTTGAAATAGTCCCACAGTTTGCTAATGCTCTTTTCATTTTTAACAATTATTATATCTCTGTTTCACTTTGAATGGTTTCTATCTCTATGTGTTCATGTTCACTAATCTTTTGTTTTGCAATGTCTAATTTGCTATCAATCCTTTTTTGTGTATTTTTTATCTCACACTTTGTAGTTTTCATTTGTAGAAGTTAAATTTATTTTGGTCAGTTTTATATGCTCCAGATCTCTATTTAATATGTTCAATATTATACCTTTTTGAGCATATGGAAATCAGTCATCACTTTTTAAAAATGTTCTAGTCTAGTAAATAAGTCATCTGTTTCATTTCTTGGTTAGTTTCAGCTCATTGAATTACCTCCTCACTGTGGGTTGTATTTTCTTGTTTTTTTGCATGTCTGGTAGTTTTTTAATTGGATACCAGATATACCTTGTTAGATGCTAGATATTTTTTTCTTTCTGTAAATATTTTTGAGCTTTGTTTTTGGACTCAATTTACTTAAAATATAAGTTCTATTATATTTAATTTTAGGTTTAAGTAGGTTAATTGTTCACTATAAGTTATTTAATAATTATGTTCCCAATTGATTAGTACTTAATTTTGATTAATATGCTGGATTATGTTTTCCATAATAGTTATCAGGAAGTTTCATGGATCATCCAATTTGGATGACTTACCCATTTTAGATGCATTTCTATTGCTGATAATCTAGACATACGACAACTTGGGAAGTACTAGAGCTCCTGAGTCACACTTTTCCCTTCAAATTTCTATAGTTTCACTGTGTTCTGTAGAAATGCTGAGGAGAAGATTATAGTCAGCTAATAGTTTTCTTTTTAGGATACCAATTTTTACTTTCTCAATGAATCTGTGATTCTTTATTGGACAAATCTAGATTTTTTTAATCTTATATTTTTTATTGGGACATATTAAGACTTTGTATTGTATTTATGTTTTCTTTCATTGAAAGAAATATCCTATTTGTGTCTGGATACATTTTGTATCTTACAATTTGTTTCCTAGAATTTACTTAGGTATACTAATTATTTTTATGTTAGATTTCCATTTCTCTCCTATTTGTCTCTTTTATTTTCACTCCTGTCCCTTTCATTTCTTTACTTGTTTCCCTCTGTGTTTCTTATCATTAATTTTTTTCTTCTTTGTTTCCTTGGAGTAAATCTTCCACAGTTTTCTCTTCAACTACTGTTTCCATACTGTATGCTTTCCTTCCCTCAGCCTCTTCTCTTTCACCTCCTTCTCCTTCTCCCTTACTGATCCTATATCTTCATCTCTTCCTCTGTCTACTCTTCTTCTTCTTCTTCTTTTTTTAAGATTTTATTTATTTATTTGACAGAGAGAGAGCACAAGCAGAGGGAACAGTAGAGGGAAAGGCAGGCTCCCCGCCAAGCAGGGAGCCCAATGCCGGGCTCGATCCCAGGACCTTGGGACAATGATCTGAGCCGAAGGCAGATGCTTAACCATCTGAGCCACCCAGGTGCCTATTCTTCTTCTTTTTGTTAAAATTTTACTTAATATTGAATGCTGTGGTTTTAAATATATTTGTCTTTGAATAGAGTGAGTTCTATTTGAATTCGATAACCAAAATAACATGGGTAGAATTTTCTTGACTCTCTCTTTTTTTTTAACATAGACAACATTTTGATTGTCTCCTTAAGATGAGTTAAAATAATGTATTGGACTCTGTATTAGGACAAAGGACATGTTGAGCTAGGAAGGAAACTGCAGTCATGATTCCATTTCATCTAAGAACCAGGGAGGCAAATCTTACTCAATGTTTGCTCACTGAATGGATGAACCACTGAATGCTTGCTTGACCTATCTCATAGAAAAGTGCAAAGTTAGGTTGGAGGATTAAAGCCATCTTGATCATTACCAAGTAATCCTGGGCTGAGAATCTCAGAATAAGCCAAGGTGGTGGTAGTTGCAGGATAATGCATTTTGGTAAAACATTTCACTTTCCCTGACACAGCATAGGTTTTTATCCCAAAGAAATTGTACCATGTGCACTTGGGCTCTTTTGCATGACCACAGAACAATCAATGACAGTTATTACAAATTAGAAGTCTGTGGTTATGACCAAATTCCTGGAATGGGTGACTCTAGGGCCTCAGACAGACAATGTCTGCCCTTCTAAGTACAGACTGGGGAGGGAAGTCCCCAGGCAGTACTGCCATTGATGCAACACATCTGTGCAGGATGCTCAGTACAGAGCTCTCTTTTTCCAAACATTTCTACACTGCTGTGTGGGAGTAGATCCCTTGAGGTACATTAAATCTGTGCTCTGCTGAGAGGCCCATGACTCCCAGCAGCCTTCAGGGATGGGCAGTGTGTGTGATTTGGGGAGGTCACTGGGTCCCCTATCACTCTTGTTCTCTCTGCTCTGTGGCATTTTATGGAGAGTTCACACTCAGGCATGTCAGAGCTAAATGGTGCAGGCTGATTTGGTGTCACTTGCTAATGCCCTAGATTCTTTATTGCTGTAGATATGCACATGTGAGGGACAGCTCAGACTCCCAGTCGCCCAGCTCTGCCCGTTACCATGCTGAATGAGACAGTGAGCCCAGTCCTTTCTTCACCTCCGGTCAGAGCAAAGTCTTTGCCCTCATCCTGTTTTATATAACTGCCTCTCAGATATTGATTGAACCTAGAATTTTAATATTCATTTGCTACTGCTTGATCTAGCCCATGATTCTGTGTATTGAAGACTAAATGCACCAAGAGAGAAAGGACCCAGAAGTTATTTGCAAAAACAGACGTGAGATTTGCATCACTGAAATTAGGCTTGAATTGATTAAGCAAGTCTCAATTAAAACTTAAAGAAAACTTCTTCTTGGATGTGTATTATAGAAAGTAGATGTCTAGCTCACAATTCTTGCCGAGTGTGAATGGGATCATCTACCCTGCTCCATGCCATGGCTGAATGATTCAAGGGAGAGGAGCCTGATCCAAACAACCGCATTTTCTCTTTCAGGACTATGAAAACCTGAGTGGAGATAGAAGAGCCAGAAAGTGTGGGAGCACATTTACCTTAGGAGAGAACCTTAGGCCTGAGGTCCACCGGCTGCTGTATCTGAGGTACTTGGCCTCTCCTCTGAGGTCCTCTCATTTCTGCCATACTTCTTCACTCTCGTTTCTACTCATTGTGTCCTCTGAACTCAAGAGTCTGAAAATTACCACAGCCAGGCCCCTGCTGTTGGCCATGCCTGTTAGACATGCCCTATAGCTTATCCATGACACAGCTCGACGAAGCATTGCCAGAATCCAGATTTCTAAGCTCACTTCTAAGTTCCACCTTCACCCCCTTCATAGGTCACAAAACCCCAGCTAGGAAATAAAATGAAGATGGAGGTATGTGGGGTATCTGCCTTTCTAAAATCCAACAAATTTGCTCATAGATCCTTCTGGTCCATTGAAGTAAATATTACCCACTGTATTCAAGAACATATCTAAAGGCTCTAGGATTATTATTTGGAACTGAGATATATGCACTCATTTAACATATTTAATAATGATTATCATTTCAAGTTTGTGCTTTGTGTTAATGATGGTAGGTAAACAAAATATGGATATTGAGTCAGTCACAAGGAATTTAACATATAACACTGATTTACTTGTTAATTGATGAAATCATTATTTAATTTTAATGGCCATTCATCCCTTCAGAAAACTTTATAGAGAAAAACCTCATGGCAAGGCATGTGTTGGGGGAGATCAAGATAGGAGCAAGACGTAGCACTTGTTCTAAGGGAGCTGAGGTGGGGAGTCAATTCTAAAAAATATCAATATGTGTTGATAGGCATGAGAAAAGACTTGTGGGCATGAACTCGATAAAGTAAATTTATACGGGCATAACTGAAGGGGAGTAGACTAGAAGTTTCTTGCAGTCATGCAGGTGAGAGATGGTAATCTACACTACAGTAATGGTAGTGGGTATGAAGAGACATTGGCAATTCCCAGAGATATTGAAGCAGTAGGAACTACGGAACTAAGTGATTGGAAGGGGTGGGGGCGGATGCTGAGGGAGGAGAGTTGAGGGTACAGACCGTATTGCTGAATTAGAGAGCTTGGTAGATGGTGATAGAGATAAAGATAAAAAAGAACATTTGTGTGGGAAGTTTGTTTCTGTTTCCTCACAGGGACTGGTTAGATCCAAGTGGAAATGCTGAGTAAGTCTGAACTTAGGAGACAAATCTGTGCCAAGCACCTGATTAGAGACTCATTTTCTATTTTTTTTATTATGTTATGTTAGTCACCATACAGTCTCATTTTCTAAAGAGATGGTAATAAAGCCATGCAACTGGAAGAGATCACCAGAAAGAGTGATTCAGGACAGAACGAATAGTTTAAGGATCACCAAAATTTAAAAGAAAGTGTGGGAAAAGGAATATGGGAGATAAGTGAAAAAAAAGACAAAGAGATAGAAGAAAAAGTAGCAGAGTGTGGTGTTAAGGAAGTCAAAGAGAGTGTTTGGATTAGAAAGGAGGAATCATCTCTTTTGAACGCTACTGAAATGCAAAGAATGATGTGTACCAAGTTCTTAATTGATGACTTCTATTTTCTCTGAGCTGTAGGAGAAAAAGTGTTCTGAGGAGACTGAGTTTTAGAGGTTTGAGAACAGAATTTCTGGGCAACTTTCCAGCCTGATGTAGGAAGCAAGATGAGATAATCTATGTAATGTGCTTTGAATAGTGCCTGGCAAAGATTAAACTCTCAGTAAATGTTGGCAGCTATTATAATGGCACCAAATTGTCCAGCTTTGTGGTTTTTCTCTAACAGTGATTAGCACCTGGAATATAAGCACAAAAAAAGTTGGACAAATTCATTAATTCTGAGGGGGATTTTTCAAGAAGTGAAATGGAAGAATAAGGGAGTTGTGAAAATTGGCAAGTGTGATAGAAATATTGTTCTGTGGAATCTTAACTGGATTAAAAAAAAAAAAAACAGAAGACAAGAGAAGGCTGCTAGATAATGAGAAAATAGACAGTTCCTGGGCCAGAAAGTCTTGATAATATTACAACACTGGTGCAATGGGAGTAATTAAGTGAAAGGACTGAGGATGGAAGGTTGAGAAAGTGTGGGATTTGTAAATTTTGGACTTACGAATTCAACAGTAATCGATGATGACAAAGTTCTGGGGAGACAATGGAAGCAAGTTGACAAAGTGGAATGGGGTGAAAGTCATTGAGCTGATAGGGCTTGAATGTTAAAGTCATGTGGAGGTGGTAGGACCTGGAGGTAAGGGAGTGGCCAGGAGGCTGGCAGATGGCAGAGGTGGTAGCGAGAAATAGGGGATGTATCTTAGTCTGTTTTCCCCAAAAGCAAAGCCTGAAACAGAGACTTGAGTGAAAGTTCTTTATTGGGACCTAAGGGGTAGGAGTAAGGGTCAGGAAGTGTGAAGCAAGGGAAGAGGAGAAGCCATACGTCATGCTGGCACTGCTTCAGGCAACTGGTTGCTGGATCCCATTGGACAGTTTAAGGAGCCACGTGAAAGGGATCTCAGGATCTTCTCTATGGAAAGAAAGAGAGGAACATTTATCCATTGGATCTCATCCCCATTAGTCAAAGAACCCCTGGTATAGTGCTATCACCCCTAAATTTCTGGGTTGAGCATCTGTGAACAAAGCAGTTTGGACAAAGAGAAACAGTGGGGCAGGAGAAAAGATGCTTCCAGGTTGTACCTGCGTGAAGGATGTCAACTTCTACAGAGTACTGGTTGATCCATAGTGGCTAAGAGGGAGGTGAGGCTGAGAGCATCTGAAAGGATGCCCAAGAGGCATCTATTGCAGGCCACCCCTTGTACCAGGTATAGCTGTTCATTCCATCCATTTAGTCCCACCTCAGACTACTTCTCCATACAAATTCATCAGCCACATGGGTTCTTGCTACTCTGCCTACCAGGAGGATTTTCCTTTACTCTTGTCCTCTGGGGACCCTGGAGTGGATAGAATACAGTAGAAGTCTACTTCAACTAGTTAGCACCAACTTATGCCAACTCAGGTGTGGGGGCAGGCCTAGTTAGTCCCTCCTCTGGCAGCTGGCAGCAGGGAAGCTCCATGAGTCCATGGATGTGAGTAGAAGGAGAGACACTGGTGCCACAGTGGCGGTGATATGGGCGACGGGGCCATCGATTTATGGAATGTTCTCTTCCTTTTGGGTCTGCATAGATCAGATCTTAAATGTACCAGTTCCTCTGTGCAAGGATTGCTGTTGTACCCACCCAAACTTGTGACATGTGGGACATGTGAGTACCTCCAGGCCCAGCTCCATGGTACTTTGGTCTCCCCTGGCTCAGAGCTTGTTTTTACCAGGGGCCCAGTGACATGCCTGGAGCTGTTTTTTTCAAATAGTGAGTAGCTTTCAACCATAGAAGGGTGACCCTGCTCCAGCCCCCTCAGAGTCTGTGAGCCAGCTCTGCTACAGGGACTTTCTGGATGCTCTGCAGAATCCTGTTCCACCAAATTCTGAGGGGCAGGGCAGTTTGCACACAGCTGGACCTGTGGTGGAGTCTTTTCTTTCTCTGGGCCCCACTTAAAACTGGCAGCTTACTGGATCATCTGATAAATGGGTCAAATCAGTACTTCTAAGTGTGATCTATGATGTGTCCCAAATCCACAAGGCCTATCAAACATCATCTGCTTTCTTAGTGGTGGGAAGTACAAGATGCAACAGTATGCCCTTTACCTGAGAGGAAGTGTCCCAGCATATCCCAGACCACTGGACTCTACTGACTTCACCAGTGGGGCAAACCCTGGTGGGATTTATCTCCCATCTTCTGGCCCACATGTGTCCTTGATTACATCTAGAGTATGTTCATGTTTTCAAATCCGAGAATTCTGCACTTCATGCCTATTAAAGGTCAACCAAGTTATGATTTACAACATTAGGGTTCTCAAAGGCCAATTCACTTATTTCCAGCTGAAAAATGGGACCTTTAAGGTCTATCCTATATTCCTCACAGTTTTATAATGAGGGTCATATGAAATGATATACACAAAACACTTTAAACTGTAAAGCATTGTTCAAATATTAAATGATTGATATTACCCTTCCTTCCTTCCTTCCTTCCTTCCTTCCTTCCTTCCTTCCTTCCTTCCTTCCTTCCTTCCTTCTTTCCTTCCTTCCTTCCTTCCTTCCTTCCTTCCTTCCTTCCTTCCTTCCTTCCTTCCTTCCTTCCTTTCTGAAGGTTGAGAGAGAAATGGATTAGTGATGTTCAGAAAAATCTTGCGAATAAAGCAAACAAGGGACTGCTCTTATTTATGCAAGCCTATCCTCAGGATTCCCTAAGTCCTAGCTGGTGACCTGGGATTGATAACTGAAGGGTGAAATAGAGCATTTCCAAGGTCTGACTTTTTAATTTATCTCTCTCCTTTGTGGGGATACTAAATTGTAGCCAAGTTGTAATGAAACTCATCTTGAAAGTTCGCCAAGTACTTTATGAATTCTATATTGCATGCTTAGCCGGTTATTCCATGAAGAAGGCTGTGAGGGTTGATGCCCTTGGTGTGGGCCTTTGAGAAGGAGGGCAAGGTCCACATACTCTCAGCACCGGCACACTATTTCAGTCTGGGAGCTTGGTCTGGGATGGATTAGATTTTCCTAGGCTTTCATTTCTCCTTGAGTAGAAGGTGTGCCCCAGAGAAAGCAATTTGACTTGGGAGCAGATGGATGGCCAGGTGCATGGATTCCTAGGAATAATGATTGGAGCATCATGACAAGTTGATGACAGTGGCACAGGAAGGTGCTCTAGGAACAAACCTGGGGGATTTAGCTGTAGGAATGAGTTCCGTCCAGCCTCATTTGCACTATTACTGGGCTGCACCCAGGTTGAAGATGGGGAGGAGGCCAAGTTGCTCCCTTGCAGGTCGGCTTCCTGGGAACAGATATGTGCTGGAAATCCAAGCCTTCCTCCTGCATGAAACTGAAGGAAATAACTAGAAATTCAGCTTCAGTGTGGATGTTGAACAAGTGTGACTTGCAAGGTACACTTTCAAAACAACTTTTATTGTCAGTGTGCTGATATTTATTTTTCCTGGTAATGTAGGAATCTGAAAGGACACAGGTACATTCATAAAGGTACATGAAAATGAATATCCAGTGAGAGAGGATGGGAGAGCAAAAGTCAAACTATTCTTTCCACAGCTTCATGGTTTTGGGCTGCTGACATCCAGCCTGACCTGAATCAAAAGCCCTCTTCAGAAAGCAGTGTCGGTCTTCATAAACACTTAGCTGTCTGAAACTTTGGTGTAGTATATATATTTTTCCCAGAATTAATTTTCGAACTCTTGGAAAAATCATGGCAAGTTAAAATAGTGAGGAAAAATACATTTGTTAAAGTTTAGGAACAAATTTGATGGAGTATTACTACCTTTTCTCATTAACAACAATTCTAAAGCTGGTCTAGCAAATGGAGTTTAGTCAAATAAATCCAACAACATCGTAAATATCTTGAGAAAACCAGTTTTCAAGCGGCTGCCTTTGGCTCAGGTCATGATCCCAGGGTCCTGGGATCAAGCCCCACATCGGGCTCCCCACTTGGCAGGAAGCCTGCTTTTCTCTCTCCCACTCCCGCTGCTTGTGTTCCCTCTCTTGCTGTGTCTCTCTCTGTCAAATAAATAAATTAAAAAAAAAAAAAAAGAAAAGAAAACCGGTTTTCTTTGTATCATACTACAATCTCAATTTCAAAGCTCCATAGTGCTGTAACAAACAGGACTAAGGATTTTTGCTGGTGTCTCAATGGAAATATTTTATTGCATTGTAAGGAAAAAATACATGTACTCTGTGAAAGAAGAACTTCACATATTTGTAAATGTTCCCAATACTTTTCTACATTTCTTGGGATTACAATCTAAACAAGAAAACCCATAGGAATCATTTCACTTGTGAGCCTGCAGAGAGCTCCCGTCTTCTCTGGGTCACAAAGCATGTCCTCAGAGACCAGTGTGGTGGAAAGGCCCACCACAAGGGCCGAGTCACACGGGCTGGCCAGGAGTCCCAAGGCTTTTGTTTATTTGCTTTTGACTATGGGAAGTTATATCACCTTTGTAAACCTGTATTTTCATTTGTAAAATGATGATAAAAAATAGCACCTATTTCATAGACCAGTTGTGAGAAGTGATTATAAATGTGAAGTGCTTATTAGCATAGAACTTAAAACTTTGAGGAGAGTTGATAAATGACACCTTTTTCTATTTTTATTATTACTATAAGGAACATTCATCAGAAGCTGAGTGAGTTGTCCTAAATTGAAATTATAAAGCACTTACTTTGTGCAAGACACTGTGAAAGGCTGGCCCATTGCAAGTACCTGAAAGGAATAGCAGGATGTGGAGGAGCAATGCTAGGACACCTGGGGAATATAAAAGGCCCAGGCACACACACACAGGTACACGCCCCAGAAGCCCTTGAACACCCACACACCCACACATACACACCAACACACACACCAGAGCAGAGCTCTGCTCCTCAACATTTCATGTGCTCCCCGCATTCCCCAGCCTCCCTTGCAGGGGGTTGATGTTTTGGACAACAGATTGTAAGTGGAAGTGACAGGGTCACTTCTGGAATGAGCAGGTAAGGGCCAGCATGCCTCCTTTTTCCCTGCTATCAGGACCTTGGAGGCCACTGTCCTGGGTCACATAGCTCAAGGTGGAGGGGACTGCCAGAACCACATCAAATATTGAGAGATACACCTTTGTGTGTGGAGTAACTGAGGTATTGGGGTTAGTCATAGGAACTAGTCTCATTCACCCTGAGACATTTACCTATAACCTAACAGGGCAGAGCTCTAGAATAAACTCTTGGCAGAGGCAAGAACAACATCCAATGGTTGCTCTTATTGGAGATCTCATTTAGGGTTGATTTTCAAAAAACATCATACCTATTAAGATGTACCCCTGGAAAGACCATGATGGTGAACTGTTGATGTGTCCATCAAGCCTGTATTTAGAGAAACTATTTTCATCACCATAGTGGTTATGCTCATAGTGGTTGGGAATCTCTGAGAAATGGACTACTTCCCCATCTCTTTCTGGCCTTTCTGGTGATTGAGGCTAATGTCCCTCCCTAATCCAGATTCCAGAGCAAGGGATGTGGCTTCTTGGAAGAAGACAGGGAGGGGCCTGTGAAATACCAAAGGAGTCCTGGTCACAGGCAGAGAATATAACAAGAAAATTGGGGATGGGCAGGGGTGTTGCTATACAGTCTGTGGGAGACCAGTGGAAAGTGGCAATCTGAGGTCCAGGCTATGGATGGCATCAAGCAGGGTCAAATGCCCTTACTGGTGATTGAGAAGAGGGAAGAGGCTGGTGGTCACAACTGGGCAAAGTGCTGGTTCAGGGCTAACTAGCCAATGAGTACAAATGTCTGTCTGTTACAGGCTGAATATCTTATGAACACGATCTTTTCTGATCTTCCTGACAACTTTATAAAATAGGATCGATTACATTTTAATAGTAAAAAAGCTGAGGCTCAAAGATGTTAAGTAAGTTGCCTGAGATCACAGAATTATTAAAGATCCAAAGATTCAAATTTGAGATTATTCAAGATCCAAAGACAGATTTCTCAGACTCCAAAGCCCTTTCCTCTTTAGTGTATTACCTCCCAAGAAGAAGTAAAGCATGAAAAAAGGGTCATTACCCATGCTACTTGGCAGAGCGTGTGTTGGAGCTTCAGCCAGGAGGAAGAGGAAACGGGGAATAGGTGTGGTAGATGCAGGCAAGATCCAAGCCAGTGTCATTTTCCAAGGGGAAATCTGTTCCAGTAGTTGGGCTAATAGCAAATGCTTCCAGTAAACACAGGTGGAAAATGAAGGTAGCGCTATTCTTGTTCCGCCTGATCTCTTTGGCTCCTTGCTGGAAGTATAGGGCGGTGTCCAAGCACTTGAGAAGGGGTCTGGTCAGGACTGGGCGGGGCATCAGTCCTTCTACCTGGATCCCTGGGGCAGGGCTCTAGTCCCAGTGGGTGGCCTGGATTCAAATGAGAACATGGATGTGACACCCGGCACACTGACTAGGGATGCGGCGGAGCTCAGCAGAGCTTTGAGTGCAAGGGCTGTGACGGTGTCCAGACTTGCCTGTTGGCCACGGGATGTGGACAGGCAGCAGTAGGGTCTGCTCTTCTGGCTGGTGGGTTTAAGTCTCCAAATACTTGGGCTGCGATAGGCCTACAGCTGAGGGTTTTGCACAAAGTCAGCAACTGACAGAGGTTCAGAGGTAACAAACATGGTTCCAAGTTGCATGTTACATTTCACCCTATGTGAGGGTTCAATTCTGAATGGAATTTAGGACCGTGAGAAGTGAGGACTGAGGATCTGTAAGGTCGGGAGCTTGGCTGTGGACTAGCATGAAGATGAAGATGAGCCAGTTCCCAAAGACTTAACTCCAGGCAGATCCCAAGAAGGGTGGGACGGGAGATAAAGCAGCCATTCTTCAGATACCTACTGACAGGCTGTGGTGTGAGTCTCCAGGAGCCCCACGGAGGGGGTGCCTCCAGCCTTGCATTTTGTTCCATGTAGACACACTGGTCTAGCTTCCGACTTTCTGGTGTAGGACTGACAGTGAAGGGAGGGCCAGCCTCTCACTCCCTGCTGCCCCTCTGCAATCATCTTCCCCAGGACAGGACATGGAAATACACCCGCGGCTCCCACCACCATCCTGCCCAGTCTGGAAAGGGAGACCAGGGAGGAAGAAAGGAGAGCACTTGTTGAGAAATGATAGCAAGACAAAGGTTGAGAGGGATTAGTGGAGACCAAGGGAGAAAGAATGGCTTTCTCTTGGCAGTCCAAAGGCAATGCTGCTATGTCAAGGTGCTTTTATTTCCCAGGTTCTGGGGTTTTTAATCATAAAGTTTTACTTGAACTATTGAGTAAGGAGGACTGATGGAACAGCCGAAAGAGCCATGCTTCACGTACCACCTTCTAGGAGCTGGCAGGCATGGTGCCTTCGAGAGATGTGTTTGGGAGTCTCCAGAGGAGGAGGAGACTCAGGTTTAGGGAAGCACAAAGATGTGAGCAGAACTGAGTAAGTTAGGACTGAGAGGGTGATCGTTCTTTGTTGTCCAGCCTGCTCCATCCCACAAGCTAGAACATGTGGCTATTGAGACGGAGAAGTTGCTAGTCCAAAGGGAGATGTGCTGTGGGTGAGGGTAAAATACACCCCACATTTCAAAAACCTGGAGTGAGAAGAAAAATGTAACCTATCTCAGTAAGTTTCACGTATGTTGTGTATTTAAGTGATGTTTTGGATATATTAGGTTAAATCAATATTATTATTAAGTCATTTTATGGGTTTCTTTTTGCTTTTTAAAATGTGGCTACCAGAAAATTTAAAGTTATACATGTGGCTTGTACTATACTTTTATTGGACAACACTGGACTATGCTCTTCTTAAAGTTCCAGGAGCAGAATATGAGAACCCACAATGACAGACAGACAGACGGGGACACACACACACACACACACACACACACACACACAGAGCTGAGAGTTCCAGGCAACTCTAGCATCTGGTAGATAAATCTGAAACGTTATAAATTCTCAAAAATAATGCAGACCCCTCCTCAGCCCTTGGTGACTCCTTGCTATTGATCAGTTTCCCCCTTTTCTCTTGGTCATCAGCTCCTCCATTCCTGATATTTCTGCTCCCCACATGTCTCTCCTCAAACTTAGGCTGTTTTCCACTTTCTAAAATGCCACCATAGATTCAGGGTGTGAGATGGGCGGGGAAAAAGCAAACAAGTACTTACATTTTGGGAATAAGAAATTGTTTTTCCCAGACGGTGGAAGAAAACATAATGGGGCTTTTCTGCATTCCAGTTGCAATGTTGGATCTGGCAGGCTGGCTGCTCTCGGATATAATGTGAAACATAACTCAGTGGTCATTTCAATGTGTAAAAAGTTCAGCAGTATTGTTGGAACTATCATCATAAATCAGGAACAACTTTCTTTAGGGACTCTATTGCCACTTGATTTAGTATTTCCTGGCAACTTGCCTATCATGGAATGAAGCCACGATTGCTTCCTACACAAAATGTTATCTGCAAAACATCCCGCCAGAAACCCTCAGAAAGAACGCTGACCAGCTTGCGGGTTTTGATAATCTATGGCTGCTCTTTGTATTGAGAATAAATTTGACAATGGGACTCATTGTTAAATTGGACAATATATTCCCTGGAACAGCTTCCAAATTAAAATGGGGTTTATACAGTGTTTTATATACCACGTGTTCCAAAGGAAAGAAAAGGGAAATCTTTCAGTTCCAAGAAGAAAATTCAGCAAACTATGTATACTGTGAAACATGAGAAATTATCCTAAGCAACTTTCATGCTAATGTGTTCAGTTATTGTAAATACAGGGGGAAATGTAAATTGCAGAGAGTAGAGGAGCATGACAGTCTTGAGTATAAGATGTTGGGGAATTTCTTTTAGGTTAGTTCTGCGAGGATGTGCCGTTCCTTACAAGTAAAGGAATGATTTACCTGGAAAGTACTAGGAGTGAAGGCTGGAAGAATCTCCTCAATACCCTCTAGTTTTGCCTGGCAGTGTGGTGTCGGGGAAGGGGTTGGGGGTGGATGGGCTGGGCCTAGGAATTCAGTGGATGCAAATGCTGTTTAGTTCACAATCCTGCAGTGGCACCAACCCCCAGATGGCCCTTGTGGGCCATGAACTCAGGAGCTCAGGTCAAGGATAGTACTCTGCAAAGAGCAAGGACACTTTCCCAGGAAACACCCAACACCCTCCAAAACTTAGAAAAGACGATTGAGCAGAGATGCAGAGCTCTGTGCAGGGCTATGTCAGAGTGGCTCACTCCGTAGCTCCCTGTCTTCCCCAGGCTGCTGAATCAGCAAAGTAAAACCTAAATCTATCTTTACTTCCTTTTCCATTCCCTTGGGTTGGAACAATTCAGACTGGGATCTCAACTACTGGTTTTGAACAAATATTGGACTCCTGTGTAACAATGAACATGCGGAGTACAATTGCCAGGCAAGTGAAAAGACAGCACAGTTCAAAAGAAGGGACCACTCTGAGGAATCAGAGAAAATATCTTCCTATGAAATATAATTTCTGTAAGAGACAGGGGAAATCTTAAGGACACTCCCGATTTGTGTTTCCAACAAACTTCAAAAGGACATTTCTTTTATGAAATTCAAGTAGAGAACTATAAAGAGAAAAACAAATTTTGTTCATTTCAAATTGAAACGGAGGGAGTGAACAGCAAAATAGATCTTGTAGAAAACAGGTAAGTTGGAGCAGAAGTCAACTTGGACATCACAAAACTAAGAGATAAAGGATAAAAAGATACAAATATGGGAGAATATATAAAAAGCATGGACAAGAGATATTGTTAATATATAAATATTAGGAATTTTTAAAAAATATATTTATTTATTTATTTTAAGTTATCTCTACACTCAGTGTGGGGCTTGAACTCATGACCCCAAGATCAAGAGTCCCACGCTCCCCCAACTGAACCAGCCAGGCATCCCTATAAATATTAGGAATTTCAGAAGAAGAACCAATAAAACTGGAGTCATCATTGAAGATCTATTTGGTGGAAATTTTCCTGAGCTAAACAAGACTTGCGTTTTCTAAATACCAAACAAAATTAACAATAGGTTTTTTTTTTTTAAGATTTTATTTATTTATTTGACAGAGACATAGTGAGAGAGGGAACACAAGCAGGGTGAGTGGGAGAGGGAGAAGCAGGCTCCCCGCCGAGCAGGGAGCCTGATGCGGGGCTCGATTCCAGGACCCTGGGACCATGACCTGAGCCGAAGGCAGACGCTTAATGATTGAGTCACCCAGGCGCCCAACAATAGGTTTTTAATACCTAGACTTATTTTGGTTATTCATTTATTTATTTATTAAATTTTATTTTATTTTATTATGCTATGTTAGTCACCATACAATACATCATTAGTTTTTGATGTAGGTGTTCCATGATTCCTTGTTTGTGAATAACACCCAGTGCTCCATGCAGTACATGCCCTCCTTAACACCCATCACCCGGGCTAACTCATCCCCCCACCACCCTCCCCTCTAAAACCCTCAAGAATAAAAACAAATTCAGTGAGGATCCAAGCAGATAAAGCTTACCTCCTCCCACTTCTGCTTTGACACATGAAGACAATGATCATTGTCTATTGGAGTGTGAGGAAAAAAGAATTGTGGCCCAAATGTGATTGTCAGATAAAATGTGGGTGCCAGGCAATATTGCTGATATCTTATACTAAGAAGTTATTTGGTATTTATCAGAAATGCAAATTTAACTAGGTATCCTCTATTTTTATTTGCTAAATCTGTCACCGTGAGCTCCTGTGCCTGGCCAGGTTGATATGCATATCCTAGCCCACCAGAGTGACATTGTCTTGTACACAAGAGCCCCAAAGTACATATCCCATTGGAAAAAAAAAACTTACTTAAATAATTTTTAAGTCAACTGAGTGAGGAATCAAAACATCAAATTCAAGAATGGAGAACTCATGATGTAAAAGACTGGTGAGAAAAATAGTCAAACAGATAAACACCTCCCCCCTCCCCAAACAAACAGCCATTAAACAAAATTAATGAATTCTCAACATGATATTAAGACATAACGAAAATGCCAAAAATAATTTCCAAAAGAGGACACGTGACTAAAAATGATAATTTAGTAATGATGATCTAGTTCGGATCACCCACTAAAAATCACTAAAACAAGAAATTAGAGGGCCAGAAGATAAGAAGGACAAGCTGAGTAAATTCCTCATATTATACAGGAGTAACCAGTTGAAACTGATTTATTTTTGCTAATGAAAATTAGTGAAAATAGATTCCAATATATATTTATTAAGTATCACTACTAATAGAATAAAAATTATAGATCTGATTTCCAAAATCTCAAGGCAAAAGTTAAAATAATAACTATAGTCAATCTAGAAAATTAAAAAGAACTATAAAACAAAATAGTAGAAACAAAACTAAGCATTATAAATCTTGTTAATAAAATGGTTGGAAAGAAATGTTTGGAATCAACTCTCATTTTGAATCACAGACTCATATTGGGTTAAAAATAAAGTATAAATGTTGCATTAGTGTACCCAATCAATACAAAAATAATAAAAATAAGGCAATGGGTAAAGATATAGTGAGAACCCAAACCAAAGGAGAGCAGGAATGGGAACATAAAGACAGGGTGGAACCCAAGGGTGAAACAATCAATATGATAAAATAGCATTATATTTATCCCACTAAAAGAAAAAAATCCACAAAGAAGATATGACAGGGTTGCACTTTCCATGATGAATATAAAAGTATCAAATGTAGTAAAAAAAAGTTTTCAGCAATACAAGGAGAAAAAGAGAGAAATGCTATTGTAGTGGGCTATGTTAACATCTATTGGGATAAAAAAGAAACCACCATCTGTTGGGACAGATCAAGTGCAAAAAAAAAAAAATATGAATACATATGTAGAGGTTCAAACAGTGTAACATATTTGTATCCCAAACATGGAGAATGTATAACTTTTTCAAACATACTTACAACATTTCTATAAATTGATCACAAAAAATATTTTAATAGATTCCCAACCAGCAATTAAAATTCCATCAATGGGCCCAGGTTTTTGGTAGTGTCATTAAACTACCCAGTGCTGTTGAGAGATCCTCATGATGATGGTTATCAGCATCATAAAACTCTGACCTAGAGCCTGCACTGGGCATGTCCTCTATAGTGTGCCATAGACTGGGAGATCAGGGGAGTTTTCGTCGGTTGTAAAAGTACCATTTCCTGATCCCCAGACTTTTGTTCTTTGTCCAAGTAGCAACTGCTGACTCTTCAGTCAATGATGGAACCAAAATCTAGTTAGCATCTCTGGGGTAAATCATTTCTACTTCCAACACAAACACAGAAACCCGTACTGACCCTCACTCCTGCTCCAGATTCCAGACTTAGTCACTTTGGAGGGCTGCTCAACTCTAGAAGGGTTGTGTTTCAGAAAGAAAGATTTTTATCGTGGAGCCTAAGTTGCTCTGGAAATATTAGCTGTGTAACCTAGGAAAGGCACATCTCATTTTGAGAAACATTGCAGGAACATGCGTGATCTTTATAGATTTATAAAGTGATTTATAAAGTGATTCTTCACTGCACAAACCAACTCAAGGGACCTTAAATACTCAACACTGTTAGTATGCTGCAAATCAGATTAGGTTTCTGTGCAACTTCTCTGGAATACGTTTAGTACACAAGGTAGAGCCAATGGGCACCTAGGAGGAAAAATCACTGAAGCTCTGCACGGCTGTCAGTGGAATGTCAAATGAAGAGAGCATGTGTCAGGAGGAATATGTGCTTAAGGACAAAGTCACCTGGTGCAAAAAGAGTAAATTATTTTAAATACGTAGATAATTGAGAAATAGCATGGAAATAGTTCCTCCAACATAGGGCAAGGGCTCTAACCACTGATGTGGCAGTGACTTTGTGTTTGTTTTTTTATTAAAGATTTATTTATTTATTTGAGAGAGAGCGTGCTCACTCATGAGCGAGTGAGCGAGAGTGGCAGGATGAGGGGAGAGGGAGAGGGAGAGGGAGAGAATCTCAAGCAGAATCCCCGCTGAGCTCGAAGTCCAAGGCGGGACTGGATCCCATGACCCTGAGATCATGACCTAAGCCGAAATCAAGAGTCCCACGCTTCACTGACTGAGCCACCCAGGTACCTCATGACCTTGTGTTTTTAAGGAGCTGACCTCCTTGGCTATCCTCAGCCAGGTTAGTTGAATCTGAGCAAAAAGAATGGCCCTGGAAAGCACCTCAGCCGCCGGGGTTCCTGGGTTCCCGAGATTGCAGGAGTCCTGCTGGTCTGGGCGGGTCCCCTGCTTGGCAGTGACTGAGTTGAGTTCACACACTTAGCGTCTGAGACATGCACGCCTGTTTACATACATACACAATCTCACTGAGAGCTCCTTTGAATTTAAACACTTAATATCGGTTCTTTATAACTGTGTGATTTCATTCCACATGGTGGTGATATTTTTTTCTCCAAATAAGGACTCATTAGATGGTAATAAATAAAGCGGTCTGGGTGTAGGAAATGCAGTATCCTTCCCCGGGGTTATTCCAGGGAAGCAGGGACGGAAGCGAGCCTTGCTATTTCAGGAAAGCTGGTGGAGGCTGGATTGGAGGGCTGGTAGCTGGGCGGCAGCTGTCTTCAATCTTGCAGCTTTAACGGAGGGGAGCTGCCAGATTTACATTGTTTAAACACTTAACTAAATTAGCTATGAAAAGAAGGATGGGAGGAGCCCTGCTTCGTGGGGGAACTCAGGCCCTCTGGCTTCACACACTACTTTACACACACACACTGACTTTTCCTTAGTGTCTGCCCGGAGGAACTGGGGAGAAATTGTGTGCTCCTTATAGCAAGATTAAAAACAACAACAATAATGAAATGCCTGTTTTGGAAAGCTGCGTCTGGCAGGGGCTGGTCAGGGCTTCTGGGCTCAGGGCCTGTAAGTCAGGCTGAGGGTTGGAACTGGACTCTGACTCAGCAGAGTGAGGACTGGTCTAGGGCAGTGGATCCGAAAACCTAAGGACAAGAACCTAGGGGCTCCAGTGCTGGGGATGCGAAACACTGGGGTAAAGGGAGGTGCTGTAGGTCTGGGTCTCTGAGGCTCTTTGGAACCACCCTGGTCCACTGGAGTTTTAGTTTAGCTACTGCTGATTAGGAGACAATTGGACACGTTCTCAAGGGAGAAATTTGTAAAGGGGGTTGGGTTATTGATCCTGGAAAAAAAGACTTTGCAAAGACATGATCTCCATCTCTGAGGACTCTCATGGAGGACCCTTGAGCGGCTGAGCTCCATCTTCAGCAGGTGGAAAAAGAAGTTCAATCTTTTAGCCAGAAAAATGCTCTAGGCTGAGGAGGCCTCGCTGAGACCAAGGCATGTTCTGGGCCCCACTTGACCTCCCAGGTCCCCCAGGCTGTGCCTGGGCATGCTGGGGACCCACTGCCCTCAGAGATCGAGGTGTGTGCACCAGAAGATTAACCTGGCTGTGTGTTCATGTCACTGGACTATGGCCAGATTGGAGCTCTTCCTGTTCCCATTCCGGGGGATGGCAAGAAAACTGGTGCCTATGTTTTGGGGGCCTGGGGATGGGTGAGGGAGCCTTTGATAAAGCTGCATAGGTCCCAGAACCATCACAGGTCCCCAGTCTGTAATTTTCTTCCTAAACTGGGAGCAGAAGTTTTCCCGATTGCCACGGCTCTACTCTGGGCTTGTGACAACCTCAGTCCAGGTTCCATTTCTGCTTGTGCTTGCTGGATGACCCTGGACATGTTATTTGGTCTGTCAGAATTTCGGTGACCTCATCTATAAAGTAGGGGGAATAGTGGCTAACTCGGTGATTGTTGTGAGGTTTAAAAATATAAGCGTGCAGACTATGTCTGTAGCTCACACACCACAGGGAGAGGCACATATCGAGATCCTGGGTTATTATTGCTGTTGTTCTCACTATTTTAGGTGATTGCAAATATCTATTTTTCTTCTATGTCACCAGCTTTTTGAAGATAGGACTTATCTTATGTATAGGTCTTATACATTTTTCTATAACCCAGGACTAGTTCCGAATTTGGCATGTAATAGTGGCCCAGGGAATATTTATTACATAAATTAGTAGTCCATATTTTAATATAATGTACTAATAATTACAGAAAGACCATCAACATAATGAAGTAGCTTTGAGGTAACAATAAAAATAATGAGCAATTATTAATCGCATCCTTTGTCCAGACACTTCACATGCAGTACTGAATCCTCACAATAACTCTCAGAGAAACTACTAAATCCATTTTACAGATGGAGACATCGAGGCTGAGAGTGTAGATAGCTTGCCTAAAAGCCTATAGCTTGGATTTGAACCCCCAGGGATGTCTCATGCCACAGCCTGTGCTCTCCACCACCAGGGGACCAGACCTTGGGGCAGGTCTCATTTTATCCACAAGATCTGCATGCAATGGGAATGGCCCCCAACCCCCAAGCCACTTCCGGGTCTGATGCAGCACTCCATCTAGCCCTTACATGGAGCCCTGCAGAAACCATGTTCCTTAACCCAGATTCTAATCAATAGCCTCGCACTTTCTATGCATGTCCTTGCTGAGTGTGACTGCATGGAGAGCATCTGTTTGGGAGGCCGGCCACCCTTGATGGGTTCCTCTGCTTCCTGTCTGCTCAGGGCATTGATTTATGGCACACAAACAGTGAAAGACCCAACTGCATGAGTCTTGACAATCATTATTATCATCAGTATTCCTTTGTGGCCAAGAACATTCTGGAAGTAAAGGTCCTCCTCCTAAGTGAAACTCCTTGTACAATTCTGGGGTGTCATTCCCTTTGAAGGCACTCATCACTTGACTTTAGCACATATACTATGACTAATTTATCTCTCAGAAATACATAGAAAAAATGAGAATGAGATTGACTGGGAAGTCATCTTAAGTACCTGTTAATTTGGATGTGTTTACTAGACTTGAGCTAACCCGACTGATTAAAGGTAGAATTACAGTTAAGTGACAGGCTGCAGATTGTGTTATGCCATGAATATCAACAGGTTCACTTATTTCTGCTTGTTCTGAAGCCACAGAGCTCAAAACCAGGGCTGCCTGTGTGATTTGTTGCATATCCTGCACTGCCATGATCTTGCTGAATGTATTTGTTAATACCCTTTTTATCTGTGCTCTTTTCCTTAGTGGGCTGGAAGGAACTGGGATAAAAAAAGAAAAAAACAGATAAAAACTTCTCCCCAGAAAATTTACCTACAAAATATATTTCTTTGATATTTTATTTTATTTTATTATTTTTTAAAGATTTTATTTATTTATTCATGAGAGACCGAGAGAGAGAGAGAGAGAGAGGCAGAGGGAGAAGCAGGCTCCCAAGGAGCAGGGAGCCCGATGCGGGACTCGATCCCAGGACGCTGGGATCATGACCTGAGCCGAAGGCAGCCGCTTAACCATCTGAGCCACCCAGGTGCCCTATTTCTTTGATATTTTAGTAGCAAAACAATTTTGCATGGAGAGCTCCTAATATACATTTTCTTATATTTTTATACAAATTTCTTTCTCCCCCCTCCTTCAGAGGAACCGAAATACCCAGACATATTTGTGAAGGTGGTCGACTGCTGGGAGGGGTAAAGCAAGAGGCTAGAGCAGGGGTTGGAAAATTTATTTATAAAAGGCCATGACATTTTTAGTTTTTGTCCGCCCCCACCCCCAAATTTTATTTACAAAACCAGGCAGATTGGTCTCTCAAGTGTAGTTTACCAACCCCTATTCTAGAGAGTTAGACTTCAGTTCAAGGCTTGTCTCCACCACCTATCAGCTCTGAGTGACGGTAGGCTGTAAGCCTCACTTTCCTCATCTGTAAAATGGTCATTATAACACATATTTTAAAGCTGTACTGAGGGTTAGATGAAGTGTAGTGCTTCTGAAGCACTAATTAAATGTGTCCCCCTAGAATAAAAAAGAAGGGTGATCTATACCATAAATGAAATCAATGCAAGAATTTTCTGGTGGAATTTCATGACTATTCTTTGGTCTTTAGACTTTGTCTTACTTGAAAGGATTAAGGAAGAAATAATTGCGTGGGATTTATTTATTTACTGAAAAGATAATGTTATAGATATTTTCTCCTATATTTCTCATCAATGATGATCTGGGCAAAACAAGTTCTCAGACAATCTTGTCTTGCCCTGAAAGGTTTTTATGTTGTTTTTACTTCAGGGATACCATCAATCACATTACTTTCCTATTTTTCCATGGCCACAGGGAAGCTCCACATGAAATCTGGGGCTCAACTTTCAAAACTTTCAACAGAAGTAATAATTTTATAATATTAATCAAAATAATGGTGGGTACTTTTTATTGGGCACCTAGTAGGTGCTTGGCACTGTTCTAGGTTACTGGGATATGGCGAGCCACATGACTCGCATGCTCCTGATCTGTTAGAGCGTATCTTTTAGTGAAGGATCTAGATAATAAACATGGTAGCAGAAATATTAAATAATTTCAGAGACTGACAGAGCATCTGATGAAGATAAAGCACCATGACATGATAGTGATGGGGGTGCTTCCTAGGAGTGATTGGGAAAGGCCTCTGAGGAGCCATGTAGGACACGTGTAGCGTGTTGGGCCCCTGCAAGAAGGACAGAGGAGCGTCACCAGGGTGGTCACAGAGATGAAGCTGAGTGCGAGTACTCCAAGAATTGCTGGGCATTTCAGTATAATCAGAAGGCTCCAAGGACCTCCCAGCTGGGGAGTCTGGAAGCCTGGATTTCCACCACACCCTGAACTTGTCTCATTGCCAAAATGACATCTCTCCCCTACCTGCTACTCCTCTGAAGTCTTGGGATCACCAATGCTCTCCCAGTGGCAAGTCTAGTGGGCTTTTTGTTCAATTTAGTGAAAAACTTTACATACAATAAAATTCACTCTTTTTGGTGTCTGGTGAATATTGATGGGTGATAAGAGTCGTGTAACCACCCCCACAACCAAGCACAGTTCATTTGAATTCCCCATCTTATTATCCTCAGAGCATCCACACAATTGCCCATTTTCCCTCCTGACCTCAGCCTGCCTCTCTGGCCACCAGCTCCTGGTGTCCTGTAACCTTTTCTTAAACACGAGTTTTTCTCCAAGTTTCATCCTCCATCCTTTTCTCCTCTCATTCTGTATGTTTTCCCTTGAGGTCACCCACCCACCCCTGGCTCCAGTTGCTAGCCCACTAACAGCCTCCCTTCCCAGATGCCCTCAGGGACCGTGTGAGTCCTTACCTCCCTCCGGTCAGTGCGCAGGTCTGTTCTGAGTGGCGACTTTCCTTGACTCCCTGTCTAAAGCCGCCTCTGCCTTCCCAACTTCCCAGCATTACATGTTCATCTTTCATAGCTCTTCTTATGCCCCATGGTGCAATCCATGGATTTATATGCTTATTGTCTGTGTCCCCCACTGAAGATAAGCTCTAGGAGGGAAGGGATTTTACCGGTTTCGTCACATGTACAGCCTCTAGAACCAGGCTTGCTACACAGTAGGGTTTAATAAACTATTTGTTGGATGATCAAAAGATAGAATAGTAATCTATGACCTGGTGCTCCTTTGGACATCTCATTCTGATGCTCCTGGTTCCTCAAAGGCTCCTCGCCCAGCACTGTTCCCCAGCATCACTTCCCTCTGGGGGCAAGAAGGAGCCGAGTCATTTGACCAGGGATTAAGGCTCCCAAAGCTAGGGCTGCTCTGGGGAGAGCCGGACGGGGAACATAGCCCAAGCACACAGTGTGCACAAACCCAAGCAGGGAGGTTCTGAGGCGCGAGGGCTGAGGGATATGCCTCAAGAGGGCAAAGGTGGTGTCTGCAAGGGAAGGGCCTGAAACGTGGATTAGGATGTTATACCAGGATCCATTGCCTCTTGTGGCAAATGAGATACCCCTTCATCCTTGCGGGAACAGGGAATTAAAGAGCCTGAAAGAGACCATTTAGTTTTGGGAAGCACATTGGTGAGCTGTTGTATTTTCCCTTCCTTGTTGTGCTCCTCCTTTCCTCAGGCCAAGTGGGGAGCTTTGAGATTAGTCCGAGGTCTTGAATCTGAGTCTTGTACAGCATGTGGGGCTTCAGCCATATCTAGGTCTGGCTGCCTCAGGGTTGGCCTCATGTTCTACATTTTGTCAAGGGGTAAGGGGTGCATGAGTGTGCCCCTCTACCAGATGAGACCCAGCCTGGAGACACCTTTGAGACTTGCCCAGCTGGGCCACCCCCCAGGGCACTGGTATTCCAACAGAGGCTCTTTGCATGGTGGGTTACCAAGGCCCAGTCAGGGGGGCTGCAGGGGAGGGAATTCCAGAGTCAAGGTTCTCTGGGGAGTGCAGGGATCACCCCAAGGGACCCTAGGGAGAAACACCATTGGATGATGGTAGTGCCTACCAAGTAAAACAGTTGTAGAACACCTCACCTTTCCTTCCTTGTCTTCCCCAGACCAGAGGAGTGAAAAACTTGGCTAGCAAAGCAGGGAGAGGGATGGGGTGGAAACACCAGGCAGGGTGGGGAAATAGAGCAGGTGTGCACACTGGGCTTCAGCCTGGGTTGGAGCTATGCTGAGGACAACTTTCATCTTTAAGAAGTTCATAGTTGTGGCTATTGCAGGTGACTGGACACTTAGTGACTGAAATGGGACTATATTTGTGAGACGTGATTGGAAGAAGTCTTTATTGTCTGAGATAACCCAGCAGATGCCATGACTTACTCCAGGCACAGCAAGGAAGGAGCAAACATGGTGGATTAGGCAGTGAACGCTGCTGGTGCTGTGTGATTGCATGGATGGATGAGTTGGATCCTTTCTACCCACTTTGAGGGGAAGAGACGCAGCTGCTGAGACCCCGGGACAGAGGCTTGGGGAGAGCAGGAGGAGGGGAGGGGCTAAGCCTGAAGCAGGAAGGGGGTCATGACAGCCTGCAAAGGTGTTGTGGGCTAAATTGTGCCCCCCCCCCCACCAATTTCATCGGTTGAAATTCTAACCCCTAGTACCTCAGAATGTATTCAGAGATTGGGCATTTTAAGAGGTAATGAAATTAAATTAAAATGGGGCTATTAGGGTGGGCCCTAATCCAATCTGACTGGTGTCCTCATAAGAAGAGGATATTAGGACACAGACGCACACACAGGGAAGACCATGTGAAGTCATGGGGGGAAGACAGCCATCTGCAAGCTAAGGAGAGAGGCCTCACAAGAAATCAAACTCCTGACACCTTGATCTTAGACTCTTGCCCTCCAAGACTGTGAGAAAATAAACGTCTGTTGTTGAAGCCCCCCAGTCTGTGGTATTTTGTTATGGCAGCTGTTGCAGACTAATACACCTCCTAACTATTTATTTTCCTGATTTCTCTTGGTTATTCTTGTATATTTAGTCTTGTTATTTAAAAAAGATACCCAAGTTTCTATAAAGGAAAACGTCAGGTTCTTTATTTCTAAATGTCTGTCTCAGCTCACCTCACTTCCACAGGGCTTCATCTACATTCGGTGCCCGTGAGTCCTTGAACAAAACGTTTTCATGGGGAGAAGACTCAGCATCAGGGGGTCCAGCACAGAGGATGGGATATAGGCACTGGGCGGAAGAGGCTGCTGGCACCATGGATGTGGGCTCCGGATTAATAGCAGGGTGTGGGAAAGTCATGCTTTAACTTGTTTGGTGACTATCCCTCAGCCTGACCTGCTGATCGGCAGCTTTTGGAAACACATTGCTTCGGGTCCCTATAGGAACTCAGGCGGACTATCAGGAAGACAAGGCACCTTTCAGCCCCACAGTCTCACAGGATTTATTACCAGGAAGCACGATTTTCACAGTTGGAAAACAGAATATGGACCGGGGTTTTCTGTGGTCCTGGGCAGCCCCTTGCCTCCGGGAATATTCGTTACTCCATGCCAGGCCACAGGCCTACCCACGCCAGACCTGGGAGGGAGCGTGGGTCATGGATATTGATCTCAGCTGTTCTGAAGAGTTTTCTTAGTCCTTTCTATCAATTAAAAAAGATCCAGGGCACATTATTAGATTCTGGCTAAACTAAACCAACCTCAGGATCTATGGACCACGTGTCACTGATCTGTTCCCTAAATGAAGCTTCCATGAGTACTTCCCATTCCAAACCAAACTCCTGGCATCATCTTGCTTTGCTGCCTCTCCAAAGGGAGTGAAAATCTGGCCTTCTCAAATAGATGTTGATGGACATTAGTGACTAGTGCTAATTTTGGTGTGGATTCCATAAATAACATAAATTTTTTTTTTGGGGGGGTGCCATTCTCAGGCAGCCAAACCCATCCAGAAAATAAAGGGTGTGTACTTGACCTCTGATCCAGAGAACTAACCTGAGGGTGACCCTGAGCAGATGCCCTGTGTGGCCTCAGCACTCTCTCATCTTCCCACCCTCCCCAGAGTGGGGTAGCAGGGGCTCAGCTGCCACATACTGGGCACAGAATCCGCCTGGAGGTGTGCTCAGGTCTCCCCATCTGGAGACTCCTGGAGACCACAGGAGGATTTGGGACCAGAGGAAGCTTGAAAATAATCTGATTTTTAACAGATGAGGTATAAAATGTGCTGCTTGTGTGTAGTTTTAGAATAAAACAGTTTCTAAAGCTTTTAAATGGAAGGAGATAAAAGAATGCCCATTGTGAAGGCACTGGGCACTCAGAGGAGGAGGCCATGCACAGCCAAGCTGCTAAAACAAGCGAAGCTGGAGGGCTTCCTGCACCAGAATTCAAGAAGGAAGGCAGGTGTCGGAGCCCCTTCATTGACGCCTTCCCTACCCTGGCTGGCCAAGAGGAGATGTAGTGTGGTGCCCCCAGAGCAACAATTTTCCACTCATTGAAGATGGGTCTGGACCTGTCTTCAGTGTTTCCGATCTGAGTTCTGTCTCCCTCCAGATTCCTCCACCAAGGCCAGCCTGTGTCCTAGTCACACCAATGCTGTTCCACTGGGATACTCTCGGTATTTCTCCCTGCCCTGGCCGTCCTGTCCTGGGGTAGGGACCATCCTTTCTAGGTGAGCTTCCCCGCCCTGTGACTTGGCCAGGCCCTGCCCCTTAGGGCTTCCCTGTGTTCCTCCCTCAGATTGCCCTCCTCGTGAATGGGGTTTTCCCTCCTGCTGGACTGGGAACAGCTCAGATGAGGGGCTGAGTCCTTCCAGGCTGTCCTCCAGCAGGGGAGCCAGGCAATCTGGATCTAGAGCAAGTTTGTCAAGGAAAGGAACAGAAAATGTGGTTGTGGTGCAACTGCTTTTAAAAGTGATCCTTTTGGGACACCTGGGTGGCTCAGTCGTTAAGCATCTGCCTTCGGCTCAGGTCATGATCCCAGGGTCCTGGGATGGAGCCCTGCATCGGGCTCCCTGCTCCACAGGAAGCCTGCTTCTCCCTCTCCCACTCCCCCTGCTTGTGTTCCCTCTCTCGGGTGTCTCTCTCTGTCAAATATATAAATAAAATCTTAAAAAAAAAAAAGTGATCCTTTTTCCTTCTCCATTCACATACAGCAGGCAGGGGCAATTGCCCTTCATAAAATAGGAAGGGGCTGCTGCCCACATGAAGGAACAAAATCGAATCACTTCTCTGGCATCCCTTGTCCTTTGACAACTCCACCCTTTCCCATTTGTCCTCCTCTGTCTCAGGCTGGACCGCCAACTGAGCCTCACAAAACCCAACCTCGGCTCAAGGGTGTGACAATGCCAGACTGTTACTTAACCTTTCTTATTTAAAGTTCTTAAGCCTCAGTTTTCCCGTCTGTCAAATGGGGAAACTGGTACTTATCCAACAGAGTCGTTGTGAGGATTAAGTGAGGTAGCACAGTACAGAGTCAGTACTGAGCCCGCCTCTAGCGGGCCCACACTGTTCATATCATTGCATCCTTATGATCAGTTTCTCCTGTTCCAGGAACCGCATGGGAACCTCACTTAGCCATCCCTCCTTTCCCTGAATCTCGTGGCATCCATTCTTATATCCCAGCTCAGCCCTGTGGCTCCAACACCCATGAAAATTCCCTTTACTGCCCCAAAACTCGCATCTTTGCCTGTGGGGTGGGGGTCATGATGTTATCTCGCTCACAAGGTTACTGCACCATTGAATAAAACAACCAAGTGCTTCGGGAGTGTCTGAAACAGATTACAGTTCCATAAGTGTTCTGGGAGTGGGGTTGTGTGTGATTGTGAAGCTGGCCTGTTCCAGAGTCTCAGCCTAGGAGACATCTGGACAGGAAGCAGAATGGACGGAAGCTGTGTGGGCCATTGCTGGGCTTGAGTCCATGTTCCAGACTGTATCCCCATACATGGGCTTTGGATAAGACTTGTCATCATGTTGGCCTCACTTTCCCTGGCCAAAATGCTTCCTTATACTTGGAGATGTCTGGATTCTGAAGTTGAGCCGTGCACGTGACTACTTAGGCCTATGTCATCCTCTAAGCCCATTGGTAGAGTTGTGACCCATTTACTTCATATTTCTTTGTGTGCTTACAATATTGGGCTTATTCAACTGTCAGCTTTTTGACCAAAGGAATTAGCACTAGGTCTGCATTTCTCTTGCATCTTTCCTCAGAGACTAGGTCAATGTAAAAATGTACAATTTTCCCTCACATGCCCATTTTGTGCTCTAGGGATGAGATGAATGAGCGTACTTTTTCCTCCCTTTGAATCCCATTGCCTGTCCACAATAGCCAAACTGTGGAAAGAGCCAAGATGTCCATCGACAGATGAATGGATAAAGAAGATGTGGTATATATATACAATGGAATATTATGCAGCCATCAAAAGGAATGAGATCTTGCCATTTGCAACGACGTGGATGGAACTGGAGGGTATTATGTTGAGTGAAATAAGTCAAACAGAGAAAGACATGTATCATATGATCTCACTGATATGAGGAATTCTTAATTGCAGGAAACAAACTGAGGGTTGCTGGAGTGGGGGGTGGGGTGGGAGGGATGGGGTGGCTAGGTGATAGACACTGGGGAGGGTATGTGCTCTGGTAAGCGCTGTGAATTGTGCAAGACTGTTGACTCTCAGATCTGTACCTCTGAAACAAATAATGCAATATATGTTAAGAAAAAAAAAAAAGAAGAAGAAGAAGAAGGTAGCGGGAGGGGAAGAATGAAGGGGGGGAAATCGGAGGGGTAGACGAGCCATGAGAGACGATGGACTCTGAAAAATCAAACTGAGGGTTCTAGAGGGGAGGGGGGTGGGAGGATGGGTTGGCCTGGTGGTGGGTATTGAGGAGGGCACGTTCTGCATGGAGCACTGGGTGTTATGCACAAACGATGAATCATGGAACACTTCATCTAAAACTAATGATGTAATGTATGGGGATTAACATAAGAATAAAAAAAAATTAAAAAAAAAATTGAATCCCATTGCCAACAGGTGACTTGGGCCTTTTAGAGAAGGTGGTAAAGAGAAAACTAATTCTTTTTTTTTTTTTTAATTTTATAAAACAAGACTTTTACATTAGTACTTTTATTATATTATATTAGTACCTTTTATTATTAATACTCTAATGGTAATATTCAGAAAATGGAATATAAACTTATTATAAAATAGCACACTTGAGTTAATGAAGTCACTGTAATACACAATAGTAGGTTTTCATTGGTCAGGACTCTATTTGCAGAAAGCATCTTAAGAGAAAAGTAATTCTAAAAGAAGATCATGTCAGAAATCTCTAGGACTCCCTAAACATATAGTTTAAAAACAAAAAAGAATAAAACAAGACTGCAGCGTATGTAGTAGAAAGACACAGGGGGGCCCCTGCAGTCTCCTGAAGTCTCAGCCGAATGGCTCCAGGCCCTGCACGGGGGGGTGGGGGGCGCGTTTCATGACATCGAACTGAGGTTTGTGGGCATCAGGGGAGATTAGCTGTGTCACTGTGGCCACGGTCTCAAGAATGCATGTCGTGGCCCTGCCTTCAAAAGGGCCCCACACTTGGTTTAATGCTCTGCTGTTGTCATCTCGAAATTCTAAATAATTTTTGAACAAGAAGCCCAGCATTTGAATTTTGCACTGGGCCTGCAAATTATGTAGCTGATCTTACACCACCCTTACCCTAGACCTTTTAGAATCTCTGAAGGTGGGTGCCAGTTGCATGATCTTTGAAAAGAGCTGGACAGGTGACAGCTGATGAGCAGTCACAGCTTCCTGAGAGACCCCTGTCTGCTGGCTTTCCTGTTGTCATTTGCTCCTCTATGAGTGTTCAGGGTAAGCAAG
This sequence comes from Mirounga angustirostris, assembly GCF_029215605.1. Taxonomy (NCBI): domain Eukaryota; kingdom Metazoa; phylum Chordata; class Mammalia; order Carnivora; family Phocidae; genus Mirounga; species Mirounga angustirostris. Next base: position 117,316,001 of record NW_026991714.1, on the reverse strand, counting down.
AACAGATCTACTTAGAATTGTCTTGCCAGTTGACGCCCATTGAATTAATAAGCAGGATGCTAAAAACCCACCTGTCTCTTCTGAGAGTTCACAGTATAGCCCCAAGTCATCAGGTCCGAGTTCTCATTTAGCTCCCACACGTTCATGCCAATGTGTGGCACGGCCTGGGCCTTGGTTCGTCTTAGTTTCCAAACACTCTGCAGCTTTTATAATCTCCTGATTATTTTTAGGAATAACAGTCTTCTATGTGATACTGATGATTTTAAACTGCTGTGCCTTTGCTGGAGGTCATGGTGATCAGAAGCGTGTGGAGCCCATTGGGGAAGATGATCATGAATCAAATTGACTCAACATAGGCTATGAGTTGTGGAGGAGGGTGTGCAGGTTACACAGGAGGAGGCAGTGGTGGCACCCAGGCTATCTGGATGCTCAGGAGTGAGGGTTGAAGTGAGTCTCAAGGATGAGTGGAAATAGACACATGAGCATGGCTGTAGCTGAGCACTCCTGGCAGAGCAGGCGGGGCTGATTGAAGGCTGGAGGAGGCTGATAGGAAGTCCTATCAGGCTGAAGCATGGAGATTGCTGGGGAATAGGAAGAGATAAGACACACAGAGACTGAATCCTGGGGAGGGTAGCCAAAGCCACGTTCCATTCTCAGGGCCAAATCTGGAGGCAGAAGCTGACCAAATGGCTCAACAAGTGGCTCGATCCTATCCCCACTCTGACTGCAGAGGAGAGGGTGAATCCCACATTGGGAAGGGGTGAGGGAATGAGGGGAGCCAGGAAAAGTGGACCCCTGGGTTTCTGAAAATCAGCATTTGCAAGTTACCTAATAAGGTGGCTGGATCCAGGGGAGTCATGGGTGACAGATTCCATGTATTTAGAACTAGGACTTGGAGACTGAGATTAGGTAAGTGGTGTGGGGAATGGTGACCTGGTGCCTGCTTGGGGGGCTGTGTGGAGGGCCCTATCCCTGAGATAACATCCCCTAGGAGAAGCAGGTTTGCAATGAAGGCAAGGTGAATGAATCTCACTCTGCAAAGGCTTAGTCTGTGTCCTTGTGAGACATCGACCAAGTGTCCTGCGGGTAGCTTCCCAGCTCAGAGATGGGGTCTGAGGGCCCCATCTGAGGGCCCCATCTGCTGAGCAATCAGCAGACAAATATACACAATGCTAGGGATGCTGAAGGGTCTGTCCAGAGGAAGATAAGGGTGAGAAGGATAGGGCCAGGTCAGAACCCAAAGGAGCACCAGCCTTGTGGATGGGTGACAAAAGAGAGCCAGAAAGTTTCTGTAACCCTTCGTACAAGCTTCTATTTCACTCCCTTCTGAAATACCAGTGGACACCCCTTTGGATGCTTGCCTCCTCTTGCTTGGGCCTACTTGTCTCAAATGTCTAATGTTCCAGAGAGGCGACCCACCTAATTCAGTGGTCCTGGACAAGGAGAAGTCCCCTTAACACATTATTTTCCCCAGAATGTCATGGGATGTGACAGCTATCACAAGTAAAGATTAATAGTCAAAATTGCTGCACTTAATGATTGGGAGAATGCTTAAGAGAGTAGTCACTCAATAAATATTTGTTGAATAAATGAATACATGCTTAGCAATTTTAGATATTTCCCGGGCCAAACTGACTCATCCTCCATCATGATCTGGGTGATTAGTTTCTTCCTCTGGGACTGAGAAGACCTGATGTGGCTCAGTCATTCACTCTGTCTGCTTAGGGCTTCAGTTCCTTAGAGGGGCTCTGTATGGTGGCCATTTCCCTCTGGGTACTTACTAGAGCACTGAGGGACAGACAGGGTTGCTTTTTAAAAAAGCATTATTCAATTTAATAGAATTTATTAAAAATTTTTCCAGTTTTATTGAAGTATGATTGACAAAATTATATATATTTAGTTTATACAACATGATTCTTTTTTTTAAAGGTGGACAATGTGATGATTTTTTTAAAAGATTTATTTATTTATTTATTTGAGAGAGAGAGAGAGAGAGAGAGAGAGAGAGAGAACTTGGCGGGGAGGAGCAGAGGGAGAGGGACAGGCAGACTCTGTGATGAGCTCGGAGCCCGATGCGGGGCTTGATCTCAGGACCCTGAGATCATGACTTGAACAGAAACCAAGAGTCAGAAGCTTAACTGTCTGAGCCACACAGGTGCCCCTCAACATGATAATTTAATATATATGTATATATATATATATATACACACACACATATATATACACACACACATATATATAGTAAAATGATTACCACAAGCAAGTTAACACATGCATCACCTCACATAGTTACCATTTTGTGTGTGTATGTGTGTGTGTGTGTGTGTGTGTGTGTGTATAGTGAGAACACTTAAGATCTACTCTCTTAGCAAATTTCAAGTATACAAAAGAAAGGAGAACAAACCCTACTTACCCTCATGAATGACCAGTAGGGAGCCTGGGCCAGTGACCGGAGCTCCAGTATATATAGAGTGAGGCCAAGAGACCTAACTGACCCGGACAAACATATCTGAAGAAAGAGTGTTTTTACTTTTTTTTTTTCAGTTTATCTTAATTGTGGTATGATATGCATAACAAAAAATTTACTATCTTAACTTTTTAAGTGCACAGTTCAGTGGCATTAAGCATATTCACACTATTGTACAACCATCAGCACTATCCATCTCTAGAACTTTTTCATCTTCCCGAACTGAAACTGAACATTTTCAATAATAACCTCCCATTTCTCCCTCCCACCAGCCTTAACAACCAAACTTCTATTTTCTTTTTATGAACTTAACTATTCTATGTTCCTCATTGTTTTGTGCTGGCCTCAGCCTATCAATAACCAATGTTGTGGCTGGACCAGCCCTTGTAGTTCTTACTGTAATTGCAAGATGCCCTTCAACAATATATAACTGTCAGGAAACTTTGAAGAAAAAAGGTTTATTACTCACAAGACCTGGAAAGTACCCAGCACACTGGGGCCACACAGTGAGGTCCCGGGTGCAGAGAGAGAGAGGGAGGGAGAGCTCGCCAGTGCGTAACCTGGGGTTCTGCTTTTATTGGTGTTGAGGGTGAGGGCCTAGGATTTTGCAGACTCATTCTTTATTGGTGAACTTAAGACGTAAGAGTGGGAATTTAAAGTGTGGGAAGAGAAAAAACAGTGGCTCAAATAATTAGTTATCTCAGAAGCAACCAAGATCTCTAAAACAAAGGAGCTTGGGGTGGAGATTGGCTCTCTTATCTAGTCATGTGGCTGGCAGTGCGTTTATTCAAGATAGCCCTTTTTGAAATAGATGCCTAGGCATTAAAAGCTTAAGTCAGATACTTTTATTATGAAAGAGGAAAGCCGACTGTCAAGGCTTACAGTATACTTGTGTAAGCGGAATCATGTGGTATTTGCCTTTTTGTAACTGGCTTATTTCACTTGGCATAATGTTTTCAAGGCTCATCCATGTTGTAGCATGTGTCAGGATTTCCTTCCTTTTTAGGGCTGAATAATACTCCACATTCCACATTTTGTTTATCCATTTACCCATCAATGGACATTTGGGTTGCTTCCACATTTTAGCTATTGTGAACAATGGTGGCCTTATGAACGTGGGTGTATGAAGATTTCTTCAAGACCTTGTTTTCAATTCTTTGGTGTATATACTGAGAAATAGGATTGCTGGATCATATGGTAATTGTATTTTTTTTTTTTTTTTGAGGAACCACCATACTATTTTCATTAGTGGCTATACAATTTTATATTCCTACTAACAACACACAAGTGTTCCAATTTCTATACATCCTCACCAACACTTGTTTTTTTTTTTTTTTTTTTTGATAGTAGTCAACCTAATGGGGTGAGATGGTATCTTATTATGGTTTTGATTTGCATTTCCCTGATGATTGGTGATGTTGAGCATCTTTTCATGTTCTTTTGGCCATCTGTTGCTTATCTTCTTTGGAGAAATGTCTACTCAAGTCCTCTTGCTTGGGCCTAGGCCTTTTCCTGGCTCCCCTCATTCCCTCACCCCTTCCCAAAAAACATGTTGTTTTTTATGCTATTTTAAATGAAATTATTTTCTTAATTTCCTTTTCAGATTATTCATTGTTAGTGTACGGAATTGCAGCTGATTTTTTTGTGTGTTGAGTTTGTATCCTATTACATTAATTAATTCATTTATTAGTCCTAATAGTCTTTTTATGAACTCTATGGTTTTTCTACATAAGAGGTCATATTCTCTGTGAACAGAGATAATTTTGCTTCTTCCTTTCCAATTTGGATGTTTTTTATTTATTTTCTTGCCTAATTGCTCTGGCTGTGTCTTTACTTTTACACTTATGTTTTTATATGTTAGGCTTCTATATGGCATTGAGTAATTACAGGTTCCTCCCACTCTCCCCCTGCCCCACCTCCCCACGAGGGGAAAAAACAGAAAAAGAAAAACAAATACTTGTTTAAGTTGAAGTACAAATTATGACAACTATGTTGGCTGACAGAAACTACACCTACATAAGCTGTCATCTGGGATCCTTGCCTTGGTTAGACAGAAAATGCCATGTCAAGGAGAACACACCCGTGGAGAAGGTTAGTGATCCTATACTGACCTTTGGAACTAAGGCATAGGGCAGCAGGGATCTAAAATGTCACTTTTGAAAACAGGTAGTTTTTCAAATAATTAAAATAGAGTTATCATATGACCCACCAGTTCCACTCCTTGGTACATAGTCAAGAGAAAAGAAAACATATTTCCACACAAAAACTTGCGCACAAATATTCAAAGCAGCACAAGCATGATAGCCAAAAGGTGAAAACAACCCAAATGTCAATCAACTGCTGAACTGGTTAACAAAATGTAGTATATTCATGCAGTAGAATATTGTTTGACTGTAAAAAGAATGAGGTACTGATGCAACATGATTGAACCTTGAAAATATTATGCCAAATGAAAAAAGATAGTCACAAAAGACCATATATTATATTATTCTGATTATATGAAATGTCCAGTACAGGAAAAGCTACAGATACAGGAAGTAGTTTAGGGCTACTTTAGGTTGGTTACTTAGGGCTGGAGGTGAGGGAAGGGAGTAACTAGGTGATAGCTAAAGGGTGTAGGGGTTAATTTTCCTTTTTTTTTCCTTTTCTTTTCTTTCCTTTCCTTTCCTCCTCTTTCCTTTTTTTGAGGTGATGAAAACATTCTAAAATTGACTGTTGTGTTGCACTTGTCTGTGAATATACAAAAAACCATAATTGTGCCCTTTAAATGATTGAATTATATGGTATATGAATTACATTTCAATAAAGACATTTAAAAAAGTAAACTGAAGATAACAGTAGCACAAAAAATGGAAGGGCAAGAATGGAAGTACACTGTTAATATTCTTATAAATTTATAAGAATCTTATATGCTAAAAACCATAAAGAAATCATTAAAATAAAAAAGAAAAAGAGTGGTCATAGGCTAATAAGGAAGATAAAATGAAATCATAAAAATGTTCAGTTAATCCAAAGGCAGAAAGATAGTGGAACAAAGAACAGTTGGGAAAAATAGAACACAAATGGCAAGATGATAGATTTAAAACTAATCAAATCAATAACCACACTAAATGTTAATGGGTTAATATCTCAATTAAAAAGAAGACATTGGACTATAAAAATTATATGCTGCTTAAATAAAACTTACTTTAAATATAAAGATACAAATAAATGAAAATTGTAAGGAGAACTATACTATTCTAACACAAGTCAAAAAAAACAAAAAGCCAGAATGACTATTTAAATATAAGACAAAATAGATTTCAGAGAAACATATACTACCAGAGATAAGGAAAATCATTTCAAAATGAAAAAGGGATCAACTTATCAAGAGGACATAACAATCTTAAATTTTTATCCATGTAATATGAGAACTTCAATATACATGAAACAAAAGCTGGGAGAACTTCAAAGAAATAGACAAAGCAACAGTTATAGTCAGAGATTTCAATCCCTCTTTCTTAATAACTGATAGCCCATTTAGATAGAAAAGCAATATGGATATAGAAGATTTGAACAACACTATCAACACTTAATGAACATTTTTTCCTACAATGGTGGAATAAATATTCTCTTCAAGTGCACTCAGGATATTTACCAAGTTAGACCATGTTTTGTCTATAAATTGTCCATAAACTTAAGATCATTCAAGTTATAAAAAGAATGTTCCTTGACCATAATATATTAAATTAGAAATCAATTGAAAAATCTTTGGAAAGTCCTTGAATATTTGGGAACTGAATAAAACACTTCTAAATACCCATGGTCAAAAAGAAAGAAATCTACAGTGAACTTATAAGGTACTTTTAACTGAATAAAAAGAAAATACTACAGATCAAAATTTGTAGGAATCCACTAAACAGTACCTAGGAAGAAATTAATAGCATTGTGGGTCTATTATAGAAAAGGTCTCAAATCAATGGCATCACTTTCTACCTTAAGAAATTAGAGGAAGAAGAATAAATTAAGCCCAAATCAAGTAAAAGGAAAAAATTAATACAGATCAGAGTAGAAATCAATGAAATATAAAACAAAAATAAAATAGAGAAAATTAATGAAATGAAAAGCTGGTTTTTTTTTTTTGAGAAGATTAATAAAATTGATAAACCTTATTTCAGACTTAGGAAAGAAGACACAAATTACCAATATCAGGAATGAGAGAGGTAACATCAGTACAGAATCTATAGATATTGAAAATATAACATAAGAATATTTTGAACTTTACACAAAGAAACCAATGACTTATATGAAATGAAATTCCTTGAAAGATAAAATCTACTAAGCTCACTCAAGTGGAAATAATCTGAATAAATGTATATTGAAGAAAAGAATTTGTTGTTGAAACTTTGCCAAGAAGAAAACTCTAGGCCCTCTTCACTGGTGAGTCTTCCAAACATTTAAGGAAGAAATAATACCAGTTCTGTAGATATTATTCCAGAAAGTTGAAGTGGGACAGATACCTCTCAACTCATGCTATTAGGCCAACTTCACTCTGATACCAAAACTCTACTAGAAAAGAAGATTACCTACCACTATCTCTTATGAACATTAATGCAAAATTTTTTTTCTCTGTTATACTATTCTTAAGCATTACAGAGTGTGTATCACTTCCATTCACTGATATAGCAGTGGTCTGAATGTAGCTTTCAAGTAGTGTTCTTAGAATCATCTTTATTACAAGTGTTCTTAAACACTTCTCTACATGAATTACAGATGTGTATCATTTCCATTCACTGCAATAATGCTATTTTAAATGCAGTTGATACAAAAATTCTTAATAAAATTTTATCAAGTTGAAGCCATCAATATATAAAATGGATTATGACCAAGTGAATTTATCCCAGGAATGCAAGATTGATTTAATATTTGAAAATCAATCAATGCATTTCATCATATTAATAAACTAAAATAGAAAAAAAGGAGATCATCTCAATAAACACAGAAAGAGTATTTGACAAAACTTAACATCTATTCCTGATAAAAACTCTCAGGAAACTAGGAATAGAGAGGAACTTTCCTGACCTGATAAAGGGCATCTCAGAAAAAAACCCTTACAGTTCACATTCATACTTAATGCCTAAAGACTGAATGATTTCCCCTTATGATCCAAGACAAAACAAGGTATATGCCTTTAACACTTTTATTCAACATTATACTGGAGGTTCTTGCCAGGGCAATTAGGCAAGAAAATGAAATAAAAGCTATCCAGATTGTAAAGGAAGAACTAAAGCTGTCTTTATGTACAGAGGACATGATGGTCAATGCAGAAGATTTGATGGATTTTACAAAAGCTAATGAAAGACCTGAAGAATATACTTCAGCAAAAAGGAAGTTTTAAAATCAGAAGGAAGGTCCCCCCATAAAATAGCATTCAGAAAAAAACAGTACAACTGTCAGCAATTTTTAAAATGACTAAGATTGGGGATTAAAAAAAAGGTAGCCCTGAACACTAGACAGTACAATAAGTTGACAGATGGGAGGAAAAGATGTACTGGGACAAAAACATTCTAAAGTTCTTGTGTCATCCAGGAGGAAGTTAAAAAACTTAACTTTATATTTTGCGAAGTCTAGTATGCACATTAAAATGTAATGGTAGGGACGCCTGGGTGGCTCAGTCGTTAAGCGTCTGCCTTCGGCTCAGGTCATGATTCCAGGTCCTGGGATCGAGCCCCGCATCAGGCTCCCTGCTCCGTGGGAAGTCTGCTTCTCCCTCTCCCACTCCCCCTGCTTGTGTTCCCTCTCTCGCTGTGTCTCTCTCTCTGTCAAATAAATAAATAAAATCTTAAAAAAAAAAAAAAAGTAATGGTAGCTGATAAAAATAATAGAAGTAGAATGTGTAATTCTGTATTATTAGAGAAGAAAGGAGTAGGGTGAACTAAGTCTGGTAAATATAATGGCAAGTAGGAAAGGAGAAATAAAGAAGGAAAATATACAATAAATTAAAAAATGAAATAGTAGAATGGCAAAATAAATCTAAATGTATCAGTATTTATAATAAATTAAAAATAATTAATCTTTTTAGTTAAAAAACAACTTTTCCTAAATTAGATTTAAAAAATCCAGCTGTGTTCTATTTACTAGAGGTTCACCTAAACCTAAAACCTAGAATAAAAGTAAAAATTAAAAACTAAAACAATACCAATGTTAGATTAAGAATACTGGTAAACCAGAAAGCACTAATAGGAATAAAAAGCATAATTATTCAATGATAAAAAGAAAATACAAATCAGGAAGATAAAACAATGAGAAAATATGTATATATGAAAAAATCATAGCAGGAAAAGGATAAAATAGGACTGATTAAAATCTTGCATAACTATTGATAAACTTATAATAATAGTGGGAAGTTTTCCCCCACCCCCACCTGGCAGGAAAGAATAAGCAAACAGAAGCATGCTGACACCAGAAAGAAAAGCCTCTTTTTCCTGCAGTGTCCCTCCAGTGTCCTCTACTGACAAAGTTGAACATGTGGGTACCAGTTGCAGACAAGAAATGCTTATGGCTCTGTCTTTGCTGAGCAGGAAGTAAAGGATGGATTTGGAGCTGAGAGGCATTGAATTGATAACTGGTACAGATTGGATCCAGGGGTAAGGAATTAACTATGACTCCCAAGAAACTGGCTTGAGTCACTGAAAGTGTAGTTGGTGGCATTTACTGAGATGGAATCTTTGAGGAAAAGAAGTTTGGAGCAAAGTATAGACCAATGACATTCTGAAAATGCTCAGTTTAACAAACTGAGAAATGATCAGTGAAACGACAAGAAGGCAGCTAGTTTCTCATAGGTCTGGTGCCTGGAGGGAGCTGGACTGGAGGGGAGATGGGCAGGTCACCAGCACACAGAGTGATGGTGGCATGTACCAGATTATTGAGAACCGTGAGTAATATCCAACGGTTTGGTGGAAGAGGCTGAGCAGATGCACTCAAGGTGGTCAGAGGCAGAGAAAGAGGGGAGTGTGGTGTCATAGGAGATGGGCAAGTTCTATTGGGGATGTAATGGCCCATGTGTCACATGGGAGGAAGACTGAAAAGGGACCCTTGACCTTGGACCCAGAGGCCCTTGATGGCTTGTGAGCAGAGAAGCTTCAATGGGGGTGGGGGCAGAGGTGATGTGTGTTGAGGAACAGGAAGTGAGGAAATGGCCGGTCCATGTGACAATGTATGCGCAGGAATTTGCCTTCAAACGAGGAGGAAAGGATCGGAGTAACTGGAGAGATGGGGGATTGAGACAAGTTGTTATTCTGTTATTTGTCCTGGAGAGAAGGGGCATTTTCAGGTTGATGTGGAGGCTGCAGAGAGGGGGGCGTGGGAGTTACATGTTGTTATGTGTGTGAGTGAAGGAACGAAGAGACAGCAACACAGCTTGTCCCGGACCTGGCAGTCAAGAGATGGTTTAACACGCTCTCTCACCAGCCGGGGAGGGCCGTAAATGTCGTTCGGATATCTTCCAGAAATGAGCCGAGAAACACAGATGGATTTAGTAAGGATGATAGAAGATAATTCTGTTTTTGAATAGGGTCACATGGAAGTGTGTGCTCTGTGTGTATGTGTGTGTGTGATTGTTGCCAGAGCTAAGGTTTCAAAGTGAAGTCATTTGCAAAGGTGAGGGGGAAGGTGGGGGAATCAAAGACTGAAGGACTTCAACATTTATCACAACCTTTAGTTCTGGCCTGTGAGTAATAAGAAGGCATCATTAGCACAGTCTGACTTTCTTTCCTTTTTATTTCCATCTGTGGTGATATCCCAATGCAGCTTTCAATAGGCCACAGTGAATTTTGGCATCCATTGCCAGTACACTCATACATAAAATACATGATCCTCACGCTCAGATCTCCAGAATGCCATGCTTCTGGAAGCAGCTTCCTTGTGCACCTAGGTATCTTTGGCTAGTGAGTTTGTTTTGCATTTGCAGTTTTGTCAGTTTTGAGGTGGACTTCTCTTCTACTTTATCTGTCTGTTAATGTTTCCTTCCTCTAACTTGCTCTCCGATGTGCCCAAACCTAGTTTTCTACCAAGTAGGGAGGTGGTGTTTCTCAGGGCTGCCAGAACATTTGGAAGGTTGTGGTACCTCTCTTCCTCTAAGCCTCCCGTGCTCGCTGCAGTGTGGGGCCCCTGGACAGCAGCTTCCCTCCCTTCAGGAATCTTGCAAGGGGAGGCAGGAAAGGAAGTGTGATGATATTCTGCTTACAAAGGGCTCTGCACACCTTCAGTTAAAGATGCTGCATCAGTAGAAGCATTAAGAGTTCAGAGTTAACAAGGCACTGGGGATACTGTTTAAACAACAGCTGGTATTTTGCATTGTAATGTACAAAAATCGCTGTCAGAGCAGACTTGGGGCTTGTCCACTGTACTTTATTTTATGCAAACGTGTGTGGGCCTGAATGGGGCATGCTGCCGAGGACCCACGTCTCTGAGCATCCCTGTGAGGCAAACTGACTGTCCAGCTTCCAAGAGTCTGGGTAAGATTGCCCTGCAATGCATCAGCCTGTCCCACCATTGCAGGAAAATTCCTACTGTTTTGTTTCCGGAAGACATCAAAGTGGATTGACAGTAGCAGCCCACAACCCTGCTGCTGGCCCCTTTTGGCCTCAGGGCACTGGTCTGTCCCTTACTGTATGTACTTCAACAACGTTCAGCAATGCTGTCTTCCTCCATGTGATCATTTAGCCAAACCTTGCATGTTTGTATTCCCCTGATGATGTTTAGGTGAATCTGGCAACGCTAATTGAAGTACATACTCCATTTCGTTAACTGAGCTCCTAGAATGTGCCATGACTTTCCTAGGGGCTGGGGAGCAAAGATGGAGTCCATGTCCACAGTTCAGTGAAGGCCACAGTTCCCAAGGCACTGCATTATGCCTGAGAGAGGCGTGGTGCAAAGCATCACAGGAACTTAGATGAAAGAGCCATCAGTCCTGAGCTGATGAGACAGAACAATGACAGGGGATGACAGGGGGTCAGGGAAGGCCATCTGGGCCCAGAAGCATGATCAGGAGTTCATCAGGTAGGGAAAACTAGGCAGAGATACAGAGGCAGGAATGCGCCCTGAATGTGCAGAGAACAGTAAGTATCCCATGTGACAGGGCAGATAGAGAGGTAGAATGAGGGGACCCATGGGAATGAACACCAAAGAGAGTTTTGGTACCCACTTTGGAGGGCCCACCCTATCTGTGGGAGCCATAAAAGGATTCTAAGCTGGGGAGTGAGTGAGGGAAGCCATCATGATAGAAGTCTGGGCAGGGCAAAAGTGAAGGATGCGGAGGACAGCTCCTGGCTCACCTGTCATCATGGAGGCCTCCCCACATTCCATGAGGCCTGAGGTTTGTGAAAGTACTTCTTTTTTGGATCCCTCTGGGGGAATTCAGTGTGCTCGGGAGAGCCTGGTGGCCTCAGCAGCTTTGCAGAGATCCTACCATTCAGACACATGCTGTGCCTCTTGGCACAAAGGTGGGACTTTCAGGGAGCAGCACCTCTTAGCAAGGAGTGCCTTGTGCTCTACACGAGGGGCAGGTGGAGGACTGAGGGACAGAGAGTCTGTCTGACCATGTCTTCTCAGCACCGTCAGGTGAATGTGTGGTTTAAGAAGATACATCTCCCATCTTACGGAAAGAAATAAAGCTATCACTTAAAAGACTCAAGCTGATTCCATCAGCTTTTTGCACTATTCCCTTCAAACTCTTATATCTAACCTAAATCAGTACTGGCAAAACACTCTCTTTGGGCTCAATGGCTCAGAGCGTGCATGGATTTTACTTAATTAATACAAGGCGAAGTCTTGACCCTTTCCTGCTAGACAGTGAGTGTTACTTCCTGGGATCCTGTCAGAGGGAAACATCCTATTCTCTTCTGTCCATGGAGCTTCGAAGCAAACTGTCGAATAAAACTTAAAAGCTGGAGGCCTCAAGCTGATCCTGGGGCACCAGAGGATCCCCAGTGTATGGAAGGTTAATTTTGTGTAGCATAGTGTTGGTGGCCGTTATGTTGGTTGTTCTACATCTTTGAAAATGAGTATTTTGTGAGAAGTCTAGCTGGCCACCATAGGCTAACAAGAATTTGAGTCAACCTAAGAGCAGAGGTGTGGGTTCAGAGGGTAGTAGACACTGACTCCTCTTCCCATGTCCCAGAGCCACCATTCGAAGGCAAGTGGGGATGAGTAACTGTTCTCTCATTGTAGTGGAAGAGAACAGGAACTTAGCTCCGTTCTTAGGGAAAGCAAATTACCTTTCTATTTTTCCTACTATGTACCATCACAGGCTTAAGACATAAATTAAAAAAAAGATAAACAGGAGTGTCACCTCATAGTGGGAGCTGCCATGGTCTCAGCAATCCATGCCAGACCCGGTGCCCTGGGGATGTGGGGGTGTGGGGGTGTGGGGGATGTCACTGGGTGGGGGAAGCTGGGTGGGATTCCTCCTGAGCTGTACTCCCCACCCCCAACTCTGTGGATGATCAGAAGTTGGATTTGTCAAGAAGACCCAGTTTATCAAGAAGGTTCTTGTTGAACTGTGGTGAATAGCACTTTGGAGGAATTCTCTTTGGGAAGAGAATCTTTTTCTTTTTTTTCACAAGTCACAGTGATTTGGGTCCTGAGGTGCCTGGTGAGAGACCCACTACTTGCCCCCACCCCTGTCTGGCAGGGGGCGTTAGGCCACCTCAGGAACTGGGCCCTCATTTGCCCTCTGCTCTGTCACAAAGGCATGCGGGGAGCCCTGGACCTGAAATAACTCAGGGTCTCGGAAGATGCCTGTGAGTAGCAGCAACTAGGTGAGAAGTTGGACTCAGGACAGTGACCAAGTTGGGGCTGGTGGCTGCCTTTTTGTTCCTTCGGTTCCTTGTCTGTCAGGGAAAATGCCCTTGCGGGGAGGGATCACACAGCATCCCCCAGCCCTCTGTGCCTCGGTGGGCAATGCGCTTCTCAACCAAGCACAGAAGGAGGGACACACAGCTCATCATGGGCCCAAAATGGACCCTAAACCCTTCACAGACTTGTGATCCTGCCTCATTATGGGCCAAAAATGATTTCTGTTGTGGTTTAATCCTGTTTTCTGGTCCTCAGCGAGGATAGACAACGGTCAGCCATTTCTCAGTGAAATCGTGCTCATCATTAGCAGTGTCAGGCCTTCATCTTAAAAGTGCCTTTGCAAAAATGGTACCGAACAAATTGCACATACTATTTCCAGCCACACATATTTACTTATCCATTTGTCTCAACGTCTTGGCTCTTTTCTTGGAGATAAGTGCAAGGAACCCAGAGAGACACATAAATTATCTGACTGTTTTATTGCTCTGGTTCTCATAATAGGCTGCATTGTGTGACCCGACCATATCTTTTTTCAGGAAATTTATGTTGTGGCAATAATAATTCCTTCTAACTGAAATAGCCCATAACAGAGTGGGTTTATTAAGAGAGTATTTATGGATAATTAAGCTGCCATGAGCACTCTTTTCACTCTCAGGATGCCAGGGAGCAGATGCACATGGGGAGACGGGGGAGCATAGCAGGAAGTAGATGGGTTTGAAGGCAGGAGACCCGGGGTCTGCTTGTGGCCTTGTCACCAACTACCTTAGAACTGTGGGCAAGATGCTTTCCTTCTCTGGAGAAAAGTTTTGTCAACTGGAAGATGAAGGGGTTGAATTGGTTGACCTTCATGCTCTGTGATTTGTGAATCTGAGGGTGGAGGAGAAGCCATGTGTTTGTACAGGGATGTGAGCTGAGTGACAGAGCACAGTCTGGTTAGCCCTTCGCTCTTGAGACTTCAGCCCCCCAGTCCTAGTTGTAAAGGTGACAGACGGTTTAACCTAGTCCAGCAGGCAAATCCTAATGTAAAAATAAATTAGACAACCCAAAGAATCATGTCCTCTGTGTGTGTGTGTGCGTGTGTGAGCCTGTGTGTGTGTGAACTCCCAGAATCTGTCCCCGACCCACACCAAGAACACCATCAGGTAAAAATATACCAAGTGACATAACTGGAGGCCATCTGTTAGCAAGAAAGTGCTCATCAATCATCACCTCCCTTAAGTGTGTTTGCTTCCACATGGGGGAGACTAACAGCAGTCTTCCCCCTCAGGAGTCCTCTATCTCCTGGTCTCAAATCCCCAGACAGATGCAGTTGGGAAGAAATTATTCTCACAATCACAAATGACACATCCTTCTTGAAAAACCTGTCAGCTCTTAGAAGCTAAAGCTAAAGTTTCTCCGTGCCGCCCCCCCCCCCCCCCCGCCCTTATTGAGGTACTGGGTGAGTCCCAATCCCAGGAAATCAACTTCGGCTGACCTAACCCTCCCCACTCCGTGCATTTACCAGGAAAAGTAATTGCAGCCTTCCCTCCAACCATGGTCTGACCCCGCAGAGGCGCCGGATGGTTCACACTGCCCCATCCATTATGAGCAGACACGAGTAAGTGTGTGGCTGTTACAACCAAATACACAAGCAGTGGGAAGGCATGGTCGCCTCTGGCCAAAGACAGGCATCATCACCATCACCTCAAAGGTGCGCCCTCTGTGCCTCCCTAGCAAGGTTGCTCTAGGTAATGGCAGCATTATTTAAGATATGGTGCTGGCCCTGAAAGGGTTTGTTGCTTGAGAAACTTCCTCTTCGAAGGAAAAATATTAACAGAATTACTAATTGCTATCAGTTCTGGGAGCTGTTGCTGGACCATGCTGAGAAGGACGAGGGAATCTGTGTGGCAAGGTGGCTGATAAGACACTGGTTCCCACTGACTGCTCTTGTTCGGATCCCTGAACCTCTTTCCATTCCCACATTCTCAGTGGGAAAACAGCAAGTTCCCCTACCCCAGTATTCAAGGGTCAGACAACCACTTGGAAGAGATGTACTTATCCCATCAGCTACCAGAATCCAACCGCTAATTTCAGCTGGATGCACAGCTGGCCTTTGGCTGCCAACACCCTCTGCTGATGACAAGACTAGAAGCAAATCCCAATGTGTTTTCTTGTAGTTTCCTAATAACACTTTGGAGAGTAGAGTGAGAGGTTCTTTTTAATAGGAGTCTGTAAATATTGAGAGTTTAATAAATGACATCTAGCTCTGCCCAGTAATCTAAGGTGAAATTAGTATGAAATAAAAGCTGGATGATTGGAGTGTATACATAGTCATTGGGTGACTTAAGGTTTTATATGTTCCAATTCGGTTCCTTTAACTAATGATAATAACAATAACAATAACAATGATACTATTAAATACTAGTAAATAAACGACACTATTAAAATATCCACAACATTGACTATTTAATAGTCAAAACTTCCTAGGCTGTCAAAACTACCATTTATCAGGTATTATGCTAAACATGTTAGACATGGGACTTACTTTAATACTTCCAATAACTCAGTGAAATAGACCCTAATTTCTCTAAAGAAAGACTCAACAGAAATTAAGTCACTTATTTAAGAGAAAATAGTGCCCAGCCCAGGAACTGAGATTTGAATCCAGCTACTTGAGTCCCTTATCTGTGCTGCTTCGTACTCTGTATCCACCCATTCAGTCCTGCTGCCCCACGGGAATTATACTTTCTAAAGCCAGATTGCCTACAAAGCTAGAGAACGAATCCTTTATTCTTTCAGTTCAAATCTCTTTAAAAGCTAATACACATCTCGCATTTTATTTTTTAACAGCTTTATTGAGATATAAACCACATACCATACAATTCACCCATTTAAATATGTATTTAATGATTTAGTATATCCATCAAGTTATGCAACCATCATCATAATCTAATTTTAGAATATTTTTGTCATTCCCTCACTCCCCACTGCCAATTCTACTCATTAGCATTCACTCCCAATCCTCCTAACTGTCCATAGACTTGCCTCTTCTGGACAATTTATGTAAATTAATTATAGACTATATGGTCTTTTGTGACTGGTTTCTTTCACTTAGCATAATGTATTTAAGGTTCGTTTACTTTATAGCATCTATCAATACTTCATTCCTATTTATTGCTAAATAATATTCCATGGTGTATTTGTGTGTGTGTGTGTGTATCACATTTTATTTATCCATTTAGCAGTTTATGGACACTGGAGTTATTTCCACATTTTGACTATTATAAATATTGCTTCTGCTAACATTCATGTACAAGTTTTTGTACAATACCATATGGTAACTCTATGTTTAAGTGTTTGAGGAACTGCCAAAATATTTTTCAAAATCAGCCACATCATTTTACTTTCCCACCAACATATGAGAGTTCCATTTTTGTTTATTCATAGTTGACACTTGTTACTGACTGTCTTTGATTATAGCTATTCTAGGTGGTAAAGTGGTATCACATTATGGTTTTGATTTGCATTTCCCTAGTGATTAATTATGTCGAGCAGTTTTTCATATGCTTATTGGCCATTTGTACATCTTCACTGGAGAAGTGTCTATTCAGATCCTTTGCCCATTTTTAATTGGTTTATTGATTTGTAAGAGTACATTTTATATTCTGGATATAAGTCCCTTATCAAATATACGATTTGCAAACTCTTTCATTCTGGGGTTGTCTTTTCACGTTTTGTTCATGTCTTTTTAAGCACAGAGGTTTTTAATGTTGATGAAGTCCAGTGATCTATTTTATGTTTTGTTACTTATGCTTTTGGTGTCATATTGAAGGTAACATTGCCTAACCCAAGGTTATAAAGATTTACTCCTAAGTTCTCTTCTAAGAGTTTTATAGTTTTAACTCTTACATTTAATCTTCTGACCATTTTGAGTTGATCTTTTAATATGGTCGGAAGTGGGGTTCTTGTTTTTTTCTTTTGCATAGGATATCCAATTGTCCAAGCACCATGTTTGAAAAGACTTCTTTCTTGGGAATGTGACAGTCTCCCTGATCACCAGAAGTGTCTGTGGTTTATTTGGGCATCTTTAAGTCTCTCTTTCCCTGATATGCCTGTTAAGTTCCTGGCTGGTCTGCCTTTATTTACTGGTATCTCACCTAGATGCTAGCTTCTACTAATTGCTAGCTGTTGGCTCTATTGTTTTGACAGGACCTTGGTATTGTTAGACAATACTTTGGTATAAATTGTTCCACAGTCTGATCCAGTTAAAGTCATGTTTCTTTTAAGGGATGGGGTGTTCCCAGTCTTTGGGTCTTACTCTGACCCCAGAAGGGCACTTCTTGGCTGTCTCTTTCCTTAGTTCTCTCTGTTAAACATCTAGCTGGTGTACCATCTTCTTTGCTGCTACTAGCATCATGGAACCACCAGCCTCTTCTTACTCATCACCAAGATCTGCCTTGTTTTTTTAACAGTGTCCTTAAGCACGCTCTTCCTAAACTATGTTATAAATGAAGTTAGTCACTTTAGGGAGAGATGAGGACCTCTGTGTTCTTAAGACCTGCTTCTCCCACTAGGCAGAAGCTCTGTGTTAGTAAACTGGAGTTAGGGGTAGAGATAGTGGATAGTGGCCCTCTTCTCCCTCAGAGATAGCCCTTCTCTATGGGCAAGAGGCCTTATTCTCTTGTTCCTCCTGGTGTGGGCCTCCCCTTTAAAAGTCATCTGAGGCAGGGTGATCAGGGCCCCATATCCTTGGCCCTATGAGTGAGGACTCAGTGGGAGAATGAAGCCCCAGTTCTCTTGGGCATGACTGGCTGGATCAGAGCTCCTGTGGAAGGGAGCTAGGGAGGGAATAAAATTTGCTGACAACTTCCTCATTCTGGGGGAAAACTATAACCCAAGGATCTTGAGGAGAAGGAGCCCCATCTTCTTGGCCACACCCACCTGGAGTAGAGCTACTATTATACTGAGCTGAGGGTAGGGATGAGAGCTAGTTGTGGCTCACATGCAACAAAATCTTGCTGTTATTACTGACATTTAGTAGATTTTCATGAACAAATATTTTTCCATTGTATGCCCTTAGAACAACCTCCAGAGACTTTAAATAATTGTTTCATAAAACTTTCTCCAGTTGAATGGTTGCTTTGCTGTGGAGAGGATCTACCAAGTCCCTCATGCTGCCGTTTTGCATGTCGTCTATCTCCATACCTTTTACACACTGAAGATGGATCATACTCCACCCTCTTCTCTATCTTTCAAACACCATTATAACACAGGTCCTCTATTGAATGTCAAGGGTTTCTTCTCTGACATTAAATGGCCTCAAAACTTTTTCGCTTTAATTTCACAGTTTTTCACTTCTTTCCTTCCCTTTGACAGCCAGCCATTTCTTTTGATTTTGGTAGTCTACATATCTGTCGTTACCTTCTTTTATGCTTTCTAATTTTCAGATTAAAAACTGATTGTTAGAATGATGGACAATTACAGTGAAAACATACTGACTGAGTGTCCAGAGCAATCATCTATGAACCAAGTGTCTAAACTCTAAATCATGTCACTCCATGAAGACTAGCCAGAGCCTTTGTTGAGTCTGTTGACTTCCTGGTGTTGATAGCCTTCCAGCCAGGAAGGGCTACTGAGGAACTGACAGGTGCTACCTGAGAGACCTCAGAAACTGCTTCCAGCTTCAGCGGTGATGATTGAGCCAAGCAGTGAAGAGGTATGCGTAGATATACAGTGACTGTCAGAAAGGGCTAGTCATTTAGGATAGAAAAGGGGCACCTTGCCTCCGAGCTTACATTGTGTGACAATCCATTCTGAGGTAAGGCAAGAAGAAGGTGGGAGGTTCTACCCAACACAAAATTTACCAGCAGTTGCTTTGCTGCTGGTCCAGCCCAAGGAAGGAGTGAGTGATTCCAATAATCTAGGTGTTGCCTTTTCTATGCTTCTGAGTACTGCTATGGAGGACTGCATCTTCTCAGAGCCTCCATTTTTGGGGGGTGATAGTCTGCCTTTCCTACTCTCCCTTTTAGAGTTTTGCATGAATAGCACTGCCAGTTGTACCCTGCTACGATGATGAGCTTTCCTGAGCTCATTGCCAGCTGTCCGGCTGTAGAAGGTTCTCTCATGCGTGTGCCTGAAGGTCCGTTTGTCGGACCTCATCTGCCTTCTGTGTTCCAACTGCTTGCTGTGGCTCTCACCTGTGGCTTTGCATATATCCTGTCCTGCAACCAGTCTGTTGGAAGGTAAATGTGCAATATCACTTGGGAGTTTTTTTTTTTAAAGTCCTTACCTCTCCCAATCTACTTCTCCAATAGGCAACCCAGAGGCAGTTAATGGAGCCCTGATGGAAAAAATCACAGGGCTTCTCAAATTTCAGCATGCACAGAATCACTTGGAGGGACCTTTAATACACAGAGTGCAGAGCTCCACCCCCAGAGTTTCTGATTCAGTGGGTCCGAGGTTGGGCCAAATATCTGCAGAAATTTTCTAAGTGATGCTGATGCCACTGGTCCAGGGATCACACTCTGGGTATCACTCATCTAGAAGGTAACATTCCCCAAATGGTTCTAGCTGTCATCCCTGGGGAGATCACTGAAGCTGATTTTTAAATTTTTTTCGGCAGTTTTTAATTTGTTTTCTTTTTCATAATTCAAAATAATAACATAACAGAAAAGAACACAAACACCTAATCCTTGAAATGCATGTCTTCAAATTCCCCACTCCAGTCTCTTTTCTCTGGTCCATTGGCCTTCTTTCTCTTCCTTGATGAGAACATTCTTGTTCTTCCCTCAGGGTCTTGGCAGAGGCTGTTTTCTCTGCCTGGAAAGGACCCCACAGAATACCCCTGTTGTTCAGGTTAAAGTTCACCTCCCCAGAGAAAACTCTTCTAATACTTGCCACTCTCGATCACCTGAAATTTTATTTTATTTGTTATAGTATTTCTCATGGCTAGAAATTCTTATTCTCTTATTTGCCTATGTGTTTTCTGTTTCCTGAACTGTCCCTCTCCTTTCACCTCTGCTTCCCCACCACAGTCACTAGAACAGAAACTTCATGAGTCTTCCTTGTTTATGCTGACTCCCAAGGGCCTGAAGTAATCCGTCATGTAGCAGGTGCTCAATAAATAATGATAAGAGCAAAAATATCACTAAAAAAACCCCGAAATGAAGCCAGACCCTCCCACCCATTCTCAGCTATGACAAAGATGTATACGTTAATTAAGCTAGAACAGAACCGTGGGGAGATAGTGCCTCTGATCAGGACATGGAGGAGGAGAAGGGATATGCAATGAAGGTGCTGGGGGAGGCATTGGGAGAGACAGTGGACAGAGTCCTGCCTCAGAGGACAGAGGAGTTTAAGCAGGGCTGGCTCACCTTGTCAAACAGAGCAGAAGCTCAGGCAGGGTAAGAGGAGAGCATTCCATGTACTTGTATTAATTTCCTAGGGCTGTCATAACAACATCCTACAATACTGGGGGCTTAAAGCAATAGAAATTGATTCTCTCATAGGCCCGATGTCAGAAATCATGGTGTTTGTATAACCATGCTCTCTCCAAAGTCTTTACAGGAAGATCCTTCCTTGATTGTTCCAGCTCCTGGGAACCCCAGGTATTCTGGGTTTGTGGCAGCATAATTCTAATCTCTGCCTCCATAGTCACATAACATTCCCTCCCTGTCTGTGTCTGTGTCTCTTCTCTTTTTCTTATCAGTACATCAATCATTGGATTAGGGCTCACCCTAATGACCTCATCTTAATTTGATTATATCTGCAAAGACCCTATTTCCAAATAAGGTTACATTCATAGGTATTGGAGGTAGGACTTCAACATATCTTTTTGGGGACACAATTCAACCCATATTAATGACCCGAATAGAGCAATTTTTACGAGGTTGTGCTTTATTTGTCAGACAATAGGTTACATCTATCTAACTGAAGGACATTTCACTCCACAGTCCCTGAAAAAAAGAGTGATTTACTGAACCCCAGGAAATGTGCTTTAGTTCAGGACCGCTCAGAATAGAAAGTACCCTCACCCTAGGCCCCCAAAGGAGAAGTGCCTCCATTCAATATCCTTCAAATAAAATACTGTCATCAACCTACCCCCAAGCATATCATCTAGGCCCAATAGGGCCAAATTGGAGCCCATTTTGGGATCGACTGGGAGGACTGCAATATTCTGATTTCAGCTGTATCAACAAGGCAAGCCTGAACTGTGTCTATGTCCAGCCAAATTCAGACCCCTGGAGGTTTCAGTGCCAGCTGATGTGGAATGTTTGGACAAAGTCTATTCTTTCTAAGTGTGTGCTGGGCACTTTCCTAAGAGCAATGTACAATGATCCCTTTACACCAGAATGGGATAGAGGCTAAGAAAGGTCATGTGACTTTCCAATGGTCACATGACTCAGTAGTAAAGCCAGGTCTTTTGGTACCATTCAAGTGTTCTTTGCATTGTACCATAGTGATTTTTTTTTTCAATCAGGATGTATGACTTTTTTTAAAATCAGTGAATCCATGCCTGGACCCTGAAGACTGGAGTGTATCTAATGGAGGCTGAAGGGAAATCCTGGAATCTGGACAGTGAACCTAGGGCTAAGGGCTCTTCATATCTCAGAGGGCCATTATTTTGTGTTTGTTGTTCATTAATGTTGGTTAAGCACATACAAAGTGCATAAAAAGCATGACAAAGAAGTTACTCCCAAGGAGCTTGCAATCTCATAGATATAAGCCTTTACATTCAGCATTGTGAGTGAAGGAATTCTGGGAGCAGCTACCTAACCCAGACTGGAAGTTTGTTCCTTGAGGATGTGACCACTGCACTGCAGAAGGATTCTAAGAGTCAGGGACATCATGTAGAAAAGCCTGGAGGAGGCAAGAGAATGGTCTTCATGGGTTTGAACCATAAGAAACAAGGAATCCTAAAGCTGAGCCTAGTGGCTGGTAATCAGTGGCGTGGCCATGAAGAGCCCTGATACCACATGAAGGAATTTGATGTTCTTCATTGAAGTCCTCAGAGATTTGGGAGTCATCCAAGAAAGATAGGTTTCAGAGGTCCAAATGCACCCACATTGTGCAAAACTCACTGTGTCTATGTTCCTGGGCCCTGGCATTGCTCAGGGTCACTTTGGGCCTTCCACCATGACTGGAAATGAAACAAAAGCTGCATTGGACTGTGCCTTGTCACAGCTGGGATGAGACTTTGTTGGGGCCATGATCCCTGTAAGATCCTGGCTTTTTTTCTAAGTCTGTGATCAGAGAGGGAGGATGAGCAGGGTGAGGGAGAAGCTTTGATACCTCAACACCCCAGTGAGCAGGGGGTGCTCTCTGAGCCTCTGGATTTGTGCCTCATGGCCACAAACAAAGACCATAATGGCTTTGGGACATATATGGTAAGAAAACCGAGGCTGGCAGATAGTCCAGAATTTAAGAGAACACTTAATATAGGCATCTATTTCATTATTCAGTCAAACATTAAATATTTATCAAGCATCTACTGTGTGCATGACCACCAGCTTACCACAGGGACACAGAGGTGAGGAAAGGATATCCCCTGAATCCTAACCTGCCCACAGTGCAATGAAGCAGACACCCAGAAAATGTCCCATTGTTGTAGTTATTACAACAGAGGTGGGTATAAATCCAGATCTGGGAGCTCAGAGCAGAGAGAAATTAACCTAGATTCAGACACCTGAGTCCATGGATGAAGACAGTCTCCAGTCCTATCTGAAGTTGACTGAACTGCTCCTTTCACAGGATCCTTCCATAAGGAAGATCCTTCTCCCAATTCCTTAAAAGACTGTTTCAGACCTTTAGACCCTTAGCTCTAATCTTCCCACCTCACTCTTAGCTGATGACCAAGGAGACAAAGCCAGTCCTTAGATACCAGTGCTCCCCAGTACCCATTCTTAACCACCTTCAGCCTTGGGACCCCACCATCCCAAGCTGATGACTCTCAGAAGGATATCCTTAACTCTGACTCTCTCCTGAACTCTATATCTGTCCCCTCACATATTCAAAAGGTACTTCAAGCTCAACTTGTCTCAGACTTAATATTCACCAAATCTGTAGCCTCTCGTCTTTCTGAATTCCATAACTTTGTTGGTGGTGGGAATGCTTACCAGCTCCCTGATCCAGAATTCTAGGGATTGCCCTTGAATTCCCCCATATGCGTCTTTGTATGTAGAAGTATCTGAATATCGCTTAATTCTCTCTCCTCACTTTCAATGTTACTGTCACATCATCCCTCACCTGAACTATTGCCATAGCTTGGCTGTGGTTTCTTATAATCTGCCCTTTGCAAGTCCACCCACCCCATGGTTCCAAGAGTGAGTTTTCTAAAAATGCAGAACTTATAAAATCCACTATGACATTCCATACTCACAAAGCAGACAAGATCCTTCAAAATTTGTTCCCTACCTATCTCTCCTTGCATGTCATCAACTCTCCCCATCACCTCTCTATCTTAAGCTTCAGCAACCCCTAATTGTCCTTGCTATGAACACTGTTGACTGCCCACTTCAAACCCATTCCTCCCCAGTTCCTTCAAGGAGGGCTGCTTTAACACTTTTTATTTTTATTTATTTATTTTTAAAAAGATCATTTATTTATTTGACAGAGAGAGAGAGAGCGAGAGAGTGAGTGCACAAGCGGGGCGAGGGGCAAGGAGAAGCAGAGGAAGAGGGAGAAGTAGACTTCCTGCTAGGCAAGGAACCTGATGCAGGGCTCCATCCCAGGACCTTGGGATTATGACCTAAAAAGAAGGCAGACACTTAACCGACTGAGCCACCCAGGAACCCTTCTTTAAACCTTTTTATACATGATGTTCCTCTGCTCCATAATTGGTTCAGAGAGGACAGAGAGACTGAAGGGAAGGTGACTTTGGGGAGGGGTTTCACTCCCACTCTATCTTGTTGGGTGTGAACAGTGAAACCCGTGGGTCCATTGCCACTGGTCACTATGTTGAGACTAGACTGAGAGGCAGCCCTGGGATGAAACTGACAAAACACAGAAACACAGAAAAGGCACATGGGTGCCTATTGGAGGCATGAAGCCAGTGAATGGCACCTCATCTGCAGGCTCCCTGAGGCTCTAATCATGTGAATTTAGCAAGGGTTTCAAATAAATACTTGCAGCACAAATCTGAAAGATGCTGATTTAAGCCTCCAAGCCTGTGTACACTCTGCCTAGATGTAGGATGAACCTATGACCCAGATGGCCCAGGACCGCCCAGGTTTATGTCTCTCAGTCAAGCATAATTGTTAACAGCATCCTCTTTTACTCTCCAAGGTTCTGAGATCTGGACAACAGAGTGTATATATGTTCTCCTGGAATTACTCTGCATGGACATCCTCTGCCTGGAGAACTCCTACTCAGTCATCCACAGTCTCTGTTTATGCATTGCCTCGATGGGGAGGCTTATCCAACCTCTCTCTTTACTTCCCAGCTTGCCTGAAGCAAATCTCTCTACCCCTTTGTAACAATCCCTGTCACGTGGACATGTCTGGTACTGCATATAATAATTTTCAGTAAATTTCCTGAATATAAAAATAATTTTCCTGAATATAAAAATTTCCTGAAAATAGAAATAATTTCAGTGGTGAAAATTTATTCACCGAAATTATTTATTTTTATTTCTATTAGATTGTGAGCTTAAGGTCAGGTACCACGTGTGCGCAATGAACGATTGCTAAAGACACAAATGTGTTTTTCAAGCTATGTTATTTTGATGCAGTAGATAAGAACATCTGAGCCACAAAGTGGTCTCATAATTATTTATGGGTGACACAGTTTGACAGAGCTTCGGGCTCCTCATCCCAGGTACAGACGTACAGTGACCAGCATGGAGCAGGCATCGTGAGGTATCTCCTGATGACACTCTTAGTCCACTAAGCAGCCTTTAGGGTCTGCCTACAGAACTCAGCTCAGTGCTCTGGGTTTCCATCTGGCCCAGGGAGCCCACAGTAGGACAACACTGAGAATGTTCCTAAGGACTCTCAATTGCTCAGCTGAGCTGGGTGGGGAGCACTCCCTATTTCCAGAAGTCAAGGGTCATTGCAATGGACAGGACCCCTGGGTCCCCATTTCCCATCTCAAAATGCAATGCCCTTTGTTGTTAGGCAGACTTCAGGTATCTTAGAATTGAGCAGTGTTTGTATTTTTGTCTGGTGGTCTTTGTCCTATGCAGAGGAGGGCAGCCTGGCTGCCACAAATAATTTCTCTATTGGAAAGACTAGAGTAAAAGGAAGCAGATTGGTGTCTTCATTCCACTTTTCTGGACAGTCTACTAGGTCTATGGGTTCTGAGGAAGATGCTGCACAGCCATGTCTTTGGCCATCCTGAAAACCTTAGCTTATTAGGAATTCCTAGCATCCTAGAACTTCGAGGGGGTCAGGGAACCTGGGAAAAGAGTTTACTCCTTAACAAAGATCACTGGGCACATTGACAAGGAGAGTCATGCCTGCCTGATTAGCAAGGGGCTTCAGGAAATACTTTGCAGTCAGGAATGAATATAAAATCAAGGAGACTGAGAAAGAGCAATCAAAGATACCCCACCATTTTCAAGCCAACACTACCAATGTGGGTAGCATAACCACAGCCACCGAGAAGCATGTGTGTGGCCCATGGCCAGGCTGCTTGGTGTCCAGGAGTGGCATTGTGCCCTGCCTGCTCTGTGCATGGCTCCCTATATGGTTCTGAAAGCCCAGACATGCAGGGGCAGGAGGTTTTACAGAGAACTCTCACAACTGATACACATTTGTCAGAATAAACTGAACTCTGTAACAGGAGACTCAGGATACATTTCCAGCATGATCTCTGCACCCCAGCCTGCTATCTCTGGGACACATGCTCACAGCACCTCAGCATCACTGAGCATCACCAGGCGCTCACACAATTCTCAACCTCTGTGTCTTTGCACATCTATTTACTCGGCCTATAATGTTTCTCTGTCTTTGTTACCCAGCAAAACTGTAAAAAAAACTTGAAATCCCAGTCGAAACAACCTCTCCCAAAGAAGCCTGTCTTTTGTGAGCTTCCGAGACCAAAGAAATTAGGATCTTTTTTTTTTTTCTCTCCAAAAACTTTGGACATACCTTGACTTTAGATGTTAGGATGCTAGAGTAACTATTTGAGTGTGTGTGTTTGTGTGCCCCATTTGCCATCTGAGATCCCTTAGGGAGGAGGCACTGTCTTGTCCAGGCTTCTAGAATGTTCTCCATTTCACGATCAATGCTCTGAAACATTGAATGAGTTGATTGCTTGCCTGTGGGGGCTGTGAGGAGATAGCCATTTTCGGGAAGATAAACTTTAGAACTATGAGAAATTATCTTTTCTCCTGGTTTGGCAAATAACTTTCATTCTCTAATGGAGAGCTTTAATTGGAACCTTGACTCTGTATTTGGAGGTAATGGGCCTTGCTAAAAATGGATTAGAGCAGTTCATAAACTCTTCCCCTAAATGTTAACATATTGCAGGGCCTGCAAAGGTTACTTAGCTTGGCAAGAAAACTCACATTAAAGATCAAAATAACAATTTCCTGGATTCCTGGGCAGGCTTCTAACTTGTCCCAGTATCCTTGGGCCATGAGTAAACAGCTGTGACATAATCAGTAACTGCTGTAAATGGACAGAAATCCCAAGCTCTTTGCAGTTCTCGTGGAGAACTGGAGGAAGAAATAGGACAGAGTGGACATGAAGGAGTAATTACTGATAACAGCCAATTTTTAGAGTGCTCATTGTGAGCCAGCTTCTTTTCTATGTGCTTTGCCTAAGTGATCTTTAGAACCCCTATGGGCTAGGTGCTGCCATGATTCCCACCTGGAAGATGACTCACCTGAGACACAGAGTGCTTGGGTGCCTTTTCCCAGGTCATATAGCTGAGACCCTACCTGCATTTGATTTTAGAGCCCTGTTCTTAAACGCTCTGTTAACACTGTACTTAATTAGAAACAAGAACCTTGTTGAGGTTCAAGTTCAGAGAGGTTGGCTGAAGCAGACACAGAGACATGTTCTGAAGGATCTCATGTCCTTCGCTCCAGAACAGGGACCAGTGTACCTTGGGGGTAGCAAAAATGGGCTCTGGAAAAGGGCTGGACTGGGCTCTGAATGTAGCTCTTCAAGAGGCAGGTTGCCTTTGGGCATGTTGTTGGAGCCCTCAATACATTGATGTCCTCATCTGTAAAATGAGATTGTTTTGAAGTTTAATTGAGATATTTCATTACAGAGCTCAACATGGAGTCTGGGCATATGAAGAGATGGAAAAGAAGTGGGAGGAGGAGGAGGGAAGGCAGCAGTGGTGGTAAGGGTCTTCTAGGGCAGAAGATAAGTTTGACAGATAACTTCTGTCCTTCTAGGACAGAAGATAAGTTTGAAATTACTCCCCCTTCTGTGGTCATAAGAGTATTAAAAAAAAAAGAAGATTTCCAGAAAGGCTGTCAGGCATCTATTTGTTCCTTTGTGCCTTTCTCTTCTTGGACCTGGTACCCAATTGCTACTTCTCTTTTACCTCTTTCCCTCCAACCCAGCCTTGTCCATTCCCTAGATTATGGACTGGCCATTCAGCTGCAAGCACAGGCCGTTGGTCTGTGTGTGGTTGCCAGCTTGGACTCAGGCACTCACCATTGCACAAACACAGCTGTCACTTGGGGCCTGGCTGAACAATTTCCTCCAAGCCATGTCTACTGGGGCGGGGGTAGGACCAACTGGAGACACTCACCTGTGTCTGCTTACAGAACGTCCTGCTTGTATGGCAGATTGGAGCCAACAGGTGAGGGTTTTCCCTCATTGAGGCTGGGCCAGCGAAGCTAGGGTCCCCTTCTAAAGAAGTCATGAGGGTGTTTCCCATTGGGAGAGGGGATTGGGGACTATTTCACTGAGACATCACAGTGACTTTAAAACCAGATGGAGAAATTTGTGGATTTCAGGAAAAAGTCTCAGTGTTAATGGCACTCAAACACCAATGGTATGGGCTCTGGTGGTAGGCATGGCCCTTCAGTTTAGCCATCCCTAGCTCAGCCATGTTCACAGCCTGAGCCAAGGTGACTGAATTCCTCTCATAACCATAACACTCATTCATCATGTGTGTTTATAGTAACTGACACACTTCAAGGCCATTGACAAAAAGCAGCCTGCTGATGGCCGAGGGTCTCACTGGTCATGCAGTGGGAAAGGACATTGGCCAAGCCTTGAGATCTGGGTAATATGTGGCTTATCTCAGGAATGCCTGACTTTGAAAAATATACACAGAGCGACCCACAATGGACCCTTAAAACTCTATTTGCTGGCCTTATGCATTCTCTGCCTCATTAAAAATGTTGGTTGTTTAAAATTGCTGAGGGATAATTAAACAGGCTTGCAGTTGATTTATGGGAGACAAACAGAGTGATGAATGCACAGGAATATTGTGTTGTGAGGGAGGTGATTTATGAAGATAAAGCTAAATACTGATGGGAGAAGCCCAACTCAAGGTTGGCGGCAAGAAGTGATGTATCTCGAGAGTCTTTTAAGTCCATGGAGGCCAAAAACATCCAGGTGAGTGTCATATCTTCCTATCTTGATATCTTGGCCTACATTTTGAATGGCAGCTTTTTAATCCTATCTCAAGGCTGAAAAAATAATGAAATGAAAGACTGAACTTACACACACATACACACGCATCCCCATATACATTATGTAACTGCAGAGGCTAAACTATGTTTGGAATTTGATGTGGAATCAAAGGGAGTGGTTGTGATAACAGGGTCTGATGAATGACTTTTTCTTTTCTTTTCTTTTTTAAAAAGAATTATTTGTTTATTTTAGAGAGAGAGAGCGTAAGTGGGAGAGGCAGAGGGAGAGGGAGAGAGAATCTCAAGCAGACTCTATGCCTAGTGCAGAGCCCGACACAAGGCTTGATCTCATGACCCTGAGATCACAACCTGAGCCAAAACTAAGAGTTGGATGCCTAACTGACTGCACCACCCAGGCACCATGATTTTCTCTTTTTAACATGCTGTGTTTCCTAGCAGTGTGGCTAATACTTGCTGTAAGGCTGTTTTTACAAGTTGGAGGGTGTGGGTACAGTTCATGGAGTCTGAACTTTCAGTCTGGGAGTTCTATGGGGAGGTGGGGAAGGTTTCCTTTATATCTCTTCTTGGTGAAGCTCATAGTAAGAGAACAAACACAATGCATGGAGGCTGATTCCCATGGAGGGATACTGTTTTGGAAGGCAGAGAATATCCGAGACTTTCAGGCACTTCAGTTCTTCACTTGAAAAGCTCAGTGTTCTGGGAGCAGCCTCAGTCAGCAGATGGGCATCTCGACAAGAGCCCTACCTTGCTATGGTTTCTGGCTACCATGGCAGGTTCTAGCAGTTGCCCTGAGGTCAGTGCTTATGAAGTCATAGGCTTTGTGCTGCCCTCTCTTGTCTTACCACTCTAGTTCTTCAGCAGTCATTCAAGCCTGTGAAGCTCTTTGAAGGGTTGACTCTCTTACCTCAGAAGACAACCCATTCCATTCTGAGAGCTAGTCCTAGCTTGGCCAACACCCACTTGGACACATACATGCAGTTCCACATCACTCACTTCTGGGTGCCTTTTCTCTCACCAGCTCTGCCCTTAGCATGTTTCAGTTTACCCTAGAACCACTTGTAGGGTTCAATACCCAACCTGGATCCCCAGCTTAAGTGTGCTTGGGTCTGAGGTCCAGCTCCACTTTCTCTGCCTGTGTCATCCCAGATGGGCACTCTAAATGTCCCATAGCTTCCAAGGGAAAAAGAAACTTGAGCTCTAAAATTAACAAGTCAGGAAACGACAGATGTTGGTGAGGATGTGGAGAAAGGGGAACCCTCCTACACTGTTGGTGGGAATGCAAGCTGGTGCAGCCACTCTGGAAAACAGTATGGAGGTTCCTCAAAAAGTTGAAAATAGAGCTACCATATGATTCAGCAATTGCACTACTAGGTATTTACCCCAAAGATACAAATGTAGTGATCTGCAGGGGTACATGCACCCCAATGTTTATATCAGCAATGTCCACAATAGCCAAACTATGGAAAGAGCCAAGATGTCCATCAACAGATGAATGGATAAAGAAGATGTGGTGTATATATATACAATGGAATATTATGCAGCCATCAAAAAAACCCCAAACTCTTGCCATTTGCAACGATGTGGATAGAACTAGAGGGTATTATGCTGAGTGAAATAAGTCAATCAGAGAAACACAAGTATCATATGATCTCACTGATATGAGGAATTCTTAATCTCAGGAAACAAACTGAGGGTTGCTGGAGTAGTGGGGGTGGGAGGGATGGTGTGGCTAGGTGATGGACATTGGGGATGGTATGTGCTATGGTGAGCGCTGTGAATTGTGTAAGACTGATGAATCACAGACCTGTACCTCTGAAACAAATAACACATTATATGTCAAAAAAAAAAAGAAAAGAAGAAGAGAGTAGGAAGGGAAAAATGAAGGGGGCGAAATCGGAGGGGGAGATGAACCATGAGAGACTATGGACTCTGAGAAACAATCTGAGGGTTTTAGAGGGGAGGGGGATGGGGGGGATGGGTTAGCCCAGTGATGGATATTAAGGAGGGCACGTATTGAATGGAGCACCAGGTGTTATACACAAACAATGAATCATGGAACACTACATCAAAAGCTAATGATGTAATGTATGGTGACTAACATAAAGTAATAAAATAAAATTAAAAAAAAAGAAAGAAAATTGAGCTCTAGAAATGGTCACAGGTCAAAATAGTGCCCATTAAATAGCTGACGTACATGGTTCCTTTCTTGAAGGTCCTCCTAATAAAAATCAGGGTGATCATAAAGAAAAGGCCTGACCCCAGCTTCCTTCTCGTTTTAGCTCTACCTTCCCTTCTTATGCTCACCAAGTCAGAAATCCCATCTTCCTTTGACCCCTTCCATCTTTCTGCTTCCATGTTTGTTTGAATGTCACCCTCTTTGTTGGGAACGACCTTCCTGTTGCTCCCATGAAAACATCAGCTCCAGCATTAAACTCTACCTGTTTCCTTCTGTCAGAAACCACCTCAGAATCTGAGTGACTTCTTTCTGCTCAGAATCACAGAGCTATTCACATATCACCACTAAAGACCTCTTTGTTCTAACAAAAGAAACATTTTGCCAACCTGGTTTGAGTTACTGTGTGAACTTGGAAATACTTAAAATGCTTAAAATACTCTTGAATGCAGAATTAAGTTGATTTAAAATGTCCTTGCCCTCAGTTTGTTTGAATTGGTAAATTTATTGCATGGAAAAATAAAAATCAATGACTATATTTCCCCTCCCCAATAAACCCAAACCCGAATCTTAAAAAAATTGCCAATGTTTACCTTATTCTATTTTAATGTCTCTAAGACTTAAAGAGACAATCCCATTCTTGAGCTTTCAGTGTTTCTGTCATATTTATCAGTAATTTAAACCTAAGCCCATTAACAAAGTAGAACTTGTTGTTTAGATTGGAAATGAGAGCGCCTCTGTTCTGTGAATCACCAAGGCAACTCCCCATCCCCAACAGTGGTGTCTTGAGCTTTTACAACCAGATCCGGGATAAGTTGGTTTCCTTTTTATATAAATAAGAAAGCTGTACTGATGTACATGTGACTCTGAGACTGGCCTTGGTATTGCCCTCTGGTCTGGGGAAAAGGTCATTCTCTTCTATATGGGAGTTAAAGTATTTGGATGATCTATGACAACACTACTAGGAGCCAGAACAGGAAGCAGAGTCATCATTATCAGTAAATAGAATCAAGTTGTCGATTCAGGGCAAACTGACCCTGTGAAGATTTCAGGGGCAGCAAGGCCATCAGACCCGAAGCCTCACATTGAGGTAGGTTATTGCTGTGCCGTCTCGCAGAGTCTGGAGATGGACAAATGTTGGGTGTGTGTGTGGGAAAGGATGCAGTGGGGTGGGGGTATCTGTGAGTGTTAAGATTTTGCGGGAAAAAACCCACATTGTCATCTGAAAGAAGATAAATGAAAATTGTTGGAGCAATAGGCCTCCAGAGACTAATTACTTGTCTGCTATAATTCAAGGACTGCTCCAGTGACTTACATTGACTCAACGTGTCAAGTGTCAGTTCTGTGTTATGAAATAAAATACATGTTCTTTTAATGTAAACAGTACAGAAATGTTCTCAAATGTCCCAAGTCATTAGTCACATTGGACACATTCAGTGCCCTATGACTTGTCCCCACGGCTCCGTGCCTGGAGGTCACTTGGTGTGTAAAAAGAAAGGGTAGAGGAATTAAATGGTGCAGCCATGTAATTAAAACCCACGTAGGCACCTTGTTCACTAGGTGCTGAGGAACATCCAAACAGCTGCTCAGGGAAACTCAGGCTTTAATAGCATGTGGGGTTGCACATTCAGAATCCCAGAGTGATCCCAAACAAAAGTCCCCCAAATGTCCCTATCTGCATTCTGCTTTGCTGTTGTTGTATGTTGTTGCAGGAGATCGGAGGGAGGGGGCTGGCCAGTTGGTGCCTTGGTAGGGTTTGACTCAGCAGTGGCGGGGGGGTGGGCGGTAAAATGCATGGGCTTCCCATCATACCCCCAGCTTCCTAGCATCGCAGTATGCTGTGTGAGCTGCCTCAGTTTCTCAGGTATCTTGTACAAATCAAATACAAAATTTACTTAAAACAGCCAAGAAGTTGCACACAGAGAGCAAGCAGTAAGTGCCAACATTGTTTAAATAGCCTTTTAGGGACAAATACACACTGACATTTACTCTGTGCCAGGCTCTGCACCAGGGTGAAGAGGAGTGAGACTATGCATTCAGGAGCACAGGCCCCTGTTCTGGCTGCTTCACCTCTGTCTCCTGGTTCAAGTTCTAACAAATGACAGAAACCCAATGTCTGTTGGTTGGAATGAAGACAGGATCTCTATGTTCACACTTCATTCTTTTCATAGTTTGGAAACAAAATCTTATTAATCATCCAAGGATCAACCAGGGAAAGAGAGACCACCCTAAGTATTTATAACAGAGGGACCTGGTTACCCAGGTAATAAGATGGCTGCAAGGCAGAGCATGTAGACATCGGAGGGACCTATGAATCTCCTGAGTTAGAGGAACCAAGGGGGCAGATGTTGCTACTGGGGTCCAAGTTCAAGGGTCATCCTGGGGAAACTGGGAGCTTGGCTTTCCTGGAAGGAGCTGGAGACCTAGGGAAGATTGCCAGGGACACCACCTAGGTGTGAGGAAATGGTGAAGCAGAAATACCCGGGCTTCTCCCTTTCTTGTACTCTTTCCACCAGTATCTCTCTGTGGGTGAATCCTGCCACAAACCAGCTGGCACAACAGTCCAGGCAACACAGTCTAAAAGGGTCAGTGCCTCCTGCCCTGAAGCTCCTTCCCCGTAAAGCAGAGAAGGAAAAGGTTTGGAATGGCTCTGGGGGGAGACAGGTCCAGGATCAACTTATCTTGCATTTGAACTCGACAGCCTAGGAATTAATTTCCTTAATGTACTTAGAAATCCCCACAAAATCTCTACGAATGGTGCATTCTCACCTCATTTAATGTGTTAGGAAGCTAAGTCTCAGAGGCATCTAGTAAATGGCTCTAGGCCACCCAATTTGTGCATGGCCTAGCAGGACTCAAAGTTAGGTCTCCTAACCCACATCTAGCGACCCTCCTTCCTCCATGCTACCCTTAGAAGTTTACTTTTCTTCTCTTAAGCATTAAGAAGTTCCTTTCACTCATGAAAGTTTTGCATTTTACAGTGTTGTTCGTGTTTTTCAAGTTTTCTCTTCCCTTGTTGATCTTCTGCCTAGTTGTTCTATCCATTATTGAAAGTGGGATATTACAGAGTCCAACTATTACACTTGAATTGTCTATTTCTCCCTCCAGGTCTATCAGCTTTGCTCCATGCAATTTGGGGCTCTGTTGTTAGGTACATACATGCTGATAATTGGTATGTCTTTCTGATAAATTAATCTGTTTGTAATTATAAAATGTCCCTCCTTTTTTTAAAGTAACATTTTGTGTCTTAAGGTCTATTTTGTCTGATATCAATATAGCCACTCTAGCTTTCTTATAGTTGCTGTTTGCATAGTACATATTTTCTATCTTTTTACTTTCAGCCATTCTTATCTTTGAATCTAAAGTATGTCTCTTATAGATAGCATATAACTGTTTTATTTTTATCCAATCTGACAATCTGCCTTTTGATTGGATTATTTAATCCATTCATATTTAATATTATTACTATAGTTGGATTTATATCTGCCATTTTACTTTTTGATTTCTATATGCCTGTCTTTTTTGTTCCAGCTTTAGCATTTTGAAAGGGCATGTTCCAGAACTATAGATTTGGGTTTTAGGTGCAAAATTTAATAACAAAGTATTATTTTGCTTTCCTTCCTTTGTGCAAGAATCTTCCTCAAGGTCTTCCTTATGAGGAACACAAAAACCTCTTTTTCACCTTGCAGGTCCTGGTGAGCTGCTCTGGGGAGGGGTTTGAGGAACTCTGGGACAGTCACATGCCTCTGGAAGAGGGGGTGAGATGTGATTATGGAAACACCCACTAGCACCTCAGCCACCACTCTCCCTGCCCTATACCCCTTTAGAGAAAACTCCTCGAGTTTTCTCTCACTTCAGGCATGTTAAGAGTTCAGTACCTGAATGGCAAAAGAATTCTCCTGGACCAGACCATCACTGTGCACAAGGACCAGAAAGGCAGCTCTCTGTGAATTGTGATCAGGCTAAAGCACCTTCTCCTACAGCTACCAACACCAAGGCACAATTCCTTGAAAACTGCAGGCTTCTTGCAAGTGATAACAGGAAAGCGTCAAAGTGGAAAACATCTTTATGATATTACCAAGTAAATAAAGCAAAGGACAAAATTATACTCCTTGCTGAGAGCAACAGGTACAACAGAAGATGCATGTGGACAGCATTGTGTGTAGGGGGGGCGGGCACAAAGCTCAGAAAACATTTTTTCTTGTCATAGTTGAATGGCAATGTGTCTGCAGCTTTACTTTTGTTACATGTCCTTTATTGTTATAAAACTTTTTGGTTTTTGGTTTAAGAAGCAATAAAAACACGAAAAATTATCAAAGGACTGATAAAAAGGAATGAGGGAGGGAATGAGGTAGAAAGGGAGAGAAGACAAGGGAAGGGAGGTCAACCTTATTTGGGCAGCAGGCAAAAGATAATCCCTTCAAGTTTTAAGGCAGCTACAGTTGATGAATAATGAAAGGAGATCTGAGCTCCATTTGTGTTTTAATATTTACTTAGTGTAGTAAAAAATTGGGGAAAAATAAAGTAAGGTATCAGGGGGAGTTCAAGACCTAAAATGGACCATCTGAAACATGATCTTAAAAAAAGATACTGTGATTCCAGTCTAAAGGCTTTAATTTCACATAAGGGAGTAGGAAACTTCATGGCCGGTAAAACATTTTTTATGTCTGGTTATTTGCCTTGGTGGGGGAAGCAGAAGGCTCATCTCTGCACCCCTGGCCTCCCTGAGCTGCTTCTGCCCGCTCTGGGCTCCTGACCCGTGCTGTTGCTTGTAACTCACCCTGAGACCTACTAGGCTAGCAGCACCTGAGCCCCCACACCCAGGACCCCACTTCCCCTCAGATGTCACCTCCATGGACCCCTGTATCCTATTTTTAAAAGACACTTCAATGGCCTACAATTGTGTCCCAGGGCTCCCGGACTCATCTTCCTAGAAGAAACGATCACTACCTAGGTTGCCTCATGCATTCCTGCTGGGTGGATTCATATTGTGTCACCTCGGCTAAGCTGGGACGGCATTTGTCATTCTCGGCTTGGAAGTGCTCTGAGTGAGCATGGACCACACTTGGCAGGAGGCAGGGGAGGCTGTGGTGAAGAAGCAGTCGCCTGCCTAGAGGTCAGCGCGGGCTGTGTTGCCCACCCACTGGCCCGCCCAGTCTGAGTGGGGCAGCCTGTCCTTCGGCATCTCCTGCCCCTCCTCTCAGACTAGAGATCAGAAGGGCTCCAGTTGATCCTTCTCGGTGTGGTGCTGCTGAAAGGGGGTCCCGGTTGTCTCTGCTTCCCGCACTTCATGCCTGTCATCCCTCTCCAGCGGCCAGTCCCGCACACCCCAGGCTCTGGCATCAGATGCAGGAGCGACACCCTCACATGGACTGCGTCTGGCCAAATCCCTGCAGTAAATGTCCGACATAGGCCCTGGCGGTTCTGCCCAGCAGTGGAACCCTGCCCGAGGCCCACCTGCAGGCTGCCCTTTCTCCCTTTTGGGCTGGGCCAGGGATTAGGTCTGATTCTTTTCTGCAAGTTCAGGTACTCGCAGAACACAGGCTAGTTTGGGGGCTTCATTATCTTCAAGCTGATATCCCACTGCAGGGCCCCCGATGGGGCGAGTCAGAGCCGAGCAAGGCCTGGCTAGCATCCCACAGCTGGAAGAGGCTAGGTTTCCTGGGGTTCCCTTTGCCATGAGACTACTTCTCAGAGCAGGTGCTCAGGGATAGGATTCACTCTGATGGCTGTAATTTCTCTGATGCCTTCATGTGATCAGATGGCCTGGAGATGGTGTGCGCCCCCAGGGATAGATGGGGTATGCCCCCAGGATAGGGCGGGGCTCTCAGTGCATCTGGGGCTCTGCGGACTCATGCTGCTTCCTTGCTAGGAAGCCCTCGAAAGGGATTCAGCCTCTTTGCTCCCTTTTGGCACAGGTGTCTGCCTCTTTGGTCTTTCTAATCCGGCCCCAGGTTCTTCTGACTGGAGGACAGACTGTGGCTGCTGCCTTGATTTATGGGTCCTGATTATTAGGGTCCAACCATGCTCTGGGCCCTACTGACATACACCCTGTCACCTAACACGGGCTCAGTGCAGTCACCACGCTTCCGCCTCTGAACATCTTTCCCACCTCAGAGAGTTTCTCTGTGTAGGACCAGGGTAATTTGTGGGGTTTCCAGTGAAGGAGGGAGGCCAAATTATCCCTCCCATGGGTCCTTTCTGTTAGAAATGTTCAGTTGGTTGAATGGTGGCTCCATCTCGTCCTTTCTACACCAGAGTCCCATCATGAGAAATGACCAGGTCAGTGGAAAGTCACACGAGGTGTTTTAGAGAACTAACCTCCAGGCTTACTTCTCTCTTATTCTTCCTAAAGCTCTCTGATCTGCATGTTGCCATGGTTACAATTATAGACCCATTGGAACATTAGCTCTCCAAATGACAGGAGACATTCCACTGCCCCCAGCAGCTCTCTGTCACTTTCCAAAGGGCAGTGGATGTCCAAGAAGGGGCACGGGCATATATAGGGTGATCCACTGACTAGTGCCATACTCCCGGGTTCGGAGCTCCCAGGGCTGAATTGTGGACTCACAAAACTCATATGCTGAAGTCCTATTCCCCAGTACCTCAGAATGTGGCTGTATTTGGAGACAGGTTTTTTTTGTTTTTTTTTTTAAAGATTTTATTTATTTGACAGAGACACAGCGAGAGAGGGAACACAAGCAGGGGGAGTGAGAGAGGGAGAAGCAGGCTTCCTGCGGAGCAGGGAGCCCGATGTGGGGCTCGACCCAGGATCCTGGGATCATGACCTGAGCCGAAGGCAGACACTTAACGACTGAGCCACCCAGGCACCCCAAGGAGACAGGGTTTTTAGAGTGGTGATTAAGGTAAAATGAGGACATTTGTGTGGGCCCTAAGCCACTATGACTGGTGTCTTTATACAAAGAGGAGATAGGACACAGACACACATACACAGAAGACTCTGTGAGGACAAAGGGGGAGATGGCCATTGACAAGCCAAGGAGAGAAAACCTCAGAAGAAATCAACCCTGATAACTCTTGATCTCAGACATCTAGCCTCCAAAATTGTGAGAAAATAAATTTCTGTTGCTTAAGCCTCGCGGTCTGAGGTATTTTGTTATGGCAGTGCTAAGCAGTGACCACAGGTGGTGACTTAACTTACCCTCCGTTTCCTCTAATGGCCCTCACACCTGACTTGGATGTATTTGGTTCCCACTCAGTGTTCATTCAGCAGAACAACACTGAAAGCACATGGTTAGCTTCCTTTTTTACATTTCCTGTGTTTTTCCTGATGTCCCAAACCTGCCAGTTTAAGGTTCTGGAGACCATGCCCATAGGCCACCTTTGAAGGCCCCACTGTGGTGCCTGGCCTACACTGGCTGCCTTGACTTAGGGGGTACAAGTTGGGGAGCATTTTGACATGGAGGAGTAGGGACGCGATTGACAGGTGCAGGACCCCGAGACCCAGGCCTGCAGGTCCTGCTCTGGTGGGGTCCGTTTCCTGCCCCCCCTCAGTGTCCCTGCATTCTGTTCCTGCAGCTTCTCCTCCATGGCCTCCTCTTTCCTGGCCTCCACCTTGACTGAGGAATTCCAAGGGCACAGACACAGAGAGGGCCAGGTCACAGATCTGAGAGCAACTGTGCCTTGAATGTGGATGTCATTGACTTGGGACCTCCCTTTGTCTTGGTCTTAATTCCTAGAGATGGCAAATTGTACTTGCCAGCCTTAAATATTCTGGCTCAGGGATGTGAAAAAACCCTGTATATTGGCCTGCTTTCAGTTTAGCCGTATATATGGAACAGCAGGACAGTCTGCATGTAAACCAAGAGTGTCTCTATTCACCACCACTGCCCATCTGTTGAAGGGTTATTGTAGCAACAGTCATACCTTCACTGTATGGTGGTTTACAGTGTCCTGACCACTTTTACAAGCTTTTTTTGTTTTACTGCATTGTGTTATTGTCTCTGTTTCATAAATATAAAATTAAGATCTGGGAAGGCCGTATTTTCCCAATGCTCATGCAGCTGTGCTGATTCCTAGCTCAGGACAAATGTCCCCTTGGCCATCTCTTGCCTGTGTCATAGCATCTTCTTAGTTGCCTCCTAAGCACAAGGGACCCTGGGTAACTCAGCCCAGGGCACTGTTCTGTACATGGGCTAGGGGAGAAGAAGGCTCCCCCAAATCTGTGAGATCAAGAGAGTCCCTTTTCAGGGAAGTCTGTTTCTGATCTCCCTGGCTTTCCCAGTTCCCAGGATCTGGGTCTGGGAGGAGCACCCTGCCCTCCACCATCGGCAGACCTCAGCCAGCCCGTGCCTGCCAAGAATATCAACAGCTGTCTTTCCCGCCCTGGCTCAGAAAATGCCACTGTTTTTCCAAGTCCCAGCCACACTAACTGGATAGTAGAGAGAAGTAGTCATTTTTTGAGAATTACGGTACCTTCTCCCACCTGTACCATTGAGAAATCATTGGCCTTCTATTCTGAGAAGGTTTGGTGATTGTGTGTCGAATTCTGGCATTGCTCAGAATCTACTTATGCTCTGCTAGCTTGAGGACTCCTAGGCTCCTGAGCAGCCCTTGATGGTCATCAACACCCACCTGTCTTAAGACTTGAGGTGGCATAGAGCACCTGAGTTTTAGCTTATCTCAGCCCCCTTCTGCATTGGTTTAATGTAGAATTGGGTTCTGCCTTCTTTCCCTTTTCTGCCTTCTTCAGGAGAGTTTGCCATTTGTCCTGGCCTGGACTCCAGTCAGTGCAGGGCCTGATGTTTCAAGCCCTCTTCCTGGGGTTCCACATCTGTAGTGAGCAGAATTCCCAAATTTCCACCACTGGTATACACACCCCAAGTAATCTCCTCCTCTTGAGCAGTACTGAAAATGATGGATTTAATTGCTCTG
This sequence comes from Mirounga angustirostris, assembly GCF_029215605.1. Taxonomy (NCBI): domain Eukaryota; kingdom Metazoa; phylum Chordata; class Mammalia; order Carnivora; family Phocidae; genus Mirounga; species Mirounga angustirostris. The sequence continues at coordinate 117,276,089 of NW_026991714.1, read as the reverse complement.
ATCAGGTTTCAAAGGTGAAAGTCAATTTACAGATGAAATTAAGGTCCCTAATCAGTTGACTTTGATAATCCAAAGGAGAGATCACCTAAGCCCTTAAAAGGGACTGGGCCCTGTCTGAAGAGAGATTCCAAATGTGAGAAAGATCCTATCACTGACCTTGGGGAAGTAAGCCTCCATGTCGTAAGAGGGCTTAGTGTGTGGGCAGGAGCTGAGAGCAACCTCTAGCCAACAACCTCCAGCTGGCAAGGAATCTGGGCCCAGGGTCCTACAGTTGCAAAGAGCTGAATTTGGCCAATAACCATGTGAGCTTAGAAGTGGATCCTGAGCTCCAGAAGGGAATGCATCCTGGCCAACACCTTGATGCCAGCCTTGTGAGGGATACTACCCAGACATCTGACCTATAGAAACTGTGAGATAATAAACACAAGTTGTTTCAAGCTGCCAAGTTAGTGGTGATTTGGTATACAGCAGTAGAAAACTAATGTAGTGCCCCTACTTTTATCTCTACCCAGCATATGGGGTTGGTTTTTATCATAGCTATTAGAGTTTCATTGTTCTCTCTGCCACTGTTTGACTTCTTGATTGGCTTGCATCCTGGAATCCCATTCTTCAGACACAACCTGAGCCCATGGTATACATGATAAATCCTGGGCTCTGGGCTATAGTTCATCCTCCCCAGGGTTAGCACCCATTGCTCCATGCACCTGAGTGAGTAGAAAGAAAGGAGAAGGTTTGGATCCCATGGTTCTTCTCCAGTGGGCTCCACTCCACATAGCTATGCTCCTAGATCCCATCAGATCCTTTCCAAGAACTTACAGGAACAAAAAACCCCAGCCACTTGAGATCAGGAACTCTCTCCCAAGGTTTCCCTAAAGAAGGTAAAAAAAAAAAAAAGTTATTTCTTAAAACCCAGACCACAGTAATTTGAGACTAGAGAGGAGTAAACATTTTTTTGGATTACAGTGGCTTCTCCCATCTGCAGGGTTGAGAAATTATCGACTATCATTTCTTGGGAGGCATGATTTATTTGAGAAATTCTTAGGAGGGATTGCAGTGAGAGAAATCTCAACAAAGTCTCAAAGCTGCTGACCAGCCTATTTAAAAATATGCTATATATTCAGCAAGCATTTAGGGTAAACCACAGGAAAAATACAGAAGAAAATTAATTCCCTGTCAAATACAGTTGGAAACATAAAACACAAAAATGTATTAGTGAAGATGGAAAATGAAATAAGACCCCTGCTTAATTTCTGTTTATCAAGCAATATTATTAGATTTTTTTTTATATTGAAGTGATTGTAGACGCATAAGAAGTTGCAAAAAATGGTACACAGAGTCCCATGTCCCTTCACCCAGCTTCCCCCAATGGTTATATTTTATATAACTATAGTATAATATTAAATACAGAAATGACATGATACACGTTATAGGTTGAATTGTGTCTGCCCCTCCCCCCAATATATGTTGGAGTCCTAACTTCCCAATGTGAACTTCTTTGGAAGTATGGTTGGCTGATGTAATTAGTTAAGATAAAATCATATTAGAGTAGGATGAGCTCCTAATCCACTATGACTGGTGTCCTTACAATAAGATGATCATATGAAGAAAAAGACACACAGGGAATTTTATATGATGATAGGCAGAGATTTAAGCTATGCAGCTGCAAGCCAAGGAATGTCAAGGATTGCCAGCCAACCACCAAAAGCTAAGAAGAGGTGAGGAAATATTCTCCCCTGCAGGTTTCAGAGCAAGCATGTCCCTCCTGACAACCTGGTTTTAAACTTCTATGCTTCAGAACTGTGAGAATATATTTCCATTGTTCTAAGCTGCCCAGTTTATAGTACTTTGTTAGGAAATGGATACAGTACAATACTAGACTAAGACTACTGACTGTATTAAGTTTTCACTACTATTTACATGCATTCATTAGTGTTTGTGTCTGTATGCATGTGTGTAGTTCTATACAATTTTATCCTATATATATATATCCTGTATATATATAGATTCGCATAACCACATAAATATGAAATGTTAAGAGGATGAAAATACTGGGAGGTATGGACTGGAGAAAATATTTGAAAGCCACACATCTTGAAAGAATGTGTATTATACTGCTTTTGGGTGGAATATTCTATGAATGTCTATTAGGTTCTGTTGGTTGATGGTTTTATTAAGTTCTTCTATATCCTTGCTGATTTGTGTGTGTGTGTGTGTGTGTGTGTGTGTGTCTAGTTGTATGATGAATTTTTGAAATCCCTGGTTATAATTGACATTTTGTGTTTCTCTTTAAAATTTTATGAGTTTTTGCTTCAGATATTTTGAAGCTCTATTGTTTGGTTCATACACATTTAGAATTGCTACATCTTCTTGCTTTCTTTTACCATTATGTAATATTCCTCTTTGTTCTTGATAATTTTGTATGCTCTGAAGTCCTCCTTATCTGATATTAATACAGCCCTCCTTCCTAAAAAATTTATATTTTCATGATATATCTTTTCTTATCAACATTTCAGCTACCTATATCATAATATATCGAGTTTCCTATAGACAGCATACATACAGTTAGGTTATGTTTCCTACTCACTTTGCCAATTTCTGTCCTTTAATTGGTGTATTTAGACCATTTGCATTTAAAGTAATTACTGATATGTTAAGGCTTAAGTGTGCCTTTTTATTATTTCTTTCTATTTATTCTCTTTTTCTTGTTCCTCAATTTCCTTTTTCTTAACTTCTCAGAGGTTATTTAAAAATTATTTAGAATTTGATTTATTTGTAGTATTTTTGAGTGTGTTTATATGGTGTGTGATTTTTTCTTAAAATTTTTTTTGTGGTTGCTCTTAGTATTACAACATGTGTAAAGAACTTAAAATTATCTATTGGTATCAACATTATGTCACTGAGTGAAGTGTAGAAATCCTATGTCCACTTGGTACCTTTATCCTCCCCATTTTATTTTATTTTATTTTATTTTATTTTTTGAGAGAAGGGGGAGGGGCAGAGGGAGAGAGAGAATCTTAAGTAGGTTCCATGCTCAGCATAGAGGCCCTCACGGGGCTTGATCTCAAGACCCTGAGATCATGACCTGAGCCAAAATCAAGAGTTGATGCTTAACTGACTGAGCCACCCAGACACCCCATGCTCCCCATTAAAAAAATCTACTTTTCTTAATATTTCTTCTACATAAATTGAACACACATTAGATGATGTTATAATTTTTGCTGAAATCATCAATCATAATTTAAAAACATGATGAGGAGAAAGTTAGTCTACTCCCCTTTTTACCCATTTTATTATTCATTGTACCAAGTTTCCTTCTGTTGCAATTTCTTTTGTGGTTGGAGGACTTTAAGCCATTCTTTAAGAGTAGGTCTGCAGATGACAAATTCTCTTAGTTTCCTTCATCCAAGAATGTCTCTATTTTCTCTTCATTCCTGAAGGATAATTTCAGTTGGGATAGAATTTCGGGTAGACAGTTCTTTTCATTCAGTATTTGAAAATGTTTTGTCATTTCTTGTTGGCTTTCATGGTTTTAGATAAGAAATAAAAACTTGCAAAAACAACAACAAAAAGAAATCTGCTATCATTTGAGTCATTGTTCTACTGGTAATGTATCTACCTCCTGGTAATGTATCATTTCGATCCACTTTTAGGATGTTTTCTTTTTCTTTAGTTTTCAGAAATTTGACTATGATGTGTCTTGGCATGAATTTCTTTGAGTTTTCCTATTTGGGGTTTGCTCAGCTTCTTGAATCTGTAAGTTTATATTGTTCATCATGTAAATTTCAGCCATTATTTCTTTGGATATTTTTCATCCCCACACTCTTTCTTCTCTCATTCTGGGTCTTTGATGGCATGAATCTTAGATATTTTTTGTTGATGTCCCACAGGTCCCTGAGGCTATTCCCACTATTTTCCCAGTCTATTTACTCTCTGTTGTTCAGATTGGGTAATTTATATTTTTGTATCTTCCATTTCCTGATTCCTTCATCTGTCCCCTCCATTCTTCCATTGAGACCATCCAGTGGGTTTTAAAAATTCCAGTTATTGTAGTTTTCTGCTCAAATATTTTCATTTATTTCTTTTATTTTTTATTTATTTTAAAACTTTTTATTGTCATATAAAAAGGACTTTATTTCTTTTTATTTCTTCTATTTCTTTGTTGAGATTTTTATGCTTTTTTGTTTGTTTCAAGATGGTTCATAATTGCTCATTGAAGAATGATTACAATTGCTGCTTTAAAGTCCTTGTTGAATAATTCCAACATCTGAGTCATGTTCTTAGAATCTTTTGATTGCCTTTTCTTATTCATGCTATGATTGTTCTGATCTTGTTATGATGTGCAGTTTTTTTTTTTTCTTATTGTATCATGGACATTTTGGGTATTATGTTGAGAATTTCTGGATCCAATTTTGTTCTTTTTTTAGAAGACACTCACCCTGGTTGTGTGTAGTGCATAGGTTCAGGTAGGGATAAATGTTTCACCCCATTTAGCATTACTCATATCAGGATGGGGGAGTTACAAATGGGGAACTGCTAGCTTTACCTTATTGATGATGAGTTGGAGTGGAAGGTCAGTTCCCCAGTCAACTCTGCTCACACCGTGGTAGGGGTGGTGAGTTGAGGGTATTTTCCATTGATATTGGCTAGAGGAGAACAATTATTGTCGTAAAGGCTGTCTGTTTTTTTTTTTTAAAGATTTTATTTATTTATTTGACAGAGAGATAGAGAGAGAGAACAAGTACGCAGAGAGGCAGGCAGAGGGAGAGGGAGAATCAGGCTCCCCGCTGAGCAGGGAGCCTGATGCGGGGCTCGATCCCAGGACCCTGGGATCATGACCTGAGCCGAAGGCAGACGCTTAACCGACTGAGCCACCCAGGCACCCCAAGGCTGTCTGTTCTGTTAGATTGCCATTTTACCAGTCCTACAGCTATAGGAATCAGGCTTTGCTTGGGGCTTTGTTCCATGTTGCAGGCTTCTCCAGTGCCCTGGCTGAATTACATGGAAACATACAGAAAATCTAGGGACTTCACAGCTGTGTTGTTCCTCAAGACCCAAGGTCCCTAAGAAGATGCATTATTCTTACTTTTTAAAAATTTTTAACTAATCTCTACACCCAACTTGGGGCTTGAACTCAACTCCAAGATCAAGAGTTGCATGCTCTACCGACTGAGCCAGCCAGGTGCCCCAGAAGTTGCATTATTCTTTCCACCTTTTGTAGTCTATGTTTGATTTTTAAAATTGTGGTAAAATATAGATAACATAAAATTTACCATTTTAAGTGTATAGTTCTGTGCAATTAAGTATATTCACATCTATGTGCAATCATCATCCCCATAAATGTCCAGATCTTTTCAGTCTTCACAAACTGAAACTCTATACTCATTTAATAATGTCCCTGGCAATCACCATTCTGCTTTTTGTCTCTATGAATTTGACTACTGTATGTACCTCATATAAGTGGAATCATAGAATATTTGTCTTTTTGTGACTGACTTATTTCATTTGGCATAATGTTTTAAGGTTCATCCATGTTTTAGTATGTATCAGAATTTCCTTTCTTTTAAAGCTGAATAATATTCCATTATATGTATATACTACATTTTGCTTTTTTCCATTCCTCTGTTGGTGGACATTTTGGTTGCTTCCACTTTTTGGCGATTGTGAATAATGTTGCTATCAACATGAGTATATATGTATCTCTTTGAGACCTTGCTTTCAGTTCTTTTGAGTATATGCCAAGAAATGGAGCTGCTGGATCATAGGTAATTCTATCTTTAATTTTTTTAAAGATTATTTATTTATTTGAGAGAGAGAATGAGATAGAGAGAGAGAGCATGAGCGGGGGGAGGGTCAGAGGGAGAAGCAGACTCCCCGCTGAGCAGGGAGCCCGATGCGGGACTCGATCCAGGGACTCCAGGATCATGACCTGAGCAGAAGGCAGTCGCCTAACCAACTGAGCCACTCAGGCGCCCTCTATGTTTAATTTTTATGTTTGACTTTTTGTGTTAGTCCAGCATTTTTTATTTTTAAGAGGGAGGACTAGGGAGGAAGTGAGACTACTCCACCTTGGCTGGAACTAGCAAGCTAAATCAATTTAAAAAATCTTTTTCTTAGAGTTAACAGATAAACCACATTACAGCATAACTGGCAAGGATCTCTTGAAGTTTGTGTTAAGATCATGAACACATATCTCCTTGGAATCCATACCTCCTTCTGACTCTCAGAGAATTTTCCTAGAGAGTAATTACGTTCCAGACTCTCCGGTCAACCATGGAGTGTGAATCTAGTGAGGCAAATTATTTTCTACTCCAGTGTGATTTTTTTCTTTATTGGAACTGCTAGTATGTAAGTAACACATAGGTATTAAAATAAAGGTCATAATAATCCTCTTCATTTTCCAAGAAACTTTCTTTTGTTTAAACATACAGTGTTTTATTAGTTTCAGGTGTACAATATAGTGATTCAACAATTACATACGTTACCCTGTGCTCATCACAACAAGTGCACTCCTTAATCCCCATCACCTATTTAACCCATCCCCTTACTCCCTTCCCCTCTGGTAACCATCAGTTTGTTCTCTATAATTAAAAGTCTGTTTCTTGATTTGTCTCTCTCTCTTTTTTCCTTTGCTCATTTGTTATGTTTCTTAAATTCCATGTATGAGTGAAATCATATGGTATTTGTCTTTCTCTGACTGACTTATTTTGTTTAGCATTATACTTTCTAGCTCCATCCATGTCATTGCAAATGGCAAGATTTCATTCTTTTTTATAGCTGAATAATATTTCACTATATATACATATACATACACACACATCATATATATATATATACCACATCTTCTTTATTCATTCATCAATCTATGAACTCTTGGGCTGCTTCCATAATTTGGCTATTATAAATAATGCTGCTATAAACATAGGGATGCCTGTATCCCTTTGAATTAGTGTTCTTGTATTCTTTGGGTAAATACCCAATGTATGATTGTGGGATCATAGGGTAGTTTTATTTTTAACTTTTTGAGGATCTCTAAACTATTTTCCACAGCCACTGCATGAGTTTGCATTCCTACCAATAGTGCAAGAAGGTTCTTTTTCTTTACATCCTTGTTTATTGTGTTGTTGATTTTAGCCATTCTGACAGGTGTGAGGTGGTATCTGATTATAGTTTTGATTTGCATTTCCCTGTTGGTAAGTAATGATGAACATCTTTTCATGTCTCTATTTGCCATCTGTATGTCTTCTTTGGAGAAATGTCTGTTCATGTCTTCTGCCCATTTTTAATTGGATTATTTGTTTTTTGGGTGTTGAGTTATAAGTTCCTTATCAGATATGCCATGTGCAAGTATCTTCTCCCATTCTGTAGTTTGCCTTTTAGTTTTGTTGATGGTTTCCTTTGCTGTGCAGAAGCTTTTTATTTTGATAGTCCCAATAGTTAATTTTTGCTTTTGTTTCCCTTCCTTTTATCTAGAAAAAAGTTACTTCAACCGATGTCAGAGAAGTTACTGCCTGTGTTCTCTTCTAGGATTTTTTGGTTTCTGGTCTCACATTTAGGTTTTTAATCCATTTCAAATTTATTTTTGTTTATGGTGTAAGAAAGTGGTGCAGTTTCATTCTTTTGTATATTGGTGTCCAGCTTTCCCAACACCATTTCTTGGAAAGACTGTCTTTTCCCCATTGGATATTTTTTCTTGATTTGTCAAAGATTAATTGACCATATAGTTGTGGGCTTATTTCTGGGTTTTCTCTTTTGTTCTGTTGATCTGTGTGTCTATTTTTGTGTTAGTACCATACTGTTTTGATTACTACAGTTTTGTAATATAGCTTGAAGTCTGGAATTGTGATGCCTCCAGTTTTGCTTTTCTTTGCTTTGGCTACTGGGGGCCTTTGTGGCTCCATACAAATTTTAGGATTGTTTGTTCTAGTCTGTGAAAAATGTTGGTTTCCAAGAAACTTTCATTTCTGTTATCTCACTGATCCCCATAACATCACTGTGAAGGAAGCAATCAAAGCCAAGATGATTTATCTCTGTTTTATAGACAAGGAAGTGAACTTGGAGAAGTAAGTTTGAGATGAGAATTCTAAAACTTCTGATGTTTGAGCCACTGCTCTTGCTTAACATAATACCCATATCATTTGAATTAATGATAGTAGGACTACTTCAGTTAAAACTATCAACCCCATCTTTATTCACAGAGAATGTCTTGTTAATGGGCTGTACCTTGTTTCCTAGCCTGAGGACTGTGGAAGAAGGTAGGGGGTGGAGGGACATGTTGGTGGATTGAGAACATCTGGTTTGCATTTGGCATTGGGAGGCATAATGACTCTGTTATGCAGGCCTGGAGTTTCTCTTTCTGATTAATCATTAGGGGCTGCAGTGGTATACTCTGGAGCAGGACATTAGCATTAGTACAAACTGAGGCAACTTTCTCGTGAATACTAGAAACTTGGGGTCATCTATAGTAGAGGATTACGTGTGCAGATGGTTTAGCGGTAGAACAACTCATGTCAGGCTGGGGCTAACAAAGACAAAGGCAGCAGGAGGTTGGCTGAAGAGATCACTGTACATGTTTGCTGATAGATACACTTAAGCCTCAGACATGTATGCTCTGCCTGAGCCTGGGGTGTCTGGTGGGCTGCTTCGCAAGTTTTATGATCCCATAAAACCCTCTAAGTGGAAGGTCAGATGAAGCCTCAGAGCTCCACACCACAGAGCACGATAAGGTTTGATTAGGATGTCGTGCACGCCCAGCATGCTGCTGACAGGTAGCCTAAGGGGTCCCATGACCCGACAGCCTCTCTCTGAAAAGCCTCCTTGCCTCCCTGGACTGCAAAGTCAAGTTTCTATGGAATGTGCCCCAGTTATCAAGCTGACGCCATGTGTAGGTTTTACACTAATGTCAGTGGTCTCACCCATGTTATATTAATCACACTAAACGGATGCTTTGGGCAGACAAGTGAGATGACAGGGTTGTTTTGCAAGGGGGTTTCTTAGCCAGTCCTCTGCCTCTCTAAAAGCCATTTACATACTTTATGTTGTTTCCAATGCTACACGTGCCGTAGGTTTGTCTGCAACATGAGCTGGTTGTATGACTCTCTATCCCCTAATTTTTCTAGGCAGTAGGATAATTTAATTCTATCTTTAATGACTGTATTAAATGATCAGGTTTGGGTTGATGTACTTGGATTCTTTCTGCTTCCCTTGTAATAGGAAAGCAAAAGAAACTGACATTTAGATTTCTATTACAACCTTTAAACTTATCAGCAATATCTCAGGAAATTATGTTTTGCCTGTGAATGAAGAAAATGCCCTTTCAATTTCTTCCATTTGTCATGTTTATAGCCTCTAAAGTACCTCAATCACACATTCTGCTGGAAAGCACCTGCTGGACAAACTCTTGCTCTGGGAACAGGGGAGTTGGCGGGCAGCCTTACAGCCTTCATGCACTGGTGTCTGGGTCTGGTCCTGGGAATGACCCACAGACACTGGGTGGAAGGGCCATCTTGTTCCCAGGACGAGGCTCTGGGAGCTCCACCTACCTCCCTGACTCCCTACCCCCCACTGACCCTCCTGTCTCAACAGGTCCCACCATGTCCCACTTCTCCTTTCTAACTCTGCTCCCCCATACTAAAATTTATGAACGTTCTGGGGAGAGGATTTCCTAGGACCCTCACTCAAAGCCTTTTCTTTGGACTTTTGTATAGGTCTAACAAGGTTAGCGGATTAGAATGGAGGAAAGAGGCTACATATTTATGGAAACTTTTTTTTAAAACAAAATGTATCCAAAGTGATTAAAACATTTTTTTAAAAAGCACCAGAAATGATAACTGTGGTAGGCCAAATAATGGCCCCCGAAGATGTCCATGTCCTGATCCTCAAAAACTGGGAATATGTTACTTTACATTGCAAGGGGGAATTAAGGCTGCGGATAGAATTATGATAGCTAGCCAGTTGACCTTGATATGGGGAGAGTATTCTGTATTGTCCCCTTGGCTCAATGTAATCACAGGGTCCTTAAGAGTGGGAGAGGGAGGGAGAAGAGTCAGTGTCAGAGTGATGCCATGTGAGAAGGCCTGGCCTGTGCTGTGCCAGCTGTGAAGAGGGAGGGAGGGGCTATGGGCCAAGCCTCCAAAAACCAGAAAAGGCAAGGAAATGGACTCCCCCCTAGAAACTCCAGAAGGAACCAGCCCTGCCAACACCTTGATTTTGGTCTAGTAAAACTGATTTCAGACTTCAGACCTCCAGAACTATAAGATAATAAATTTGTGTTGTCACTAAATTGTGCTAATTTGTCATAGCAGCAATAGAAAACTAATACAATAACATACCCCCAAACCTAATTTCCCAAGCTTTGGGACCTGTGAGGTTACTGCTGTAAATTATGTAGGAATACCAGAACCTGGGATCACCTAGAGGGGTGAGTGGTATGTGCAGGTGACTGCCGTCCAGGCCTTTCTCCCTTCACGCGCTTGCTGTGTCTCTTGTCAGGGGCTGGAGGATGTTTCCTTTCTTCTTTCATGACAGTGGGGCAGAGTTGGCCTACACAGAACTGCCCATTTCTAGCGAGGCCTGAAGAGGCCTGGCCACACCCCCGTTTAGCCCTCTTGGAAGCAGCTGATCAGTAGAAAGTCTGAAGACCTTGCTGGAGAGTGAGGCCTGGCAAGTCCCCAGCCATTCTGGCTGCCTCAGTGGGCGCGTCGGAAGTGAACGAAGCTACTGTAACCCTACAGCCCTCGTCAAGCTCAGCAACACTGTGTGGAGAAGCAATAGATACCTGCTGAGCGTGGGGCAGACTTCTGAGCAAAGAATGCCAACCACGCATTTCAGATCATTTACTGAGTTTCTCTCATGTGCCAAGTGCTGGTTGAGAGCATGCTTCTTGGCAAGAGAGCATGTTTGGTGCCTGTCCGTGTCCCTTCCAGTTTACTGAAGCAAAGCATGACAAACTAGGGAACAATGAAATGTGTGTTTTATCATAAAAGGGGAAACTGAAGACCAGAAAGCCCAAGTCACTTTCCCAAGGCCACACAGTAAGTATAAATGAGGACTCATACTGAGAGCTGGGCTCCAAGCCTGCTAGGTCAGGTTGGTTACTCCAGCAAATCACATCTTTTATCCCACAATTATCTCAGATAAGCACCAAAGGCTGTCCAGAGTTCTGCTTGACCAAGGTTTAATGAAGTTAAAGTACACATTTTCCACATACTCTATTTTTCCATTCTTTAAGGCTCTAAATTTTGTTGGTGTAGCCTCACATAAAAGTCTAACTATTACAGAGATAAACCACACGATTTGATTAGGTTTCAATGGGTAGAAAACCATGTAGTCCAAATAAATGTAGAAATGATTGATTTGGGGACCAATGGATAAAATACTCCCAGCTATAGCTGCACCCTTTCTACCTTCCTTAAAAGAATTTACAACACAGAAAGAGGCTGATAAAGCAGAAATGTCAATTAAAACATGTTTTCACTTCTGGGAATCATTCTGATTAAAACATATAATTCAGCTATGCTTAATTGCTATGTATAAAGCACTTTCTGAAATGTTTTCTATTCTTTGGGGTATGTTTTACTTTGTTTTTAAATGGAGGATCAGACTGTCCTTTTTTCAAAGCTCATAGAATCCTTATTTGTGGCCTACCATTGAATTTCCAACATTAAATATTCAATGCAGGGAGGTAAAGATTTGCCCCTCCACGTTCCTGCGTTTGTAATGTACTGCCAGGAGCAGCGATGGAAATGCACATATTGATTCATGTGATCTGAGCTGCAATAGACATGCGTTATCTGTGATCACAGCCTGTCTTTCCCATAATCTTTTATTTTATTTTTAGAAACGTGCAATTGGGATGCCCAGTGCTGCATTCAGGTGGGTAGTTCTATTGGTAGGATTTTCAAGGAACCAGCATCTGCACAGTTTGGTAACGTTTTCTTCTTCACAACCACATCTGACTGTGCATGTTCGTTTCCTATGCTGCTGTGACAAATCACTGCAAACTTAGTGGCTTTCAAACAACTCAGATTTATTACCCTCCCTTTTGTAGGTTAGAGGTCCACAAAATGGGTCTCACTGTGCTTGAATCAAGTATGGGCAGGGATGCTTCCTTTGGGAACTCTGGGGGAAGTATCCGTTTCCTTGCTTTTTCCAGCTTCCAGAGGCCGCCCATATTCCTTGGTGAGTGGCTCCTTCTTCCATCTTCAGGGCCAGAGGTGCAGGGCCTTCGAACCTCTCTCTGACTTACCCTCCTGCCTCCTACTTTCACTTACAGGGACCCCTGAGATCATATTTTGTGCCCTCCTGCAGAATCTAGGATCATCTCCTGACCTCATAGCGCCATCCTCCTCCACAGCTACAGAGTCCTTCATGCTAAGTAAGGAAATAGGTTCAAGGTGTGGGATTTGGATGCCAGATGTCTTCAGGGGCCATTATTCCACCTGCTGCTATGAAATTTTCACAGGTGGTTGCTGGGCTGCTTTTCTGACCCACCCTGTACCAGCTTTCTCTCATGGACCTCCTCTATTTGGGGCTGACGACCCTACGTCCTGGTTGTCAGCCTGGGACCCATTTCTGTTGGTGACATTGGCCTCCTGGGACCATGAGTGATGCCTTCAGGCGGTAGGAAGACCCAGCTCCAGGTTCCAGGGTGCTTCTCTCTGTCCTTTGATGCTTCTTCCCACAGATGGGGCACTTGGTGGGGGAACTGCCTCTGGATGGTTCAGCATCTTGTCAACCTTGCTGCTGATGCACCTTGGTGTTCATCCCACACTGCTGGGTTTTGCAATGGTCCCTGTACCTTCAGAGGAGTGGTTTTCTAGGCCTGTTTGGTATGTGGTCTGCCCTCACCCTTCCATGCCTTGGCTCCTCCTTTACAGTGGGTCTCTTTGGATTCCCCACCTGCCTGCCAGGATCACTGTCTACTGGGTGCTCCTTGGCCTCATGAACTACGCTCTTGCACCCTGCCAAGACACTCATCCTCCGAGAGGGGCTGGACTCTCCAAGGGTGGCCTTGTCGAGGCTGCTGCCCTACATCCAACAGCACACTAAGTATCAGCTGGCTGAGGTAGCCCAGCCTCCTCCGGGGTCTGCCTGACAGGCACTTGGTCCAGGTTCCAGCCCCTCTGGACCTGGCACATCTTGATGCCTCTGAGCACTCACAGTTTAGGCAGCAAAAAACAAAACAGGTGTTTGCAATTCTCTGCTGGAGACTGACATGATAGCATCACAAATACTAGTATCTATTAAATTAGAAATCATTAAAGAATCATCTGAGATGATACTTCAAAAGTACTCCCCCCCCCAAAAAAAAGATATTCTACATGGCGTTAAGACTCAAACGTAGAAGTAAAGCAATGAAAACAATTTAGGGGAAGAGAGATGAATATTTATCAGATTCCAGGATGAATGTGGACTTTGTAATTGTAATGTTTTGGAGAAAATTAATTCACCAGAAGCCCCCCTGGGAAGAGCACGGCAATTGTTTGGAAAGATGTCCTTTAAGCCTGGTGCACCTCTTCTAGTGGGGACTGAGAACCCTGTGTCCTGGCTGCCAGCCTGGGACCCATTTGGGAGGGCGGGGGACCCCAGGATGCTTAAGGAAGGTGAAGGCTTTGTAAAACTGCTTTCCAGAAAGCTGGAGGGCTTTCCTAATGACCTTATGTTCTGCTGAGAGCTGGTAGTCAGTTTAGGGACAAATATGGGGCCCTGCACGATGGTGCAGAAGGAAGTTGAGGTTTTGGTAGTCTTAGGGGAGATGTGCTGGGGGGATTGGTTTGAATTTTGTAAAAATTAAAAACCTCTGAAGAAACAACAACAACAAAATGTACCACAAGCAAAAATAAAAGTAAATAAGAAACGAAGGACAATGTTTGCAGCAAAGATGACCAAGGTTTAGTTGGCATATTCTTGCTGCTCCCTGTGCCCCAAAAGAAACTGGTTAAGGACATTGGGGTCAGCCAGGGGCCCTCTGAGAGGAGCCAGAGTTGGGGTGAACATGGGAATTAGGGGAAATGAGGGTGGGAAGGAGCAGAGGGAGCTGCAGGAAGACAGACTGGAGGGAAGGAGAAAGAGAAGGTGGAGAGGAAGTGTCTTGGGTGCCCCAGGAGTCCTGGGGCCAGACTCAGAGGAGGAGTCCCAGGCTTCTAGGAGCAGGCCAGGCTTTGGTCTCCTGCCGCCTGCCTCATGGGTGGAGGGGGGCCTCTGCCCATACACAACCTGGGCTGCTGAGCCAGCGGCAGGGCCCTCAGCTATCTCTGCTCCCTGGGGTCAGGGTCTGCATGAGCATTTTCATGGCCAGCATGGATGTGACAAGAAAGTCACAAAGAAAGGCATGCAGGTGGCCAAGAGGTGTTTTATGCAGTCCTACATAAAATACATACATTTTATGTATGTCCTATAGCCCACGGAGAAGGCCAGTCTGACAGGGGAGGCAGAGTGGCATCCCCAGCCATTCTCAGCCATAGGCCTCCCACTGTATACTCTCTGGGCAGAGGAAGAGAGGCCCCTCATACTGTCCTCAGGGCCTGAATTCATCCCCCAAAGACCCATGGATCTCTGAATCTCAGAGCACGAGTTTCCTTCTAGTACCCTCCCCGCCCACGGCCATTCAGCCTGTGCTTGAATAGCTCCCACGCCAGGGAACTCACACGCGTTTGAGACATTTCTGGTTAGGACTTGGGCAGGGCAAGTCAAAGCGGAGTCCATGGGCCACAGCTAGAAATGCAGAGCTCCAGGCCCGCCCTGGACACACTGAACGAGAATTTGCATCTTTCCAAGATCCCACACACACACCATGGGAAAAGCACTGCCTTGGTGCAGGCTTTTGTGGATGCATCTGACACCAGCTTCCCTCCCACAATTACCTGCTGGCTTCAGCTTTGCTTTGGAGAGTCATGTGAGATGCCGCTGCACCCCCCTCGCCCCCTTTCTGCATGGCATATGCTAGCAGTGTGGCCTGAGCTGGAGCTTCCGAGGCTGGGGGTGGGGGGTGGGGGTGGCACGTAGCTCAGAGGTGAGCCCACATTTCAGGTGGGTGGAGGTAGGGAAGGAAAGGCAGATTTGGGGGATGATGGGAAGGAGTTTGTGCTTATGATCTAAGGTTTGTGATGAAGAATGGCCCAGGTTGTCAAGGGCCTTGAATGGCAGAATGAGGACTCTATTCTGTGAACAACAGGACTTTATTCTGTGACTTTCTTTCTGGAGGATGCCTTTGAAGACAATACAAAAGGCAGAAAACAGCCCTTCCTCCCCTGTGCCATGATGCCAGTGGCCCTGAACCTGCTAGGCTCTCTGTTCTGTGAACCTTAGTCTCCGCACATGCACTTCCTTCGCCCTGGAGTGTCCTTTCTGCTCCCTCCTCCTGTCTAACCACCCGCTGCTCAACCTTTAGCTCAGCTCAGCCAGGGAGCACCTCCCCACCTCCCCAGACTCCTGTTGCTGCCCAGCACTTGAAATGTGGTCAGTGTGACCACAGCTGTTAAGTATAAACTACATGGCAGATTTAGCATCATTTTTGTATCAATTCCATGTTGAAATAATATTTTGGATATGTTCAGTTAAATAAAATATATTATTAAATTAATTTAATCTTTGAAAACTTTTTAAAATGTGGCCACAAGAAAATTCAAGAGTACATATGTGGCTCACATCGTATTTCTATTGGACAGCACTGCCCTAGACAGCTTAGCTGCCCCTCCTGTCTGCTCCCAAACTGACCTGTCCTCATTCGGGGTACAGCATACCGCCCTGTAATTGCTGAGCCCGTGACTGTCTCCTCCCGTAGAGTCTGTTTCTTGAAGGGGTGTGCTGGGTCCTGGCCAACAGAATCCCCGGCACCTAATTACAGCAGCATACGCACAGAAAATACTCAAAAATGATTGAAGGGGTGATTGAGGGAAGGAGGGAGAGGGAGAGGAGGGAAAGTGAGGGAAGGAAGGGAGAGAGGATAGAAGGAAGGAGGAGGAAACTCGGATCCCAGTGCAGGAGTGATGCAGCTCTGCATGCCCAGGAGGCTCTGAGTGGGCAGCAAAGGGGGCTCTTCCCCAGGCCCAGGCTGCAAAGCTCTTACTGACCTGGCTCTAGACAAGGAAGCCAGTGAAGACAACGATTCAGCTGTCACCAGAACTAGAATAGGTTTCATGAGATCGTATTCTAATGCAGAGAGGAGCTAAGCAGAGTTAGATGTTCACTTGTGCACACCCCCAGAAATTTCTCTGGAGGAGAAATGCTTTATCTCCTAACATAATGCAAAAAATAGTCTTTAGACCCTATTATTTCAGGGGAAAGTAGCTTCTTCCTCATCTTTCTTGCCATATGATGAAAGCCTAATGGGTTTTAGGATTTATCTACCTGGCAGGCCTTTTTATATTTCTTGGCCCAGAGGCCATAAAACAACCTGGGTGTACTTAAGCACAGTGAGTCTGGTCTGTTGGAAGGTGGTGCTCAGATGCGGTCTTTCCCTGAAGTTGTGATGGGGAGGAAGCTCATCACGCTGACAGCCTTTGCTCTGGACAGAGCATTCCATGTGGTGTAATGAAAGTCGTACCCAGAATATGCAGGTAAGATGGATTGGGTGAGTTAAAGACGTCTATGCTGTGGGTAAGACATCAAATAAAACTGTTGCTATTGTTTTCTTTAACATAGTGGAACCAGTCCCTCTATGATTTATATAAAATGCATGTTCTAAAATGAGAAGACAAGATATATTTCAAACATACCCAAACCCAAATTGAATGATTCCTCTTCACTCTTCCTCTACTATTTACAAATTATCTAATTCCACACATGGACTCCGGTTATCATCATTTAGGAAAAAAAAATTCAACTTTGCCACTTATTCCCCAGATGTGAATGTTATTTTACCTCTTCACTTTGCAGTTTCAATATTTCTACAATAGACAGTGGTATTATTTCACAGAGTTTCAACACATATTAAAGCAAATAAAATGTTAAGAAACATTTTACAATGGCATACACTCTAAATTATGGCTGTCTTCTTTTTTTTGGTCTCTCATCCCTAATGAGAAGGATTTTCATTAAGTTACGACATTGTTGAGTGTTGCAAGATGAGTAGGAGTTAGGAGGAATTTGGGGAAGGTAGGAGATCCAGTCAAAGCGGGTTATATACTCAAAGCATGGAGACATCATCCTACAGGGTGGAGTCCTGAGAAAAGCTGAGTCATAAAGATGGGAAAGGGATGGAGGGTGGAATCCCGGCATGCTTGGGCCGAGAGGGAGGGGTGGGTGAGGCTGGGAATCTTCTGCAAGCAAGAGAAGGGAGTGGTGTCCATTGTTGATTTATTTCAAAGTGTCCTTTGGAATTAGCCACTAACATGTCTTTGGTGGCATTCACGAGAACTGCTTTGGAGGTATTTTGATGTGGGAAGGGTGACTACAATAAGTTAATTAGTGAGAGAGGTGAGAAACTTGACTGTTCTTTCAGAAGCTGGATGGCGAAGGGTGGAAAAACAGATACTAGGTAGGGGTGGTAGAGAGAAGACTGAGGACTTTTTTCCCCCCTTTTAAGATGGATGTGGTTTGAACACATTCATATTCAGCAGGGAACATCCCACCAGAGAGATGTTGAAACTATAGTAAAGTGAAGGAAAATGTGTGAACAAAGCTCTTCAGCAGCCACCTCATGGATGGGGGAAGGGGGTAGGATGCTCTGCCCTGCTGTGTATCCAGAAAACAAGTAGAAGCATTTATGTTCATAAGAGGGAATAATAGAGTGCTAACTTATTCCTTAACTAAGCTCTGGGTTGGAAGAGGGGAGGGCAGGAGTTGAAGGAGTTCTGCCCCATGTCTACCAGTTTCCCTGGAAATAGACTCTGAGAGGGAGTTTTGTGGGTGCTTTCAGGAACAATATCTTGAGGGTGAGCAAGGTAGAAAAAGAGAGAGACATTGAACTGGTGCAGCTGCAACAGTTCTAGTTTATTTGTCCATTGTAGATAACCTCCAGGGTTATCCTATAGGGAGCTCTGGTGCTGAAATGACCCTTCAGATTGTCCTGCCTGAGCAAGGAAGCTGAGCTT
Organism: Mirounga angustirostris; assembly: GCF_029215605.1. Taxonomy (NCBI): domain Eukaryota; kingdom Metazoa; phylum Chordata; class Mammalia; order Carnivora; family Phocidae; genus Mirounga; species Mirounga angustirostris. Next base: position 117,258,057 of record NW_026991714.1, on the reverse strand, counting down.
TTCTATCCCTGTGTCAATCAGTCACTGGATTCAGGCCATTCCCAGGTTTTTGGGATGAGAGAAATTCCTAGAGAGGGACTCATCTGAGGGCCATCAGCTGCCAATACTCCTGGCAACTGGAGCAAAGAGTAACTCAGCCTGGAAAGGGGGGTTTGGATTGCAGATCACAGTCTCTACTACACCCTTTGTATTTGCTGTGAACTAGTTGGTCGTGGGAGTAATGAGGAAGAAGGTGGGCCTATGGGACTAAGTTAAGTCGTGAACTTTAAGACAAGTTTTGTTTTGAATAAGAAAACATTCCAAAGACCAAAAGAAGGGCTTCGGGGGTGGAGGGTTGTTATGAAGGCAAAGTTGGAGACCAAGAATTTTATTGGCTTCAGTCTTCAACGTTGTGTGAGTTCACCAGCAGAGCTCAGCATCTCAGATATAGTTGTAATGAAAAGTCTAGATGTGGGCTCATTTAATGTCAGGAGGTCCAAGATAGTTGAGTATATTTGGAAAAGAACTTTTAAGAGAGGACTTATGAGACCCAGCTGAAACCAAGAGGGAGATGGTAGCTGGTGGAATCATGATACATTCTCAAACTGTTGGGATCTTCAATTTTGGTTCAAGGTCTCTTCTCTCTATATACTTTCCCTAGGTGATTTTAAGTAGCATCTATTTAAATTTATTTCATTATTAAATTTGACATCCAAATTTATATCTTGTGATTGAAGAATACCTCAAAATAATTCTTCTTGTATGAGACTTCTGATATAAAATCTCTCAGTGTTTAACTAAATTGTGTTTATACTATTTACATTCTTCACAGATATTTTTTGCCAGATGCGGAATTCTAGGTTGGCAGTCATTTTCTCTCAACATATTGAGGAAATTATTCCATGTCTTCTACCTACCCTTGTCTTATGGTTGCTCCTTTTGAAGTAATTTTTCCTATTTCTCTTCTTACTTAAAACATCTTCTGTTTCTAGATTTGGTACCTTTCAAATCTGCCACACTACTTTTTATAATTTCCAGTTCTTGCCTGAAAATTTCAAACTTGTCCTTTTCTCTTTGAGTGTTGAAATAAAATGTCTGAGGTAGGGCAGTGCCAGTGAAGGGCACCCCCATCTGGACTACAAGAGTGGGCAAGAGTGAGAGATGGTGTCAGGGGGCATTTGACTTGGGGACCGATGTGTAGCCCACATGAACACTGAGGCAAGTGAAGATGACGATAAGGATGGTTGGTGGGGGCAAGAGAATGAGAGAAAGGCAATGGTGCTGGTGTAGTCTTCAACCAATAATGAAGTGTGAAGGGAAGAGGTAGGGAGAAGACAGGGGTGATGGCAGCCAGTGAGTGAGATATGCTACAAAGAAGAAGGAATAATGGTCATGGCAAACAGAGAGAAGGCCAATCTCTTGTTTGTCTCTGAGGTCAGGGGGACATCTCTCTGTCCATTTGAGAATATTCTGGGGGAAGTGGGTTTCTCAGTGCAGTGTCATATTTCAGTGTAGGCAGGAGAGCTCATCTGTTTTGTGAAGAGGCCAAGGACAGAGTTGAGAGCGCCCGTCATAAAAAGGATACTCCAGACAAAGGACGCTCCAGTGGTAAAGATAGGAAAGAAGGGTTGTGGTAGGCAGCATGGCAGTGGGGAGGGACAGAGCAATATGATCAGAGGACATTTGACCAGCATGGAGCCAGGGAGCAGGCCTATACAACAGACAGAGACCAAGAGCGCTGAGAATGTGAGGTGTCATGGGGTTATCGGCCTTGACACTCCAAAGCTGAGTGGTTCTGGATTGTTATGAAACCAAAACAAAGTTACCCTGAGCAAGTGGGCTGTGGGTCCTTCAGCTCCAAACGCATTGACCTCACACTGGACGCTGCACCAGTCCCAGGTGAGTGAGAGAGAAGATGTGCTCCTTCCAGTCTCCCTTACCTCATGTTAAAAGCAGCAGCGACAGCAGACCCAGAGGCCTTCTGGAGATGAGACGTGACTCCAGGGGAGTCTCTCCTTGTGTGGGAAACAACTCAGAGGGACTCTGGCTATTAACGAGTTGGTAAATTTGCCTTCTGCAATAAAATAGAAGAGTAAATCCCTGTCAGAGGGTGGTTGGGACTAAAAACTGAGATAATGTATATGAATGCACTTTAAAGACTACATTACAAAAGTGATCAGGATATCACCTTCTAATTTAAAAACCATACTTTATAAATCAACTGATAAAATTTTGTATTAATTTGAGGACAAAAGAGTTTTAGAAATACTGAATTCTTTCTATAATGTTATTTTAAAATTAGAGTTTTATTGAGAAAATATATACATAGATGGTTGAATATACAAAGAAATACAAAAAGAATAAGAAGATAAATCCTCTGTCACTTCAGAGTGCTCATCTCTTAGGGTTCATACCCCAAAGCAGCTTCTTTCAGAGTTTTCTCATACAGCCTTTCAACAATGTTTTAAACATATAAAACTACATGTAGTCATCTTTTAAAAATGCATTTGGGAGCACTCTGTAGAGGATTTCACACTTCTCATTTTACAGTCAATCTTGGTAATTATTCTGTATTAGGACATAACGATCTAATTTATTCTTCTTCATGGATACACTGTATTTCATTGTGGGAATATACTGGGATTCTAAGTCTTCTGTTGATGGACTAGTTGTTTCTAGTCTCCACGGCCACCAAAGTCAGCATCAATATCATTTTACTTAGGCCTGAGTATGTTAAAAAATTCCACTGGTGCCCCTAGACCACCAAGTTTGCAGCCTACAAGCAAATTATTTTGCTAAGGACATTTTGACCTGCGATGAGATCAGCTGGTCGCTATATATTCTCTTAATTGTATATTATCAAGATTTTGTTGAGTGAACAATGGAAAAACAGCATCTTTTTTTTTTAAGATTTAATTAATTTACTTATTTGCGAGAGAGAAAGAGAGAGCGTGAGAGAGGGGAGGGGCAGAGGCAGAGGGAGAGGGAGAGAGAGAATCTCAAGCAGACTCCACGCTGAGCACGGAGGCAGACGCGGGGCTCAAACTCAGGACCCTGAGTTCATGGCCTGAGCTGAAATCAAGAGCCGGCTACTCAACCTACTGAGCCACCCAGGTACCCCAAAACAGCAATATCTTAATTTGCTTTTCCTTTCGATTATTTATGTGCAATTTGCACAGATGAACCTTAGAAATAGGTTACATAGTTCCAGGAAATGTTAATATGTGGGATGGACGTTCTTTATGACATTCAAGGTCATAGTATAACTTCTATGTATTTAGGTCTTTTATATTCCTCAGAAATTTAAAGTTTTCCTCATATAGCCCCTTTACATTTTTTGTTTAGTTTATTTATCAACATTTTTGTTGTAATTGCTTTTCCAATTCTAAATAGGATGTTCTTTAATAGTTGTATTTTATAAATACCTGCAATATATGTTTAAGAAATGCTCTTTGGGGACGCCTGGGTGGCTCAGTTTGTTAATGGCCGACTCTTGATTTTGGCTCAGGTCATATCTCAGGGTCGTGAGATTGAGCCCCACATAGGGCTCTGTGCTCAGGGTGGAGTCTGCTTGAGATTCTCTCACTCCCTCTCTGCCTTTCCCCCTGCTCACACTCTCTCTCTAAATAAATAAGTAAAACACAGTCTTTAAAAAAAAGAAATGCTCTTTGAATGTTTTCTAATCTGCCGTTTTCCTGAATGATTTTATTTTGAATGTTCATTGAATTGTTTATTTTGAATGGTTTTATTTGAATGATTTTCTTGAGTGGAGGTTCTTTCTAAAGTCCTAAACAGTGTATATTCGTTTTACCACCATTATCATCAGTAATAGCAAGATTTAGAACAGGATTAACAATAATAATAATCAACTTTTCAGGCCATACATTAACCCTATTCTGAAATGTAAAGAGTCAGAGAAATTCAGAATGAATGACTACACTGGAGAGGTGGGTCCGTAATTGACAATACAGAAAAATAATGTATTTATTCATTGACTCAACAAAACATTTATGGATTGTCCACTCTTTACTAGACATCTGGCTCTGGCCAAACATACAAAAATAGTCAAGATACAGGAAGAGAAAGGGAAAGCTAACCTTGATTGAGTGGGCCAATCACCTTATGCACATCTCACATAATTCTCCCAAAGCAATTTATTGGGTGTATATTGTTAATCCTGCTTTTGTAAATATGAAATTGACACTCAGAGAGACTAATTCCCTTGCTCAGGATAATACTGTGACAGATTTGGAGTTGAAATCCAGATCTGTATATTTCCCCAGTCCTCTCTTTCTCTTCTACCTCTCCCTACACCCTGTCATTCAGGAAAAGCCTTAGTCTTGCATTCTTAGATGGTATCCTGAGATAAGCACTGTCAGGGGACCATATGCAGAGGAATCAAATGCCACTTGTGGTTGGAAGAGGTGCTGGTGAATACACGGGCATTCACCAGGAAACCAAGAGCTTGGAGGGAAAGGTATGCCAGAAACAGGGCATAGCGTGTATAAATAAAAGAGGTAATGAGAAAACACTGAGCTTAGGGAACTATTTGAAATATGGTCACAGCTTGCTGTATCTGAAATGTAGTGTGCTGAGACAGGACAAGTAGGGTTGGAGCTGGAAGTGTGGCCAGAGGTTGGAGAAGCTAATACACAGCACGTGTGATATCACACTAATGGGCTCACATTTCTTTTCTGTTTTAACATTTTTCTTGAGATGTAATTCACATACCATAAAATCCATGCATTTGAAGCATATAACTGGGGATATACATCCCAGGGATTCAGGAATTGTCAGAGTGTATGGGGCCATCCACATAGGGTGTGGAGGAGAGGAAAAAAGCTTTGAGGACAGACTAGAGAAAGGCTAAGTTTTATTAGGCAGGTGAGGAAGAGAAGTCCACAGACAATATAAGGATATTGTGAACAGAGAGATGGAGGAGAATGGAAGCTGTGCTTCACAGAAGCTCCAATGAAGAAGGTTTAATGGAACAGTAGCATCAAGTGACCCAGAGAAGACAAACAGAACGAAGACTGGACACAGTGGCCAGGAAGTCTTGCTAGAGCTAAAGAACATGGATCCACAGGTAGGGTGACAGATTAGAGTGGGGAGGGTCATTAGGTGAGGTTGTGGAGTCAGTGGGTAAAGAACCATCCTTCTGAGAGACTTCTCAACTCCATGTCGAAATCCAGAATCTCTACGTTACTTCTGTGTCCATAAGCTGGGACAAACCAGAGGCACTTAAAACAGTCCTGTCCCTTCCCTGGCACAATCTAGATCAGATACAAAACTTGGGCTCCCCTCCAGGTAGGTGTTCACACCAGCCATCTATGCTCTTTTCTGGAACCCAGGATGAGAACAGAAGATATTCTGGGGACCCACAGCAAACAGACACAGTTAAAAAGACAGCTCAAAGCTTGTAGCAAGATCTCCATTTGATTCTGGGCTATATTAACTCAGATAGTTCTACTGAGCTCTCTTAACTAGTTGGGTCATGTTATATCTGGAACCTAACCTGTGAGGAAGGCCCATGACTAGTTCTAGGATGATCTGTAGACTTACTCAGACAAAGGCTCTTTTATTGTTGGGTTCATCAGTACTTCTAGGTCAAGAAGAGCTGAGCCCTGGGCCTGGTGCTTTTGTCATGGTTTGGGTGATATGTCTATTCTTTGGCGATTGTACTTGGAGTACATAGCAATGCCCCTTTCCTTACTAACGACCCAGAATCAGTACAGTTGGATGAGGCCCAATCCTAGAACCCTGGATTTTTCCTGCAGCCAGAGTTCAAAGAATGGTGCTTCACCCCAGTCAGTGTGGATCAGGCCTAGTCACCCTAGGAAAACTTGAAGTCTTCTGTGGGCTTGCGGTAGAAATGGTCTTATCATGTTGTAGTGAGACCCAGCAACAGGTCACATATGTCAAGACTTCTTTATGGCTGAGCTCTTTGATTAGGAGATTCTCAGTATCTTGGCCAAGACTTGGTGGCTGAGATCATAAGTAGACCCTTCATCTCCTCAAGTCTGACTTCTCATCTTACATACAACTGAGGCCACATGGGACCATCTGCAAGTGCATAATCTCAGAAGTACTCCTTTCCTCTGGAGAAAAGTTGACATACCACTCTTCTGCATTTCTATGGCTTTTGGTCACTCTGGTGTTGACCAAATACATTCTTATTTTCCAGACTTTAATGCAAATCCTATAATCTGATTTCAGCCCTCCTGTGCAAAGTGTCTATGCTTTTCAGCAGAAAAACTCACATTCAATTACATACACTCTTTAAACAATTACAATAAACCTTTTCTCCATATACATTGATTCTTTTTAAACTAAAGATAATAAATACGATATTTCAAAAAGTTTGGTTTGGCAAAAAAAAAAAAAAAATTAGCGCTATAGCTTTAATACAACTTCACACTCTGAGTTGCCTCCTTCCCTTGCTTATATTGTTTCCTGTATGTAAATAGCCTCACATAGTCTCATTTATCACAGTTACTGCTCCTCTGGGGAGCTCCTATTTCCTGCCACCTTAGCCTCCTACTTGTACAAAAACACTGAAACAGGGACCTGAACCGCCACAGGGAACAACTCATTGAAAGAAGAGCAATCAATCACATGTGTAAATAATCTATTGGTAATCAGAGTTGTTTATGCAAGGGAATCTCCACGAGGGAAAGGATAAAAGATTTGCATAAAAGAGCACTGTAAGAAACTCCCCATACTCAGGCCTATCTCTCTGCAAGTGATGACTGGAATTCTTGGAAGTGCTTCCTGGCTGTGGAGCAAAACCAGGTGGTAGTAACTGCTTCACCATGTGGCACTGAGGGCAAAGTCTTGGGGACCAGCATGAATTAATCACAGGCTTTTAGGATGTCATCACTTTCCCTGGGTCTGGCTTTGGCGAATTCCAAAGCAAATGCTGGGAGAGAAAAACCATTTTGGTTTCAGCATTTTCTTTTCAAAATGCCAGCATTGCAATTGCAGGTTCCCTTTGATGTCAGGAGCCTGGAGTCTTTGTACAACAGGAATCCCCTGCACCTGGCAGATGCGTTCAGTGTCTTACATAAAAGGGGCACTGAGCGACAGACCTGTCTGAGATAAAGTCTCAACCAGTGAGGCAGCCGGCAAATGCGCAGGGCCTCCACTGTTGAGAAGCTGGCCCAAGATTCCTCCTTTGAAGGCATTTTGCTTGAAACATTCCCTGACTAGAGGTCCATTTACTGTTCTTTGGTCAACTTTTGAAAGAGACAAACTTCTGGGCACCTGGGTGGCTCAGTCGGTTAAGCATCTGCCTCTGGCTCAGGGTCCTGGGATCCAGTCCTACGTTGAGCTCCCTGCTCAGCGGGGAGTCTGCTTCTCCCTCTGCCCCTCCCCCCTGCTCATGCTCACTCTCACGTGCTCTCTCTCTTGCAAAAATAAATAAATAAAATCTAAAAAAAGGAAAAAAAAGAGACATACTTCCTACTTCAGACCAACATGGTAATGGTCTGGTGTTGAGACCCCTACTTGCTGAGTGAACTTGGGTTTGTAAGTTCGATTGTTGCTCTTCAATACATACCTCCAGGAAGATACGCTCAGGTAAACTAGTCTGTAGACAAACCAAGCAAATGACAAACTCAGTTAAGTTACCCCAACGAAAACATTTAATAGAACTTAACAGAACTTGTATTACATTAAAATTGTGAAGAATAAATATGGTCAAGTATTTTTGAAAATTGTTTCTGACTTTATCAAGCACTAGAGTCTTAGTTTTCTGAGACTTACGTGTTTAGTTTTATTTTGTTCATATGTAACATACTTCTTTCAATAAAGTCTTTGATGCAGTTTAAAAAGCACATGCCATATAAGAAGATAAAATACATACAATAGGAGGTGTCTAGGTTCTGAATGAAATGTGGTATATATATACAATAGAACATTACTCAGCCATAAAAAAGAATGAAATCTTGCCATTTACAATGACATGGATGGAGCTAGAGAGTATAATGCTAAGCAAAATAAGTCAGAGAAAGAAAAATACCATATGATTTCACTCATATGTGGAATTTGAGAAACAAAACAAATGAACATAGGGGCGCCTGGGTGGCTCAGTGGTTAGGCATCTGCCTTCGGCTCAGGTCATGATCCCAGGGTCCTGGGATCGAGCCCCGCATCGGGCTCCCTGCTCGGTGGGAAGCCTGCTTCTCCCTCTTCCACTCCCCCTGCTTGTGTTCCCTCTCTTGCTGTGTCTCTCTCTGTCAATAAATAAATAAATAAATAAATAAAAATCTAAAAAACAAACAAACAAAAAACAAATGAACATAGGTGGGGGAAAGAGAGAGAGGCAAACCAAGAAACAGACTCTTAACTATGGAGAACAAACTGGTGGTTACTGGAGGGGAGGGAGGAAGGGGGAATGGTTAAGCAGGTGATGGGGATTAAGGAGGGCACCTGTTGTGATGAGCACTGGGTGTTGTATGTAACTGATGCATCACTAAACTCTACACCTGAAACTAATATTAACACTGTACATTAGCTAACTGGAATTTAAATAAAAACTTGAAACTACAAAAAAAAAAAGAAAGAAACTATGTCTACATAAATTTCTTTCTTCTTCCACTGGAATTCCTAGGAAATAAAGAAGGTGCAAAACCTCTAGCACTGGAAACAAGGAGTTTGATCACTGGGCGCAGTCATGGAACTTTTATAAGCATCATAGCTCATATCTAAAGACCCGAAACAACACATGACTGGAGAGGAAGGAGGAAGAAGACTATTTGCAGTCACCCCATCTGTGGCGTTCTGCCTCAGAGACCCGGTCCCAAGGGGTCAAGCAGAAAGCCTGGGCACCAACCCCAAGTGAGAGGACTTGCTTTCTGAGATGCTTAAGTCTTTCCTTACACAACCATCCCCCTGCTCTAGCCACCCAACTGGAACTTCCACTTTATTAAGGTTGCTGCTCCTTGGGTGGAAAAGTTTATATGGTGATTCACTGCATTTTGGGATTGAACTCAATAGTAGAGATAGTGGAGACAAGTAGGAGCAGTAGAACACTTCCTTCTGGGGACTGCCACTGTGCATGAATTTTCTCCAGCAGAGATGAATAGGAGCATACTCTGCCTATATGCAGCACAGTGGGCAGTCTTGGCCGAGGACAGTTCATCCCGGTCCAACAGAGACATACAAGTTAGAATCCTGATAGCCAGGAGACCTTCAGCCCAAGGCGGCACACAACAACCTGTCACTCAGCTTAAGATCCTGCAGGTGAGAAAAAGGGAATTAAATACTCCCCACCTGTTAGCAAAGAATCCTGAGTTATTTTCTTGTTTGATTACAATTCTCATGAAATAATGAGAAGACACTGGGATTAATTATTTTTATTTTTTATTTTTTATTTTTTTTTTTTTAAGATTTTATTTATTTATTTGAGAGAGAGAGAATGAGAGACAGAGAGCATGAGAGGGAGGAGGGTCAGAGGGAGAAGCAGACTCCCCGCCGAGCAGGGAGCCCGATGCGGGACTCGATCCCGGGACTCCAGGATCATGACCTGAGCCGAAGGCAGTCGCTTAACCAACTGAGCCACCCAGGCGCCCAGACACTGGGATTAAAAGAGAGAAATGATTTTCCTACATGATTCACCATCCACAACAGAAGAAAATGTGTATATATACACATTCTCTGTTTTTTTTTTTAAAGATTTTATTATTTATTTATTTGACAGAGAGACAGTGAGTTGAGTGCGAGCTGGGGGAGAGGCAGATGGAGTGGGAGAGAGACTCTCAAGCAGACTCTCTGCTGAGTTCGGAGCCTGATGCGGGGCTCAATCTTACAACTCTGAGATCATGACCTGAGCCTAAATCAAATTGGGCGCTTAACCAACTGAGCCACTCATGCACCCCTATATATTCTTTCTTTCTTTATTATTTTTTTAAAAAGATTTTATTTACTTATTTGACAAAGAGAGAGAGGTAGCGAGAGCAGGAACACAAGCAGGGGGAGTGGGAGAGGGAGAAGCAGGCTTCCCGCCGAGCAGGGACCCCGATGTGGGGCTTGATCCCAGGACCCTGGGATCATGACCTGAGCCGAAGGCGGACGCTTAACGACTGAGCCACCCAGGCGCCCCACCCCTATATATTCTTTCTATGTATTCTAATTACATATATTCTATATAAACGTTCTCTCTCTATATATATATACACACATTTACATATATATTCTATAAACTAAATAAAATACATAAGAAATTATGAAGCATTTGAGATAGAGATAAACATATGGGAGAGATAAAAAATTGAACAAAACATAAAAGTAATGTAAGGATGCCAAAGACTCTTACAGAATTAGAATCTGTACCATAAACAGTGAAGAAAAAAGTTGTCAAAAGGAAAAAACAATGACCCAGAGGCCAAACTACATAGGCTTTCTAGGAAAGTAGAATGAATATACACAGTAGAATACGATGAGAGAAGATTACAGACACCAAGAAAGGAAAATCCCATTTCTGACTCATCAGCATTCTGTGGAATAAAAACTAGAAAAAATGGAGCAGAAAAAAAATCATCACATGGAAGAAAACTTTTCTGAGGTTATAAAGAAAATATGGGCTTTCTGAATACAATGAATTCTCTTGTGAATAGAAATCTGCATGCATATATACCCTGCTCAAATGCTTTAATTTCAGTGACAAAGAATAATTATTTAAAATCACCCTTGCAGGAAGAAAGGAAAATTACAAAGGGAAATATTAAAAAAAATCTTCCAGAGATTTCAGAACATCTGTTCCAACACTGTACATTTAAAGACGATGCAGGGATTCTTTTGGATTTTCTTGGGGAAGAATATAGAGATTCAAAATTTACATATCCAGCCTATAAGAAGGTATCAGAAAGGCTTGTTTGGTTGTCCAAGACCCATGTGCTTTTCTTGGAAAGCTTACTGGTAGAGTAAAAAATAAATCAAAGGCAAATATTTAGGAATGGGGAAATCACATTACAAACGGCCTATGGTTAACAGCTTTGCCAGATACACACTTAGATATAGATACTAAATAGTTTTATAAATAAAGAGTCAAATTGTGAAGTAAAAAAAAAATTAGAAGTTACTTGACAATTAAATAGTAAGTTAATAGAAAATAATCATACTGGCGTAAACAAATGGATGAAAGTGTATAAAACTTCCTCTAACAAGGGAGTAAAAGATTATTAAATCTTCCTGAATTTGACAAGAGAAAACAAAAGATGCATTTTTGGAAAATCTTAAAGGAGACCAGAAGTAAATTTGAAATAGGATATATACCTCCAAGTCACTGGGAGAAGCTAACAAAGGAAATGTTCTTAGAAAAAGCGCAAAGGAGACAGTAAAAGCATACCAACGGAGAAAGCATAAAATAAGATGACAGAATTAAGAACAAAAATACAAATTATATATATATATATATATATATATATATATTAAAGCACTCAGGTTAAGAAAATTAATTCAATTATAGTCAACATAAAAGAAAACACTTAAAAAGATACAGAAATAACCTAAGTGAAAGCTAGGCACAGGTACCTCAACCCTTTTCCTTTGCAAAAAATTAACCAGTATGAAGTAAGTTATTGACCAAAGGTACAATCAGCAATAGAGAAATGATAGGAAAATGCTTCTATGTACTAATAAGACACTATGAAAAATAAAGCAAAACTTCGTAGAAAGCTTGTAGGTGAGGTACAGATTTACATAAATCCCCTCTTAGAATGCATCCAAATGAATGAAAAAGACTCCAATATAGAGAAAGAATCTTGGTTATTGATGAAACAACCAGACTCACCCCTATAATGGACAGAAGAATATATGTAAAAAGCAACAAGGTATAAATCAAATTAGAGGAGGATATTAAGGGAAGGTGAAATCTCTCCCAATCCAGAGGAAGATTTAGCACCAGGGAGTTCTAAGAGATGGCTGGAACCCCTGCAAACATCCCTCAGCCTGGAAAGGGGGTGCCTGGTATGGGTGGCTTAAGGTTCATTTCCACAGCATAAAAGAATCCAGAGAGGCAAAGCTGAAGAGGAAGCTGTGTAGTCTTGCCTTTTAAATTTTCTCTGACTGGGAGGAGTGACTGGGAAGAGCAGTGGAACAGAGCAGAAGAAAAGTGGGGACATGACTTGGGAGTCAGCTTTGCACCTGCTGAGCCAAGTCCAATGAGCAGAAATAAGTGAGTTCTGACCACCTCCTCCCCAAACAAGATGTTTGCACTCTGTATTAGCTGGCCTCTTGCCCAGGTGACCTGCTTTTCCAAGAGGAGAAATAACCGAAATTGGAAAGGGGAATTTTCCCCATGACACACACATATACACCATCAACTTGCCAGAGGAACCAACTGGTGGAGCAGAGAATAGAGCGTGTTGAATAGGAAAGGCTCAGAGGTCGTGTACAGAAAGTATCAATGCTTAATTCCAGGGTCTCCAACTGTCACCTATTCCTGCTGCCTTTTTTGTAAGATCATCATGTCACTGGCTATGAAAATTCCAGAAGGAACCGCCTAAAAGCCACACTGCTTCTTGGTCCCTCCAAAGGGGCTAATAGGCAGAAGCTAGGGAGAGGTGGAATTCAGGAAAACAAAAAGGGAGACTCCAATAATCCAGAATTTTCAAAGATGGTAGGTTCTCCTTGGGCAGAACTGAGGTCCCTATGGCCAGAGGTTTATAAGCAGAGGCTGGGCTACCATTTGATGGGGATTTCCATCACTCCTGAGCTTACTTTTTGCTGCGACTAGGAAGAAGGAAACACAGGAGGTGGATGTGGCAAAAGCACCTTAGGTACCTCTGCTTGCAGTTTGGACAGCTTCCCATGAGCTGTTCCGGAGCTCTGCAATGCTGTTTTCACTTCGGGGTGTGAGGACACATGCTCTAGCCTTCCCCAGATGTTGTCGGGAGGAGAAAGCCTGCAGTGCCCACAGTGCGCGGGTGGTCCCACCTCTCCTGGCTCTGGAAGTCTACTGTCCAAGGTAAATTAGCATCTGCTGAACCTTAAATAGAGGGCAGGACCCTGAAATGCCTTTGCCACCAACTTTCTCCATCAGCATTTAGGGGTAATGGGAAAGTGACTGTTTATTTTCTTTTGTTTTTTACATTTCTGAACTAGCTTTACTGCTATGGAAAAGTAAGACAAATGGTCCCACAGTTATGGAGAGTGACGTGCAAAGACTGAAACGTGCCAAGTTTATGAACGGGAAATTGAAGCCAGCAGTGCTTCTCAGTGACCCGGATGCTCCCAGCCCACAAGGTCTCTCTGTATCTGAGTCCCGTCAGTTTTCTCTTCTGTCCCATGAAAGCACATGTGAAGAGCAGAGCTACATTTTATCAAGAAGCCATTCTTCCCTTGTTTGTTGATATTACATCATAACCATCATGGTGGCCATCTGCATGTCCTTTTTATATTTTATCACTCATCAGAGGCAGGTTGTATCCTCACTGCCGTACCTCCTCCTACCTCTTCCCATTGCTGATTCTCTGGCAACGGCGTGCATTGGCTGATTTCACGCCGGTATGGTGTCCTGGCCAGCACCTGTTCTGAATAGATGGTGCCTGTGTTGTTAGTATCATTAGGTCATTAGGTATTCTGAGTGTCTCTCCTGGTTGGCACCAGCCCTCACTGCCTCTCCTCTTCCCCTTCATACAGCCATTGTTCTCCACCGGCTGCCCATCACCATATCATGAAGTGCATCCTATGGCTGAATTGGACAATGCTCCATAGAGCCCTGGACCTGTGGTTACCCTGCTCATGACATTTCCCCTTTGCCTTCCAAACGTTTTGGTCATTCACAGGCTGGCCTCAACCTGCCTTTTCTAGTCTCCGTTCCTGTGATTTCTTAACCTAGGCAAACTGGAGTATTCCCAGTTTGTCTGCTTACCATTCTCTTCCTGGTTACTGCCTTGAGGTGGCCATCCTGACTTGTGCACTAACCTGAATTCTGCAGGGCGAGGAAGAACATCTGATCATTCCCAGATCCCCAACCCACTGTGGAGGCTCAAATACATTGGTTTTTCTTCTTGACCTTTCTCCCCACAATTTCCTCTGACCACTTGCAAAGCCAATGGCTCCCAAATATGATCTTTTGCACAGACCTCTCCTAAACAGCAGACCTATTGTCTTCCTAAGCATCTCCTGTCAGGTGACCCACAGGCAATCAAGCTTAACATCTGTGGGACATACACCAAGCATCTACTTGTTCTGTCCCCACCTTGTGTGTGTTTTGATTCGCCTACATTCCTTACCCAAGTGGAAGGCATTGAAGCCAACATCCACATCTCCTTATTCACCCATTCTTCTTCTCCTTCACTCCCATTTCCCGCCAGTTGCCACATCCTGACAGTCTCCATCTTGACATCCTTTGTATTTCCCACTCCTCCTCAACCCTGAATCACATGATCCAAGTGGTCTTTTAATTTACTAAAATTATTCCACTTCTTAAAATGCTTTGGAGACTTCCAGTTGCACATAACTGTTCTTCTCAAACTGAGTTTGAGTACCCTAACCAAAATGGCTTTGGTGTCTCAAACACTAGCAAGGAATTCTTTCCCAACTGTGCATGTTTCTGTGGATTGAGGAAAGCAGCTTCCAGCTAAGATACCTCCCTGCTTAAACAGCCCCTCAGTGGTGACTCTTCATGCCACATTTAACTCAGGTGGCCTTGGTTCTCCTTCCTGGGTTACACCACCAGGGCTACATTCAGAGTTAAACCTCAAGATGGTCATTTTCTAGTTGTATTCCCTGGGATCACCACCAGAGGCACTCTGCCCAGGGCTTCCTGGGGGACCTGTTCTTGCCATCACCTTTGATGAATATTCAGACCTACCACTGGGGTCCTCTCCCTCCTACCCCTGTCTCACTTATTTTGGCTGTTCTTGGCTCTTTGCATATAAGAAAACTTCTTAACAAGACCTCTTTTATCTTCCTTGAGAAGATTGCATGCTCCCAGAGTTTGGAGATTTTCTATTCCTAGAACCTAACACTGCCCTAGCAGGTGCTTACTACATGCTATTTGGTTGGATGGATGAAGAGATCACTGTAGTGCACATCTTTAAAGTCAGCCCCAGAGAACCTATCTCTCTTCAAGTTCCTTCTCAGGGAAGGAGAGAGCCTCTAGAAGCCACAGTGCTTTCCCTTCTTGCTATAGCTCTGCTTCAGGGAAAGGACGGTACAAACATCCATGAAGAGCACCAGGCTGAGAAGTCAGCTCTTGCTATCCTTGGCCTGTGTGATGTGGGAATGCATACAATTCCTCCTACCTAAGGGACCTACACTTACCTAAAATCCAACAGGATATCTGCCCTTTCTTTCTGGTCACTAAGTACACTCTCTTGAGAAAGACTTATTCACTCAATTGCCTTGATCAACCCACACCATGACTACCCCACTCTCCCAGACCCTAGACTTTTCTCTCTCATGTGGTTTCCAGGATTAATGTTTTGTTTTTTCCAGGGCCAGCAGCCCTCCCATGATATCAGCATTATAAGTCTTTGTGAAGTCCTTGAGTGACTCCAGGACTGGAGTTTACACAGATAATCAGAGGTAATTAATTCTTTGCTGTGGGAAATGAAACAAGTGAAAAAGCATTAGTTAGAGAATAACTAATTCTTCCTGGGAAAGAGAGGAGTGAAGGAACATCTCCATCAAAGGGGTGGTATTCGAACACAAAGGTAGGTGGGTAGTTGGAGAAAGCAGCAAAGAAGATGCAGAACTTCTAAATAGAAGGGAGAAGAGAATACAAAGGAACAAAATTATCCCTAGCCTTCCTTAAATCCCAAATTATAGGTTTGTTTACATGCATTAATTCTTTTTCTCTTTCCAGAGATAATTTTATACCTTTATGTAAAACTATTTAAAGGCCTTTTATTTCTTAGAATTAAAAAGTCTGGAAGAAAAAGCTAAGAAGAGTAAGACAATTCAGTGTTATCTCGGACAATTCAGAACCACTTAAATCACCTTCTGGAAAAGCCCATCCCAGACAAATCTTCCCGTGGCCCCCTTCTCTTTCCTTCTCTGCCACCACAGCTTCCGCTATCATTCCGAACCACGTGTACACATGCTGGGGGTGGTGGCGATGGTCAGCCTGCCAGCCGGCTGGACAGTGGCTCAAGATTGGCAAAGGCTCCTGATGGGGACATGGCCTCTGACTTGGAATTCCCCTGTGCAGAGGTCCTTGTGGGGTGACATCATGCACATTCTGTGTTGTGCTGTGTTTTGAGTGTGTGAGTGTGAACTTTCTTCATGTACAGGAAGCAAAGGAAGGAAAGTGAATTTGAGAGAACAATGGCAATCTTGAAAAATGGGTCAGACTTTAAACAAAAGTATGCAAGCTTCTTCCCTATTTCTACTTATTTGGAAAGAAGGTGGTCAAGCTGTGTTGGTGGGCTCCCTCGGATGGAGCCGTGGCCTGCCCCTGTGCCTTTCACGCAGAGCTCTGTGGAGAGGTTTGCTGAAATGAGCCCCTTGGAACTCACAGGGAAGCCAGAGAAAACTCTCTGTTTTTAAAGGGCTTGTGTGATTAGCATAGTCCTTCTCAAATAATCTCAGTCTCAGTCCCTATATCAGTTAGTCCTCATGGAGTGTTTTGTTTCATATACGAGAAAACGTTCAGAAAGGTGTTCTTTGCCTAAACTCTCAGTACTAGTGAGGGGGGCGGGCAGAATCTTATTTAGGGTCACTTGGGGCCAAATACCATGATAGAGAGAGGACAAAAAAGAAAGAGAACGGGGCAGGGGGAAGGACCAGTGAGTACTGGCTTGAGGTCAAAGCCTGAGATTGTCCCCTATTGTGGTATTGACATGTTTGACAAGCATAAGTTGATCCCCCCATAAGGGAGCTTGGGAAGATAAAGAGAGTAATAGTAGTCATATGGTAAAAGTGTTAGGGTTTGTAGCAGTAATGAATCAACCAGAGAAGAAAATAGTCAGGTTGGGAGAAGTGAACTAGCTTCCCCAACATCCAACCTCAACAAATTTGTTTTTGATTCAGCCTTGCGCTCTTTAGTCCAACTACTACATCATGTTAGAATGTTCCTGTCTTGAAATGGTAATCTAATAATCTTCAAAACCCTGAGGGAGACAGAGCATCATTTGTTCACCCTCACCTTCTGCCCTTACTAAGTACAGTCTTTTGGAAAACTGTCTTTGGCTCCTTGGATTTCAGCACTGAGGCATCCTTGGCGTGGTTAAGAAAGGATGCACGTTCTCCTCTGTCCTGCTCAGGCCCAACTCCAGGCAGCCACCTCTTGGCCTCAAGTTTTTCATCTTGGGGGGGTGAGCTGGACCCTTAACCTCCTTGACAAATCGTGACAGGCATGTGAACAGAAAGGCGGTCCCCTGGAAGCTGAAAATAATGTTCTTGGCCGCTCTTTCTTTCTCTTTCTATTTTAGTCCTCAGGGACATGGCTTTTTTTTTTTTACTTCTATGAGATTTAGGAGTTTTGAGGTTTTATTGGGAAAAGAAGAATTCTGTGTGGTTTTAGAAGGCCAGTCACTTTGAGTTACTCAAACCCTCATTTATCCAAATATAAAAGCTGAAGGACCACTTAGCAAACGGGGCCCCTTGTGATAAAGCTTTTGGCAAAGGTTTTATATCTGTTCTTTGCACTGTCCATATTTTTACCTAGCAAGTCTAATAGCCATCTTTCCCAGTTGGTCTGGCCCCTGCTAGCTTGTCTTCATAGGTGTGCATTTTGTGCATGAGTGTGCAGACACATGTGCACACTAGCGTGTGTGTGTGTGTGCGTGCACGTGTGCATGGGGTCCCAGAGAGGGAGGAAAGGCTCCGGCTGTTTACTAAGCCTGTAGCAAATGAGGCTCAAGGATAATTAAGAGAAATCTCCCTTGGCAAAAAAAGTGCCTTTTTGGGTCTGCTTCTCATTTTGGACAATTGGAAAAGGCAATCACTCAAGTTTTATTGATGCCAAAGAGTTTTTCATAGTCATCAATATGGGGCTACAAAAATGAAGTTGTTGACATCTTATTTCTGGGGATTTTTCTTTCAGATAATTGTGAGCCCTCAAGCATCATATATTCTGAAATAAGGCAGTTCCACTCCATAACTGAGCACTTTCAATGCACTGCATGCAATTGATCTTACAAACATTCTGTCAGATCCTAGGTCCGTCACATCTGTATCTATCAAGCCATATACATTTCTCCTTCAGCTCAAAGACCGATCTCTCTGATTTGATTTTACACAAAGGAGCTTGAGATAAAGTGTAAAATGTATGTAAATGCTTTTAGCCAGTTATTAACATTATGCATACTTTTTGGATATGAACGCCTAAGTTTTTGGAAGTAGACTTTGACCTGGTCCCTCAAGCCCCATTTCTGCTGGGCCTTCTGGACAATTATGTTTTCCCTCTTGGAACGAGCGAGGCTGTGAGCACCAGTGAGGTGTTCCTGCAGGTCTGTGGGCACTCAGATACCCTCGAAGGTTCCCAGCAAGTGCTCACCTGCCCCAATGGGGCTGGAAAAATCCCCCTCCTCCCTGTTTGCAGAATGGAAGCAGCAGGCCTGGTGCTCTTGGTGGCAGCCTTCTGGCTCTGGTGCGAGAAGGCCAGGCTGTGTGCCAAGTACAGCCGAGATGAGTTTGGGAGGCCAGCTCAGCCAGCTGAGCTGCCATCTGCGAACACAGGGTAGACTTGGGCTCAGCACATGTGGTGGCTGATCAGGACCTTGGCTCCTGCCCCCACATGGGGGAAGCAAGGCTGATTTCATGAAGGGGGTGCTGTTTCCCCGAGGCCACTCTCCCTGGGGGTCAGCCTCAGGACCAGGTGCACAGGAAGCTGAGTCATGAGTGGCTGCCATGGTTGCTCTTGGCCCAGAGGAACATGGGGAAGCTCATTAGAACCGACAAAAGTCTGCACCATAAAAGTACAGGTATTTACTACCCCAGGAAGGAAACGGAGTGACCAATACAATAATATTAGCCACTGAGCAAGTCTATTAAAGTCACACTTTTAGCTAGATCTTGTTTAAAATGAAAAGAGCGAGATGGAATAATGGGGTAAATCTAAGGGAATTGTCAGGCCGTGGTGATGATCTCACCTGCTTTCTATGGTTACTAGAACTGAAGCCAATTTCAGAAACTGGCCTCCCTTTTGTCAAATGACCCTCCTCAGCCATTGTATTTATAAGTGGATGCTCTTACCAGTCTCCACTGGAATCCATGTGCACACTGAGTGCATAGTGACGTCTCCTTTTTATGGATGGGGAGCTGAAGGTTAAGCAAGATTCCCATGGCCACAAAACATGTTCACAAGATCTGGAAAATTTTCTCAAACCCCGCCTTCTATCACCCACCTAAATATGTGTCTCTCTCTCCAGATGTGTGTAATATTGCAATCAGTTGCCTTGGTGGCAAAGTCAGAAATCTTGAAGCATCTTTGTGGCCTGGATCCCAGAGCCCCAGCCAGCACAGGGACATCCAGCGTGGTGGCTGGGCTGGGATCTGGGGGAGTCTGGGTGGTCTGGCACATCCCTGCCAAATGTTTAAATGCTGACTTCACACGAGGGGCTGCCCTGACCCGTTGGGGTAGAGAAACTCCTCCCATGAACTGCTGATCGGAAAGGACATTTTAAAAGAAACCATTTGTGAACGGCTAATAGGACACACTGTTGTTCTGCTTGCTTGTAGGTCTGGATTTGCGCAGTGCAAAATGACCCTAAAAGAGCTTTAATATTCTTGCAAGATCTCAGACTGCTGGTGAGATGGTTGCTCTTTGCCTTGCTCCTATCTTTCTGATACGACTCACACAGACCCATATCCACTGAAGTCACACCCCATGCAAAAAAATCTAGTCGTATAAATTAATATGTTGACTACGGAAGGTCAACAAAGATTTTAATTTTTATATGAGCTTGCCACAAACGACAGGGCTGTGGCCATGAGCTGGCTCCAAAGCAGCTGTCTTTAGGTTTTCTGGGCAGTGACCTGTTCCAACAGTCCTGCCCGGCAAGCTTGCTCCATAGGGCACCATATGGACCCAGTTAAATCCTCTTTCTTTTGGATTTTGAAAATGAGACGCACAGAGGGACGTAGACATTGGAACAGAGCGTGCCAGATGACTCACAGAGAGGGAGGATAGGGGCAGCAGCCTGCAGGTAGCCAAGCCCGTGTGAGCAGAGGGGCATTTGAGCAGCAGCAACAAAAGAAGATACAGAGACCGAAAAGCCAGAACGCCCCGTAAGGGACACCGGGAAGGGCACGGTGGACGTCTGCCGCAGAGGAGTCAATGCTGCCTCACTACGGCGGGGCTGCGTTTTGGACATTTTTGGTTGGTGGATACTGACTTTTTCTCCTCTCCTCTCGACTTCCCCATTTAGGATTAGCTGACCTTGGCTAGGTAACCGGACACCCTCTCCACTCCTCAGGGCTCGGGAGATCCAGACCGACGCAGTGAGATTTCCCTAAGTGAGCCGTTGGTTGGAAATGAAATCATGAGCTTGCATAGGATTAGACAAAATCAACAGCATTTGATGATCTATCAGATGTGGAGGCAGCATGAATAGAAAAGGTAAACCCTGGTATCCAGCCTCTGTGCGGCCATGGCCACCGAGGACCGGGTGTAGACTGTAGTGGAGAGGCAGGTCTGAATGTGTGGGATCCTCACATTCTACCTCAGTGTGGAAACAACATGAACCTGAAGTCCCTTTGAAAACTTCTCTTCCTCCTCTAACTCTTATTTTCTTCCCTTTTCCTCTTCTTCCTCCCCTTCTGTATGGAGACACATGCATACAACATTTTATCAATGTTTCCCGGGTGTTTTCACTTCAAGCCTCCTGGTCATCCCTCTAAGGAAATGCGTGTTATCACATTTCTGGCTCAGGGCAAGATGTCTTCAATATAATTACTTGGCGACTCCTTGGAGTGGAAAAAGTTCTGCCAGAAACATTCTGAGTTCAGGGTGAGTGCCTGAGTCATTTCTGAGCTCTGACCCGCAAGCTCAAGGGCAGGAGATCACAGAAATTGGTAACTGGCATCTTTTCTGCAGTCAGTCTCCCTCTGAAGGTCCGTAGTGAAAAAGCATGCCTGGGGAACAGAATTTCATAAAACAATATGAATAACTACCCCACATAATATTCCTATGTGCCAGGCTCTTTGTTCTAAGCGCTTACATGTGTTAATCCAGTGGTTTGCACAACAAGCATGTGAGGAGATAATTTTCCTGTTTCCTGGATGTGGAAACTGAGGCACAAAGAGGTTAAGTAACTTGCGCAAAGACATAGGATGAGCAAGGGATGTGCCCGGCCCTGTGGTTCCAAGTCTGTGCTCTCATGTCCCTGCTACACTACTTGGCTTCACCGTGCGTGTCTGCATCTTTCTGCAGTCTCCATCCATGACCCCTATATGTGGCTCCTCTAAAGTTCTCTCCATTCTATAGTCATTTTGACTTGCTTTTCTGGAAGCAAATCAACTGTGAAACAAATGTCTAGACTGGCCTCTTAGCTTTTAGTGGGAAAAAAAAGCGCGTCTTCCTATAGACTTAGCCAACGAGAGGAATCTATCCAGAGAAGCAGCTTGCCTGGGCCTGGAATATCATGAGATTGCCCCGTCCTCCCTCTTGGTCTGCCGCCCCTTCCTGTGACTGTGGGGAGCATGTGCTTCGGAACTCTGCTGATGGTAAACTGAGGGCGCCAAGGCTAACCTAAGGACCGTTCAAGACCTCAATCTGCCTTGAGAGCCACACTCAGTTCTGTTCTGGACACTTTTATAAATGCATTTTATTAAAACCAAGTTGCAAATCATGAATTAAGGTAAAGGGAATCATTCTGGACAGAGTGGGGTCTGCTGTCTGGCAGAGTGAGGGAATGGCTGAACTTGACCTCATAATCACCTAGGAAGGTGGTCACCTGCAGTGCTGCCACACCCCTTCTGGGGGCATGGGTTTGCTAGCAGACACGGGGATGCTGCATGTGCACGAGCCATCTGCACAGGAGTGCTTAGAATGCAGGTCCAGGGAGAAGATGTGGACTCACACCTTAGTCTTCATCGAGACTTTCCACTTGGACAGGATTCGAGCTGAACCCAACCTCAGCCAGCAGCACCACATCTTTAAGATGGGGATAATGGAAAGGCACTTAGTGCCTCACAACATGACATGGAGTGATTGCTTTGGCTGTCCATGAGAGGGCTGTTCCTGAGTGATGACAGTGCCTTGGGTTTTTTGCTTCTAAATTATCCCAGCTACATTGCTCCATCTGTGGACAAAATGATCCCAAAGGGGCTTCTTCCCATCATCAGAGCCTGACTCACTCAATGTGGGGAATGCTAATAGAATGGAGGGCATGGGTCCATTCTCTTGCCCTCAAGATGCTGCATCTGACATCCTAACTTCCCTTACTGTCTGGATACCCCCAGGTGAATTCTTCCTACACAACCCCTGCCTCCCACCAGGCACTTGACCCTCCTAATCTCCATCTGTGTCAGCTTCAGGCTGGCTCCCTACTCAGAATGAGGTCTCTCTGCCTCTCCAAGCCCATCTGTTCTGTAGATCAGTCTGTGTCCTGGGACCTTTACACCCTGCCCACCCTTGTGGTGACTGATCACCAGGTCGGGTTTAATGGCAGACCAAGAAAATGAACATGTAGAATAAGAATCATTTTTGTAGGTTTCGTGCATGTTCTTAATCTCCTTACTTCAGCACATGGTCTCACCAGCACCTTTGGGCCTCTGTGTGGTGGTCCCTACTCTCTCATCCTCCTCAAGAGAACTCCATGGCTCTGGATGACTCAGCCTTTAGTGAAGATAGTTGCCCCTTCCCTAGGAGCAAAGCTGAAGCAAGGCCATGCCATTTAGACAAGACTTTGCTGGAGTCAGGGCTAATGTAAGGAAGACAAATACTAACCATGGCATGGATCTGGGTGGTCAGGCTCCCCAGTTCTAGATGCTAGAGGATCTTTGCATTTAAGCTTCTGTTTTCCTTTGATAGTGGGCTCTGTCTCTGTGCTTCCCAGCCAGAAGCCCACATGTAGTCATTGACCCTCCCAAGTCCAGAAAGCAGAGTGAGCTTGGTGAGATGTAGAGGTCCCTTATCTGTCTGCCTTAGTAGAGAGAGGAAGTTCTTATTTCCTTTCTGATAAATTCTTTCTCCTAATTCCTGACGTCAGGAATGCCTGCCGCCCCCAACCCCTTTAGGGGAAATCTCAAGTAACCACCTGGCTTTTCAGGCCTCCCCCTAATAACCATATTAAAACTTAATATAATAGGCTCAACATTTATTGCCTGAACACCAGCAACCACAAGCCCTGGGCCATATCACACAGGACAGAAGAGTAACAAGCTGTGGCCTGGTGAGAACAATATCTGCATAGCCAAACCAGCAGGTCTCACACATTACCAGCTAGAGAGGACAAAGGTGGCCACATTTACATTTGTATCCCATAAACACTGAATTCCCTTACAATGGCATGCTCCCCCCTCCTGCCCTCAGCAGCAAGAGTTCTAGTGGCGCCCTGGGACTTCTCTGCAGAGATGTTCCCAGGACTTCCAAATGGGACCATACCCTTGACTTTGGTGTCAGGCCAGGCTGTCCTCACAGCTGGTCTGCTGTGGGTGTTGGGGACTCACACCTACCTACGGAATGAATTTATCTTAACCCTCTAGCCACTGCTGTTTTCAGTAAAAATACAGAAAGGACACTGTGCCTTCTCCTAAGGACCCAAGGGCTGGATCTCTGGTGGTGCAGGCTCACCGCCCTCACTGTCCTCTGATGCTTGGATGCTGGGCCTCTTTGGATCCATCAGTAAGGAGTGTCTCAAAGGCAATACTCCTGAATTCTGAAAGATTATTTTTTTTTTTTTTTTTTTTTAACCCAAAGACATATCTTTTCCCCTTGGACTCACACATACTGCCAATGTGTTGTGTCTAGATGGGATCCAAAGTAAGATAGACATTATGACATTGCTCTCGAATGTCCATGCCTTGGTCCTCATTCATAATGTAATTCCCTTACCTTTTCTTGACCTTAGTTGGGCATCTTCATCTACCACCCACATTTTTATATTTCTGAACCTCGGTGAAGGGGGCAAGGGGTTCATTTTCCCAGATCTTTCTCTCCCAGGACCCCCTGCCCACCCCATCCCTTTCTAAAACCATGGAAGTACCTAACATCCTAAGGAAAGGATCATAGTTTAATTCCACTGGTAAATCCACATAAGCCTTGACTTGTAAGTATGGCCAGAACACTGTGTTCTGAATTGGAGACTCTTGACCAGGCCATTGCCTCAGTTTCCCCAATAACTAAGATAAAGGAATAGAATCACATTTTATGTTTGATTTACACAGTGAGCATGGCTGGAAGCCAATTCTGCCAGCAGCCCATTTTAAAAGGAGAGCTGTCTGGGAGCAGAGCAGTGGGCAATCTCATCAAAGGAAGAAGTAAAAGATAAAAGTGCGGTAGCTTTTTAATAAATGAGGAAACCCCCTGGAGAGGAGTGGTGAGCTCTCCTGGCATATCCCCACGTAGGCAGGTTCTGATGGCAGCCTGTTACTGTTCTCGGCTTACTTGTAGAGTCTGACATGGTCTGATTGTACTGCTCTCCTTTTCTATGCAGGTCGAATCAAATCCTACAATTATATCTGAGACGGAACCAAAGTGGGATAACCAGCTGGGAGTTTGTGCCTTTGCTTGTGGCAGAAAATCCCTAAGAAGGCGGGCACTCTCAGAATGGCAGTGTGGCCCCTTTGCGCATGCTCAGAGGCAGTCCTGGGCCACGGTGGGGCTTCACCTTCGCTGCCTTCTGTCTGGGGAGGACTTCAGGTGGTTGTTCAGATCCTAGTGCTTGGAGAGTCTCAGACGTCTTTGGTAGCTTCAGCGTGAGGGGGTTACCTCAAGCTGGAAGGATAGGCCCAGTCTGCTTTTTCTCTCAAGGTACAGTGGCGCATTATTACTATTATTATTGTTATTATTATTTTTAAAGCTTTTATTGATTTCTTTGACAGAGAGAGACACAGCGAGAGAGAGAGCACAAGCAGGGGGAGCAGCGGGCAGAGGGAGAAGCAGGCTTCCCACAGAGCAGGGAGCCCGATGCGGGGCTCGATCCCAGGACCCTGGGATCATCACCTGAGCTGAAGGCAGACGCTTAACGACTGAGCCACCCAGGCGCCCCTCTTTTACATTTTTTTTAAGTAAACGATAATATCATCAGTAACAAATAATGACAGTTACATGTCTTTCTTTCTGTTGCTTACCCTGTTTATTTGTTTCTTTGCCTTATTGCACTGGCTAGACCTTCTATTAAAATGTTGAATAGAAGGGTGATAGGAGACATTATTGTCTTATTTGTGAACTTAAAGAGAAAACTTTCATCATTTCACCATTAAGTATAATGTTTGGAGAGAGTATGTATCCTTTAGTTTTGGGAAGTTTCCCTCTATTTCTGGTTTACTACAACTTTTTTTTTCCATCAAGAAGGGACAATATATATATATATATTTTAAAGATTTTATTTATTTATTTGAGAGAGAGAGAGAGAATGAGAGAGAGCACATGAGAGGGGGGAGGGTCAGAGGGAGAAGCAGACTCCCTGCTGAGCAGGGAGCCTGATGCGGGACTCAATCCCGGGACTCCAGGATCGTGACCTGAGCCGAAGGCAGTCGCCCAACCAACTGAGCCACCCAGGCGCCCGGGACAATAATTTTTTTTAAAGATTTTATTTTATTTATTTTTTAAAAAGATTTTATTTATTTATTTTGACAGAGAGAGAGAGAAAAAGCGAGAGAGGGAATACAAGCAGAGGGAAAGGGTGAGGGAGAAGGAGGCTTCCCGCCGAGCAGGGAGCCCGATGCAGGGCTCGATCCCAGGACCCTGGGATCATGACCTGAGCCGAAGGCAGACGCTTAACCACTGAGCCACCCAAGCGCCCCTATTATTTTTTTTTAACCGCTATTCTCCACAGCTTGTCTGTATCTATTTTAATTTGTTCTAGGGTTTAACTTCAGTCCTTTTAAACCTCTTCTGGGTAAGTGTATATTCTAACTGTGAGTCGCTAATAAATAGTATAGGAAATGAGGAGGAATCAAAACAAAAATCTTGATAGAAGCATTTCTTAGTCATCAAACCTTGGAGCATTAGGGAAATACAAATGAGATTTCTTTTCAGACTTTCAACTAGCCAGGGGGTATATTTGAAGACTTCAAAATGTTTTAAAAAATAAATTATGGCTCCCCTCCCCCATTAAGCAAGCTTGAGAACATAATGGGCTGAGGAATTTCCAGAGTAGTCACGGGCCCTCTCAGGGGACTTATGGACAGTGGGTTTTAAAAACGTGTCTTTGAAGTAATTTTTCACGGACGTTTCATTTCCAGCGGGTAGACTGCACATGGGTCAAAATAAGCATTCTAACTTAAAAACAACAAAAAGGAGACGAGACTGAGTTTTGCCCGGAGCTAAAGAGGAGGTCTTGTCCTGCGGCCGCAGCAGCTGCGAACACACAGCAGAGCAGGAGTCAGGGCTACCAGGGACTTTCTCAGAGAACACTCGGGGTTTGACCAGAGAGAAAACATACCCATATCCTCCCGCATTTTTCTCTCTTCTCCACAGCCCTCACCCCCTCCTCTCCCATCCACCAGGCCCCGCAAGGCTATATTGTTTCACAGCAAGAACTGCCGCGCAGAATGCAGTACGTGGAGGGAAAGCAACTTGTCAGACTCTCTTCCTCCGCAGAAAGCTGGGGGCCCGTCATGGGCTGAATTGTGCACCCCAGTTCACATGTTAAAGCCTTGTCCCCAGTACCTCAGAATGTGACTGTATTGGGAGAAAGGACATTTAAAGAGGTGATTAAGGTTAAACGGGGTCATCAGGGTGGGCCCTGATTCCAGGGGACTGGGAGAGCCACCAGAGATGTGAAGGCACAGAGGAAAGGCCAGGTGAGGACACCGTGAGAAGACACCGTGTGCAAGCCAAGGAGTAGCCCTCGGGAGAAACCAGACTTGCCGACACTTTGATCTTGGATTTCCAGCCTCTAGAACCGTGAGGAACGAATGTCTGGTTAAGGCCCCCAGCCTGTGTACTTTGTTGGGGCAGCCCTAGCTGACTGAAGTATAGGGCCGCTCTCTCCTCCTGGCCCGGCTATCTCCTCACATCCAGAGCCACAGGAGGAGCCTGGGGATCCAGTGCAACACGAGAAGGAAGGACAGAGAGGGTGTCCCTAATCTACCACTCTCCTCAGAATCTTCTCTGCCTGCAGTGGGTGCCTGGACAGAATGGGGAACAAGCCTGTCTTTGCTGGGAACATAAAGGCCTCAGGGGTGCCAGGAAGGCTCAGCCTGAGAGGTCCTGTGGCTGGGAACAGACTGAGGTTAATTAACATCTGGCCTGTGGATCCCGTGACAGGGAAGACTTTTGTGTCCATGAGAGGTGTTACATGGTAGAAGGGAGAAGCTTAACCCTGAATTCTACCCCCAGACCTGTTACTTTCTCAGTTTACACTCACCTGGCTCCAGGTTCCTTACGTACAGAGCTTAGGTTACTAGTAGGTCAGCCCTTCTCACACTGAAGTGTGATGTGAATCACACAAGCTTTGTGTTAAAATGTAGATCTGATTGAGCAGGTCTGGGTGGGGCCCATTTCCAACCAGCTCCCAGGAGACACTGATGCTGCTAGGGGTTCACATCTGAATAGCAAGATGGCATCTCCATGCTCATTCTAAGCAGCATCTGGGCCCCTCATCTTACCCTCTGCTTAACAAGCCTGTACAGTTCCTGGTTGGTCCAGATGCTGGGACAGCAGGAGAGTGAGGCAAGCAAGAAGAGTATGGACAAGGCCAGACCCATCAGATCTGGACTAAGAGGTACCTCACTAGCTCTGAGACCTCAGACGAGAGCCTTAACCACTTAGAGACTCAGTTTTGTTTTCTGCAAAATGGGTCAACAGAACTATCTCATGAGGTTTTGTGATCATTGATGAGATAGCACATATAAAATGCCTAGAACAGGACCAGGAGCATTAGAAATACTCAACAAATGTTGGCCCGCTTCTTCTCTTACCTAAACCCAAGAGTCTCACAATCTGTGGGATAGTCCTGATTTGGTGGGGAAATTTCAAAGAACACTTTATATTTCATAAGATAGAACTAAAATTATTTTTAGTGCTTTGCTAACTTTAGACAAAAAAAGGAAAAATTGAAATCTCCAAGAGTCAAATGAGGATTTGATGGTCAGAGGGCTTTGGGGCAGAGGTTGGGGGTCTCACACCAGTATAGGACAGGAAATGGGGTATTGGACTGTACTGAGGGGAGGTGGCTAGAACTGAGTCCCCTGCATGACATCTAGAGCCTCAAAGAGCTAGCCCTTACATTTAATAGAAACTAACATACTCAAGAATTCTGTAAAAAAAAAATTGCTGTTTAGGGAAAGGGAGAGAGGAAAGTCATCCATGAAAAATTGAAATGCCAGGTCTGGGCAAACACAGACGTACAATCCAAATTTGTACTACCAGCCTGGTGTGGGAATTCCAAGTAGGGAAATAAAATAACTGTTCAGGACCATTAAAGTCCTACATTTTTAGCAGAAGCAAATGTGAAATTATTGCTGCAGGGAAACTTTCATAACCCAAGGGTCAAGGGACTCCCACAGAAAAAACAGCCTCACTGAAGATGAGCTGACAATGAGAATTGTAAACCAACCACACAAGAAAACGAACTACAATGAGACATAGTCCACAAATGAAACAGATTTAACACCTTCAAAAGTGGAAAGAGTACATTCATCCGGAAAGAAGAATGGCATAAGTATATTTCAAAGTATTGAAGAGGTAAAAGAATAAATGAACCACAATAAAAAGATTAGTCAGTGTGGAAAGTGATGAAGAAGTTCTTTAGGTGAAAAACATAAGAACCCAGTGGGCAGGATAAAGCACAGATTAGGTACACAGCTGAAGAATTAATAAATTGGAAGGCAGTTCTGAGGAAGTCGAATAGAATGCAGCGCAGGAAGGAAAAGATACAGAAAGATCAGCTAAGAGATGTGGAGGAGAGACTGAACTGATTCCTTGAAACGTGAGTTTTAGCAGAAAATAAAGGACCAGCAATATTTAAAGGATAGTGGCTGAGAATCTTTCAGATTTCAAGAAAAACATACATTTTCATTTCTAGGAAGCACAGGAGTTCTGAAAAGAATGTATAAAAATAGAACCATACTAGCTTAATTAAGACTGGAAAATATGAAAGAGACAGAAATTCTCCCCCCAAAGACAGATAACTGCAACAATTAATTCTTTACTGCAACAATTAATGCCAAACAAGGGAATAATGACATTTTCAGGAAAACAGAGACTATGGAAGTTTTTCCCTTAGAAAGTCATCAATAAGTTCACTACTAAAAGGCTGTAATAAGGTGGATATTAAACTCAAGCTAGGAATCCGTTGCCAGGAATAATAATGACTAAAAAAATGGTGGCAAAAATATTGGGAAATCTTAAAGACCATTGACTGAGAAAGAAGAAAAGAGAAATTTTGGAAGGCTTAAGGATAAGGTGCAACTAAAATACTAAAAAACAATAACATGGGAGATGGAAAAGTTGAGTCAGAAGTGATGTGTTCCAATATCTTTGTATTGTTCAGGAGGACGGTAAAAATAGTGATTAATTTTATATTTATTAATTTAAGTATATAAAATAGAAATATGAGGGTAACTACAAAAATGGAAATAGAATGCAAACTTCAAAACCATTAGAAGGAAAACCAAGAAAACCTAATCCATTTGACAGAGGCTAGGAATAAGAAGTAAAGAAACAGTGAATAAAAAACCTGGCAAAGAAAAAACACCAATTAAGATGGTTAACAGTAAGTGCAAATAGGAGTAGTTGCAATATAAACTATAATTTGCATTATAAATTGAGGGATTTTTATGTTTGATTGTAACAAAGAAATAAAATAAGACTTAGCCCTAAACTTCATCTAAAATAAAATGGCAAATGACATTTGTCTGTCTTTGACTTATTCCATTCAGCATTATACCCTCTAGGTCCATCCATATTGTTGCAAGTGGCAAGATTTCATCCTTTTTTTTTTTTTTTAATGGCTGAGTATTATTCCTATATATGTATATATATCTCATGATATATATATATCACATCTTCTTTATCCATTTATCTATTGATGGTCACTTAGGTTGCTCCCATATCTTGGCTATTGTAAATAATGCTGCAGTAAACATAAGGGTGCATATATCTTTTCAAATTAGTGTTTTCATTTTCTTTGGGTAAACTGCCAGTAGTGGAATTATTGGATCATATGGCAATTCTATTTTTAATTTTATGAGGAACCTCCATACTGTTTTCCAAAGTGGCTGCACCAGTTTGCATTCCCACCAACAGTGCTTGAGGGTCACCAGCACTTTTTATTTCTTGTGTTTTTGCTTTTAGCCATTCTGGAAGGTATATAGTGATATCTCATTGTGGTTTTGATTTGCATTTCCCTGATAATAAGTGATGTTGAGCATCTTTCCATGTGTCTCTTGGCCATCTGGGTGTCTTCTTTGGAAAAATGTCTATTCAGGTCCTCTGCCCATTTTTAATTGGATTATTTGCTTTTTTGGTGTTGAGTTGTATAAATTCTTCATATATTTTGCATATTAACTCCTTACTGGATGTGTCATTTGCGAATATCTTCTCCCATTTTGTAGATGCCCTGTTTGTTTTGTTAATGATTTCCTTCGCTGTGCAAAAGCTTTTTATTTTGTTGTAGTGGCAATAGTTTTAATTTTGCTTTTATTTCCCTTGCCAGAAGAGACATATCTAGAAAAATATTTCTTCAACTGATCTCAAATAAATGACTGCCCATGTTTTATTCTAGAAATTTTATGGTTTCAGCTCTCACATTTAGGTCTTTAATCCATTTTGAGTTTGTTTTTGATTTCCCTCATGTGGAATTTAAGAAAAAACCCCAAATGCACAAAGGAATAAAAAGAGACAAACAAAAGACAGCCTCTTAAATATAGAGAAAAAACTGGTAGTTGCCAGAGAGGTGAGTGGAGTGATGGGGGAAAGAGATAAAGAGGATTATGAGAACACTTATTTTGATGGGCGTTGAGAAATGTATAGAATTGTTGAATCACTATATTGCACACCTGAAACTAATAGAACGCTGTATGTTAATTATACTTGAATAAAAAAAATACAATGGCAAAGAAAAAATTAAAAGAAAAAGATGGAAAAATATACCATGGAAATACTAACCAACAAAAAGTGATTATAGCAATATTAACATTAAATAAAAGAAAGCATTTTAGAAATTATGTCATTTATTATGTAATAATAAAATCTGTATTTATCAGTAAGATATAATTATTCTCAGCTTGAGTGTTACTAACACCCATAGTCTCAAAATCTGTAAGTCAAAACTCAAAGGATTACAATCAGAAAAAATAAATTTATAGCCACAAGGGGAGAAACTAATGAGTCAACCAGCAAAGTAATAGTAAGGATACCTAAGTTGAGAAAGGTTTTTAGTAAGTTTGATCTAATGGATATTTATATAAATTCTGCATCTAACAATGAAAGAATACATGTTGTTATTTTTAAAAATTATGAGCATGTTTTTCTTTCTTGAAAATCTAGTTTTAAAGTCATCACTTATAAGTGCCATTAATTACAGTAGGAGCAATACGACTCAGCCTGTCCTGGGAGTAAAGTCTCTCCACTTATTTGGGGGAAAGGATGTGGACCACAGCACACGTGAGGTGAGCATCATATATGAGATAAATACATGAGTTAAGAAAATAAGAGTTACATAGAGTCAAAATCGTAGGGCATGAATCGTAGGGTCACTGTTTATTAGTTCTGTGACTTTGGGCAAATCACTTAGCCTCTGAGTCTCATCTATTCTCATCTGGGTAATGGGTCTAATAACAGCACCCAAGACTTAGTGCTGCAGTGAGGCTCAAATAAGATAGTATATTTTAAGTGTCCGGCTTCATGTCTGTCTGCTCCTAAGTGTGTAATTAATTAGTTGTTTTCATATTCATTGTTATTACTCTAATGCCCTTCACTTCTGTATCAAATCATTGAATATGTTATATTATTGTATACTGAAAAATCCTGTTTTCGGTTTATCAACAGTCTTCTTTCAAGAACTTGGACTCTGAATTAAATATTTGTGTCCTGAACATCTTTTTGTTTTGAGGTATTTCTTGATGTGTTATGGCAAAATTAGTGTACCATTATTTACATAAGAGAAGTGAAGAGCCTCAAAAAAAGGTAGATTCAATTCTTTTGGAGGGACTATGTTAGCAAAACAATGACTTTTCAAAAATTTATTATAAGGACTCCGCACATTGGCGAGCAGATGTTGAAATTGTTACAAAGGCCAATAGTAACCATGAAGTGTTTTGAATCATAACTCAGAGTTTGGAGGCATTTCCATCTTATCCACAGCATCACAAACACAACACAGCAGTGCAATTAGAACTAAGGGAGGAATTTTTTGGAAAAGTTTCTTCCTTTCTTAACACCAAAGTTCTCATGCAAAACCTGACTATGCAGACCTATGTCGTCCAGATGGATAAAAATTCATTAGATACAAACTGTGGGAATTCCTTCTGAAATGTATCCATTTTGCCTTTCAGGGGCCAGCATAACGGTGACCTGATGCTTTTGTTCCAATGCTGATGGGATCTCAATCTAGAAGGTCCGCTTTCAAAGCACATCCTGGTGGGACAGATTTTCCTGGAGGCCCCACATTCACTAGCATGAAGCTGTGGGGTTCTTGCCAGGACTGAGAGCTGAGTGAGGGGCTTGGAACAGAAGGAAAGGGACCTGTCTATGCCCCTGGGGGAGCTGGTGTCCAAATGTCTGTTATCAGTGTAAATAAGGTTTCATTCAGAGCTGTCCTGTGCCAAATGTCTTAAATGCCAGGGATGGTGAGCGAGGCAGGGGTCTCTGCTACCTTAGACTTTGGGAAGCATTTCAAGGCTTAAGGGAAAGAGCGGTACCACCTGCCCCTCTCCAGTGGGGCCCCTAGCTCTCTTCAAAGACGTGCCCTCCCCACTCTTGGAGTCTTTTAATCATTGGTCAGTTTCTGGTTCAGAATGGTGCCACTTGTCAAAATTCCCTTTGTAAATTCTGGTGGTGATGTTTCAGTTTGCAATCTAATACCCTTTGTTAATTTAAAAAACTTCAACTGTGACATCCTGTTACATGTGAATTGGGGTAATAGTTTCCAGTTTTTTCTTTTATTAAACTGATAGAAATGTCCAATCAGAAACGTATAGAAACTACTGGTCTAGGGTTTTTTGCTGCTTACGTGAGTTATCCATCTTAGGAGAATTCTGGCCTTACTAACCCTAAGGTTCTTTGCCTCACAAATTGCAATAGAAAAGCAGGGTTCAGGTTTTGAGGCAAAAATCCATCATTTGGCAGCCTGGCTTCCAAAAGAAAGTTCCAAATAATTCTCCTTCCAGACTCAGACATTCCAGGTCCCGTCACAGCTTAAAACGTGCTTTTTCTGTTTGGTCAGTCTGAGTTAAATTACTCTGGGCATTTTTGAATTTCATGAACAGGAAAAAAATAAACTTTTTCAACTTGAAAAATAAATGGAAGTCATTCTTTTTGGCGGCAGATAACTCCAAAAGATGTGACCTTTCAGAGTTCATACTGCCCAAGTGGGTTCTTTCCTTGGAGGACTAGAATCTGCATGAGTTCAATCAAGTAATGTCAAGGAGAAAATGTTAAGTGTTGGAAGAAGAAAAAATATTTGTAAGACAAGTAAACTTTGGAGCCAATTATTCTCCTCGATTTCCTGTAACTCGCTCTATGCCTGAGTTTCAGTGTTGTTCAGAATGTTTTATGTCATTTTAATAACCAAAGTAGTTTCACTGAATAAATATAATGATTTGATTTAGAAACAGTGATTATGGTGGCTAGAAAAATAAGTTTCTATAGAAAATGGGATAATTTTAGAGTTGCTCGGGAAGATGGATTTGTGTCAAATATTGTGTAAACAAATCCAAATGGCACTTTTTCCCTTGGTGGATTTTTTTGGTAATCAACCTACCAGCTTCTGGAAATGGACCATTATGCAGATTTATAAAATACAACTAGATCTTTTCACCTTGGGTTGTTTATCATTTTTCTCCTTGGAAATAGAATCCTGAAATGAAAATCTCAGTGGCAATGCTCCATGAAGAGTAAGACCATAAATGCTTCACTTGGCAAAAGAGAATAAAAAAAAGTGGAGAGCTACTCAGAGAAATATTAACTCAATTTCGTGGCTGAGATATTATGGATTGTCCCAAGGACTATATTTCACTGATCCTTTATTATAACATTGCTATGGACATTGATACTTTTATTACTCCTCCCTGGCTCATCGGTGAGTGTAAGGGGTTTTCATGAGGAGCAAAGATTGCTTCTCTGCCTCTGGTGGGCACTCACCCTTTCCTGGGTGAGACAGACAAGCACATTGATAGCCATGGCACAGAGGTGAGGTGCCCCGTGGGCCACAGGGGGGCTATTACTGGCCAAAATTCTAAAGTCATCTTGGACGCTTACAAAATACTCTCACATTCTACGAATATTCATTGAGTGCCTGCTATAAGCTAGTCACTCTACATTCATCATTTCATTTTAATTGGCAATGCTTTACCCCACATCGTAAAGAGAAACCCTACAAAGATTAATACTCAAAAATGGTTTCATGATAGCTCTTATCTTTACTGGCACCATGCATGAGAAATCCACACAGAGCAAGAGGTCAGATGTCAAAGGTCCAGGAGACACCAAGAAAAACACTGAAAAAAAAAGAAGAAGAGGAAAGAAAACCTAAGAGCAACAATTTTAAAAAACAAACAAAATAAGCCCAAAGCATAGCACAGAACCCTTGGGCCCAAGAAACTATTTTGCAACTTAAAGGAAAAGCAAAGCAGAGCATCTTGAGAAAATCCCACATTTCTGAGGCTGAACCACAGCTGGAATGCAGAGAACGACTTCCATCCCCTGGAGAGGCTGCAACAGGGGAGCAGGGGTCCACAAGGGCTAGGTGAGAAGACCCCAGGCTCTACAACCGGGGGATATCGAGAGCCTTCTGGGGAAGCCAGAAGAACACCAGAGACTCCATCAGCCATCATCAGAAAAGCAAGAATAAAGCTGGAAACCAGACCCCAAAACAAAAACATTAAGTCAACAAGTCAATAGAGGTTGATCCAGAATAGTCCTGGGCAAATACAGCGGTAGGGATTAGCTGAGCATGTAGAATGAAGGGAAACGCTGGGGGCTGACACCCTTCCAAACCCCCCCAGGGCCACACTGCCCTCTGGGAGTTTCTGTTTTTGTCCTTACGTTTGTTTAATATTCAAGAGAATTACCTTATGTGCATTCCTGAATACTACACATTTTGACACTTGACTCTATTAATGTTTTAATATATCTTTCCCAGTTTCCTGTCACCCAGAACTTGGTCAGCCATGGGTTTCCTTGTCTAAAATCAAAAAAGAAGTGTGATCAACTGTGTTTTGCAAATCATTTTTTTTGGTCACCGTCAACCCCCGCCCCCTCTGAAACACTTGCATGGATATAGCTATAATGAGGGGGAGTATGGAGTAATGGATTTGTTGGCATTATTGTTGATCTAGAAACTCTGAGGGAACCCCTTGCCTGCTCCAACTTTTATTCAAATGTCTATAAATTCCTCACTGATGAACTGAAATCTTCCCAGGCTCTGAATTACTGCAAATTCTTCTCCACCCTTCCCAGCCTCCCACTATTTAGCACAGGGACTCCACAGTCCTCTGCTCAAACCTAGTGCCTGGATCTCCCCGGATGAGATGAAATCTGCACAGAGAGGCAGACCCACTATGTGGATGCAGTTCCCCTGCTGAACCTCTGCTTCAGTTTCTTGGTTTCTCTGCATATTCTTACCATCTCTGATCTACAGACCATGTGATTCAGACCCCAAATTCTCATCAGTCAGTCCAGCAGAACCCTCTGCTTCGCAGCGGAAGAAACAAAATTTCCCCCAATCTCTGTGCATCTATCTGCTCAGAAAAGTTTGGCCAATCTGCTGGCTAAGCTCTGTTTTGAAGTCATCTGCCCACAAGATTCCTGCTCATGCATGCCTGACTTCCTCAGCCCCTTCAGGTCTTAAACTTCTCAGTGAGCTCTTCCCTGGTGACCTTCTCCAAAAGTCCAAACCTCCTCCAACACCGAACTCTCCTTATCCCACTTCACTGCTTTAATTTTCCCTTTAGTACCTGTTCCCACCCAATTTACAAAAACAAATCTTTGACTTATGTATCTTTTTCATTGTTTGACTCCCCCCGCCCCCCCGGGGGGGTCCTGGTAAATGGATAACAATGACAACAAATGTCTCCACGAGGCAGGGGGCTCGCATGCACACTGTTTGCCCGAGGCCTATGTACCCCCCACCCCCCACCGCTATGGCCCATTGCCCATCGCAAGAATGGCTGTGTTTAACAACAGGCTTGCAAATGAGTATTTCACAGTTGGCTCTTGCAGACTGGTTTGAGCGAGCTCCAGCACACCACGGGCTCTCCCCACACTGGGAAATCCTGTGCGGTGTCCCATGAGGGCAGTGGTTTGTGTGTGCTTTGTTAACTGCTGTAACTTCAAGGCTCTCAATAGTGCTTGGCGCATAGTAGAGCTTCATAAACAACTGTAGAATGAATGAGTATAAATGCATTATTTTATCATGGGGATCATTGTATTTAAGGAACAATGCATTCTGTCATTTTTACTTAAGCTTATAATAAGAACTATGGCCATGTCATTACATGTTATTTTATAATATTTTAATGGTGCTATGGTGCTTGATATTTAGAGTGTAATTTGTCATGCTACTGTTTGAAATTTAGGCAAATTTAATCTCATTTAAAAAATAACACTATTATAAATATCCTTGAAGATAAATACATATTCAAATTAACTGAGTAAAAGGTAGTGGTGTATTTTTTTTTAAAGATTTTATTTATTTATTTATTTATTTATTTATTTATTTTTTAAAGATTTTATTTATTTATTTGAGACAAAGAGAATGAGAGACAGAGAGCATGAGAAGGAGGAGGGTCAGAGGGAGAAGGAGACTCCCCGCCGAGCAGGGAGCCCGATGCGGGACTTGATCCCGGGACTCCAGGATCATGACCTGAGCCGAAGGCAGTCGCTTAACCAACTGAGCCACCCAGGCGCCCCTAAAGATTCTATTTATTTATTTGACAGAGAGAGAGATAGTGAGAGCAGGAACACAAGCAGGGGGAGTGGGAGAGCGAGAAGCAGGCTTCCTGCCGAGCAGGGAGCCCGATGTGGGACTCGATCCCAGGACCCTGGGATCATGACCTGAGCCGAAGGCAGACGCTTAACGACTGAGCCACCCAGGTGCCCAGTGGTGTATTGTTTAAGGTTAATAAAATTATACTGCAAATAGTATGGGAAATAAGTTTGTGAGGATTTCAAATGCTATTCTGAAACTAACATGATGTAAGAATGTTTGACTAAATTTATTTGATATTAGAATATATATTTTAAAAATGTAATGTGACCCAGAATAACAGACAAAGAATCTGTCTAAAACACTGACTCT
This sequence comes from Mirounga angustirostris, assembly GCF_029215605.1. NCBI lineage: Eukaryota > Metazoa > Chordata > Mammalia > Carnivora > Phocidae > Mirounga > Mirounga angustirostris. Next base: position 117,220,552 of record NW_026991714.1, on the reverse strand, counting down.
CTTTAAATATAATTTTAATTTATAGAATAACGATTACAAACAATGAAGAATGTACATTTAAAAAAAGTGAGCTGGGGGTAAGTTGTTACAATATGGAGAAAAAGTCATTTAGATTCATATACTTCATATCATACAGTAAAATAAAGCCAATTTGGATAAAATAATAAAAAATAGAATAAAATTACAAAATACATTTTATTTTAAGACTGTAGGAATAAAAATTTTCTAAGGATTAAAGTAATAGAAAAAACTATAAAGACATTATATCTTTAAAAATTTTAGGATATAAGGATTTTTAAAGGTTCTGTTCCACAAACACTAACAAAGTTAAAATTTAAAGTGTTGTGACAAGTATGAACAGACAGAATCTCTTAAAATCGTCTCCAAATCTGTAAAAACTCTAAGAAGTCATAAATACATAAAAGGTTAAAGAATATAACAAGAAGTCTCATTTAAGGCAAACTGCAAATGGTGAACACACATTAGGAAAAATAAAAATCAACTCAACCTGTTGATTACTTAAAGTAACTCAAAGTACAATTTTATTAGAAGAGATTGTATGCTTAGTTTAAGGCTCTTTTCATTTATTGCACCACCTGGATTGATTCTGTTTCTGTTTGTCCATATTTTATTGAAACAACGGTGGGTTGATCCCAATGTGGATATCAGTTTGTCCATTCCCAATTCAATAATGGAGATGCCAAAGGAAATACCAGAAGCTTGCCGAGGTAACCGACAGAGCCTAGAGCTGATATGTAATTGTATTGTCCTGAGAGATATTAGAATAACATTTTCTTGTTCTTTCTTTCCTTTTTTTTTTTTTTTTAAAGATTTTTATTTATTTATTTGACAGAGAGAGAGATAGTGAGAGCAGGAACACAAGCAGGGGAAGTGGGAGAGCGAGAAGCAGGCTTCCTGCCGAGCAGGGAGCCCGATGTGGGGCTCGATCCCAGGACTCTGGGATCATGACCTGAGCCGAAGGCAGACGCTTAACGACTGAGCCACCCAGGCGCCCTCTTGTTCTTTCTAAAGAAAAGCAAAGCCTCAAAGAGTCAACAAGCCAGAAACAAATGCACTTCGAGCCCAAGTGCTTTGCTTTGATGTTACTTCATTTTTGGTCCCTTCATGAAGTTTAAACATGTAGGTGCATCTCCGTATTTCATGTACACTGTGACCCCACTGGTGCGATTTTATTATGAAAACAATTGTCATTGGGAATGTGTCCAGCTTCAGTGGTGGCTCTAAGGCATTGAATCATGGCCTGCCAGGTGGCAGGAAGAGATGACAGGTGCTGTCTGATCCAAACCTTTGTGGAAGCCCTGTCTACCTACCTACTAGGCTAGGCACCCAAGGTAGTTCCTTGGAAATTCTGTTTCCATGTCATGTCCATGGCTTTCACAAAGATATGGTTATAATGGTTCTGAGACCAGCTGATGAGAATGAAAGCACTGAGGGATGAAAGGAACAGTGATAGTTATTTTAAGAGTAAGCTATAATTTTTGAGAAGGGGAACATAAAGTGAATTTTCCGTTCTCTCTGGCATCCTGTGATGGCGGCGCTTCCCAAACGGTGACACGAACTTCCTTATTGGGGAATAACTAAACATTGGTGTGTATGGTAGAGGGCATAGACCTGCAGCTGGTTAGGCCAGGACTGAAAATATGACTGACTGTACATATGCCTGGACAGGTCATTTCACTTCCAGGACCCCAGCCTCCTGATCTTCAGGGAAACTGGGGAAAAAGGCACACATCATAAGAAAAGTGAGGTAACCCAGGTGCTGGGAGATGAAGGGCCTATCCTAAGGTCACAGAAACTGAAATTCAGAGAGAGGAGCCAACTGTTTGTCTTCTGATTTCTAGTCTAGTCCTACAGACATGTCACAGGCCAAGGCAATGAGTGCTCCTGCTTTTTGGCTGGCTGGACCATTCCTGGGCTGTGTTTGGGCTGGCACATTCATGAAATGCCCCCTGAGTACTTCTTCCAGAAATGGGATTTGGAAAATCGTGACATCCCAGTTGCAGGCAAAAGCAGAGAGCCCCCAGTCTTGCAACCAGCTCTAGGCAGGTCCAGTTACCAAGTTTTCTGAATCTCCATCACACACACACGTATGTAAAATAGACATTAGAATGTTGCATTCACAGCATTTGATGAAAGTAAAGTTGAGGCACATAGGAGCTGTGGCATCCATCACGTATGCCTTTCTCTACCCTGGATCGAGGCTACTGAACCATTACCCATCACCACACTAAGCTCCCGAGACTCAGGGGTGGATGTTCTGGATCTTTTGTTCAATCTGCAGAAACAAGCCCAGGATCACTGCATAGGCAGCTGAAGTGAATGTGGTAAAAGAGCATTTGTAGCCGTTCTTAACCTGGATGCCCTTTGGCACAGAGACAGGAGCCAATTTGCCAAGGTTATCAGTCTTCCAGGGCCCAGCCCCTTCAGAGTGGAGGTTCCCAGATCCTACGGGAAAGATTCAACTCTTCCTGCAGAAGCCGGGAGAGCACGCTAAGTGTCCACAGGAACCCAGAGAGAAAGTGGAAATATTCTAGTTTCCCTAAAGAGAGTTAAGAAGCGAAGGTGGAAAGACATTACTCGTCACATTCCAGATCTGCCTGGAAAGGTCTGTGCGGGGTCTCCCGAATCAGCGTCTGCTGCCTGTTCCAAGACCTAAAGAGATGAGTGGCCCACAAATGCCCAGTTGCCCAATCAACACGTTTACTGAGCACGAGTGCTGTGCCTGATGCTGTCCTTCTCCCCACAAGAGAAGCAGTGGGTAAGACAGCCTCGGTCCCTTCTCTAATGAGCCTGACGCCCTGTGACTCTGTACCCACCCCCACAATGTTCTGGGTGCAGGGACAAGAATTCCAGACCTATTAAACAAACCTGGAGAGACAGATTCTTCTAGAAGGAGACTGAGGGGAAATGTTAGCCATTGGCCCGAGGAGACCATTTAAAGTGGCCTAGTTTTCAATATTCTTTTTTTTTTTTTTTTACTATATCCACTTTTATTTTTTCTTTGTTTTTAAATTTTATTTAAAAGCAATTCATTAACATATAATGTATTATTAGTTTCAGAGGTAGAGTTTAGTGATTCATCAGTTGCTTACAACTCCCAGTGCTCATTCCATCAAGTGCCCTCCTTAATGCCCGTCACCCAGGTACCCCAACCCCCCACGCGCCTCCCTTCCAACAGCCCTCTGTTCCCTAGAGTTGAGTCTTTTATAGTTTTCAGTATTCTTTCCTTCCTCCTGTCAGACCCACAAAGATAAGGGGAAACTTCCCCATACTGAGCATCAGTTTAGGGGTGCAGAGCTTGGGGACTGGAAGACCGTGGTTGGCTGTATCCTCAGCCCCACCCAGCCCCGTGGGCATCTGCAGGGCTGTGGTAGCCCTGTCGACTGTGTCGGAGGGCCACTGCCAGCCTGCCCCTCTCGTCCCAGAGCTCAAAGCTGCTTCCCTGCAGCCTCCGCCCCTGTTCTCATTCTCCTCTCCGTGCCTGGGGTGGCTTTGGCCCAATTCTGTGCATCCCAGGCTCTTCCTAAAGCACCCTCTGGGTCCTCAAGGATAGAAATGAGGGAAATGTGTGTGAAACAAAACACCGGCTAATGCGGAGGTGTGTCCCCATTTGGGGGACTTTGGCTTAGCTAAGAAAAGGATTTTTGGCGGTGTTTGTCAGCCATTTGCTCCCCATGACTCGGAGTGTGTCTGCTTTGTCGGGGGTCCTCAGCCTCAGGGAGCCGCTGGGCATGCGGGGCCATCGCTGCACCCTTTGTCTGTCCAGCTGTCCACTTCTAAGTTTTCACTGTTTAAATACATTTTCTCCATGACTGCCTGCCTGCTCCCAAAGACACACATTGTTCCTCTTGTTCTCAGGTGAGGGAACCGGCTCCAACAGAAGGACCACAGGGCCCAGGGACGTATCTGGTAAGAGACAGAGGCAGGGCCTAGGCCCAGCCAGCTGCCTCTCAGACACTGGTCTTCCCCCCGTGTGTCCTTGGGCTTCTAAGTGTGACTTCCCCTCCCCAGTCCGGGAATCCACTCTGGAAAGGGGAGCAAAGCACTCTCTGGTGATTGAGCAAATTCCCTGATAAAAACGACCTTCAGTTTAGACCTTCCGCCCCCACCCCATTTTGAGCCCTTATTCGGGGCCGAGCTTGTGCTTGTCCTGCTGGTTTCCTGTGGCTCCGAGCTTCTCAGGGCCTGGGTGGTTGCTGCCTCCCACTGTCCGTCGTCACCAAGGGACCTGGTGACCCGCTCGTGAGCCCATTGTGTGCTGGGCTGGCTGCCAGGCGCTCGCTCTGCACAGGACTGTGCCACGTCCCCATTTTCCTGGAATTCAAGGAGTAAGAATAAAACCAACTCCTTATTCACTCCTCAATTATTTCCAGCTTCATTTTTCAGGTTCCCCCCATGGCATTGTTTTCCCAGGAACTATGAAGCAATGAAACTATTAACAAATTCAAACACGGTGCACAGACTGTTTATCAAGAAAACAAGCACAGAGAAAAGAGCCTGCAAATTTGGCCAGTGAATATTTCAGCGTGGGGAGGAGGGGAAGGGAACGGCCACGAGGAGGGTCAGGTTTCCCCTTGAAATGCGGACCCACTGGCCGGGGGGCCGAGGGGCAAGCTGTGTCGCACACAGAGGTGCACACGGCGTGAGATCATGTGTGTCCTGCTGTCTTTGTAGGACTTTTCTTTCTTTTTTTTTTTTAAAGATTTTATTTATTTATTTGAGAGAGAGAGAATGAGAGAGAGCACATGAGAGGGGGGAGGGTCAGAGGGAGAAGCAGACTCCCTGCCGAGCAGGGAGCCCGATGCGGGACTTGATCCCGGGACTCCAGGATCATGACCTGAGCCGAAGGCAGTCGCTTAACCAACTGAGCCACCCAAGCGCCCTGTAGGACTTTTCTAAGAACTAGAAAGATTCTGATTTCCTTTTAGATAATTTATGAAGTACTTTTAAGCACACCCATTCCCTTGGGGGAAAGATTTTCAAGCAACAACTGAACTCTTGTTGATGGATGTTTTGGATATTAGGGATATTAGTTCAGCATGATTTAATTTGTGGATTGGGTTGAGGAGAGCAAGAACGGAGGCTCATCTTGATTCGGGAGAGAGACAGATAGACAGACTCGGGCTGAGAGATGCCAGGGTTCGGGTCCTTGCTCACAGGCCTTCCCCAGGCCTCGTCGCCAGCTGAGCACGGGCCTGGTTGGCCTTCCCTGAGAGGTGGCCCTTTTGTACCTAGTGCTTCCCCCGCCTCCTCTCTCCCCCTGGCATTTGCCCCTCTCGGCGTCTCACTCCAAGCTCAGACCCAGGTGTCCTGGATCTCCGAGGCCTGTGTTCCGTTACGTCTCCCCTAGGAGTCACTTGTGGAGAATGGGGGAGCTCAAGGACCAAGCTGAGTCAGGCCATTGTGCCCGTGTCTGCTTATTCCCCCAACTCGTTGCCATCCGCCCTGGGGTGTGAATGCTGCCATAACTCGGAGCCCAGGGGTGGCTGGACTGGCCACTTGGAGCCTGGAAGGGGCTGCAGTGGGATGGGCTTTTTTTCCATCAGCTCGTCCAGCTGGGCCCAACCCTTAGTGACACTGCTTTTGGTCCACAGCTCACAGGCCACAGCAGGGTAAAGATGTGTGCAGGCACTGGGGAGTTTTTACCACCCTCAGCTAGGAGAAAGCAAAGGGCTCCCCCAAGGTAGAAAACAGAAAAGAGAGCGCAGACTCGGCAATGTGATTAGGAGGTTTCTGGTCTCACCCACCATCTGCAGTCATTCCCAGCTGGGCCCCCAAGTGGCTGGGTGGGCCATGGTGGCACCCGAAGATGGAAACACCCGTTTCCTCTGTGCATCTCCTCAGTGCTGCGGCTTGGGGGACTGAAACACCTAGCCTTCCATTAGGGGCAGGTCCAGATGGCCTGTGCATTGTTCCCGGGCCCTCGGGCTACATACAGCTTTAGCTGCCGCTTTTCCTCATTTGGGAGAATGAAAACATGGGTTTGGAACGTCTCTGAGCCTTCTAATTGGGCCACCAGCTGATTTGCCCCAGCCTTTTCTCTTTTAACCAACTTGACCTTCTAACATGAGTGGGGAAAAGGCCTATTTGCCTAAGCTTGTATTTTCCATCGTTATACAGCAAAATCCCATTTTTATAAGCATAGTTTAGCTCACAGTATAATGAGGCACCAGTCAGCCATACAAAAAAGCCAGTCAGGCTTCCTTCCAGTTTGAGACAGGATGCTGGAGGAGAGGGACAGCCTGGAGAGAGAGACACTGTCTCCATCCCGCACAGAACGGCGGGGGGGGGGGGGGGGGGAGGGTTGTGTGTGTGTGTGTGGTTCATACAACATGGATGAACTTTGAGGGCCTTCTTCCGAGTGAAATAAGCCAGTTACAAAAGGGTAAATACTGTGTGATTTCCCTGATATGAGATACTTAGAGCAGTTAAAATCATAGACAGAAAATGAAATGTGGTTGCCAGGGGCTGGGGTGGGGGGTTATGGGGAGCCGGTGTTTAAGGACAGGGTTTTGGTTTTGCCAGATGGAAGGAGGTCTGGAGCTGGATGGTGCTGAGGGTTGCACAACGGTGGGAATGCACTCACCACTAACCACCTGTACATTTAAAAATGGTTAAGATGGTAAATTTTATGTTGTGTGTATTTTACCACAATTTAAAAACAAGAGGGGGTTCAGTACAGGCAGACTGCATTTTAGTGAGGCATTTGGAAAATGCCGCTAGACTTTCTGAATCTCTAGCTTGTAGCCTAGATGGAATTGAGTGCTTTCGTCTGCTTCCCAGCGGCGATGCCAACACTGTCCGTTCTCATTCAGCAGGAGTATTGATTCAAGATTCTGGCTTAAAAAAAAAAAAAGATTCTATCATAAAATCGAGGGCAAGCATCCTAGGACAGGAAGCCGAGGTTGGCTAGATTGTTCAATGTCTTTGCCTTCGCAGGAGCTGCCGATCATTCCACACTCATATCACTTATGCTTTGCGTTTCTCCTGTGTTGGTTCTGTCCTTCGTCATTCAGCAGGCTTTTCCTGGGGATAGTTTTGGGGCCAGCACCGGGCTAGGGAAATGCCTTGGTCCCAGGCCATAAAGTACATATAGACATGCACTCACCCCATTAGAGGCTGTAAACATTCTGACTTTGAGCTTTTAATCTGTTCAGGGAAGATAAATAGGAATTTGCTAGATGAGGCTGAAGAGCAGAAAGCGGGTGTCCCGCGAGGAGAGCTGCAGATGAAAAGTGTCGCTACTTCATCGGCACCCCCAGCCCCGCTCTGTGGGATAGCCCAGCCGAGCCCCCAGCAGGGTCCTGGGCACCTCCCCACACAGGGTGCCAATTCGGAGAGAGCACCCAGAAATCTCCAGGTACACACCGAGGGAGGGGCACGCTGAAAGTCAGGAACACATGGTTAGCATAAAACCTTACTAATTCACTGCTAACAATGACTTAGTTCAGCTATTTGGAACCAGAAAAGCCCCAGGCGAGCTCTCCTTTGGAACTGGCATCTGCTCAAGTGGAAGAACTGCGTCTCTGAGAAAAGAAAAGGCACGTGAAGTACGTCGGGGAGGCACAGCTGCCTCCCTCCGCGCCCCCCCCGCCCCCCCGCCCCCCCCCGCCGCCCCCCGCCCCCCCCCGCCTCCCCCCGCCTCCCTCCGCCGGGCTGCGCGGCCCGGAGACCTCGGCAGCCCCGGGATTATCCTGCCCGGTACCATCCTGCCCACTTGGGGGTGAGCGGTGCCAAAGTAGAGCTGTGTAGCCACCGTGCAGCCAAAATAGGAAACGCACATTTTCTTATAGCAGCAGGCAACAGTGCTTTTGTTGGTTTTGGTCAAACAGACCTTAAACCCTTCGCCTTTGGAAAACTCACAGAACAGAAACATTCATATTCTGTGTGAACCTCATCTTCCCCACACACGGAGACCAGCTCCAGAAGTCCGAAAGCCCAGACCGACTTTCGGCAGAAATCTTGGTTCAGAGCAGGAAAGTTGTAAGAGTTTATATTCTTCTCTCTAGACCAAAGGCTCTTGTGGGGTGGCTGTTTATTTTTCTGGCTCAAAGAGCAGAGCCTCCAATATAATATAAAATAGGTAGTATAATAAAAATACTTTATAAATCAGAAACTCTGTCGGGTTGGGACTACGCTCTGTCAGCTCTGATATAAACATGCAGGAACCCTCGCTGGCTTCATTTCCTCTCGGTTTCTTCATCCGTGAGTCTGTCCCGCGTTTGTTTTCGTTAGTTCCCCGGCCGCGCCCGCACCAGGCTGGTCCCGCTGCAATTGCAATTGCGAGTGAACCTCGCCTTGCCCTGCAACGTGGCGCGGAGGGGCGTGTTTCCTTCCTTCTCCCGGTGGGACGGAGGGGACGGGGCTGAGCAGAGGACAGCACAACTGGCTGATCGAGCACCTATCAATCACCCTGACCCAGAAAGGTCTAGTTCTCACAATGGCGCGGTACCCGGTAAATCTGGTAAACTTTTCCTTTAGAAAATGGTGTCGTGCAGGGCGCCTGGGTGGCTCAGTTGGTTAAGCGACTGCCTTCGGCTCAGGTCATGATCCTGGTGTCCCGGGATCGAGTCCCGCATCGGGCTCCCTGCTCGGCGGGGAGTCTGCTTCCCCCTCTGCCCCTCCCCCCTCTCATGTGCTCTCTCTCATTCTCTCTCTCTCTCAAATAAATAAATAAAATCTTAAAAAAAAAAAAAAAGAAAATGGTGTCGTGCATTTATTAAACAGTTACCCGCGATTAAGGGACATCTAGCATGTCAAGCCTTCAGGGTCACCGACCTGCCATTTGGCGGGAGCACGATGAAACCCACGAAGGAAAGCAATGTGCTTAGAGTCACTGAGCTGGAAGGGTGATGGGGTCTGGACTCCCCCACTGGGGGAACCTTGAAACTAGTACTCCAATCCCCCAGGCACTGCGGGAGCCCCTCCCCTGCAACGCAGGCTCGGCTTCCTCGGGGCTCCGCGCTCCCCAGCAGAGCACAGAGACGCCTTTGTTCCACAGACATCCTGGTCAGAAACTCCTCTTTACATGATCTCAAATCTGCCCCCCGTCTTCGGCTGCCAATCACTGGTTCTATTTCTGGTACCTGAATCGAAATAGAATAAGTGCATTCTTTTTTCCATGCGATGGCTCTTCAAGAATCCCAAGGCTTCTTAGAATCTTTTCCCAAGTCTTTACTTTTCCAGATTAACCACATTTCTTTGGTACTTCCTCAAACTTTCCGGATACTTCTCCTCTCTTTTCTTCTGATGTGTTTGAAGTCGTCAGTCAGGACTCCTAAAACATTGTGCCTGGAATGGGTCTCGATGGTCACTGCGATCTGACCGGTATTGCTAATGATGTGCTGTACCATCTGGCTCATGTTGTGTGTACTCATTGAACTTACACACTCTCAGGTCCCACTTTGATCGCTGGTTTTGTAAACAAAAACCATTATTTGCATTTATTTATTCAAGGATCGATTTCTTGACGTTCTCAGTCCTAAAAGGATTTAAGGGGACTGCTAAAAATATGATGCGGCGGTATATAAAAATATTAGTTAAGAAACTAGCAAAGGGATAGCGTGGATAGGGAAAATAGAGAAGCCCAAAAGTTATATTGGCAGGTAAAATGCATTCCACGAGATCCTGTAACCCAGCCAGAGATAGGCCACATACTTAGCTTTAAGTTTCCTAGCAACAAGTAGAAAGATGGTAACATAATCATGTATGTGTCAGAGTGCACATAAAGGAAACTTAAGTCAGTGGCTCAGGACAGTCACAGCTATTCCTGGTGCTGAGGCTTAAGAGAAATATTTCTTATTGACCCTGGTAGAGGTGACTGTGGGACACAGCACAACATTCCTAGAGCAAACACAGAACATTTCCTAAGGCTCTGGTTGCTTACATGTCCCTGAACTGCTGCTGATCTTATGACATATCCCAACATAATGCATTTTGGCAGTTGTTTTTTTAATCATATTTTTATCCCTGCTACATTTTTAAAGTGTGGTTTGGGGAATTCTTATTAAAAAAGGAAGATGGAGAAACATGGGAGCATCCATGTCACTCAATATCCTATAGAGTGCCTCTTGATTTTCAAAGTTCTATGATTTTCAAAGCTTTTCTTACTGGATCACATCCTTGTAATATTCTCCCAGGACCTGTTACTGTTATTTATTATTATTATTGTTATTTTAAATGAAACATGTTTCGAGGTGAGGGACACTTGCAGGAACCTTTCTGTTCTGTTGTTTTAGCTCAGGGAAGGTCTAGCTGGAAACCTGGGGTTGTGCTGGTTGTGTTCTGTCCCTCCAGGGTATAGAATGACTGCAATTCTCCCGAAGTCCTAGATTCCAGATGTCTCCATCCGGGTGCAAGGAGAGGGCAAGAACAGGGCTGTTTCCATGCCTCAGCTTGGGAGACTGTGGTGTTGGGGAGAGAGAACAGCCTCTTTTTCTGGTCAGCAATGAGCCTGGAGCAGCTCTGCCCCTATGGTCTACTCAATAGCTACTCAAATGCACATCAGTGAGCTCAGTCATTCCTGGATTTTGGCCTCCAGTCAGTGAAACTGACTGCCTTCATGGTCTCTGTCCCTCTCCCACCCTTCCCAAAGAGCTCCGTGCCTGGCAGTCATTATCTTCATCATCGATCCATGGATACCCCTCGGCACTGCCCGTGAGCGGCCCATGCCGAGGAGGAGGTTTGGTCTCGAGTTTGGAAATGCTTCTCTTTGTCACTCCAGCACCTGATTGCTTTGCTTTGCTTTGCATTTCTTCCGTTTCTACCTGCATCTGCAAGGGTCAAATGAAACACTACCTTCCTTCTCAATGTCAGTATCATACACCTAGGGAAGCATTTGTGTCCTCTCTCAGGCAAACTGCCACAGCTGAGTTTCGTGAATCCCAACTCCAGCTATCAGTGAGTCTCTAGAACTTTTGTTATCTCTGCAGGTCTCTGAATGCTTCACAGGTTGTTTGTTTAGTGTAGGTCGGTGAGTTCCTGTGAAGAGAGAGCAGTTCCAGTGACTACTCCAGGGAGAGAGAGGGAGAGAGAGAGAGGAAGAGAGGGACAGAGAGAGAGAGAGATAGAGAGAGAGAGAGTGAGATTGAGAGAGAGAGAGAGGATTTTGTTTCTGGGTTTTGGCCCCCATATGGTGAAGAAGTTCTCAGAAAGTGTACCTAACATTCAAGGACAGGACTTGGGGTGTGCCCCTCCAAACAAATTCCCCAGTTTTCTAATAAAAATGGCCAAGAATTTAAATTCCACTTTGTAGATAAAGACACGTAGGCACATCATCATTCAGGCAATTTTCACAGCTCGGGGTGAGGGAAAACAATTCCAGGAGTATCTGGGTCTGGTCTGGGAAGTGGAATCAGATTCCATTTCCAGTCTTAAACTGGGTCCTTACAACTCCTAACTCACAACAATAAACAGTGACAGTTTCTATTTTGTTTTCATTTAGTGATGACTCAAACCAAGAGTAAGAGGAGAGAAGAGAGGGTTTCTGTGCTCTGGTGGAACCAGCTGGAGATTTTGCTGCATGTGGGGGAGAAGCCCACTTGGGATCCGTCCCCAGGCCCAGCAGGACTGTGTGCCTGGCAGCCTCTTGGATCTGCCCCTCCTGCTTGGCGAATGCTGTTCCTGTCCCAAACAGGAACATGAATGCTATCAGAAGGTTCAGGGGCCTCATCCACCTAAAACATGATGCATGTACTAAACATGCAAACACCGTTATTCCTGGAGTTGTAATCACAGCACACGTGTCGTGTCCCGCTTCATCATCACATGGTTGTGTGATGTCAGCATTACTAGTAACAGTAGCATGGCCCCACTTTCCAGATGATGAGACTGAGGTCTGAAGGGCAGCAAGGGCCTTGAACTGGGTGCCTGAGACCCCCGTGGCATCAGTTGCTTATGGAATCACCTTTGGTGCCTGCTCTCCTCACTCCAGGAGCGGCGGGGCCACTGACACCAAGTGCGGCCCATGTCACACCTCCTCCTTGGTGCATGGCGGACCTTTGCCTCCATCGTGGGTGCAGTTAGGACCCTTGGGGCTCCCAGATGCGCTCTGTGACTCCTGGTAGCCGTCCACCTGGAGGAATGGGGGAGAGCGGGAATGTTTGAGAAGATGACACGTTCTTTGTTGCTGTTGGCACTCAGGGTGCGAACGCATTTCAGCTGAGTAAGCACGAGCCACTGGATTCGAAGCGCGCCGTGGACTTCAGCTCACACTGTGTGGAATTGTTAAGGGTTATTGAGTGTTCTCTTCATGGCCCCTTAAGTTCTCTGAAATAAATCTCTGTCCTTGGCAAACACACTGAGGGCTTTTCAGTCTCCATGCCCCATTGAAATGTCAAAGTATGGCAGGAAGGCATGGCTTCTCTCTTGTTTTGGGGGCTTGATAGAGCAAACCAATGATGTATGCAAACCAGCTGGAGGCTTCACCAGGATTTCTATGAAAATACGTAGATTTCCACCAAGTATAGCCTTTAGATGTTAGTGTGAAAACTCGCCTGGTTTGCAGGTCTAAGCATCTTAACAGATGTGTGGGGCCCTTGGGTGTCCCCAAATAGCAGACTGAGTTTAAGGACTCCTCTCTGTGTGGAAGGGCCACCCAGAATTCCTCAGGGAGCTCAGCTGCACAGAGCATTCATTTCAGGGGATGAGCTGGTGTGGGGACCACATGCTTGCCTTCTTTCTTCCCTCACAGCCTTTAGAGCTAGGCAACACCTTGATGGGAATTTAACCAGATCTTTCTTTCTTTCTTTTTTTTTTTTTAAGGTTTTATTTATTTACCTGATTGAGAGAAAGAGAGAGAGAAACAGAAATAGCGACAGAGAGCATGAGTGGGGAGGAGAGGGAGAAGCAGGCTTCCCACTGAGCAGGGAGCCCAATGTGGGGCTCGATCCCAGGACCCTGGGATCATGACCCAAGCCGAAGGCAGACGCCAACCAACTGAGCCACCCAGGCACCCCTAACCAGATCTTTCTAATTGCTCTTTTACAGATGACAGAAGCTGAAACCTGGAATGTACTTCTTTCTAAGGATCCAGAATGTGGGGTAAACTAAGAATCAATGTGGGAGACATCCAGACAAGGGAGGGCCACTTCAAATGGATGTTGTGCCATGGGAGTGAGCACAGAGGGCAAGTTTCAGGAACTGTGACTTCAGAAGGGGGTGGTGACATCAGAATGCACATGGATGTTGTCCACTGGAACTCAGAGCTGAATGAGCAAAGGCTACCCTGCTTGTGATGACTAAGAGGGGAGACATCTGAGAGGGAATGAGGACAGCATCTACTGTGCTTGGGTATCATCTGAGCCAGAGTGGATGGCAGATGAAGGCCTGCAGGGGCATCTGATGGAATGAGGGGCATTTGGAGAGGTGGGCATGCTATCTGACTAGGCTTAAAGAAGTGGCTCTCAATGGAGGGTGATTTGCACTGCACCCCCCCCGCCAGGGTACATGTGACAGTATTTGTATCAGTTGTCATAACTGGGGTGGTGTTGCTACTGACATCTCGGGGAAGAGGCCAGGGATACCCCTTAACACCCTACCATATTAAGGGCTCAACAAAGAATCAACCAGACCAGAATGTCAATAGTGCAGAGATTAAGAAACCCAGATTTAAGAGTTTGTGAATGTTTAAATCAGTACACAATGCCAGCTTTCATTTTTATCTATCAATTCTACCACCTTGATTTGAGATTTATTCTCTCATGCTCTACAGACTCATTTCCTAGCTAATATAATAATATCACGGCATAAGAGGACAGTGGTTTAGAAGTATACAGGCACATTCTGCCATAGTTTAGGCCCCAACTCCTTCTCTGAAGCTGGAGGTAAGCTCTTCCTCCTTGGAACTCCCTAGGGTTCTACCTGTCCTTCTAGGGACTTTGAAACTTGATCTGAACCTGATTAATTCACCTCCCACCCTTCATGGTAGCCAGCTGAATGTCTTGTCCCTGGAAAATACTTAACAAATATTTGCGATCCGCCCAAGGTCACTGAGGTCGAACTGAAGCTGAATTTCTAGGCATTCATTGCATGTTTATTTTTGGTTTGGGAAGAGGGGTCATCTGTCCTTTCAGAGCCCGTCTCCATTGGAAGAACCCATGGGGGGAGGACAGAGCACCATTAATAATAGTCTTATTCTTTTGGTTATTTGACTCCCTGAGGCTCCAGCAATTTCTCACATTTATGACCTTGAGGCTCCACTGGAGATAGAAAGTGGCATACTCTTCACCCACCCAGTCTCTCACCTCCTGCCCCCATATGAATGTTTTGTGTGCTTCCTGAGCGCTCACTAAGTGATTCTGAATAAATGGGTCTCTCTAACACTGTCCTAAGTGACCCTGTGAGGTGTGAAGAGTAAGAAACCATCCCTTTCTTGACAAATTCTCACTTAAGTGAAGAGGACAGGTGGGCCCATAAGTCATCGTGATAGACAGATTAAATGCCTTAGTAGAAGCATACACAGGGTCTGCGAAGGTAGAGGGAAAGAAGACTCACTGGCCCTGGTGGGAAGGGAGGGGACAGAGACTGGGGCAGGGCCACATTTGAACTGGCCTTCAAGGAGGATGGAATGACATGCCTCGGAGGGGCTTCTTTCTTTGCCTAAAGGAACAAGTGGCCAAGAAGAGTAGCCATGGCATCCACACTGTTGCCAAGGCAACCAGCCGTTTCTTCCCACGACGTTGACATGATGGATAGGCCACCGATCTAGAGGGTGAAAGCAATGGATGAGATGAATATCCAGCTCCTTGAACCACAAGACCTCCCAGAATCTGGACATGACCCGGCTGCCCCATCACCTACTCCCACCCTCTCCCCCAATCTCAGTCGCCCCTTCTAATTCCTGGTTATGGCAGAATGTTCTTGATTCCTTGAGCCACCATGTATTGTGTCCTTTCCTTGTTTGGAAAGCATCCTTCGCAGGTGATTTTTCTACCTGTGAAAGTCTCACTTACCTTCAGCTGTAATGTCAAAGGTCACTTTCACCTTGAAGCATTTCCACTGTGCCTGGGTAGAAATCACTGCTTTTATGATAGCTCTTCCCACTCGGGTTTTGTATCACATGAGTGCCAAGGACATTTGAGTCTGTCTGTCTCTCATGTGCTGCTTGGGGCCACGCATGATATTTTTAACATACATTTGTATATTTGTACCACCCTCTCTACCCAGTGTCAACTTTAATGAGTATGTAGTAGGCGCTAAATAAATGTTTGCTGTTGACAAAGATGATAAGTAGTACAAAATTTTCATTATAGTTTTCGGGAACAAGTGGGTGCCTACAAAAGGGGCTCATGGGCTTCAAAGAAATCTTGACTCTTTTCAAACTCCACTGGCGCTCACCTTTTGTTGATGTTCCTAAATACATAGACTGCCATGGTGCCGAGGGGATATTAAAGTTCAAAGAGACATAGAAATTAGGTTGAAGATGGTAAGTGATCAGACTCTTAAGGGAATAAGAACATTTACTCATTTTTGGACTGGAGTAGAAATGTCTGTAATCCAGATACTTAAAACTTGTCTGGGTGAATAGGTGGGGGAAGTGTCACAGAACAGCCTGGAGCTGAGCCCTCGGGGATGAACTTGATGTGATCGTAAAGGTCACATCCAACCCCAGAGCTTCGGATGCCGTGATAGCACATCTGCTTTTGATTGCATGGGTTCTGAGCGTTGGGCTTAGGGCAGGACGCCATCTGAAGGAGGAAATGCTAAGCCTGTCTGCAGGTCTGGATGTTCCCACAACGGGAGACCAGCTAAGCCCTGTGGCCGCAAGAAGGACATTGGAGCTTTGTCTCTGAGGCCCCACACATGTAGAGATTTGCTGGCCTCTCGGAACGAATGAAATGGAGCATGCAGGATGTGAAGCCCGGGAAAGGGGTCCCAACAGGAGCTGGAGATGACAGTTTTAAACTTGGAATAACGAGGTTGATAGGAAACGGTCAGAAGAGGGATCAGACCCACCCTACAATTTCGATAACACCAGTCACTGGCCCCCCGGGTGACCTCAGGGCGTTTGCTGGTTCCCTGTTGGTAAAGTGGGGGTTTACTGCGTGCAGAGCTTAGGGCTGTGACCAGGACTCCCCTTCAATCACATTTGGCTATTATTTTCTAACTTAACTTTGGTTCACTCCATCTGGGGAGACAAAGTGACGCTACGTGCCTTGAGTTTGGAAGGAGGGAAAGAAAACCCCAGCACTGAGTACTGTTTAGAAGATGGAGGCCTCAGGAGCTGTGCGGGCTCCCTGCAGGGCACAGATGTGAGGGGCCCTCTCCTCCAGCAAGTGCCCTTGCTCTCCAGCGCGAGCCCGCCAGGGCCACGGCGTCCTGCGAGCGGAGGCGGCCAAAGCTGCACAAACACATGTGGCGGAACCGACACAAGGCGGCCGTTGCGGCCCCCGGGGGGTCCCCAGGCTGCATGGGACACAGATTCGTCGGAACGCCGCAGAGGCCAGGGCTGTGTAAACAGGAGATCAAAACCACAGCCTCGCTGGCCCTTCAGTGTGATGAATGTTCGTCCTCCATGTGCAACGGCAGTCAGACCACCGCCATCTCTTCCTAGTCTGGGGTTTAAGAGGACTCGGGAGGAGACTCCCCTGTGTGGGTTCGGTGGCTTGTCATTTAGCTGGCTGGTCTCCCCGGCGGCTGGACCCACCTTCTAGAGGCAGACAGCCCCCTGCATTTTCAAAGCCCAGCCTGCCTGCATGACCCCTCCCAAGCAAGGGGGGCTGAGGAACAGGCTGCTTGGAGGCTTTCATCATTCAAAGCCAGCTCGGGGACCCTTCCCCCATGGCGTGGGAACGAGGGGCCCACCTACTGCAAATTGTGCCCATCGTCCCAGGACCACCGAGGACCACATCTGTGAGCTTGGGAAAGGGGAATTTAATGGGAAGGGGAGCAGTGTGGCCAGGTGTGCTCAGGGTCATAAAACCCAGCAATTTTCAGCAGCTCTTCCTTCCAGGGGTTTGCGACCCCTCTCAGGCTCAGTGAGACCAAAGCCCGTTTGCCTGGGCTCTTACTGGTTCGGCCCCTCACTGCCTTATCTTGGGCATCTTCTCTTAAAAGCAGGAAAATACGAAGAGAAAACCTTTCCTGTTAAATGTCCCAAAACATGTGGCTACTTTGGGTTCTGCTTTAGCATGAAACTGACAGGTTGTCATGACTCAGGCCGTCGCCCTGGACAGACAGACAGGCAAATAGATCAATCCATTGATAACCTATTGGGTGAAAAGATCTTTGGGGTGATTGAAACAGCTCTCTCAGATCGAACCATCTTCTATTTCATTATGAGGACTGCAAGTGTTATCAGCTCTTTTTGACCACTTATCATTCTGTCTTTTCTGTCAGAAGTGCCAAATGAATGTTCAAACCCTTGCTCATGTTTGTTATTTCATTTAGGAAGTATTAGCGATAAAGCCATTTGTCTGAGAATGTTTGACTTGCTTTGGTTTTGTTGCCTGGCCCCTACATTGCAGTGGTTGGGGCCAGAGGTGATTATCGACAGCATGCCCCAGAGAAAGTGCTCAGACTGGCTCCAGTAAGGATCCAGGAGGGGGGCGCTGAGGATAGTCCTAGGAGCCCAGTGCAGGTCCAGCTGAGAGTCATGGGTGAGGGTGGGGGGTTCAAACTGGTCTGGGAGGGTCTCAGAGATGTGTGTGCCTGTGTGTATGTGTGTGTGCGTGAGTGTGTGTGTGTGTGTATGCATACACATGCATGTTTGTGCACATGTGTGTGTGGCAGGGTTGGGGATGATGATGATGATGATGATGATGTTGATGACAAAGCTGGTCACCAGGGACGCACGATGGCATGCGAGCATTTGTTTGGGTGCTCATCTGTGTCTGTGTGAGGTGTCGGCTTCAGATACCCAGCAATGGCATGAGTTACCATAAATTACAGCGCTGTTGGCGGCAGGGATCTTGGCCAGGTAGCTCCTCTGGAGGTTCCAAGCCTCCAAAGGCCTTTCTTCCTGTTCTGGGTTTTTCTCTGGCGACTCCTCAGGCAGCACTATGAACTAGAATGCATGGCACCAGGTTTGACATCTAGGCCTGAGGCACAGGCACTCAGCAAACTCAGATCTCAGCTGGGCAAGGGGTTTGGAGAACACAGGACCCAAATAGGCCATGTTGGCCCTTCTGTTGGGTGCATTTTGGGCAAGTCCTCCCATCTGTATTCAGCTTCCTCATCTGTTAGCTTTCAGACACCTGGTTCTCAGGGTGTGATTGCAATAAACTAAATAAAATAATTCATGTGACACATTTTTAAAGAGTAATAAACACTATTCTCTATGGGGATTTGTTGAGTGCAAAAAATGCACACACACTGGAATCAAGCCATCCCCAAAGAAGACATACCTGAATGGGCGAACTTTGGGCATTTGGGAATTACGTCGCATGATATCACTCATTCCTGGATGTTTTTATTTAATGCCGACTCTGTGCTCTGCCTAGTGCATGAAGGATACAAATATGAAGGCAGGGCCTCGTTCCTGGGCTCCAGGGTTTTACAGTTTTGCAGAGCAAATGGACAGGGTCTTAGTCTTGGTGTCCCAGAAAGCACAGGACTCACGGGCTGTCACTGTGTTAGGGAGTTGTTATGGACTGAACCATGTCCCCCCAGATTCATATGTCGAGGTCCCAGTACCTCAGAATATGATTATATGTGGAGATAGGGTATTTATAGAGGTGATTTAGGTAAAACGGGCTCTAATCCAATATGACCGGTGTCCTTATAGGAAGAGATAAGTGCACAGACACACACAGAGGGAAGACAGTGTGAGAACACAGGAAGAAGCCGGCCATCTACAACTCGGGGAGAGGGAGGCCTCAGAAGGAACCAGCCCTGCCGGCACCTGGATCTCAGACTCCCAGCCTCCAGAGCGTGGCTTAAACAACCTGGGGTGTGGTACTTCGTGACGGCAAGCTTAGCTGACTACTACAGAAGTGCGATCCCAGCCGGCGGGAGTGCGTAGGGAATGGAAGGAGAGAACATACGAGAACAAGGGCAGCGCAACCGTATGGCCACAGCTGCGTGCGATGACGGCTCCGTCGTGTGGGTACCGTTCTCAGAGAAGCTTTACCCAGAGCCACGGGCCCCCGAGAGGTACAGCATAAAGGGAGACAAACAATTCTCACACTCCGATCTCCCACTGCTCAGCGTTGCCCCTGGGATGTACTTTCAGGTCACACATTGGCGGGCACCAAGCAGGACCTATGTCCTGGTGTCACAGGAAAACCGGTTGAGATGACAGAGACGCTTGGCACTAGCCAGGGGGAGGCACTGCCCCCGAGCCCCTGGGAATGTCTGGGAGCAGGAGTGAGTGAGACTTAGCCTGCTTCCTAGGGTGCCAAGAGGCTTCTAGAACAGAATGTGGGAAGGCGGGGAGGCACAAGTGCGAGCGGCTGGTGTGTGTTTGGCACGGCGCCTGCAGCAAAGGCTGCTGGGAGGTGGGTGAGAGGATCCCCTTGGCCAGATCTCCAGTCTTGGAAAGATAAGACATTTGGGTTCCATTGTGAAAATAATGAGTCCTCGTTCAAAGGAACACTCCAAGCAAGGGTGACGTGACTGGGCTTGCACCGGAGAGGGCTCTAGACTCAGTGCGGGGGGCTCAGGGCTCACCCTACCAGAGGCGGGCTCATGCAGAGCCGCAGAGCCGCAGAGCCCAGGCCCTGAGCACCCAGCTGCTCCCCCAGCCCTTCTGTGTACCTCCCTCTCCTCCTGGGAAAGGCGAGCGGGCTGGAGCCGGCCGCCCCGCCTCAGGGCTGCTTCTGTGCAACTGAGATTTCCCGACCACCCGAACTGACAGGGCAGGCCTGCCCCGCCCTCTGAAAGCTCTGGAGCTCCTAGAAGCTAGAGGCGGAAGGGAGGGAACAGGGCCTCACCCGTTCCTCAGGGAACTGGTGGGGCAAAGAGCATAAAATAATTTTTGCCTTCAGTTATTCCTTCTCCAGAAAAGGCTTTCCCCATGGCAGTGAGAGGACCCTTGAGCGCCTGTCTCCTCAAAATGCTGAACATTGGCCCTCCCTCCAGCCCTGTCCACTGAGAGGCACTGTCCCAGGGGGCTCGGAACCTGACATCACTCACTTACTCCTTAGTGCTCCCTGAGCTTTGAGCTCCACCGGCCACTGGCAGGGTTCACAGATGGGAAGGCAGTCCAAGGTCATGTCTGAGCCTGGCGGTTACTGGGGAGGGCATACTGGGAAGGTGACTGAAGAAGGGGCTTTAGGCCCGCAGAGAACAGACTGTCCCCAGGGCATCCTAGGGGGAAGAGGGGAGAAGGGAGGCAGCATGCAGGCCCGCTGTGGGGACACAGTGGTCAGAAGACTGACCCAGAATACTCAAATGCGCTGGGGGCAGGTCTCCAGACCCCCAGGGAGTTCATGGTGGGTGAGGCCAGGCCCTTAGACCCCCCAGGGGGGCCCTGCTCCTGAGGATGGCAGTACCTCCCACCTCTCTAAGTCTCTCACCTCAGATGTATCCAGTGTCAGGGCTGCTGGGGGTCGGTTCCCATCAGTTCAAAGCCAGATCATACCCTTGTCCCGGACTTGGTGACTCCTGGGCACGATACCCAGACCCAAATGTCCCTGCTGCCCTCTGCTTGCCCAGTGTCAAGACCCAGCCGGGCCAAGACCCAGAGCAGAGAAGACCTCTGGCTTTGGCACTGGAGACCCGTCAACGGGCTTGAGGAGTTTCAGGAGGGAGGGGGGTGCGCCACGGATTCACACCGCCTGACAGGATCCAGTCTCCTCTGCACCTTTGTGACTCTCTCCAGGTTTCCACAAAAACAAAACAGAACAACACAACACCACCACACAGCAAAGGAACCTTAGGCAGACCTCTTCTAAATATCAAGTCCATCTATTTATTTAATATAAATTAAAAAAAAAAGATTTTGTTTCCGGGCCTCACTCCTGACCCTCTGTTTACTGGGTGGCACCGCCGCTGGGACAATCTGAAGATGATAGACAGAGGTAGTGGTGAGGAAGGCGGAGTCACGCTCGAGCCGGCAGCCTCCAAGTCGGGGGGTTCAGGAAAGAAAAAGTCATGTTCCAAGTTCTTGAGGTTTCCATCACACGAAGCACCCATCTGCTTGTCCAGAGCCAGGAACCTATTATAATGTGTCCCTTGTTATTTTTAGAATTTAAGATATTTTCCTATTTTAGTTAATGGCCTGAGAATGAGATTTTGGTTGTTTGCAATAAATTGCCTGATTTGGAAGTATTGGTGCAGAGGGACTCTATAATTCAGTCTTTTTTATAGCATAGGTTTTTTGTGGGTTTTTTTCCCCCCCCTCTCCTCCTGGTCTGGAGAGTTCCTTTAATCAGGTAATGGGAGTGATTAATGACCGCATGTGGCTGCGTGCAGTTGGATTGGAGGCCTCCGTGTCCTCAGAAGGAGGAGACCAGGGATCACGGCAACAGCACCGCTGTAGGAAAGGAAATCCCGGGACCGCATTCTCTACCCAGAAAGTGCACGCTTGCACCTGAAGCCCTGCCAAGTCCCACCCCAATGCAAATAGGGATGGATATAGTAATTGATGGAACGTGCTGAAGGCTAGATCCTCAGATGTACTGGCCCAATGCCCCCTTTCTGGCCCAGAAAAGCAAAGGGGCGGGAAGGTAGAGAACGTATTCCACAACCCTTTTTTTTTTTTTTTCCTGCTCATTATTCCAAAAGGGAAATACTTAAAATCTTCAACCAACATTTTTAAGCACTTATTATGTACCAGGCACGAAATGGCAAAAGGGGTCATATTTCATCACTGCTTCGGGGGAGTTCACAATTTAGTAGGAGAAGCCCATAAACAAATAATTACACCTAAAGATGGGACCAGTCACATCAGGGAACTGTGTTGGACCCTACAGGAGCTCGCCCAGCTGGGAAGGAGGGAGGGGTGTTCCCAGTGGAATCACGAGGTGTTGGAGGTATGTGACATCCCGGTGCCTGGACGGGGCGGGCTGGTGGGTATGAGGCAGGCAGGGAGGGCGGCGCAGGGGGGCTGGGATGGAATAGTAGGATGGGCCCAGAGCAGCAAGGGTTTCTATGCCCCCATCGAGTTTGGATTTGCTTCTGCGGGCAATAGGGAGCAATGGGATATTCTCCCCCAGGGGGCTTGAAACGGAATTGCTCTTTGCAGCTGCACACATCTCACTGCAAAGACTTGAAAGCCAAGCTCGGGTAGAGTCAGGGTGGAACCCGAGTTATATGGCTAATGGGTGGCAGGGCCTACTGTCCTGAGAGCAGCTCAACTCAGGGTGAATCTGGAGTTTCTTGGGCATGCTTTCATTCTAAATGCATCCTCTCTCATTTTCTTTTAAAAAGGCATACTTCCTTATTAGGTTCCTCACAGGTATTCTGAGTGCGGTTTCCTTCCACAAATCACTTTTCAAAATTTGTCCCATCTTTACTCTGCCTGACACACTCTCTGATGGTACGTTCAAAAAGGCTCTAGCAACCGGACAAACAACAAACCAGGGAAGTTCTCCACGTAATTCACAATTTTCAAAGGATACAAAAAAAAAAAAAAAAAAAAAAAAAAAGAAGAAGAAGAAGAAAGAAAAGAAAAGAAAAACAAGTCCCTCCAGACTTCCAGTCTGTCTGGGACGTCTTCGCCTGCGCCGTTCTTCCGAGGGGGTTTGATCCCGCACCGAAGCTGTCAGAAGCCCTCCTTGATAGGGTAGGCGGGGCACCAGTGCCCTCAGCGGTGGAGGCACAGACGCGGAGCCCCCCACCGGAAATGTGCCTCCCCGGGCTCAGGTCACAGCCTGGCTCCCTGCCCACCCGTCTTACCTGGATGACAAAGTCACAGGTCACTTGTACAAGGACCCAGGGGCAAGCCTCACTGCGGTCGCTCTAGCGGGAGAGGGCGAGCTCTTTCCCCTGCAGAAACCGGGGTCCTCTCAGTGACTGAGATGGTGAGAGCATTTCAGAAGCGCTTCTTCAGTTCCCTTAAAGCCAGCCCGACGCTTCCTTTCGGTCACACCTCCCTCTGCCTGCCGGGCTCCCTGGCACGTGATACTCATTCTCATTCCCAAGCTTTCCCAGGTGAACACCCTTCTCTGTTCCGTCTCATCCATCCTCAGGGGGTTGGCTCCACCCTCACCTCCAAGAAGTCTGTTCTCAGAATGGAGCCGCACATGTCTCCCTGCGTCGGGCCCCTTTGGGCTTTCCTGACTGCAATTATCAATTAACCTTGACCTTGTCATAGAAGGCTCCGAATTACAGAGATGCCCTTCCCAGAATGGGCTCCACGCTGTGGGTGACAGGGTGGACACCTGCCCTTGCCCGCCATGCCCAGCTCCCAGAGGTGCTCCCGGCAGCAGGCAGAACATGGCTTCTCTGGAGGGCCTGACCCTCCATGAGGATGGCTGCCATCAGGCCTAGGTGTGTTGGCACATGAGTTTGCATCATCCATGCTTACAGAGTTCCCAAGTGCCACTGTGGTACCCCATTATGAGAAAACCTGTGACCTGAGGGGTCATTAGGGGCATCAGTGCATAGAGAATAAAGGTCACCTCTTTCCTATTTATCACTCCTGCTTTCTTGGTCCCCAGCCCAGCCCCTCCAGCCCAACCTGTTCTCCCCTCCCCTGCTCCTGGTTGATACAAAATGGAGAGCAGAGCCAGACACCAGACTCCATGGGAGCAATTCCTCCATCAGCCTGAGTGTCACTGGGATGTCCTGATGGCAGAAACCCTCCAGGCATTAGCTTGGCCACCAAACAACTCTTCCACTAGCCTATCAGCAGAAAACCCTCAGAAGACCCTACGCATGTGTTGATGAGCCGGGTGTCGTGTTTGCCCCCAGAAAGCAGAAAGTGATTTTTTTTTTTTCAAAGGGGCACATGCACCCCAGTATTTTTCTTTTTAATTTTTTATTGTTATGTTAATCACCATACATAACATCATTAGTTTTTGATGTAGTGTTCCATGATTCATTGTTTGCGTATAACACCCAGTGCCCCATGCAGTATGTGCCCTCTTTAATACCCATCACCAGGCTAACCCATCCTCCCACCCCCTTCCCCTCTAGAACCCCCAGTTTGTTTTTCAGAGTCCATTGTCTCTCGTGGTTCATCTCCCCCTCCCATATCCCCCCCTTCATTCTTCCCCTCCTGCTATCTTCTTCTTTTTTTTTTCTTAACATATATTGCATTATTTGTTTCAGAGGTACAGATCTGAGATTCAACAGTCTTGCACAATTCACAGCGCTTACCAGAGCACATACCCTCCCCAGTGTCTATCACCCAGTCACCCCATCCCTCCCACCCCACCCCCCACTCCAGCAATCCTCAGTTTGTTTCCTGAGATTAAGAATTCCTCATATCAGTGAGATCATATGATACATGTCTTTCTCTGTTTGACTTATTTTGCTCAGCATAATACCCTCCAGTTCCATCCACGTCGTTGCAATGGCAAGATCTCATTCCTTTTGATGGCTGCATAATATTCCATTGTATATATATACCACATCTTCTTTATCCATTCATCTGTCGGTGGACATCTTGGCTCTTTCCACAGTTTGGCTATTGTGGACATTGCTGCTATAAACATCGGGGTGCACGTACCCCTTCAGATCCCTACTTTTGTATCTTTGGGGTAAATACCCAGTAGTGCAATTGCTGGATCATAGGGTAGCTCTATAGAAAGTGATGGTTTTTTATCTGATACCCATTTTACGTAGTTCCTTTTATTATTGGCAGGAAGCTGACTGGTTTCTACCTGGTGAAGTGGCAACGTGTGTGTGTTCAATTTTCATATCTGTTGTATGTATATATATATTCCACGTATTAATTATGTTAACTCTCTGTACTCCCACATGCATTCATGTGTTCTATTGAAAATATATTCAGCAAAGGGAAAAGAGAGAATTGTTATTGTTGAGTGTCTACCATGTAGTAGGTGCTTTACATAAATGCAATTATTTCATTCTTGATAATAATAACTCTTTAAAACAGGGGATCTCAAACTTGAGTAGGTTTCAAGATCACCAGGAATGCTTATGAAAACACAGACCGTTGGGCCTCATCCCAAAGTGTCTGACTCAAAAGATCTGGTTTAGGGTCTGACCATCTGTGTCCCTAATGAGTGTCCAGGTGATGCAGCAGCTGCTGGCCCAAGGACCATGCTTTGAGATGCACAGCTTTCTAATGTTAGCCTCAATTTCAGATAAAGAATTTGAGGCTCAGAGATGTACAGTCATGTGACTCGGGAGTGACAGCCCTGAGATTCAGGCCCAATGACACCCTGCCACTCTACAAAGCATGGTTATTTTAGCATTTTTAAAATATAGGAGTTGCTGAACCTGCAAAGCTGCAGGATTTTTGATGTCCGGTACAGTGTGTAGAGGGTGATAATCTTGCTGCACTTTGTGGCTCGAATTGTCACAGCTAACTCTGCCCTCCGGGTGTCTGACAATATCCATCAGCTTTTGCCTTGTGAGAAACTGCCCCATAAGTTAGTGACTTAAATATTTATTATTGCTTACAAGTCTATTGGTTGTTTGTGCGATTCTTTTTTTTTTAAGATTTTATGTATTTATGTATTTATTTATTTATTTATAGTGTGAGTTGGGGGGAGAGGCAAAGGAAGAGGGAGAGAGAGAATCTCCAGCAGGCTCTGTACTGAGCACGGAGCCTGGCGGGGCTGGATTCCATGACCCTGAGATCATGACCTGAGCTAAAACCAAGAGTCGGATGCCCAACCAACTGAGCCACCCAGGGACCCCTTTCATGCAATTGAGCTGCTCAGGTGATGGAAGCTGGGCAGGTTCATGTCTGTTGTCAGCCTCAAAGTGGCTGGTGGTCTGAGTGGCCTCAGCTGCCTGCCTGGCAGTTGGCTTCATGTCGGCTTCACATTCATGTTTAGGAATAGGGGAGCCTGAACCATGGACCTCTCATAATCCAGCAGTAAATCCGGGCTTGTTCAGGGCGCCTGGGTGGCTCAGTCGGTTAAGCGACTGCCTTCGGCTCAGGTCATGATCCTGGAGTCCCGGGATCGAGTCCCGCATCGGGCTCCCCACTCGGCAGGGAGTCTGCTTCTCCCTCTGACCCTCCCCCCTCTCATATGCTCTCTCTCTGTCTCATTCTCTCTCAAATAAATAAATAAAATCTTAAAAAAAAAAAAAAGAAAAAATAAATCCGGGCTTGTTCATATGGTTGCTGCAACTTCTAGAAGAAAGAGCAGAATCTTGTACCATGTGATCGGGGCCCCGTGTGGAACGGAGGCACATCACCTGTGCCCTTGACTCAAGCATTAGACCAGTCAAGAAGCAAAGGGGGAAAATGCATCCCATCCCTCGATGGTGGACATAGGCAGAACTTGTGGCTATTTAAAAATGGACCCTACTGTGTGTTCGATATCATAGTCTCTGCAAATCCTCTCTGACTCTACGTCTTACCTGGTTCAAAAACAACAAAGGAAGGAGTACAGCTCTGCCCTCACTTTTTGCTCCGTTTGTGGAGGTCAGGGAAACAAGCTGTCAATACCAACAGCATGCCCCCAGGATTTCCCTTGAGAAATACGTTTTTCACTTCCCATTGAAAACTCTGAAAATGACATTTCCTTGGAACCAGTTAAAGCATAAATACGGGAGTTCAAATGGAATATCCAGTTTTCACAGCTGTATCTGTGCTAAATTAAAAAGGACAGAAAAACAAAGAGAAAGGGAAAAAAAATGCCCCATGGCTTTTTGCAAAAGCACGGAGGCACTGGGAAGGAATCTTTCCAATACGGTGCTGCCTGCCCAGCGACTCCGTCATTTCCAGACTGGACTCTTTTAATTAATCATGGCTGGATTTCTGTACTTTTGTTCTTGGACTGTTTTATTTTCTTGTGCTAGTGCCCACATGAGCATCCTCGGGCAATAAAACATCCAGCGAGAAGTTATAAAAACATGTCATCTTGGTTATAACATATGGCTAATTGATTTTTGAGAATCGCTTAATTGTATGACTTTAGTTAACTAAACAACAATGCCTGTTTTCACACCCCTGATATTAGCTCATACTATTTCATGACCTGCCCCTGCTGAGACACACTCCATATTTCTGACCGTAAATCTGGCCTCTGCCGAGGCTTGCATATTTGTTCCAGCTTTGTTGTGGTGGTTTTACTGCAAAAGTTGTTGTTTTTTTCTTTCTTTTTTCAGTTTATAGTGAGGAATAAACATGGAGAAAGTTTTAAGGGTAGAAAGTGTTTGTTTCCAATCCACGTGAGCTGAATTTTTAATTTTGTCCTTAAATAAAATAAGAAAAGGTGGCTTTCTTCGCTCCCTGGCCCGCCATGTATCTCTGTAGGCTCCACATAAATGGTATGTGAGAAAAACATGAGCTTGTGGCCTTTTTTAAACAAAGGTCTCTGAAAGCCCTGCCCAGTTAGATTAATTGCCTGGAAGTTTCACAGAGGTCTATGGCAGTTACAAGGAGGTTTTAATGTGGAAAAGTCAAGATGATAGGCGAGTGGGAAGAGGGGCTAGGAGAGACTGGAGAGAGGAAAATAACAGCTTTTGAGGCCAGCAGGGAAAACCTGTTTGGTGGAAAATAAGAAAGTGGGGGAGAAGACTGGGAGTACTTCCTCAGATGGTGGTCTGGGCTACAAGGAAGAGGGGAAGGAGGAGATCATATTCCCGCCTTACGCCTCTGGAAACTGCCTGATTGACCCAAAGTCTGCCCACCATGTTATTATACGGTGTCAAGGTGCAAGATCCCTATAAAAAGTCACAACCTGGGATGTGGGAAATAACCTCAGTTTTCCATAGCTCAACTGGAGGCTGCTGGCTTTTTAATTTTCTTTCTTCTCATGAAGGAAGCCCAGAGTAATCATTAAATCTGTAATAGTAGCTTGAAACTTCCATGCTACTTACCATGTGATAGAGCGTATTCTAAGTGCTTTGTGGATGCTAATTCCTTAAAGCCTCACGAGGACCCCATAATGCATGTACTATTATTGCCCTACTTCACAGACGAAACTACTGAGGCACACTGAGTTGAGTGACTTGCACAGTCACGCAGGTGCTATGTGGTAGAGCTCGGCCTGGCTCTAGCTGCCACTTCAGTAAGCTCTTTGCTACTTTGTCTCCTTGTTTGGGTGGTTCTCACATAAAGGTTTCAGCCAATTCCTGGGTTCTGGGCCCATGCAGTCACCAGGGTGAGGGATCCACTGGGGCTGGTTCCCAAGGTGGGGTGTAGGGTTCTTTTTTCCTCTTCTTGCCTTGTTGCCTCGGCTAGCAGTGTCTGGGTGAGGCCGAGCAGCAGTGGTGAGAGAAGGCATCCTTGCCTCATTCCCAATGTTGGGAGGAAAGCATTCAGCCTTTTGCCATCAAGTATGATGCTAGCTGTAGGTTTTTGTTGATACTCTCCGTCAAATTGAGGAAGTTCCCCTCTACTCCTACTTTTCTGAGAGGTTTTAGCATAAATGAGCCTTGAGCTCTGTCAAATACTTCCGCATCCATTGATATGATCGTGTGATTTTTTCCCTTCATTAATATGGTAGATTACACAGATTGATTACTCAGTTTAGAACTAGTCTTGCATCCCTGGAATAAGCCCCACTTGGTGATGGTACATATTCTTAACTATATATATATCGCTGAATTCCACTTGCTAATACTTTGTTCAGGCTTTTTACAATGGCAAGAGAAGGAAAGGAAAACTGAAGTAGGGGTCGTCCTCTGAGCCAGGAGCAAACCTGGGATCGCCCGAAGTTTCCTCTGAGCCAGGAGCAAACCTGGATCTCTTCCCCACCAGGTCCTCCTGAGGAGCCCCACCATGTTGCTGTGCCCACAGGGTTGGACTGCGTGGTGAATGCAAACACAGAACGAGGGGCCGGGTATTCTCATCCGGGCCATTTCATTCCCACAAAACCAAACAAAAGCCCAAGACTTTGTGTGGTTCTCAAGGGAAGGCATCAGCCACAGGGCACCGGGACGGCTGTTCCATGCTAGATGCCAAGCAAGACTCACGGAAAAACCAAAGGAGTCCACTTTCCTTACTTTTAGTAGTGAAATAAAATTTCCCAGCAACGTTCATTGAATAGAAAATGAATACTTTGCAGGAGCGCAATCCCATCAGCTCTCAACATTTGCCCCCGCCCCCTTCAATCCCAGCAGGACCAGCGATGTGAGGGGCAAGTGTGTCCCAAGCCAGAGGCACTATTCCAAAAAGGCTTTCCTTCCGCCTCAGTCGGGGCATGCTTCCTGCCTTCTGGTGACAAAGGCCTTGCTGTGTGCTTTTGGCTTAACTCTCCGTGCTGACCCCTGTATTGGTCACCTCCCTGCTACCTGGGGTGACCACATACTTCATCTTCTAAACCAAGAATGTGGCACTTTTGAAAGTAGTTGTCTGAAAACAACAGGCCTCAACTGGAATTATTTTGGGCAAACAGATACAATCGACTTTCTAATGCTTCTAGTACTCAGGAACCTGGGCTCTGGATTGTTTATGCAAGAGCTCATTCCCCACCATGGTGGGCACTCCAGTTCTGCCTGTACCCTGCCTAGCAGACCATATCCCACCCTCCTCCCTTCTTCCAGAAGACCCCACTGCTGGCTTGTTCCAGAATCTCTAACAATGAATTGAACCCCACCCACTGCAGAATCCCAAAGGCCCATCAAGTCCTCCCTTCACAGATGGGACTGTGATGTGCTGGGGCCTTGCTGCTGGCTTTGGTGTTACATGGCCTCCTGTAATCATTTAGATTTTACTTCCAGGGATTCACTATGTCTTTACCTCTCCCCTGTGCAGATCCATTTGGCAACTACACACACACTCACTGCCTCTTGGAAACCCACTGCTTCCTATCGATGATACAGGGGGTGGATTGAATGAGCCTCCACTGAGGTGAAAACTGAGGGTTCTCAGCAAACCAAAATGCAGCCTTACTCTTCAACCTACTATTTACACCTGTTGTGCCAAGATTTATATTTTAGAGGTTAGATCATGAGGCTCAGGGAGATTAAGGAGGCAAGTTCCCATAGCCTCTTGGAAGTAGCCTCAGGGGGAGGAAACCAGGTCTAGCCAGGGAATAGCTTAGCCCTCACTGCAAAAGAATGGTCAAGAACGTCCTGGGCAGTGAAAGCAGGCACTCAGACAGATATTTGTACACTCAGGTTTATAGCAGCACTATTCACAATAGCCAGAAGATAGAAACCGTCCAAAAAAGAGGTCCGGTAGGAGGTGAGACCAGAGCGGTTGCGTGCAGCCAGATCATGCTCCAAGTGTGAGGGAAAGCCTCCAGTGACCGAGAGCAGGGTGGGGTGTTGGGGAACGTTTTTAAATGGCCACCCTACTGCTGCATTAGGAGCAGACTGGAGAGAGACAGGGGCACGAGTGAGGAGAGCAATTTGCAGGCTCATTCAAGAACACTTCTAGAGAGGGTGGCTCAATCCTGCTGGGAACCATGGGAGCAAGGATAAACAGTCAAATCCTGGATGTATTTTGGAGATGGAGCATACGGGGTTTTGCTGAGACTGGATATGGGGAAATACTGAGGAGTTGGCAACCAGCTGCTAGATGGCCGCCTCAGCAGCTGGGGCTGGAGCTCACGGAGTCAGGATGCTCATCTTCCCGGGGAGATGTCCAACTGGCTGTCGGCATGTGTTGAGCTCAGAGGACACGTTCAGGCTGCGGTTATTAGCTTAAGAATCATCGTTGGTGGCCTTTATTTTTTTTTCATTTATCTATCTATCTATCATCTATCTATCTATCTATCTATCTATCTATCTATCTATCTATCTATCTATCTATATCTATCTATCATCTATCTATCTATCTATCTATCTATCTATCTATCTATCTATCTATCATCATCATCTATCTATCTATATCTATCTATTTTTGAGAGAGAAAGAGAGAGAGTGGGGAGGGGCAGAGGGAGAGGGAGAAAGAGAATCCCAAGCAGGCTCCACACTGAGCACGAAGCCTGTGGGGGAGGCGGGGCTTAATCTCACAACCCTGAGATCATGACCTGAGCCAAAATCAAGATGTGGGCGCTCAACTGACTGAGCCACCCAGGCGCCCCTCTTTCTGGCCTTTAAAGTCATGATCTTTATCACCATGGGTGACCCAGGGGGTGAGTGTAGATGGAATGTGGCTTCACAGGGGGGCATTTGGAACGACTTGACCTCAGGAGAGTCCCATCTTCTAAAACTCTGGAGCCTCCCCTGATGGATGTGGGGACCCTCAATCTCCCTGTTACCATAGGAGGCAACCCCACAGGGTCTCACTCTGGGATCAGCTTTTCCTAAGAACAGAATCCTTTGTCTTGTATGTGTCCCTTTGTACCCTCTGGTGTTTCTGCCCGAGCCCCTGCCTGTCCCGTGCTGATGGGTTCGTGGGGTCAGGATGGCTCGCTGGTGCGGCCCCGGCACCAAAGTGCTGTGTGCCGGGAACGCTGATCAAAGATGCGGGGCAGTTGGAAAACTCGTCAGGGATTGCTCCTGTGCTCAGGGGAAACTCCTCCTGCCTATTTTCTTACTCGCTTGTTCACCAGAGGACAGCTTCGTTGGATTCTGTGTGGGAATTTTCATGTTGTGAGAAATGAACTTCCATGTTAAAAAGATTCAGCACTTGAAGATCACAGGCAGCCCACATGTAAAAAAAAAGACAACACACTATGAGTTTTGTTTCTGAGGCCTCTGGGGCCATAGCATAAGCAGTAAAATCAATGGAACCAGCTTTCCTGGCAGCTGCTTCAGACCTGGGGAAGGTCTTCTGGAAAACATGAGCTCGGTTTTCATGTGGTTAAAATTTCCCATATTGTGGCCCCAATTATAATTATTTTCACCCACTATCTTTGTTGGCCCCGTGTCCAGCACTCACTCCCTGAAGGACTTTTGACAAATCCTCAGACCTCCCGGGCTCCGGGGGTGGGGAGGTGGGGTGGGGGGGTGGGGTGGGGAGGAAGGAGCTGTAGCACGTGCTCTTTGAGGAGTGCTCCAGCTCCCCGTGCCTGGTCCGTGGGCTTGATGGTCCCATCAGGCCCATTAGTTCAGTTGCATCCTGCAAATACCCCTGGATGTTGCAAATACCCCTGCAAATACTGCTGGGCAGTGTCTCCTGGCATGGCAAGCCAGCCCACTGCTGCCCCCCTTCTACTGTTCTACCTTCTGCCCACCATCCTCTGTAAAAGGCCCAAAGAGCAAGTCAACCCAGAGGTATTCAGGAAAATACCCCCAATCCGTGGGTCAGGAGCAATGCTCCTTTAAGGACAAGGAGAAAATGGATCCTCAAGCTTTGTTTACTTCTCCTCCCTTATGCACACCCCCCTACCGCTCCAATTGTGCAGCAGGATGTGGGCTGGAGGAGCTGGGTTCTAGAACAGCTCTTCCTCCTGACAGCAGACCTGGTACCTGACAACAGACCAGCTGTTGATTCTGGAAGGATGATGCAGGCAGGGCAGAGGGGTATGGAGGTAGCTGGTTGTCTCTCTAGACCACTGAAGTCCACTATGTGAAACGTTTTGAAAAATAAAAAGGACTCAGAAATGTAGACTGCTCCACGCTCCAGGAACACGCGGTAGCTGAGTGCGTCTTGAAATGCTGTTCTGGGCCCCACTCTTCTCATGCGGAGCAATCCAGAAAAATGTCTTTTCTAATCTTGTCCTTGTCATCAGCAAAGTGGGCACAGTAACTGCTTATCTCATCGGAATGTGGCAAAGAACACTGAACTGAAATGATCACAAGGCATTAAGTTTATAAAGTGCTATGTAGAACAAATACAGAAAAAAATACAGAAGTACATGTCTTTTTTTCTGGGAAGTATATTATTTTTGTGGACTAAAGAAAGACTTCCAGTTTCGGTGAAGACTTTTGGACAATGGGCTATTTGACGTGCACTCCACATTGTGAAGTTCATTTACAAACTTCCCCTCCCGGGTTTGCAAACTGAAGAGGTTAGCTGAACCCTGTCTGCTAAACTGCAATATATTAGCCGTGAAATGTCCCAACAGAGTGCATTGATTTTTTTTTTTTTCATTTATGTGGAGATTTTGCTCAGATTTTAATTCCCTTTGACCTATGGACCATTTAGCCCTTCTGGCTTTAATTACATCTGTCTCTGATTAATCCCTCGGTGTTCCTCACCTTCTCTGCTGTCTCTGGCAGAATAGGCTGCAAAGTACAAATGCCTTTTGGGATGTTTACTAATTTAACGGGTCCCAAATGTAGAGGAGAGAGACTTTCAGGAGTTTAGTTCTGGAATTTTCACCTATCAGAATTTCCTAAGTTGTTTTTCTGTGTCTTCAGTGAAGCCTTTGGGAAAGTGCTTTGTCATTTTATTTTTCTGCAATTAAATGTTTCTCTAGATTTCTTCTGTTTCCATCAACAAAAATGCTATCTTGCTCACAAACAATACAGATCATATGTTTAATTAGTAGGCCCTGAGTTTCAGCCTTATCTTTTCATGAGGATTTTGGTTAATATCTGTCTGTGCCTCATAATTTGGCATCGCTAGAGGCCTCTGGCTTCCTTGTAGCCTTAGTCATGCCCCCCCCAACTCCCCGCCACCCCAACCACTAAGCAGAGAGACAATAGGCGGAGCCCTAAGGGTGTGAGCAATAACACCCCTATCACAATTAGTACCTATCCGACCCAGTTTGTGGACTTGAAGCATAATTTCTCACTAAACCAATTCAGGGCTTCTTGCAGAAATTGTTGGTTCCAGGTTTGGAACAGGAAATAAAAAAAGTAAGTTTTAATGTTTTTGCAACTTGAAGAACTCCCACTGCCCTGATTTGAGCACCAAAAGTAATAATACTGCAATGGATTGAAATTCAGTATTATGTTTAAAATGTTTCTGCATTCTAATCACATATTTTTTTAAAAAAGCAAAATGCTCGTTGATCATATTTCAATATTGCTAGCTCACTACTTTATTATTCTGAAACTTTATCATTAAAGGAAAAGATGCAAACATTTACCCTGCATTTCCTATATACTATAACCAAGTAATTGCTTCTCTATAGAAGGTGCTGGTTAATGCAAATAGAAGAAATGATAGAAACAGAATTTTATGACTCAATGACCCCTAATGAATATTGGATTTAGGCAATGATCATCCATAGCTGCCAAAAACTTTCAGTGAGATTTTGGGGAAGAATGTTATAATAGCCAGATAAGAATAACTATGCCTGAACCTACTAATCAATCCTAATATCACACACACACAAAAAGGCGAACAGACATTCTATGTTTTCTGATATGATATAATAAGAGGTACACAGGAAATATTCTTTCCAAACAGCTTGAACCAATATACAATTAAGTCTCAATTTACAGGAAGTCAGGGGACAGAGTAATGTGTTAAATGACCCCGCAAGGATGTCAAATCTGGAATATGGGAAAATTTATAGGAATTGACCTGCTTTCTTAAATAAATAAATGGTGAGAAGAAATAAGAGGTTAAGTGTAAAATAAAAAAGTGGAGTGAGGAAGTAAGACTTACAGGATACTGTGTGGACCTTGTTAGGATTCTATCTCATAGAAGTCAACAGTAAAAAGACATTTTTGGAACAATTGGAGAAATTTTTTTTGAAACAATTGGAGAAATTTGAACACTGACTAGATATTTTCTGGTATTCAGGAATTATTGATAATTTTGTTAAGTAGGATTAAGACATGAGTTACTTATTAAGTATTTTTATCAATGAGAGACTAAAAACAGAAGTAGTTTTTGATAAAATATATCTGGAATTTGAGAATGTTCCAGTGTGTAATGGAAGTAGTGAAAAAAAATGTGTGGGAAGAATATAGTGTGGCCATATCATTTATCATCAAAACTGGAACACTTGAGAGTAAAGTCAGTGCTATTCATAACTGTTCAGGCATAAACAGGCATAAGAAGGCTCTGGTCTTGCATGCATGTCTGCTTAGGGCTGTGGAATGCAGCGCTCTGTTCTGGACATTTACATTCAAGTTTCTCATGGGGAAGTCCAAGAGACAGTCCTCCCACAGAACAGCATGAGGTGCCTAGTTGTGGCCCAGATGGCATCTGATCGAAGGAGAGGGTGTATATGGTTTATAGACTGCTCTTAGCTTGGTCTCAGCTGAAATAGAGATACCTTTGTCTTAGTGAGGAGGCCTAATTAAGAAGGCCAAATCAATAGCAATGACTTCTTGTTCACCTCAGGCTAATGGGAGTCTGATCTTGGCCATTGGCCCTACACTGACAAATGATATCTTTTAGAGCCCAGGGACAGCAGAGGAAAGCTGCTCTTGGTCCTAATGAAGAGGCAGGAAGAACAGGGCAGCAGTGAAATGTCTTTAGGGCTTGTCTTTAATATGAAGAACCTCAAAGTACTTTATTATTCATTCATTGTGTGTTCATTTCACAAATATTTATTGAACCTTCACTACATGCTGGGTTCTGGGCTAGGCTATAAGAAAAGTGACACAATTAGGGGCGCCTGGGTGGCTCAGTCGTTAAGCATCTGCCTTCGGCTCAGGTCATGATCCCAGGGTCCTGGGATCGAGCCCCGCATCGGGCTCCCTGCTCCGCGGGAAGCCTGCTTCTCCCTCTCCCACTCCCCCTGCTTGTGTTCCTGCTCTCACCGTGTCTCTCTCTGTCAAATAAATAAATAAAATCTTTGAAAAAAAAAAAAAAGAAAAGTGACACAATTAGAGACTCAGTTCCTGTTCTCAAAGAGCTTGTGTTCTGATGGGGCAGATAGACAAATACATAGACCATTTCCTGCCAGGAGTATGAACTTAGAAACATACACTTCATTAGTTCATCCAAACAATACTCTTGAGTATCTACAGAAGGTCGAGCATTATTTCAGACACAGAAGAAACAGTTTTGAGCAAGATGGTCACTCCCTTTCTCCTCAGGAAGATTAATATCAAGCTTGAGTAGCCAGAAAGATCTGCACAGGTTAGTGAATTCTGGGCTGCATCTTGGAGGAGAAGGAGAAGATGACCAGAGGGACAGAATGAGGGCCATGCATTCAAGCAGAGAGAACAGCACAGGCCAAGGGACAGAGGCAGAGAAAAGCTAGTGCAAATGTCAGAGGAGGAAAAACTAAATTCTCACCCCTGGGTGGTTTCTAGCCTTCCAGCTAACAGCCAAATGCGCTAATTGATTGCTTTATGAGCTGATTATCCATGGACACCAGCTTCTTTCACTGAGTTACGTGTACAGGCCCAGTTTCCGTTTCTACTGAAACTCATGTCTAACTCTTGTGCTTCCCACAGTCTGGGAAAGGGGTCTGGAAGATTAAAACATGCCTAGACAGTGCCGGGCTTCCCACCAAGCTGGCCCAAGCCCTTTAGTTGGCATTGTCTCCAGGGATATTTTTCTAGGCTCTTGTTGAGCATCAGGGAAATCAAAACGTCTTTATAGGAAAAGAATTTTTACTAATGAAATAGGAATTCTTGTCAATAGCACAGTCTTAGACACCAGAGGTCATCCACAACTATTAAGGGACTCTGCAGATGGGCTTCCAATTTTAAAATCATTGTTTAAAGCATAGATATTAGAGCTTGGAATGAGTTGGAAGGGAGGCCTTGGGTTTTATGGCAAAGTCTGTAGGTCACTAGGGGTGACAGGCACTAAGTAAGTGACCCCACTAGAATCCATCACTTCCACCACATTACTCCTTCTGTGACCTGTTTTTCTACTGTTTGTTCCCCAGGCTCCTTCCCAGGGGCTATCTGCCAACCTGGAAATGGTAAATCCAGTGGCATAATGATGATATTTCAACCTATGGCAAGAACTTAGAGAATGTATTACCATATGCATGAATTTATATCTTCAGGTCCAGGTTTTCATATCTTGTAAGTGTACAAAAAATTATAGGTTCCCTATTGTCACTGTGGAAACATAAGGAATGTGACCAGTTCCAGTTTCTGTTCTGACATATAAAAAAAGTCATCACTCCCAACCTCACCACAAGCAAAAAGCTGAAGAAAAAAAGGGATCTTCTTAGATCCATTAGAGAATTTGAGATCACAGGGCCAAATGATGCTCCCAAAGTTGGAGAAAGAGGTGAATACAGAAAATCACAGCTTACTGGGAGCTGGGGATAGGGGATCCTATATAAGAAGAGGATTACAGCTGTAAGAGCTGCAAGGCCCAGACTTTATTCAAGAAGAAGTTTCTAGGGAAACCCAAAGATAATAGTGGAGATAAAACATAAGGACACTAGAGGAAAGTGAAGCCTTAGACAGCTACCACTACAGCAAAGAGTAAAACACAGCATAACTCCTCATCAGAGAGAAATAAACCCTCACACTGACAGCCACAATTTCTATGATACAATACATAATATCTGGCTTTCAACAAAAAATTACAAGGCATGCTAAAAGGCAAGAAGGAACACAGTAGGAAGTGACAACACAAGCAACAGAACCAGACTCAAGTATAGCACGGATTTAAGGAATTGTCAGAGCATGAATTTAAAATAACAATGATTAATATGCTTAGCGCTCTAATGGAAAAAGTGGACAACATGCAAGAACAGATGGGTAATGTAATCGAGGGGACAGAAACTTTAAGAAAGAATCCACAGGAAATTCTAGAAATCAATACACTCCAACAGAAAGAAGAATGCCTTTGATGGGCTCAGTAGAAGGCTGGACATGGTCAAGGAAAGAATCGGTGAGCTTGAAATATGTCAATAGAAACTTCCCAAACTGGAAGGCAAAGGGAAACAAGAATGATAATAAAAAAGTGATGAACTATCCAAGACCCTGGGAGGCAAGTACAACGGCACAGCATATACATAATGAGGACACCAGAAGGAGAAGAAAGAAAGGAGCAAAGAAATATTTAAAGTAATAGCAGCTGAAAAATTTCCAAAAGTAATGACAGATTCCAAACCACAGACCCAGGAAGTTCAGAGAACCCCAAGCAGGATAGATACCAAAAATATATACTCTAGCCTATCATATTCAAAGACAGAGAAAATCTTGAAAGAAACCAGAAGGAAAAACACATGATCTCTAGAGGAACAAGGATAAAAATTATATCAGACTTCTTTTAAGAAACCACTCTTGTTTTTCTTCAGAATGAGATATTCAAAGTGTTAAAAAAAAATCATCATGGAATTCTGAATCTGACAAAATTTCCTTCAAAAGAGAAGGAGATTCAACAGTCTTACACAATTCACAGCACTCACCATAGCACATACCCAGACCTGTACCTCTGAAACAAATAATACATTATATGTTAAAAAAAAAAAAAAGAAGATAGCAGGAAGGGAAAAATGAAGCGGGGGGGAACATCTGAGGGGGAGACAAGCCATGAGAGACTATGGACTCTGAGAAACAAACTGAGGGTTCTAGAGGGGAGGGGGGTGGGGGGATGGGTTAGCCTGGTGATGGGTATTAAAGAGGGCACGTATTGAATGGAGCACTGGGTGTTACAAGCAAACAATGAATCATGGAACACTACATCAAAAGCTAATGATATATGGTGATTAACATAACATAATAAAATTAAAAAATAGTGAAGGAGAAATAAAGGTTTTTTCAGACAAACGAAATTTTGTCTTTAGTGCACTTGCCTTACATAAATGTTAAAAGGGGTTCTTCAGAGAGAAAGAAAATGATATAGTTCAGAAACTCAGATCTGTATTTAAAAAGGAAGAACATTAGAGAAGGAATAAGTGAAGGTAAAATAAAAACTTCTATTTAAAAAATTTTAATTGTTCTAACATATAACTTCAAAATAATTATAGTAAAAATGCATTGGGTGATTATAACTTACAAAATGGAATGAATATAAAATAGTAATAAGTATGGTAGATATTAATCCAAGTGTATCATTTTAAACATCAATGATCCAAATATACCATTTTGAAGACAGAAACTGACAGAACGGATTAAAAAACAAGATGAAACTATATGTTGTCTATAAGAAATCTACTTTATTTTTTTCCCAAGTTTTTATTTAAATTCCACCTAGTTAACATATAGTGGAATATTAGTTTCAGGTGTAGAATTTAGTGATTCTTCAATTACATACAACACCCTCATCACAAGCGCCTTCCTTAGTCCCCATCACCCATTTAGCCTATCCCCCCACCCACCTCCCTTCCAGTAACCCTCAGTTTGTTCTCTAAGTTAAGAGTCTGTTTCTTGGTTTGCCTCTCTCTTTTTTTCCCTATAAGAAGCCTACTTTAAAAAACAGGTACATGGGGGCGTCTGGGTGGCTCAGTCAGTTAAATGTCTGACTCTTGATTTCAGCTCAGGTCATGATCTTGGGGTCATGAGCTGGAGCCCTGTGTTAGGCTCTGTGCTCAGTGGGGAGTCTCCTTGGGATTCTCTCTCTCCCTCTCCCCCTCCCCCCACTCATGCTCTCTATCTAAAATAAATAAGTAAATCTTAAAAAAAAAACCCAAAACAGGTACAGGTAGATTAAAAGTAAGGGGATGGGAAAGATACTATGCTAACAAAATCAAAAGAAAGCTGGAGTGGTTATATTAATCTCAGGCAAATTGACCTAAGAACAAGGAAAACCATCAGGAGTAAAGAGGGACATTACATAATGATAAAGGGTCAATTTTCCAAGAAGACCCACTACAATGTGTATGCACCTCACAACAGAGTGTCAAAAGACATGAGACTAAAGCTGGTAAAGGTGCAAGGAGAAACAGATGAATTCACTATTATGATTGAAGACTTCAACACCCTTTTATCAGTATTGACAGATACAGCAGGCAGAAAATCAGTAAGAACATAGTTTAACTGAAAAACACTATCAATTAACTGGATCTAATTGACATCTATAGATTCCTTCATCCAACAACAGCAGAACATACATTCTTCTCAAGCTCATTAGGAACGTTCATCAAGACAGACCACACTCTGGGCCATAAAACACATTGAACAAACTTAAAAGAGTAGAAATCATACAAAGTATGCTCTCAGTCCACAGTGGGATTAACTAGAAAACAATAACAGAAAGACAGCTGGAAAATCTCAAAATATTTGGAGATAAAACACTTCAAAATAACACATGAGTCAAAGAAGAAATCTCAAGAGAGATTTAAAATATTTTCAATTAAATGAAAATAAAAATATAACATGAAAACTTGTGGGATGTGGCAAAAGGAGTGCTTAGAGGGAAATTTATAGCATCAAATGCATATATTAGAAAGGAAGCAGGATTTAGAATCAATAATTTTAGAAAATCATCAAGAGAAGAGCAATACAAACCAAAACAATGAGGAGAAAGAATAAAAATTAGAGCAGAAATCAATGAAATTAAAAACCCAAAACAATTGATAAAATCAACAACATGAAAATCTAATTCTTTGCAAAGATTAATAAGGTTTATAAACCTTTAGCAGGTTAACCAAGAAAAAAAGTGAGAGACAAAATGCTAGTATGAGAAGTGGAAGAGTAACAATTACTAGGACCAGATGGACACAAAAAGACAAAAAGGAAATACTATGAACAATTCTATGCTCACAGATTTGATAACTTAGAGGAAATGGACCAATTCCTTAAAAAATGCAGAAGACAAGAAATGGGGAAATGGCCTGATTATTTAAATAGGAAAAACCAACAACCTAGCCTGAAAACTCTAAGATGCAAATGCTGTCATTGATACAGTTTAAAAAATTTTAGCGCGGAGGGGGCGGAGCAAGATGGCGGAGGAGTAGGAGACCTGGATTTCGTCTCCTCTCAGGAATTCAGCTGGATAGGGATCAAACCATTCTGAACACCTACAAACCCAACAGGAGATCGAAGAAAAGAAGAGCAACAACTCTCTCATCAGAAAAGCGACCACTTTCTGGAAAGTAGGAAGGGAGGAGAAGTGAATCCCCGGCGATATTCGGGAGGATAGACGGCGGGGGAGGGGCCTCCGTCGGCCGCTTCTGGCAAGTGATAGAGCCGCGGAGCATAAAGTCGGAACTTTTAGAAGTCGGCTCCGCTGAGGGACGTCACTCCAGTGGCTAAGCAGGGGGTGGAACCCTCGCTGGGACAGTGTGGTCTCAGGACCCTCGGGGTCACAGAAAGACCGGGGGTGCCTGAGGGCGGCAGAGCTCCCAGGTATCGGAGCGGGGAAGCCGGCTGCAGAGGCGGAGCCCAGGCGCGGGCTCTCAGCTCGGGGTGGCCATAGACCGGGATCCGCAGCACCGTCGGGCCCCTGCTCCTCCAGCAGGGACCCAACAAGCAGCAGATCTGGGGAGACTCACCTTCCTCCCCCGGGGGGAGCGGCGCGGGAGTGCACCGCAGGGATCTGCTGGGTTTGGAGACTCCACCCGGGGTCGGGTGCCAGAGATAGAAACGTGTGGTCACAGGCCGGGTGAGCACCGAGTGCGGCCGGAGACCGGGGAGATGGGAGTGACTGACGGCTTTTCTCTGGGGGCTCACTGAGGAGCGGGCCCCGAGTTCTCGGCTCCTCCGGAGCGGAGATTGGGAGGCCGCCATTTTCACTCTCCGCCTCCAAAGCTGTACGGAAAGCTCGCAGGGAACAAAAGCTCCGGAGAGCAAACCCGTATTGGAAGTCCTAGCCACAGCAATCAGACAACAAAAAGAAATCAAAGGCATCCAAATCGGCAAAGAAGAAGTCAAACTCTCACTGTTTGCAGATGATATGATACTTTATGTGGAAAACCCAAAAGACTCCACCCGAAAACTGATAGAACTCATACAGGAATTCAGTAAAGTGACAGGATATAAAATCAATGCACAGAAATCAGTGGCATTCCTATACACCAACAACAAGACAGAAGAAAGAGAAATTAAGGAGTCGATCCCATTTACAATTGCACCCAAAACCGTAAGATACCTAGGAATAAATCTAACCAAAGAGACAAAGGATCTGTACTCAAAAAACTGTAAAATACTCATGAAAGAAATTGAGGAAGACACAAAGAAATGGAAAAACATTCCATGCTCATGGATTGGAAGAACAAATATTGTGAAGATGTCAATGCTACCTAGAGCAATCTACACATTCAATGCAATCCCCATCAAAATACCATCCACTTTTTTCAAAGAAATGGAACAAATAATCCTAAAATTTGTATGGAACCAGAAAAGACCCCACATAGCCAGAGGAATGTTGAAAAAGAAAAGCAAAGCTGGCGGCATCACAATTCCAGACTTCCAGCTCTATTACAAAGCTGTCATCATCAAGACAGCATGGTACTGGCACAAAAACAGACACATATATCAATGGAACAGAATAGAGAGCCCAGAAATGGACCCTCAACTCTATGGTCAACTCATCTTCGACAAAGCAGGAAAGAATGTCCAATGGAAAAAAGACAGTCTCTTCAACAAATGGTGTTGGGAAAATTGGACAGCCACATGCAGAAGAATGAAACTGGACCATTTCCTTACACCACACACAAAAATAGACTCCAAATGGTTGAAAGACCTCAATGTGAGACAGGAGTCCATCAAAATCCTAAAGGAGAACACAGGCAGCAACCTCTTTGACCTCAGCCGAAGCAACTTCTTCCTAGAAACATTGCCAAAGGCAAGGGAAGCAAGGGCAAAAATGAACTATTGGGACTTCATCAAGATAAAAAGCTTTTGCAAAGCAAAGGAAACAGTCAACAAAACCAAAAGACAACCGACAGAATGGGAGAAGATATTTGCAAATGACATATCAGATAAAGGGCTAGTATCCAAAATCTATAAAGAACTCATCAAACTCAACACCCAAAGAATTGGAAAGAATCCAATCAACAAATGGGCAGAAGACATGAACAGACATTTTTCCAAAGAAGACATCCAAATGGCCAACAGACACATGAAAAAGTGCTCAATATCGCTCGGCATCAGGGAAGTCCAAATCAAAACGTCAATGAGATATCACCTCACACCAGTCAGAATGGCTAAAATGAACAAGTCAGGAAACGACAGATGTTGGCGGGGATGCGGAGAAAGCGGAACCCTCCTACACTGTTGGTGGGAATGCAAGCTGGTGCAGCCACTCTGGAAAACAGTATGGAGGTTCCTCAAAAAGTTGAAAATAGAGCTACCATATGATCCAGCAATTGCACTACTGGGTATTTACCCCAAAGATACAAAAGTAGGGATCCGAAAGGGTACATGCACCCTGATGTTTATAGCAGCAATGTCCACAATAGCCAAACTGTGGAAAGAGCCAAGATGTCCATTGACAGATGAATGGATAAAGAAGATGTGGTATATATAGACAATGGAATATTATGCAGCCATCAAAAGGAATGAGATCTTGCCATTTGCAACGAGGTGGATGGAACTGGAGGGTATTATGTTGAGCGAAATAAGTCAAAAAGAGAAAGACATGTATCATATGACCTCACTGATATGAGGAATTCTTAAGCTCAGGAGACAAACTGAGGGTTGCTGGAGTGGGGGGTGGGGTGGGAGGGATGGGGTGACTGGGTGATAGACACTGGGGAGGGTATGTGCTCTGGTAAGCGCTGTGAATTGTGCAAGACTGTTGAATCTCAGATCTGTACCTCTGAAACAAATAATGCAATATATATTAAGAAAAAAAAAGAAGAAGAAGGTAGCAGGAGGGGAAGAATGAAGCAGGGGAAATAGGAGGGGTAGATGAACCATGAGAGACGATGAACTCTGAAAAACAAACTGAGGGTTCTGGGGGAGAGGGGGGTGGGAGGATGGGTTGGCCTGGTGGTGGGTATTGAGGAGGGCACGTTCTGCATGGAGCACTGGGTGTTGCACAACGATGCACACCGATGCACAACGATGCACAAACGATGAATCATGGAACACTACATCTAAAACTTATGATGTAATGTATGGGGATTAACATAAGAATAAAAAAAAAAGAAAAAAAATTTTAGCGCATAAGTTAATTGTTACTTAACATTTGTAGTAATGTGATGATGACAGAGGAGGAATATAGGTTCAGGAACTGGACATAATGTCAGTCTGTTCCCAAGGAGCACAAGAAGCCTTTGAAAACATAAACCAGGTCTGTCCACTCCCCTCCAGAGATGCTTCCAGCAGCAACTTGTTGCTCACAGGACAGGGACTAGGCCCAG
Source organism: Mirounga angustirostris (assembly GCF_029215605.1). Lineage (NCBI taxonomy): Eukaryota > Metazoa > Chordata > Mammalia > Carnivora > Phocidae > Mirounga > Mirounga angustirostris. The sequence continues at coordinate 117,176,588 of NW_026991714.1, read as the reverse complement.
CTCTCCTTATCCCAGGCTGTTCTTTTTCACATTTTGTGTCACCAGCCACACTGGCCTCTCAGGTCCCTGGAGTATCATGCTCCCCTTCTGGATCTTGGCTCATTATCACTTCCTCAGGAAAGAGTCCCTGTCTTAGGCGAGGCTCCTCCCCCACCTCTGTGTTCTCCTGATTTAAAGACAAAGAGCAAATTTGTCTGAGAGCAGTTATATGCACCAACCCTTTGCCCCATGTTACCCCATCGTATCCTCCAACAGTGTAAGGGAGGTACGAGATCCTCCGTTTTACAAAGGGAGAGACAGACGTCTGGAGAAGTGCAGCCACTGGACTAAGGTTATCTTAGGCTGGCAAGTGGCAGGGCCAGTATCCAAATCAGGCCGTTAGTATGCATACAGAAATGGAGAACGAGGACTAATTTAATGAATACCTGTTGCCTTTGGCCCTCGGGCGGTATTCTCAGAGTGGCAGGACCTCTATACCTGGATGTGCAGGCTGATCCATTTATGTGGTTTTTCAGGTGAGGGGTCAGTTCTGCTCAACAAGCTGGATGCCCTGGCATGGGGCTACATCCCAGGAGGAAGGTGAGCTTTTTCCTCAATCGCTAAAAATGCAACCTCCTCCAAAGAGCCAAATCATGAAAAAGAACAAAATTAGAGGTCTCACAGATGCTGATTTCAGAACTTATTAGAAAGCTACAATAATTCAAACATTTTGGCTCTGGAGAAAAGAGAGACATAAAAATCAATGGGATAGAATAGGGAGCCCAGAAATAAACCCTTGTATATAAGGTCATTTGCTTTTTGTCAAGGAAGCCAAGATCATTCAAAGGGGGAAAGGACAGTCTTTTCAGCAAATGATGTTGGGAAAATGGATATCCAAATGCAAAAGAAAGAAGTTGAACCCTTACTTGAACCCTTACTTTATACCATATATAAAAATTAACTCAACATGGAACAAAGACCTAATTGTAAGAGCTAAAACTACAAAACTCTTAGAAGAAAACATAGGGGGAAATCTTTATGGTATTGGATTTGGTGATGATTTCTTGGATATGACACCAAAAGCACAGGAGACAAAAGTAAGATCAGATACATTGGACTACATCAAAATTAAAAACTTCTATGACACAAAAGGACAAAATCAACAAAGTGCAGGCAACCTACAGAGTGGAAGAAAATATTTGCAAATCATATAAAGGTTTAATTCCAGAATATATAAGGAATCTTAGAACTCAACAACAAACCCTCCCCAAATAATCCAATTAAAATAGGCAAAGGATTTGAATAGATTAATCTCCAAAGAAGATATATGAATGGTCAGTAAACCAATGAAGAGATACTTAATATCCCTAATAATTCAGGAAGTGCAAATCAGAACTACCTGACACACACTGGGAGAACTTTGTGAAAGAACAAAGCAAAACAAAACAACAAAAAACCACGAAAAATAACAAGTGATGGCAAGGATGTGGAGAAATTGGAACCCTGTGCGTGTTGGTAGGAAAGGAAAATGGTATGGCAGTCATCAAAAAATTAAAAATAGGATTACCGTATGATTTAGCAATCTTACTTTTGATTATACACCCAAAACAATTGTAAGCGGGGTTTTGAAGACACCCTCATATTCATAGCAGTGTTATTTGCAGTGACCAAAAGGTGGAAGCAACCCAAGCGTTCATCCACAGATGAATGGGTAAACAAAATGTTCTACATACATATGATGGAATATGATTCAGCCTTAAAAAGGAAGGAAATTCTGGCATATGCTACCACATGGCTGAAACTTGAGGACATCATGCTAAGTGAAATAAGCCAATCACAGAATGACAAATACTGTATAAATCTACTTCTACGATATATCTAGAACAGTCTAATTCATAGAAACAGAAAGTAGCAAGGTGGCTGCCAGGGGCTGGGGGAGTGGAGGGAGAAATGAGGAGGTGCTTAATAGTACAGTTTCAGTTTCCCAAGATGAAGAAATTCTGGAAATTGGTTGGACAACAATGTGAACATACTTAACATTAGTGTACACTTAAAAATGGTTTATGATGACAAATGTTATGTTACACACTTTGCTACAATTAAAAAAAAACAGTACAGTTTTCTTTCCAAGCCGTACTTTTGCAGTTCTATCTACACAGAGGGTCTTCTTTGTCTAATTTCTACAGAGGTGTCGTGGAAGACACCTATGGCCCTGGACACATGTCTCACAGTGGCCTTTTGGACAGATGTTGAGGAACAGGTTGCGGTTATAATAAAGAAAGACTTGGAGCAAAATTGATGTGTGACCCAAAGAAGATCTGATCCGAACATTCAAAAACACAAATGGTGGGCTGACTTGTCTTGAGGAAGATTATAGTGTCTGCAAAGACTTGTTCCTGAAAAGAAGGCCATTCAATCTTCACACAGAGGTGGGACAGAGAAATGCTTTCGAGCAGGAGTAAGAAAACAGTCCTGATATGCCTGAGACGCAGGACAAATAGGTCCAAAGCCTCCAAGTTCTGAATTAGAAAATGCAGCCGCAGTGATTCTGACATGTTCTGAGTATTTGCCGTCACCCACCATGGGCATAAAACTTTCCAATAATTCACCCAGAAAATGATTGATTTTAATCCATGTTATTTCTAATGAAACTTCCGGATAAATTGGTTGCAAAAATACACATTCAGATGACTAAATGAATTGACCTACAGAGCCCGAGGGTTAGATAGGAGTCAATTAAATGTTGGCAGGTGGCTGATTTGGAGGTGAGAAGAATTGATCTTAATTCATTCTTAGATACACAGTCTAGCAGACTGTTGGGCATCATCCAATTGATGACTATGCATGGGAGAATAGTTATAGTTTCCCTTAAAATGCTTAGGCAAAACGTAAAGCGAAGTTGGTACAGAACACATAGCTCTTTCACCGTATCATAAAATACTATCTCGTTGATAATATTCCCAGAGAACATATTTGTTCCAGAGACATTGAGGACAGTTTTATGTGCAAGCATTGCTGATTAGGGATTTGATACTAAATGCTCAATGGAAAGACGTTATTGAAGGATATTGGTTTCCCCTCTTTTTTCCATACATTTAGAACAATCCTGATCAAATATACCACGATTGCTTTTTTAAAACCTATCAAGTAGAAAGAAATAATGACTGATTCTAGCTAAGAAATTATTATATAAGAAGAGTAAAGGAAGAATTTTGCCAGCAGATGTGAAAGCATCACATGGTTCAGAAACAGACACACGCATTTTGATGGAGTTGAGTGTGAGGTTGAACAAGAGGTAAAAGATGCCCTGGTTGTTTAGAAACTGGGGTTGATTGGATAATCATTTGGAAAGAACAGAAAGAGGTGTAGGCCCTTATCTCATGTCAGATTTAATTCAAATTGATTAAACTTTTAAACATAAAACCTGAAAGCATTGTGTCCTAAAATAACATATAATCGTGAAGACAGGATGGCATTTCTAAACATTGCTCCAAAGGCAGAACCCTCAGGGGTTTGAAAGCTTTGACAGATTTTACAAATAAAATACACAGATCATCACACATTCCTTGTAAATACCCTGGAAATAGTCACAAAATGAAGTATGATTAGGACACAGAGGACAGATATTTCTGTCGGTTGGTAGGGACAGCAAATCCCCAAAACAGAAAACAAAGATCCACATCCATTGGCTTTAATACAATTATGTATTTTTAGAAATAAATAAAAAATACATCCACTCCCATCTCTCCTAGTCCTCTCCAAAACCCCCCAGAAAAACAAACAAACAAAAAACTCCCAAAGAATCCTTACCACTTAGAAACTTAAAATGAAAACAACTTCATATCAAATTCTTGGTTTATAGCAAAAACCAAAATTGAAACAGAAGGACCATCCACTAGAGCACCAAACCACTCCATCCGTGGGCTGGATGGAGCCAGCATATCACTGCCGGGATTATTTCACAACTTTCAAAGCTTTTAGTAAATCTTAATGTAAAATGGAAGTCAGGGTATATTTTTAATTTTTTTCTTCTTCACATAATTAATGAAATTCAAAAGTGAACAAATGCTTTAAAGGGGATGGAATGGGCTTGGGGAGGGTGAGTCATTGGCTGTTGGGGGGTTTCAGATTTGAGGCAATGAGAAAGAGATGAGAGCACCTAAGCATATGAAAAAGAGGGGAAGCCAGAAACCAGAATATGATCACAATGGGGCGGCGGTGACAGTGGGAACCCCTCGTCCTAATAAGTCCCCAGGGTCTATAGGACCCATGGCAGTGACCTGTCCTCCACCCTCAGCACACACGGGTTGAATTCTTTCTCTACCCTCAATCATAGAATGAATGGCCACCTAGCATTTATCCATAGCAACCAAGCCAAAAACCAAACCATGGGAATTCTTTTGCTGTGGGCATTGGCACCCCAGGTCAAAGCCGCCTTCACTTAGAGGCCTCTCTGCACACGCTCACCTCCCAACCCAGATGTCATTCCAGGGGATGAAGAACAGGGAGGGTGTCTGAGGGACTTAGCTCTTCTATCCCCTTCCCTGCAAAAGGCTGTTTGAAGTAAAAGATCAGAATAAATTAGTTTGAACACATAAATGAATGTTTTTCTCAATCACCAGTAGTTGGGGCTCATGAAGGAAGCCAGCTGAACTACAGAAAAAATCAGCAGTTGTAGTGTTAAAAAGGGTGAGCCTGCTACCTGTCAGACCCATCTAAACGTTTTCCTCCTGCATCTGCACACAGGCTTCTGTGCCCACATCTATAAAGACTGGTGCTCCTAGTACTTTACGGCTTCTAATATCTAGCAAACACTCAAAAGCTGTCTGGCTTGTCTTTTCTTTCTTCCCTCCAGCTATATTGGAAAGTGTCCCTCTTTTTCCAATGAATCCATGATTACTGCCTTTGAATCCAAGATCACCACCCTTCCCATCCAATGACAACATCCCCTCTTGTCTTCCCATCCTTTAAAATCATGACTTACATGGAAACAATAGCTTCCACCCAATCTCCTATTAATGTCCCTTTTTCAACCTCTAAGACTGTGCAATTTTCACAGGGACCAGGAGCTGCTCTGAGGCCCTGCTGCTCCCGAGTGGTCTGGGCACCGGATGAGCAAGGTTGGTAGGGATGGCAAGTGAGTAAGAACCCCAACCAGCCCAAGTAGCTGGCACTGCTGGAGACTGCTCGCTCCAAGAGTGGAGTCTGAGACTTTTCCCCAAGCCTGCTTCCTACTAATCAGATTGCTTTGGAACAATACCAAGGAATGGGGGAAATGGAGAATGTGTTTACCATTGGGCCTTAAAGCCTATGCAAGAGCCCTAGAAATCCATCATCTGAGATGCACACAACTTGAACAACACCTCCTCTTGAATGTCCCTCCTAGTTTGGGAGATTGATAGAGACGTCTGCTTCTTTTTCTCTCCCTCTCTCCTGAGATACGCTCAAAGATGAGAGGACCCAGGTCTGTGATCACCTTGAATATGCAGACAGATTGCGGAATTTCTGCCAGGGAATGGAATCTAGAGATTTGTTCATTTCATTCGTTTATTCATTCATGTATTCACTTCCTAGTAGTTATCTCTTCATGTACATGGAGAATCAAAAGGTTTTGGATTTTCTTTTTGAGAAAGACAGGTCGATTTATGGGAAGAGAGATGGTTAGGAGCAGAAGGGAGTGGAAGCATCTAGGAGGAACTTTGCAAGAGGAAAGCCCTCTGCTTGTTCTGCCAGGTGAGGGGACAGTGGGAAATGGGAGGGGCTCACAGCTTCAGAAAGCTGTTTTAGCCTCGTTGCACATTCAGTAAGAAGAATGGATGTCACTACACTCAGCTTCTGGCTCTTTCGTTTTCCAGAAGAAGGTTATTATTCCGGGATAAGCCCAACTTTGACTTTCGGAAATTGTTGACAAGGCACCTTTGTCTGGATCTGTTTCTCTCTTATACTTTGAATTAGAAAGAGTAAATTCATTAAAAGCAAGAGCTCAGGCTGCCTGGTGGAAAATCGTAATAAGAGGACAGATGAGATCATCAAGGACAGTACTCAGGGGCTATCTGCAGAGAAGTGAATGAAAGCATCAGATCTATATCCTTAAGGATGGGGAAAGGAGGTGGAAGGTCAGGGCACAAAGCTTTGAGATGGACTCACAGCATGTGAGTAGAAAATCCCACCAGAGACAATTCCATAGGGCACTGGGAAGTAAATAAAAACAAGCCTTTATTTAACATCTTTTTTTTTCAAAAGGAAAAATATTTTTCTGTGCTGGTGGAACTGTCCTATATCCACACTAATATGGTAGCCAAGAGCTATATGTGGCTATTGAGCACGTGAAATGTGGCTGATTGGCAAACCTGACCTAGCTGTGATGGGGAGATGGGTAGGGCTGAGCCAAAGCCTCCTGTAAGTGATCATATTTCAGCTGCTACCTGGAGTGTCAGTAGGTGCTCTCCAGAAGAAGGAATGAGAACCTTCCAGGAAAGGAAATCATTTGGGGATCTGAAGGACCACTGTGACCGGAGGCAAGATACAGTGAGGGACCTGTGGGCAGGGGAGAGTCACACAGAGCCTGGAACACACTCCAGAATTTTGGCACTTTATCCTAAGGGATTTTTGGTGGATTTTGCCTCTGAAAACATACACATGTCCCAAGAGTCTGCAGAGCCACTGGGAGGAGCATATCCTCTTCTCCAGCTGCAGTTGCATGCAGGGATGATGGAGAGGTCAGCCAGGATTTGGACAAAGACAGTATAGGACAAGAGTGGTGTCCATCTGTCCTGGCCAACTTGGTTTGACACTAAAACAAAGTTTAATTCCATGGAGCCTGCCTTATTTGGGGTTGCTGTAGGCTCTTCCCAGCTGTGGTTTGCACCCAGGGTCATTACTTACTGAATGGCAATGGGGCCCTTCAAAGGCACATGGGTGATGAACGAACATGAATTTGTGGTGACAGTTTTGCTACAAGTAACACCCACAGAATCGGGTCTCCACACTTAAACTCATCTCTGACTGAACAGAAGGCACACATCAAACTCTTTTGCATTTACCCGAGGTGGAGCAGCCAGGGACATGGATCTCAGTGTCAGCAGAAGCTCCAGCTTCTTGGGACGTCCTATCCAGTTCCCACTGCAGAAACTCAGAACTCAGAGCTCCTGTGATCTAGGTCCCACATCCACTCTGTGGTTTTGTGAAGAGATCAGAACCTTCGGATCTGTTCAGACCTCCAGATCCGCCATGGGGAGGGAGAGCTATAAGCATTCTAGTCTGCGGTCACTGCATGCCCCGTTAAACTTACATTCCAACAACAAACTACTTTTTAGCTGATGTATGAGACGGATTTATATTAAGAAAATTATGTGACACGCAAATTTAGCTGGACATTCTGTAAGTTACCAGGCAACACTAGGTGTGGGTGACATGTCATTTTCATAGGAGGGTAGAAAAGACTTCTGGGAAAGGTTTGGCAAGTGAACTGGCATGTCTGGGCATAACCTGAATGACTGTAGGGTTTTGCAGTCTTGCGGCTCTAAAATAAAATGCCAAGGACTGTCAGCATCGGCGACAGACCCGGATATGGAGTCCAGCAAGCCTCACTCTGAGGCTTCCATCATTGTGGTAGCTGGTGCAAGTACTTTGATTTTTCTGAGACTCAGCTTTCTCATGTACAGTGGGGACTAGGAAGGAATACTTGGTTTTTGGAGTTGAAGTAATGATTGAAGATAACTTATGCCAAGAATGTGACATCTTATAGATATATGAATTTTTAAAAATACAGTAGGACTGGTAAATATCCTCCCAAGGGAAGATTAACATGATCAAAGAGAATAAGTCTCTGAGACAACCGAAGGCCAGGTGAAGCCTGCTGGGCAGCTGTGGGGAAGACTGGAAGAGGTGTCCTGGGTGCAGGTCGACCTGGCCCCTGGGGGTTGTGGGAGTCACCTCTCATCTGCCACTGTGGATTTTGTCCAGCAGGCTGCCCTGCATCTCGCAGGACAGGAAGCTTCTTTTCTGAAATGAAGGAAATTTTTCTTAGAGAGATGGATTGAAAGCGATGGAAGCTGGCTTGGATTTAAAGGAATTAAAGCCATCAACCTAATAGTTGCTTTGATTGAACATGAGATTGGAAACAAAAGAGTTACTTTGTGTATCTGGTGATGAAGATGATAGGGATTTGTAGAAATAGGGTAAGGTAGAAATAGAAGGCATCTCAGTGAATGAGCTTTATGGAGGGGCTGTGTTGTATGCACTGTTCCATTGAGGGGGCCCAAAGGAGTGGGAAGAGAGGACCCCTTCTGTGGGTCAGGTGCTGAGTGGTCCTTCCATGTCTGTATGGTATTTTATGGTATGTCCACAAGCTCTTTGACACTGTTCGAAAAGTGGACCCTAAGTCTCCTCTCCTTAAGTGAAATCGGGACTTAGTGACTCACTTTTAACAAATAGATTGGGGTGGAGGTGATGGTGTGTAGGGCTTCTGAGATTAGGTCATAAAAGATACTACCTCCTCTTTCTTTCTCTGGGATCACTGGCGAGAGGGGAAGCCTGCTGCCATAGTGTAAGGACATTTAACAGCCCTACAGAGACATCCACAGGACAACGAACGGAGGCCTCCCGCCAACAGCCATGTCGAGGGGGCATCTTGGAAGCAGATTCTCCCATTGTAGCCAAGTCTTCAGATAACCACAGCCTCATGAGTGACCCTGACTCTGAACCACCCAGCTAAGCTGCTTCCAGATCCCTGACCGTCAGAGGCTATGTGAGATGGTAAATGCTTGTTTGAAGCTGCTAAATTTGGGGGTGATTTGTTATGTGGCAGTGAATAATTAATACAAAAACCAATAATAACTAAAACATATTGAGTGCTTAGTACGTGTCAAGGACTCTTTTAAGCATTTACACATGTTAACTGTTATTTTGTCTGTTTTGCAGATGAAGACGGTGAAGTACAGAAAGATTACGTAACTTACGAGGTACATACATAGTAAGTGACTTAAATATACCTAGATTCCTTTTCCATATGTGATCTCTCATGCATATTTGTTTTACTGCTATACTGTCTGTTTCTTTACTAGATTATAAGTTCCCCACAAGGTCAGGGAAGGCATTCTACCCATATCATCAGAACTTAGCAGAGTGCTTAGAACGCTAAGTCTAAGATAAATATTTAGATAAATTGAATAAATGCATGATGAAGAAATAAATTAAAAAATCATTATGCACCAGCTCTTTGCCCTAGAAACTTGAGCTTTTTGGTCTAACGAAGAGCCATATATGGGAACTTCACTGTTGGGTAATATTAATGTGTCCTTTCATTTAGAACTGAAAACTTGGACTTCATTTTATTGCCAATTTTAGATGGTGCTCAATGCCTCAATCTAACCCAGAAATCCACTGTTTCACAAATGTGCACTTAAATCCAAGAAAAATTGGAAATAACCTAAATACCCAACATTAGAGCTTAATAAATTATACACTTCAGTGCAATGAAATTTTATGCAAGCTCTAAAATTATAAAACTATGTTGAATCAAGAAAAATATTTCAAAGAATGTTCAATGAAAATAGGAGAAACAAAACAAATTTTAGGTAAATTCATATTATATATTATGCAATTATTAAAAATAATGAAGCATATTTATTTGTATTCCATGAAGTGACATCAAAGGCATATTTCTAAGTTTTAATGTTAGTAACATATGGATAGTATTGTGCAAAATAGTATCTTTAGTTAAAAAGCAAAGAAAAATCCCTTTCCAAGTATGTCCCATAAACTAAGTGACAATAAACATGGAAAGAACATTTCATGTGAAGCTTTGCTTTTATGTGTAGAGCTGGAGGCAAGCCTGGCAAGTAAATGAACATGGTATATCATGCTAATGGCACCACTTGTCAATGAGCACGTGACTCAGCACAAAGCAAAATCAACTGGATGTTAGCAGATTCCAGCCAGAAGACTCACCACCAGGATGCTCAGACTGTAGTAGAGGAAGTCTTAAATATTGTGTGGTCAAGCTCCTCACTTTATAGATGTGGAAAGTGAGGCACAGAGAGGTGAAGGGTTGTGTACACCAGGTCAAAGGACAGAAGCTGAGATGAGCATTCAGATCTCTGGAGTCTTCACTGAGCTATAGAGAGTGATGCACACTCTGGAGCTCTTTCATATATGGTGTACGCCACGAAGATAAACTACTATTATGCCTATTTTACACATGGCAAAACTGAGGTCCAGAGAGTTTGAGTGACTTAATGTGTTGGTTCAGAGTGTGACTTCTCATGTGAGACTACTTAGGCTCAAACCTTTCTTAAAAATTTATCAGTATATATGACTGGGGAAAGTTACTTAGTCTCTCTAAGACTTGGGGTCATCTAGAAAGTGGGGGCAAAACTAGCCCTAAATGATAGGACTGTTGTGAGGATCACATGAGACAGCTCACCCAGAGTTCCTCGCAGTGCACCTGCACATCATGATAATTTAATCCATGTTAACCATTAAAAAAAAATTGTTTATGTATCAACCGTGAGAGATCAGAGCTGGAATTCCACACAGACATTTGGAATTCTACAAATGTTCTACAGCTCCAAGTCTGACATATTTTTGTTCAAAACTCAGCTGTCATCTGATGCTAACACTGTCATAAGTGAGGGCTGTGACCTTGAGCAACCTGTTTCCTTTCTCTGTCTTCCTCACCTTGGCAATGGGATGTGCCTACTTGGGGCTGCTTTTGTGAGCTCTGAGATTGCTTCTACCTCCGGGATTCTATTCCTTCCTGAGTGCCCACCATGGAAAATGACTGGTCTCACGACCATACAGGATGTGGAGATAGTCCTGACCCAAAGTCAGCTGGGATAAGATGCATGCACCGTCTACTACATGATTAGGTTGAAAACAAAAGCTGCTCTTAGAGAGAGAGAGAGAGCAGGCGTTCGGGGCTTCAGAAGGGAGATATCCACTTTCAACAGGTGGAGTTAGGGGGAACTAAATGGAAAAAGCCCTTTCAGGATGGGCCTGGAACAGCAAGTGTGCTGGAGGAATAATGGGGAAGGAGCCTGGAGTGGGAGCGAGGCAGGTGCAGATAATGAGGGCCTCAAATACAGGTTAAGATGGGAATCCGCGTGATAATACAGAGCAGCAGTGGATGGTGCAGGCAGCAAGGCCCAGGTGAGGAGTCTGTGGAAAGGGAGGATAGGGAGGAGGAAGGAGAGAAGGACCAGAGGAGACTCTGCCCCCTTCTCTCTGCAGAGCCCGAGGCTGAGGATGGCTCTAACACTGTCCACGCGCCGCAAGAAAGAACAGGCTGGGGAGGGGGGGTTAATTGTTTTTTCCTGGGGCACTGCTCCATGTAGGGTGTCCTTGGGGCATCAGGCAGCGGTGGCCAGGAGAAAGCGGACGCAAGGAGCTGCTTCTCCTAAGGGAGGCCAGGGCTGGTTGCACAGGAGGTGTGCATTGCTTGTGGATTCCTTTCAAGAGTGCTCGCCAGGCGCCTCCCCCACCAGGCGCTCGGAGGCACTATGAGTGCCAAGATGCGTTGAGCACCCTGCCGCTGGCCTCTGAGCCGTTCAGTTCTTAGCAGTGAGACTCAGAAGCATCAGAGTGGAGGCGGTGGGGCATGGGGGCCACCCTGAGCTCATGTCCACGGTGCATTAGTTCTGGAGGGGTCTAGGTCCTGGTCTCCACCTGCAGCAGACAGAGCCGGCGCTGCTCAGGGCACCAGGCTGCAGACACAGAGCTCCGTGGGGGTCCCGGCAGCCCTGGGCACGTGGGGGTGAACAGAGGACTCAAGCCAGGGATAGTGGCCTTTACTGATTTATTTTTTCCAAAAGTCGCTGTCTGTGATGTGGTAAGAATAGCATTAACCAAAGGCCGGAGAGAGGAAGCAGGGTTTAATGGAGGTGCGATGGCGAGGAGGGAACGAGAAGGGAGGGGTGAGAGGGTGTCCTCCCCGCGGTGCTCACGGCTGCCCGTCCTTATGGTCACTGGTCACGGCTGCCATCATCTTCCCTTGTTGTAACCCAGGACTCCGACATCGGGCTAGACACTAATAATTTGATTCGTTGATAAGTAGGAGTTGCATGGGAGTCGGGGTTTGAGAGATGTGGCTTAGGAAGAACAGCTGTCTCATGACAAGATCAAAGGGCCAATGAGGGTATAGAGGTGAATTCAAGCTGCAGCTGAAAACTGCGTGCCCACCTGATCTGCTTTGTCTGAACCCCACACTCCAGGGTCCAGGGGTGCACTCAGGGGCGGGCTTGCTTCCTGGGGTGGCCAGGACCAGGAAGAGCCAGGGGGTGAGCCCAGGAATAGTCCTTTGAGCGTTTCAATTATAAAGTCAATATTGAAAATCAGGAGCTGGGAAGGCCTGGGATGGAATAGTTAATGATAAGCAACGACCACAAATGTAAAAGGAAGGAAAATGCAGCAGTTTCAAGCTTTGGGGTTGCACCAACCTGATTTGGGCTCCATGTGTGTCATGTCCTATATATGAGGCCCTGGGCAAGTCTATTAATTCTTCCATTAGAGTTAATGCTCAAATTCATAGAGTGGGAACACAATAGAATAGCTTAACCAATTAAGGATTTTCTTTCTCACACGAAACAAAGTCCTGAGATAGCTGTCCAGGCTGGCGAAGTGGCTCTCCATGTCATCTGTGTCCCCGGATCCTCTCTTTGTACGCTGCCTGTAGGTGAAGCTTTTGTCCTCTCGCTTCCTGCCTCATGTTCGTAGGAGGCTGCTTCCCCACAGCCTGTGTCTGCACCCCTGATGGACAGAGGACAGAAGCAGAGAAGGACGGCACCAGAACCTGGGAGGCAACCTATTCTGAGACCCCCAGTTCAGGGCAGGTTGTCTGGAGAGGCAACTGGCTGATTACTGCCCTAAACAAAAGATTCTGCTGGTGAACAAGAAGGATAAATGGTGAGTAGGCACCTAGGAGCGCCTGCTCTGCTTCTTCCCTATCCGTACAACAGTGCCACGATGGTCCATTCAAGGAGTTTAGCATAGAACTTGGCGTGTAGTAGACACAGTGCTGACAGCTGCGGATGGTATGAAGTAACCCTCTTCAGCTGCCTCCGAGAGAGTCACAGTGGACTACGGGGTGAGCACCTGACCAAAACTAAGGGGACTTTTCTTTCGAGAAAAGTGTTGTCAGGTATGTATATATCCAAACTCATCAAGATGTATAACATTAAATATGTGCAACTTTTTATATATTAATATTTCTACCACAGTTGGTAAAAACCAGAGTATTGATCGAAAATGTTTCCTCAATTGGACTGCCATATTCAGTCAGAAGTTTGTGCTCATTTGTTTTAAAATAAATTTAATTTTTCTTACGATAGTTTAAAAAAAAATGCTTTGGTTGTCAAATGAGCCTTCATTGAAATATTTTCCCTTGTAATTTTTAACTCACTGGGCATTCCACTGTACTGCTATTGAAGTCATGAGGGTGGTGGTTATCAACATTGCAGCCCACAGATCGGGCAGTCCCCGGGATCTCTTTAATGGTTCCAGAGAATTCTCTGGCTAAAGATCAGTGCTACATCTTTTGGGCAACGTTGACAATCTTATCAAAAGTGGCATTTCCACCGTGCTTAATGTTTTTCCGCTTCTTTCTGTCTTTTGGCAGTTCCTTGAGGGCCTTTGATAGTCAGGGCGTAGACACAAGGTACTACTTCAATCTGGCCCTGTCTGTTCTGAAGGGTGAGTTTCACCATAAGCCTCAGCCCCTTCCAATCACCAGTTGCCTTGGCGATGTTATCACCAACCTTTTTTGGAGACAGACCCAGGGGGCTGATCTTTGGGGCCAGGGCAGATGTGGCACTAACTTCCCCACCGGTGCACTTTAGGTATAGGACTTTGATTTTATTGGGGTCCAACCTGGGCCCATGGTGGAGACGGCTCATGTTAAATGAAGCTGGATTGGGGACCACTGAAAACTGTTGCACTTTTGCCTCCTCTAAGCTAAAAGCTAGGATAGTTCTAGATTTACAAAAATATTATGAAGATAGTATAGAGGGTTCCATATTCCACACCCAGTTTCTCCTATTATTAACATCTTACATTAGGTGGTACATTTGCCAGAATTAATGACCTAATATTGATATATTAGATTTACCTAAAGTCTATACTTTATGCACATTCCCTCCATTTTACCTAATGTCTTTTGTCTGTTCTAGGATCCCATCCAGGACACTATATCACATTTAGTCATCATGTCTTCTTAGGCTCCTCTTGGTTATGATAGTTTTTTAAACTTCCCTTGTTTTGGATGATCTTGATAGTCTTTTTTTTTTTTTTTAAGATGTTATTTATTTATTTGACAGAGAGAGAGGTAGTGAGAGCAGGAACACAAGCAGGGCAGGTGGGAGAGGGAGAAGCAGGCTTCCTGCTGAGTAGGGAGCCTGATGTGGGGCTCGATCCCAGGACCCTGGGATCATGACCTGAGCCGAAGGCAGACGCTTAACGACTGAGCCACCCAGGCGCCCCTGATCTTGATAGTCTTGAGGAGTACTGGTCAGGTATATTTTAGAATTTTAGAACGCCCCTCTACTGGGATTTGTGTGATACTTTTTCTCATGATTAGACTGGGATTTTGTGTTCTTGGGAGGGAGACCATAGAGGTAAAGAGCCATTTTCATCACATCATATCAAGGGTAATATCAATATGACATTACTGTTGATATTGACCTTAATCACTTGACTGAGAAAGTATTTGTCAGGCTTCTCCACTGTGAAGTTACTCTCTCCCTGCTCCGCTCCCTTTTCATACTTTACTCTTTGGAAGGAAGTCATTATATATAACTCACTCATGGAGAGTTATGGACAGTTATGCCCCACCTCGTTGAAGGCTGAGTATCTACATAATTTATTTGGAATTCTGTATGGGAGATTTGTCTCTTCTCCCCAATTATTTATTTATTCAGTCATTTATTTGTATCCGTATGGACTCATGAATATTTACTTTATATTTTGGGTTATAATCTAATACAGTTGACTCTTGGACAATGAATGTAGGGGTTAGGGATGCTGACCCCCTGTGCAGTCAAAAATTCATATATAACTTTTGACTTCCCCAAAACTTTATTATTAATAGCCTATTATTGACCTTGGCAATAACATAAACATTTGATTAACAAATAGTTTGTATATCATATGTATTATATACTATATGTTTATGATAAAGTTAAGATAGAGAAAAGAAAATGTGATTAAGGAAATCATAAGGAAAACAAAATATATTTACAGTACTGTTCTGTATCTATTGAAAAAAATCCAGATAAGTGGACCTGTGGAGTTCAAATCCATGTTGTTCAAGGATCAACTGTACTACATTATTTAT
The DNA here is from genome assembly GCF_029215605.1 of Mirounga angustirostris. Taxonomy (NCBI): domain Eukaryota; kingdom Metazoa; phylum Chordata; class Mammalia; order Carnivora; family Phocidae; genus Mirounga; species Mirounga angustirostris. Next base: position 117,161,281 of record NW_026991714.1, on the reverse strand, counting down.
CTTGCTGATGAAATTCTTCCAACTTTGGCCATTGGGAGCTTTTTCAGTTGTCTCCTGCGTCCTTTTAATGTGCCCCATCAATATATTTTGTTGTTGTTTGATCATTTCCTTACTTTTTGGCATTATAAGATGCTCTAGGCTCATCTTGTGTATTTTCTGACCCAGTTCTACAATTACCATTTTTTCTAAGGAGCACAGTTTCTTTATATCAAGAATGGTATTAGAAACCAAGATCTAGGTGCTAGGTATGCTCCTCGCTATTGGGGTGTCTTTGCTTCTGGGTCCTCTCAGGGGATAGAGGAAGGAAATATTTGTGTGTATACTAACTCATGTGTGTGTATGCTTGTACGTGCATATATGTATGTATATATGTAATCACTTGTATCTTTATTAATGTAAACATGAATTTATGCTATTTCCCCAACTCTAATGCATTTCTGTATGGAATATTTTAGCCTCCTCTCATTGCTTATCTGTCAACACTTGCTCCAGTGAAAAGTTTGGCTCCCACCCTCTGTACCCTGGAAAATTATTCTCCAAAATTTAAGGAGAAATAAAAACTTTCTTAGAAAAAAAATCTGAAGACATTCATCACTGTCAGACCTGTCCTCTAAGAAATGTTTTAGAAGTTCTTCAGGTAGGGGGCGCCTGGGTGGCTCAGTCATTAAGCGTCTGCCTTTGGCTCAGGTCATGATCCCAGGGTCCTGGGATGGAGTCCCACATCGGGCTCCCTGCTCAGCGGGAAGCCTGCTTCACCCTCTCCCACTCCCCCTGCTTGTGTTCCTGCTCTCGCTATCTCTCTCTCTGTCAAATAAATAAATAAAATCTTAAAAAAAAAAAAAGAAGTTCTTCAGGTAAAAGGAAAATGATAAAGTGAGAAACTGATCTATGTAAAGAAAGTGTTGGAGAAGAAAAAAATGAAGGTCAAATAGAATCTTTACTTTTTTTATTGTTAACTGATCTAAATTTTAATTGTTTAAAATAATAATAGTAATTATTGGGTGATTATAGCATACAAATAAATGACATAAGTGAATGACAGTGGTAGCCTCATGTCAGGAACCAGGAACTCCTTGAACATGACCTTGAACACTCTTGTTCTCCATCAAGAACTGTTTCTGTTGTAATCTTTACACCATTTGATAATATCTGGAGGCAGACATAGCTCCCGGTCAGTGCCTCACCCCATTCTGTTAGTCTAATAAAAGTAGAACAGGACATTAGTCCTCATAGGGGCTGGGGAATCAGGGATGTAGCAGAAAAAGAAATCAGAAGGAGCTGAAGACACATGCCTAGTTTTATGAACTGGAGCCAAGGAGTTGATGTTGGGAGTAGGAAGGCAGAGTCACACTTGAAAATATAATAGGGAAGCCATTTGAACAGAATGGAGTACAGGAGAGCCAAGGCTTGTGACCTGGGCAACAGGCATGCAGAATTTCCACCTACTGCTCTAGTTCTTTGCTGTGTCCTCTGTGGTTTTTCTGGGGCTAGTTGCTGAATTCACCCAAGATATAGGCACCCTGCTACCCTCAACTGAATGACTTAGGGTACGACCCTTCAAACTTTTGAGTACAGAAGTTGGCTAAAGTTGTATGAGCCTGCAGTTTAGCTCAGTTAAAGGTGTAAGTCTGGCTGGCTCCAAGGATATTCTACTGGAGGAGTTGGGAAAGGAGAAACTGGGTTGGGACCCTGCACGATACACACAGTGCAATGTGTTCTTGTTGGTGAGTAGAGGGAGAAATGACTACAGGGACCCCCACAAATATATTAGAGGAAACAGTGCTTATAACAAACTCACACTCATTGTGGAAACTCGCTGTACTGGGCTTTCATTTGGACAAAACATTGAGGGTTAGAGTGAAATGTCCCTACAACCTGAACACAAATGTCTCTTCTGAGATTTGCATGTCATAAAGTGAAGAAATGTTTTCTCTTCTTAGTGGTTATTACAAGAATTCTTTACTCAGAAGGGACTTGAATTTTTTTGGAAATTGGCTTTATAAGTCTATTGAGGCAATAGAAACAAGCTTTAAGGACCTGGGTTTTGGGCTGGTGCCTAGTTTCCATGAAGAAGAGAAAAACTGTGTAATAAATGGGAAGGGGAAGAGTTTGATGTTCCTACAGAGACAAATCCGGGAGGAGAGAAAAAGGACTGATTCCCATGGGAAGGGATGATGAATGGCTCTGGAGTTGAGAGCAGATCCCAAAAGAGCAAACAGAAATGTCTGATAGTGAGCCCTGCATCGGGCTCCCTGCTCAGTGGGAAACCTGTTTCTCCCTCTCCCACTCCCCCTGCTTGTGTTCTCTCTCTCACTGTGTCTCTCTCTGTCAAATAAATAAAAAAAAAAAAGAAAAGAAAAGAAAGAAATGTCTGATAGCATTTTGTTTTGTTTTGTTTTTATCATGTTGGGGGTGGATGATGCAAATCCTCTTTGCCATCTCCTCTATAAAATTGCCCCTGATCTGGGATATGTGGATTGGGGGTAGGGAATTATGAAGGAAAGAGGGAGATCCAGACAATAGGCTGTACCCATGTAATTGATCAGAGAAACTCTTTGCCAGAAGTCACTAGGCATGAGAAGTTGAGTGTGTATTTTCTTGATCAAGGCAGGATGAGTGAAGTCTAAAATAATTTAAGCCTTGGCTGTATATGAAAGAAAGCTATAACAATAATTAATTTTATCTGTGTGAACCAAAGTTGAAAACTTCACAGTAGCAGCATACCTCTCATTGTTTTGTGGAACTTGTTAAATTTGCTCTGACTTCACAGAAAGGCATGATTGGCTAATTTGTCCATTCTGGCAACCTGTATTCATGATCCTGTAAACAAAATAGGCTTACCCAATAAAAGGGCTTGAGAGGTGAAAGCCAGCAGATCTGTTCTAAAAGAATTGCTATAGTAATTTCTTTTGACAGAAGGCAAATTATATCAGAGGGAAACTTGAAACACCAGGAATGAAGGAGGAGCAATAGAAATAGTAAATATTTGCATAAATACAATAGACTACTTTTCCCTTCTTCAATTCTTTAAAATATGTTGGATGGCTAAAAGCAAATATTATAATATTTTCTGGAGAGATTTTCAAAGCACATAGATGTAATACTTCTGATACTACTACATAGAAGGGAGAGGGAAAGGGGACCTGTATGTTGGTAGGGTCTGTATATCCCACTTAAAGTTGTAAAACATTGACTCTAAAATTTTTTAAAGTTAAATATGTTTATCATAATCTGCAGAGCAATCACTAAACAGACAGACAAATGAAATATAGGAAAACAAACTATACAGAGAGATATAGTGGAAATACAACAGATAAATGAAAATAGAATATTAAAAAGTGTTGGAATATCCCAAAAGAAGGCAAGGAAAAAGGAAACAAAGAAATGAAAATATTAAACTGGGGGTGCCTGGGTGGCTCAGTTGTTAAGCGTCTGCCTTTGGCTCAGGTCATGATCCCAGGGACCTGGGATCAAGCCCCGTGTCAGGCTCCTTGCTCAGCAGGAAGCCTCCTTCTCCCTCTCCCGCTCCCCCTGCTTGTGTTCCCTCTCTTGCTGTGTCTGTCTCTGTCAAATAAATAAATAAAATCTTAAAAAAAAATGAAAAACTGAGGTAATAAGCAGAAATCAAATACAAAATGGTAAACCTAAATCTAAACATATAAATAATTACATTAAATGTAAATGGTCTAGACACACCAATTAAGAAAGAGAGACTGTCAGAATGAATAAGGAAACACATGACACAGCTATATGTTGTCTAAATGATAATGACAGAGGTAGGTTAAAAGTAAAAGGATGGAGAAACATATTCCATGTAAACACTAAGCTAACACTGAAATGGCTATGTTAATATCAAAGTAGACTTCAAGGCAAAGAAAATTACCAGGGACAAAGAAGGAAAATATATAATGATAAAGGAGTCAACTCTTCATGAAAACTTAACAATCATACATGTGTAAAAGCTAAAATCAGAGCTTCAAAATACATAATGTAAAAGGTGGCAGAGCTGAAAGGATTAATTAACTCACAATCTTAGGTGGAGGTTTCAACACTCTGTCAGTAATGATAGTACTAACAGAGGGAAAATCATCAAGGATATAGAAGAACTGATAAACACCATCAACCAAGTGGATCTAATTGACATTTATAGAATTTCCCACGTGAACCAGCAGAATACACATTTCAGGGTAAAGTAGATTACCTGAACTGAGCAAAAATGAAAATACAACATACAAAATTTGTAGAATGAAGGTAAAGGGATGTTGTGAGGCAAATTTATAGAAGGAAGTGCTTATATTGGAAAAGAAGGAAAGTTTCAAATAAATAAGCTTTCATCTTTCATCTAAGCTTTCATCTTAAGTCTCTATGAAGAGAAGAGCAAAAGAATGCCAAAGCAAGCAGAAGGAAGAGAACAATAAAGGTAAGACCAGAAATCAATGAAATTTAAAACAGAAAAACAAAGAGAAGAATCAATAAAACCAAAAACTGGTTCTTTAAAAAGACAAACCTCTAGAAAAACTGACAAAGATAAAAGGAGAGAAGATTCATGTTATCAATATTGGGAATGAAAGAAGGTGTATTACTGTAGATCCTGCAGACATTAAAAGAATAATAGGGAAGCATTATGAACAACTTTATGTTCATAAATATGACAACTTAAAAGAAATTGACACATTTCTAAAAACCATAAATTACCAAAACACACTCAAAATTAAATAGATAACCACTATAAAATAAATTGACTTTATAGTTAGAACCCTTTTGAAAAAGAGATGTCTAGTCTAGATGGTTTCACTGGCAAAATCTAAAATAACATTTAAAGAAGAAATAACACCAATTCTAAACAATTTCTTCCAGAAAATAGAAGAGGAAGGAACAGTTCCAAAGTCGGTTTATAAATGATGGCAACCACCAGAACCCAAGGTTGTCCTTGGGGAGTGGAACAGGTATAATAAATATATATTTTTCTTTCATTTTATAGGAGGGGACAAGGATTTGATATTAAATCATGTGCTTGCATTACTTTAATTGCAATTGTAATTAAATATGAGTATCCTGATTACAAGTCTCCAAGGCACTCAGCACAGAGCTATTAGTTGTATCACCCTATGGACTCAGTCACTGGAAGCCAGTGACCCTGCTGTCATTTTTTTCCTCTAAAAAAAGTTTTGGTTTTTTTTTTTTGCAACTCCAGAGCTGTCTCAGAGGACTTCCAATTGTAGGACATCTGACCTGCCTCATCTCAGCTTTTATTGATAATTTCCCCTAAATGCGGCCCTTGATCTACCAAAATGGTGTGAGTTCAGAGTTTTTTCCACAATCAGCCTCAGGAGAACAATCAATGAGGTTCTCAGAAAAGAATGCACATTGAGGAAATCCCCTTTGAGCTGACCATGTCTGTGAACTCCAGTTCTGTTTGTGGTTTCATATTTGCCAAGCACCCAGAGAGTATCAGGGGACTCTCGGAGAGAACACAAGCGGAGTACTTGTGGGAGGCCATGACACCATGCATTGTGAAACCGTACTGGCTGGGAACATGGCTGACCTTGGGTAAACATCCACTTGGGGTGGGTGAGTGGGGCTGGGCCATTATATACTGCCCACTTGGGAGAATCGCCATGGCATGGGGGCATGACAGAGTCAAAGTTTTGTGAACATAGAATAATCCCATGGTCCTTATGTAACCTTTGATGGAGGCCGGAAAAAAGGAATCAGAACCACATAGAATGGACCTCAGGGCTTTAGCAGGGGAGAACTGGTTGGCAAAATCCTGTTCTCTGTCAAGAACCAGATGTTTTGAAAAACACTTTGAGTTCTTTTTTTCAAGCCAGATATCTTTGGATGGATCTCAGTTTTATTTCTTCCTAGCTTATTGTACAGGCTTATCAGACTTACTGGGATGCTTAGAATTGTTGATCGTTTTCTGATCATCTGAAGGGTGTGGTGACAGTAGTGGGTGATCTGGCTGGTTTCACTTCTGGGATCTGATTTCCCCACAACTGGTCCCAAACCAGCTGTTAGGCATGATTTGAAGAAGCTCAGGCATCACTCTGTGAGAACTCAGCATCTGCCACCCTGACAGACAGGCTCATGGAGAAGCTGTGAGGGGACTGGATAGAACCCCTCTTATGGAGTCTGCTGTGATTTCTGCCCACAAAGCATTCAGAAGGGGCAGCATACAGAGCATAAAGGCAGGACAAAGCTTCTCGCCAAACCGCCTTTCTTGCCAGACCCTGCAGTGGATACATGCATAATCACATTTGAGAAAACAGGAGACAGGCTTTGAGAGAGCAGCAAAGATCCACAGAACCAACCACCCTTTTCTTCCTGACATATAGACAGGTGGGAACATAGAAAAAGGAGCAATTATAATAGCAAATGCATATGGAGCATTTACTTTGTACCAGGCACTATTTGGAGGGTGCTGTGTATGCTAACCTATGGCCTTTGTAATTCTCACAACAACTCTATGGATTCTTACTATCTGCCAGATATGGGCACTGAGGAACACTGGGGCAATAACTTGCTGGTATGGTCACACAGCTAGGAAATGGCAGAGCCAGGATTTAAACTTGGGTGGGCTGGCTCCAGAATGTGGGTGTGCAAGCCCTGGTCTAAACTTCCTCTTCCCTTCCACAAAGCAATGCCTGTTGGGATGTGCTAAGGCCACTCTCAGCTAACGCCATGGTTCCTCTGTTGTATAGAGTTACCACCTGTCTCAGTCAAGCAGTGTGGAGGTCTTTGAAAACAATGTTCTATTTCAGTTACGTGTCTCTCATGATGCCCAGGAATATAAGTAGAATGTCAATCTCAAATGGCATTTGGCACCCTCATTTCATCCTTAAGTGTCTGACTGAAACCTATTTTTGTGTCCTTTGTCTGGGGCTAGGTGGGGAGTGGGGTCAGACAGCAAGACACAGGGGCCTGAGTGTCCCTGAGACGAGTTCCAATTCTGGGTGGGCCATCACTCAGGGGAAATATGAGTGGCTGAGTACAAATACAGGGGCAGAAGTGTGGTCAGAAGAGCAGCAAACCATCTACAATAGAAACACTTATGCAGAATGTGGGAACTCTTCCCAAACCGAGGCCAATATGACCTTGATACCAAAACTAAATAAAGATATTACAAGAAAAGGAAACCATAATGACCCTGAAGGACAGAAACACGTATTTTTAGCAAAATTGAACAAAATGAATCAAGCAATATTTAAAAAAGATAATCATTATGATCATGTACTGCTTCTCCCAGGTATGCATGTGGGTTTAATATTTAATAATCCATCCATGTAATTCAGCACATTAACAGAATAAGAGAAAATAATATAGTTATCCTAACAGATGCAAGAAAAAGATGTGACAAATTCAACACTCACTTAAGATGTGGAGCATGAACTCTCAGCAAAGTAGAATACAAGGGAACTAAGTCAGTAGAAAAAGAGGTTAACATCCTTACTGGGGAAGGAGGTCTGCTCTTACCCATTCTGTTTAACATTACTAAGGAGGTCCTATCCAGGGCAATAAGACAATTAAAATAACTGTTCAGCAAAAAGAATAGAAAGGGAAAGAAAATAAAACAGCCTATCATTGCTCATAATAGGTAGTAAATACATAATGTTTAAAAACTAGAATATCAGCTACAGTCTCTATGGAAGATAATTCGGCAATATCTATCAAAACATAAAATGCACATGTCATCTGACTTACAGATCCATTTCTAAAAACTCTTCCTAAGGGTATATTTGGCACACATGTGAAATAATGTATGTGTAAGGATATCATTGTGGTCTTTCAAAAATTTTTATAACTAGCAAATGTTTGAAAACAACCTAAATATTCATCAACATGGAACTGGCTAAAAAATATTATGAGATACTCTGCAGCTGTCAAAAGAATGAGAATAATAAGCACCTCAATATGTTCCGATATGGAACAATATACAAGATATTTTTTTATAGTTAAAAAAAAAAAGCCAGTTGTAAAATAGTGAATGGATTCTGGCTCACTCCTCATTGAACTGTGCACATCTAATTCAATTTCATTAAGGGAGCCCCAAGGACTGCCTGTATCGGGGTCTTCTGAGGTCTTTTCTAGGAACACCCATTTCTTATCCATCCACACCATGCCCAGGTGTATTGTGATGCATACCAACTATTTGAGAACCGATAAATAAATGAATGAGTGTACATTTGTCATCATTTCCATGTTGTTCCTTCTCCCACACTAATCTGAAATGCTTTATTGCTCACGGTCAACCATGAACTATGCCCTCTGTGCTTCACAGTTTATGATAATGCTGTGCAAAGCAGTGTATGCCATTGGCCAAAGGGTGAGACACAAAAGCCTCTGCTCGATTTCTGGCTTTTACTGAGACATAGAAATGAGTCTGTCCTCCATGACATTTCCTTTTCTGTGCTTTGATTTGTGCATCTGCTCAATGGGTAAAATGATACCCCAGGGACAAAATATAGAACCTATGAAGACATTTTATTAGGACCCTGGATTCAAAGTAATGGGCTAAGAATTTTCTAGGGCATTCTCATGATTCAGAAATGTCCTTTAAAGGAACAAATTACTGCTCACCAGTTTGTAGAACTGAGTACTCCAAAATTTCAATTTGATCTAACTTTATCGCCTAGGTATTGTTGTGGATTATCTCTTTGCATTGAAAACTCACCCTTTATCCATCCAAATTAAACCAATAGCTGCACACATTTATTAGGCACTAATTTTAGGTGAGATACCATGCTTGGTATGTGGGAGTGCCAAGGTAAGTAAGAAAGACATAGATGCACTTCACAAAAACCGCCTTCTGGGGAGAAGACCATCCCTTAAATGAAGGCAGTATCTGCCAGAGCCTGGTAAGAGCTCTAAGGGGGGGCATAGGCAACCTTGTCTGTTGAAGTTAGAACACCAGCTCACCTGAATGGGGAGCACAGACGAGGTACATGAGCTCAGCCTTGTAGTCAGATGAGGCTTCGAGAGAGAAGCTGAATTTGGGGCAGCAGAACAGCATTGTAAAGGCACTGGGTCCAGAAATCAAGGAGCCTGTTTAAGATCTAGTGCAGATTTTGAACAGTTTCACAAATACTGTAGAACACTGTAGTAGATGACTAGGGAATGCATAGGAGCAGAGTGGGAGGTAAAGGAAAAGATGAGCAGGCTTTCAGAGGGAGTTTGGTTCCCCATGGTGAAAAGCACTGGATTAGATCTAGAATATGTGAAGCTAGGGGCCCAAAGACTCTTACAGCAAATGCTTCAAATGATTAGACTCGTGTTTCCTCCCCCGCAGTAAGTACCTATAAGCCCAAAGGGAAGGGAAAATGCACCTGTCATAATCACCGTTATGTGGCTGTCATTCAGTAAGTACTTGCCAACTAGACCAGTAGATTAATGGAAACAAAAAGCACGAGTCAGAGAGAGAGAGCTGTTGCTCAGTGTCATTCCAGCAGGGAGGCCATTGCCCTTGGCATTCCTATTTCTCCCAGCACTGGACAAAGACAGGACAAATAGCAGAGCCAAGTTTAAAGGGAGAACTTCAAGCTTTTCACAAAATATTCAAATACAAGACCACAGAAGAAGGGTCTATGTTTGAGGGAGGAGCATCGGCGAACTTTCTGTCCTGCTCTGCTGATGTCACTTTAGGAGTCTGACACCAACTGACAGAGACCAGAGGTTTTCAGTTCTCTCTGGCTCTCGCTGTCCTGGTGAGGAAGAAGTGAATGAATGATCGCTTGGTAGAGTATTATTTTTTCCTTAGCGTCTTTTTCTTAACTAACACTTATGACTATGTAAAGGTCTTTCATAATATTATTGCATTGACTTTCTCAGCCCATTCTTTGTGTGGGACAATGGGGGAGGGATTATTTTCCTTTGGTTTGATCATGGAGAACCTGAGGCCTACAGGGATTTCATGGCTTTTCTAAGATCCAGTTGCTCAGTGGAGAAGGTGAGATTCATCTCAGGTTTTATTTATTCAGCAGTCAAAATCTAAGTGTCTCATACATCGGAGGCACTTGCTGAATGCTGAATAAACCACATGTCCTAATTCAAGGCCCGCAGAGCCCAGAGGGAAGATTCGAGTTCATAAAACAAGGGAACAGGGCTAATGTGTGATACCTTTCCAGTTATAAAAGCAGAAAAATACTGGATAAGTGTAACGAAAACAAAGTCTTGTTAGACACATAGCTGACCTTAATAGAAAGAAAGAAAGACACATTTCCACATGCCAGAAACGAAATGGAAACTGAAGGTGGAAAAGTAGCCTGCGGTCAGATGCTTCAGCCAGCAGAGGAGGGAATCTGGAGGCAGGTCCCAGGGGCTGGGGGTGGGCCCTGGATGCCCCACCGGGATGGGAGAAGGGGTAGAAGACTTGTGGAAGGCTGGAGGTCGGATCTGGGATGCCCTAGAAAGAGCTGGGTCTGAAAGGGCTGTCCTTCCATAAAGGGAAGCTCCAAACACGGAAGCCATAAGGAAGCTTACTGTTCACGTGGGGCTCTGAGGAGAAAGGAAAGAAGAGTAACCTGTAAGGTTTCAAAACAGGAAGCCCATGCCACGCAGAGGGGTGGTGCGGAGTTCTAGTGTGTATGATACCCCTGGGAACCCCTCAGAAGTGAGCATGGCACTGGACCCGGCAAGGTGCTGTAGTGTAAGGACCTGGCAATTAGGTTTTTTTATTGTAATAGAATAAGTGGCTGACATTAAGCTTCTGACTATGGAGACATCCATTTCAAAGACGTCCGTCTGGAATAAACACACCACCAGCTACACAGCTAGATGAGGAGCCAGGCCTGGGAAGTCTCCTTACAGAAGGCTTTGAGTGACCAAGTTAACTGACCACTTGTGCGAGCCTGCTTTTTTCCTTCCTGCGTTTTTTTTTTCTTTTTTAAAAGATGTATTTATTTTAGAGAGAGAGAGTGAGCATGCGTGGGAGGGCAGAGGGAGAGGGAGAGAGAATCTCAAGCAGACTCCGTGCTGAGCGTGGAGCCCCACACAGGACTCGATCTCATGACCCTGAGATCAGGACCTGAGCCGAAACCAAGAGTTGGTCGCTTAACCGATGTTGCCACCCAGGCGCCCCTCCCTTCCTGTGCTTTAATTCCCACTCTTGTGTTTTAAATTCATCAATAAAGAGTGAACCTGCAAAACCCTAAGCTCCCCACTCTTGACTCCAATAAGGCTGAACTCCAGGACCATGCTTTCTTTTTCTCTCTTTCTATCCGTGACCTCACTTTGTGGCCCCAGGCATGCCATGTACCCTCTAAGACCTGTGAGTAAGAAAATAAAACTTGTCTTTCTGAAGTTCTGTGATGACTGTTGCTGAGGTTCATCTTGCAGTCGTAAAAATCACAAGGGCTGGTCCAGCTTCAACACTGGCTCTGGTCGAAGAACCATCTGTGGGGGCTGGGCCACAAGAGGTACGTCCAGGTGAGGGCCCCGAGAAGTCCTAGCCTAGCATCACCATCAATAGGCTGAGCCCCACACAAAACAGGTATCCTGTAGGAATAAAACCCCTCTGCCTGGACTTCCCAGAGTCCAGGGTGCCCTGAGCACCTAGAGAGAAATAAATTCCTCAGAAGGTGGACCTTAAAACAGGAATTATGAACTGTACAAGAAAGCAGTCAACTGTGAGAAGCGCTTAGAAAACCCAACAAACATGAAAATAACGCATAGGAATGTGGGATAATCAAGCTGCGAGAGGCTAAAAATAAACCTCTTTTAATGTATCCAAAAGATGAAAGAATGACCAGAATCTCAAATGAAACAATAGATTCTGGGGAAAAACAAAACAAGCAGGGCAAAGTTAAGCAAATGAACTTCCTGAAATAAAAATGCAGTAATTGAGGTAAACAAGAAGATAATGTGCCAGCAAGTGAGATTGAACTGAAGAAAGAGTGAATGCTTGGGTGCTGGAGCTGAGCAAACTGGAGATAGAAAATATACCCCACAGTTTAGAAAATATAGAGAAGAAGATCCAGTGTCCATCCAACGGGAGTTGTAAAAGTAGGTAAGACAGAGAGGATGTGGGAGGTCATATCAAAGTCCCAGAACTTTCCACACGTAATAAATCTTCAGTTGACATTGTGTAGCGAGTCCCAAGGGGGATAAAGGGAAACGAATCCATGGTGGTCAAGCCACAGAACCCTATAGACCAGCAGGCGGGTGGAGGAGATGAGCATTTAGAGAACAGTTGCCGAGGAGGCTTAAAGAGAGGCTCAAAGGAAGAGAGAACAGGCCTAGGGAGGTGGCTGCTCTCTCTAGAAGCCAGATGGGGAGATGTGAGGCAGGGTGATGGGCCGCTGAATCAGGGACCAACTTGCTAGGCTTGGGAGATAATGAGGCAGTCCATGTGGGTGTGAGGGGTGGACGGTGGCCGCAGTGGGAGGGAGAGCCACAGAGGGAGGCAGTCCCCACTTGGGGAGAATATTGTGTGTCCTTCCTCACAGGCCCAGGGAAGTCACTAAGGAATTTAAGCAGAGCAAGGACACGGTCACATTTGCACTTTAGAGGACATTCTGGCTCTGTGTGGAGGATGGACAGGAAGTGGGTAAAAATGGAAGCAGGGACATGAGCTAGAAGATCGTTACCACGGTTCAAACATGGGATGGATGCTGGGGGCTGGCATGCAGCCAGAACTCCAGGGGTTGAAGAGAAGGAGACAGTTCTGTAAAGGCTGAAGGACCTGCGGGGTACAGGACATGGTGCCACAGGCAGAGGGAGGAGAGACACAGGATGACTTCCGAGTGTCTGGCTAGGGGACAGGGATGCCTGGTCCCCTGGCACAGGGTATTCGAGCTTTCTGATCTTCATGGCCCTGTGGGTTTTAGAATGTTTCACTGTCTATTCACTATTTACTATTTCACCATCTCCCCTTTTAATGGCCAACACCAAACATCGTGGATTCACAGTGATTACATTGCCATTCTGAATAATTGGAAGGAAATTCATGTTTAGTTTGGGACAAATGGTGATGTTCTTTGCAAGGTAATGTTACATAAATGAGTAGCAGTAGAATGTTTACACTATTTATGGGTTATATAGAGAGACCTCTTTAGAAAGGAAGTAAACACTTATAAATATGTAGAGGCCCAGAGTACACTTGTGAGGGGTTGGAGGAGATGATGTTTATAATCATAACAGTTTCACAGCATCATAAAAGGGTGCTTATGGAATAGATAGCAAGATACAGGTGAAATCTTGTAGGACCCAACGGGACTGCAGAGAGCCTAGGCTGGCCCTGCCCACCCTCCCCTGTCCTCTTGATGGGTGGCACGGTGGACACAGGGTTTCTCAGTCCAGGAATGGAAGGAAAGAATAGTTTTCTATTTGTGGGTGAGTTGCAGGGTCAAAGGGAGACATGACTGAGTGTCCATAATGTGTTAGAGATTCTTCGTATGTGAATGTTAAGTGAGCTTCACCACAAACAAACAAAAAAATGATCCTACTTGTGATTATCGTTATAACATCTGAAGGGGGAGGAAATGGGACTCAGGGAAGCTTCTTAGCCGAAGTCTCAGTCCATGAATTGGGAGATGTTTTGAAGGCAGGCCTGTGGGGTTCCGGCTGTAACCACACCCTGAATCGAGGTCTCCCCACTTCTTCATGCGGGGCCTCATGGAGCCACCAACATAGCCCAGGGCAGTAGGTCTAGCCCTGCTCCTCCATCGTCTTGCTGTCTGGTCTTCAAAAATCGCTTACCTCTCGCTGCCTTGGCCTCCCTATCTGTGAAATGGGGATTGAATTTTGTTACTTCACTGCCTCTGATCATCTACCCAGTGAAACCTCAGTGATTAATGATTAATGAGCTCATGGGGGGAGGGGGTGTTGTGCCCCAGGGTAGACCCATTTATTATGGAGCAGAGTCCATATTTCTTCTTCCTTTCAAACACTGACAAAGATGATTAAAAAAAGTAAGATAAGGTAAGGTAAAAATTTCCAGAATTTTATTGCATAACATTTAATAATTACAAACTAGTTTAAGCTAAAAACCTTTAATAAGTTAATAATGTTAGATTACTATCTGAGAAAACTGATTTGTTCTTGGTGCTGGTATAATTTTCAAGAGTTTAGCCAGACTTCGCTTTTTTATTCCCTAAATAAAATGGATTATGCACAAAGTGACATTTCAAATTACCAGAGTTTCCAAACACCTTTAGGGCTTTGAGGTTTAGTCCTGTCTGTAGGGAGAGCCTGGGGAATAGCTTAAATAATTCTAAACCAACTCTCAGCTTGTTAGGACTTTTCCAAACATTAGGATTGAATGAATTTCTACATGTTTCTTTAAAAAAGTTAAAGCTAAGAGTCAAGGATAGAGCAGTGTCATCAATCTTTAAAAACATCACTGACAACAACTTACACATAAGAGTCATTGTTCTGTGTGGGGGTCGGCCTAGGGGTGGTTCAGAATCTCCAGGGACATGTATTTATGTAAATAGGTCATTTTAATACCAGGCACAAGTAATTAGAAATCAGGCGGGGCTCTCAGACTCATGGGAGGTGCTAGTCTGAGAACATACCTTTGCACGTTTCTGATACTCTCCTAGAGGATTCTCTCACTCATTTAATATGCTTGATGTGAGCATGGTTCTAGGGCAAGTATGTAACAGGGGTGGGTGGTAAAGATCAACAGGAAGTAGGTTTAAGACTCCAGTGCCTATAGGTAGGGAGCTAGTGGGTTTGGGCTAGCTAAGGGGGTGGGGCACCTCTGACAGGTACCACACCTGAATGAAAACCAAGTGTTCTTCCAAGAGATGGCAGGAGGGGGTGCCTGGGTGGCCCAGTCGTTAAGCGTCTGCCTTTGGCTCAGGTCATGATCCCGGGGTCCTGGAATCGAGCCCCGCGTAGGGCTCCCTGCTTGGCGGGAAGCCTACCTCTCCCTCTCCCACCCCCCCTGCTTGTGTTCCCTCTCTCGCTATGTCTCGGTCGGTCAAATAAATAAATAAAATCTTTAAAAAAAAAAAAGGGACGGCAGGAGTTTGGATTTTTATGTGAAACTTCTTGGTTTTCAACTATTGGTAATTAATTGCAAAACCATACTTCTTTAAGCACTGGGTACCGTGTTGGGCCAAATAAAACTAGTTAGCAACATTTGCTCTCCATGTTCTTTCTGCCCCTCCCCACCCCAAATCTTACTTCCACCAACTGCTCCTGTAATTAGTCTCCCACAACCATTTTGCCTCGATGTCTTAGGTAAGAATGTTACACAGGGCATCTAAAAATGCAACAACTCCGAGTTCTCACTTGTGCCACAGTGATCTCATTTTTCAAAAAGAGCAGCTCTGTTACGGTTAAGAAAAGGGGTCTCACCTGAATGCGTTGCTCAAGGAACCAAATTCAAGTGTATGTACTTCCAGGTGGCCAGCCAAGCATTCTCCTTCATAGTATCTTTCATTTATTTATTCTTCCTTGCACAAAAGCTCAATATGCATGATTTAAGCTCTCTGTTAGCTCTAAGGTCTTTTAAATTAAAAAAAAAAAAAAAAAGAAGGAATTTTAGAGCAACTTCCAGAAGCCGGTTTCCTCTGTATTTCTGGGTTATCATTTCTCTTTGTGAGCAAAGCCCATTAAGGAGGCTGGAGAGGTCTGGAACTCCCCATTAGCAAATCATCGGTCTAGAATTAGATATATGGCCCGTAAATGTCAATCTGACCCAAGATCGGCAATCTTGGACTCCTGGTGACCTTGACTTATCATCTTCCAGTGGTTGTGCCAGTTACAGTGTGGCTGAAGGGGACAAATATACCCAAGGACATTGGTCATCTCTGCCCAGCACCCATTTAAGTCAACAGTTGTCCTGAAACTGTTCTCTTGGTGAGGTACAGAAGAAAAAGATTGAGTGGTGTGATCAGGATACAATATCTTCCTCACTCGGCTGCACCTATTTGGACACACATGACAGGATGACCACAGAAGCTATAGTGATCTTTCCTACAGCTCACAGGCTAATATAAACAGTAGATGTATTTGAAGGACTCCTCCACATCCACATATTCCCAGAGATAAATCTAAGGAAGATGTAGCCAAACAGAAGGTGTCTGTGCCTCCTTTGAGATTGAAAGACCACCCTGGTCTAACTGGAAAGAATGAGTCAAGCTCCACCATTTGGCTGCTGATTGGTGTCTATGTTTTCAACTTCTTGGTTTTCAACTATTGGTAATTAATTACAAAACCATACTTCTTTAAGCACTGGGCACCGTGTTGGGCCAAATAAAACTAGTTAGTGATTTGTTGAAGAGACTGTCTTTTTTCCTTTGGACATTCTTTCCTGCTTTGTCAAAGATGAGTTGACCATAGAGTTGAGGGTCCATTTCTGGGCTCTCTGTTCTGTTCCATTGATCTATGTGTCTGTTTTTGTGATTTTTATTGCATAACAGAATTTTATTGCATAACATTTGCAATAGTTCATTGCAAATGAACTGGAGGAGTAGTGATTTGCAAGATGGCAACAGCTTGATGTTTGCAATTCTGTTGACAAATATTAGCTGAGCTCATTCTGTTTTTCTTTTAGAATAACATCATCCCCTTGATATGATACTTTATGTGGAGAACCCAAAAGACTCCACCCCAAAACTGCTAGAACTCACACAGGAATTCAGTCAAGTGGCAGGATATAAAATCAATGCACAGAAATCAGTGGCATTCCTATACACCAACAACAAGACAGAAGAAAGAGAAATTAAGGAGTCGAACCCATTTATAATTGCACCCAAAACCATAAGATACCTAGGGATAAATCTAACCAAAGAGGCAAAGGATCTGTACCCAGAAAACTATAAAATACTCATGAAAGAAATTGAGGAAGACACAAAGAAATGGAAAAACGTTCCATGCTCATGGATTGGAAGAACAAATATTGTGAAGATGTCAATGCTACCTAGAGCAATCTACACATTCAATGCAATCCCCATCAAAATACCATCCACTTTTTTCAAAGAAATGGAACAAATAATCCTAAAATTTGTATGGAACCAGAAAAGACCCCACATAGCCAGAGGAATGTTGAAAAAGAAAAGCAAAGCCGGCGGCATCACAATTCCGGACTTCCAGCTCTATTACAAAGCTGTCATCATCAAGACAGCATGGTACTGGCACAAAAACAGACACATAGATCAATGGAACAGAACAGAGAGCCCAGAAATGGACCCTCAACTCTATGGTCAACTCATCTTCGACAAAGCAGGAAAGAATGTCCAATGGAAAAAAGACAGTCTCTTCAACAAATGGTGTTGGGAAAATTGGACAGCCACTTGCAGAAGAATGAAACTGGACCATTTCCTTACACCACACACAAAAATAGACTCCAAATGGTTGAAAGACCTCAATGTGAGACAGCAGTCAATCAAAATCTTAAAGGAGAACACAGGCAGCAACCTCTTCGACCTCAGCCGCAGCACCTTCTTCCTAGAAACATCGCCAAAGGCAAGGGAAGCAAGGGCAAAAATGAACTATTGGGACTTCATCAAGATAAAAAGCTTTTGCACAGCAAAAGAAACAGTCAACAAAACCAAAAGACAACCGACAGAATGGGAGAAGATATTTGCAAATGATGTATCAGATAAAGGGCTAGTATCCAAAATCTATAAAGAACTCATCAAACTCAACACCCAAAGAACAAAGAATCCAATCAAGAAATGGGCAGAAGACATGAACAGACATTTTTCCAAAGAAGACATCAAATGGCCAACAGACACATGAAAAAGTGCTCAATATCGCTCGGCATCAGGGAAATCTAAATCAAAACGTCAATGAGATACCACCTCACACCAGTCAGAATGGCTAAAATTAACAAGTCAGGAAAAGACAGATGTTGGCGGGGATGCGGAGAAAGGGGAACCCTCCTACACTGTTGGTGGGAATGCAAGCTGGTGCAGCCACTCTGGAAAACAGTATGGAGGTTCCTCAAAAAGTTGAAAATAGAGCTACCATACGATCCAGCAATTGCACCTACTGGGTATTTACCCCAAAGATACAAAAGTAGGGATCTGAAGGGGTACGTGCACCCCGATGTTTATAGCAGTAATGTCCACAATACCCAAACTGTGGAAAGAGCCAAGATGTCCATCGACAGATGAATGGATAAAGAAGATGTGGTATATATACACAATGGAATATTATGCAGCCATCAAAAGGAATGAGATCTTGCCATTTGCAATGACGTGGATGGAACTGGAGGGTGTTATGCTGAGCGAAATAAGTCAAACAGAGAAAGACATGTATCATATGACCTCACTGATATGAGGAATTCTTAATCTCAGGAAACAAACTGAGGGTTGTTGGAGTGGGGGGTGGGGTGGGATGGATGGGGTGACTGGGTGATAGACACTGGGGAGGGTATGTGCTCTGGTAAGTGCTGTGAATTGTGCAAGACTGTTGAATCTCAGATCTGTACCTCTGAAACAAATAATGCAATATATGTTAAGAAAAAAAAAAAGAAGATAGCAGGAGGGGAAGAATGAAGGGGGGGGAAATCGGAGGGGGGAGACGATCCATGAGAGACAATGGACTCTGAAAAACAAACTGAGGGTTCTAGAGGGGAGGGGGGGTGGGAGGATGGGTTAGCCTGGTGATGGGTATTAAAGAGGGCACGTTCTGCATGGAGCACTGGGTGTTATGCACAAACAATGAATCATGGAACACTACATCTAAAACGAATGATGTTATGTATAGTGATTAACGTAACAATAATAAAAAAAAGAATAACATCATCCCTTGCCCTGATGAGAGATTATAAGAGAGTTAGTATTTCAAAGCCATGAGCATTGATCTGAGTGTAAGTAAAAAACAAGCATACTGCATTAGAGAATCCCATACCAGATTGGTTAGCCTTATTTTGAATTTCTCTGTAATCTGGGACACTCACTATACCTAGTTGCAAATGAATTATTGACCGAGCCCTTTGGGAGGAGAAGCCAAGGCTTCTCCAATATGTATCCTGAATACATAATATGGCTTAATGAGAGTGAATGGGGATTTATACAAGCAAAAATTACTTGTGGTCTAATAAGACAGTTTCTCCAAGAAAGTGAGATTTACTGAAATAGGGTCTGGGTAATTACTAATTTTCTGCACTGCTCCGATATCTTGCTCATTTTGGTTTGAGCAGCCATGATTATTCTGTGGAAAATGCAATAATATTGATATAGTGTCTACCAAATGTCTTTAGCTCTGTGATGGGGAATCAGCAGCAAATTTAATTACCAACCAGAGTATTAATTGTAAGTCCAGACTTTACTTAAAGACTAGACTTTCCATTAGAGTAAACTGCTAATTCTTCTATGTACTTTCACTTGGATTAAAGGAAAAAAAAAAAAGTGGATTTCAAGGTCTTTGGATGCAGGGACAGAATACAGAAAGGTCTATGTATATTTATGTATTCCTAGACATGATTTTGAGAGCAAATGTCTAATCTTTAGAAAAAGCTTTTACTTGGGGGGTATTTTAATATCTTCTGGTTTCAATCTCTCACATTCTACTAGACTGTGTCCTCATTAAGATCTGCAGTTGCCCGGACATCACAAAGCTACTACAGCTCAGAGTTAATCAGCAGCAGACATCCGTCAGGAGCAATGAAGGGCCATACCTGCCCCCTCATGGACCCCCCTTTAATGAAATATTCACCAAGAAAACACTGTTAAAATGCAAACAAACAGTATTGACTATATCCTCACCCCACTTCTAACCTCCTGTGATTTTTGGCTTCTGTTCAGTAATTGTATTTATTTTGATTTCATTAAAAATGTGAGAAAAGGAATTTCACTTAGGCCTGAAGTTCAAAGATTTACAGCCCAGAGATAGCAGAGAGAGTTGTCCCGGTGTTTGTATATGTTTAGGGTTAGAAGCCCTGATCTATTTAGGATGTTGTCCCACAAATGAGGTAACAAATGTCCCCCACATTGTATCAGCAATTTACAAACAACGCTGAACATGCTATCACAGTCATTTTTCTCACCTGGTCTTCTCAATAACTGTGAGTTGGATGAGGTCATTCTCGTTTTATAGCTCTCAAGTCACCTCATCTCCCCAGATTTCTGAGATGAAAGATAAAATGCTTCAGAGATATCACAGGTTGAAATCAGCATTTCTTCCATTCAGGGATGTCTCTATGCTTGAAGTGCCCCTTCCCCGTGTCAGGTCCACTGTGCCAGGCTCCCAAATAAGAAATGAGCCATAGTCTAAGCTGTGTTGTGGATCATGTACATGCCAGAGGAGAGGCAACACGTCCCCATGTGTACTCCTACAGATTAAATCACAAGTCCAGTTTGAAAAGAATAATTCACAAATCTGTGTCACTAGACATTGTTAAAAACACTTCCATGACCAGAATCCCCATCACCATGTTTGTCCATTCCCTGTAGCCCTGAGTTGTTAAACCACACTCTCTGCATGTGACAGACTGAGGTCTTACCAGGGCTCCATTATTGGATGGGCACGTCATCCTCATCCTGAGTCCATCAGCTGAAGGGAGCCACTCATTTTGCTCTTGCAGTATCCCGTTCCAAGAAATTACTATCCCACGTGCAATATATTCCAACCTTCCAAAGAGAGATGAGAAAACTAAGGTTTAGAGAGATTATCATGTACGGAGGGGAATCAAGATGACGTGACCAAGAGTCCTCTTTTTAGCTTGGTAATGAGAAAATTTGACTAATAAGTCAAGGGCATGTTGGGGACCAGCTGGCATCTCCTCTGGGAACAGGAGCAAGGCAAGTGCTAACCCCCGAGGCACCGATTCAAGGTGCTGAGTGTAGACAGCATTATTGGAAACGGGGACCCACACTGATGAATCAGTGTGCCCCTCAAGGCAGATGAAGCACAGTGAAGTGAAGTAAATATTGGGAGTTTGTGTTCTGTGCATGTTGACACCCTCAGCTGCCAACGGAGTGCCTGGCTCAGAGGGGAATTCGATCAGGTTTGCCAGAAGATAATGCACTGCAGATGAGTATTAGGGCAACTGGATTGCCAGAACATCTAGGTCAGAGGGTTCTCTCAATAATAGCAGTGCATTTTAATTTTCCAGTCTTTCCCCATTATAGGAGTCCGACTGACACCCTGGATGATAATTTCTCAATATTGAAGCTATTATTATTATATTGTTCTTCAGTGTTTCCCCACCCCAATTTTTTTCATTATGAGTTGAAAGCCAAGTCCCTAAAGGTTGACCTCAGTGATTTTTCCTCTTTCTTTCCTTTGATTACTGCTGAGAATGGCTCTGACAGTCCGTGTGTGTGTGTGTGTGTGTGTGTAGGTGGGGGGGGGATTGTTTTTCATTTCCTCTGCTTATTTCCATCAAATGAGGACAATAATAGTAAAGAAAAGGTCCTTAATTGTCCAGAAGGAGCATGGTGTTAGCACCAATTTATGACTTTATCCTAATGTGTCCCATATTCACAGTGACTGACTTCTTTGAGGTTTAGGATTGTGTGAGACATAAACAATGTTGTCACAATAATCTGTGGACATTGTCAATGTCCTCACTCCATGAAACCTCACAAAGTTGCGCTCATTGAGCCTTCAGGCAGAGAAACGGCCAGTTGTTTTTTTCTCTCCTGATTCATGCTGCGAATTCTTTCCCCATCCCTCCCCTAGAAGAATTTTATAACCACTTAGATCAATGTGAGAGCTGACACTTGCAGGGGGAAAAGCTCAACCACAATTATACGGATATACTTGAGAAGTATAAATAAAGGGGAAAAGACAGTACAAAGATGAAAAGCTAAAAATGAGGAATATCTAACCACAGACATAAACTTCACATTTTACAAGAAAACACTCAGAATAAAACCACATTAACATGTTTAAAAATGCCTATGAAATTAACTCTTTCCCAGGAAAAGAGGAATTACCAAGATTAACTAGAAGAACAGAGCTACAGGGATCGAGGTGAAGGTGATGGAATTGTGCCAGAATGGTTCCTCGGCAGGGTAGTAGCGATAATTTTTTTCAAGTTTGCAACATTGAGAAATCTTTACATTATGTAACCTGTTCTGGAGAATATGGAAATGTGAAGTCTTCCCAAGTCACTTTTCATGTGAGCACCACGGTAGCATCTAAATCTGAAAATACTAAAACAAAGAGGAAAACTTTAGGCTTAGCTGAGTTATGAGCAGCAAGGCAAAAATTCTACACTAAAGGCTAGTAAATAGGGTCCAGCTACATATTTAAAAACTAGTATCCTATGTCTGTTTTCTTCAGAAATGTATTGCTGATCTGTTTAAAATAAATCCACTAAGAGACTACCTGAAATAGATTGGTCAAAGGAGAAATGATACAACTTCATTTTGAAAAATATCAAAGGTCATTTGATAAATTTCAACATATGGTCTTATGAAAATTGTAGGTAAATCAGCAATGAGCATGACAAAGAATATCTAAGGAAATGCAATAGTGGACATTCTTCACGATGTTGAAACTCTCGAGGCGTTGCTTTTAAAACCATATGCAAGGAAGTAGAGGCTATTATTATTACTTACCATCTTTCTGGGATTTCCAACCACTACACTAAGATATGGAGGCAGAAATTAAGGAATATAGCAATTACTAAGTAGGTGAAGGCTAAAGATATTTGAATTGTTGCCTAATTGATCTCAATGGCTCTTTAGTATCATATCCAAATATGGTACTTAGCATTGGGATGAAAAGCTGGGAGTCCTAGCTCTTTCTCCATTGTGCCCTTTCTCCATCGTGAAGAAGGTGGTCAAGGAAAAGCAAGAGCTGCCAAATTCCTCTCCACTCTTTGTTATGGGTGGAATTGCATCCCCTTCCCATTGATACAATACCTGAGAACGTGAACATATTTAGAAATAGTGTCTTTAAAGAGGTAATTAAGTTAAAATAGTGTCATTAGGGTGGACTCTAATCCTATATGATTGGTGTCCTTATTAGAAGAGATCAGGACACGGAGAGATGACACACAGAGTGAGCAGGTGGCTAGCTGCTGGCCAAGGAGAGCGGCCTCGGAAGAAACCAGCCCTGCTGATACGCTGATCTCAGACTTCAAGCCTCCCAAACTGGGAGAGATAAATTCCTGTTTTTTAAGCCACTAAGACTGTGGTGAATCGTGGCATTCCTGGCACACCACTGTACCCTTTTCCACACCATGTTCTTGTGCTCTAGTTGAGGTTCAGCGACCTCGACTCCATCTGCATAGCTCCCACGGCAATGTGGGGTCTTTCCAACCCAGAGTGGTGCCCAGATACCTGGTGGCACAGAGCTAAGGAGACCATTATGAATCTCAGCAACCTGAGTCCACCTGCTGAGTCCGATGCAGTCCAATTTCAGAGCGGTTGTTATAACCTAGTGACCTACTGAACAATACGTAGGTAAGTCCCAATGCTACTTGGCTGGGACCACAACAGTGATTCCAGTGAGATAGGAGAAGCAGGCTTTCCTTTTTCAAATTTTCAGGAACCTCTGGGTTTCGGAATTTTCTCTCAGAGCCACTTGTCCCTTACGACTCATGTGCCATGGCAGGCAACTGATGCTTGGGGCACAGTTGGTTGTATTTCCAAAAGTTCCTCTGATTGAGTCATTTGAATGAGTGTCCTGTCAAACTCCAGATGTTGTATTCCATGAAGTGGACTTCGTCAGTCTTTCAGAGGGCCTGACCTCCTTGCCTTTCTTGGATGGCTCTGGCAAAGTACACTAGTGCTGCTGGAGAGAAAATATTGCTTAGTTCCATCTAAGGCACTGGAACTCCTCCCTCAATGAGAGACAGTGTTCTAATGAGGAGCACATGGAGGGCACAGATGCCTTAGCCAAAGGGCTGGGAAACTTGAGAAAGGAAAATACCAATATTGCCAAATCCATCTGAGCTACAAGTTCAAAAACATGCTTCATTCATCTACATTTTGCAATTTGGTAATTTGAAAATTATATCATTGCCCCATTGAAAAGTTCAAGCCATGTAGAATAAAAAAATAAATGAATTTAATCAAGAAGCTGTAACTCTTGCACACATTCAACAGAAAGAATGTCTTCATTTGTCTTTAAGAGCTTGAGTGTCACACTTAAAAAAAAAGAGAAGAAAAACTGCAGTAATCCAAACCCAAACCAGTGACTAATTACCACATTTCAGCTGAGTGGAAAAAATATGATATAGCAAGCAACAAATTGAGAGTGTGATGTCTTTGTTTATACATCAGACATGGTAGCTTTGCCATGAGGGCTCTGAGCCATGCATCATGTACCAAATGTACACACAGCTACCAATTCTCCCATCTCTCTCTTCATTTGGTGACATTTGCATAGCTTCAGATCCTTGTTTGTGTACTTCCTTGTGAAGGGTTCTTACTGGGGAGACTACTAGATAT
This sequence comes from Mirounga angustirostris, assembly GCF_029215605.1. Lineage (NCBI taxonomy): Eukaryota > Metazoa > Chordata > Mammalia > Carnivora > Phocidae > Mirounga > Mirounga angustirostris. The sequence goes on along the minus strand of NW_026991714.1, from coordinate 117,136,976 downwards.
GTGCTATTCCTGACAAATTGATGACGACAACAACAAAAACTAGAAAGTGTCTTTCCCTCATCTTTGCACTGTGCAGGCCCATAAAGAGGAGTAAATTGCATTATAATGCAAAGCCAGATCTTTGGATATTCAGCAGTGATGATGATTTTCGCCACATGCCCTGAGATGAAGGGATGGAGGAAGAGAGGAGCATATCAGAGGTCCTGGTGTGTTTTCTTCAGACACACACAGTGTCCACCTCTCCTTGTTCACTGGGTCATTCCCCTCAATTCCCTGGCCCTGAACTCTGGAATTGTCCCCTACAAGCCCATGTAACATCGGCTTAAAATGAATTTAAAATATTCTTTCCAGAAAATATTCTTTCAACATCTCTGAATGTTCCAGATCTTTTTCTCTTACATTTAGTCTTTCTTTCTATTATGAAAGGAAATCAAGCTCATTAAAAAATTTAAAAATACAGAAAAGTGAAAGAATAACAACAAAACCCTCCATAGTCTCCCCCCGACTTTTGAACAACCACACAGCCCCCATGTTGGAATATGTCCTTAAATATCTTTGCTATATAAATGAAATCATATAAATTGCTAATATTTATCTGAGAAATTGTCCCAGATAATCTACTGTTGGACATTATTTGTTTTATCTTTTTACTACTTAAAGTTCCACAGAGTAGAAACAACAAGCTAAAATCCAATCACATTTGTGGACATTAGAAAGAGTTTCTGCTCCAAGGTAAATCAAAGTTAACAAAATTACCCACCAGGATGTGTACAAAGTGACCCATGAGTTTAATGTTTGCTTTTGACTCAGATGTCCTTAGACCACATCGTCGTGTTTTCCCACATGAACTTGAGCCAACTTGCTTTAAGCCAATTTACCTTTAGGTAAAATCGTGTGTAACAATTCTAAGAGACTTCCTTAGTTTTTGTCTCAATACTCTGTTCCATTGAATTTGATACCTTTCGTTCTTATCTTTGTATTGTGTCTTCTCCTTCTGCCCATTTTAAACACTCCATGGATCTCCACCTGGCTATCTGCCTAAATTTCTACTGTTTCTTCAAGGTTCTTGTACTTGAGAAGTTCAAAGTCTCTTGGGGGAAAAGCCTATGGATAAAAATGAATTGTGTAGCACATAGCAAACATCAGCCCCCAAACCAGTATTTACCATTATTTGTTGAGCCTTTTATCTAAAAACAAGTATAGCATATACATTTTCTGTATAGGAGTCATAAAAATCATGAAAAGAGATCCATTTTTCCCACTTGAGTTGAAGGCACCAAGATGGAGAGAATGCATGTGATTTCCCCAAGGGCAGAGCTAGATTTTAAACAAAGATCTAACTATTACAGTTATTTTCTGCACCGAGTTGGTTGCAATATTTGGGATATGAGAGTTAGCTTTGTATGAAAGTGAAGGAAATTTAAAACTTGAAAAACCGGTCACAAAACTAGAAACTTGCTGAGTTTTCAAATTCTAGTATGGCAAATTCTTTCACAAACCTTAAATTTGCAAATGTAAATAACATTCCTCCAGGCACTGCAGAGCTATTATTTAGAAGTTAAGAAAACAGACTCCCCAAGCAATTATTTTTGCGAACTTGGTTGGCACTGCAGAATGTGTTTTGCAGAAAGTCAAAGCAAAATTATTTACTGGGGGCCCTGTTGCTCAATGTGGCTACGCTTGTTTGATCGATTTTCTTAGAACATGAGGAAAGTGCTCAGAGTAGTATTCAAAGGGGTCAGTGTGGCTCTGCTGGACACCAATGGCTCTGGGTCTGATCCACTATAGATTACTTAATCCTCACAACAAACTTATGGGGTACACATTATTCTAATTTTACAGATGAACAGACTGAGGCATGGGAAGGGTAGGCACCCTTCCCAGATCACCAGCTGGTTGTGGGGAGAGCTCGGGGTCGAGCCTGGGCAGCCTGGCTCAGAGGTGCCCTAAGCTACCACCTCTCTGTGGTCTGTGAGGTCAGATCTGATGCCCTTGGCATTAGTGGGAAGCGCCACAAAGCAACCCGTACAATTCTTAAAAATAAAATAAGATAGTTTTGGCCACTATGAGATATACTGCATTTATTCCATGTCCTGTGGATTCATCAGTCAGTCCGTATGACAGTAGGTAAGAGGGAAAATGATGTAGTGGTCAGAGCTGGGAACATCACCCTTCAGTCAATCCTGCACTGCCTATCTCTGCTGCTTCACCGTCTGCTCTTCCCAGTCTTATCCCCTTCCTGCAGGAGAGCCCCGTCCCACATCCCACATATGGTCGTCACTGTGTGGCTTGAATTGGAACAGAAAACACTGTGGTTCAGGGGAAGAGATCCAAAGCTACTGGGGAGGGCAAGGAAGCAACATGCACTTGAATGCTGGTAGGATTTCCATCAAGTAGGAAGGCATGAGTGAAGAAAGGTTTATTCTAGGAAGTGTGGGGAAAAATCTCATGAACCTTGAAGGACCAGGCACAGTCAAAAATGGGGAAAGCTAGGATCGCTGGGGCTCAGGCAGCACAGGGAAAAAGTAGAGCAGGGAGGCTTTGACATGCTATGGTTTGCAGCCTAACTCCTTTGGATCCTTTCTTCTCCAGGCTACACCCCTCCCACTCCCTTTATAAGTGGCTTCCTCACCAGCTCAGTCATGGAGAAATCCTCAACCTCCTAGGCCTCCCTTCTAAAAGGTGGTGAATTGAAACCATACAGCAGAAGGACTCAAATGCCAAGTTGAAAAGTTTCAATGTCAGATAACAGGGTGAGGGGAGGGGGACTGTATCAGGGGCTTCGTGCAGGCATGCTGGAGCTAGGTATTAGCACAGTAAACCTGTTGTATGCATCAGATGGATTGGGAAAGAAAGGAGGGAGGGGAGAGAGGGAGGGAGGGAAGAAAGATAAAGGATGCAGGAGCCCAGCGAGAAGCCCCAGTTCAGCTTCGGGAAGAGAGGAGCAGTGGAATGGGAGTGGGAGAGCCCAAAGATTCTCCTTAGGATCCTTCTCTCTGCTGAGCTTATCCTGAGTAAATCCAGTATTGTCACATGTTCATTTTTCATGCTCCTCTCCACCTTTCGAAGGGAAAGAGGAAATTCCCATCTTACAAAAGAGGAGACTATTGCACAGGAAGAAGGCCAACATAAAAGTGTTGAACTTGGTGCTACATGGATAAATTCTGGTACCCAAGCAAATGCTTGGGCGAGAAAATAAGAGGATTTTTTTCTAGCATGTTTCTGTCCCATCATGAATGTAGTGACTTCAACTCATCTATTATTCCTTGTGTTGGAGTTGTCTTGAAATGTAAAACAGAAAAAAATAATTACTATATTTGACCTGTGCCCAGCCCCTACTGTGTGTGTAGGATTGCAGTGATGAGTGAGATAAAGGCCCTTAATTCATGGAGAAGCGAGGAAAGGGGGCATTTAAGTGGTGGGTGAAAGCGATCCCTCCATTTTCAATCCCCACTGAATTTATCCTTCATTTGTGGTGTTATTTATTTGTGGGTGGGGAGAGGGGACAAGGCAAGAGAACATTTTGAAATAGTTACATAAGAGACTCTGTGGCTTTGAAATCTTCACATATGTATTTTTGTTAATGTTGGTCTGATTCTTGTATTAAACTAATTGCACGTCAAGCTGTCTGACAGGATGCTCAGGATCAATGTTCACTGTTGATGACTCTTGACAAATGGAGAGAAACCTCAGTGTGCATGCTGTCTTCTCTTTCTGCCCATGGGAAGAGGCACTTTTAGAGAATTTAGGGGACAGTGATTCTGGGCAAACTAGGACTATGTTGTAAGACAGGAAAAGTGTCTGCAAGCCCAGCTGGCAATCCCACAATCTCTTCCAAGGATTACTTTAGCTTCCCATTTCAAACAAACCCTGGCTTCAGGTCTGTTGCTTTTGTCTTGTAAAGAGAGCCCAGTGGGACATTCGCTCCTTGCAGTGGCCTTGGCAGAGCCCAGGGTGATGAGGGTGACCTGTGACTGTGCAGAGCAGAGCTGGATGGGGAAAGACACCACCCTGTTGAGAGTCTTCCAACTCTCCTCAGGGTAGGGCCCGGCACAGAATGGACCTCATTTTGAAGCGATATCATGGTGGGAAGCTGTTTTTAAAATTTTTCCTTCTCCACACACATTATAAAGGGAAACTGTTGGCTTTGGTTTCTTTAATAATAAAAAGCTGGTTCTAACTATTTCAGAAACCCATTATAAAATTGTTCCTTCAAACAATGACAATTTTGGCCATTGTGCAGCTCAAGGTTACAGACTCGAGCCAGTGTCCAGGAGAAGCCTCCCTCCCTCATCAGACCCTCAGACCAAGGAACCCCACTCCAGAGACAGGCTGAAGCCATTGGCTATTTGTCAGCTCCTTGGATTATAAGAGAACCACCTCCCCGACAAACCCAACATACCCATGCACATGTGAACACACAGACACCCCCTCCCCACACCTCACATGCTTGTGCATGCACACACACATACATACACATATCCCTCCTTCACTATATCTTGGTGTCAGGAAAGCAGGGTACCTTAGGGCCAGGGGCAAATACAGCATTAGTTGTCTTATTTGGGGCATCTCTCTACCTATATTACTCATCACCACCAGAGGCCGTGTCTTGGAAGGAAAACTTAGGGAAATGGCAAGGTCAGGGACATTGATTGACTCCCCAGAAAGAGAGGGTTTGTGAAAAGTGGAGAGAGACCTGACACTCTCAAAAAGACTCCACAACCTGATAGTGTCTCTGTTTCCACAAGATCTTTGTGGCCTGGGTGCCAGATGAGTATTCCCAATAATTTAGGTGCATTCTGAAGGCCTGTCTGCTGATGGGTGCAGGGTTCCTAAGGAATGGAATAGGGTCCTGTGATCAGGGGCCCCTGAAATCCTTCCAACTCTGACCCCAGCAGAGCTCCTGAAATCCCACGAGTAGGCACTAGCTTCTCTAGTTCAGAAAACGTCTGTATCTAGATTTCTTTTGCCATTTTAGGATAGTCTGCCACTTTGGCCTAAATTCCCTTTTTTTTTTTTTATTCATCCGTTCTTCCCTACATTCAAACTCTCATAAAGCATGATTGTGAACTAACTGCCAAACTTCCCTCAGGAAGAACTAGATAATATGCAGATCCCTGTATCTCTTAAAGAAACTTAATTTGTAACGAAAAACCTTCCTATGAAAAACCCTCTACTTCCAGATAGCTTCCCTGGTGAAATTTACCAAAGGAGAAATAATGCCCATTCTATACAAATACTTCCAAAAAACTGAAGAGGAGCGAACACTTCCTAACTACAGACCAATATCTCTCCTGAAGCAAGATGCAAGGATTTGAACAAAATTAAACAAAATTTAGCAAATCAAATCCAATAATATATAAAAAGGATGATACATCATGGCCAAGTGAGGTTTACCTCAAGAATGTGGTGTTGATTTAACATTTGAAAATCTATCAGTATAATTTACCCTACTAATAAACTAAAGAGGAAAAGCCATATGATCATTTAAATTTGACATCGGTTGCTGACAAACTTTCAGCAAACAAGGAACTTCCTCAACCTGTTAAAGAACATCTACAAAAACCTACAGCTTATATCATACTGATTAGTGAAAAATTGAATGTTTTCCTGCTTGAGATCAGGAAAAAAGACAAGGATGTCCAGTCTCACATCTTCTTTTAACCTTGTAGTGAAGCTTCCAGCCAGTGCATCCAGATTGGAAAGGAAGAAGAAGCAAAATGGTTTGTTTTACAGATGACTTGACTGTCTATGTACAAATGGAATCTAAAAAAAAAAAAGGTACTAGTACTAGTACTAATAGGTGAGTTAAGCAATTTGTAGGATGTAATCACATTATTTCTATATACTAGCAATGAACAATAAAATAGTAAAAATTAAAAAAAAACAGTTTACAATAACATCAAAAATATTAACTATTTGTTAATAAATCTGACAAGATGTGAAAAATCTGGTCACTGAAAATTATGAAATACTGTTGAGTAAAATTTTAAAAGATCCAAATAAGTGGAGAGGTATACGTTGTTCATGGATCAGAAGGTTCAATATTGTTACAGTGTTAATTCTCCTCGGTTGCCAGAACAAATTGTCAGAGACTAAATCTGACCATACTACTCACTGTCTAGAATCTTTCAGGGCCCCCATTGCGTGTAGGATAAAGTGGGAGATCTTTAGCTGGGAGAGCAGAAGCACCAGGGCCCAGCCCTGCTTGCTCTTCCACCCTGGTCTCTGGACTATCCCTGACTTTTCCTTACATCTCTCCCACCTGCTTCTAGTGACCCCACTGTCCAGGCCGACCATCCCCCCACAATGTTTCTGGTGCTGTTTCCTTCCTATTACATATCTTCTCATTCCCTTTCTCTACCTACATAACTGCATACTCATCCTTCAGGGTCCAAATGTGCTGGGTGTTCCCCTAGGGGAGGAGAGAAACCCATCAAGGTGAGAATGAGACAGTGGGCAGAAGCCTTGGGCAAGGGACAGAAGAGAGAATGAGGCAGGCCCAGGGGCCTCTCTACCTGCTACCTCTTGCAGTGTAAGTTAGGGGTGTATTAGTTTGCTAGGACTGCCGTAACAAAGTGGCACAGATTGGGTGGCTCACACAGCGGAAATGAACTTTCTCATGGTCCTGGAGGCTTGGAAGTCTGAGATTTAGGTGTCAGCAGGTTTGCTTTCTTCTGAGGCCTCTGCCTTGGTTTGTCGATGGCTGCCTTCTCCCTGCGTCTTCACAAGGACTTCCTTCTGTGCTGTGTCCAAATTTCCCCTTTTTACGAAGACACAAGTCATCCTGGATTAGGGCCCACTCTAATGACCTCATTTTAACTTAATCACCACTGCAAAAACTATCTCCAAATAAGGTTGCATTCTGAAGTACTGGGGGTTAGGGCTTCAACATACAAGTTTTGGGAGAGGGACACAATTCAGCCCATAATGGGGTGGAAAGGGGAGTCCTTTATCCTCCCTGGTCTCAATTTAATCTCTTCATCTATAACATGGGGATTGCGGTAGTTTAAAAGGTAATCTTGTATATCCTTTACAGCTCTAGATTTTTCTGTTTCAAAATCAGGCAACATGAAATAGGAGGAATTAGATGCTTGTGTTTTCCCAACAGAAAACAAACCAGGGGTTTCAGACCTGAATGATCTGTGTAAGTGTCTGAATCTTCCCCCTGCTTTTCTTGCAGGCATGCATCACTAGAGAGAATCCGTGTAAAGAAGAAAATGAGTGTGCTGCCTACTTTCCCCTCTCTTGTGGGAAAGATGGAGGAGGGAGCCAGAGAAGGGAAGTGAAAATGCCCAGACTTTTAAGTGTTCCACAAGGCGTGAGGACAAGCATGGGATGGCTTGGAGAGACAGAGAGTGAGTAGAAGGGAAAGAACAGCACTAGTGTGTGTGTCTGTGTCCTAAAAGGATAAGAAAAGCCATTGGAGGTCCACAGTGGCCAGAGAAGAAAGCAGCCACTCAGGAGAGGCTGGAGTCTTCTCCTTTACACCCTCTAGTCTTCCACATGCCATTAGCACATGCCCATGTCACCAAGAGAGATTTTCCCTCTTACTGTTTGGGGATACTCCAAGGGGTGCCCAGGGTCACAGGCTCCTGGCTGTGGACATCTTCTTTTGGGATTCCCTGGGTCCTCCTAGCCAGATGTCTGCTCTAGGGAATGGGCATGGAGCTCAGGACTGTGGTGGTGTGCACTTTGAGACAGAAAATATGTAACATTGCTAAAAAAAAAAATCAGATGTATTTACTTTTGAACCACTGGCCAGCATATCCTGGAGGATTTGAAGGCAGAATAACTTGGTGAATTTGGAGATAGATAGACCTCTCCTTCCAATTTCAGGTCCATCCACAGAGATAGTCTCTTTGCAGTGGCCCAGGGATTGAGACCTTTGCCCTAAAACCTATGCATTCTGTTAGAAACAGTATTTACATGGCCATTGTCATGTAGATGGTCCTTATTGATTTTCATTTCTTCAAGCACCTGTGTGGACATAGCATAGAAGGCTCAGTCGTGGTTATGGTAAAAGAACGACTAAGTTGGAACCACATAGAGCCCCTGATTCCTCGTCTCGCATGCTGCTTCCTCTACCAGGGACACTGTCTTTCATCTACCCACTCCTAGTCCACTTTTGAATCTCAGGCTCTAGTGGGAACCTCACAGACCCTTTCTCAGTCTTGGATGGGACACTCTGACCCCATGACTCTCCTTGGTGGAGTTACAATTGATTTCTACTATATCTCAGAGAGCTGTACTTCTACCTGGTGACCATGCCATTCTTAGTTCACTTGAGTTAAAATAGGCATAATGACAAACAAAAGAATAACAAACCAGATTCTCTGTCAACCCAGAGTAGATCTCTAGCCACTAATCCATTTAGGGAGATGACCAGATGGTCAGGCAAAATTCTTAATCATTGATGCCACCAATTAGTAATAACTTATCTGCTGTGTACTTCTCTGGCAACACATTTGACCTGCCTCTGTCAGGTGAGTCCACTGCGCATTTCAGATGATATCCCAAACTGTTAAAATATTATTTTTTCAAGAGGATATAACTATATCTCCCATATAGGTATAAAAATAGCACTTGTCAAGTGTTGTACTTTACTCATTGATAATGTAATATAATAATTTATTATAATAATGTTGCCCTAATAATAATAATGTGATTAGTCAGATGTTTCTTTCAAGTGGTTCACAGGTGGATTCAAAGTATCACACATGCATAGGTAGAGAAAAGATGTTGAAATTAACTTAGTTGTAAAAATGGCATATCCCCAGGGCAATAATTACATTCCATTGAACACAATTAGTTTCTATTTCTATAAACAAGAGTCATTTTCATCATTATTCATTTTCCACAATTTACAGAGTTGTAAAACAGCTCAAAGGCAGTGAAAAGCAGGGATAACTTAGAAGTGTTCACTGTACAGGGCAGTGAGTAATCCTGTCTATTTTCCGTTTCAAATTCTTTCATACTTTTTCTGATGTTCCAGTACGCCTCAACAATATCTCATTTGGCAAGAGTACTTCTGACCACTACTCATGCAACACTGTATTATGTTGGACCCCAGGGAGGGTTTGCCCTCAACGTCCAATTCTCACTTTTTTTTTAAATATTTATTTATTTGAAAGAGGGAGAGAGAGCTTGTGTGTGCGAGTGTGAGCACAGTGGAGGTGGAAGGGCAGAGGGAGACAGAGAGAGAGAATCTCCAGCAGACTCCCTGCTAAATGTGGAGCCCCGTCGTGAAGCTCTATCCCAGGACCCCAAGATCATGACCTGAGCCAAAATCAAGAGTCAGATGCTTAACCAACTGAACCACCCAGACGCCCCTCACCTGGTTTTTTAGTGAAAAAGCTCTCCTTGTTTTTTTGAATCCTTGTCTTTCTAGTTTATGTACTATAGGCCAATCTATTGAGAGTCCACCAAATTGTAGTCAAAATCACCTCTCCCTGCAACACTGGACCATCATCCTTGCTCCATGTTATCACATTCCCATTCTCCATGAATGGGAAAAATACAAAATGATCTCTGCAGGTCTTCCCAGTTATGCTTGAATTGAGAAACCAACATGATTCAGGTTACCAAGTCGGAGCTTTTTATTGCAAAAAAAAAAAAAAAAAAATTCAATATGCACAATAAGAAGAAAACCAGAAAAAAATATTTTTAGTAATTAGAATGTATAGAGATTAGAGGACTCAGTGTTCTTGTGTGAGGAAAAAATAGTGTGAAGACTAGACAATGTGATCCTTAACATTCCTTGTTAATCATTTGTTTATTTCTTTGCATAAAAAAGAGCAGCTGCCATTTATCTCATCCATGTGCCAGGCTCTCTGCTAGGAATTCCTATATGCATTATACTTAACCTTTGTATGATGCCAGAAGAAAAATATTATTATTCACATCTTGCAAATGAAAAAACAAAACAAAACAAAAATCCATGGTTTAAAGAAACTGAAAATTTTGCCCAGAGTCATAATTAAAAAGTGGTGGGTCCTGAGTTAGTGTAATTCCAAAGCACATCTTTTTCTTCACGCCCTTCAGTAAATGCTTGCAGAATGAATCCTCCTGCTTCCCATCTGGCAGAGTGAGAGGTAACTGCCTTTCTTACTGGAATCTAGAAGCTGCTGCACATGATTATTAGTCCAAGGAATCTGTGCCTCAAGCAGAAGCAGATCTTCCAGCTGATTACTCAGAGCAGAGAGGATCTGGCATATGGTCAGGCAGGGACCAGAAAGAACACACCAAACCCTGGGAATTTACAGTGAGAAAGTGGCCACCAAAGCCCGAACATAGAACCTTGGGAGATTCTACCACTTTCCTCACAAACTCCCAGTTTGGTGGAGTTGGATAATTGGCCAGAAGGAGCCCAATTATCATAGGTAGACTTTATGTTGCTAGAGTTGATGTTTCAGAGAGAAACACTCTAATGGGCCTTGACAAATTTGATGGGCCTCCTGTTCAGTCTACAGCTCTGTCCCTAAGTTTGAACTCCAAAGTACTGGTTACTTTAAGGAGGAGGAAAGGGAAACATTTGGAGGCACAGAGTATCCAGGGTCAGAAGGAATCCAATGCTGAATTTGGAAAAATTGGTATATGTGCAGAAGGTAGTCTGAAGTTAAAACAAAGCAACCAAAAAGTCTCAACAAAACAAAAAGCTGGTGTTTTACAAAGATAAACAAAATTGACAAATGCTTAACTAGACTAAGAAAAAAACCAGAAAATACTCAAATAAATTCAGAAATGAAATAGGAGGCATTACATGGGGGCTCAGTCAGTTCAGTGTCCGACCCTTGGTTTTGGCTCAGGTCATGATCTCAGGGTTTTGGGATCAAGTCCTGAGTCGGGCTTCACACTCAGCATGGAGTCTGCTTAGGATTCTCTCCCTTTCCCTCTCCCTCCTTCTTAGCCTCCTCCCTGCTCACTCACTCTCTCTCAAATAAATAAAGGAAATATTAAAAAAAAGAAATAGGAGGCACTATAACTGATGCCAAAAATAAAAAGGATCATAAAAGCCTACTCTGAATGAATATAGGCAATAAAATGGACAACGTAGAAGAAATGGATAAATTCCTAAAAACATACAATCTACTAAGACTAAATCATGAAGAAAATTCTTACAAACTATATACCTGATAAAGTGAAAAACAAAACAAAAATAAAACAAAACAAAAAAACCCAAATAACCTGATTAAGAAATGGGATAAGGACATTTCTCTAAAGAAGGCATATGAATAGCCAATAGGTATATATATTAAAAAAAAAAAAGCTCAACAACACTAACTGCCCATGCCATTCATCTGTTTAAAAGTCTTTCTAAGACCTCCTCCCAAGATCCAGTCCAAAATTCCTCATGAGGCTGAAAAGTCCTGTGACTTGTATTGCTTCCTTCTTGTCCCTCTGCCACCTGCTCCAAATTTCCTATTACAGTTCCTGCCGAATGTCCTAAACTTTCACTTCGTGTTCATACATACAGGCTGCCTGAAAATGTTCTTTCCCCTCCTGGTGCACTTGGGAAACTGGTTTTCATCCATCTGGATTCAAATCAAGATGATTTCTCTGTGAAGCTTCCCACTTGATAGCTGGAAAGAAATAAGCACCTGTAAAGATATGGATTTAAATGAGAAATCAGGAGGTTCATTCATGACCTCTCACTTTTTTGACAACCAAATAAATCTTTGTTTTATATATGTAAACTGAGGTATAGGAAACAAATCTTACAAACTCAAAGTTTGCATTGCTAAATAGAGCCAATGTTGACATGCAAACCTTGAAAACACGGGTCCTGAGCCTCTCTTACTTAATTTGAAAGTGAGGAAGAAAGAAAGGTATGCTCATCCAGTGTGTGTCCATCCCAGGCATGCCGCAGCTAGATTATCCCAGCACCCAGGGAGCCCGCAGCTGTGGCTTAGACGGGAGAAGGGGGAGGGGCGGGGGCTGCTCGGTCCTATGCACCTACAACAGGGGCAGTCGCCTGGAGTCCCCTTGGCAGAAGTGCCCACACTTGGTTTATCGTTCTGCTGTGGACATCTTGAAATTCTTCACAACTTCATCCTTGGATTTGTGTTTTGTAAGTGAAGTCGGATGGGATGCGGGAGATGCGCCAGGCGGCAGCAGGTGCATCTTGGGTCAGGCCATCCAGCAGTCTCAGGCACTTCATGACCTTGGAAGGACGGTCATTTCTGGGATCTGGGTCCACACTGGCAGCCGCGACAGTGGTGGCAGCAGTAGAAACAGTGATGGCTCCGCCTCGGGACAGCGTGGAGGGATCCCTGTTCCTTTTATGTTATACTGTGATTAAATAATATCACTATTGTCTCATTACATTTTATGCATAATAAAATGTTATTATAGGAAAACCTTTATAGTTTTACATTTGTAGCTCCACTCCTTTCCCTGTTTTTTGAAGAAGAGTACCTTATTTTCATTTTGCTCTGGGCCTCACGAATTATGTAGCCAGCCTCGAAGACAGGACTTGAAAGAAGGCAGAATATTTTAAATCTAAAAAATGCAGACCGAACAGCAAGGGATGCAGACGATAATATGAAAATGCAGTGATTTGGCAGAGATTGGTTGGGAATCAGGAAACAGAAGTAAGAATTAAGTGTGTGAGGAAGGAAGACTGGTTCTTTAAAATGGTTATTAACATAATTTTAACAGTAGCGATAAATAAGTAGCAGGCTCAGGAAACAGCCTATGAAATGAAAGATGAGTGTCAGAAAAAACCTGGTGTGTGACCCAGGAAGTTGCAAAACAATTTTTTTTTTTAAATTGATTGCACTGAATTGAATGATGCCTAGCAGATAGGCAAGATGAGGTGCCAATAAGAACAGGCAACTGTTAGGAACAAGAGAACCTTGGAAAAGGAAGAAAGAAGGGTACATCTTTTTAAAAGCTGTATCGCTGGTTAAAGAGATGGCTGTGAGGAAAAAAGAAAAAAGGAACAATTTATTGTATGGCCAGTATTTGAATATCTAATCAAGGATTCTCAATAGATTACTAAGGACAGTTGTATAGATATAGATATCTAGATATATGCAAAGATGAATATATAATTAAAGATTAAATGATATATACATATAGATGAATATACAATTAAAGATGAAATGAATTAAAGATATATTTAAAATTATAGATTTATAAAATTTACATATATAAATCTGTAGTTTATATGTAATCTATATATGGATAAACTATATAAATCCCTCTCTATAAAATCTATAAAATTAAGATTAATAAATTGCCCCAGATGACACAGATTTGGACTTGAACTTGGAATTTTTCTGGCTCAGAATCCTGTAGATTTTTCTACTCTACCATGTTGCTTTGCTTGCAATCTGTCTTTTGAATCTGTTATAGAAACTCTGCAATTTGACTACATTGTTTTAAGACAGATTTTTGTACTGTTTTGAAAAGTGTAAATAAACAGAAGATATTAACTCCCTACTAATTTATCTAAAGTAACCATAGTCTGAAATATTGTTTTAAAAAAATAAGAAAGAACACAACTTGCATTAAAAACTGAGAAGACTGAACCAGATAATATTAGTTATACCACCAATAAAAAAGAAAGGAGAGAGAGAGAAGCCATATGAACAGACAACAAAAGAAAGAGCTCATCAGAAAAGCTGAGGAAAAGACAAGACCAGCACTGAGTTTGTGGTTCTCTACAGTTTATGAGATGGAGGGGGGGCGGTCTTGAGAAACACTCAGCTGAGATTTTGTAAGCACAGCTCCCCATCCTGCCCCTCTTCTAGGCTGGACTTCTTGCAAAAGTTGTCTCAGTGGGACATCTCCCTTTCTTTACCACTAATTCCTTCTTCCACTCCTCTCTATCTGGTTTTGTCTACAAAAATCTCTGCTCATTTGAAGCTTCCAACAGTTTTCACAGTGTCAAATCCAATAAGTAATATTTTGCCCTTGTCTTACTTTATATCATAGCAGTATTTGACAGGACTGTCTACTTCTTTGTCTACCTCTAGATGTTGCCAGCTTCTGTCATGCCACATCTCTACAATTTTTCACCTACTACCTATTTGCAGCTCTCTTTCTCTACCTAATTCTACCATGCTGGTGTCATTTTTCAGAACAGCATTTTGGAATTTCTTCTCTTCTTTGACCTGTTTCCATAATGGGTGCTGTCTATTCCCACATCATTAAATACTATTTGTATGCCAATGATGCATAATTGTCATCTCTTCACAGCATTGATCAGATTTTGTAATGTATTAAGTTATTTATTCTTATTACTTCCCCCCTTCCATTAAAACGTTAGCTCCAACAATTATAGGACTTTGTAAATTTGATCACTAAGAGGTTAAGTAAACAGGTTCAAGTTCTCAAAATTAGTAAGTGGCAGAGCCAGAAATGAATCACAGATCTTTCTAAATCTACAGTTGTTGATGTATGTTAGTCTGTCTCTCATAAAATGAAAATTAGAGGGATTTCTAAGTCTGACCAAAACAGAGTAGCTTAAAGTAGACTGACACTTCTGCCAAGAAAAATTCAAAAATCCAGATATAATGCAAAATAAACATCTTTTGAAGACATTGAAGAGATACCAACATAGTTAGGAATTAAGTGGCAGAAATTCGTGAGAGGAGTGAACCACATAAAATCAGCCCAACACTTGGTGGTTTTTCCCTCAAGGTATTTGTTGAAATCAATAATAGATAGAGGGAAAAGATGCTGAATAGACTGAAAATTCAGCAACTCTTCTTAGATCTATAAGAGAGGGGAGGACACAGGACAAACCACAGCTTCTAAGATTGGAAAGACAGGCAAATACAGGGAGTCACAGCTTACCAAAGACTCACAAGAGGAAACTGCCTTGGGAGCCAGTGGTGGGGTATGAAAATCGGAACTTAGCTGAATTGCTAGAGGCTCAGAGCATAGAAGTCTGTGAGTTAAAAATTCTAGGGGGACCAGTCATAATGGGGCTTCCACAATAATGTGAGATTTGCCTCCAGGAACTTGACCAGGTGCCCACTATAAATATCAGAGAAAAATTCCCTCATGCTTCTGGCAAGAGAAGAGGAAAAGGAACCAGAGCACTCTGCTCTTAACAAGGTTTGACCTCAGGGGAAACAATTAACCAGGGCCTAACCTGCTGAGATTATTACCAAACCGAACTGACCCGGGGAAGAGAAATACTGAACTCCAGCCCACTCTAGCCATCTTGTCCCACGTAAGTGGATAAAAACACAGAGAAACACTTGTGAAGTTCATAGTCCAGAGGCATAGGCTTACTAAAAGGCAGACACCTAATCATAGGACTATAGGATGCTAGGAGGTCCTGACAATAGAATCAAACATGACCATGATGTTCGAATTATCAGAGTGGGAATTTAAAACAATTGTGATTAGTATTCCAAAGGCTTTAGTGGATAGAGTAGATAGCATGCAAGAACAGATGGGCAATGTAAGCAGAGAGGTGGAAATCCTAAGAAAGAATCCAAAAGAAAGACTAGAGATCAAAAATGCTGTAACAGACATGAAGAATGTTTGTGATAGATTTATTAGGAGACTGGACATGACTGAGGAAAGAATCTCTGTGATAGAGGATATAGAGTAGAATCCTCAAAACAAAACAAAACAAAAAAACACCCACACAAAACCCAGCCCCCTTCCCCCCAAAAAACAAAGAGAATAAAGGTTAAAAAAAAAAAAAAACAAACTCAGAATGGAATATACAAAGGTTGTGGGACACCTACAGAAAGGTATAATATATGCTTAATGGGAATGTGAGAAGGAGAAGAAAGAGAAGAAATAATAATAAAAGAAATAATAATTAAAAAGATTTCCCCAAATTAACATTAGATACCAAACCACAGATCCAAGAATTTCATAAAACACTGGACAGAATAAATGCTAAAACAACAACAATAACAACAAAAACACAAAACCACTCCCTCAGAAAAAAAAAACCACCTCAAAAAACCCTACACCTAAGCGGGAGGGGAAGAATGAAGCGGGGGAAATCGGAGGGGTAGACGAACCATGAGAGACGATGGACTCTGAAAGACAAACAGGGTTCTAGAGGGGAGGGGGGTGGGAGGATGGGTTAGCCTGGTGGTGGGTATTGAGGAGGGCACGTTCTGCATGGAGCACTGGGTGTTGTGCACAAACAATGAATCATGGAACACTTCATCTAAAACTAATGATGTAATGTATGGGGATTAACATAAGAATAAAAAAAAAAGAATTTCTATATATAAAGAGCTCTTACAAAAAAAAAAAAAAAAAAACCCCTACACCTAGACATATCATTTTCAAACTATGGACAGTAAAAGACAAAGAAAAAATCCTGAAGGAAGCCAGAGGAAAAATCACTTTATTACAGATGGACAAAGATAACATTATATCTGACTTCCCATCAGAAACCATGCAAGTAAGAAGAGAGGGATGTGAATTATTTGAAGTGTTGAGAGAAAAACCTCACCAACCTAGAATTCTGTGCCCTACAAAATTATCCCCCCAAAGTGAAGGAGAAATAAAGACTTTCAGACAAAAACTGAGAGTAGACTTGCTCTGCAAAAAAAAAAAAAAAATGTTAAAGGAATTTCTTTAAAAAGAGAAGAAAAATAATATAGGTGAGAAACTCAGATCTATTGGTTTTTGGCCAGAAAGATTGCAAAATGTTGTCTTAATGATGACACTGACTCAAAAGCTCCACCCACTTGCCAGCAAAATAGCTCTGGGGCCTGCTGTCCTGCAGGTGGTCAATGATATGACCTTCATGTGTAGAAGGTGACTGCAGTCCAGTCATAGTGGGCAACAATGGAGCTATTCACCAGAGACTGGGCAGAGAAGGATGGAGTCCCCAAAGCCATTTGCCTACTTCTCTCCCAGACCGTGGCTCTGGCGAACCCACTTGGACATTTCAGCTGCTACAACTCAGCTCAGATTTCTAACATCTGCCCAGCTGTGTGGTTGCCAGGGCCTGCAGCTGCCAGTTAGATGTAAACTTGAAAGACTATGTGATCTCCAGATAAACAAAGCAAGATTTGTGGTAATTGATCATACAAATTGGGGCATGCTAATAATTATAGCAGGACCTTAGGCATAAGCCAAGACTGTGCCAGACCAGCCAAGATAAATGAACATCATAAACATAGGCTACATTGAAATATTTGGTTTCATCCTAAAAGAGATTTGAAAGCCCTGACAGGTTTTTAAATTTTTTCCCTTTTCAATAGATTGTGTAGACTTATCAATTTTCTGTGTTTATTTTTTGACATATCATTAGCATATAGTGAAGTGTCAAATGTTCAGTTCATGCTTGATGACTGTCGATCTATTTATCCACCCAGATAATCATCACCTGGATCATAATATAGAACATTTCCAGATCTGCACAGGACTCCCTCCTGCCCCTCACAGTCATTCCTGCCCCACCTCCAGGGGTAGCCACTTTCTTGACCTTAACTGAACTTTATTGAAAGTCCTACAGGACTCTAATTGGGGGGAGGTGTATGCAATCCATCTGGTTTGCATTTGGTGCCTTTGGAAAGATGGTGCTGATGGCAGCATGAAGAACAGATGGGAGGGGCCAACCTGTGGCTGGGACACTGAGTTAGAGGCTCTTCAGATACCAGAACAGAAGTAGTGGGGCCTGAATGGGGAGGGGTGTGGAGAAGATGGAGAAGAGTGGCAGACAGAGGTGAAATCCTCCTGACCCGCTGACTGACTGTGTGTGGTCTGGGAATGGAAAGGCCAAGTCTGAGCTCCTGGATGCTGTCTTCCCCTGGGGAGTGGGGAAGCCATGCACTGAGCCGGAGAACCTGGAGAGGGGCCTTCAGAGAAAAATGATGAGCAGATTTAGGGCATGGAGCATGTTGAGCTTGAGATGCTCGGAGCCACCAAATGGAGAGGCTATACAGATGGTCAGGCATGTGGGTCTGAAGCAGAGAGGTGGGGCAAGGGGAGGGTGCATGTTGATCATTCCGGACAAGTAGATGATGCTATAGGCATGGGGGTGCACCTGGAGAAAGAAGTCAGAAAGAGTGTGGACAGGAACCCAGTGCTTATTGGGGTAGCGGAAGGTGGACCCACAAAGAGCCTGAGACAGACCCCAGAGGAGGGGGAGGACACCGAGGGAAAAATGAAACTGCAGAATCAAGAAGAGAGAGTGTTTCCTAGAGGCTGAGGGTGGGGGTAAAATTTTAGGAAGTTAGGGATCTTGTTAAGTAGGTATGAGACACAAATTCTCCTTTTCCTACATATTCTCTCCTAAGTAAAGACTATTAAGCTCTTAATGGGAAATTTTGACTCATACTATCGGAGCAGGTCTGAAAAACATAAGAACCTCTCCAAGGTCTAAACCTACTCCTTTATAACCTTAAAACTCCTCACCCCCTGCCTGGGAGAGCTGGGGTGCCACAGGAGTGTTTCCTGCAGCCTTGGACAAAGTTCTCCCAAGGCAGGAGGAGTAATTCCTCTCAGCCAGGGGCTTCAGGGAACCCAGGCCCCTTCCACTCCCTTCCACCTCTAGTATCCCTGAGGTCATCAGCCCCGATGTCCTGAGTGACCCGGGTCACTTTCCTTTTAGAAAAATTGAATAAAAAGAACAAAACAACAAAACAGACAAAGCACCTTGTGAGGTCATCAGGTATGGTCATAGTAGCAATTGTTCACTGACCATCTGTGCCGGGCCTGGCACTTCATATGCTTTGTCTTATTGTCACAATAGCCTTGTAAGTTAGGATTCCCACTTTTCCAGGTAGGAGCTGGGGCCCCTGGAGCTGCTGTGTTGGAATCCATGTAGGGCTGATTGTAGAATGGTCCAGGCCTCTACCCCACTGCAGCTTCCCTTGAGAGTGACACCCTGGCTCCTAAGTGACAGATGAATATGCCGGGGTGAAGGCATGTTGTTTCATTTCAACCAACATGCATGCAGCCCCTTCTATGCCAGGGGTATTATTATGTCATCGGGGCTGGGGGTTCAGAGGAGAGCTCTTGGTTAGCCATATTGTAGTGGAGACAGAGAGACAACAAGCTAGTGGGCAAAGAAAAGAATTGCAGCTCATGATAAGTGTTCTGGAGGAAGTAAGGGGATAGGATCAAAAGCGACCTGGGTGAAGGTCTGGAAAGGAGGTGGGATGTGGTAGAAGCCTAGGATGTAGCCCCCCTGGGTGCCACTCGCTGTGTGGCCTCACCGTTGTCTCCTGTCTAAGGTTGGACTCATAACTTTGTCATGAAGATTCTTTGTTAAACGCACCCATCTGTGTCTGAACCAGATGAGCTGCATACATGAAACATGCTTGCACTCCCTACCCCTCCCGCGTCTAGAAGCTCAGGTGGAAAGTCACCCAGTCCACATCCTCCCATTGTCATCTTACTCGTGATCTTGCCCACAGTTCCTTCCCTGCTGTTCCCCCTGTTTCCAGTGTCTCCACGTCAAGCTGTCTCTCTCTAACCTCACTCTGCTCATGGTGCTGCTGATCTGAGGGTTCCAGGATGCCTCACTGCATGCACACACCGCTCTTGGGGGTCAGCATGCCCTATGCCCAAAACTGGGTCCTCGGCACTGTGGTCTTGGCTCCTTCCCCAGGCCATTTGCCTCACGGTCTCCTCACCTTGGGAGAGGTGTTCCTCTGGATCATGGTGGGCTTTGAAGGTGCCTCTGCCGGCCTTCCCTCCAACTCCTCTGAGTCCGTTCAGATTCAGCCTGTCCTACAGGGACTGACTTTTTGGTACCCCCTCCTCCTTGGAACTGTCACTGAACTGTATAAGCATTCCTCTGAAATCTTAGAGTCACTTTTACTGTGTTATTAACTGAACACTTGCCATGTACTTTCTTGTCTCCTTCCTTAAATAGAACCCCCTTGACAGATAATTGTCTCATTTAGTCATTA
Organism: Mirounga angustirostris; assembly: GCF_029215605.1. Taxonomy (NCBI): domain Eukaryota; kingdom Metazoa; phylum Chordata; class Mammalia; order Carnivora; family Phocidae; genus Mirounga; species Mirounga angustirostris. The sequence goes on along the minus strand of NW_026991714.1, from coordinate 117,117,120 downwards.
GCCAATTACACACAGGACACATCATGGCACTGTGTCAAAAGAAGAACCCTAATGAATCTGACAATCAGCAGGAAAAAGAAAAGTTCCCCAGAAAGTTATCAATTAACAACTAAGATGTGTATTAAGACATTAACTACATTTATAGAAGGAAGAACATAAGATGAGAACAGAAAGTAATAAAATAAGAAAAAAATACACTAGAGAGGATAAATAAAATCAAAGTTGTTTTGAAAAGACTAATAAAAAGGATGCACTCTGGGCAAGATTGGCCAAGGGATAAATAGGTAGCTCTTGATGGTTCTTAATCCAAATGCCATCCAGATGTTGGGCTTAATTTATCAAAACAATTCTGAAATCCCTAAAAGACATTCCTATCTGAACCTGCTGGTTCATTAACATTAACTTAGCGCTCCTCTCTAGGCCTCTCCTCTCATTGCCCTGGGGTCTTGAGCCCCCAAATCTAGTGTGCTGAAGAGGAGGAGGGGGAGGAGGAAGTGAGCAGAGGATTGGAGCATGCTAAGCTCCATGCTTTCCTGGAATCAGAGATCTTAAGCAACTTGGAAGATAGAGATGCCATCCCTGAGTTCCTAAGTGACCACAGGTCATTAGAGATCAGAGGAGAGCCAAACAATACTCAAGCAAGGATGTAATTCAACCCCCACTTGGAGACAGATGTGCAGCCTCTGAGGAGGTGACTCCCTGAATCTCATCTTGAGGGCATGCTCCATTCGTGCCTTGGAAAGAGGAAACCAAGACCAGATTTGCAAAACCTGCCACTGAACTGAGCTAATTAGCCCAGCTGGCTGAGCCATTGCACCAGAGTTTCAAAGCTCTGATATTTAAATGAGTAACTTATATTAGGGGCTCATGGACAAGCTTTATCAAGCATTTTTTGGCTTACTGTGAGCATCTGTTTCAGGACTGATGGAAATGTTTCTAAGTTTGTTTAAAAAATAAAACATAGACAGCATCATCAGGAAAGATAAAGACCATACAAGGCACTTGGAAGTGGGTAACCCGTGAGAGAGAAATTTAGCTGAGGCCCTTGCTCTCCCTGTCTGCCCATCCAAGGGGCCATCCCAGAGGGCAGAGGGGAAAGGCCGTTCTGAGGGTTCAACACTAATGAGGGCCAGTCCTCTTTCACTGGAACCAGGACATTTTGCAATTCAGCAGACATCTGCTGGGAACCTGATATGTGTCAGGCCCTGGGCTGGGGATCTGGGGACACTAGATGAATTAGATATCAGTCCTGCCCTTGAGGAACCCATAGGTTATCTCGGAAGATAGTCACCTGAACACAAATGTAGGGCCCAGAGTGGTAACAGGTACAAGGTACACAGAGGTCCTTCTGGTGTGAATGAATGAAGGAGTAAATGAATGAATGCGGATGCTACTGATTTGCACGAGGTGCTCACTAGCTTTAAGTTCTCTGGTTGTTCTTTGCTACCAAAGGCATTCTGGATAAGATGAGCATAATGATTATCACCCATGACACTTTGAAGAGTGAAAAGGACACCGTGAGTAATTGTACAAGGACAATAAGAGTGAACTGAGACTGTCCTAAGCATACAGGGCTATCTAGTGATCTTAATTATGGGACAGTGAAAATACAGGGACGCATAGCATATGAAGGATATTCATCTTCCGCTCATTCTTTTTTGTTTTAAAAACAAAACCTTTGTGGTAAAACCTACATAACGTAAAACTTACCATCGTAACCATTGTTATGTGTGAGAACAGCAGTGTAAAGCACACTCACATGGTTGTGCATAAAATCTCCCAAACTTTGCATCTTGCAGAAACTAACACCGCATACCTATTTTTTTAAAATTTTTTATTCTTATGTTAATCCCCATACATTACATCATTAATTTTAGATGAAGTGTTCCATGATTCATCGTTTGTGCATAACACCCAGTGCTCCATGCAGAATGTGCCCTCCTCAATACCCATCACCAGGCTAACCCATCCTCCCACCCCCCTCCCCTCTAGAACCCTGTTTGTTTTTCAGAGTCCATCGTCTCTCATGGCTCGTCTACCCCTCCGATTTCCCCCGCTTCATTCTTCCCCTCCTGCTATCTTCTTCTTCTTCTTCTTCTTCTTCTTCTTTTTTTTTTTGCATATGTTGTATTATTTGTTTCATAGGTACAGATCTGAGATTCAACCGTCTCGCACAATTCACAGCACTTACCAGAGCACATACCCTCCCCAGTGTCTATCACCCAGTCACCCCATCCCTCCCACCCCACCCCCCACTCCAGCAACCCTCAGTTTGTTTCCTGAGATTAAGAATTCCTCATATCAGTGAGGTCATATGATACAGGTCTTTCTCTGACTGACTTATTTCCCTCAACATAACACCCTCCAGTTCCATTCACGTCGTTGCAAATGGCAAGATCTCAACTGCATACCTATTAAGCAACAACTCCCCATTCCTCCTTCCCTTCAGCCCCTGGTGACCACCATTCTACCTTCTGTATCTGTGCATTTGTCTACTCTAGGTACCTCATATCATACAGTATTATTCTTTTGTGTGACTGGCTTATTTCACACTGCATAATGTCCTCAAGGCTCTTCTACTCATTCTTGATAGACATTGTCACTACATTAAATTCACACTTGCAGTGACATCACTGAGAACCAAACACTACATAAGTCATGACATCATGCCATTGGCAGCTGATAAAATTTAGTTTGAGCTTTCTTTGTTTCTTTTTTTTCTTTTATTTGCACTGAGTTAGCTACACTTCAGAATTCTTAGACTCTTGAAGTGAGGCTCTACTGTGGAAAAACACCAATTGTACAACACTGTGTGTTATAGTCTGGGAGCTGCTCAGACAATGGCCAGGCCAAGGCTCACTGGGACTGCCAGGTTGGGCCCATTGACATGTTTTTGTTTCTATGGTGTTTAGTTTGTGGGGGATTTTTTGTTCAGAGACTTATGTTGAGGGCTCATGGCTATTTCATGAGTCTTTGCAATGCTTAACTTCTTATGGCTTGTATAACTTTGTTTCATTTGGGACTGTGTTGTTTCAAAGAGCGAATCGTAAAGTATTATTACAGAGGCAAACAGATAATTAGATAGATTTATATGTCTGTAAAGCTGCAATTCAAACTGTAACAGTATCTAACTCCAGGGAGTAGAGTTTTTAAAACCCCCCATATCGAGCAGCTCCCGCAGCTCCTTCTCTGGTCCGCCTCGGCCCGGCGGCGGCCATCAGCCCCCTCGGCCTGGGCTCGAGGGGCGGGGAGCTACGCGCTCCCCTCGGTCCGACCGCCAACCTCCCTTCCCCGCGCGCCTCGCGGCCCGCAGTCCGCCCCGCGCGCTCCTCCCGGAGGAGCCGAGCCCGCGCCCGGCTCGCCCGCCCGGCGCTGCCCCGGCCCGCCCGGCCCGCGTGAGGCCGCCCGCGCCCGGCCCCGCCGCCGCCGCCGCCGCCGCCGCCGCCGCCATGGGCTGCCTCGGAAACAGTAAGACCGAGGACCAGCGCAACGAGGAGAAGGCGCAGCGCGAGGCCAACAAAAAGATCGAGAAGCAGCTGCAGAAGGACAAGCAAGTCTACCGGGCCACGCACCGCCTGCTGCTGCTGGGTGCCGGAGAATCTGGTAAAAGCACCATTGTGAAGCAGATGAGGATCCTGCGTGTTAATGGGTTTAAGGGAGATAGTGAGAAGGCGGCCAAAGTGCAGGACATCAAAAACAACCTGAAAGAGGCGATCGAAACCATCGTGGCCGCCATGAGCAACCTGGTGCCCCTGTGGAGCTGGCCAACCCCGAGAACCAGTTCAGAGCGGACCACATTCTGAGCGTGATGAACGTGCCTGACTTTGATTTCCCTCCTGAGTTCTATGAGCATGCCAAGGCTCTGTGGGAGGATGAAGGGGTGCGTGCCTGCTATGAGCGTTCCAACGAGTACCCGCTGATCGACGGCGCCCAGTACTTCCTGGACAAGATTGATGTCATCAAGCAGGCTGACTATGTGCCCAGCGATCAGGATCTGCTTCGCTGCCGCGTCCTGACTTCTGGAATCTTTGAGACCAAGTTCCAGGTGGACAAAGTCAACTTCCACGTGTTTGACGTGGGTGGCCAGCGCGATGAACGCCGCAAATGGATCCAATGCTTCAATGATGTGACTGCCATTATCTTCGTGGTGGCCAGGAGCAGCTACAACATGGTCATTCGGGAGGACAACCAGACCAACCGCCTGCAGGAGGCTCTGAACCTCTTCAAGAGCATCTGGAACAACAGATGGCTGCGCACCATCTCTGTGATTCTGTTCCTCAACAAGCAAGACCTGCTCGCTGAGAAAGTCCTTGCTGGAAAATCGAAGATTGAGGACTACTTTCCAGAATTTGCTCGCTACACTACTCCTGAGGATGCTACTCCCGAGCCCGGAGAGGACCCCCGCGTGATCCGGGCCAAGTACTTCATCCGCGACGAATTTCTGAGAATCAGCACCGCCAGTGGGGACGGGCGGCATTACTGCTACCCACACTTCACTTGCGCCGTGGACACCGAGAACATCCGCCGCGTGTTCAACGACTGCCGGGACATCATCCAGCGCATGCACCTTCGTCAGTAAGAGCTGCTCTGAGAAGGGGACACCCAAATTTAAGTAAAGTCTTGAGCACAATTCAGAGTGAAGCGTAATTGTACACGCAGTTGATCACCCACCATAGGGCATGATTAACAAGGCAACCTCTCCTTTTCCCCCCAAGTGATCTTGCGAAGTCCCCCTTTCCCCTTCAGCTTGCTTAAATATTCCAAATTTAGAAAGCTTAAGGCGGCCTACAGAGAAAAAAAAAGGCCACAAAAGTTCCCTCTCTCTTTCAGTAAATAAAATAACAGCAGCAAACAGAAATAATGAAATAAAAGAAAGAAATGAAAGAAAAGAAAAGGAATAAATGAAATAAATATTGTCTTGTGCAGCATTAAAAAAATCAAAATAAAAATTAAATGTGAGCAAAGAAAAAAACCCCATATCATTTTATACTGTATTGATTAATAATTATGTATTTAAATTTTTTTAAGATTTTTATTTATTTGAGAGAGAGAGAGAGATAATGAGAGAGAGAGAGAGCATGAGAGAACAGAGGGTCAGAGGGAGAAGCAGACTCCCTGAGGAGCAGGAAGCCCAATGTGGGACTCCATCCCGGGACTCCAGGATCATGACCTGAGCTGAAGGTAGTTGCTTAACCAACTGAGCCACCCAGGTGCCCCAATAATTATGTATTTTAAAGACTCAATTATTCCACTGAGCTTAATGATGTGATCTCCTAAGGGTCGTGTAGGGTTGGGGAAGGGGAAGGAATAGATAAGGGTAGTGAGAGGACCTGGGATAGAAGTTTGCATCCTAGTACTGGCTGGGAAGTCACTATTTGCCCTCAGTGTCTGCCTTTTCATTTACAAAGTAGGGATGATGGTGATGTCTACCTCACATGGCGATTATGAAGTTTAAATGAGCTAGTGCACCAATGGGGCCTGAGACTGAGCAGTCAAGGACTATTTGCCTTATTCTGAGAATTACTTTTCAGGAGGCTGGCCTAGCCCGGGAATCAGATTAACAATTTATACTGAGGAAGCATGCTGGATGAACATGAGCAAACTCATTTCCTTCATGTTGTTCTGCTCGTATTTTTTGGAGTTCGACACTTTCTGAGAAACATAAGCCAAATGGCCATATAGAATCTACCAGAAGCCTGGTACTGGAGAAATTCAGCCTGTGGCCATGGACATCACAGAATCACTAAGGCAATGAGCTTGACTTTAAGCTTCATCAGTGTGTTCTTTAACCACGCGTTCTCTTTGGATCCTATGTTGCCTTAGTATTTCTGTGCACTGCCTGCATTTTGGGGCCATCATAGATATTTCTGTCTTCTCGGAGGGCAAGGGATTGGGGTTCTGGTCACCTCCTGTACACAGAGCAAGATGAAAGAAAGCAAAGGGAATGTCTGCAGGGGTGAACATCCACACAGGAGGGATGTCCGCAGAGGAGGGGACTTCACAGGAAATCACAACCAGGGGCATTTTGGATGCATGTGAGCCAGTTTTCTCATGTAGTGAAGAGGTTACATTCTTAAAGACAGTTGCTTTGACTTTTGTCTCTTATAACTTATTGGCTTGTGCCCTCGACTGAGTCATTTAACAGCATAAGTCTTGGTTTCCAGATCTGTAAAATGGGGATAGTACTTTATTATATTGTGGTAACAGTTCCTGGATAGTAAACATATAGTTTTTAGAAGAGTGCTGGCACAGAGTGGTTGATGAATGATAGAATGTCGTCTTGGTAATAATTAAGACTGCTCCTTAACACTGCCTAGTGGGCATCAGTCTCCCTGCTTCAGATGTGAGGAGACAGAAGTGAGTGAGCTTAAGTAAGTTTCAAGAGTAGAAAATTGCCAAGTGGTAGAAGCAGGTCTTGAACTCAGAGCTGACACTAAACCCATGTGCTTTATTATAGCTCATGTCTCTCAAACTTAATATGAGAACAACACACTGAATATGAGAACAATGGAGGAAAGACAAGTGTTTTAAGGTGTTATGATGAGTAGAAAACATTTGGGATATTGTGAAGCACTCTGCATCTGTAGGACATAAAGCATTGCTCACCATCTCCTTATCAGCACAAGACCCTCCTCAGAACTAGGAACATGAGCCTCACACTGGTTTGTGGCCATGCGATTTACATACAACTCTACAATGCTGCTGACCTATAAAAAATACAAAGTGAAATGGTTGTTCTCAGAATAGAGGGTCCTGGATTCACCAGTCCCCAGGACAGTGTGGGCAAGGGGATCTGTGCATAGGGGCTAGGTTGCCCGGGGGTTTCATTTTGTGGTGCCTACCTCATCTCAAAACCCACCCTGAAATCGTGCTGCTAGCATGCTCTCAGCCTCGCTCCACACCCCGTGGTCCCCGACAGAGCTCTGGTCTCCCTCAATTCCAACACACCCACTAGCATCCTCCCAGCTCTCTAGTGCAGGAACTCAATCCTGCACTTACTCTGAGCTACTTGATTTTCTCTTTCATGCTCTCTCTTTGAGCTAGACCTTGGAGCCTAGGAGTTCTCCAATCCATTGGGTTTGGGGTCTCTGGTTGGTTTGTTAATCAAAAAGCCAACTAAGCAAAGAATCACACAAATAATATTTGGGCGTCATAAATATTTTATGTCACTTTAAACTTACATATGAACGTTTATTCCCTAATTTTTTGATATAAAGCCAAAGCCTCTTCTTAGGTTAGGGCCCTGGTAGGAGTTCCGTATAGTGTCTTTCTCACGCAAGTCCCGTCTATACTGCATCATCTACAAGTTCCAGTGTTCATTTCTTTAAAAGGATTAAGAAGTTTAAAACTGTTGCAACATTCTGCTTAGAGGATCCTAATGGAATGTCACTGTTTTATTTCTCCAGTAATTTACAGCTGCTCCACTACACCTAATTCAATAGCATTATATTTCGGTGGCTCAAACTTTAGCCAGTTTTTTCAAACGTTACCATTTAATTTTCACAGAAACTACACTCTCTGTACCCATATTTCATTGATTTTAATAACATTTACTTAAAGTAACCTGCTTTGATAACAAGCATAACAATCATAAACAGATTTGGGAAAAATGAAACCGACCCCTGAGGAGCACGAGACAAGCTGGGGAAGGAGGAGCAAGGGCAGCTGGTGGAGCAGCCCGCTCTGCACATGCCTTCAGCAAGTTTGCAAAGGGAGGAGATGGAGCATCCAGGAATCCAGAGCATCAGCTGAGGAGCAGCTGGTTAAGGAAGCTTCTACTGTGCACGCTGACCCTTTTCTTCAAATGCACTCCCCACCGGTTTACCTGACCATCTCCTTTAGGTACTCTGTGCATTTATTAGCTTACACAGTATCTCCTCTGTAAAATTTCTATCTCCCTCCCAAGACTGCCTTTCTCAGATACTTCAGTTCTACCCAGAACTTTCCATTATTGTGGAATTTAAAACACCATATTGCCATTGTCTTTCCATTTTTAATCTCTGCCACTAAATTATAAGTTCCTTCAGGTCAAGGTTTATGCCTATTTACTATTGTTTATCCAGAGCTCAGCACAGTGTCTGTCACATAGCAAATATAAATGCTTATTGAAAAAATAGACAAACTTCAGATCATCTGATCCTACTCAGCTCTGAGAAAAAGCATAGGACCTAGACTAAGCTCTCACGGCTTGTCTTGCTTGCACTGACGCCTTTAAGTCATCCTGACCTGCCCATCGTCTTGGTCAGTCTCGGCTGCTCTAGCAAAGTGCCACAGACTGGGTGGCTTATAAACAGCACAAGTTACCACTTACAGCTCTGGAGGCTGGAAGTCCAAGATCAGGGTGCCACCATGGTCGAGTTCCGGTGAGGGGCTGTTTCTGAGTTGCAGATGGCTGACTCCTCTTGTGTCATCACCTGGTAGAAGGGACCAGAGAGCTCTCTGGGGTCTCTTCCATGAGCACATGAATCCCATTCCTGAGTGCTCCACCCTCTCAAAGGTCCCACCTTCTCATATCATCACCTTGGGGGTTAGCTTTTCAACATACGAATTTGGCGGGGGGGACACAAAAGTTCAGTCCTTGGCAACCATGTACCCTACAATGAATACAAGCAATGCTGCTTTTAGGGACTTCATTCAGGACCTTCTCACTCTGATCCAGAACTGTTCCAATCTAGTCAGTCTCCTTGCGGCTTTGAAATCTTGACTACATGTTTAAGGACCCCAGTTTTGCCCCTTTGACCTGGTTTTGGGTTCTGATATCCCCAGGGATCTGGATTGAATCCACCCTTTTTGCTCTTCTGATACTAATATGCCTCAGGCAGGGTATACTGTCTGGCCTTGACCTTCAAAATTTGACCCCTGTTGCAATGACCTCACTGGTGTTATTTGAAGGGAGGATAGTTGCAGGTGGGTTAGAGAGTTCTTTGGTGCTCTAATCTAACCAGTCCTGCTAATCTGAGAAAAATGTCCTCAAAGCGACTTCATGTCTTCTGACATCTTCCCAAATTGGGGATCCTTAACTTCCCAGAGTAGTTCCTCTTGAGCCATAAACTCAAAGTCCTAGAGGACCAAAGGAGTTTCAGATTTCCCTGTGTTATGTCTACCAAAGGCTGAGAAACTTCTTTGCCACAAAGACTATTTGTCTCCTGTCCTATTGTTCCAGAGTCTTCACAGTGGAGTTTCAGGGCCCACTTTTCGCTCCCCATTACAATAAGTGAGGCACAGTAGGTAGTGAATTGACTGCTCAGGTAGCTATAAGGAAAACACGATCCAAGTTATGCAGAAATAGTTGCTTGTAGCAAATATCAAGGCACAGGAAACCCCATTTCTCTATTAACCCGACTGTTTAAATTTGATGAACATAAATGGCAACCTACCACCTATCATGTTCCGATAAGCAATTTTCCTTCTAATTACCCACTGGCTGTGGGTGCTGCAGGCCTGTCCATGTCCACCACGTGCCGTGAGCTTTTAGTACATGTTACTCCCTATTTCTCAGATTGGTTGCTTTTGCTTAGGATGTTGACCTTAGGGCAGTTTTTATTTATTTATTTATTTATTTATTTAGTTAGTTAGTTAGTTATTTACTTATTTATTAAGATTTTATTTATTTATTTGTCAGAGAGAGAGGAGAGTGAGCACAAGCAGGGGGAGTGGAAGGCAGAGAGAGTGGGAGAAGCAGGCTCCTCACTGAGCAGGGAGCCTGATGTGGGACTTGATCCCAGGAGCCCGGGATCATGACCTGAGCCGAAGGAGACACTTAACCTACTGAGCCACCCAGGCATCCCCTTAGGGCAGTCTTAAATTGCTGTCTTCTCATATGACGACGTAGAACCTCTGGGAAATATTTTAAGTTTTTAATTGATAGCACTTATGCAGATAATTCTTTATTAATACACTCAAGGCAAGATTCCCACTCTGGTTGGCATTCTGTTTGTACCTTAAATCAGTAGAAGAACGCAAGGTCTGAGATGTTTTCCCCTAAGCAAGGGAGAGAGGACAGAGGCTCAGGAAAGGAATCAAGCCTGGCTAACTCTTAATGAAGGGAAATGGCATTGGATCTCACTGATTCCTGCCTTTTATGAATGGTACATGGAAGAAAAGTCATAATCCCAAGCAAAACAAAACACACACACACACACATACACACACACATACACACACACGGGTACCAACAGCTTCCACAAGGGCAGACATACTTTCATTAGCAGGGTTGCAGGATCTTTGAGGTTAGACCAGACACCACCTCATTTTGCAGTCAATCATCTCTCCTGCCCTCCCAAGACTGGGCTGCGAGAAGAACTTTGGTTTGCTCACATCCATGGGCCCAGCCCAGTACTCCTGCAGCAATCATGGCCTGCCAGAGGAGAGCAGGTGTGAAGTGCCCTGGGACTTCAGGGGGCCCGGGAGGCGGCCTCAGAGAATGTGGAGGCCTGTGGTGCTGGCTTGGTCAGCATCTCCCAAATGTCTCTGACCATGAGATGCTCTTAAAATTATAGTGTCCTGATAAACACAAATCAGGGTTAACAAGATCATGCTTGCCTTAAAATAGGAAAATCAAAATGTTAATATGTTTGGAGTCTATAATAGAACAAAAAACATCAATTAAAAATATTTTTTCATGGTATACTTTTTTGTTGTTGATAAGCATTTTGTGGTTGTTATAAATAAGGTGAATATGTCTGCATGCCAGCTCTAAATCTCCCTCTGTCTCATCCTGAGAGGCAGTCCACATGGTGAAGATCTGAGAGCAGATGGGGCTGTTCCCCTGCAAGAAGCCAGGCCTGCCTGCCCAGCTGTGAGCTGGGAACCCCGTGCACATCCCAGCTCTCTGGAGGGCTCCCCCTGGATTCATTCTCACCCCTCAGCCGCCTGGCTCCCCCTGTTGAAATGCTCCTCCCAGCCCTTGCCTGGAGGCTGCTCGCAGTCCTCAGTTCCTGGTCCTGGAGGGTGAGTGTGAATTCCGAGATCCGAGCGGGGACAGAGGCAATGAAGCAGGGTCCTCCTGGGCTTCAGCTGCCTCTTTCTTAAAGTACCTTAAATCAAACACACTTCACACAGTGAGCATTAATTTTTTTCAATGTATGTTTTTCATTTTTATTTTAAGATAATTGTAGGTTCACGGGCAGTTGTGAGAAATAGTATGGAGACATCCCCCAGCTTTCCTCCATGGGGATGTCTTGCAAAACTGTGATACAGTGTCACAAGCAGAAAACTGACATTGTTACAACTAGCAGCCTTATTAGATTCCACCAGCTTGCATATGTTTCTCTGTGTGTGTTTAGTTCTACGCAAATTCTCACCCGTCAGTTCATGTGACTGCCACCACAGTCAAGATACAGAGCAGTTCCATCACCAGGGCCCCTCGCATCACCTTTCAGAACCATTCCTGTCTCAGCAAGGTACGTGCCTGGCGAGAGGGGAGAGGTGCCGAGTATGACAGGTCAGCATAGGAGATTTCTTCTCCTACTCTTGAGAGGGAGTGTCAGGGTGCATGGGGGACCAGAGAGTCACCCTACCCCTCCACATCAATTAACAAAGAAGGTACAGGTGAGAGGCAGACCAGGTTGTCAGCAGATCTCCCGGTAAGAGTCTTTGCTGTGCCATATTCTGGGTTCTGCTCTTGGGAAAGTCATGGAACCTCTGTGTCCACACCTCTGGAGCAGAGTGAAGGGCTGCACCACTGCCTCAGAGCCCAGTCTGCACATGGGCTGTGGATGGCCACCGAGGGGGATGTGAGCATTCACTCTGCTGGCCAGTCCATCTCAGGGCCCGGGCCCTGTTGGCAGATAACCTCTCAGCCTCGGACCCATCCCCCTCACGGGAGATTGTGAGGATTGGCACACTTGCTGGTAGAATCACAGATTGCTTTGTAGCAACTACCTCTGGGAGACGAGGACCAGTCAGTGGTCATTGGTTCCTGGTGGCAGATGGCTTCACACATGCACATTTTCGCACCAACTCAAGGCTTCACCACGTGGCTGTGGCCAGAGACCTCAGGCCCGTGATGCTAGGCTGTCTGATGCTCAGTTAGCTCCTCGCGCCTCATAGGCTTACTGTGATTTCCATAATGACCTCATTAGCATAGCACAGGCCTGGCGCTACTTACAGCAAGCTGGAAACATGCCAGAAATGTCTGTCCCTGGCTTCACACATCCTGCAAAAGTGTCAGACATTTGGTTTTCACAAATGCCATATAAGGTTTGGTCTCTAAATCTCAGGGAATGAGCCAAAAAGTGGCATTGCTGTCCACAGGCCAATATTCAGATGAGAGCTGTTTTTACACCTACCAATGCATGGTAGAGTTAAAAAGAATCCTTTTTCACCTGAGTGAGGCCCTTCTCAGGTCCCCAAACACTCGCCCGGGGAGTACCTAATCCAGTCCATGTCACCCGATTTAGAGATGCTCATTCCTGCCTCAAATTGTCTTCCAATGTTAGGTGCCTGATGGTGCTTTTAAAACTCTTAGGAAAAAAAAAATCAGGTCTTTGGAGCAAGAGTCATACTCAGCCGGGGCCCAGAGTGGCTGGGGGTGACGAAGATTACACCTGCTGGCATCCTTAAGCAGTGATAACCATCTCTCGCTTCTGCCAACTTCCCTGGCTTGGGTTTTGGTTTAGTCTCACCCCCTGTCAGCTCATGACCTTTCAGAAGCTTCTAGTATTATATTTGGGTGACTGGGTATATCAGCTGCCTTCCAGCACCCGACCTGCAGCTTGGTTTATTACAGATCTGACTCTGCAGGATGATGGCAAAGCAGAGTTGTCTGGTTGCAGTCAAGTGAAATATAGGTATGCCGGTGGGCCATGGGGAGGGCCACCCTTCTTCCCCTTATTCTTTCTTTTTTTTTTTTAAGATTTTATTTATTTATTTTGACAGAGAGAGAGGGAACACAAGCAGGGAGAGTGGGAGAGGAAGAAGCAGGCTTCCTGCTGAGCAGGGAGCCCGATGTGGGGCTCAATTCCAGGACCCTGGGATCATGACCTGAGCCGAAGGCAGATGCTTAACGACTGAGCCACCCAGGCGCCGCCCCCCCCCCTTATTATTTCTTAAGAGAGGAGCTGATATGGAGCACCTGGGTGGCTCAGTCAGGTAAGTGTCTGACTTTTAGTTTCAGCTCCGGTCATGATCTCATGGTCGTGGGATTGAGCCCTGTGCTGAGCGCTGTACTTGAGATTCTCTCTCCCTCTTAATCTGCCCCCTCCTGCTCGTGTGCTCTCTCTCTTAAAATAAATGAATAAATCTTTAAAAAAAAAAAGAGAGAAAAGCTGACATGATGCAAGGCCCAGTACTCCACATAGATGTCTTGCATTGCTCTCTCCTTTCCACCAGACAAATTTTCAAGTGAAGCTCTTTCACTTGTTAGCTCTTTTGGTATGATTATCTTTGTTAGGTGTGTGTGTGTGCATGTGTGTGCATATGGATGTTGCACTGAGTTACAGCCAGTGCTGACCCCATGTCTAATTTCTCTGTAATCCACATCCCTCCAGAATTCCACCGCCCAATATGGCAGCCACTAGCCACATATGACGGCAAACATTTAAATTTGAATTAGCTAAAAAAAATATGAAATTAAAAATTCACTTGCACTTGACAAATTTTAAGTGTTCCATAGCCACACGTGGCTAGTGTCTACCATATCAGGCACTGTAGATTTAGAACAGTTCATCACTACAGAAAGTTCTTTTGAAGAATGTTGCTGTAGAAAGTTCTAAATAAAGAGAAGGTTTGGGCTCCTTGCCTTGGAATGTTTTCACTTGAGGTCTGGGAAAGAAGAGTTTTGTGCTTCTTGGTCTTTGGGTCCTGCTCTTGCTGTTAGTGACATTGTAACCAGGTCTCATCAATATGTGAGGCCCCAGCCTGTGTCGCTCATAGTGTCCTACATCCTCCACATCAATCCCTGGGGTGCTTGTTACAATCGTAGATGCCCTTGTTTACTCCTCCAGAGCTGCTGGCTTGGGATTTCTGGAGTGGGACCCACAAATCTCCCTATTTTGAAAAAGCCTTGGGGGAGAAATGGGCCAACAGTGAGCCTGGCTCCTGACTCAACATTAGGCAATGCAACCCTCAGAAGAGAAAATTCAGAACAGAGAAGGGTGGTTGTCATTTAGTTATGTAGGCCGGGAAGCTCAAATCCAAATACAAAGTTATCAATTCCCCAAGGAAAAGTATCCCTAAATTTTGCTGATTTTGCAGGAACATGCTATGTGTCCTACCCCTGAAATGTGTGCAACTGGGCCCAAAACACACGTTGGCTTCCTTCCTGGCTAGTCTTCAATGCTCTTCCTCATCCTGAGCTTTCAGCTCCTTTCTGTGGCCCAGGCCTGCGTTCTGTTTCTCTCTCTGACCGCATCATGATGACAGCATGGCCTGAGCAGCTGCTGGCCTTCAGCCTGAGACCCAGGCAATGTCTTTGTCTCCATGCTCTGCAAGCCCAAGGCTTCCTTCTCGTCCCCTCCTGAGCCCAGGTCCCAGGCCAGTCTTTTCTCTTTCCTCTTCCCAAAGAAGAATCCTGACAGTCGGCACCATCTTCTGGTCCTTCACTTTGCCCTCTGCTTCTGAATCCCCGCTCTCTCAGCCCCCACAGAACACGCATCCTGTGTTATTATGTGTACTGAGAGCGCAGTGGAGGCCAGGCTCTGTTCTAAGCTATTTCCCTACGTTCACTCAATCTTCACAGCATCCCAACCATGCAAGTGCTGACATTGTCTGCATCTTACAGATGAGGAAACTGAGGCACAGCTAATTGATGGCGGAGCCAGGATTCAAACCCAGGGACTCTAACTTTGGCTCAAATCATGTTAACCAACTGCATTATGGTCTTTTAGTGGTTACCAATTGCTTCAACTTTTCATTCAAAATTATGTCTAAGATACACACTTTTTCTGTTTCTCCCACTGACAACATCTTAGCCTGGGAATCAGAGTTTTAAGAGAAAAATAATGAGAGAGGATTTGATTACCCTCCACTTGCATGTCCTTTTAATTCTCTCCGACTCGGGGCAGGGGCCTGGGGGGCAGCCTTTTGGGGGGAGGTATGAAATCCAGATGGAAGTCAGGGCAGGATTCCATGTTGGCAGCCTGATTACTCCCTGAGTGTGCCTACTTGGCCCCTAAGCAAACAGAAGCATGTTCTAGCTGGACATGTCCCACCTCCTGCTTGAGAGCTCCCTCTAGGACTCTCCTGCTTGCCCTAAGCCTAGCGGGGGCCAGACTGGGAGGCAGGGTGAGGCCTGTAGCTGTAGCACAGTGGAGACGTGAGCTTATATGAGACGGAGTGAAGAGAATTCTCTCTCCCCGCTGGCCCACAAGCCTGCGGACACAGAATGATGCTCAAGAGGGAGAGATGGCTGCCTCAGGAACCAGCCCCTCCAGCAGCACCCAGATGTGCTCTGGGGGAGGTTTCCACAGCAAGAGCTACCAAATTCAGAGGCAGGCTGGAGGGAGCAGAGACACCTTCTCAAAGGCATGGGTTGGATGGAGCAGAGACGCTTTGAAGGGCTGGGCTGGAAGTGAGCCTGAAGGCATGAAGATGTGGGAGGAAGGGAAAGAGCTCAATGGGGTTGGGGTTTGGGCATCTCCAGCCTGTGCAAGTTGTCTTTGTTCTGTGGGAGGAGAGGTCTTGGAGGTTGGTAGGATTCCAGCTGAGAGATACAAGCTGGCTTCAGAAAATCAAATGCAGATGCAGAACGAGGGTGCAGTGGGCTGACTCAGAGTCTGGGCCCAGGTGTCTCCCGGTGGGCTTCTGTTGGCTAGTCTCCCTCTCTGGGGGTGCTGGGAGGCTGAGCCGCATTCGGTCACAGTGATGTAGGAAGGGACAACCATGGTTTTCTCTCTCTTCTCAGCTACTTCTGCTCCGTCCCTGGGGCAGGTGACTGACTCAGAGCCTCCACCTTCTCACCAAGTGACAGGGGTGCAGCATCTAAACCCCATCCCTCCCAGCAGGCCACTTGTGCCTTGGGGATCAGATGAGGTAATGGCCAGGGAAGCACATGGAGAGTGGGCTGCTGGCCCAGATTTGGTGCATCTCACTGCCAGCCTGGGGTGGGGGAGGCAGGACCCGTGCTGCAGGGTTCAGAAGATCTCAGAGCCCTCTTCACTTAAACACTGGAGCCTGGGCAGCTTTCCATCAGGCGAGTCAAGTAATTGAGCTCAGGTTAGATTAAATCCAGACACATCCCGTGTTTCGTGCCAATTACTCACTGCCTGCAGGGGCGGGGGAGGGGTCTGCATTGTGTCACACCGACCCTTCTGGTGACTGACGGCTCCTTCAAGCTCAAGGTGAACTGACCTGAAATAGGAAGAGTTGCAGCCTCGGCTTTGTTGGGCCTGGAATTGGCACTTTGCTCAAATCTGCTGCTGCTGGAGGAGCAGCTTCTCTCGTCCCTGCCTCCAGCAAAGGATGGGGCACTCAGGTCCCTCTGCCCCTCCTCTGTCCGGGCTGGACTGGCAGCAGATTCCCACAAGTGGCAAGGCCAGGGGGACTGAAGCCTACCCTGCCCTTTTCACTCATCCCAGCTCAAGGCAAAGGCTGGGTGTTTGCCTCCTGCTGACACTTGAATTCTCCATCACTGTCGGGAGTGGATGCAGCGGTCGGGAGGAAGAGATGCTGTGATTTGTCATCTAGTGCTGAGTTCAGAGCTTGGGAGGAAAACAACCCAGATTTGAGAGTGTCGCTTCCCACCATGGGAAATAGCTTAAATCAAGTCATGGCTTTAAGCCAGGATGTGGGAAGCCCCACATGCGCCCTCTCCGGGGCCACCTGAGCTCTGCCTTCTGCTGCCCCAGCCCCCTCCCAAATTTGGGATGCATGGCAGGGTCAAGGACACTTAGGGTGATGAGTTTGGTACTCAGCATGGAGCAAGGTATTAATGGGAAAGAAGCAAAATTTGGGGGAGAAACTTGGAATGAACCAGGAGGCACCAGAACCCTGGGAAATGGGACTGGTGGTTTGGCACCATGGCTCTGCATCCCACCCCCCCCACCCCAGGAGGGAGGGGATCCAGTGGTGAGCACAGTGTAACCCAGAGTCTTTGGCTGGTGTGGCAAAGGCCCAGAGGAAAGCTCTGTCTTTGAAAATAGAAAGCAGTTTTGTTGGGATTTTTATTCTCCTTTTTTAAATACAACATTTTTCCCACTGTTTTTAATTGCCTTCTTAGTAAAAGTCTGTGTATTAGTTATTTACTGCTGTGTAACAAGTTGCCTGAAAATATACCATCTTAAACAGCACATATTTATTATATCATACAAACTTTGAGGGTCAGGAATCTGGGAGCTGCTCAGTTGGGCAGTTTTGGCTCAGCGTCTGCAGGGAGATTGAAATTATGATGTTGGCCAGGGCTGTTGTCCCCTGAAGGCTTGGCTGAACCTGGAGGATCTGCTTCCAAGAAGGCTCCTCACATGACTGTTGTTTGTAGGCCTTGGTCCCCATCTGACTGCTAACAGGAGATCTCATTTCCACCTGGTAGACCTCTCTACATGGCTGCTTGAGTATCCTCACTATATGGCAGTTGACTTTCTCCAAAGTGAGAGATCCCAGAGAGAGGGAGTGAGACAAGCAGGGAAACACAGGGGCTTTTCTGACTCAGAGCGACAGGCAGAATTCTGTGATATGGCCCCCCAGATTCTGCCCCCCTGGTGCACAGGCTCTGTGTAATACCCTGCTTTGGGGTGTAAGCAGGACTTATAACAATGATGGGATCTCACCCCTTTCACTCTGTCACATTATGTGGCAGAAGGGATATTCCAATTAAGACCCCTAACAAGCTGACTTTGAGTTAATGACAAAGCAAATTATCCTGGGTTGGTCTGATCTAATGAGGTGGTCCCTTAAAATGGATCAGAGAGATTTGAAGCTGGGGATTTTCCTGATGGCCTTGAAGGAGCAAAGTGCCATACTGTAGAGGGATCCATGTGTCAAGGCTCCAAGAGCAGCTTCTAGGAGCTGACAGTGGTCCCCAGCCAATAGTCAGAAAGATTATGGGGACCTCAATCCTGCAACAGCAAAGAACTGAATTCTGACAATAACCTACATGAGCTTGGATGAAGACCCAGAGCTTCAGATGAAATCTCAGTCCTGGCCACACCAGATTTCAGCCCTGTGAGGCCCTGTGCAGAAGACCCCATCACACGGTGCCTGGATTTCTGACCTACAGAACTGTGTGATTCTAAAGTTGTGTTAATTAAGATTAATACGTGGTCATTGGTCACAAGGCAATAAAAAACGAATACACCTATTCTCTGAAGTTGTACTTCTGCTGTCACTTCTGCCATCTTTCTGTTCATCGGTGGCGAGTCACCAAGACCACCAGGCCCAAGGGGAGGGGTTTGCTGTTTGAAGGGCGTGTCCGAGAATTTGCGAACATATTTCAAAGCACCGCCGACCAACCATGAGTGCAAATGGGGCATGCTGATACACCCAACACAGAGATGAATGGCGGCCAATGCTTTCGGCATCTTGAATCAACTCCTGCAGGATGACGTCACAGGCTTAGGTAAGGCAAGCGAGAGTTTTCTTTTAGGAAGTGACAATCCCAGCTGCGATGTGGGAGGTTGGTGCTTATTTTTTTCTCTTTTGATGTCCTCTTGTGAGCATTCTGTAGAGTTTTTGTGTAGGACCTGGATGAGGATGGAGAATTCCTGTCTTTAATTTGAAAGTTACAATGTGTTAATCGGCCCCAGTCTGAACCTTGCGGGAGTGCTGAATTCGGGGAGCCTTAGCACCGCAGCTTTCCCAGATGGGGCGGGGTGAGGACTGGGGTGGAGTTCAGATGACAGCCCACAGGCCAAATCTCCTGGGACTCTTTCAGCAGGACAAAGCCAACTGTCTCCAAAGCTACACCCTGTTTCTCTGCTATAAAACAACTCATGGCTTTGGATGAAACAGCCTTCGATATTTGCCATCATGTCAGTCCTTGAAGCAACAGGGAGTTTTCTGGATTTGCTTGGACCATTAGAGATCACCGGGTAAAAGCTCATATGGTGCCTGGGAATTTCTTGAATTCCCACGAAATTTCCCATTATATGGCTACATAGATGAAATGAAAACAAAACAAAACAAAACAAAAACACCTTTGCACCATAGCTCCTCCCTCTCCACTGCCTGCTTTCTGTGCTCTGAGGAGCTGAGTGCCTCTGAGGTCTGGGTTGAAAGGGTAACTGCAGTGAATGGTGCACCGTCTGGGCGGGAAGCAATGGCCCAGAAAACCATCACTGTTAGGAATAGACGAGGACCACATGCCTGAGGCTTTATCTTCCCGAGAAGCAGAGACGAAGGAAAAACAAAAACTGGATCATTTAAAAACATGTCAGCAATCTGGCAAAAGTCAGAGAAGTCAAAAAGCCACAAGAGTTCATAAATAAGCCACAGATCCTGACTGGATTTAGTACAAATCCCTGGAGACTTTGCCTATTGACAGCTGCTCACAGTTCCATTTCACTTCACTTTAGCTGTGGCTGGCGGCCGGGGTGGGGTTGGGTGGATGGGCATGGGAGCCTGTGCAGACCGTCTGGGGGCAAGGGGGGTGGAGTGGATCAGAAGGGAGGCCCCGGAGGGCCTCAGAGCCCAAGGGGCTAGTCAGGAACACTTCCTGCCCTGCCTCTCCATGGTGTCTGTTAACATAACT
This sequence comes from Mirounga angustirostris, assembly GCF_029215605.1. Classification (NCBI taxonomy): domain Eukaryota; kingdom Metazoa; phylum Chordata; class Mammalia; order Carnivora; family Phocidae; genus Mirounga; species Mirounga angustirostris. Next base: position 117,097,496 of record NW_026991714.1, on the reverse strand, counting down.
GTTATCGTTGGTGATGATGGTGATGGTAGCAAATAGGCTGGTCAGGCCTCCCAAGAGAAGAGGGTTTGCCAAGAGGGTGTTTATTTAATCTCTCAATTAGAGCTTGGAGGAAGCTGTTCCCGCTGGGAAGAATGCCTCTCACATCTCAGTGCAGAACAGGAGTTCTAGTGCCCCTGATGCCCCGTTTTGTCTATTCTTTTGGGACTCTTAATATCTTTGTGCATTAAAGATAAGAATCAGGAGGGAGAAATCATCTTGCATAAGGGGTGACTATCTTCTGTGAGTCCAGTATCCAGTGTCATTCCCTACCTGCAGAGACCTTGGGTTACCGCCACTTTCTCAGGCCAGTGGAGGAAGGTAGGACTGCCTTCTGAGTCTCTGGAACTTCCTGAACCAACTGAGAAACAGAGTGGAGAGCTAAGACTTGAGTCAGTTTGCTCCATTGATAGTAGACGTTAGGACAACCAGCCTGCCCACTGCCTTCTCTGTAGCCTAATGCAGGGCCACGTAATTCCTGGGCTCTTGTGGTGCTGAGTTTGGTTTTAATATACATACATGTTTATCATTTAATCCTTATACAATCCAAAAATGTAGAGATTATTTTTGTCCTTCTTTGCTGATTGGAAAACCAGAAAGCAAGTGTCTTGCTGAAGGACAGACGGCTAGTAAGTGGCAGATCCAGGACTTGAGCCCAGTGCTTCCCTATCACACTCTGGTACCCTGTATCTACACACTCCTCAAAATAGGGATTCTGACCTTTGCCCTGAGGCATCTCTGGGGCCAAACCCAGCAGAAGGATCTTGAATTGACCCAGCAGGCACACAGAGCTGCCTGAGTGGCATAGGAGAGTTGAGTCCACTTAACTCAGCACTTGGCAAAGGCAAACAAACCTTGTCTATGTACTGACTCACTGCTGGACTCATTTACTTGGGGGGGTTGTTTGTGTGAACAGTTCTGACCCCCTTCAGTACTTGACCTCTGACATCTATCTCAGCTCCATGAATACCATGGGTGGGTGTGGTGGGGTGAATGGTGGCCCCAAAAGATATGTCCATGTTCTAATCCCTGGAACCTATGAATATCACCTTATAGGGCAAAAGATTTGATGAAGTCAATGATCTTGAGAGGAGTTTATCCTGAGTTATCTGAGTGGGACCTGAATGCAGTCACATGTATTTCTTTTTAAATCAAGGTATAATTGATATATAACATTATATTAGTTTCGGGTGTATAAGACAGGGATGTGGCATATGATATATGCTGAATGATCACCGTAGTCAATCTAGTTAACATCAATCACCATACATGGCTATAAACATTTTTGTTCTTGTGATGAGATCTTTTTGTTTGTTTGTTTTTATTCTGTTTTTTTTTTCTTCTTTTTTTTTAAATTTATTCATGAGAGACAGAGAGAGAGAGGCAGAGGGAGAAGCAGGCTCCCAAGGAGCAGGGAGCCCGATGCAGGACTTGATCCCAGGACCCTGGGATCATGACCTGAGCCGAAGGCAGATACTTAACCATCTGAGCCACCCAGGCACCCTTTATTCTGTTTTTTTTTTTTTTTTAAACAGAACAAGTCTCGCATTAGGATGTGTGACTTCAACATTTTTGAGATGAGAGAAACATAAAAATATGGTCTCAGAAATGTTTAGTTTTTGATGTAGTGTTCCATGATTCATTGTTTGTGTATAACACCCAGTGCTCCATTCAATACGTGCCCTCCTTAATACCCATCACCAGGCTAACCCATCCCCCCACCCCCCTCCCCTCTAAAACCCTCAGTTTGTTTCTCAGAGTCCATAGCCTTTCATGGTTCGTCTCCCCCTCTGATTTCTTCCCCTTCATTTTTCCCTTCCTACTATCTTCTTCTTCTTCTTCTTTTTTTTTTTTTTTTAACATATAATGTATTATTTGTTCCAGAGATACAGGTCTGTGATTCATATGATGAGATCTTTTAAGATTTACTCTCTGAGCAACTTTCAAATATGCAGTACAGTATTATTAACTATAGTCACCATGCTATACATTGCATCCTCATGACATTTATTTTGTCACTGGATATCTGTCACCCTTCACATATTTCACCCCCCCACCCCTGCCTGGCAACCACTAATATGTTCTCTGTATCTATGAGCTTGGTTTTTTTGTTTTGTTTTGTTGTTTTAGATTCCACATAAAAGTGAGATCAAACAAATGGTATTTGTCTTTCTCTGCTTGACTTATTCACTTAACATAATGCCCTCAAGGTCCATCATGTTGTTGCAAATGGCAGGATTTCCTTCCTTTTTATGGCCCAATAATATTCCATTATATATGTACATATACACACACACACACACACACATATATATATACACACATACACACACATACATATATATATACCACATCTTTGTCCATTCATCCATTGATGGACACTTAGGTTGTTTCTATGTCTTGACTGTTGTAAAGAAAGCAGCAATGATAGGTATCTTTTCAAATTACTGTTTTCAGACACACATATGCCTTTAAGAGAGCAGCAGAGGGAGTTTTGACACAGACGTACACAGAAGAGAAGGTGCTGTGAAGACAGTAGCAGAGATTGGAGAGATACAGCCAGAAGCCCAGGAATGCCAGGAGAGCCACTCTTCCAGAAGTTGAAAGAGGCAAGGAAGGATCCTCCTGTGGAAGGCTTTGGAGGCAATATGGCCCTGCTGACATCTTGACTTCAGACTCCTGGCCTCCAGAACTGTGAGAGAATACAATTTGGTTATTTGAAACTACAGTTTGTGGTAATTTGTGACAGCGGCCTCCAGGAAACTAACACAATGGGTAAAGCCCCGTTCCCCGAGGCCCAGCCCTCTTGCACTTTACCTGACCCAAGGAGGGGAATGTCCCACTTGGCCATGGCTTGGTTGCACCTGGGCAAAGGAGTGAGTGAGAAAATCAAGAGGCAGGCACCCAGGTTAGCTCTGAGGGCCATCCCAGCTCCAGGATATAGTGAGCTACCCAGCCAGCCAGCAGGAAGGAGTCATGGAGCTGCTTTCCAGGACCCCACACCCAGGGCCTAGAAACCAAGACACCCAGGAGTGGGACCTGCATGAGACTGAGGAAAGGAGATCCTTCTAAACATGCTGTCCTCCAGCTCTGTTGTAAATTAACGGTGTATCTGGGACTTCTTTCTATTCTAGCCTGGAATTCTTTGCACAGCTAATGGCATTTCCTTATAGGATGCCTTGAGAAAGGGGTGTGGGGGCAAGCTTTGGTTTGAAATTAATGTTAAGGTTAGGATTAGGACTCCAAGCTAGTGTTGAAATACCATAATTGGTCTAAAGTATCAGAATGATGGCCTTCTGTCCAAGAAAACGAGAGAAACTGGAACAGTGGAGAGAACTCTTGCCCAGAGAAACACTGATGTAATCGATCTGGCATTGAACCGAAGGCAAAGGCACTGGAGGAACCAAAGCTTCAGACCACACGTGACAAGCAGTTACCCAGGAGGATATCAGGTGATGGGCCTAAATATGACTGTCAGGGAAAGAACTTTCAAAAACTCACAGGGAAAAGAAGTGATTACAGAGAGAATTTAAAACAATCCTCACCTCAGATGTGTCTCTGCCACACAAGGAGCCCAGAAAGGGAAAGATAGCCCTGAGATCTTAGCACCAGTGTTGTCTGTGAACTCAGGTGTTCCTGAGACCCAGTGGGGTCGTCTCACACAGCAGAGGCAGAGCTGAGGGGGCTGGAGCCTGTATGTCATGGTGGGAAGGGGACACAGGGATGTGTGAAGGTCCTGGGGTCGGGGCTTGGGGGAGGAGTCCCTGGAGTGCCCCTGGAGGAGTCCCTGGAGTGCCCTATCTCCACTAGTCATGCTCTCCCAGCACCCCAACAATGGCCCTGCGCCTGTACCTATTACCAGAGGGTTCTGTGGTAGCAGAGCACAAACTCTGAGGAGCTCAGGTCTGCTGCTCTGACTTGGCTTCTGAGAGCCCCAGCTGTAGGAGGCCCCTCCTGGCCCTCCTGTTCAGGTTTCCTGTCCTTGCATCATTGCTCCATGAGGCTGGATATGACTCATCTCAATGTCTGTGACATCTTGAAAGTGCCTTCTCAACGCAGCTGGGTCCAAATGACAACAGAGCAGATTTACAGAATCTTGGGTTGTTCTTCCTCCTCAAAAGGCTTCCAAGAACAAAGACTCAAAATGGCTGTGCTCATATGATTAGTAAATCAGATAGCCGATTTTTGTCCTTTTTCCATTTTTTGGTACTGCTTAATCTTTATGGTAATGTCTTATAAAAATAACCAAAACATTATAGTTAACAATGTAAATTCTTACCGAAATTACTTACCATCCCCTGTAGTTTTCCTTTCTCCCCTTTCAAGCATATGTATTTCATCAGGAAAAAGATGTGATAAGGCAGGTAAAAAAAGACAGCAGAGTTTTTCTGCACTTGGTTGCAAGGTCCAATGGAAGCAGCTGAGCACACTTGAAAGGAAATATCTTGACGAATCATCCAGGTAGCAGCAAGAATTAAACACACTTCATTAACATGCATGGGATGGGTGGGAAGCCATGATCCCACCTTGCCCTTCCCTCACTCTCAAAACCACCATCAGCTTTTGGGGTACGTTCTTTCAGATTATGTTACTATGTATACTCTATGTTTTAAACAGATAATTTTACTATACATATTGTATTACAATTTAGTTTTTCATTTAAGATCCTATTGGGTTTTTCCATGTCAATCCATATAGCATTGTCTTAGTTTTTCCAGTGGCACATATTAATTCAGTTCTCTGTTACAACATAATTTATTGAATAAGTCCCTCTCAATGAAAAGTTGGGTTTTTTGCAAACAAGTCTGCAAATGTATCCTATGTACATATATCTTTAAATACCTGTGCGCATGTTTCTGTATTATAAATTCATAAAAGTGGAATTCCTTGGTCCAAGAATCTAACAGATTTGATGACATTTCCTTCCATAAAGTTTATACCTGTTTACTGCCCCATTGATAATATGTAAGGAAGACTCAGACTAGCCTGTTCAGAAGTTTGGGAACCAAAATCAAGACTGAGAAAGTTGCCCAAAGCAGAAAAGGCCATCAAGATACTAGGACAAGTCATTGGATGGAGGATCTTCCTAAGCGGACTGGAGGAGTTCAGGGCTGAATGAAGACAAAGAAAAGTAAAAGGTGGAAGGGTTGAGTGACTCAGGCCAGAAACCTTTAGCTGGCTGCCATGGCAGAAGGAAAACATGCATTCAACTAAGTTAATTAAACCAAGCTGTATTATTTTTCTTGGCATTCTTTGCTTCCCCACTATAACGAATCTTTCTGGAAAGCAGCCTTCTCACTCTGTCCCTGGTAGAAAACCGATATCTCACCTAGGAATTGGGCATAGATTTCCTCTTTTTCCCCTTGATTGTGGATTCACCCACCAGATTCTTTGGTATTTTTGTAACTGTTTTTTTATTTCATTTCACACATGCTAAAGAGGATTTTTACGTTTTCATGTGTCTTTTATTAAAGCGAGTTATGGAAAACAGGCTGAGCTATGGCTTATGGAAACAATAGGGGTAGAGTACCTCCTACTTCATAAAAGGATAACCAAGAGCATGTTGATGAGCAAAATGGCAGGGCTTCCAAGGGCTGGCAAAGTGCATCACTGGAGAGGGTCCTTTTGAGCAACACTGAAATGGCTCTTTTTGCATGATGCAGTGATGGGGAAGCCATAGCAAAACGTGTATTTTCTCAAGCCCCACTGAGAGCTGACTCCTTGAAAATTCTCCTTCATGTACCTACTGCCTCATCAAGAACCTACTGACTGAAATTACAAAGACTTGCAGATTATGTACACAACCTAGACTTGGCAAATATTAATGTCCCTGTTTTCTTCCATGAGCATCTGTCAGTGATCAATAGAAGCCACTCATTGCAACATAGGAGCCCAGGCCAGGTGGTCTATGAAAGTCCAGGATTCTCCTATGAGGCCGGCCCACACAGTGCCTCCGGGGAAGCCCAGATGTGTGGCTGAGGCCCCTGCCTGGCTGGACTATGAGGTCCCTTAGAAAGTTCTCTGGGCCTTATGTCAAGTAATCTAAAACATGGCACCTCTTGTCGAGGCAAAGCAGGATGGAGTGGTGGAAGGGGTAGGAGAATGGACAGTGAGGTGAAGGAAGGAAGTGGTTAACAGTGCCCTATGTTGCCAACTGGACAAATGGGAAGAGAGGAAAACACTTCACTGGGTTTAGTGATAAGGTTACTCAGATTTTGCTAAGTGGTCTCTGTTAAAAGAGAAAAACAAGTCCAAATTGGAGTCACTTGCCCTCCATGACAGCAAACCAAGACTTGATTACAGTTTCAATCCATCCCAGGAATCCCTTTTAAAAGTCCATCCGAAATTTCCTGATCAGCACTAGTGAGGTCAAGCCTGCCTTTCCCTCTACCCAAAACAATCTTGCCTAAACAATTCTTTGCTAATAACCTCTTGCCCCATCTTCCTTCCTATAAAAACCTTCCATTTTGTACAACTTGGGAGCATCTCTGCTTGCTGGATGGAATGCTGCCCAATTCATGAATTGCTCAATAAACCAATTAGATCTACAAATTCACTAAATTAAATTTTGTTTTTCAACACCTCAGTCAATGGTTGAAGTAGGAGCCAGATGTCTGCTACAGCTCGTTCCTCAGTGGTTCTCATAGTCCTAACTCCTCCTCTCCTTCACAGAGGCCTGAAGGAAACAACTCTTGACTCCAGAAGAGCCTCACTCATGGGCAGGGGCCATGAGGAGCCCAGGCCTACACTTTGCAGGTGATGGGGGGGTTGAGGCGATAAAAGGGTCCTCTGGTGCCTTGCTCCTGGGATCTCTGTCCCTAATAGGATTCTGTTGGGATGTGTCTCAGTCAAGAAGTGAGGTTGGAATTTCAGGTAAGGACAAGCTATATGCTCTCCGGTCATGACACCCCGCTCAGCAACCTCCTCTCCAGGATGCGGGGACCATCAATGCTCTGTTCCCTTTTCTCTCACTTCTTTTCTCTACCACCTTCTGCTCTTCCTGCCACAGAGGAGCATTCAAGGAGCCCACCCATCCCTATCAAATTTTTTTAAAATTTTTATTGTTATGTTAATCCCCATACATTACATCATTAGTTTTAGATGTAGTGTTCCATGATTCATTGTTTGTGCATAACACCCAGTGCTCCATGCAGAACGTGCCCTCCTCAATACCCATCACCAGGCTAACCCATCCTCCCACCTCCCTCCCCTCTAGAACCCTCAGTTTGTTTTTCAGAGTCCATTGTCTCTCATGGTTCGTCTCCCCCTCCGATTTCCCCCCCTTCATTCTTCCTCTCCTGCTATCTTCTTTTTTTTTTTTCCCTTAACATATATTGCATTATTTGTTTCAGAGGTACAGATCTGAGATTCAACAGTCTTGCACAATTCACAGCGCTTACCAGAGCACATACCCTCCCCAGTGTGTATCACCCAGTCACCCCATCCCTCACCCCCACTCCCCACTCCAGCAACCCTCAGTTTGTTTCCTGAGATTAAGAATTCCTCATATCAGTGAGGTCATATGATACATGTCTTTCTCTTTTTGACTTATTTTGCTCAGCATAATACCCTCCAGTTCCATCCACCTCGTTGCAAATGGCAAGATCTCATTCCTTGTGATGGCTGCATAATATTCCATTGTATATATATATACCACATCTTCTTTATCCATTCATCTGTCGATGGAAATCTTGGCTCTTTCCACAGTTTGGCTATTGTGGACATTGCTGCTATAAACATCGGGGTGCACATACCCTTCGGATCCCTACTTTTGTATCTTTGGGGTAAATACCCAGTAGTGCAATTGCTGGATCATATGGTAGCTCTATTTCCAACTTTTTGAGGAACCTCCATACTGTTTTCCAGAGTGGCTGCACCAGCTTGCATTCCCACCAACAGTGTAGGAGGGTTCCGCTTTCTCCGCATCCCCGCCAACATCTGTCGTTTTCTGACTTGTTAATTTTAGCCATTCTGACTGGTGTGAGGTGGTATCTCATTGACGTTTTGATTTGGATTTCCCTGATGCTGAGCGATATTGAGCACTTTTTCATGTGTCTGTTGGCCATTTGGATGTCTTCTTTGGAAAAATGTCTGTTCATGTCTTCTGCCCGTTTCTTGATTGGATTCTTTGTTCTTTGGGTGTTGAGTTTGATAAGTTCTTTATAGATTTGGATACTAGCCCTTTATCTGATATGTCATTTGCAAATATCTTCTCCCATTCTGTTGGTTGTCTTTTGGTTTTGTTGACTATTTCCTTTGCTTTGCAGAAGCTTTTTATCTTGATGAAGTCCCAATAGTTCATTTTTGCCCTTGCTTCCCTTGCCTTTGGCGATGTTTCTAGGAAGAAGGTGCTGCGGCTGAGGTCGAAGAGGTTGCTGCCTGTGTTCTCCTTTAGGATTTTGATGGACTCCTGTCTCACACTGAGCTCTTTCAACCATTTGGAGTCTATTTTTGTGTGTGGTGTAAGGAAATGGTCCAGTTTCATTCTTCTGCAAGTGGCTGTCCAATTTTCCCAACACCATTTGTTGAAGAGACTGTCTTTTTTCCATTGGACATTCTTTCCTGCTTTGTCAAAGATGAGTTGACCATAGAGTTGAGGGTCCATTTCTGGGCTGTCTATTCTGTTCCATTGATCTATATGTCTGTTTTTGTGCCAGTACCATGCTGTCTTGATGATGACAGCTTTGTAATAGAGCTGGAAGTCCGGAATTGTGATGCCGCCAGCTTTGCTTTTCTTTTTCAACATTCCTCTGACTATGCGGGGTCTTTTCTGGTTCCATACAAATTTTAGGATTATTTGTTCCATTTCTTTGAAAAAAATGGATGGTATTTTGATGGGGATTGCATTGAATGTGTAGATTGCTCTAGGTAGCATTGACATCTTCACAATATTTGTTCTTCCAATCCATGAGCATGGAACGTTTTTCCATTTCTTTGTGTCTTCCTCAATTTCTTTCATGAGTATTTTATAGTTTTCTGAGTACAGATCCTTTGCCTCTTTGGTTAGATTTATTCCTAGGTATCTTATGGTTTTGGGTGCAATTGTAAATGGGATCGACTCCTTAATTTCTCTTTCTTCTGTCTTGTTGTTGGTGTATAGGAATGCCACTGATTTCTGTGCATTGATTTTATATCCTGCCACTTGACCGAATTCCTGTATGAGTTCTAGCAGTTTTGGGGTGGAGTCTTTGGGGTTTTCCACATAAAGTATCATATCATCTGCAAAGATCTCCAAATCATTTGCCGATTTGGATGCCTTTGATTTCTTTTTGTTGTCTGATTGCTGTGGCTAGGACTTCTAATACTATGTTGAATAGCAGTGGTGATAGTGGACATCCCTGCCGCGTTCTTGACCTTAGGGGGAAAGCTCTCAGTATTTCCCCATTTAGAATGATATTTGCTGTAAGTTTTTCATAGATGGCTTTTTTGATATTGAGGTATGTACCCTCTATGCCTATACTCTGAAGAGTTTTGATCAAGAAAGGATGCTGTACTTTGTCAAATGCTTTTTCTGCATCTATTGAGAGGATCATATGATTCTTGTTCTCTCTTTTGTTAATGTATTGTATCACGTTGATTGATTTGCGGATGTTGAACCAACCTTGCAGCCCAGGGATAAACCCCACTTGGTCGTGGTGAATAATCCTTTTAATGGACTGTTGGATCCTATTGGCTAGTATTTTGGTGAGAATTTTTGCATCCATGTTCATCAGGGATATTGGTCTGTAGTTCTCCTTTTTAATGGGGTGTTTGTCTGGTTTTGGGATCAAGGTAATGGTGGCCTCATAAAATGAGTTTGGAAGTTTTCCTTCCATTTCTATTTTTTGGAACAGTTTCAGAAGAATAGGTATTAATTCTTCTTGAAATGTTTGGTAGAATTCCCCTGGGAAGCCATCTGGCCCTGGGCTTTTGTGTTTTGGGAGATTTTTGATGACTGCTTCAATTTCCTTAGTGGTTATAGGTCTGTTCAGGTTTTCTATTTCATCCTGGTTCAGTTTTGGTAGTTGATACTTCTCTAGGAATGCCTCCATTTCTTCCAGGTTATCTAATTTGCTGGCATAGAGTTGCTCATAATATGTTCTTATAATTGTTTGTATTTCTTTGGTGTTGGTTGTGATCTCTCCTCTTTCATTCATGATTTTGTTGATTTGTTCATTTCTCTTTTCTTTTTGATAAGTCTGGCCAGAGGTTTATCAATCTTGTTAATTCTTTCAAAGAACCAGCTCCTAGTTTCGTTGATCTGTTCTACTGTTCTTTTAGTTTCTATTTCATTGATTTCTGCTCTGATCTTTATTATTTCTCTTCTTCTGCTGGGTTTAGGCTTTATTTGCTGTTGTTTCTCCAGTTCCTTTACGTGTAGGGTTAGGTTGTGTACTTGAGACCTTTCTTGTTTCTTGAGAAAGGCCTGTATTGCTATATATTGCCTCTTAGGACTGCCTTTGCTGCATCCCAAAGATTTTGAATAGTTGTGTTTTCATTTTCATTGGTTTCCATGTATTTTTTTAATTCTTCTTTAATTTCCTGGTTGACCCATTCATTCTTCAGTAGGATGCTCTTTAGCCTCCATGTATTTGAGTTCTTTCTGACTTTCCTCTTGTGATTGAGTTCTAGTTTCAAAACATTGTGGTCTGAAAATAGGCAGGGAATGATCCCAATCTTTTGGTACCGGTTGAGACCTGCTTTATGACCTAGGATGTGATCGATTCTGGAGAATGTTCCATGGGCACTAAAGAAAAATGTGTATTCCATTGCTTTGGGGTGGAATGTTCTGAATATGTCTGTGAAGTCCATTTGGTCTGGTGTGTCATTTAAAGTCTTTATTTCCTTGTTGATCTTTTGCTTAGACGATCTGTCCATTTCAGTGAAGGGGGTGTTAAAGTCCCCCACTATTATTGTATTGTTGTCGATGTGTTTCTTTGCTTTTGTTATTAATTGCCTTATATAATTGGCTGCTCCCATGTTAGGGCCATAGATATTTACAATTGTTAGATCTTCTTGTTGGATAGACCCTTTAAGTAGGATATAGTGTCCTTCCTCATCTCTTATTACAGTCTTTGGTTTAAAAGCTAATTTGTCTGATATAAGGATTGCCACCCCAGCTTTCTTTTGGTGTCCATTAGCATGGTAAATCGTTTTCCACCCCCTCACTTTCAATCTGGGGGTGTCTTTGGGTCTAAAATGAGTCTCTTGCAGACAGCATATCAATGGGTCTTGTTTTTTAATCCAGTCTGATAGCCTGTGTCTTTTGATTAGGGCATTTAGCCCATTTACATTCAGGGTAACTATTGAAAGATAGGAATTTAGGGCCATTCTATTGCCTGTAAGGTGACTGTTACTGTATATTGTCTGTATTCCTTTCTGGTCTATGTTGCTTTTAGGCTCTCTCTTTGTTTAGAGGACCCCTTTCAAGATTTCTTGTAGGGCTGGTTTTGTGTTTGCAAATTCCTTTAGTTTTTGTTTGTCCTGGAAGCTTTTTATCTCTCCTTCAATTTTCAATGACAGCCGAGCTGGATATAGTGTTCTTGGCTGCATATTTTTCTCATTTAGTGCTCTGAATATATCCTGCCAGTCCTTTCTGGCCTGCCAGGTCTCTGTGGATAGGTCTGTTGCCAATCTAGTGTTTCTACCCTTGTAGGTTACATATCTCTTCTCCCGAGCTGCTTTCAGGATTTTCTCTTTGTCTCTGAGACTCTTAAGTTTTACTATTAGATGTCGGGGTGTTGACCTATTTTTATTGATTTTGAGAGGGGTTCTCTGTGCTTCCTGGATTTTGATGCCTGTTTCCTTCCCCAAATTAGGGAAGTTCTCTGCTATAATTTGCTCCATTATACCTTCTGCCCCTCTCTCTCTTTCTTCTTCTTCTGGGATCCCAATTATTCTAATGTTGTTTCCTCTTATGGTATCGCTTATCTCTCAAATTCTGCCATCGTGATCCAGTAGTTGTTTATCTCTCTTTTTCTCAGCTTCTTTATTTTCCATCATTTGGTCTTCTATATCACTGATTCTCTCTTCTGCCTCATTTATCCTAGCAGTTAGCGCCCCCATATTTGATTGCACCTCATTAATAACCTTTTTGACTTCTACTTGGTTAGATTTTAGTTCTTTTACTACTCCAGAAAGCATTTCTCTAATAACTTCCATGCTTCCCTCAAGCCCAGCTAGTATCTTTAAAGTGATGATTCTGAACTCCATATCTGACATTGTACTAATGTCCGTATTGAGTAGGTCCCTGGCAGTCGGTACTGCCTCTTGTTCTTTTTGTTGAGGTTATTTTTTCCATCTTGTCATTTTGTCCAGAGGAGAATAGATTAATGAGAGAACAAACTGCTAACAGGGTAACAATGTTCCCAGAAAATATACTCTAAACAAATCAGAAAAGACCTGAAGCAGTGGGAAAAGAAAGGGAAAGAGAGAAAAAAGAAAAAAAAAAAAAGAAAAAGAAAAAGATAAAGATAAAAACAAACAAAAACAGAACAAAACAAAAAAAACAGAATGTGATCAAATATGATCAGGCTGCTATATAGATCAGTGCCACCCACTAGATTTTGGGTGTATTTTGGTCTGTTAGAAGAAAGTGCCTCCCAAAATTTTAAAGAAAGAAAAACTTATATATGTACAAAAATAAGGGTTGATATGATGAAGGGATGGAATATGACTGTAAAGATGGAAATTATAAAAAATTTTATAAAAGTAATTGGTAAGAAGTTGTTTGAAAAAAGAAAGAAGAGGATTTAAAAAAAAAAGGGAGAGAATGTGATCAGGCAGGGGAGTAGAAAAAAACCATACACTAGAGATTTAGGGTATATTTTGATCTGTTAGAAGAAACTATCTCAAAATTTTAAAGAGAGAACAACTTATATATATATGCCAAAAATATGGGTAACTACTATGAAGGGATAGAATATGACTCTAAAAATGAAAAATAAAAATGAAAAATAAAAAAATTTTTTTTAAAGGGATTGATGAAATGTTGGTTGAAAAAGGGAAAAAGAAAAATTCAAAAAAAAAAAAAAGACAGTTAAAAAAAATTAACTTTGAAAGACTAAAGAATCATGGTAAAAAAGCCATGGATTCTATGTGCAGTATTTCCCTAGCGCTGGAGTTCTGCCATTCTCATTGCTCCGTAAACTTGGTCTTGGCTGGCTGTTCTTGCTGATATTCTCGGGGAGGGGCCTGTTGCCGTGGTTCCCAAAAGTCTTTGCCAGAGGTGGAATTGCCCTGCCCTTGCCCAGTCGAGGCTAAGTAATCTGCTCGGGTTTGCTCTCCGGAGCTTTTGTTCCCTTCAAGCTTTCTGTACAGCTCTGGAGGTGGAGAGTGAAAATGGCAGCCTCCCAATCTCCGCCTCGGAGGAGCCGAGAACTCGGGCCCCGCTCCTCAGTGCGCCCCCAGAGAAAAGCTGCCAGTCACTCCTGTCTCCCCGGTCTCTGGCCACACTCCGTGCTCACCCGGCCTGTGACGGCCTGTGACCGCGTGTTTCTCTCTCTGGCACCCGACCCTGGGTGGAGTCTCCAAACCCAGCAGATCCCTGTGGTGCACTCCCGTGTGGCTCCTCCCGGGGGGAAAAAGGTGAGTCTCCCCGGATCTGCCGCTTGTTGGGTCCCTGCTGGAGGAGCAGGGGCCCGACTGTGCCGCGGATCACGGTTTATGACAACCCCTAGCTGAGAGCCTGGGCTCTGTCTCTGCAGCCGGCTTCCCCGCTCCCATACCTGGGAGCTCTGCTGCACTCAGGCACCCCTGGTCTTTCTGTGACCCTGAGGGTCCTGAGACCACACTGTCCCACAAGGGTTCCACCCCCCGCTTAGCCACCGGAGTGACGTCCCTCAGCGGAGCTGACTTCTAAAAGTTCTGATTTTGTGCTCCACGGCTCTATCACTTGCGAGAAGGGGCCGACGGAGGCCCCTCCCCCGCCGTCTAGCCTCCGAATATCGCCTCCTATTCACTTCTCCGCACGTCCTACCTTGCAGAAAGTGGTCGCTTTTCTGTTCAGAGAGTTGTTGCTCTTCTTTTCTTCGATCTCCTGTTGAGTTCGTAGGTGTTCGGAATGGTTTGACCCCTATCCAGCTGAATCATCCCTATCAATTTTTAAGCTCCATCCAGGGGCCTAGTTAGAGAGCAGGTGACCACAATACAGGAGGCCACTCTGTGGACACAACCCAGCCACTCAAAGGTGAGCTAGGGCCTGCCCGCCAGCACACAGACCACATACGGAGGCTCTGAGGGCCTCTGGAGGTGAGCGGGAAGCAGAGGACACGGACATTCATCATCTGGGGGTCTTAAGAGAGGAAAACACTAATCATCACTAAATTGTTACAGTACTTGACGCACACCTGGTTCTGAGCTCTTTGCACACATGACAAAGTTAAACCTCACAATGGATGATAGATAACCATCTCATATCCCCACTTTACAGATGAAGAAACTGTGACACCAAAGTGAAGGTGACTTGCCTAAAATTAGCTGAGAGTGGCTGGGTCTCTATTCTTAAGGACTTGACTCTATTAAGGAATATGAGATGGGACAGTCTTTGGAGTCAAACAGAAATGAGTTTCCACCTGGACCCCACAACTTACTATATGTATAAATACATGTATATGATATATATATATAACATGTATGACATATATGTGTTATATATATATATGTTATATTTTATATGTGTGTATGTGTGTGTGTGTGTATTCCAAAAAGTAGATACAGTCCCACGGGTGTTGAGGTTGGAGGGGAGGCTGGATGGTAGACCAGAAGGCAGAGCCCTGCTTCCGCATTCAGTGGTTGTCCTGTCCTGTGATGTTGGGAGCCTGCCTGCCCTGCAAAGCAGCAACCAGGAGAAGCATCTGCAGCCCCAGGGCCACTCACATGCGGAGCTGGGCTTCCCCCCACCTCCCAGACAGGGAAGAGTAGAAGGAGGGACACGGAGACATGTTGAGACAATCAAGTTATTTCTGAGCAAGCCCAGCTTCCTGTCACTCTGCCAGGGCTGGCTCGTGTCTTGGAGGAGCTGAGTCTTCTCGGCAAACTAAAACAAACCCCCAAATCGGCCGGGTTTCTGCAGGGGGGCCCACGGGCAGCCAGGAAGCCGGGGAAGGCCGTCCCACCGCCGGCTTCCGCTCCCAGCCGCACGTCCCCCGCCGCGCTCCCGGGAGCCGAGCCTTCCGCCTTCAGCCTGGGGCCTCCTCGCCCGGCGGCCGCTCCTCACGGCCTCCAGAGGAGGTCTGTCTTCCTGGCGCCTTTGATTCTGGGAGGGCTCTGGCTCAGCTGCTCTGACTGTGATAAAGGCGGTGTCACCAGAAACAAAGGAAGCGGCTTCATTTCTCCAAGCAGCCACATTCCAAAGGGCGGCTCCACGCATCCGGGGGAGTCTGTTTCCTCGGGGGGCTTGAGTGACTCTGGTCTGCGAAGGCACCGAAGCTGGGACAGCAGGCAGGCCCAGGATGGGGGACGCCCCCCTCCTAATCCCAGCTCTGCCACCGGTCTGCCCTGTGACCTGGTGTGAGCCATTTTCCTTCCAGATGTTAGTTCCCGCACCTGTAGAATCAGGGAGGTGGGCTGCATCCATTCGTGTTCTGAATGCTGGCATTCCAGAGCGGTGGTTCTTAAAGTCACACACCGGTGGGTCACCTGGGCCCACCCCTATCCCCAGAGCTGCTGGTTCGGTTAACATGGGGTAGGTCTGGAGAACTTGCATTTTTAACAAGTTCCCAGGTGATGCTGATGATGTTTGTCAGGGACATAACTTTGAGAACCAGCTCCAAGGAAACATTATATATTTAAGAAAAACTAGACTTTTTTATATGGATTCTAAGTTTGGGCATGGCATCCTCATTTCATTTTTGCCAGTTTCCAATAGATTTTTGCATGTTATAATGTAAAATACAAAGATTGGCCTAATATAGTCTGGTAATCTATGTCTCTGCTTCACCTTCATAAGTAGCTACAAACGGAATATCATACCAACTAGATGCACAATTAATGGACTTTTCCATGAATTGGGTTGGAGGTAAGTGCTAACACTGGGAAGATTGGCAGTGGCTACCCAGGCTTGAATGCCCTGTGACACGTTTCTGAAATACAAGTTAAGAGTATGTACAAGAAGAAATTGCATTTTTAAAATTCAAAATTATAATCCTTAACTTTATCAAAGCAAATCATGATTAGGTCTAGATTTTGAGTGTTTGTTGTAACCTGGTGCATATTCAGAGCTTAGTGTACACTTAATCTCACTTGATCTTTATGCCAACCCAGTGGGGGAAATGCTACTATTCTGGTCTATTAGGATCCTTGGTGAAATACACTGAGGCTGAGAGGATCAATCACTTGTGATAAAGAAAGTCTCAATCCTGAGTTTGTCAGACTCTGGATCAGTGGTTCTCAAAGTGTGTCCCTGACTAGCAGCATCAGCATCACCTGGGAATGTGTTAGAAATGCAACTATTCGAGCCTCACCCGGACCTATGGAATCAGAAAGTCTGGGGAAGGGGGGCAGAAATCTCTTTTAAGAACAAGCCCTCTAGGTGATTCTGGCACATGCTAAAGTTTGAGAATTGCTGTCTGGAGATCAAGCCTTTAACCACTGTGCAACCCACTTTTCTAAATGTGTATTCTGTGGGAAATCAGATAATGCTTAGTCATGGTGCTTAAGGAACCATTAAGCCTTGTGTCCCTGAGCAGATTGAAGTTAAAGACCAAGTTCATCATGCTGGGTATGGGCTTTCTGTACCCACCCGAACAGCTCAATCGATCATTGTTTCCCCCATGCCCTGCCAACCACATGTGGACCTTCCTCAATACTGTTTTCATTTGGTCCAATTCCATGAATGGGTATTTGAATTCGACTTGCCTTTGCCAGTGTAGATAAGATCCATATTCATCTTCAGTCTACTTTAATTTATAAATATGTAAGGACCAGTCTATCACCTGATGTGGCTGTCATACAGACCAAGCAATCTGAGGGAAAGAAAAGAGAGCGATTACAGACACATCTTTATTGTTAAACTGAAAATCTTCAGTGACGGCAACCTGATAAACTGATAAAGTAACTAAGAGCAGAATGGAGACTGCAAAAATAAATTCAGCAGATTTTATTAACCAAATTTTATTAACCAAAAATTAATCTTGAGAGATAAATTAAGGGAAATTTGGTAAAGATGGTGAACTAATATACTCTCATTTTATTTCCACCCCCCACTCCAAAATCTTGAAAAGTTGCAGAAAAGATATCTTACAGGGGCACCTGGGTGGCTCAGTTGGTTAAGCGACTGCCTTCAGCTCAGGTCATGATCCTGGAGTCACAGGATCGAGTCCCGCATCGGGCTCCCTGCTCGGCAGGGAGTCTGCTTCTTCCTCTGACCCTCCTCCCTCTCATGCTCTCTGTCTCTCATTCTCTCTCTCTCAAATAAATAAATAAAATCTTTAAAAAGAAAAAAAAAAGAAAAAAAGAAAAGATATCTTACAAAATCAAGAATAGAATGAGAAAACAAATACATATCTGGATAGTGGACCAGAAACTATGAGGAATCCTTAAAAGACTAAAAGTAGGGGCGCCTGGGTGGCTCAGTCGGTGGAGAATCTGACTCTAGGTTTTGGCTCAGGTTATGATCTCAGGGTTATGAGACTGAACCCTGCATTGGGTTCCATGCTCAGCACAGAGTCTGCTTGAGAATCTTTCTCCCTCCCTCTCAGCTACTCCCCGCAACCTATGCTCTCTCTCTAAAACAACAACAAACAAACAAAACAAAACAACAAAAAACTAGGCTGAGGGTAAATGGGATTCGTTTGAAGAAGGAAACTAAGGGTCAAATTCACACAGGAGAGGACTTCTACAAAAGGTGGGTGCAGCTTGCCAGGTGTTTGAAGCCCAAAGGTGGTGAGTGTGGGAGCAGGAAGGGAGTCTGGGAGATGAACAGGGTGATCAGTTGGGCAAAATAGGAGCAGCCAGGGCTGCAGA
Organism: Mirounga angustirostris; assembly: GCF_029215605.1. Classification (NCBI taxonomy): domain Eukaryota; kingdom Metazoa; phylum Chordata; class Mammalia; order Carnivora; family Phocidae; genus Mirounga; species Mirounga angustirostris. The sequence goes on along the minus strand of NW_026991714.1, from coordinate 117,079,517 downwards.
CATTCCCCCCCTTGCCCACCCCTTGCTCTCTCCATCAGGTGAGGGTGCCCAATTGTCTACCTGAGCCCACGAGTGAGAGTAGTGACCTGAGTGTGTGGAAATGTGCAGAAGAATAATGGGTAATAATGAGTGGACACTTGGCCTGATGCCTGATCCCAAACCTCTGCTGCTTGGTCCTAACAAATATGTTCTAGCATACAAGAATACCAAATTCAAAGATGAGCAGATACCAAGAATCACCAGGCACCCAAGAAAGGCCAGGACCAGTAAGGGAACAAAATACAGTATTTGAACATGTTCACTCCTCCCCATAATTGCCTTTTATGATATGATGTGGTCAGTTCATCATTTTTCTTCCTGAATATGATCTCTGTGGCATAGGCAAAGCCACATTAAACTAATTTTCCCCCAAGCAAGGGCAAATTCAAACTCCTCCCTGGCTGTCTTTCCAGCGATGGGACATCCAGACCTGATGTGGGAAGTCAGGAGGAGGGAGAGAAATACAAAATCTCTCTTTTTCTTCCAAACCCCGTTTGATGGAAACCATTTCATTTTTTACAATTATAGTGAAATATAAGATCAAGGTTGTTTTTGTGTTGCATTTTATTTTTACAGTCTGAAAAGTAACCACTGGAAAAGAGAAATTGGATATATAACTCGCCAAATTCTGAACAAACAAAGGGGAAAAAATATTACTGGATCAACCCACTGAACTAAAAGAAGGTAAAGCAGGAATACTAGAAACATGATAAATACAAAACATGAAATAAGTATATGACCAAACTTATCAGTTATCAGACTACATTAAAAAAATAAGTAGGCTAAACTTACCTACTCAAACACCAAGTACCCAAGAATGCTTCAAAAGGCAAAATTTATATGTGCCTAAAGCAAAATGACTCAGAAAGGTTGATATTTTGACACTTAGGAAATGTGCAAGTATCTAACAAATACATTTTATGTCAAATATAGGGGGAAAAGTCTAAAAATGGTATATGAGAAAATATATTTGTATTCATAAAATAAATAATTCCAAATTAAGACATTATAGTCATGAATATTTGCATTTTAAATGCTGGTTTTAGTACTGGTTTCAAATATTGAAGAAATTATGCAAAAATATACAACAGTAGATAATGAAATGGTTTGGTGTCAAACAGTTGTAACACATTGCACAAAATTTTGCAGATCAAAGAGATAAAAATAAGGATATTTATATTACTAGTAATATAATTGACAAACTTGACATACTAGCTACAAAGAAAGTCTTGTAAGCCACAAAGAGATAAAACACATTTTTAAAAAATATTAATATGTTCATGCAATATTTATAAACATTTGTCATGAACTAGGCCCAAAAACTTTCACAAGCTCTATTTAAATAAAGTAGAAATTCCACCAGCCTTATTGTCTGACCACAATGTAATAAAATTAGCAAGTAAAGACAAAGGATGACAACAATATTTAATAACATAGAAATTGTAAAACTACTCTATCAAAGAACTGCAACCCCAGAGAAGGATAGTTTTCTTTAAATGTAAATTACTGTCCCCCTCCTCCAGATCCCTTATCAATAATATAAGTCATAGTTGATTTTATTGGACTTTGACAGGATAGTTAAATGCGATGCTATTAAAAAGTTTCCAAAGCAAAGGGGTGCCTAGGTGGCTCAGTCACTTAAGCGTCTGCCTTCGGCTCAGGTCATGATCCCAGAGTCCTGGGATGGAGTCCCGCATCGAGCCCTGCATTGAGCCCTGGATCAGGCTCCTTGCTCACCGAGGAGCCTGCTTCTCCATCTGCCCCTGCTCTTGCTCTCTATCTCAAATAAATAAATAAATAAATAAAATCTTAAAAACAAAAAGTTTCTAAAGCCTAGAAAGTTTTTAGAAATTGTCTTGATTATAGAAGGCCAACATCACACTGAAGCCTGAACTTAACAGTAATAACAATAAAAAGTATTCTTAGAACAATTGCACTTATAAATATAGATGTAACATTTATTAAGGAAATATTTTTACATTAAACTCAGGAATATATTCAAAGAACAAAATACCATGAACTAGCCAGATTTATTCCAAGGGATGTGGAAATAATTTATTAGCATGAAATATGTTAACATAATTTGTAACAACAGTTCATTAAAGGAGAAAATCCCCAAATTATCTCATTTATTGCTTAAGTGGCAGATAATAAAAATCAACGACTGCTCCTGTGTTTTCCTGACATTATGGAGTGTCTGGTAGAAATACCCTGTTTACACCGTACTTAGCTGTGAAACACAGAGGGATCTGTGGCTAAGTTGGGACTAAAATGAGGATATCCACACTCAGTATCAAGTCTTAGCATTGCCATGGCCTCACATTTTTAGCTACTCACAAAAGGAAGGAGAAATAAGGAAATCATACAAATATTGGAAAGGAAAAAAACAAAATGGTTATTATATTTAGGTAAGACTATCATGGTTCTCTGGAAAGTAATCCACTAATATATACACCAAATGCCATTTAACATCCCATTAATATGTCATTCCGAGTTTTCATCTGGAAGAATTACTGTCCAAATTAGCAATACAGATGCTGAGCTAAGGGTCCAGGCACAGAGAGGTTATCTTAACAGATTTCGGTCTCTGTCATCATGCCCACCACTGTGTGGAGGTGTTCTTGAGAAACGGTGCAGAAGCACATGTAAGGATATGTACGTGTAGAGAGGTCTCCTTAAATCTCTGGGAAAAGGAAGGATTGGCTAGGGAATGTGTTGTGACAACCTACTAACCATTTCAGGGGAAAATAGTGTTAAATTCATACTTCATACCAAAATGAATTCCAGATGGGCTAAATATTTTAATGTTTTAAAAAAGAAGAAATCATGAAGGCAATAGAAGAAAATAGAGTAAAATGTAGTATGAAAATCTGGTGTGAAAGTTCTTTCTAAGGACACGAACGAAAATCTGAAATAAATGTAGGAAAAGATCAATACATGTTTATACATAAAAAATTAAAATGTCCTTTGAAATAAAACCAAAACCTGCCGGATACAAAGTTAAGAGATAAGGAAAACTAGGGGGAAGGGGCAGGCAGGAAGGGAATTGCCAAATACATATAAAAAGATAAATATAGCTATTACATGAAAAAGTCTTATAAAACATTAAGAAAAAGGTAAACAGCTATCTTTAAAAGTGGAGAGAGAATACAAACAGGCAATTCGAATAGAATAAAATGAAATGCAAATGACCAATAAATATGAAAACTACTTAGTGAGATTTAATTCATAGCCCCGAATCAGCATAGTTTAAAAAGAATCTTTTTTTTTCTTTTTTTAAAGATTTTATTTATTTGACAGAGAGAGACACAGCAAGAGAGGGAACACAAGCCGGGGGAGGGGGAGAGGGAGAAGCAGGCTTCCTGCGGAGCAGGGAGCCCCAATGTGGGGCTCGATCTCAGGACCCTGGGATCATGACCTGGGCCGAAGGCAGACGCTTAACGACTGAGCCACCCAGGCGCCCCAGTTTAAAAAGAATCTTAAATGTTAACAAGGACTCTGGCCATTCTTGCTCATAAACTGTTGCTGGCAACAGCATTACAACCTACCTGTAGGGTCATGGGCAGGAATTCAAAGCACATTTCCCTGACTAGGAATTCCAGCTTCAGGAAACGGTTCTAAAGAAATAATTCAGGAAACCATCATGGTACTCTTTTTTTCTTAACTGAAAACGAAAAGGACATATTTAAGTGCCTCTCAATACAGGATTAAGGTAACCTCTGTTCTATAAAATACCATACAAAAAATTACATATGATACAGATCTATATTTACTAACGTGAAAATCTATCCATAATGACTACTAAGTAAAAAATCTGATTAAAGAATAGCATGCATAATACGATGAAAAAATAAGATGTGTGTGGATCTATCTAGAAACATATGACTCCAGATGTTAATATTTCAATTATGGTGCACTCCTGTTGATATAAGGAAATACTTACTCATGTAATATAAAATAAAAAGACAAGTTGGATGTAGAATATGATCTCTAGCCACCTCTCCTCCAGAAATCTCCCTCTATATACAATATGGATTTTTATTTATTTTTTTAAAAGATTTCATTTATTTATTTGACAGAGAGAGACACAGCGAGAGAGGGAACACAAGCAGGGGCAGAGGGAGAGGGAGAAGCAGGCTTCCCATGGAGCAGGGACCCCCCATGACCTGAGCCAAAGGCAGACACTTAACCACTGAGCCACCTAGGCGCCCCTACAATATGGATTTTTAAATTGCAAGAGAAATCACTAAAATATTAACTGAAATTTTCTCTGGGTGGAGGGACTTAGCAAAAGTGTTATTTTCTCCCTTGAAGTTTGTATCTATTTCCTCAATTTTCCAAGGTGGGCATGTGCCAATTCTGTAATTTGAGGGAAGCATTAAAATAAAGGGGGGAGGGAGAGAACAGGGGGTGGGCGGTCCTTACCTGCCCCTGCATGTACCCCCCCCCCCCCGCCCGCCCGCCCGCCGTAGAACCATGGCCCAGGAGTCTGGAGCAGGAGTCCGGGAGCGGAGAGGGCAGGCGCACTGCCTGAGCCCACACCATGCTGTCACAGATCTGGCGGCCTGTGCTGGCAATGCATATGCCCAGAGAGCTGACCCACACTGGGAGTCTTTTCCCAGAGAAGCCTGGCACCATGGAGAGAATCCCTGAAGCAGTCTGCGTAACAATCTAGTTCTGCGAGGTCCAGCTCTTTAGAGATGTGAGCATTCAGGGTAAAATCTTCCATCTAATGGTGGGGCAACGGGGATATTTTAGAGATTTATTTATTTATTTTGAGAGAGAGAGAGAATGAGTGAGCAGGGGGAGGGGCAGAGGGAGAGAATCCATAAGCAGACTCCTCTCGCTGAGCATGGAGCCTGACATGGGGCTCCTAGGTGGGGCTCCGTGCCAGGCTGGATCCCAGAACCCCGAGATCATGACCTGACACTAAACCAAGAGTCGGCCACTCAACTGACTGAGCCACCCAGGTGCCCCTAATTGGGATATTTCAAATTCATCCCAAAAGATTGTTTTATGTGCCACATTACACAACTGTGTACTCACATTACTTACTATATATTGCGTGTATATAGTACCTATATATTGTACATGCATATATATTGTATATAGAGAGAAATGTTCTGGACACAGGCTCTGCTAATATTGTGGGGTTTTGCTAAAGTAATTTCTCTCTGCCATCCACCCTTGGAGGTCCATCCTCTATCTCTGGGAGGGGTGCTGTAGGCAGAGTTCCTCCCGAATGGGAGGCTATTTGCAGGTCTGTCTCTCCATCAGCTGCATGTCCACTTCCTTTCCTGAACACACGCATGACCTGACCTGCCTGAGAGAAAGAAGGCCAGGGTCTTGCATCTTTCTAGAGTCTCTGGAAGATTGCCAGTGTTCAGTAGAGTAAGGAAATTCAGCCTTGCCAGAAGTCAAGGGAATGAGTGATGTAGAGGTAAGAATGGACACGAAGGAACTCATCTAGAAGTAGAGTTCTTGAGCCCCCTCCCCCCCCACCCACGTTCCCATGTCACACGGTCTAACTTCTGTTATTGCCCTTTAACCACAGGCTGTGAATCCTTGTGTTTAAATCATGCCCCGGACACTGAGTTCCCTGATGGCCACGGTCACCTCCATAGCACAGGACCCAGCACAGAGCTTCGTTCATCTTTGAGCCTAAAACTGTCCATTGGATGAATGCATGAATGAATACATAAATACAGAAACAAATGGAGAGGTTTTTAGATCTAGAGATCACCCTGCAAATCAATTATTACTGTTCCTATTGTGATTCCTGGCCTACTTCATCAGGTATTTGTCTGGCTACTTTTTCCTTGAGGAGAAGATGCCTAACTGCTGGTTTCTAAATGACTCAGGATCTGGCCAGTCTTAATGACAGACATGCCCCCAGGCTGGAGCCTGTGATCTTCTCCCTGGAATGATATGTGGTCAATGGTTTTGATTTTCCAGGGCTGGTTTCATGACTGGTACTTCTTTACTTGAGATGTAGCTAAATTAACCACCCACCATTACTGGAGTTAAGATCTCTGTGGCCATGGTCTTAGGGATTGTGATGGTCATGATGACACTAGGAATGTGTGTGTGTCGGGCTGGGGGGGGGTGGCTTGCATTCTATCATAGAGAAAGAGCAGCTGAAGAATGGCCAAGTCACTCACAGCCATCTGCTTCCGGCTTCCCTGGACCTAATTAATCTCCTGGTGTCAGAAATCTGTTGGCCCTGAGCCATCTGCAGGGGAGGCTGGGGCCAGCTCAGTGAAGCAGGCAGAGTTGGTAGCCAGCCGCCAGCATAGGGAGTCAAGGCTTGGATAATGAAAAGAGAGAGAAAAGTTGAGAGCCTGGAATATTCCTAGATTCTTGGACAGAGTAGCAAGTGTCAAATGGGTGGTGATGCTTGAGAGAAGAGCCCATCCCAAGATTTTTTTTAATGGCCCCAAGAAGGAAAAAATGAGGCCTATGCCAAAGTAGCCCAAGATAATTGTCAATGTGTAAGACAGGATACCAGGGAAATCTCTGTTGAAGGGGTGGGTGGCAGGAAAAGGGAAGGGATATCCATTGCTGTAGAGGCGCTCAGGGCTTCCATCTGAGGGCGCTGGGGATCCTTCCAGATCAAAGCACTCAATGTATTTACACTGTACTCAGTTACAAATTCTCTTAACATAACGTGTCAAGGGGAACATGGCATCAGAAAGTGTCCCAGGACAAAAATACCTATGTTGTATGATGCATGAGTGCTTGGCATTATTCCAGCTCTCTGTATTTGTTACTGTCATCAAATACATTGGAAAATCAAGAAATAAAGATACTTAAATAACTAGGTGTTCTCTCCCCGCTCCGGCTCATCTCCCGCTCCCATCAAAGCCACGACCCAGGGGCCTCTGGTGCTGGGAGGCTGGAGGTGGTCAGAGGAGGCAGTAGAGGGGAACTCACCGGGTTATCCGTCAGAGTGATCATGTGTGAAGAGCAGTTAATTGGTCCGTGAAGTGCTTCCATTGCTACCCCCACATAGCACAAGCGTTTCCTCTACATAGTGACGCAGTGTTAATAAGGTACAGGAAGCCAAGTATGACTCCATAAGTGATGCCAGTCCGGGGCTCTGCCCACGTGGGCCTCCAGACCACCCCACTTGGGGGCCCAGCAGAGGAGATGTGAAGGTGCCTCCCACCAGAATTATCGGGTGGCCTTGAGCCAAATTTTAATTCAAGCTGTTGACTCTCTCGGTTCTGCATCTGTAAAACGAGAATAACAAGATGGTTTTTAGGACTGGGCAGGTACAGATCCTTTCGTATAGCGTCTTGCCACGTACAAGCTGGCTGCTGGCAGAACCACTATTATTACTGCCCTGAAACTGTCATTCTTTGAACAGGGAGGTGACATAAAGCGTCATGTGCCTAAGGCAGCTTTGTTTATTGACAAATATTCGGAAGACAATAAAAAACAACTAGAACATTTTTGAATTAGAGTCCAAAAATAGAGAGCAATCCTCAAACAGAGAAAAATAAAGTTAGACAGAAAGGGGGTGCTACGTATGAACCGATCGAGGTACAGAACAATCCTTTCTGGGGTTTATCACTGTGAGTCAAGGCCACGTAGAAATAACATTTCTGGGATAGTCAAGGTTTTACTGCAAGACCAGTAAAGGGATTCAAATGGGACTACTAAGGATATTGAGGGAAAGAGGGGATTGAATTTTATTATCAGTAAATTAGAACATTTTACCCCAGAGGGGTGGATAATGATGAAATAACTCCCTCTGCCCCTTTAAAAGTCACGAAACAGGACTGGAGTTCAAATAGACACATCAGAAACCGCGAGAGCAAGAGCACTTACGAGACTGGGGTGGTGGGATTTGACATGGAAGGGACCCCTGGAAAGGGTTCCCTTCTCAACCAGAGGCCCAGAGGACATCAATCCATGCCCCGAAGTGCTAGGAGATGCCCAGGGACAAGAGGGTCGTCCACCCAGTCACTGCACACCCTGGAGGACGGACGACAATAATCCCCCATCTCCATGTGGACAGCACGGGGCGGGGGTGGAGGGGCTTATACCTTGTTTCACCCTCGGGGTCTCACTTGATCCCACTTCAGCTCATTTTAAACTTCTAAAAGAAATCGCGTGAGGCCTCGGAGGCTTCAGGAGATCGGCTGGCTGGCTCAGGAGAGCGGAGAGTCACTAGCACAAATCACCCCCTTTCCCTCCTTGAGACCTCCTGGTCTGGCCGTTGCCGCACACGGATACCGGCTGGGAATGAGTTGGTACCAGTTCAGGCACAGCCCACAGAAGGCAGGATGGCTGAGCTGACATGAAGAGCAGGGAGAGGGAGAAGAAATGTGGAAACTAATACCCTCAGTGTACAAAGTGCAGTGGAAACAGAGTCTGTGAAAAGTAAGCAGAGCCAGAAGCTAAAGGGTGCGTGTGTTAAAGGTACGATATTACCAGCAGAAGCACAAGAAGTAATGATGTAACGCTACACGTTCAAGGAGCAGAGGATGGAAGGGGTAGCTAGTGAGGGAAGAAAACCCCGTAGGTCCCCAGCAGAGTGTGCAGGGGCAGATGGACAAGGCACAAAGATGGATCGAGACCAGCAGAGGTGAAGCCTGTTACATAGGGCTACAGGGGTGCCCTCAGAACAATTACCAAGGGCAAGTGAAACATCTCTGCTGGTTGGTTCTGGGCTATGGAGGGGTCTGGTGAGAATTGGCCACTTTGTATTATAAGCCCTTCTTTTTTTTTTTTTTTTAAAGATTTTATTTATTTATGTATTAGAGAGCGAGAGAGAGAGAAACAGCATGAGAGGGGAGAAGGTCAGAGGGAGAAGCAGGCTTGCCGCTGAGCTGGGAGCCCGATGCAGGACTCGATCCCAGGACTCCAGGATCATGACCTGAGCCGAAGGCAGTCGCTTAACCAACTGAGCCACCCAGGCGCCCCCTATAAGCCCTTCTTAATACTTGATTTGTTAATTATGGATGTGTATTACTTTAATTTAAAAAATGACCTAGAACCAATTTGCTGTACTTCTGGCCACTTTGTATTATAAGCCCTTCTTAATACTTGATTTGTTAATTATGGATGTGTATTACTTTAATTTAAAAAATGACCTAGAACCAATTTGTTGTACTTCTAGGACAGAGATATGTCCTGTCTTCTCACAAAGAGCATTTTGAGGAGAAATCCCTCAGGATATTGTAAATACTACGCTTGCCATTTTTGACTCCCAGGAAAATCATTGCTCACAACTCTTTGTTTTTAAAATATCTGTTTTAATATTATTTAGGTAGAGTAAGGCCAACAGATCAAGGATGACTGCCATTGACAGGACAGTTTGTTACTCACAGTTCCCAGAGGAGAGGACATCCACATAGGGCCACACAGTGTGGCGCCAGGGTTGATGAGGAAGAAGAAGTGGAGGGGAAAAGGGGGTAGGAGCATTTCTTGTGGTTTCTGTCAGAAGGATTGGCCAGGTTGAATAATTTCAGCAGGCTGTGGGCATAAGGACTGTCCCCAGTTGTCTAGTACCTGGCCCTGGAGTGATCAGGGCAAGTGGGTAGTGGTCCAGAGGATGAGAGCTGTTGAAGGGAGTGGGAAGGGGATGTGGGCTAGGAATTTTGCATCTGCACTGCATTCTGTTGGTTTGCATTCGACCACACGTTCAAAGGCAAGTTATATGCTATCTCTAGGAAGTCCCTAACCCTAGGAGGGGCAGGCCCTCCAGGCCACCAAGGCCCAAAGATGTCCATGCATCAGCATAAGGAAAAACTAAAGACATGGTTAATATATCTTTTAAAATGGTTTTTTTTTCTGTCCAAACACATCCAGTGTCTATTGCCTGCATCAGTAAAATAATATTAAAAAGAAAGTAACCACTGCTAGATATTGTCACCCCAGGTGGTGGCTCACAAGGGCCTTTAGCCCATTAACCATCATTGCTGGGTGGTGATACAGTCTTCTGTTTATACCTCTGCTATTTGCCCAGCATTTCCCATCATCAGCCTATCTGCCTCTGAGCCAGAACCACACACAGGGCCCATCCAGCGGGCAGCGTGTCCTAGGCGTGCATGGGATGAGTGATTCTGTTGGCCCCAGGCCTTGTAGAGCAAGCAACCTTCTGGTTTGACTTCAGTCCACTCTGAGAAAGAGAATACGCCTACGCCACCCAGGGGACCGTGAGACATCTCATACCATCTCAACAATTGATACTTTGGCTATCTATCAACTTTTAGTGCTTTTGCTGTGCACGAGCTAAGTCCTGCTCCCAACCCTTCCTGAGGCCTGTAGGAGTAGGGGATATATTTTGGGACCTCTAAACAGTTGTCTCTATGAAAGCTGCGGAGTCCCATCTGATGTTTTATCTGCGTGCTCTCATGTTGTTTCTATCAATCATTTGGCAATAAGGTCATCGGTTAAAGCCTAGAAATAGGAAATAGCTGGTGACATAGAGTGAAGGCCTCACCGCAGAAAAAGAGAAGCAGAGTGACAGCTTTGCCTTGGGCCCTCCGAAGCTCGGTTATGTCTTCATAACACAAACACATGGAAGAGTCCTCTGCCTTTAAAAAGAAAAAATCTGGGGGGCGCCTGAGTGGCTCAGTCGTTAAGCGTCTGCCTTCGGCTCAGGTCATGGTCCCAGGGTCCTGGGATCGAGCCCCGCATTGGGCTCCCTGCTCCCCGGGAAGCTTGCTTCTCCCTCTCCCACTCCCGCTGCTTGTGTTCCCTCTCTCACTGTATCTCTCTCTGTCAAATAAATAAAATCTTTAAAAAAAGAAAAAATCTGGAACCTACTAGTCCTTTTCATTTTTCCCAGTAAATCGTTGGCAGAAATCTTCCAAACTGTTTACTTAATAATTTGTTAAAAAGTATAGTTTTGCAGCTGGGTGATTTGTTTATTTTTTTCCCCTCCGAGAATCGAGTGTTACATCCAGAGCTTGCTTGTTAGGATGGAAGCCGTGTGGTCAATTTGGATTTTGATGAATGTCCCACCCCCACCCGAGGCTGCAGGAGGCTTGCTTTGGAGGCCTGTCCTGGCTCCCCCCAACGTTGGCTGTCATGTCCCCTTTTCTGGTCCACTGTCTAGTTTCCGTGGTCTGCCATTGGGAAGTTTAAGGGGGGATGGCACACAACCGTGTGTGTGGCCCAGGTACACGGGGGTTGTGGTGTTGCTCCGCTCGGGGGAGCCTGGCTACCTAGAGAAAGGGAAATAAAATCAGTTTGTAACAAGCAAAGTCTAATGAACTGTGGCCTCTTTTAATCATCAACAGTTTAGCCACTGAAAACATCACGTGGGACAAAGAATCAAAGAACTTTTAGATGAATAGTCCATATGGTTTTATATGCACGGGAGAGGGAGGGAGGGAGAGAGGGAAGGAGGGCGGGAGGGCGGCCAGTCGGCTTCCTGCGAGCTGGTGTGTGTGCGTGGAGTCGGTTCAGCTCTCCACCCGCCCATGTGGCCTCCTGGCCCCAGATAAAGCTGCCCTCACTATGCCTGCGGTGGACAATTCACTGATGATTCTGGGTGACATGAGGTACATTGGGGGATGCTCTGTCCACAGACGAAAGCCCACAGGTGGGAGCATCAGCACAAGCACCCTCGTCCAGTGGCGACATGATGGGGGATGGCGGGCCTGGGGACGGAGGGAAGCATCCACGTTTCAGCTCTGAAAGGTCCAGACGTCTCTGTAAAAAGTTGGCTGCCTGGTGTGACTGGGAAAGACCAGAGACTTGGCCCTGGAAGGTTGGGTCTGGAGCTCTGTTCATTTCATCTCTTTTTTCTCCTGTGGGGAAGACATTTGAGATTGTGGAGTTGGCTAAATCCACGGGAAACAAGACGCTTGAGCTTAACAGTGCGATCCAGGTTTGAGCAAACCGAGCTCACGCCCTGTGAAAACCTGCAGAGGAATTTTCACCTCATGACGTGTCAAGGTGAAAAGCCACTAAGGAAACCAGAGAGGGTGGTACCAGAAAGATGTTTTCTGCCTCAGGGGCCAAGTGGCTTCCCTTCAACCATCAGCAATAGGAGCCCTAGAAGGTTTGTTTCTGAGCAGCCGATTCCCAGAGGGCCCCCCACGGCCTGTAGGTGCTCACCCTGAGACCAGGAGGGTGGTGTGTGCACGGGACCCCATCGGGAGGGGAAAGGCAGGCCTGAAGAGAGGAGGAAGGGAAAACCCCCAAACAAAGTGCAAACGTGAGCAGTGCAAGGACTGTGGGTTAGCCAGCGTTCCTGCCAGGGGGGGCAGAGAGAGAGGGAGAAGCTGAGTGGGCCCCAAGCTCTCCCATGGCACCTTCCAGCCACTTCACCCACTGGCCTCAGCTGCAGGCCTTCACATTCTCCGGTCCCCTGTAAGAGCGCCCTCTGCTGGTCATGGCGTCTCCTGTCTGGCCAGCAAGCTGGCTGCTTTTCTCAAGACTCAAAGCTGGGGAGAGCACAAACCACTGATCACCCGATGCGTGCATCTTGCCTTGTGCCAACCACGGGAAGAAACTGTCCCGCCTCTGCTCGAACACCGGCAGGGACAGGAAGCTCCATTGTTGTCAACTCAGACCACTGGAAATATCTTCCCTATGCTGAGCCAATACCTGCCTTTTGTTGCTCATTCCACTTGTCCTAACGCTGTCCTCTCAAGCCACCCTGAGCAAGCACATTTCTGCTTCTCATGACCACCCTTCAGGAGTTTGAACCCAACCATCAGCTAATCCCAGTCCTTCCCCTCTTTCTAAACCCTCTTAGGTCCTCCAGCCATCCCCGTGGGAGGTCATTTCAGCAGCTGGATCCCTCACTTCTCGACACAATCCACTCCTCAAACACCATCCACTCCTCAAACACCCTGTAAGTAGAGTCTGACCAGTGCCCAAGATGGATGTCACTTCCCGGGTCTGGTGACTGGACCTGGAACACACAGGTCGGGGGGTCACAGCAGTTGATGTATCACAACCTGAGCACTTTTTTTTTTTTTTTTTTAAGACGGGGGAGGGTGGGGGAGGGGCAGAGGGAGAGAGAGAACCTCCAGCAGACTTCCCGCTGAGCGCAGAGCCCGACACGGGCCCAATCTCATGACCCTGAGATCATGACCTGAGACAAAATCAAGAGTCAGATGCTCAGTGGACTGAGCCATCCAGGCGCCCCTCACAACCTGTGCACTTCTGATACACTTTAAGTTTATGTTCAAATTTAATTCATTTATATATATGCTAATTAATCCCACCCATTAATCTAGCCAGCAAACATTTTTCTTTCTTTTTTTTTTATTAGTTTCAGGGGTAGAATTTAGTGATTCATCAGTTGCACACAACACCCCGTGTTCATTACATCACGTGTCCTCCTTAATGCCCATCACCCAGTTACCCCATCCCCCCACCCACCTCCCTTCCAGCAACTCTCAGTTTCCTAGAGTTGAGTCTCTTACGGTTTATCTCTCTCTCATTTCATCTTATTTTATTTCTCCTTCCCTTCCCCTATGTTCATCTGTTTTGTTTCTTAAATTCCACATATGAGTGAAATCATATGGTATTTTGTCTTTCTCTGACTGACTTACTTCATTTAGTATAATATCCTCTAGTTCCATCCACGTTGTTGCAAATGGCAAGATTGCATTCTTTTTATGGTGGAATAATATTCTATTATATATATATTTTATATATATATATTTTATATATATATACCACCTCTTCTTTATCCATTCATCTGTCGATGGACATCTGGGCTCTTTCCATAAGTTGCCTAATGTGGACATTGCTGCTATAAAATATTGGGTTGCATATGCCCCTTGGATCACTATGTTTGAATCCTTTGGATAAATACCTAATAGTGCAGTTTCTGGGTCATAGGGTAGCTCTATTTTTAACTTTTTGAGGAACCTTCATACTGTTTTCCAGAGTAGCTAACAAACATTTAATTCCCACCATGTGCCAGGCAGTTGTTACCACTGTCATTTGGTCTTGGTACATCTTCACAATTTCTGTATTAAATTTCTTCCTGGTTTATTATGTCCATAATTCTCATGTCCAAAGATCATTTGAGATGTGGATTAGTTTTATATATCCAGTATATCTGTTACACCTTCCAGATCAATTTGATGAGTTTGGCAGGTAACCTTTCTATGTCTTAGTGCTTCTGACTACCATGATCCATCTTAATTATTTAAAGAGGCCACGCAGCTCCTAGAGAGCTCCTTTGGGTCCACATTCATCACACCCCTTTGTGAAAGATGGTTCAATCAACTACCAAGGCTTTTATGAGGAGCCCATGAGGATCTTGTCCTGTCGTCTTTAGATTGATCAAAAAGCTTCCACATGTCACCTTGTCACATGCCTCATAAAAACCCAGAGACACTGAGCCCACCACATCCCTATGTGCAGCCGAGTAAGTGCATTCATGTTTCCTTGCTCTGCTGTGGGGTTTTGACGTATTTCTTTTAAGTGGCCCCTATTAGGAGCTAGCTTAGTGCTCGGCTGGCCAGGCCGGACACTGAGGTCCCGCCGCTGCATACAGAGGCATGGTCGATTCTGGTTCAAACTTCTGTTTTATGCCCTTGACCCAGAAAGCAGGCTAGCACTGAAGCTTTGTTCCCTGGGAGCATCCCCTGGGAGGAGGGTGCTTTGTTTCTCTCCCGTGCTTAGCAGTGCCTTGTCTTGGCTGAAATGTCTCAAGTCTTAGCGCCTCCCTGGTTCCCTGGGGAGGCTATTTTAGTCTAATAATAAATGGCATTCTTAACAAGGACTTCCTGATATTAGTCATAAATTGTCCTGCACTGATTTCACACTATTATTCATTCTTAAACCTTTGGTTTTTAATACAACTTAACACCCATCTCTTTGGTCTGTGCCCAAATACGTGTTATGTGTATGAGATGTATGACAAGGACCTTATGCAAGACAGTTACTATTTTATATATATTTTATAATATATACTATATTATAATATATGCACAAAAAAGTCAGAACTTTATCTCACTTTAAAATATCTTAAAGTGATGGTTGAGGCCTAAGATGTGACTGTGGAGAGGCGGAAATGTGTGTGAGAATCTGTGACCAGAAATCAAGAGTTCGCTCTGTTCTGCTGTGTGACATTGGAGAATTGCTATTTCTCTCTGGGCCTCAGCTTTATTGCTTATACGACGAATGGCTGGGACATCCCTCCTAACTCTTCTACAATGTATGTAGATGATCACTCGCAATATAGACCCATTGTCTCTGACGCCTGTAACTTGATGCTTATAATAGTGCCCCTATTACTACTAGTACTGTAATACTAATGAGCACTTTTGACTATGTGTTTGTGACTTTGAATTCAGCAATTTTCTTCATTCTTATAATAAACCTATGAGGTAGATATGCCATTCTCATTTATAGGTGGGAAAGACTGAGGTCTGTTGCCCTCAAATCTCTTACTGAGATGAACGCACCATTAGGTGACAGCTGAACAGCCCGGTCTGTCTGCATCCATGACGTTCTTCTGCCAGGACTTCAGCACGGTGATCCTGAGTGGACACAGAGAGTCTAGAGCTAGTTCAATGTCCCACGTGGGGGCCACTAGTGGCCACAGAGTCCTTGACATGTGGCCAGTCCAAATTCAAATGTGCTGCAAGTGTGAAATGCACAGTGCATTTTGTGTAAGTGGAAGCCATCTCATTCGTAATCTTTTATATTGATAATATGTAGAAATGATAGTTTGGATATATTGAGTTAAAACAAATACGTCATAGGGCGCCTGGGTGGCTCAGTTGGTTAGGCGACTGCCTTCGGCTCAGGTCATGATCCCGGAGTCCCGGGATCGAGTCCCGCATCGGGCTCCCTGCTCAGCAGGGAGTCTGCTTCTCCCTCTGATCCTCCTCCCTCTCGTGCTCTCTGTCTCTCATTCTCTCTCTCGCAAATAAATAAAATCTTAAAAAAAAAAAATAGAGGTGCCTGGGTGGCTTAGTCATTAAGTGTCTGCCTTCAGCTCAGGTCATGATCCCAGGGTCCTGGGATCGAACCCCCACATCGGGCTCCCTGCTCAGCGAGGAGCCTGCTTCTCCCTCTGACCCTCCCCCCTCTCATGTACTCTCTCTCTCTCATTCTCGCTCTCTCAAATAAATAAATAAATCTTAAAAAAAAAAAACAAATACATCATAAACATCCATCTCATCTGCTTTTACTCTGCTTGATGTGGCGACTAGACAATTGCACGTGATGGACAGGGCTCAGCGTGCAGCCCATGCTCTGCCGTCACGGAGGGTGCTGATCGAGAGGACTTGACCTCCGCTGTGTTGTTTTCAAGGCAAGGAAGGCAACAAGGGGAGAAATGCCCAAGGAAATATTTCCCCCCAAATCAGAAGAGAGCCTTATCCACATGACTCAGTTTCCCCAGTCCCTTGTCAGGATTATTTCACAATCAACATTTCAGAAACTCGTAGGGCATCCGGCGCTCCTCTCTGCCCGGCCTTCCCCACCAAGCAGCCAGTGGCCACTCCATTATAGCCCCGCCCTGCAGCAAATTCCACTCTCCCCACACGTCAAGAAGCAGCTTCCTGGTAATCAGGACCTGGCCAGTCCTGCAGATGTGGCCCCGAGCCACCTGCCTGTCCAACAGTGACAAGGGAGTCAAAGGTCTCAGTCTCAGTACAGGGCCTAGGGCAGGAGTATGGCATCTGTAGCCCAGTGAGGTTTCTGCCAAAGCCTTGGGAAGGACCCTGGTGTCTGGGGAAAGCTGAAACGGTTCTAGAAGTGGAAAGGATAGCGTGTTTCCTGGACAGACTGTGCACGTGACTGCATTTGCCCAAGGGCCCCCTTGGAGCTTCTGCAGACAACTGGATAACCAGACTCACAGCAAATCACTCCCACTGTGCGTGGAAACTGTGTGAAGATTTGAAAATAGTCCGGGGAGGGGGGCGTTCCTAATAAGAACAGTCATAATACTGAGGTGTGTATGATTACAGGTAAGACAGATGATTCGTGGAAATAGCGCCTCACGTGGCTAGAAGAAAACTCAGCTGGATTAAGAAGATGGAGAGGGACTGGTAATGATTCCTCGCCGCCCAAGTGCCGGAAGGTACGAGGGTAAAGGAGGGTAAAGGAGGGCATAAGTGTTCATGCTCAACGTCGTTCTGGTTGGAGGTCGGCTCCTCAGAGTCTGCACCTTCTTAAATGTTGGGCCCTTGGCAGGGCCGTGCGTGGCTGGCCTCACCCGTGTTCCAGCCCTGACCAGGAGGGTTGTTAAGGACCTACTTACATTAGCTTATCTAATCCATACAAAAGTGTTGTGGTTCGAAAGGATTATCCCCATTTTATGATGGAAGAAACTGAGGCTCAGGTTCAAAGTCACATGGCAAAAAAGCTTGCACACATTCCCTGCACTGCATAGCTCCCTCAATTTAGTCTCTACAATTTGCTTAAAAAGATTTCTGAATTTTTCCAAACTTTAAAACAATGCTGGAGGGCATGTGGATGAATCTGGATGGTCTTGGCTCTGCCACTTACTGGCTGTTTGACTTTAGGCCAATTCCTTAATTTCTTGGTTTTTAATGTGGACGATTTGTTTGTAGGATGAAATGGGAATACATTTCAGCACATAAAATGCTCAGAAAGTGCCTGGCACAGTAAAGACAGTAAACACTGTCATAATCTGGAGGCAGGACAGGAAAAAAACAAACACACACAAGGCGGTGAAGGACGAGCCTGAGTTTTCTTGGCAGTGAGGCAAGCTGCCGTACCGGCCTCAGCTCCTTTGGGAAGTACGAGAGGACCTGAGAATGCCAGGAGCGGAAGGAAGGGGGAGGGGCAGGAAAGATTGAACCAAGAAGGTCTAGAACATCAGCTGAGGAAATGGTCATCATTAAGCTGTGAAATGAGTACCACAGAAGGCTTTAAATGGAAGACTGACACAGTAACATTTGGGTTCCGGAACATGGACTGATTCAGGAAAATGCACGTCTGCCATGAGGGCTTGTCCAGACCTTGGTCCTTTTACACCCGGATTTACAGAGCCTCTTCTAACCCCAAAATACCTTTGTCCAATCCTGGCTCCATAGATAATTCAGGGAATGCTGAGAGTCCAGGATATATCCCAGAACCTCCTTTCATGCATTCCAGGACATAATCATTGGTACCTGCTGTGTCGTATTCTTACAGGGATTGGTCTTTGTACCTCCCCTATCCCTCTGTCCATTTCCTATGTTTCCAAACAGGTTGTTTAAAAAGGGACATAGTCCCTGTTTGTGTTGGAATCCACCGCATACCTCCTTCTGAGCTGCTGTCCCAGAGATACTGGCCTGCTTGGTGCTGGAGAGTGCGGGGGCATTGTCCACACAGCCTGATAAAGGGCTCCTGGCAGCCACGAGCCGAGAGAGGAGCCGGGGCCCTCCAGGAGCGCACTGGACTCCAGAGGTAGCCCATGCCCCCTCAGACAGGACCTCCTTAATTCAGACCCTCTGGCTCTCTTAATGCTGCGGACGGCCATGGCAAAGGGGAAGCTGGCTTCTCCCCCTGGGAAGGGGATGAGGGGATAAGATTACCAGCAACATCATTATTCTTACTTTCCACTTCTGGGGTAAGGAGATTGGGGTCCAGTGAAGGTCTGTTCTGCTCAAGATCACTCAGCTCACAGGCGACAGAAGTAAGATTCACGTTCGATTTGTGTTGCCTCCGAATTCTGAGCAAATTCTGCCCTACTGGCAGCCTCTCAACCCTGAGACTGGCACCAATTTTCCCAGTTTTCTGCTCTCGTTTGAATCGATTCTCCATCTTCATTGCTTGAATGACACTTATGAAAGGTTACTTCGGTAGGTTTCCTGTGCCCCACCTACTTCCTTCTGTGTGGAGACAAATAAGATTGACCTTAAAACTGCTCCTGGCCAGTCCATTGGCAGGTGCTTCTCCCACCAGCCCCAGCCCCTCCCACCATCACTGACTCCCACCACCACCTGCCTTAGCCCCTCCAACCATCTTTGTCCCTGTCCATCAGCATTGGCCTATCCCACCAGCTGGAGCTCGCTCCTCCATGCTCTCCCACAGTTTTTTGCAGCTGGTGACTTTAGGGCCTTGCAGGATTTCTGACCTCTCTTCTGGACACTGCTGCCTGGGATCATGTCCCTAAATGGAGATGGGAATCTTTGCTGCCCATATCTGTGTTCCCTGGACCACCTCAAAAGTAAATAGGAGTTTAGCTGACCCTTAAAGGTTTGAGAGGCTGGGGGGCAGGTAGTAAAATGCCAGTAGCAGATAGTAAACAAATAAAACTGAATGTACGCCAGCCTTGTTTTTCAAAGTATTCAGCCACCTCATGCCTCTGGGAATTTCTCACTGAATGCATTTCTCCTAAGGGGTCCGTGTGACTCTGCCCTCATTCCTCCTCCCCTCCCCTAAAAAGCATCCACTGTCATCGTTGGCTTCCTCCACATCCACATTCCCTTTGATTTCCTAGACAACATCTTGTAGCTCTCTTCCTTTTGCTCTTTCCAAATAACTTCCCGGGAGCCTCCTCCTTTACAGCAAAGACCATCTACTTTGTAGCAAGATTGCTCTGCTAACTCAGGTTCAGAGATCAACAAAATGAGTTTGGGTTTTTTTGTTTTTTGTTTTTTTTTGGTGTGTTTTTACTTTGCTGCACACTCACAGACACAGAGGGATGCTTTACTTTGGACTGTATCTAGTAAGGTCCAGGGTGAGGCTACCAGCCAATACGTGTCCCATCATGCATCCCGCTGGTGCCTTTATCCCCAGGGCTGTCGCAGGGACATTGCCAGCTGGGTCCTGGTGCACCAAGGATGGCCGACTAGGGAAAGTGAGTATCTCTTCTCTGAGGCTGTTAGCTGTTACTGTGCCAAGACCCTTATACATTTCACTTTTGGTCATCGTTTGAAGAAGTCCCCTGGCTCCATTTTTAATTTATTTTAATTAATTAATTAATTGATTGTTTTTTTTTGAGAGAGAGCAGAGGGCAGGGTCAGAGGCAGAGGGAGAGAGAGAGTCTTAAGCAAGCTCCACACTCAGCACAGAGCCTGATACAGGGCTCTATCTCACGACCCTGAGATCATGACCTAGGCTGAAATCAAGAGCCTGTCGTTTAACCCACTGAGCCAGCCAGGCGCCCCCGGCTCCCTTTGTTAAACAAGGCAGCTGTGAGTGTTGTAACTGGAGTGTCATGTCCCTGACAACTTCCAGATTTACTCTTAAAAATATTTTTTCAGTTATAACTTGAGGTTATCATTTTATCATCAAATCACTTAGTAGAAAATGCTACATTTGGGTCCCATCATGGATAATCACCCCAAAGAGAGGGTTCATTCCAGGAAACACCAAAGTCAAGAAAGCTCTTGGTAAATTTAAGGCTCACAAGGTCAATCGCCTTGGCAGCTGAGCAGCATGTGGTCACCCTGAGACAGTCTGGCTGGAGGGACAGGCACCGTTTTTCTCCGCTTCCCTTTCTGTGCACCCGGAGTCAGGCACCCTCCGTGTCCTGAGTCAAAGAAGAAGTGCCCCCGCTCCCCTTTCCTTTTAACCCATGGCCTCATGGCACATTGCAATGGAAGCTGTGGGGTAAAGGTAAAGGGGAGCCCTCTCTCCCCTTTTCTGATTATTATCTTGTTATACTCTCCTCTGCCCCTGAGAACATTGCCTGTTCTAGGCATCCTTTCTCATACTTGATGTCCCGTTTCAGTTCATGGAGATATTGGTCATGTGCATGCTGCAGCCGGAATATGAAAACCATAAATCAAGAGCACAGCTCCAGGCTGGGGCCAACTGGACCTCTGTATTTTCTACCTGGTCTGTCTTCCTCATCAACATCCCCTCAGAGCCACACAGCACTCTAAGATCCCATGCCTTTTCATATCCATTTGTTCTCATTTGCCAGTTATTTAAGTGGTTAGAAAGTCAAAGTAAAGGCAATTTCCCTCCGTGTTATAGAGGGATAATTAATGCTAAGCCAGGGCAGGTACCTTTCCAAATAAGAGCATGGTAGGTTTTCTGATATTTAGCCTAAGCTATTTTAGCTTTACCAGCTATCAAAGAGAACATATTTGCCTGGTGGTCTATTAAATGCTAGAATATGATTATTCTGGTGGTGATATATTATACAGATATAATAGGGGAAGTTGTCATCTGAAACTCTGATGACACCAACAAAGCTTCCAACAGCTCCTGAGGTATGTGATGGCTAGCAAATGAAACTAACTAGTCATGGGAATCACATACCAAGCTAATTATATAACTTGATAAAGGGTATCCATGAAAAGCTCACAGTAACATCATACTTAGTGGTGAAATACTAGATATTTTTCCTCTAAGATCAGGAACAAGGCAAGGATGTTTGCACTTGTCACCTCTGTTGAACATTATACTGGAGGTTCTAGCAGTGTGGTGTTAAGCAAGAAAAAGAAATAAAAAAGGATCTAGGTGGGAAGAAAGAATTTAAACTGTGTTTGCAGATGCTATGCTCTTGTATATAGAAAATCCTGAAGGATCCACTAAAAACTATTAAAACTAGTAGAGATGAGTTCAGCAAAGTTTCTGTATTCAAGATCGATATACAAAAATCAATCCTATCTCTACTAGCAATGAACAATCTGAAAATAGAATTAAACAATCCCATTTTAATGGCATCAAAAAGGATAACATATTTTGGAATAAATTTTACAAAAGAAATGCAAGACTCGCACATTGAAAACTACAAGATATCATTGAAATAAAGAATTAAATTAAATAACTGGCAAGACGTCCCATATTTCCCATATTCATGGATTGGAAAACTTAACATTGTTAAGATGACAATACTTCCAATAATCTACAGATTAGTGCAATTCTTATCAAAATCAAAACTTCCTTTTTGAAGAAATGGACAGGCTGATCCTCAAATTTATATGGAATTGCAAGGGGCTCTGAATAGTTGAAAAAATCTTGAGAAAGAAAAACAGGTAGACGACTCACACTTCCTCATTTTAAAACTTACAAAACTAATCAAGACAGTGTGGTATTGGCATAAGGGTAAATAAAGAGGTCAGTGATCTAGAATTGAGAGTCTGTACATAAACCTTCACACTTATTATTAATTGATGGGTGTCAAGGTCACTCAGTGGGGGAAAGCATAATCTTCTCAACACATGGTGCTTAAAACAACTGGATATCCATATGCAAAAGAATGAAGTTCAACTCTTACCTCATACCATATAGAAAAATTAACTCAAAACAAATCAAAGATATAAATGTATCTTTGTAAAAATTAAAACTATACAGGGGCGCCTGGGTGGCTCAGTCGTTAAGCGGCTGCCTTCGGCTCAGGTCATGATTTCAAGGTCCTGGGATCGAGTCCCACATCGGGCTCCCTGCTCAATGGGAAGCCTGCTTCTCCCTGTCCCACTCCCCCTGCTTGTGTTCCCTCTCTCGCTGTGTCTCTCTCTCTGTCAAAATAAATAAATAAAATCTAAAAAAAAAAAAAAATTAAAGCTATACATTTCTTTGTAAGAGTCAAAACTATAAAATTCTTAGAATAATACAGAATTAATCTTAATAACCTTGGATTTGTCAATGAATTCTTAGATATGACACCAAAAGCACATGCAACAAATGAAAAAAATTAATGTCAGACTTCATAAAAATTAAAAACTTGTGCATCAAAGGATACCATCAAGAAAGTGAAAAGACAGCCAACATGGGAGAAAATATTTACAGATCATATATCAAATAAGGGTCTGGTATCCAGACAAATAACCCAATAAAAAGTGGGCAGAGATTGATTGATGGATTGGTTATTAAAAAGACTACACAAATGGCCAATGAACACATGAGAGTATGTTCAACATCATTTGAGAAATGCAATAGAAAACACTTCACCCTCACTGGGATGATTATAATAAAAAAGACAGGCAATAACCAGTGTTGACAACGATGTGGAGAAACTGGAGCCCTTAGATATGTTGTTGGTAAGAATGTGAAATGGTGCAGCCCCTTGGGCAGTTTGGCAATTTCTGAAAAAGTTAAACATACAGTTACCATTGACCCAGCAATTCCACACTTGGATATATGTCCAAGAGAATTTAAAACATGTCCACACAAAAATTGTGCTTGAGTGTTCATAATAGCCTTGTTAATAACAGCTATAAATCGAGAACAACCTAACTGTCCATTAACTGGTGAATGGATGAACAAAACATGGTATATACATGCAATGGGATATTACTTGGCAATGAAAAGTAACGAAATACTGACTCAACCTGCTACAACACGGATGGACCTTGAAAACATGCTAAGTGGAAGAAGCCAGACACAAAAGACCACATATATATGATGTTCTACATTTTATTTTCAGAATAGGTAAATCCATAGAGATAGAAAATCCTTGCCAAGGTGGAGGTGGTTGAGGGTAGGGATAGGGAGTGACTGTTAGTGGGCGTGGGTTTTCTTTTGAGAGTGATGACATGTTCTGGAATTAGATAATGGTGATGGTTGCACAACCTCAATATATACATAGAACTCCTAAGAACTACTAAGGAATATACTAAGAACTCCTCAATTGTACATTTTAAAAAGGGTGAATTTTATGATATGTGAATTATATGTCAATAAAGCTATTACTAAAAATATGTTGATTATTTTTCAATGTCACTAAACTCCATACTGTGTTAAGGTTGAAATTTCTGCTCACTTTTTAAAGAAGATCTGGTCACGGTCACCTAAGAAAAGAAATCATTTTTCAATTTGATGACTGGATATCCTATATATGGCTGGTGAGCAGAGTTCTCATTCCCAAAATGTTAGGCTTAGACTACCGCTGAAAGAGTACAGATGTTGTGACCACCATGGTTATGCAATTGTCCCCAGGTGGAGCTTCCCTTGTAGATGACATGGCTTCCTTCAGTTACCACAAGTGAGGTATGATATGGAGGTTACCAAGGTTACCTTGATGTTGGTAAGTCCAACATAAAATGCATTTCCCAGAGGAGGCTCTTTGGTCATGTTACAAAACCCTTCCTCCTCCCTCCTCCCCCAGGTTCTGGAAAGTTTATTATTCAGGTTCAGAGCTAAACTTTGCCATGAGTGAATATGGATGGTCCTCCTAGAAGCCCTGCCTCCTCAGCCTCCTGAGCGGAGTGGGGCAGGGTCAGTCCTGCTGAGCCAATGGCAGGAGATGCAGAGCTGTGTGTCCACCTTCCAGCCCAGCCTGTTGTGTGTGTGTCGAGACCTCAGCTTCCCTCTGTTGTCACCACCGAGGTGGCTGCTCTCCTACTGGTAAAATATGGTTTCTGTTCACTTCTTTAGCGCTTCTTTTAGTTGCTAATTTCAGTCAGAGGATGTACCCTGAGGCAATATGTGAGAATGGATCCTGTCTCATCCAAACCCTGCTGTCTTGACATGTAATGAGGTGCATCATGCATATTAATTAATGCATAGGAAAGCATTTACCCTGTAAACAGTTAATTAAAAAAAAACTTTTTTTTTTTTTCCTAGAGCAGTTTCAGATTCACAGCAAAATTGAGTGGAGATTATGAAGATTTCCCATATATCCCTTGCTCCTACACAGGCACAGTCTCCCCCATTATTAACATCCCCACCAGAATGGTACATTTCTTGCAATTGATGAACCTACAGTGACACATCATTATCACCCAAAGTCCATAGTTGACATTGGGGTTCGCTCTTGGTATTGTGCATTCTACAGGTCTGGACAAGTGCACAATGACATGGGTCCACCATTACAGTCTCAAACAGAGTATTTTAAGTGCCCTAACAATTCTCTGTGCTATACTTAGTCAACCACCTCTCCTCAATCTCTGGAAACCACTGTCTCTATGGGTTTTTTTTATTGTCCCTATAGTTCTGCCTCTTCAAGAATGTCATATAGTTGAAATCATACAGTATGTAGCCTTTCCAGATTGACTTTTTCACCTAGTGATTTGCATTTAAATTTCTTCCATGTCTTTTCATGGCTTGAGATCATTTCTTTTTAATTCTGAATAACTCACCTACTGAAGGACATCTTGGTTACTCCCAACTTTGGGCATTATGAATAAAACAGTTAATTTTTAATAGAGAGGATTCAAGTTTATTCCCAACAATGTCCCTCTCACTCCCCAACATCTCTTGATAGAGCAAGAGATAGAGGCTGCACTAGAGGTAGACCCATGGGAATAAGTCTTGACTGTTACCTGCCAAGTGGTCCATGGTAGGAAAATGGGGAGAGAATCAGCTATAGAAAACTAATTCTTCTGGCTTTCTTTCTTTTTTTCTAACCCTAGCAATTCCTATTGCCAAGGTGGCCAATGCTATCCCTGCTGTAAGCAGAGAAATGCACTTTTGAAGGCTCTAAGCAAAATGTGGCTGGATCAGTCACCAGGAAACCCCAAAGCCCCAAAGCTACAGAGGAAGCCTGGAGTCTTGGTACAAATCTTACTGCCCGCTCCTCAGCTTTGCTTTCTTTAACGCCCTGCTCGCCAGGACAGTCCTGCTCCAGCTGACTCTGGTCCAATGTCAGTCTCCCCACTCTAACTGACCCTGCTCAGAGCTGTGGCATCTCCAGTGTAGGAGGCTTTTCTGTGGAAACTCTCATGATTACTGCAGGGCTCCACATTCTGGCCCCAGAGCCACCTTGCATCTTAGCACTCCATGTATCCATTGACTCCCTGGTGGCCCAGTGCCAAGCTGATAGCATTCCCTCCAGAGGCAGGAGCACATGCCTCAGTGTCTGTCTGGTTTCCTGTTTTCTGAACAAAAATTCATTTTTTTTGAGTGGGGTCATCTCTGGTGACAAGAAATAGGAGGTAACCATGATCTTTCAATGATCCTCGATAGACATAAGTTACTATGATTCATGGAGCACTTTTGGTCCATTATCACACTTGATGCTCTAAAACTCCTTCGGGTCAGGGATGACTGAACATCACAAGTGTCAGATGACTTCCCTAGGGTCACCTGCAAAATGGGATTAATCCAGGCTCTGTGCCACCACTTTTGTTCAGAACCAGAACCTCTTGTATACCTCAGATCCAAAGTTACATCACAGTGATTTTCCTCCATGATTGATATTAACAGTGCGCTGTGTGATTTTCCCACCAATCCACCCACCTCCTTTAACCTTTCCCTCAGTGAGCTATTTTATATTCCTTTTAATCACATACTTGCTCCTCTTAGGTCTAGTTCTAATTTCTCCCTAACTTTTGGAAAATAGGAAGCAAAAGAATGGATGTCGATTGAGGATTGATCCAAAACCAGGTGCAGCTGGAGGGGTGCTTGGTGGGGCCATCATGCCTGCCAAAACAACCATTCCTTTTAGCCTGAACTTTTGGAAGGATCTGGCCAGCCGTGTGACATGGGTCTGCTTGGTAGTGGGCACAATTTCAGCTGCATTCTGAGGTAATGGTTAGCCCTTACCATTCCGGCAGTTTCTGAGTTTTCTACAAAATCCTGGGCATTTACATCAGCTCAAGAATGTGACCTCTGCAGACTACCCTGACCTTCCCCTCCTTCTGAGCAGTCCCTTCAGATTTTCCCTTTATAGTATCCTGGAAGGTAACTTCACACTGACTTCCATCACTGGAGATGAGTGGGGAGCATGGTGGGTGGCGGGGCAGTGGGAGTGAGGAGGGGGCCCAAGCTTCTGTATCAGAATTGCTTGGGGTCCGGCCCCAGCTCCCCCAGCTGCCCACTGTGGTGCTGGGTGAGCTAAGGAGTTTACTCGCCTGTAAAATTAGAATAATATTGCCATCAGTAATACTTACCTTGGAAAAGTGTTGTGAGGATTTAAAAAAAAAAATGTAGAAAGGGCCTAGAATTGTGCCTGGCACAAAACCATCATTAATGTTAATGAGATACAATTTAAAAAATGCCTTCTCCTCCAAATGCTCAAAATCCCTGTGAAAAGAACAGTTCATGGAAGGATTCTGAACAGCTGTTTCCTTTGAGGAGATGTATTGGGGAAAAAATAAGACATTGTTCCCATTTTTATGAAGAGCTTTTGTAAATAACATAGACAGTCCCTCCAGACCAATCCCTTCCACATCCTCTAGCCAGATTTTGTTCTTAAAATATTTATGGATATTTACCATATTTGAATAAAATATTCATTTTAGAGACCAAATACATGAGATCTAATTCTACGTGTTTATGAAGTATTTCCCACATAATTTTAGAAGAATTTGAGACAGTTTATAGTAAAAGCCAGATTTATAATTCCAATTAATGATACAGTGAGGCTGGATTTTTACATGGCATTGACATTTTTTGAAGGATATGAGGTTCTCTTATGTAATTAATACACATAGTGCATTCATAACTGATGTTTTAGTGAACTGCATAAAATCAACATAAAAAGCATTTTTTGCCAGACAGTAAACTAGGTCTAGTTTGCTCTGTGCCGTTAAGTAGCTTTGTGACTTCAGCAAGCCTTACTGTTCTGAACTTCAATTTCATCCTTGAAAACCTAGGCATCTGAAAGAGTTCTGTGATGCCAATTATCCCTCCAAAATATTATGAGAATGAAAGTCATTAGTTGAAATTATCGCAAGGATTTCACATTACTGTGTTTACGATCTTGTCCTGATACATGTTGTTTTCATCTCTATGGTAATGTGCCCGCACATGCATGTGTACGTGTGTGTAATTTTAGGAAGGAATTTGATCAAGAGTATAATTCCAGGGTATGCTTATGTAGATATCTCTGGATTTGCTGTCAAACAATCTGATTCTCAATTTCTGGCAGTATGACATAAGGCCAAGGACTTAGGCTTCTGAGCCCATAGTGCAAGGGCTCTGTCTCCATCCTTCTCTGTATCTCTGCTCCATCCCAGATTTCCTGTTTCTCCAAGGCCAGGGGGCCAAATCTTGTTCATCTCCATCTTTGTCACAGCTGGACAAGATGAGTACAACACACACTTGTTTTCTGGTGAAATGGAATTTCATTTTCTGTTTTTTGCCTTTTTTTTTTTTTTGCATCAATTTATATGCTCATATGGCTTTTCTTCCTCAGCCCGCTGATATGGTGGATTACACTGATGATTTTCAAATGTTAAACCAGCTTTGCAAACCTGGAATAAATCCCACTTAGTCATGGTTTATAATTCATTTTATACATTACTGGATTTGTTCGCTAATATTTTGTTGATTGTTTTTTTTTGCATCAAAAAAAAAAAAAGGTATTCGTCTGCAGTTTCTTTTCTTTCCTTTTCTGGTACTGTTTTGGTTTTGTATCAGTGTAATACTAGCCTGGTATAATGAGTTGGGATGTGTTCTCTCCTCCCCTGTTTTCTGGAAGAGGCTGTGTAAAGTTGATATTAATTCCTCTTTGGTAGAATTCTCTAGAACATCCATCTGAGCCTGGAGATTCTCTTCTGGGAATTTTTAAATTATAAATTCAATTTCTTCCATGATTATAGGACTATTCAGATTGTCTATTTTATCCTCACTGAGTTTTGCTAGCTTCTGGTTTTGAATAATTGGTCCATTTCTTCTAAGTTAATGAATTTATGAGAGTAAAGCTGTTCACAGTATTTCATTCTTATCCTTTTAATGGCTTCAGAATCCGTAATGATATCCTGTTTCATTACCTATATTGGAGATTTGTGGTTTTTTTTTCTTTGTCAGCCTTGCTAGAGGCTTATCAGTTTTATTGATTTTTTTCGAATAACTTTTTTTGTTGCTTTACTGATTTTTCTGTATTGTTTTTCTGTCTTAGATTTCACAAATTTCTGCTCTTTATTATTACGTTTCTTCTGCTTGCTTTGGGTTTATTTTGCTTTTTTTTTCCAAGTAGGTAGGAGCTTAAATTGTTAATTTGATATTTTTCCTCTTTTTCTAAACTCAAAATTTCAGACTATAAATTTCCCTCTATGCACTACATTAACTACATCCCACGTATTTTGATGTTTTGTATTTTTATTTTGATTCAGTTGTATGTATTTTTTAAAAATCTACTCTTAAATGTTATCTTTGTCCCATGGGTTATTTATAAGTGTGTTGTTTAATTTCCAAGTTGTTGGAGATTTTCCTCTTGTCTGTTAACTGATTTCTAGTTTGATTTTCATTATGCTCAGAGAACATACTCAGTACAATTCTAATTCTTTGAAATTTGTTGAGGTGTGTTTATGACTCAGAATATGGTCTATCTTGGTTATTGTTCAGTGGACACTTGAAAAGAATGTGTATTCTGCTGTTATTGAATAGAATGCTCTATAAATGTCAGGCAAATCCTGTCTGTTGATGGTGGTGTTCATTCTGGTTTTCTGTCTAGTGGTTCTATCAATTGTTGAGAGCAAAGTGTTAAGTCTCCAACTATAATTGTATACTTGTCTATTTCTCCTTTCAGTTCCAACAGTTTTTGCTTCATGTATTTTGAGGCTCTGTTGTTGGTTGCATGCACATTTACGATCATTATGTCCTCCTGGTGGGTAAATGTTTTTATCATTATGCAATGTCCCTTTTTGTATCTATTCTTTGTTTTCCTCTGAAGCCTACTTTACCTAATATTAATATAACCATCCCTGGTTTCTTTTTTAATTAATGTTTTCATGATATATCTTTTTACTTTCAACCTACCTAGGTCATTGTATTTGATGTTTGTACATCATTGTATTTGTATATGTCTTAAGACAACATATTTTTGACCATATTGTTAAATCTACTCTGTCAATTTCTATCTTTTGATTGGTATTTAGATCGTTTTCATTTAAGACAATCATCAATGTGACAGACTTAAGTCTGTCATTTTGTTGTTTTCTCTATTTTCTGTTACTTTGTTTATTTCTACTTGCCTTCCTTTTGGTTACTTGAACAATTTTAAGATCCCATCTTGATTCATTTATAGTTGTGGGGTTTCATTTTTTTTTTTTAATTGAGAGAAGCTGCCATCTAAATATCGTGAGCTTTTTCTGTGGGAAAGGCTCATTCCAGACACCGCATGTGATTAAGGCAAAAGACAGCATCCAAGCCCCAGGTTTCTCTCGAGTAGAGCATCCATAATTGGGTGCGTGGCTCTTTCCAGCCTTCAGCATGAGAGACCTTTGACAGAACTCAGTACCTAAAGCAATGGAGCATCTAGATGACAATAATCACCAGGACCAACCTTCAGGGGCCAAGAAAGACTTTCCCAAATTTATCACGGGAGGGAGATATCCAAGAAGGAAGATAGAATTTCCTACATTTTGCAAATTGGGTGTTCCAAAATTAGCCCTATAAAGCTGTGCTGGCTTCATTTTGTACCTCAAGCTAGTGAAAATTCCCAAAGTGCTAATTCTTCTCTTTCTTAGCCAGAAATGTTTATCTTAACTGCAACCTTCTCCATAGTGATGTTTTGAATCCAGATTATCTGCCTTAGTTGGGGGAGAAGAATGGTGACAACTTCTACCACCCACTTTTATGCCCCACATAAGATGAGAGTGCATGGTCATAAGTCCTGTGGCAAGTGTTTTCCCCCAAGATGCTCAGAGCCTTCACACACTCAATCTCATTAGTCCTTGAATTAAAGATCAAAGTCTCTCATGTATGACTGGGGAGATTAAGGAACAACGGAAACTTGCTCAAAGTCACATGCTAAGCTAGTAGTTGAATCAGTAGTTAAACTCTCTCCTTGGATATATGAGATAATTGGCTATACCAGCTGATGACTGCAATGCTGATTATTTCTGATAATTAATTTATAACCAAACTGGGACTTCTGCCCTCTCAGAAAAAAGCATGTAGTCTGCTTCAGAGAGATCTGGCTCATTCATGGTTTATTTAGCATGCTATCTATTGATGTGTGTGATACGTAATGATAATAACTCACCTCATCCCAAGGATTTGGGGACTCTCACAGAGATTTTTCATTGGATTTGTCCATTCCTTCCTTCCTTCATTCATTAAACTATCCCTGTCAAATGCCACCAGAGCCCAGAAGTGCTCCCAAATCAGGAGCTGCAAAGGTGAATGTGACAGTTTGGTGAGGAGGACATCCAGGTGAACAATTAGAGACTCAAGAATATGCGTTATCAAAAAAAGAGCTATTAAAAAGAGCTATGAAAAGCCAGGACAGAGGGAAAAGAGCTGGAGAAAACTTTTCAGAAGTGGCTGCCCTTATTTAGAAATTTGGCAGGCATCCGGGAGAGTAAAAACTATTCTAAGCAGAGAGTGTTCCAGATCGAAGGAAGTAAGTGCAAAGACATCATTGTGAGTGCTAATGTGCATCCATGAAAGGTGAGGAATTCAGTGTGGCTGGAGACCAGGAAGGCAAGTGTAGATTTGTGGGAAATAAGACCAAAGAGAGGAGCTGAGGCCAGATTATGGGCGTCTGGAGTCAGACCTAGCTTTCACGGCCGTGCTGCCTTGTTTTGGGGATTTCTGGCTTTCCCCTCCTCCCAGCCACCCAAATCGTTTTCCAAGGTGTCTAAGGTATTAGACAAAGAATGGATTTACAAAGCCATAAAAACACAGATGCAATGTCATCTAATGGTTTGGGTATGTATCTGGATTTAAAATCTACCAAGGGTGCCTAGAAGCCGCTTTGCTCTGGTTATAGGATCTGGTGAAGCTTAAGAAATTGGCTGGAGACCAGGCCGTGCAGAGTAATTGTTTGCCAACATCTGCTTCCAAGGTACCTGGAGCCGCTGCCTTCGGCAGTCAGACTTCCCACTGTTTCCTTACAAACATCTTGGGAGCATGTTCCCCAGGGTCACAGCCCAGGGATGGGGTGCTGGTGGATCGATCTTGGGACGGGTTAATTGTGTCCACTGATAGCACTAGCATCCACTCACTCTTCCCAGACTCTTCCCTGGGATCGAAGGGTCTGGGATCATTATCGAAGATTGATATCTTTGTCTTCTCCCTCTTTTTTTCAATTCCCTTTTTATTTCCTCCAGAGAAGATGATTTATTGAATACAGTAGCCCAAACTGGAAAACATCTACTACTGTGTCTATTAAACCAGAACCAATGGACTTACCACTCTGTTTAGAAAGCTGTCTGCACCTAAGCTGGGGTAACAGCTGTGTTGACAGTCCTGGGATGAATGGGGAAAATGTTATAGAGATTTAAAATGTGTGACTTAGTGACTTAATTCTTTGATGTTCCACTGTCAGAGGAGTACTATTAAGAAAACTTTGATTTTTCTAGAGCTGAAATAAACCGCTGCCAAGGGCAGTCACAGCTTTTCACATTTATCTAAGGAAAGACGTTTATTTTTTGTAAGATTTTATTTAGTTATTCACATTTATCTAAGGAAAGACGTTTGATGCACACACACTATTTTGTACACACCTTACAC
This sequence comes from Mirounga angustirostris, assembly GCF_029215605.1. NCBI lineage: Eukaryota > Metazoa > Chordata > Mammalia > Carnivora > Phocidae > Mirounga > Mirounga angustirostris. The sequence continues at coordinate 117,047,288 of NW_026991714.1, read as the reverse complement.
CTAAAAATACACACATCACACAGGTCTATATCACAACATGTGTGCAAGCAGCTTCCTGTTTGCAGAAGGCTGTTACAAGTGTTACCATTATGCACCTCCTGCCTGAGAAGAGGAGTGGGGGTGGACCAGCACTCTAGTGCTTGTGACCATGTATGCTCATATGGTAGGCCAGGTGCCCTGACAAGTAGCCCTTTGAGGTAGTCATTGTACTCTTCATTCACAAGTGAGGACATAAGGCTTGGTGAGGCTAAGTGATTGGCTCAAAGTTACACAGCAAGTGACTCTAGGTTTGTCTGACTCTCCAGCCCATTCACTATAATGCATCAGACCAGACTGTCCCCAGTAGACAATTGAATCAAAGAAAAATATGAAAGAGCCTGATTGCTACAAAGAGGTATAATCATCTCCTATCTCCCATGCCCATCATTCATAAATGTCTTCATTCATTTCAATACACTTATATATGCAGAGTCTACTGTATGCCAGACAATGTTCATTTTGAGAAGTCCATCACAGCCTAAAACGAAGAGATCAAGAAGCAGCCCCAGCTCCAGGTTTTTGTGCATTTGTATCTCATGTGCCAAGAAGCAGAGAGAATCCTGCAAGTCTGAAAACCAAAAGAATAAGAAATTAGGAGTATTGTGATGTCACCTCAATTATCTCATTAGAGATATCTCTTCCCACTTCTAAGTATGTGTACTAGTTTCCTAGGGCTCTTGTAACTAAGTGCCCCTAACTGTGTAGCTTAAAATGGCAGATATGTATTTTCTCATGGCTCAGGAGGCCAGAGGTCAGAAATCAAGGTGTCAACAGAGCCACACCCCCTCCAAAACCTCTAGGGGAGGATCCTTTTTTACCTCTCCCAGCTTCTGGTTGTTGCCATCAATCCTTGGCTTTCCTTGGCTTATGGCAGTATAATTTCTACCTCTGTCTTCATATGGCCTTCTTCTCTATGTATACGGTCTCTCTGTGTGTTCTCACCTCTTCTTATAAGGATACAAATCATTTTGGATTTAGGACCCACCCTAATTCATTATAACCTCATCTTAACTAATTACATCTTCATTTCCAAATAAGGTCACATTCTGAGGTTCCAGGTAGATATGAATTCTGGAGGGATATTAGAGTAGGAAAGAAATCAGAGAACATCTAGATTGGCCTCCCATGCATTCACTTCTTACCAATATGACTATTACTTAGTTTCCCAAAATTTGTGCCTTGATATCCACTTTTCTCATACTGTACCTCTTGGCCTAACAAAAATCTTGGTTAGAAAATCCTTGGAATCACTCTCTTGCTCTGTCAATCAAAGCCCTTAGGCAAGTCGTCTTCCTTCAGACCCGTACCCAGGACAATGCAGCCAGTGCTATGAGACTCTTACTTAGCCATGAGAGGATAAAAGCCAAGGAGCAAGATGAAATCTGGAGTCACACTAGCCTGGGATTAATTTTCAGCTCTACTACCAACTAATGACATCTTGGGACAGTTACTTAGTTTCCATAAACTTCAGTTTTCTCATCTGTAATATGGAGAATGTGTACTTCACAGGGTTATTGAGAGGATTAAATTAGGTCCTAATTTAATGTTATTAAATGGTAGCTATTAGTAGTAGTAGTAAAGTGAAAGAGGCACTAGACCCATGAGGAAGCTACAGTAAACTCTACTACTTGGTCCACTGGGAAGAGTATGACTCAGACAAAAGGAAATAAGAACCCTGTCCTACATTCAGAGTGCTCCAGAAAATGGTAGGGTCTTCCATCCACTGGACACAGGTGACTCGTTGCCTTATTTTACCTGCAATAAGAGGTTGAAAGAGAGAAATCTGAGGAACTCAGAATGCTTACCGGTTCTATCCTTGACCATGAGTACTACTTCTCTGGCACTTCATGGAATTCCTCCAGGTTTTGCTTTCAACTATCCCCATATTCTTTTTTCCTCCTGCTTCCCTTTCTGTTGGAAGAGTAAAACTAAATAACTAGTTTAAATAATTCTAAAAAGGAAGAAGAAAAGGAAGTAATGCATTAAACATGTAAAATTCATATTACAAAGCTATAATAATTATAACAATGTGGTTGTTATGGACTGAATTATGTCCCCCAAAATTCGTATGTTGAAGCCCTAAACTCTCAGTACTTGAACTGTATTTGCAGATGGAGCCTTTAAAGAGGTGATTAAGTTAAGATGAGCCTGTTAGAATGGTTTCCTTACAAGAAGAATAATCTGATTGTTGTCCTTACAACCTGACTGGTTTCATTACAAGAAGAGGAAATTGGACACACACGAAGAGACACTGGGATGTGTGCATACAGAGGAGATGCCATGTAAAGACACAGTAAGTAGGTGGCCATCTACAAGCCAAGGAGAGAGGAGTCAGGAGAAACCAAACCTGCTTAACCTTGATCCTGGATTTGTAGCCTCCAGAGCTGTGAGAAAAGAAGTCTCAGTAGTTTAAGCCACCCAGTCTATGGTATTTTGTTATGGCAAACCTAGTAAACAAATATAGTGGTGTTGACACAATAAAAGACAAACAGCTAAGATTTTTTATAAGGTTTTATTTATTTATTCACATTTATCTAAGGAAAGACGTTTATTTTTTGTAAGATTTTATTTATTTATTCACATTTATCTAAGGAAAGACGTTTGATGCACACACACTATTTTGTACACACCTTACACCTAAAAATACACACATCACACAGGTCTATATCACAACATGTGTGCAAGCAGCTTCCTGTTTGCAGAAGGCTGTTACAAGTGTTACCATTATGCACCTCCTGCCTGAGAAGAGGAGTGGGGGTGGACCAGCACTCTAGTGCTTGTGACCATGTATGCTCATATGATAGGCCAGGTGCCCTGACAAGTAGCCCTTTGAGGTAGTCATTGTACTCTTCATTCGCAAGTGAGGACATAAGGCTTGGTGAGGCTAAGTGGTATTAATAAATAAATATAAATAAATAAATATAAGTATAAATATAAATAAAAATAAAATATAATATAAATATAAATAAAATCTTATAAAAAATAAACGTCTTTCCTTAGATAAATGTGAATAAATAAATAAAACCTTATAAAAAATCTTAGCTGTTTGTCTTTTATTGTGTCAACACCACTGTATTTGTTTACTAGGTTTGCCATAACAAAATACCATAGAGAGAGAGAGTACCAGCAGGGGGAGCAGCAGGGAGCCCAATGTGGGGCTCAATCCCAGGACCCTGAGATCATGACCCGAGCTGAAGGCAGACGCTTAAATGACTGAGCCACCCAAGTGCCCAGAAATAGATAAGATTAAAAAACAATTATATATCTATATGTAACAAAAAAGTTAGATAATTAAATATAAAAGCATACCATTTAACCAATATATGCCACAGATCAAGTAATAAATCTAGTAAAAGATGTACAAAGCCTCTTTGCAAAAATCCCTAAAACATTATATAAAACGTAAATAAATGAGAAGGTCTACCGTGTTCATGGATTAGAAGACTCAGCATCATAAAGATTTTAATTCTCTTTTGAATTGACCTACAATTTAAGGCAATCTCTACAAAAATCAAGTAGGGTTTCTGATGGAAATTCACAAGCTGAAAGAAAATCTATGTGAAAATGCAAGAAGGCCAAGAGTAGCCAAGGTAATTTTAATAGAAGAACCAAGTGGGAGGAATCATTCTACTAATTATCAAGTCTACAAAACTTCAATAATTAAGAGTTTGTGATATTAGGGAAGAATATACAAACAGATAAATGGGAAAATAGCTCATAAATAGACTCAATTAAATATGGGTACTTAATTTATGATAAAGTGGAGTTGTGGAGCAATGCCTTTTCATGTAATGGTGCCAGATCTACTGGAAATTCCTTTGGAGGGGAAAATGAATCTTGATCCCTATCTCACATCATAGACACACACATACACAAATACTTGCAAGGTAGATTATACTATAGATATAAGAAATAAAGTCTCCAGAAGATAATAAAAGATGATATCACATAATTTCAGAGATGCAAATATTCCTTAAATGGGAGTTAAAAGCACCAATCATAAAATAAAGGACTGATACGATAAATAGGACCTCATTCAATTTAAGAATGCCTGCTCATTGCAATATATAATTAAGAAAATGAAAAGGCAAGTCATGGAACAGTAGCAGATAGTTGCCATAAAACAAAACCAAAAGAAGCTCCTATCTAGAATATACAAATTCCTATGAATTAGTAAGAAATAAGGCATAGTAAACAAAAAAAGGGCATAAGACTTGAACAGATACTTCACAAAAGAGAATATCCAAATGACAAACATACACAAATTGTCAACAGCATTAGCCGCCAGGCAAGCGCAAATAAAAACCACAGTGAGATATACGTACCAGAATGGCTAAAATGAAAAAGACAGAGGTTGGATAGAATGTGGAGCAACTTGGCATCTCTTTCACTACTGGTAGAGTATAAATTCGTATAAATCTCGTTATAAATCTATGTGTGACACTCATATAATAGAACTTATACACAAATGTTCAGTGAAATGAACTAGCTCATATGTGTCAATGTGGATAGATCTCAAAAATATTGCTGAACAACAGGCAAGATGAAGAATAAAGCATATGGAACAATAGAGACCCCAATACTATATATTGGTCATGAAGATATATGTTTGTAAGGATATAAAAAGCAACGACTGGAAAACACACCACACTCACAGCAATGGTTGCTGCAGACAAAAAGGAAAGAAGTAAGACAGAGGTGAGTGGTTAAAAAATATTTTAGTTCATGGGGCGCCTGGGTGGTGCAGTCGCTTAAGCATCTGACTCTTGGTGTCGGCTCAGGTCAGGATCTCAGGGTCTTGAGGTCAAGCCCTCAGTCGGGCTCCCCGCTCAGGGGGAGCGTCTGCTTGAGATTCTCTCTCTTCCTCTGCCCTCCCCCAGCCCCTGTGCTCTATCTCTCTCTAAAATAATAAATAAATCAATCTTTAAAACAATATTTTAGTTTATTTGAGAACATCTGCTCTCCTTAAAAGAATATTGAAAACAATTGTTAATCTTGGATCATAGGAATGTGTTTACTTTTTGATTTTTAGAAACTTACTTTGAACTGTTATCTCAAAATATGCAAAGGAATAAGTAGAACTAGCTCGTTTCCTTGACACCTCTAGGATTCCCTGTTCCATTCCCCCCTCCACTAACTATCCCCATCCCCATCTGAAACCTCTGCTCTGTCTGTTCTTCTGTGTATAGCTGGACCCTTCCTTTCTTGACGTGGCTCTGTGATGAACACGTTGGTCAGATGGTCCAAATAGTCTCTGCTCCACAGCCTGGCCTGAGCTTTTGCAGCCTGTCAGCCCTCGTTAGACACAGGTTTCCCAGGCTCCTCCTCCACAGGAAAGAAATTAGGTCAACCAAGCACCTTCCTCCCGCTCTACACTTTGCTCATGGGAAGTCCGAGGCTGTGAGGGCTTGCAAGTGGGTGCTGCTGTTTCCATTTGGGACCGGTTCAGATTGGACAAAAACACAGTGTGGGGCTAGCCAGATCCAAATGCCGAATTTCACTCCCTACGAAGTCTCATTTCTCAGCTGTATTGAGGGGCATCTTCATCAGAAGAAAGAGAACCTGCCTGTGTGCCTTGTTTCAGCCTGGGGCACAGAAGCCCAGGTGAAGTGAAGCTGATATATCCCCCTCTGTCCTCCAGCGTTAGGCTTCATGAGGTATCCTCGCCCCCTGTTTCCTTCTCAATTTAACGGAGACACAGGATGCTCTCTACTTGTGCCTTTCTTCTGGTACTAGATGATGTGTTAGATGTGTGACAGTTTGGTGCCCCCCTGATCCATTGATTCTTGACATGGCAGAGGCCCCACGTGAGGCCTTTAAAAAACCCAGAACTCTTGAGTAACTCCCAGATTTGGAGAAATTCGAACTGCTATAGGAGGTGAACGGAACTATGGATGGAAGTGGCCTTCTAGGGGCAAAGAGTTGGCTCCACAAAGGTCAGAAAGGAAAAACCAGGGGTGGGGGGTATGGCCAGATCATAGAGAGATTTCTCCCAGCTGGAGTCTGAAGCTTGCACAAGTGGATAAGTGAAAAAGAACACCTGAAAGATAAACTCCGACCGGAGGTCTGAGAAATTGGCACTTCCACCTGATGGGCGTGAAAACCATGGGCATTTTCCAAGGAGTGGAGAGCCACGGCTGGGATTTATTTTAATATTAATACTTACTGAGCTGAGCAGGCTACAGGGAGACAGGCCCCCTTGTAGGCATTCCATACAGAAGTGGCCGTTGGGACACTATGGGTGCGTTTGCTTGCCTCGGCCCTGGGAGGACTGCAGCGCTGACAAAGTGCTCATTGTCCTTAAGCCGGACTCTGGATGGGTGCTCTTTACCTTTGTCCTCTCTAGCATTCCATGTTTGGGTTCCACCTTCCTTTATTCATGTTATGATATATATATTTTTTAAGATTTTATTTATTTATTTGACAGAGAAAGACACAGCGAGAGAGGGAACACAAACGGGGAGTGGGAGAGGGAGAAGCAGACCCCCTGCCGAGCAGGGAACCCGATGCGGAACTCGATCCCGGGACTCCAGGATCATGACCTGAGCCGAAGGCAGTCGCTTAACCAACTGAGGCGCCACCCAGGTGCCCCATGTTATGGTATTTTTAATGACGCCCAGGCTTATTGCTAAGTACTCATGGAACTTCACATGCCCGAGGTGTTCTCAAGCTACAGAGTAGTGAGCAAGTCAGAGAAATCCACCCACAACATCTTCAGGACCATCTGGGGTGCCGTGTGCACAGGAGACCCCAAGCTGCTTATGCCCTTTGCCCCACACTCTTGCTTTCTAGGAATGACCCAAAAGAAACCCCCGGGGACATACACGGTTTGTGCATGGTGGTGTTTATAAAGGGATGCGTTAGATAAATTATGACCCGTCATATGATGGAATTGTGAGCCAGCTGTAAGATGCAGTTTTTCTAAGAAACTTGAATAATGTGGGGAAAATACTTCTGGTGAAATAATAAGTAAAAAAACAACTGTATATAAACAAAACTATAAATATATAAAAAATTGTGTGTAAATGATGACCCAACTTTGTTAACTATATATGTGAAGGTATTCATTCTACTAAAGACTGGAAGAAGATACACTTCAATGTTAGCACGTATTTGTCTAAATTGTGGAAATTTAAAGACATTTTATTTTCCACTTTCCACTTTTCTATATTTTCGAGACTTCCTACAGTTGAACTTGTATTCATTCCATAATCAAACACAGAAGAAGAATAAAGTAATATACTTAAGAGCCATTTGTTGAACACTTATGTGCCTGGTGCTGATCTGTTGTAAGTGAAGAAACAGAGAAAGGAACAAGGGGGAGAAAAAGTCACCCAGCAAAGGAACCACCACTCTCTGTCCTTTTGCCTGGCCCTTGGATTACCAAGAAGATGGGAATCCACAATAGATAAACAAAGCCTGATGTTGTTCTTCAGAAATGGGAAAAAATCCTTTTCTTCTGTCCTGCATTATGCAGGCGGATCACAGGTTGGGCTGGAGAGAAAGACTTATGCCAAGTTGTCCAAGAGAGACTGAGCTCAGATGCTCAAAGTCAAGTCAGCCCCGACCCCAAGGGCATTTCAAGATGAGGAGTTCTTCCTGGTCTACAGGGGTCCTGCCCAGCATTGGGCTGGGAGGCAGGCCTCCAGATATCACGCCCACACCTGCCCTGCAACTGCGTGGTGACGGGGAGCCAGTTCTTAACCCTCAGAGTCTCAAATGTCCATTCCATGCATGCCAAATTAAGACCCTGAGACACTCTCGCTCTGTCTCGCAGCTATGAGATTTGCAGCCTTCCTTTGAGCATGCGTGCCTTTCTCCCGGACCCAACTGTCTGACCCAGTTCTCTTCACCACCAGGTTACAGTCCAACTCCTGATGTTGGTGTCGTCAAGGAGGCCAAAGATCAGAAAGGGGGGATTTACTTTCTTCTTCTTGCTCAGCTATAAACGACACCATTCTGAATAATAAACCGGGGATAATTATTTTCAGCCCCCCTCGAGCCCAGGGCACCACCACCTGCTTGATTTCCCCGGGGGTGTAAGGCGATCCCCGAAGGCTCCAATCACTTCCATGTGCCTGCTGAGTAGTGCTGCCTCCCTTCTGCACTTTGTTTTGTCTCTTTCCTCTCTGTCTCTTCATGGATTCTTTTGCAGGGACTGCGTTCTGTCCCTTCTGCAATAACCCATGCTGTGGGGTAAGCGTCTGTCCCATCTGTGTTCTCTTGGAAAGTCCAAACAGAGGCAGCTGCTGTGCTCAGATTCCACGGCTCCACCCCACACTGAAGCTGGGTCAGGTTTCCAGTCACCCAGCAAAGGAACCACCACTCTCTGTCCTTTTGCCTGGCCCTTGGATTACCAAGAAGATGGGAATCCACAAAGTCACCTGCTTTCCTAATGAGGGGATGAGAAGGATCAATTGGGTTGTCTTGGGTAAAAGAGCTCCGAGACGTGCGAGGTCTTGCGCAGGGGTTAACTGTAGTTATTATTAGCCGGGAGATGTTCATGACTCACAGGATACAATTAGAGACTCATTACCTGCTAAATCCCATGGCCCTGGCCACAGCTGCGGTGAAACCAGGCCCCAGTGTGGCCGGCATGACCACGGAGTAGAGGGACCATGCAGGGGGAGGGGAGGGAGGACAGGCAGGGCGAAGGCCGATGGGAGGCATGAAGGTGGCAGTGTGCGGGTGTGTTTGACCTGCACGATGCTTCCTGTCTGGTGAGCTCCCGGCCTGGTGCACACGGCGCCTGCGCTGCACGGACTTAGGTGGCCCCAATCCTGTAGGTATGTGTGCTTGTAAACTCTCTGTTGGAGGGTTTCTGTCTCAATTCTGGTTTAGAGGGGAACACAAACTTTAAGATCTGTTGTGAGCAGGCTAGAGAGGTGACGTGTGTGTAACGCTGAGTCCAGCATGCCTGGTCTTTGAGGAGGTAATCTAAACTCCCTGTGACTCAGTTTCCTCATCTGCAATGTAACAGGAGAACTGGCCTGATTGGATTGTAGTCTGTTGAAAATGAATTAATCCATGGAAGCCCCCTTGCCCAGGGTCTGGCGCAGAAGAAATATTCACTGTCATGATTATAATGATGCACAGAATTTCAATTTAGAGCCATCTATGGAGATCTTCAGCTATAGTTCAAGAGCCTTCAGTTCTCTTGTTCCTAGAACGGTTCTAGTGTCTTCCTGTCACAGATGGGCACAGAGCAGGTGACCAAAAATCAGCCAGGAGACGCTAGGGAGATCTTGCAGGCACTGTGCCCAGACCATGAAAAATGAAGAGAGGCATTGGCGACCCCACCCCCAGGGAACCCCAGGCTAGTGAGGGCTTCACACGGTGCCCATGGGAAAGCAAGACGCAAGGCAGGAGGAGCACGTGGGCCAGACACCCCCAGGCTCGGTGTTCAGGGGAATCCAGCCACCACAGCAGATTTGCAACCCGCAAAACCACCTCCACACTCCACCCCTGCCCCCTGTGTGACTTCTCTGGACCTCACTCCTCAGGTTCTGAGAGGACTGAGGTGAACCAAGACAAGGATGAGCTTTGCGGGAGGCATTGCTTTAACTGAGGTGAGCATGTCTCCTTGGCGAGGGGCTGCTGAGCTTCTTGCATTCGAGCCTTTGGAGAGGATGAGACACACTCATAGCCAAACCTCTTCCCACATAACTAAGCCCCAGGCAGAGGACAACGGGTCAGGCACAAAGGATGGAGAAACCTTCCCTGTCAACTCTGGTGGAAGAATCTGGAATGGCTTTTTGTGTTCTAGCTGGGCTTTTGTGGGGGTCGGATATAAAAAAAAACTTCAAGTAAAGGGAAGGGGGAAGGGCATTCCAGGAAGAGGCACAAGGAAAGGAAGGATCCAGAACATACTCAGGGAACGTTTATTCATTCCTTTGCATATACGAGCACCTAATAAATGCTAAGTGCATGCAGAGATAAGTAAGCAATGGCCCCTCCACTCATGGAGTTCCTACGGAGCAGGCAGAGACTCAGGAGAACAAGGGACAGAAGACACAATGGAATCACACCGCTCACACCGAGGCCTGCAGGGACTTAGGGCCAGGGGACCAACTGTCTGGGTTTGCTCAGCATTGCCCCAGTTTTAACACCCCAGGTCCCACATTGTGGGGAAACCCCTCAGGCGTCTTCAAACCAGGGCAATTACTCCCCCTAGTTGGGGCTTGGTGTTATGGGCTGAATTGTGTCCTCCCACATTCCTATGTTGAACTTCTAACTCCCAGTACCTTGGAACGTGGTTGTATTTGGAGATAATGTCTTTAAAGAAGTAACTAAAGTAAGGTTATTAGGGTAGGCCCTAGGCCAAAATGACCGGTGTCCTTATAAGACAAGGAGGTCGGGACAGAGACAGGCATACAGGAGAGACCATGTGAGGACGCGGGGAGAAGGCCGCCATCTAGAAGCCAAGCACAGGGGCCTGGGACAGATGCTTTCCTCACGGCTCTCAGAGGGACTTGACCTTGCCTGCACCTTGATCTCGGTCTTTCCAGCCTTCAGAACTGTGAGAGAATAAATGCATCTGCTGTTTAAGCCCCTGCCCCAGGCTGTGGTGTTTTGTTATGGCAGCCCTTGCAAACTCATACACTTGGAAAGAGGTAGCCCTGAGACGAGAGAAGAGACATTTGTCCAAGGGCCCTGGCCTGTGAGAGAGCATGCACGTGGTGTTGCGGTTTAGTGAAATACCAGAGTAGGTGGTTAGGCTTTAGACACAGAACTCCGATAATGAAGGCCATATGTGCAGAACTGGGGACTTTGGGAATTGTCTTCAGGACAAGGGATTCTGGAATGGGATGTGGGACCCGAGACATCTGATCCGGTTTGAGTTTCAGCCGATTCCCCTGCTAGGGCAGCAGGCCTAGAGAGCCCCAACAGAGAGACCCAGCTGCCGCCAACCGAATGGAGCAGAGTGGCTCAGAATCCTGCAGGAAGCGCTCTGCTTCCAGCTTTGTCTCTTACTGACGTGTGCCTTAGGCAAGTTCCTCCTGGTGAACAGAACCGTGAGGTGTTGCCTTCACTGCCCACCACCTGGCAGGAGCAGGGTCCGAACACGGAGCTCACGTGTGGAATGTGAGGACAGAACCCCAGCAGTGAACTTCTCTATCAGACACCCCTCTCTTCCTCCTAAGGAAGTGCAGTGGGAGGATGGGACGGTTTCAGCCTTACCCATGCTGAGCCCACTGGGCCCTGGGGGTCACTTCCATTCTGGGAACCGCACCTTCTTCCTGGTGGAGGGATGCTCCAGCATCAGGGCACGCATGCTCAGTGGAACCGCAGCTGAGGCCTCCCACGCAGGTGCAGGCCCCTGGGGACGGCTAACCCAGCCACAGGCGCCGAGCAGAGAAAGGAGGGGAAGGTCAGCCGTCCGCCACTCTGCCCCCTCCCAACCCCCGGGAGGTGAGCATACACAGAGGACATCTGTTAATGGTGCTCATGGGGAGAGTTCCTTTACCTTCATTCTTGGCTCGGAAAAGAAAAATTGTTGAAACAGGTAGGGAACGTGGTAACTTTGAGGAATGTTAGAAAAAATAGAGATGTTACCTAAGACGTTTCCAGGCCGGACCCTTTCAGGTGGCACTGAGTCTCACACCTGGGATTCTGGAAAGCAGCCCTTGTCCCATTCACCTGATGGCCTGTGCGGGGCCACTGGTAAGTGGGCTGGGCTTCCAGTTCAGGTCAGAGGGCGGGCAGCTGTCCGAGCAGCTCTGACCACAGTGCATTAAAGACCAGGCCCTGCCACCTGTGCTCCTAAGAGGCTGGAAATCCACCTGGGAGGTTCTGTCTGGCCTCGACGAGTCCTTACGAGTCCAAGACCAGTTGACTACATGCTCATCAGTGCCTGGATCATTTGGTACCGGAATGGCTAAGTTTTCAATGACCAACTTGCAGGTTTACCAAAAACATTTTAAAAAGTGATTTATTGAAGCCTCCAGTGATTTATATTGGATGGATGGGCAGGGCCTAAGGAGGATGTAGGAGTTGGGGCTCTGGGGACCCAGTGTCTCCATATTTTCCTGCTACCTCCAGTCCCTCACTCTCTGAGTCACGCGGTGCAAGTGGGACCCTGTGCTGACCATCCTTTGCTATTCTTCCATCAGAGAATTCCTCGCTGCCTCAGTCCCCTCCAGGATCCCCTCCGAGGCACAAATGGAACATCCCTGATGACATCCCTGATAAGCTGATAAAACCATCACATCCAGGAAGAACTGCCAGACACTCTATAAAGAGCCAAAAGAAATAAGTTGTTGACAAATCTGTGCATTTGGTATGTTCACTGAATTAGTCATTAGGCAAATTGATTCATGACTTGATTGGCTTTTCCTGCAGTGGAGGAGAGCTAGTAGCTGCCTGGAAAGAGACCACGAAATCTGCAAGGCCTAGAGGGAGGGAGAAGCATTCTTTCTTAGCTCCTGAGGATGCATAGCCTTTACTAGTCATGAAGAGTCAAGAAGAGTCTTCCTGTCCTTTTCCTCATTTGATCTTCACACAATCTGGTGAAGCAAGGCAAGTTTTTTCATTCCATTTGCAGATGAATAAACAGGCCTAGAGATGTGGTTTTCCAAGATGATAAATTGAATGCTTCCTAAACCTTAGCACTCAAACCCAATTCTTTAAACGCTAAGCTCCATGTTCCGTCTGTCTCAGAGACAAATGGACAGTGGAGGATAGAAAAGAGCCGGTGATTGTTTAATTCACCACTGTGTTCTCATTGCCCTCTACGCGGTAGGTATACAGCAGATGTATCTTGAATAAATTAATGATTAAAAATGATGGTGCTAACAAGGATAATAATAAAAATAGCGAATATATTTGAGCATGCAGGAATTACCTCATTTAATGTTCCACCATATGTGATACATCATATTATTAAATCCCTTCTGCAGAGGTGGTTTAGAAAAATCAATGGGCTTCAGGCAGAGCCAGGAGACCTTGTAATGAAGCATGGGAAGCCAAGAGAAAACACTTGACCAAGCAATGCTCTTCCCCAGGCAAACGGCAGAGAGTAGCTTGATTGCGTAACAGGAAACCGCGTCTGTAACTTAACCCCTGGGTCCTCAGTTTGTACTCAGATTCTTGGGCCACGTGGTTTAAATATTTAGAGAAATTCTAAGTCGCCAATTGTGCCTGTGAGGTCTATAGAGGAGGCTGTGAGGGAGGGCTCTCCTCCTACGCTAATCCGGTTGTGGTTTACCTCTCTCCTGGAGACAAGTGTCTGCTCTCTCATTTCAGCCTGTCCAGCACACCACAACCAGGGTGATCTGCTCTAAGAGTGGCACAGATCACAGCATACTCCCCTCAAACCTGCCGAGAGACTCCCAGATAGCTGGGAGGGTCTCAAACCTAAGCCTGCATTGGAATCACCTACAGGGCTTGTTAAAACACAGGTTGCTGGGCCCCATGCCCAGAGTTTCTGATTCAGTAAGGCTGGGGTGGGGGCAAGAATTTGCATTTCTTGCAACTTCCCAGGTGATGTTGATGCTGCCTGTGCTGCCAGGCCAGGGACTGCACTTTGAAAAGCATAGATTTAAATGAAAGCGAAAGGCCTCCACCTGGCATTCGAGCACATTCTTAATCAGGTGGCAGTCCACATCTCCCGCATTTCTTTCGTGCATCTCTCTCTGCACATTCGGCTGCTATTAGTCAGGCTGCCATGAGTGTCCCTGCCTCTGCATATCCACTCATCCTGTGTCTGCCAGGAATGCCTGTACCCCTCCACCTTCCTCCGGGACCCTGAGATCGTGGCCTGAGCCGAAATCAAGAGTCGGATGCTCAACTGACTGAGCCAGCCAGGTGCCTGTCTCTGTACATTCTTATCTTACACAGATCCTCCCCCATTCTGCTCCAATCCACCTGCTTCAGAAAGCCTCTTCTGACCCCTCTTAGCAGGACATGTTCATTCTTCCCTTGCCTTTGGAATAGCTTAACAGCCCCTTTCTTCTGGTGCTTGTAAAATTTCTGTCCCTGCATATCTCCATCTCCCTACATATCTCTGTGCCCTGCTAAAATGTGGGCTCCCACAGAGGCAGGGCGGCACGATGGTTAAATGCACAGGCTGAGCTTGTTTCAAGTCTCTCCTCTGCTACTTACTAACTGTGTGAACCACCATGCTCAGCTCAGCCTATTAAGGCCTTGGAGGATGACAAAAAGAAATACAGTGTGCAGCGGTTTTTAGACCTGTCTGAAAATGCTTTGACACTCTTCTTGTTGAGCATGGTCTGGCCTCAGTGGCCCACTTGGAGCAAATTGAGTGTAGTGGTAGTGATGCTACATGGTTCCGAAGTGAGATCATAAGAGGCCATACAACTTCTGCCTGGTTCTCTTGGGAGGTTCTTTCTTGGAATCCAGCCGCTCTTCATGAGCAAGCCAGTACAGATGTTCCAGTTGACAGCCCCAGCTGAGGTCCCATCCAGTCCCTCATCAACAGCCAGACTTGTGAGTGAGTGACCCTCAAGGTGACTCCTACTCTCCTAGCTGAGCCTGGTCTCCCAGAACCACAAGAATGAATGATGCAATGATTGGCGTTGCTTCGTGCCACTAGGTTTGGGGGTGATTTGTGCAGCAACAACAGGTAACTACTTTACGTGTTTACTTCAAAAGTTAAAGGAGACAATGAAAGAATTTTGAGTATGACCCACCGTACATTAAACGCACTGAGAGGAGGCATCCTATGGCTATGGACTCAACCATCCCACCAATCTAACCCATATTTGAATTTCAGGGTTTGCCCATATGTGCTCTTCCAAGTTGCCTAGGTTGACCAGATGTTTAGATCCATGGTCCATGTGCTACAGGCTTCTTCCAAAGCTCAGGGCAAGGCAGGAGCTCACCTGGCAGTTGGTCCTACCTGACACCTAGGACAAACGTGACCTTGACTGTCCCCATCTTGTCTCTAGGAGGGAAATGCAAGCAGAGGCCATGCCATGGTAGCAGGGCTCTGGGCACAGATGTGATTCTTCATACCCTGTCTGCGATCCTTGTTCTCAAAGGGCCATTACAAATTCCACAGTGTGCTGTTGTAGGACATGGACCCATATTTCTTGACACCCCCACCATGAGTCTGCATTTGACCAATAGAGCATAGGGAAGTGATGCCCTGTGACTTCTGGGGCTCAGCCAAAGAAGGCCTGAATAATTTAGCCTTCATGTCTTCCAGTACGCTCCCTTGAGATTATCCCTCTCTGGTCCCTACGTATTAGGATTTTCTAGAGAAAAAAACTAGATATACAGACATATATGTAGACATATATATATAGAGAGAGAGACAGAGAGAGATGTATTTTTAAGGAATTGGCTCACACTATTACAGAGGCTGGCAAATCCAAAATCAGAGTAGACTGGTAAGCTGAAGACTCAAAGAAGAGTTGATGTTGTACTCTTGAGTTTCAGGGCAGTTTGAAGGCAGAATCCCTTCTTTTTGGAGAAAGGTTAGTCTTTTTTTCCTCTTGAGGCCTTCAACTGATGAGACGTGACCCACCCACATTATGGAGGGTACTCTGCTTTATTCAGTTTACTGATTTAAATGTTAATCTCATCTAAAAAAAAAAACCCACCTCTCAGTGACATCCAGACTAGCATTTGACCAAATATCTGTGCACCATGGCTTAGTCAGGCTGACATATAAAATTAACCATCATAGGCACTCTCTCTTGGAATCCAGCCACCGTGCCACAAGCCACCCAAACCACATGGCAAGGAGGAGGCACTGTGGTCAGCAGGCACAGCAGAGCCTAGCCTATCACCCATCTAGTTCAGGGGTCAGACATTGAGTGAAGGCACCTCCAGATGAGCCCAGTCCAACTCAACTCCCAGCTGTGAGCATCACTCCTGGCCATTCAAGTCTTCCCAGCTGTGGCCCCAGAGATTGTGAAGGGGAGACAAGCTACTCCCTTCTGCCTTGTTCAAACATGCCCTCCATAATCTGTGAGACAGTGAAATGGGGGTGGTTTCATGTCACTGCATTTTGGGGTCGTTTGATGGAGAGTAACACATAACTGGAATACTAAAATCTTTAGGAGAAGAATTCTGATGTAGCCTTCAGATGAGCTAAGGGAGGATTTTGTTGGCATGGCTGAAAGCCACCACTCCCCAAACAGTCCTCATTACACCAAATCATAAGGCTTCTCATCTCTTCCTGTCTCATCTTTCTTTGTTTTTCTTCCCCAGAAATCCTCCCTTCTCTGAACCATCCCATGAGATCTTGATTAACTCCCCAGTCCCCCTCATTTCATTTGCTTATGCGCCACTGAACCCTCAACAAACCAGGTCTATAGGATGGATCAGTTTAAAGCTTTTAAAGAATCCAATTATGTACAGGCTATAGAATCTTTATTTGATAAATAAGATAACTTAGCTGAGAGCACATTGGGGGTTGCTCTATTAATGAAAAGAAAGAAATGTCATATTTACTGGAGTTAGTGATGGATTCTTTCCATCTACGAGGGCTCTCTTATGAATTTCACAGTCAGTCCTGAGATGGTCCAGAGCCCACCTGTAATGAAGGACACTGGGAACATACAAAAATAATAAGATTGCTTGGGAAGGAAATGCATTTCTGTAGGAAGGAAAGAGAATGCAACAGGCTATTTGTTTCCTGGTTCCCACTGCCCGGGCTGGTGTAAAGAGCTATGCCCACTTTGCGGAAGGAAAGGGAGGGTACAGATAGAAGACCTGGCTCTCCACATTCTGACACAGAAGGGTTCAGCTAGGCCCTTCTCTTTAAGTTTTTCTGGGAAACACGCTTGGAAAAGTGTCGTTACAAACTTAGTGTATCTAACATATGAAAACATTGATGAAATTGAAAAAATGCAGTAGGCCAAGTCATGCTCCTTTCTACTTGGGCACAAACGGGTCACAATCTAGCTGAGAGAGGCAGGGATGACTGTCAAATGGATTGCATGAAGGGGAAGGCTGACTCCACTTTTTTCTCTGGGGGGATCTCAGAACCCCAAGTTATGGTCCAGACTCAGTTCTTGGTGCCATTTATTAAGACAGGCAGAACGGCAAGTTGCCAAAGGGGCGTTCGAGATACTCGCCAACTGTAGACACTCTGATCAAGATCTTGAGGGCATAAAGCTGGAAGGAATTTCAAATGCCTTGGGTGACAGAACCAAGATCCCCAAATTAACTTGGCTGACCCAGAAAAATGGGGAAAATTTAGCAAAATGAAAACGCAAAGAGAATACCTTGGGTTTGAACACGGCTTCCAGACCCTCCTGCAGAGGAGACTAGAGAGAATTGAAAGCCTTAGGCATCCATCAACCGTGCCTCTGATGGTTGCCTGGAAGGTTCTGAGAACCTGGGTTATGTAGATCCATTGCAGGCCTGCAAATGCATGTGAGTTCTCCTCTGCACTGCTCAGGGACCAGCACTTTCAAGCCCACAGAGACTGTAGGTCCCAGTGGCAGAGGACAGGGTGGCCCTGAGCCCATGGGTGGTCAAGAGTCCCTCCACATAGGGTGCCAACCAGGTGTGCACCCAGGCGTAGGAGCTGCCCAGACCTAACTGCCCAGCCAGACCTACCATCTCTCCTGTCTTAGTTACTAGCACAGCTTCAGAGCATAACTTTTTTTTTTTTTTTGCATTTAACTTTCTGCACTTTCTTTCCTTCAAGGGAGGGCTAAGAAGCATCAAACTAACACGGATTCCTCTGAATTTCGTACACATCGTTAAATTGTCCCTGGGGCTCTTTGGGGGAAGAATCCTAAGGGGTTTTTTTTGGAGGGGGTGGAGGCACTCTCAATGGTTAAAAAAATACATGTCCTACACTTCTTTAAAATCAATCGTTCTTAGAGTCAGATGCATACCACCTACTTTCTGGGTTGAAAAAGTGGCTTTTTAACACAGGGTCATTCTGGAACCTGACAGAACAGGACATGCTTTCAAATTTCAATAAACTGGGGAATGAGGGAACTTGGAATTCCGGGGCTTAAAAGAAATGGCAGGAACCTGCCTGTGAACTCTTAATTATTGTATTGAATGTTGAAACTCATGATTATTTTTAATGAGCTAGGGTAATGGATCTAAGTATTTAAAATACCAAAATTGCTTACCTGGGAATAAAGTCATAGTGCACATTTGAAAGGCAATTGTTGATTTCTGCTCTGGGTTTCTTATGAAAGGTCTTGGGCGTACTGATCTCGGGGCAGGGGCTGGTGAGGCGGGGCTCTCTTCCCTAGAGACCCTTCTCTTTTAAGGAAGGTTCACGGTAGGCTCTGAGGATGACTTGCCTTTTAGCCATTGATCTGGATGCCAGGGGGAAGGCACCGGGAACAGTGGAGGGGGGGGGCGGGCTCCTGCAGTTGGATCACAGGAGGTGGATATTCCTCTCTGCCCCGGGGGACCTGGCCAAGGCTCCATGGTGCAGCCGGACGGGCTTCTCCAGGAAGCTGCTGTCTGGGCAAGGGCTAACTACTGGGTGCACAGTAAAGGCACATAGAGGTGTTTTCAAAAAGAGGTTTCAAGTATTCCATGACCTGGGCCCTCAACAATGGGTAGGATTTGAGCGCGTGGAGAAATCACTCCTCAGTTGGGGGAAGAGCAAAGGGGAGCCTGTGGGGCAGGCACTCGGAAGACTCAAACCGGAAGACCAGGGGGAGATCCGCCTGGAGAGGGGGCTGCGCACACACTGGGAAAGTCCTGGAATGTCAGACTGAAGGACCCGTTATTGTGTTTTCCGGTTTGGGGATCAGTTAATAGTGTTTAGGTGAGAGCCCAAGAGAGCAGAGCAGTGATTCGCTGTGGCGCTGGGAATAAAGTCATAGTGCACCTGCTCCCCGCTCCCGCGCTGGTGAGCTGTGCCGCCTCTCAGTTTTGTCAGCAGCATGGGGTCCGGGGTGAGGGATGGGGGCAGAGAAGAGAACCTGCCTCACGTGGTGACCTGGAACAGCAAGTGAGCTCCTGTCTGTGAGGTGATGAGCACAGGGCCAGGCACACACAGTAAGACGTCTGCGTACATGTCAAATAATAGAAGACCTTGGCTTGAGAAGGATTTAACACAGGGCCGGGGCGGGGGGAACTGAAGAGAACAACTGAAGAGGGGGACAATAAAGATACGACTGCAGATGTGGTCCAAAGAAGGTGAAGCTGCGTTAGGGCGGCCGAGAGAGCAGGGAGGAGGGCAGGACTGGGGCTCCCGGCTTCACAACTGCGTGATTGCCAGCTGGTGGATGGTGGTGTCCATGGTCCATTCATTCGGTCGGTGAGCAGCCACCGAGCGCCTCCTGCATGCAAAGAACCAAGTGATATGTGGGGAGACAGGGCAATATAGCAGAAACAAAAGAGTGCTTCTCCAAAGCAATTTTCCTCTTGTTTATCTTTGACGTATTCCTCTCTATCTCTGTATATCGCTTGGTGAACAAAGACCAGATTTTAGTAAGTTTGAGGTGTCAGGGGGCATCAGGCTGGAGGTGGCAATAGAAAATGTGAGACTGAACTTTGGAAGTGAAATGGGGACAGAGTGCAGATTTAAGAGTGATTCACGTGGACCGATTGGTATAGCTGAGCTCTGCAAGGTGGAAAGTGGAGGGAGGAGGGAGAAGAGAGCTGGGGAGACAGTCAAGGATGGGACAAAACCCCTCTGATCTCTTTCCCAGCTTCACGCGCAGCTCCGTGAAAGGACAGGACAGCGTACTGCCCTGCGTGCCTGCAGCCGGCGCTCAGGTGCCCCAGCGCGCTGAACGGGCCCTCCTGGGAGGATCTCCTTTGCAAACACCCTCAGTCTCAGGAGCTCTAAGCTGTCCATCCTGCCATGGCCCACACACGTTTCCCTGCTTGGCAGCCGCCAAACTAATTTTCTTAATTCTTTTAATTAAATAATTTTCTTAATTTTTAAACAAAACACACCTTTGTGTTTAAATGCATGTAAGCCCCCGTGTATATATTGGTTGACTTAGAACTTTCTGTTAGTATCCATGTTCGAAGTCATTCAGGACTCAGATACCAACTAGAAATGTGTATCCTCCATCCCCACCCCGCTCAGGCACCAGGGACATTTATGGCATAGATGGAAAGAGCAATGGAAAATCAGCTCAGGACAAAAAAAAAAAAAAAGCAGAACAAGGACCAGCATTGCCTTGGGGGGTCAGCAGACCCCAGTTTTCTTTTCCAGATACCAGCAGCACCAGAAGGAGCCCCATCCCATTACATTTTCTGTCCTTGCCTCTCTGCACTTGAAGGTTGCATCTCTCACAGGGCATCCCTCAGCCCAGCTTGGGAAGGAAGCCCTCAATTCCCAGACCCCTCACCCCAGGAGAGATGTGATGGGTGGGATCAGGGAAGGAGAGAGAAGATTCTGCAAAATGGAGTCTCTGTGCTCTTAGGAAGGGGGATATATGAAAATAGCAATATTCACTGAGGATATCCAAGGAACTCTTCACAGGCACCCAGGACCCTGGGTGGAGCTGAGGACCAAAGGCCTTCACTGGCCCAGGCACAGAGGCCTCCAAGAAGGTCTGAAGCACTTTTGAGCAGATCCTTTAAATTCATTGAGGGATGATTTGACAAATGCCATGGCCTCATTCATTGGATCTCTTTCTAATTCCCTTCTTATAGAACCCCCAGTCTCTGCCAACCTCTGAGTCACTCTGCGAGACCAAGTAGGGCATGGTAATACCGTGTAGAGATCAGTATTGCCCTCCCCCAAGAGCTGGCGGCTTCAGCTGGGCTGCTAGGACCCGGGACATGACCTGGGCACACTGGGAGCTCCATGACCTGGGGAGAGGTGAAGCGAAAGTCACAGACCTGGGACACAGGCCCTGCAGCCTCTGACCCCGAGTAGAGGAGGGTTTCTGTGGTCTCCCTAGGGAGCCTGGCTGGGTGGCAAATACCCCGCCACAGGACGCCTCACCTGAGGGGCTCTGCATCAGAGCTGAGTGAGTGCCCGCTCTCAGCTTACCCGAGGAAGAAGCTTCTGGGCTATTTTCCTGATCCTTGGCAAATGTAACCAGCTTTCTTCATAGGGCCTGTGGAAAGGGAAGTTTGCTTTGGCAAACACGATTGTTGGGGCTGGCAAGTTCAAAATTTACAAGACGGGCCATCAGACTGGAAATTCCCACAGGAGTTGATGTTGCAGTCTTGAGTCCAAAGGCAGCCTGGAGGCAGACACTTTGCTCTTCAGGGGACCTCAATCTTTACTTTTAAGTCCTTCAACTGATTAGACGAGACCCACCCACATTCTGGAGGATAACGTGTTCTATTCATTCTACTGATTTAAACGTTAATCACACCCCCAAAATACCTTCACAGCAACATCTAGATTAGTGTTTGACCAAACAGTTGGGCACCATGCCTAGTCAAGTTAACACCTAAAATTAACGATCACAGTTTCCATCTCCTTGCCTCTGAAAGGGGCTAATCATTGTACCCCCTTCCTACAGTTGTTGGGACGATGGAAAGGGCTACTCAGTAAAGTGCTGACACACGTCTGTACCAGGTAAGCATGAGCTGGCTTTGCCTGTTCCCATCGTGCTAGTGGAGATGCTGGGGAAGTCTCCGATATACTGGATTACAGCTGTGCACACACTGATGTGGGGTCATCGGAGTGGTCCCTGAGGTCAGGTAGAGGGAGATACTTCAGTGCACAGCTTGGCCTGTTTCCCCAGCACCACCTTTTATGAAACCTATCTCGGCCACTTCAAATTCCCTGTCTCTCCCGAAAGGAGCCAGGATTTCCCTCCCTTGCTCCTTGCACCTCTCTCCCCCAAGGGTCAATGGGTGGTTGTGCAGGTTGTGCACTGTGCTCTTCTCCCACTCCCACAGCTTCATCGCATAACATCTTGCTCATTTTCATGTCTGTTTTCTACCGATTCCCCAAGGTCTTCAGAGCCAAGGACTTGTCCTTCCTGTGAGGTGGTTATGGTCAAAGGCTGGAGAATCAGCAGATACTAGGGGGCCACCTAATGACTAAATGGCCTTTGGACTTGACTCAGCCTCACTGAGCCTCAGGTTCTCCATCTGTAAAATGGGAATAACACCCACCATGCAGGACTGTGGGAAGAATAAAGGAAATAGATGTATGAAGCAAGTGGTCGATAATCAACGGCTGTTGTTACTCATCTCTGCAGCCCCTGCACACAGCACAGGCCCCAGCATGTGCCAGCAAGTGCCTCGTTTATGTTCAACAAATTCGTCTTGAAAAACTGGAAGATCCATCTTTGCCCAGTGCTGGGTGCTTGGAACAAGTAGAAAGTCTGTGCAGGGAGCGCACAGGTTGTCTTGGGCCTACTGGCCACATGACCTGACCCACTTATCCTCTACACTGCCTACTTGGATGTGCTGGGTGAAGGAGACAACTGTGCTGTCTGATTTCCCTGTGGGCACGAGCATTGTGCTCACAGTTAACTTGCCCTTGCCTTGTTCCTCCTGAGCTTTGTCAATAACCCTGAGAGGTTGGTACTCTTATTCTCCCCATTTCACAGATGAAAACACTGGGGTTTAAAATACTGAAGGCCCTCCTGGAGGCCATGCAGTTATCGACTAGCAACATGGTCTCACTTCTGCTCTTCAGCACCACCTTCCCTTGGAGAACAGGGTCACCAGGACCCATGTGAACACCAGCATGACCGGCTTCAAGTAGCAGAAACTCCCGACCAGGTCTCCGTGTTCTGAGGGCCCAGGGCAGGCTGCTGTGGGTGCGCAGAGGACCACATGCTGGTTCCTGGGGGACAAAGGACACGACACCCTCTGCCCGCCCTCCCACTGCCCCAGGCTCTGGCCACCTTCCTGGGGAGGACAGCACGTGCTAGAAGAGGGAATTTCTTTCTTTCTTTTTTTTTTTTTTTTTAAAGATTTTATTTATTTATTTGACAGAGAGAGACACAGCGAGAGAGGGAACACAAGCAGGGAGAGTGGGAGAGGGAGAAGCAGGCTTTCCGCCGAGCAGGGAGCCTGATACAGGGCTCGATCTCAGGACCCCGGGATCATGACCTGAGCCGAAGGCAGACGCTTAACGACTGAGCCACCCAGGCGCCCCTAGAAGAGGGAATTTCTGATGAGACCCGTTTCATCAGAAGGAGAGTGTTTCTTACTTGGGTGTTTTGCAAACAAGGAGTGCACAGAAATTCCAACCTATGAAACTTTATAGGTTAATGCCTTCAAAATTCCTCTAGCTTTCAAAAGTTCTATTCTTGCATAGATGGTTGACTTTAGAGAAATTTTATAATCACTCAGTTCTTTGTTTCTTCTTCCATGTGTCACCCTCTCCTACTCTCCTCTCTCCTTCTTTCTTTCCATTTCTTACCTTTTTTTCTCTTGTATTCCTGTTCTCCCCCTTCCTCCTCTGTCTCTGTCTCTGTCTCTGTCTCTCTCTCTCTTTCTTCCCCTGCCCCTCTCCTGCATGGTGATTGAGTAAGGAAGGAGGCAAGTGTGAAATTCATTTTCCTGTATCAGAGCTGAGGCCTCAAACCAGTAGAGAAAATGTTTGGGACAAAGAAACCTACAAGGACTTAGGGCTTATCAAAGGCAGTGGATTTCCTGTTTATACAGCTCTCCTTCCCCAGGGAGGCCCGGCAGAGCCCAGCCAGCTGTGGCCTGGGCAAGCCGCCTAGCTCCAAAGCCCAGGATCCCACCAGTTGGTGTCAAGCCCGGCTTCTTCTCCTTGGTCCCAGGCCTGCTGGAATCCCCAGGGCCCGTGTCTCCCCCATGCTCCCCTCACCTGAATGTCTGCGTCTGAGCATGCACTGCTTTCAGACCCCAGTCTCCCTCATCAGGGGCACCCGGGCCTGCACTCGACAAGAGGATGTGTGGGCATTTCTGCTTCCATGAGTCCTGTCGTGCAGCAGGTCCACAGGGCAGCATGGCGGCCTGGCCTTCTCCTGGCTCCTCATCCTGGAGCTACAACCCTGTGTCTCTACACTGGGTGACCATTCATCCATCCAGGCCTCACACATTCACTACATACCTACTATGTGCTCTGCACTGGTGTTCTAGGGCCCTGGTGACACGGATGGAAAACGATAAGGCTCTGTCCTTATACACTTATGTCCACAGACAGACAATGAATAAAAAACCCAAAATTATCAAGGAAATGCTTTTGCACCCTAATTGCCTAAATGGGGTGGGGCGAGGGGCTGATATGGAGAGGGTGGTCTGCCTGGTGTGATCTGGGGAGGCCTCTCTGAGGACGTTTCTGTAAGTTGAGCGTGAAGAGGGGGCAGCTGTGGGAAGATGAGGGGAGAGTGCTCCAGGCAAAGGAAACAGTCAGTGCAAATGTCCTGAGGAGGGACCAAGCTTGGCTTGGCCAAGGGACACAGAAGCAGCTGGGGAGGCTGGGTGGCAGGAAATGGGGAGAGGGGTGGTTTGGGTGAACACTGCAAGCTAACCAGAGGCAGAGATCCTTGGGCCTGTGGGCTCTGGGGAGGTGTTTGGATTTTATTCTAAAGGCGCGCTCACACACACACACACACACACACACACACACACTGGAGAATTTCACTTGGGGAGAAGGGTTTGAAAGAATTTATGTTTTAAAGATCAAACTAGCTGGCAGGAGCTGTTGAACACCCAACAGAGGTGGGTAGAAGGTGCAGTGCCATAGGGAACCCTGTTGTCCATTACGCATCATGTAGCTAGAGCCAGGGTGCTATGGTGGAGACCGTGGAACGGAGCCCTGAGCTACCCAGATGTTGCAAATGTGATCTTCTTGATTTCCCTGTGGACTTGGGCTGCACATGAGCAGAAGGGAGTGGACAGATGTGGGAGGCAGGCAAAGTCTGTGGCGCTCTAGCTGTCTCTCGGGTGTCGTCCTGAAAGCCTCCCTGGCAAGCGTTCGCTCCTGGCCCATCTAGAATGGACGATGCGTGTCTTTGGTCTTTCAGGCCTACATTCCTACCCTCACATGGGCTGGTGCCCTTACTGTGGGCGTCCAACTCACTGTGCCGACTCACAAAGGCTTTGGTAGAGCCTCCAATGGTGGGTAGAGTGGTTAGGTGGACAGCAAGGACAAGGTACTGTTATGGGGGAATTGTCCATGTAGGGGCCCAATGGGGGGACTCAGCCTGAATCTCATTCAGGAAAAGACTCGTCCTGAATAGCAAACCGTTGAAAGGGTCCCACTGCCACCCTGAGCCAGTCACAGAGCCCTCAGGTGACCTACAGCAAGATGCTTGTCCCAAATGGACCCCCAGGCTGGCAACAGGGGGGTGCCCTGGGGGACCCAATAAGGGATCTTTCTTCCTCAGACATTAAGTGGTAATGTCTCTGTGCACGGGGTGAACTTTGATTGCAGATGCAGAGACTGCAGATTTTCTGTGAACAAACAAGGACCTGGATAGGAGGCCTTCGCTCCCCCAAGGCAGAGCAGGTTGGGCCTCAGGCAGTCTGGGCCACACAGAAGAGCATGGACAGAATAAAGCCTGAAGACCACGAGAAGACCCAGGACACAAATTCTTCCTTGCCACACTCACCCTGGGAAAAAGAAACTAGAAGTAGGCATACCATAACCCCCTTTACCGTGCTCATTAATTGCTCTCTATATAGAGTAGCATTTAATTTTTTTTTAAAGATTTTATTTATTTATCTGAGAGAGAGAATGGGAGACAGAGAGCATGAGAGGGGGAGGATCAGAGGGAGAAGCAGACTCCCCGCTGAGCAGGGAGCCCGATGTGGGACTCGATCCCGGGACTCCAGGATCATGACCTGAGCCGAAGGCAGTCGCTTAACCAACTGAGCCACCCAGGCACCCCTAGAGTGGCATTTATAATTACAATGAAAATCATCTCCGTGTTTTGAGCACTTCTTAGGTGCTTAATATGCTAAACATTTTAGATACATTATTTCATTTATTTCTCTCCATAGGCAGTACTCTGTCAATGACAAGGTTGGGGCACAGAGAGTTTAGGTGGCTTGTCTGAGGTCACACAGGCTAAGCCCGGCTGGACCCCAGGTCCTTCCAGGTCTAACTATGGAAGTAACGCAGACTAGAGTTAGAACGCCTCACTCCAGAGTGGGAATTGAGTCGTGCTCAGCCAATCCTTTTGGTGCCATCCTAACTACTGAGTTAGAATCCACCCCTGGGTATTTTTATGCACAGATGCAGGGGCTGGGTCAGCCCTGTGACCCCGTTGGGTTTGAAACTGGGATGAGCCAGGTCAGGAAGCAGCCCCCTGACCATGCAGCGCCTGCATGCTGCCTTTCCTTGTTCTTTATCTTTGCTGTTGACCTCTACTAAACAGTAACATGGGCTTGTTATATGAAATGCAGACATCATGGGAAAATAGAATCTGAAAACGGGAAAGTGAGTGTAGCGATCAAGGTCCCAGCAGAAAAGAGATGATGCACTCACGCGAGGGTCATTTCAGAAGAGTTTAACAAGGAGACTCCTTACAAAGGTGCAGGCAGGACACAGGGTCCGCCACCCCCTGAGCAGGGAGAGGGAGCCGTGACTAGATGCAAGTTCAGGGGGTACCCCTGGACAGAGCTGCAACCTTCCAACTGCGGAAACCAGGACTGACCTGGTCTGAAGGTTCCAGGGAATGAACATCCTGACCCCACCTCTCCCGACATCTTCACCTCCTGCTGGTGATGCAGATAGCAGTGCTGGCCCAGCGTTGGACCCCAGGGCAGACATCAGGCCCCAGAGAGGGGATTGGGTCTGGAGGGTAACAGAAGGTACTCCACACAGTCCCCCAGAATCCCATCCCAAAAGAGCACCACTCTTTCGGTGGCAATGTCTCTACACATGGTCTCAGGGACTAAGTCTCCAAGACATGTACTAACCCCTGATTGTTCCTCCAGACTGAAGCCCCTGCAGCTGGCTCTGCCCTCAGTTCTGTGAGGAATTGAGTGGAATGAAGCATGCTGGAGACACTCAGGGCGTCCCATGAATTGGATGAGAGCAACGGAGACATGGCTGAGGACTAAGAGGAGGCAGCAACACGGAGGCTGGGGCCACAGCCTGGAAGTGGCAAACGGGCAAAATGCACTGGTTCCCGCACTCTGGGGCCCCTGGAGGCCCCCCACCCCTGCCAGCTCGCTTCTCACTCTCTGCACACTCCCTCCCTCCCCCTGAGATGCTCTGTGCAGCCAGGTGAGGCGGTGGGCAAGGGCAGGTGTGATCGATCAGGTGTGGAGGTCGAGGGCTATGGGAAGCTCTGAGAGAGTCTGAGTTTGAGTTGGTTTTTTAACAATCTCTCTGGCTTTGCTGATGGGCTGGATGGAGGTGAGGGTGGGTGGGTGGGGCTGCGGCTGAGGAATCACAGGTGGCTCTGGGTTTTGGGGTGACACCATGTAGCCTACAGAGGTAGAAAAACTGGGAGGGGAATTACTTGACCAGGGTAAGGTGGATGTGAAAATGCGGACTTCAGTTTTGTCTATGCAAAGTTTGAGATGCCTTTGATGTGCAAGCAGGTGATTTAATCAATGAGTTTGCAGCTTCGCTGAGAGATTAGGGTGGAAGATATGCATGTAGGATTCTCAGAATCTTGACATCAGCATTTGGACCTCAGCACTGCCCAGCCCTGAGGATCTTAGTGACTGGGGATTGGGTAGATTCGCCTTCTTCCTCATTGAGTAGAATTATTCCCTATCTATTATCTATCATGTATCTATCATCTATCTATTATCTATCTATCTATCTATCTATCATCTATCTATCTATCTATCTATCTATCATCTATCTATCTATCTATCATCTATCTATCTATCTATCTATCTATCTCTCTATCTATCTATCTCTCTATCTATCTATCATCATCTATCATCTATCTATCTATCTATCTATCTATCTATCTATCTATCTATCTATCTCTCTATCTATCATCTATCTATCTTCTATCTATCTCATTTTTGAAGTCCAAGGCAGGTGGGAAGGGAAGCCTCAGAAGGGAGGACACACCAACACACCACATGGGTCCAGGATGCCTAGTTTCAGGGCATGTGGGGTCAGTGCTCACTGCCTAGCCCCAGGAAGGGCAGTCTGACAGGGCCACTCACCAGGGCCTCTCAGGCCAGCCTCGAGAAACGTACAGGGCCAGCCAGCCTTACCTAGCCCCACAAAGCCTTTTATTCCACCAGGTGAGAAAGAAAGTGCTTCACGGAGCCAGTGGATCCCGAATCAAGAGGGCTTTCCTTTGGTAATAGAGCCCCTACCTCAGATTCTGGCCACAAAGACTTTTGGTGGCCACTGGAGCTCAGGGACATGGAGGGGCTTTTTAAGGGTTTTACTAGTGCTAGTGACAGAAATGGGATCAAATTTCACATGCCCTCTGGTGCCCAAGTTCATATGACCTGTCCTCCCCTTTGCACCCATCCTGTTTGGTTTTGTAGAGGGCTAGTTAGAAGTGAAGTGAAGGCATCACAGGGACTTCCCTTCTTGGGGATAAAAACAGAGTTCAAGGAAAAACAGATGAACATAGGGGAAGGGAAGGAAAAATAAAATAAGATAAAAACAGAGAGGGAGGCAAACCATAAGTGATTCTTCAATATAGAGAACAAACTGAGGGCTGCTGGAGGGGAGGAGGGTGGGGGGATGGGGTAACTGGCTGATGGGCGTTAAGGAGGGCACTTGTTGGGTGAGCACTGGGTGTTTATGTAAATGATGAATCATTAAATTCTACTCCTGAAACCAACACTACACTATATGTTAACTAACTTGAACTTAAAACAAAACAAAACAAACAGGTGAGGTACGGGAGTGTGAGCAGGCTGAGCTCTGGAAACATTGGAGCATGCAGACAGGGGCTGGCCTGGGCCAGGAGCCAGGGCAGGGTACTGCACCCCATCCAAAGAGGTACTGGGGAGATACTTGGATCAGAAATCAAGATGGTAACGCCCCTGGTCTTCATATCACCTGAATGATGCAGCCTTCACTCTCAGGTGTGCTGAGACCAAAGAAGAGAAGATACAGCACAAAAAACTCAGCTCCATTTAAGGGAGAATTTCACAGTAATCAAATCTGGAAGAAATGTCCTAGACTCCCCTAGGAGACAGGGGAGCTCCCTGTGCCGGAGGGGAGGGGTGCTTGCAGAGGGAGAGACCAAGAGGTAGGATTAACACTCCAGAGGATGAGTGTGTCTTTCAATCTTGAAATCTCACAGTTCTCTTGCCCTACTGCTCCCGGGACAGGACACGGTCACTGCCCACACACCATCCAATACTTTTAACTTTTTAGGCTGAAGGCCCCAAGCTCCAGAGCACAGGCTCTCTCTCACACTGTGATCCTGGACCTGCAGCATCCTGTCACCGGAGACCTGTTAGAGATGCACCTGCTTAGCCTCCACCCAGGCCTGTGGAATCTGGAGCTCTGGGGGTACAGCCAGAAATCTGTGTCTTCAGAAGTTCTGGGGCAATTCTTTTAATTCCTTAAATTTGAGAACCATGAGTCCAGAGCAGTGATTTCCCAGCATGATATTACCCACAGAACAAAAAAGGTTGCTGCCTGCATCCCACCCCCAAGACTGATTTCTCTGGTCACAGCCTGGGAATCCCGGTCCTGCCATGCTGCTCGGGCTGAGAGCCCCTGGCCCAGGCCTTCCCCCGGGGGGTGCTCTGCACCTCTCCACTTACTTTTCACGCCTGCTTTTCTCTGTTTCTTTTACTAAATCCCCTTCTTGAATTTGCCTTCTCTTTTCTTTCATATACTCACTGAAAATGTGCTAAGGCAATAATCTGCTTTCCAAACATGTATGGGGAAGAAAGTGCCAAACAAGATAGATATTTGTGAGCCAGTCCTTTGGGGGTCTTGCACAAGCATGCTAAAAATAGTACATTCCAGTTTTCCTAATGCTGCAATCTATAGTTCTGGGGAGTCACAGTGTTCTGTCTTAAGCTTGCTAAACTAAATTGTTTTCTTTTTAAATAAAATGAATACTACTCTTTATGTTTAATATATTAACACATATTGCAAATGCAACCACATGAAAGTGTTTAGAGAAATATGAGCTTGCCACATTACTCAAATGATGATAATTCCACCAATGAAAAATCCTCAGGGCATACGGGCCATACTAACAAACAAAAACAGGGGCTGCTCTGTAACTCGTTAGCAGGTGACACCTTTGCTGCATGCTGCTTGGGATAGTGAGTTAGGGTCCCACCAGAGAGAAGGTAAGCAAACTTAGACCTGGCTGCGTGATAGGAGAGGACTTCCAGAGAGGCGACACTGCGGGATGACCAGCGGCCCTCAAAGGGTGTCCTAGCGGGGAGGGCTCGGTGCGGTGTGGAAGGAAGTGTCTGCCTCCTAGGTGATGCAGAGGCCGGTGGGGTGTGAAGAAAACCGGGTGGGGCAGGAGTGGTTATCAGGGAGGCTTCCCGGGGGAGGGGAGGGTCCAGCTGAAGGATAAGGGCCATGGTGGGGTGGAAGGTCTGGGAGAAGGCCTTGGACAAAGGAAAGGTGCACTTGAGGACCCTGGAGGAGGCAGGAGGGAGCCCGTGTGATTGAGGATGGAGAAGGGAAATGGGGGTAGAGAGGGATGCCTAGGGAAGTTCTTGGAGGGTATCAAATAAAGGAGTGGTGAGATCCATGCGGAACATTTTTATTTGGTGCCTACAAAAAGCTTGCTTTTTCCTGGGCACAGTGGGGGAATGCCAAAGCAAGGAGAGGCTGATGATTTTGTTCCAGAATCTAACAGGTTGCTCCCGTGGAGGCGCTTTTTTCAGTCTTCTGTGAGGAAGGCAGTCGATTGACTCCAAAATCCTAAGTAGTTGAAGGCCATTATAAAGGCCCTTTTCACATTGTTTAAAATTAAATGTTTGATATTATTTTATAAATTCTGTTTTCCATTCATTTCCTTTGTTTTTTTCTTCCAGACTCTCATCAAAGCTCTGCATATCTTTTCTCATAGATGACCTGCACTGGCCACGTCCAGAGAGTCAGTTAGACTCTGGGTTTCAATTTCTGGGTTCTGGAAAATGCCAGGATCTACGAACCTGACCTTCATTACACCAAGCATGGGGGGACATACCCAAAGAGTCACAAATCGAGGCTGGAGCTGCTCCCAAAGGCTGGCAGCAGCCCCCTTGGCCAATCGAGTGTTTGGGTTTGGCTAAGTCTCTAAGATGAGATTTCTTATAAATGTCTTTAGTTCCTGCCACAATTCCAAGCTCACACCTGCCGAAGATGCCTTTTTCTGTCTTGTTTTGTTTCACTTTGGGGCCGAAGGGTGTGAACATGTGAACAAAAACCTCGGGGGGAAGGAGCATTTTAGTGCTGGGAACCTCACAAATTTGTTCCACTTTGATCTGATTTCTGTAAAACAGCCCCTCGTGTGGGGGTGGGGGGAGAAGACAAAATGGAAATCATTTCCAACCTGCTTTGGACATTTCTGTAACATCATTCAAGACAACCTCCGGGTGCGGACCAGGCCAAGGAGTGGGCGTGTGGGGACCCTAGCAGAGGGCGCCGTCCGTCTTATTTTACTTGGAAACCTCATTTATTTATTAATGTATTTGTGGGTAGGAGGCCATCTGGCTGCTCTGAGAGGGGCCCCGTGTTTGCTGCACTGACCCCGCAGGCGCTGGGGGCCCCCTGGCAGGACAGCTGGTGGCATGAATTTGCTGAAGCTGGACCGATTGGGAAGCAAGGATGATGGGGAGGCTGAACTTCCAAGGACAAATATGTTCAAGAGTGTGGAGGTCTATGGTTTGTGAGCCATCAGCAAAATTAAGAAATAGTGAAATCCAGACATAAGATTTTCAGTTCACAGGTAAAGGGGCAAAAATGATTTTCAAACCACATCCTGGGCAGCAGACTTATTTTTTTTTTTTTAAGTGACTCTTAAGTTTTTTTTTTTTAATTTTATTTTATTATGTTATGTGAGTCACCATACATTACATCATTAGTTTTTGATGTAGTGTTCAATGGTTCATTGTTTGCATATGACACCCAGTGCTCCACTCAGTACATGCCCTCTTTAATGCCCATCACCAGGCTAACCCATCCCCCCACCCCCTCCCCTCTAGAACTCTCAGTTTGTTTCTCAGTGTCCATAGTCTCTCATGGTTCGTCTCCCCCTCTGATTTCTCCCCCTTCCCTGTACTCAGGCAGCCGCCCTATCTCCAGCACCTCCCCCGGCCCCCCCCACCCGCCCCCCTCCCCGGGGCAGCCCAGAGCTGGCCCTTCTCCCTGTGCAGTGAGCTACAGAGGAGGAACTGCATGTGAGGAGCTCCAGGCTCGGGGAGGCTCGGATCCCTCCCCAGGTCTCCCGTGTGGTCTGTGATGGGGTGGGCACGGACTGCAGGTCCCGTGCTCCTTCTCCTGGGCTGGCCTCCCTGCCTCGTGCCTGGCCTCCAGAGAGGATGAAGAGCCCAAGGCCAGGCTGGGGATTCGGATGCCCCAGAGAGCAGCTCCAGGTTTGGGTGAAGAGTAGAAGGCCAGGGGAGGAAGTGGGACGTGGACCCAAGGCTTGTCTAGGCTTTGCTAGAAGGAGAGGAGAAGACCGAGGAGGAAGAGGGCTGGGAGGAGCAGGACCTTTTGCCATTCTGGCACAAGCCTAGCAGATTCCACACACTTTTTCATTATTTGATGAGGTGGCCAGAGGATTTATCATTTGAAATAGGACATTCTGAGAGAGGAAGGGCACTGTTAGTCATTTTGCTGGGACAACAGGCAGCTACTGGGACTGTCTAGGCACATCAGAATTCTTTAAGGCCTTGGAAAAGGCATCTGAACAGCATCACTGATACCCCTGACTGCCCAAAGAATGACTCCCTCAGCTTCCTCACTTTGAGAATTTTCGGGTTCAAGTCCTCCCTTTCTGGGACCCCAGGTGCCAGGCCCTTGCTCCTTGTGGCCCCGGTGCTGACCCAGTGCACAGGTCCACAATGACCAGGTTTGGGGAGGGCAGCAGGGGCCTCGTGAGCCTGCCACACTGGAGTGGGCTCTCTCACAAGGCCACTTGAGAACACAGGACTTGGCAGCTATAAGGGAGAGCGCCTTGTGGGTGAGATCTTGTTTTGTTATTCTAGAAAAGCAGAGTGAGCACCGTGCCTTTCCTGGGATGGCTCATACCCAGCCATTTCCAGAGAGTGCACAGAGTGAGCCTTGGGGTCAGAGACACCTGCGCTTGGCTTCCAGAGCTGCAGCCCAGCACATGCGCCTAGGCTTCGGGGGCTCCCCTGCACCTTTCTGAGCCTCCCTGTCCTCATCTGTGCTGGGATCAGCGGCACCTTTACACTGCGTATCAGTCAGGAGCTTTCCCTGGGAAGGACTACCTTCAGTACCAATGCAGAAGCACAGAGCCGGAGGCTCAATACGGGGTAGCGATTATGGCCGTGCTGTCTTGGTTCTTTAATATCACCATTTACTTGTAAAGCCTACAGCTGTTTAGGAGAGAAAAAAAAGCCATTAGATGTCTACCGTGGTGGTAAAATGTAGGCTGATTTTAGAAACATTTGTGTTTTTTAAAAACTCTTATTAAATCAAAGAAATCTGGTGTCCTCTTCTAACTTCTTTCCTTCTACTCAGGGAGGCAAGCCATGTTCATCATCGGGTTTTATGTGCATAAGAGCAGTACATGTTATGAGGATAGTCCACCATAAAAAATTGGATTTGACATTATAAAACACACACACGTGCACACACACACGTGTGCAAATTGTTCTAGTAGGTGTGACATATGCCAACGTTTTCCATACCATTCTCTTCTTTCTTTATTTTTTGGTGCTATTTCACTTTTTAAAAAATTGCTGCTTCTGGGCGCCTGGGTGGCTCAGTTGGTTAAGCGACTGCCTTCGGCTCAGGTCATGATCCCGGAGTCCCGGGATCGAGTCCCGCATCGGGCTCCCTGCTCGGCGGGGGGTCTGCTTCTCCCTCTGACCCTCCCCCCTCTCGTGTGCTCTCTCTCTCATTCTCTCTCTCTCAAATAAATAAATAAAATCTTAAAAAAAAAAAAAGAAAAAAAAATTGCTGCTTCTGACAGTCTATACTGATTTCGTAGCCTGAGCTTGCTGAGCATTTCCTCTAGATGGACTCTTAAGCCCCGGACATACACTTGAACCATACAGGGCAGACCCAGACCTGAGCGCAGCAGCTCCCCGCCCACCACCTCTGCCTGGGGAGCTTTGCAAACTGCAAGAAGGGGTTGCCAGGTCCACTGGAGCCTAACAGCCCAGGATCAGTTGGGCCTCCCACGTCCCAGCCTTGAGATGTGGAGACTCCACAGCTGCTTTGGACTTCTGTCTCTGTGTCCATCACAAGGGAGAGGGCTGTTATCTTGTGGGACTGTGGGGAACACTGAAGAAGGAGTCATCTGAAAAACATCTCTGTGGGCTGGCAGGCAGAGGCTGCTCCCGAAATGTCAGCTGGATGGAAAGCATCTGACCAAGGTGTGTGTTTGTCCTCCCTGGGAACTCTGTCCTGCCTACTTAAGGAGAAGCACCGTGAATGCATTAGCCTTCAGTTCCCCTTGGCTGCTTGAGCACGGGGGCAGGCCCCCACACAGGAAGAACTGGAAAGAGCTGGTCCCTGGCAGGCCTCATTCCCAGGTGCCAAGGTTTGGACATGGTGCTCGAGGGTTCCCACAGTGTCCAGAAGGAGAGGCGCCTCCCCCGGAGCTCAGGAATGCCCCCAAATGATTGTTTCCTCACGGCCTACAAGCCCATGTGACCTGGGCTGATGTTCAGGGAAATGCCTGGAAGAGGCCAGGACAAGGTGAGCCTGTGGCTGCATCTGGGGCCTTCTATGCTGACCAAGACCGGTCGCTCTTCCTCCTGAGCAACTTCCCCAGCTGGGTTGCAGAGCCGGGCTGCTGCCTGGGAGAGTGGAACACTGCCCTGCTGCCACCAGCCTTTCCTGAGTCCTCAGCTCTTCCCCTGACCTCCTTCCCAGGGGGCTGGCCTGCCATCCACCGCCCCAAGTCAGGCCTGGGATGGAGCAGTAGCAGCAGAGGCCCCGTCCCCGGACCCTGGGCCAGTTGTAGTTGCCCTCCTCCTGGGCCCTGGCTGCAAAGCCCAGGCCTAATGGACCCCAGGCCAGCACTGAAACCCCTACGATCTGCACAGGAAGTGTGTGCAGGTTCCCACAGGAGCAAGGAGCACTCAGAAGGAGGTGCCCAGGGGGACAGGGATGAGTCTTCAATCTCGGTCACAGGAACTGAACCACTATGGCTTTCCGTGCTCTGGGGACTCCAGGGGGAAGCCTCAGGCACGGGGGATGCTAGATATGAGGCAAGGTGTGTGTGTGTGTGACCAGCCGATATGTGCACAGTGGCGTGAGGTGAATTTGGTGCTAAATGATGACTTCACAGTGTGCCCTTGAGTGTGGGAATGAACACGTGACCTTGTGAGGTGAGTCCTGCTATCTTCATCTCAGAGATGTGTGAAGAAAGACTCCAATGTGTTAACCTCCTGTTGATTTATCAGGCAGTCATTCCAAAAATACTTCTAGGTGCTGGCCACAAAGTGAGCAAAACAGACCAAGCCCCTCTCTTCCCGTGTGGTTTGAACCTTCTCATGTGAAGCGGGCAGCGCATGGGTGGCTGGCAGAGGGGGCTGTGCCTTGGGGGAGGCCGAGCAGGATAAGGGGGCCGCGCATCGGGGAAGGGCCGCAGGCTGGGGGAGTCTGCCAAGGCTCTCCTGACAAGGTGGTGGCCCACAGAGACTGAATGAAGGGAGGGGGTGAGCCATGTGCTATCTGGGCTGAGGCTACCCAGCACAAAAGTCCCCGGCCAGGGGCAGTCCTGGCCTGATCAAGGGCGAGGGAGCCTCTGTGGCAGGAGCAGAGAGAGTGGTGAGGTCAGGGAGATGGCAGGAGCCAGTTGGTGTAAACCTCCACTGGTTAAAAACTGGAGGGTGTGAATAGGGGTGGCATGACCAGGCGGCTCGGCAGGCCACTGCGGGGGCGACGGTGGGGGGCGGGAGCTGGACCAAGATGGCAGCCGTGAGAAGTGATTGGATTCTGGGTATATTTTGAAGGTTAACTAATTGGGTTTGTTAATGATTTAGTTCAGGGTTGTAAGGGAATAAAATAAATCCAAGATGGCTATGTGGTTTTGGCCTGAGCACCTGGAAGGAATGGAGTTGTTATTTACAGAAATGGGGATGAGCAGGTTGAGGGACGTGGAAAAGAGGAGTTTCCTTTTGCAAATGATCACTTTCAGAGGAGGAGGGGGTGTCCAAGCCCAGAGCCCAGGAGAGAGATCCGTCTGGGTTCCTCAGCCTTTGCATGGTGTTCAAGGCCAGGAGAGTGAATGAGGTCACCTGGTATGAATACAGAGCATCCGAGGACTGACCTAAGGGTGTCCTTGTGTTTGGGTGTCGGGAGGATGAGGAGGACACAGAAAAAAAATGGGAAGGTATGAAGCTGAAGAAGCAGTCAGGAATGGTCTCCTGAGAGCCAACGAGACCGTGTATTTCAAGGAGGGTGACCAGTGCTGTCAAGTTTGCCGGGAGCCCGAGGAAGCTGAGAATTGATACCTGACCATTGCACTTCCCGACGGCTCAGTGACAACCTTAACAACGAGCAGGTCTAGTGGAGTGAGTGGTAGGGTCAAAATTCTAGTTGGGGGTGGGTTTTTCAAGAAAGAGAAGAGAGAGAGGAGGAGAGAAAGTGGACACGGGAAATATAGACCACTCTTGTGAAGACTTGCGTGTGACGAGAAGCAGAGGAGGGCGGACGTGGTAGGAGACAGAGGGCTGAAGAATCCCATGTCGGGCTTGGTTCTATTTTCACTTCATTTGGTTTCCTATGGGAGATATTAGAGCATGTTGGTGTGTTGATGTAGAGTCAAAGATTGCTGGTGCAGGTGAGAGGGGGAGTCGGGAGAGGTGTCCTTGGACAGGTGAGAAGCTGGGCTCCGGGGCCGGGTGTAGGGTAGCAAGGGAGCAGGGCGCTTCCTGCCCGGTGAGAGCGGTGGCCGTGGACCAGAGGTGGGGCTCATGAATCCCCTTTCTTATTGTTGCCTTTCCTTCTGACTAGGAGCCAGACCATCAGCGGAGTGAGGAGGGGGGAGGATGAAACGTGTTAAAGGGAGAGAAGAAAGTATGGAAGGAGCACTCGGCTTTGTTTCTGTTTGGTTTCATGGGCCAAGAGGTAGCTGCAACTCATTTGCTCTAAAATGAGTGTTGACTCTTGAAAACTTAGCAGAGCAACCTCCTTGAAATCTGAGAGTAGCTCCAGGCCCAGGTAGGAACGCGGGGAGTGGGGGGGTTGGTGTGGCTTGCCCGGAGGCTGCTAGCTGCACCACCTGCTCGCACGTCAAATGTCTGTTAAACACCCACCGTGACGAGTCCTCTTTGAGGCACTGGGAACATGGCTCCCCCCATCCCCACCAGGACTCTGTGCAGCGCCCTGGGGGATGCCCTAGGGAGGGACTCCACCTGGGAACTCCATTTTCCCAGTTTGTTCTCAGGGGAGCTCTCCACAGGCTGATGATTACCTCACTACAAGTGATGTAGGTAAGTTGGGTCGGTGCTGGTGGGTGCCTTCAAGGATGGAAGAGAGCCTAGCCCCTAAACAGAATCTGTGCACCTTTTGTGGGGGTGCTTAGGGGATGCCTCTGGGTCCTTTATCAGTCCCAATATGGCAGCAAGCACAAGCTTAAAGGGTACCTCCTTGGAGTGCTAGCTGAAGTCCTATTTACCATGCTCTACCAAAAGGCTCATGTAATTGCAAGTCAGTCCCTTGGACTGCGGCCTCCATGAGCTCAGGGAGCAGGCCGTCCTGCTCCCCACAGCATCCAAACTGCCTCCTCCAGGGCCTGGTGCAGCTGCTGTCGGCCAACTGCACGGAGACCAGTAGCCCTGCGAAGCTACATCGTTCTGAAGAGTCAATATCATTCTGAAATCTTGATACTTAACCCAGACGGTGTCGGTTCCTGGTGCCAGAAGTGTGGTGGTGTGTGCTGGGACCAGCATGCAAAGGTGCTCAGGGAACCTACAAGACCCAAACAAGAGGTTTCTCCCCGCCTGCTCACCTTTCAAAATCACCTCTAGCTCCAGGTATCTGAGCACTGCTGAGGCCTAAGGAGAGGCAGGTGGACCCCAGGAAACAGCAGGTGGAGAGGGAGCGAAGCATATCCTACCGGCGTCTAGTGTGCCCAACTCCTGGGGATGCTAAGCTTCTGGGTTAGAGCTGCAGAGGCTGGGACTCAGGGCAAGTGGTGTGTCTTAAGTCACGGAGGGAGCAGAGAAAAGACCTGGATCCAAGCACTGCTCTGCGACTCTGCAAAACCCACGCTCGTCCCCGGACACCATGCTGTCTCTTGCCATGGCCTCCTCGAATACTTCTTTCCTCCTCCAGTCCATCTGCAACTGAGCAACCACATCAAAGCCACCCTATAGAGAGCTGGGAGGTTCCGAGCACAGGGGTAACGTGGTCATGTCTGGGCCAACGGGCAGAGGGTCTGAGGACAGAGCAATCTGGACTCAGACATTTGGGGCTTCTGTACTGGCCCCTCCTTTCCAGTGCGGTTGACTGTGGACCAGAAAAAATGTAGAAGAAAGTGTGACAGGCTGACCTCTATGAGGACAGAAGCCTATCAGGCTCACCGCCTGGTCAAGTATCCAGGGCAGTGCTGGCGGGCAGCTGTTGAGAAATTCAGTAAGTTTCCAGAAGGCCCCAGCGCAGGACAGAAAATATGCCCAGGGTGCTGGGTCCTTGATGGTGCCTTCAGGGACCAGCCGCTGTTGTCCTCCACTGGCCTGGGAAGTACCAAATGGAGGCTTCCTTCCCCACAGCTGACAGGCAACTATGTGGGCCCTTGCACAAAACCATCCCTTCTGGAGTAGAGGACTGGCTTGCCTTTAAGAAGGGATTCCAGCAAAACAAGGACATTCAGAGAAAAGAGAGTGCCTTTCCCCCTGCTACAGATCAGTTGACTAGGAGAGGCAAGCATGCCCCCAGAATTTTCCTTATGATTAGCGTGATTGCAATGGCCTGTTTTCCACTAACCAGTGCAGCTGGGATTACGCGACTCCTCCCGTGCTGGGTTGGAGGAAGAAAAACCGGGTTTGGAAAATTCCGAATGGCAAGACTAATTTCAAACTGTTGGCTGCTACATTTGAATACATGTCTTTATTAGGAAAATTGTAAGTGCACATACATCTTTTCATTGATATGACTTCAAAGTAGAAATGGCTGTTTCTCAAAAGGAGTTGTTATTTGTTAAAAAAAAAAAAAAGCACACCGCATACAGGAAGCTGCCTTCTCCTGGACCATTTTCACATTATCTGGGAGATGTATTTAAACAACACAAAATACAGTATTCATCACATTCAACACTGAACCCATCACTGCCCGGAGACTGAGAAGCCAGCGAGGTTCCTGACGCATAAGTAGCCTGGGAGTTTTTTTTCAACTTGGCCATGTCAGTGGTCTGCTTAGGGGACTTGAAGGTTTGTAGGGAGCATTTCCCAGGGATGGGGCTCCCTCGGAATGGGTCAGGGAGGATGGGTACAGGGACCCCACAATTCTCATCCTGCTGCAGAAGGGTGCACCGCCTGGGGCAGGGGTGGGGGTGATAAACTCCCCGTGGGGAGCCCATGGCCATAACATCAAGCAGCAGTCAGAAAAGGAAGGTCAAATCGGATCCAATGAAAAAGCTTACAAGTTCTCTGGATTTCACATGGGGCGGGGGGTCGGGGAGAGGGGTGGGACTGCAACTATTTGCTCTTCAGGCCCTCTGCTCCAAGCTGAACCTCCTTTCTCTGGAGGACAGGCGCACACGCAGAGGGTCCCCCTCCTGAGCCTCCTCGCTGGGGTCTCAGCACCTGAACAGGGCTGGACGAAGAACAGTACACACAACACATGGCGCAGATTCGGGTATAAACACACAGCACTTCCGTGAGTCCCAGCCCCACCCCGGCCCCACAGCTGCCTGGGTCCTGATGCAAAGGCTGGCCAGGGAGGACAACCCTGGAGGTTACAAGGAGCCCAAGGGAAGGTCAGGTGGAGCAGCACTGGACAAGGAGTAACAGCTGGGTGACCCCTAATCAAGGGATGCACTTGACTTGTATTTTTAAAGCAAAAGGGGATCGGGAGAGCCTTTTCCTTTGCAAATAGACTATTTAAATGCATATTTGCTTTCGCTGGGCAGTCTCTGTTTAGGAGCAGATTGCAAGTAGGGCGATTGTTAGGCAGATAACTTTCCCTGTGGTTTCTACTCTTATCTATTTTTCCCTCTTTTGGGGAGAAAGGAATGATTCTTTATTTGAGTGTAGTCAAGATTTAGGGCCATGTTTTTCTGGGAGTAACAGATTTAATGGTTCTGGTTCATGGATTCCAAAGGAGAGGACGGTTCCAAATTTTCCATCAGAGTTTTAAATATCTTGGATTACTTAGAAAATGCCCATCCCACTGGAAACTCGATCATTTCACGTATAGTTCAGGAGACCTGCAGTGACAGTTTAATTTCAAAAGAGGGTCCTGAGACCAGTTCCGTATTCCTTATAATTAATAAAGGTTCCTGTACTCTATTTTATTCAATATAACATAGCTGACTTGAAGATACAGATTTTTGTTTGGCTGATGGATTGTCTTTCTACCATGAAGATCCTATATAAAGGAATATTTATGGAATTGCTTTAAACATGTTACTGATAACCCAAAGATTATTACACCTAAAAACACCTACAATTCAAGATTATTTTACTATAATATACTTCCTGCATGTTATTTACAGTGTCCTGTCAATGGATACAGTTCCTAGTTTTGCCCTTCTTTTTTTCCGCTTTCTTACTTTAAAATTTTTTCCTGGGCTATTTAACCAAAGGGGCAAAGTATTAGACAAAATGTGAAACAAAGCACAATAAGCAAAAACCCCTCAAGTGCCCACCTGTTCAAAAAGTGAGATTTTTAAACTGTTTAATGCAAGTCTACAAACTGGTCTCAGTAAAGGGAAACACGCTACATGTTAAGGTTTTAACCTACTTTCCCAAACATCCCCTTTCCTAAGAGGAATGCCCTGCTGGATGTTCTGGAAGCATAAGATAACACTAGTGGCCAAGTCCAGAGGCCGCTGTGCAAGGTAGCAAATGATGGAATTGCCAGGTGGGGAAAAAGATGAGGTTCGATTTTAATTGGGAAGGAATCTTCATGTCCAGGATTAACTGTTTTGTGGACCAGGTTTTCAAAAACCAAAAAAGAGTTGATTTTCACGTGATTGCCAAAAGAATCGCGTGCTTGGCGAACGGAGACAAAACTCCCCATGGTTCCGAGATATGGACACCTGTGGGAGCATGGAGGGCTGGTGTATCTCCCAGGTCAACACTGCTGCAAACCGAATTCCCTTGGGCTCTGCGGATCCATCCTGGGTTTGTGATCAGTGGAGAAACCCAGGCTGCCTACCGGAGAGGCTCACAGCCCTAATCAGAAACCTGGTCAAAAGGCATCTCCTGACTCTGAGTCTTTGCATACAAGGAGCTGACTGTGCACACAGCGAGGATGTTGGCTTTGAACAAGAACACAGGATTGAACAACAGACAATATTCCAAACAAGACACAGATGTGCACAGTGTTTTCAGAACCGGGTGACACGAGACATTTTGATTTGCTTCTTGGTGCCCAGTTTAAATTAAAGCTTTGGTCTTGAGAGAGTCTTTTTCCGGGTTGATGGAGACAGTCTTGGATACACATGATGATGGATGAGAGAGAGAATGATGGGAAGAACGTGATGGGATGTAGAGAAGAGCTGAGGATGAGGAGCGCATCTCCCCCTACCTTGGCCTCACACTCCTGCCTGCTTGGGGAAGCTCTGCCATGCTCACCGAAAGGGAAGACCCCAGCCCTCACTCTGGGGAAGGGTGAGGCTCCTGCCTGGCCCTCTAAACCTAACCCTTCTCCACCCCCTGCACGGGGCAGCCTTCACTAGGGTTTGGCCCAGGCCGACTGGCTCTGATACCTCCTGGTGGCTCTCCATCCTAGGACAGGATGATCGGGGTTCCCAGCCTGTACAGCTCAGGGAGATACAACACTCAGGAACCTCTGGCCAGGCAAGGGGCTCCATGGGAAAGATATTATAAGAAAGCAAGTAAAATAACGGCCTTAGTCTAAGTTCCTATCTGTCACCAGTGACATTGGATAATCAAACTAAATGAAGAATAAACACCATATATTTTGCTACATAATCAAATGGTGAAAGTAAGGCAAACTGTGCAAAACGAAGCCCTTGGAAATGCACTGGACCCTGCCTGGGTGCAGGGGAGCCGCTGCGGGCTCTTGCTAACACTGCTTTCAGACCCGGGCTCCTACTGTAAGGCTTCCTCAGGCGTCTGACCCCACCTGCGCCTCTCACATCTTGAACCTCCTGTTAACAAGAACAGAGGGAGACACCATTAAGGCGGGTTCCCACAGCGGCCAGGTCGCTCGCCTGAGACGCCGAGCCCCACGGCGGCAGGGCTCCCAACTCCTGACTTCCAAATCGCCGGCTGTGCCTCCCTTCCGAGGCCCTGGGAAGGGGGAGCGTGGTGAGAGGCAGCGGGGGGAGGGGGGCTGAAGCGGAGGGATGGGTGGAAGGTGGGAAGTGGAGAAGACAGACAGGCGCGGGCAGCACGGGGCACAGCAGATGAACAAGAGCACACGGACAGACAGCATGGCACAGTGCTCACACGACAGGGCAGGCGGGGCGCCCCACCAGGGCCCAGCACCCATGGAGGGCTGCCAGCCCCCCGCCCAAGCGTGGCCCCGTCTCACTCCGAGCCCGGAGGAGGCTGCCTGCTCCTCCGAGGCCTTGGCACCATCAACCGCCTCCATGGACCCCCTGCCCTCCCGACTGGCCCCAGGGTCTCTTGGCCAGCACGGCGGGGGTGGCCCCAGGCAGCGCCGGAACCCAGTGCCATTCACTTGGCCCAGCTGCGTGAGTGCTGCCTAGTTTCAACCCACAACAGAATGGAGGCCGGCTCTCCACTCTTCCAGGGCACCACGCTGGCTTGTCAGATACAGTGAGGGCCACAGGACTGAGCTTGTTTGCTTTTCTTAACCTTGGGCCAACTGTCTGAGTCCCCGCAGCCCCAGCTCCCCCAGCAGGAGTGGGAGGCTCTGCTGTCCTGAGCACTGCAGAAAGCAGTCTGTCACCTCAGGGCAGCCATAGCTTGACCCCTCATGGCTAGATGGCGAGCAGCCCTCCATGGTGTCCAGGATGGACCTGCCACCCCTCTCTAGGCACAGAGATGTGCTGATCCTGCTGCAGGAAGAATGGAGAGCATGGGGCCACAGGTCTGACCGGCTCTGGGGTGCCTTTGTAAGAGGAGGACTACCCCAGCCAATGTCCCCCAGACCAGGCCTGCTGCTAGCTTCCACAGAAGACTGCAGCCCTGGGCAGATCAGCAAACAGCCCAGTGCCTTCCGAGGCGGGGAGGGTGCCTTCTGCACGCCCAGGAGCAGGCCTGCTAAGCCCAGGGCTGGTGAGAGGGGCGCAGGCTGCGAGTCAGCCGGATAAAAGGGAGGGCGATGGGGACTAAAAGGTCTTTGGCTGCAGCACCCTAGCAGGACACTTCTCTAGTGGAGAAAAGGAATGCCCCCAGAGCTCTAGGCTGCCGTCACGGAGGAAGGCACTAAAGCACAAGGGACCAGTGCGCCAGGGGAGTCTGACAGGCGGGGACCTTGGATTTTCTTCTCCTGATTCCACCTGTTCTGTCCTCCAACCACTTCATCTTTCTGGGTCCACATACTGAATTATGACCAAGGGCCTGGGGTGCAGGGTGAGTGTTTATGAGGGACAGGAGGATGGGGAGAACAGTCCAGATATGCGAGGTGTCCTCTTTCAAAGTACTACTGAAATCAGGACCTTGCTCTCCCACGTGATCACCCTCCTTCTGATCCAAATTAGAGAGACTAGGCAAGAAATCTTAAGACATAAATCTGTGGGTGGTATGAGGAAAGTTCTAGAACTTTCTAGAACACCATGTTCACTTTAAGCAGATATTTCCCATGAGTGAGGACTGAGGCAGCTGTGTCCTGGAACCTAATCGCACAGGGTCACAGAGCCTCTCCCGGCAGAAGGTGGGTGGGGATAGGCCCTTCACACAGTTCCTCCATGTCGGGGACCCGTTTAAAGAATCTATAAAGTGAATTGCCCGGCCCAGAGGCTCCCTGAGAAGTATTTTCCACAGCTGCTCCCTGGGAATGTGGAACTCCCACCTACTTTCCCCACCGGGTGTGCAGAAACCACCCCTGCTCAGAGGTAAAGCGGCTCTCACAGCCTCGGGCCTAGCGAGGGGCTGCTGGACAAGTCCCACCCCAGGCCGC
This sequence comes from Mirounga angustirostris, assembly GCF_029215605.1. Lineage (NCBI taxonomy): Eukaryota > Metazoa > Chordata > Mammalia > Carnivora > Phocidae > Mirounga > Mirounga angustirostris. The sequence goes on along the minus strand of NW_026991714.1, from coordinate 117,003,121 downwards.
AGAGGGGTGGAGGGCCAGGCAGCAGGCACTTGGGAAAAAAGAGTCAGTTAGCACCTGCAAAAGGCATGGCCACAGCTGCCCCATGGAGGCAGTGACGGGCGGCACCAGCAGCAGTCAAGGGGAGGGCAGGGGGCGCATGTCCCTTGCTGGCCGAGGCTCCCACTGCTGGGCTAGCGATGGCTCTGTGCAGCTGGGCAGCCACACCCTGGCCTCAGCAGGAAGGCAGATCGTGAGGGTGTGGGGCCGGGCGGGCTCCGGAGCCCTTCTGAGAGAGGGAGTGGAGGGCAGGGTGCGAGGCAGCCCAGGGCAAGGCTGGCGAGACCTGGGCCACTCCAGAGCCCCGAGCAGAGTCTCCTCGTCCCAGACCGCAGCCCCAGTCTCTGCACAACTACTTTCTTCATAACTTAGCAGACCAGGAAGGGCCTGAAAATGCACATAAATACAGGAGCCTGTGTGGCCACGGGAACGCTACTCCTCCACGGAGGTCTGAGCCCCTGCGCAGAAGGCGGGGCGGGGGGGAAGGGGTCTGCCCTGGAGGAGGGTTAGAGCAAATTTACAAAGCGCCGGGGGAGACAAGAGCAGCGTGCACTGCGGTCCATCTCGAAGTGGCAGATAACTAGTTTTTCCTTTTCTGAGCAGCCTTTCTCTTCTTCTGTCGCTTCTTTTTTCCTATCTTTTCTCTTTTCCCCATTTTTTCTTCTCTGCGCCCCCTTAGATAAAATTAGTAGAACCATTAATGATCTTGAAATACACAGGGGTCTGTTTCAGTCTGCACAATTTTTTAACACTGCCCTGGGTATCTGTTTAACTTTGTCTTCAGTCTTAGGCATGGAGGCCCCTGGGCAAAGCACCGTCCATCAGTACTTCATTAAAATAAATCAGACATTTTCCCCAATTCAATGAAAAATGTTAGCTGGCCTTCCAGAACATCTGGGAACTGGTTACAGCCATGGGCCAAGGTATCAGCCTGGCCCTGGCTCCAGCTATCGCCTGAGGCTTCCAACCCTGAAGGGCATTCACATCTGAAAGGGTGTGAAGTCCACGCTCTGGGCCAGGCTGGACTTGGCCTTCTAACTCACCTCAATCCCACCTCCTCTGGCTTCCTTCCTTCTCAGTGCAGAGCTGAACTCTGCTGTAGCTACAAAAAAATACTTCCATTTCAAATCGAATCATGTGTTGCATTCAGGCAGCCATCCAGGAGAGGAGAAAGAAGGCGGGCCTGATCCCACCTTCTCCTTTCTGGATGCCTGGGGACACCCCTTGGGAATGACTGGGATTGTTCTGGAGAGCAAGGGAGAGAGCTGGTTAGCAGAATTTGATTAGAGCAACTGGCTCATGATTGTCACATTAAAATGATTCAAGCTGAATGGTATTTAATGATTTATGGGGTAAGGCCACCTGTTCCCATGAAAGCTTGCTATTAACCATGGCCTGGGATTACGGGATTTTTACATGGGTAAATGTGAAAGCTGGATATTATGAGAGTTGAGTCTCTGGAGATTACGTGGGGATGTTAGGAGAACCAAGGAAGAGGAGGAAGGAGAAGAGGAATTAGTGAGTCAAATATTATTCTTCAGAAAACTAGCACTGCTGTTTCCATTGGGTTAACAAAAAAAAAGGCACAAAAATTTGAGTGGCAGCTCTAATCTGCTCCTGAGCAAGGCCCACGCTCACAAGCGAAGTTGGCAGGAGGGATCTAAGGCACCTGACCAGCAGGCCACCTTACCTTCATCAACTCGACAAATGTATCTGAGCCCCATGTCTAACAGCTGATAGATTTTACTTCCGGTAAATAAATTCCCACGTACAGTAGGAGGTTGATACCATGAAACAATTAGCATTTTATTGCTAGTGCATATAATGTCACATTTGATACAATTTTAGTACAAGTGAAAAAATACACTGTGGCTAACATTAAAAAGCTGTAATCACATTTATAGATCATATATATTTCTTTACAAATTGCCAGTAGTTCAAGATAATAGAGAAATGTAACCTACTGACATTCATATGGCTCCACTTCAAATATATGAATTGTTCGACTATAAATATATTCTGAAATACATTTGTTTTCTAAAGAAACATAAAAAAAATGTGCACAAAAAATATATAAAAAAATGCCTTGCAAAAAGTTACAAATACCACCAGGCCCATCTGTGGATCACATTTATGCATGGAAATGTCCCCTTGCCAACATTTCTGATTGGAAACTGAAACCCTGCTGTGGTTTTAGGAGGAGGGGTTCGTGGCAAGAGGCTCATTTATTCATTTATTTTGTTCACTTCTGATTTCAGAGACCTCAGAGTTTCTAGAGCCTCCGTGGCCTATATAAGCCTCAGAGGCAATCACAGAAACCGAATTCCTCAAAACAAGTTCTCAGATGGAAAATTGCATTTGATTCTGCAAAGACCGGCCTTTCGAGGGAAGGCGGAGACATGATCTTCCACCCCCGTCCCCCCACCCCAGGAGAGGGCCAGCCCCATTCTGGAGAAGGCCAGAGAAGATTCTCACAGAGGGCCTGAGCAGGAGGGGAGGGCAAAGGGAGGAGGGGGCTGCAGGGCAGTGCTCTGGCAATCACCCTCCTCCCCACGGAGCATGTACAGAAATGAGAAGCAGAAGCAAGAGGAAAGCATGCTATTCATGTGGCACGGAGAGGCCTGGGAATGGCCGGGAGGGGGTCTCTGAGCACAGTCCCCAGTGACAGTAGCTTCTACGTGGAGCCTAAAGATCCAACCCCTGAGCTGGAGAGAGGAGGTGGGGGCGGCGGCCGCTGCCTAGCGCTGGCCAGTATCTGAGTCACCTGGGGGGGTGTCATTCCCGGAGGGGCACTCCTTGCGGAGGCCACCCATAGCCTTCCTCCAAGCCTGCTGAGTCTGGAGGAAGGAGACTTTTCTGAGCTCCATGCTTGGCCATCACCTGACTGTGCCCAGATGCCCCGGGGGCAAGGAAGAAAAGTTCCAAAGCAAACCAAATACAGATCTTGAAGTAATCACTGATTTAAAAAAAAGATAATGGGAATGATGAGGATTGCGATGATCGGGAGAGAGCTGACAGTGGGAAATGCTGTTGCGACAACATGATTTCTTAGAAAAACCCCAGCTATAAAACAGCCAATGCACAAGGGTCTGGGGCACAGGGGAATAAAAGCTGCAGGATCGTACCAGACACTATAAATGCGGATGTCTACATGCTGGGCAAACCTCAAGCCCGTTCCCAGGTCAGTGCACTACCCGTCCCCCCCAAGGCACACCTGGTCCTCCCCATCCAGGCCATCCTCCCCCACACCTCGCCCTTCCATCTGCCATACGATGTTAGCTTTCCTCAAGTGGATCTAGCGGAAAGTCCTTTTTGGCTGTTGTGCTTACTTGTTTAAAGCTTTCTCCAGGTATTCCTGAATCCACTTCAATTTCGGGTCAATGCACACTTGTCTATTGTTGTTCTTCAGCCTTGCCCTGCCAAAAGAGAAGAGACCACAGTGTGCCGCTGAATGGAAGGAGGCGTTGTCGTGATCTGGACCCTGGCTCATCAGACACCCACGTCAGGGCCCTCATGAGCACCAGGGCCCCACGTGGCAGGCTCAGGGTCAGGAGGAACTCAAGATGGGGAAACACGTCCCTAGCAGTGGGCCAAGTCATACCGCAGAGATAAGGGAAGGTGGAACGTGTCTTCACAGTGGAGTCCGGGGACAGCGCACGCCAGGGAACATCTGAGTTGGCCTTTGAAGGATGCGGAGGAGCTGGGCAAGTGGAATAAGGGGGGAGGGAAAAGCAAGAGCAAGGGCATCAAAGGAGGTAAGTGCACGGAGGATGTGCAGGAAGATGGGCTGCCCGAGAGGCAGGTGGCCAGATGTTAGGGCAAAAGAGTGGGACTTTCTCTGCAAGATTATGGGTACTTACGCTGGAGAGGGACAAAGGCAGATTTTTATTTGGATAGATCATCTTGAAAGTACATGGGAGACAGACTTAAGAGTGAGCCTGGAAGTAGGAGATTTGAAAAGAGGTACTGCAATAGTCTGGGGAAGAGAGGCCACAGGGTGTGAGGGAGGGACAGTGCGGGTGGGGGGTGACAGGACAGTGAGGGAGGGACAGTGCGGGGGAGGGTGACAGGACAGTGAGGGAGGGACAGTGCGGGGGAGGGTGACAGGACAGTGGGGGAGGGACAATGCGGGTGGGAGGTAACAGGATAGTGAAGGAGGGACAGTGCGGGGGAGGGTGACAGGACAGTGAGGGAGGGACAGTGTGGGTGGGGGGGTGACAGGACAGTGGGGGAGGGACAGTGCAGGTAATTTGCCAGAAAGGGATTTCCAGAGAGATTTTACAGGTTCACTGAATGCTCCATGGTTGCATTTGTTTTTTAAAAAATCACAGGGCACTTTCCTCCCACTACTCAGCTCCACTCACACCTCCTCACCCGACACCTCCTGGGGGCAGACTGGACTTATCTCCGGGTCCCCCTCCATCAAGCCCTGGGTACCAGTAACCTCAAGCAGCCTGAGGACTCCCCTGCCCAGCCACTCATGGGTGTGTGAGGACAACTCAGGCCAGCATAGTGGCTTGGGGACGGACACCCAGGGGAATCATGCAGCCTGCCTGTGAAGTGACTGACATGCGCAGAGGAAGGGTGTGATTCTGTGTCTGCCCAGACCTGCAAATTATATCCGGATTCTTTCACTTCAATGTGCATTCTTAGCATGTGCACCAGCGTAATCTGAACTGCAGAGCAGGTCTATGGAGCTAAATTCAGTATCTGATAAAATACTTCTCAAAGGAGAGAGAGTATTTTATTGTAAGCAAAGTCAGTGAAAAAACATTCATCTTCCAGTGGCCTAAAACACCCTTTAAATGACAAACACATTCAAGACAGCTAAGGCTGGCAAAAAGAAGACAAAATCGAACTTAAAATAGTTGGTGTTGGGGTGCAAAGGCTTCAGGAAGTTGCAGCCTGCCTTCCCACTGCTGTGTCCCCACCCCATTCTCAGCACTGGAACTTCTCAGGAGGTGAGCTCCTCGTAAAAGACCCTGAGCCTCAGCACCCCTGCATCTAGACACGTGACCATACTCGCTGGGTGCAAGCACGGTGCATTCGAGCTCACGGGGGCCAAGCAATGAGCAGCTGTGCGAGGCTCTCTTGCTGAACCTCACCCAGCCTCCTGCACCCCGGGCGAGAGGTTTTCATGTGTTCTCTAGGTGTAATTTTCATTTGTCTCCTTTCCCACACAAATGACATCAAACATCAGCAGTTGCCATCAACACCAGCAAGAACAAAAATTCATGTGTTGTGTTTGAGAAAAAGCAGTTAAGTGAGCTGAAAAGTTTGAGTTTTACCCAACGGTTAAAGACCACTTAACCTGAACTGGGGTCTTGTGAGATTCCGCTATGTGATGAGGATGGATTTAGAACACTGAAACCTGGAACCTGGCAGGACAGACCACCGTGATCGGCAGAGAGCTGTCTAATTTATGGGACTTCAGCAGAAACTCCTTGCTTCTCTGGTCTGGAGGCATCCCACTGTACTGTCATCTACTATGCTAAAGGAGGAAATTTGGGAAAGAAAAAAAAAAAAAGGAGGCAAGAACCAGGAGCACAGCAGGGCGCCAAGGGAAGAGTGTCTTTTGAAACTCCTGCCTGGTAGCTTACGCAAAAGCCTCCTGGTAATCACAGCTGCCTCTAATTATGCCAACTTCAAGGCTAGCCGCTCAGCATGGGTCAATTCTCTAGCTTTTACAAGTTTTGCGTTAGGGGCTACTATACCCACTAAGATGCAACACTCCTGAAAATGATGTTCAGACTTACACAATCTGAAGGGCACAGTTCGGAGTGTTGAGGATTTTGAGATGCTTGACGTTGGCTCTGGCAATGTGGCTCTCGAAGAATCGGCAAGGACATCTGTAGCTCAGGCTGACTGGTTTCCCTAGAAGAGGTAGTGAAAACAGGGCAGTTTGTTACGATCCTGCTGGACCTTGGGGATACATGTGTGTATGGGTCCATGGCTGAGGGTTAAGGTGGTGGAATGATGTTTAGGATCAAGAGCCATGGGACGAGTCACAGGGGCATCCTTGCTAAGAGCTCTTGGGCAGCACAGTGAGCTCTGGGGGTAGGCCCAGCTTCCATAGGGCCAGAGGGCAAATGGAGCTGTAGAGAGCTGGACCCTAGGAGACTGGGGAATTAAAAGAAACGGCCCCTTGCTCAGGCATTTTAAGATAAAATATACTAATCCCAGGAGAGAATTGTTTCAGTCCAAGGTACTGGGGTTCCCAGTTAATCTCTGCAAAATAAACTCCTCCAGGGCCAACTAAGAAAGCCCTCCTTACTCAGGGAAGGAGGAGGGGGAAGCAGGAGGCTCCAGGCTCTCCCTTGTCCCAGGAGCCACTGTAGTTCCCCAGGGGAATGCTGCCCCCTCCCCCCTCCCCCTCCCCCTCCTGCAATCCTCTCCCCTCACATTCACCTTAAGCCCAGGCAACCACAAAAGAATCCTGGCAGGCTTCCTACCTGGGAGTCCTTGGAGGGCAGGCCTAGGGCCCACCTTCTCCCCAGCACTCCCCTGAAGGCAGGGAGATTATCAGGGCTGGAGTCAAATGTGGCTTTCATTGTGCAGAGATGCTACAGCCTCCTGGGTTATATTACCTCTTTGTTTGCCAATTCACCAATTTGCAAAATGCCATAATTGACACTCATTAGTTTAAATAAGCGAAGGGCTCCTGCGGAACCCACCACTCACCCTCTAAGTCTAGACTTGCAAGCCTTGGGGGGCTGGGATCTTTGTGGGTTTTTTTTTTTCTTTTGGGCAGATTTTATCCAAGCCCTTCTTAATACCCCAAATTATTTGAATTTGTGGATCCTTTCATCAGGGATTAAATGTATGTCTGAGAATATTCAGTCCAGAGATTAAAAAAAAAAAAAAAGTCTGCCTGTTTACAGAGCTCCCAGAGGCCTCCTGCTGGTCCTGAAGTTCTGTACTTTGGGGCGAGAGAGCTGGGGAAGCTGCAGGAAACCTTGTGAGTAAGGGACTTCATTCTCCTAAAGGCTGCATTCAGTTGAGAGATGGCAGGGTCTGCAAACAGCAGCCTATTTAGCCACCAAGTCAGGGAAAAAGCAGACCACCTGGCCCCTTAGGATCAAACGTGGTTCCCTAAAAACCGGTAAGGAGAAAGCCTGGCTTCAGGGTGCTCAGACTCAGGGTACTGGAGAGCACCCGCAGCAGCCTTCGCTGTATACCTGACTCCAGAAAGTCTGCTGGGCTGGCCTTCAGCCAGGGCACCCAGTCCCTGCAGGGGAAGCTCCTACTGCCCTGCCCTTACCGCCCTGTAACCAGATCGCCTGGGAAAGGGACCCCAGGGCTGGGGGCTGGGGGCTGGGTGGTCAGGGTAAAGGAAAAGCAGAAGCCAAAAGTCTCCCCTCTGAGTGTCCCGCCTCCAGTCGCCCTGGAATTCTCCTGGGTCCTCCTGAGCTGAGCAGGGACTGGAGAACTGGGCTTGGGCGGTGACACAGGAAGGGTCTCAGCAAGCTGAAAGGTACACAGGGCGAGCGCTTCAGCCGGTGGGGGCTGCTGCTCTCCCGGGTCGGGGGTCAGCAAGCTAGTCTGGCTCCGCTAAGCCAGTAGTGGAGATCAGGCCAGAAATCAGAGCTGATTCTGAGCTCAAAACACAGGCTTTCTTTTCTCTTCTTTTCCCCCTCTACCCCCTGGGATTATCCATTTCCTTCAAAGGCAATTCTTATTCCTGCTCCCAGGACCCAGTTGCCTGACTGGCAAGTGGGGACTTTCAACAGGTTTTTTAAAGTGACAGAGCACCAAGGGCTCTTACCAAGAGGACGCATTGCTGTGTCCACTTGTGCCCTCTCCTCCAGCTTTTTGTCAATATTACTAACTTTCCCAACTGGTTTGGAGGTGACTCTGATTGGCCTAGATGTTACCGGGTTGGGAGCTGGTGAACTTGGCTCTGTTCAAGAGCAGTTCCAAGAGAACCTTCCACTCTAACGCAGGAACAGGAGCCCTGGCCAGTCTCTCCAACCTGGCCTCAGAATGGAGCCCACCCTGAATTTAACCCCTGAAAGCCCAGGGCATCCAGGGGCCCCGCTGCTTGGCTGAGGTCAGCCAGTGGAGGGAGGGCAGCAGCCTGATCCTGACCCTGAACAAGGGTGTCTCCAAGGGCAGCTCTGGAACTCAGTATGGACACACAGGCTCCAGAAGGTCAAAAAGTACATTCCAGCCTATGAATGCAAGGAGAAGCAGACCGGCCTCGAGCCCAGGACCCTGTCCTGGCCACTTGGCTACCAAGACGGCAACTCAAAGAGGCAAGCAACCAACCCTTCCCAGGATCAGGATGAGTCTGTTAATGAGACCGACCGTTACTCCCTCTGTGCTCCTTCTTGGTCAACTATGCCTAGGATTCAATGAGCTGGGTGGGTGCCCACATTCCCATACCTTCTGCAGCTCCCCAGGGAAGGGGCGGCAGCACCATCTCCCTAGAGAGGTGCATGATGACCACTCCACTCTCACCAGACACTGAATTGTTAATGCTCAAACCAGAGTGTCTCCCATGACCTAGGGGGTCAGCGTGGAGACTCAGCTTCGCATACTTTTTCGGCTAGGCAGTAAAATCCAAATTGCCTTCCATCCAGTCCCTCTGCAGCTCTGCCAAGCAACTTGCTACATTCCCCCCCACACACAGACACACACACTTCGGTCTCGAACTCACAACCCTGAGATCAAAACCTGAGACGCTCAACCAAGAAGCCACCCAGGTGCCCCTTCAGTTGCTACACTTTTAAAAAACACTCCCCAGGCAGTCAGCGGTGAGCCCCTGGTAGTCCTGGCCCTGCTGCCTGGCCCAGACACATGCATGGTCACCTTACCCACACCGGCTTCCAGTCCACCGCCTGCCAGGATGCAGAGGAGGGTCGGCGGCTGGAACCCAGCCTAGGGCTGTGGGGACTCAGGCCCTGCTTGGACCGTGGCTGCCCCAAGAGCACTCCGAGTGTCCTTCAGCCCTTCGCAGGGTTTGTTGGCAACTTCGCAGCCAAGAAAGGACAGCGTGGCCTGGCGAACATGGCTTGTTTTGCGTGTTTAAAGACAACAGTTTATTTTGGTTTGCAGCAGTGGTGTCCTGTGACAGGTCAGCGAGGTTTCTCTCAAGCTTCAAAAGAAAAAAAAAGCGCTCTCCCTCTCGCAGTGAAACAGGACACCACCTCTCCCAGTGGCCTAAGGCCTTGGCGATTGAACTCTGCGGCAGCGCTCCTTCTGAGGTAAGAGCGATGGCTTGGCCGGTGACAAAGGCGCCAGCCTGCAGGTGTGTTTGGGGGACCGGGGAGGGGCATGAGCGACCCTGGCGGCCCCTGGGCCTCTCTTCGGTGGCCCCGGGAAAAGGCCGGGAAGCAGGCTGGACGCGCGCCCGGGTTCGCCGCGGCGCTGCGGCCCGCGGGGCTGTGCAGAAGCGCGGCCGGGCGGGGGGCGCAGACCCGACAGCTGCTCGGTTTGGCTCGCCCGCGAAGCCTCGCTAGGGTGGGTGCGGAGACAGGGCCAGCCTCGCCCGGAGGGGACGCCGCGCAGCAGCCCCCGACCGCGCCGGCGCCACGCGCGCGTCGCGATGCGAGACAGGCTTTGGCGAAGCGCTCTCTCGCACACGCATCTCCCGCACCCGGCGCAGCGGGGCCTCGGAGTCCGTTCGCGCGGAGAAACCGAGCCGCGCGCTGGGGAGCACGGGCTGGGGGACGGTGGGCGCGCCACCCCCCGGGCCCCGCGGCTCTCGGCTCCGCTCTACTCCCCGGCGCTCCTGGAGCGCTCCTGCCCAGGGATCCTGCCCGACCCTGTGCTGCCTGCCGCTCGAGTCTGGCGGCCGCCCACCGTCCCGGACCCGAGCCCCGCTGCGGAGCGCGAAGCTTCAGCGCGGGTGGTGGCTGCTACGCTTGGGGCTTCCAGCGCCGCACCCCGAGGGAGCGCGCCCCGCGAAGGGGGCTGCCTCGACCTCCCCTGTGCGAAGCGGCGCGAACTGGGTTCGCTCGGGACAGCGCGGGCAGAGGAGCCGCGGCCCCGCACGGAGCCCGGCGCCCACGCCTCCGCTGCCGAGCGCACTCACCGTCGCTGAGGCACAGCGCAACCAGCACGATGGCCAGCACGACGACGACCTTGGCATTCATGGCACCGGCGGGCGGCTGGCGGACTCAGGAGGGACGCGGAGCGCACGCGGTGGCGGAGAGTGAAAGTGCGGCGGCGGGAGGCGCGCGCCTGGCACTTTAGAGGCGAGAGCGGGGCGGGGCGGGGCGGGGCGCGCGGCGAGGGGCGGGCCTGGAGCGGCAGCCCGGCGGCGGCGGGGGGCTCGGGCGCGCGTCCCCCTCCCACACGGCCGCCCCTCCTGTCCCCTCCCCGTCCCCTCCGCGCCCGGGGTGCTCCGGAGGCTGCGGTGCGCTCCGGCCTCTGACCTTCTCCGGTTGCGCGGGGCCCCCTGCTCCGGTCAGGCTCGACTTGCAGCGAGGGAACCCAGCCGCGCGGTGAGCCTGGGCTAAAGGCTAGTTATCGTGCCCACTTAGCAGGTGGACAGATGGAGGCCAGGGGCGGGACCTGAATGAGGACCAATGATAAACAAGTCGATGTGTGCCGGCGAGGCCCGAGGTAGCGAAGAGCGTCGCGTTTCTGGAGTCTAGAACCTGGAGGTGGCCACCGGCCCCGGGCTCGTTGCGCTGTGGCCCCGCAGGCTCCGCCTAAGGGAAGGAGACCAGTCTTTGCAGAAGGAGCGAATGCCATCCCAAGCCAATGCTATCACTTAGTAGCCAAGCCTCAGTTTTCTCACCTGTAAAACTGCGACTCTAAAATAGAGTGCTGTGTCGCCGAGAGGAAACATAATCAGTCCGCTCTGCGGCTCGGTGAATTTAACCTGAACTCTAAGTAAGCGTGAATGTACTTGGCTCGCTGTGCCTCTGTGCTCTCAACTGTGAAATGGGCTGACCACAGTTCCCACCAGCCGAGTGTAACTGGGGGAAATGATTGAGACTCCTTTCTCCGCCATGAAGTGTTCACCATTGAGTCCGGCATATAGTACTTAATAAATGGAAGCTAGAATAATTGTTTAAACTTCAGCATTTTCTCCCTCTCCCACTGAATGCCCTGCGCGACCCAAAGTGTTGAGAGAACTCCCCCCTCTTCCCCTCTCCCTTCTGCCCCAGGACAGTACTCCCGGCATCGGCCTTTCTGGTCCACAAAACGAGTAATCCCTGGGCGGTGTCTGAACTCTTGGCAGGCCCTGCCCCAACCTGGACACCCGGAGACGGCCCCAGCCTAGCAGGGAGGGGTGCAGGCAGGCGGCCCAGGAGGCGCAGGGATGAGAGGAGCACGCTTTGGGGCCTCACTAGTGACCACAGGATGCTCCAGCCATCTCCTCTTGCCCTTACTGGCATAACCAGACAGTGCAGTGAATTCTATACCAGGCCCCATCCAAGGAGCGCGCGGTGGGGACAGGTCTCTGTACCTGGGAAGTCCGGTAGTCCGGACCATAGGAGGAATGGGCAGAGCCCTCGGGGCCTGGGCTCAGTAGCTCCAGCCGGGGGCCACAGGAGGGGGCGGTCAACAGAAAGCTGCAAGAGCTCTGGGCTCAGGTCGTGAGGATGGGTGTCTTTTGTGTCTTTTTTTTCCAAAACTATTTTCACGCCCAGTTACATGCCCTGTGAACTTCATCTATTCATTCATTCACTCCAGGCCGAGCTCACTTCTGGGCACTGGGCGTAAAGCCGGGAAATGCACTGGCTTGGTCCCTGCCGTTAAAGAAGTAACAATCCAGTGGGGACTACAGTCCTCGGGCATTCCTCAGGCCCCACCTCTTTTCGGGAGAGCGGGGTGGGTAATCGCGGAACTAGTGAGCCTTGGTCAGCCACAGATGAGAAAGAGCTCGCCGACTGAGCTCGGGCGCCCTCTGGTGGCAAAGTCTCCCCCCCATCCCGCCCCCGGGGTCTGGGTGGACCAAGGCACAGGCCCTCCCCTGATCCCAACGCAGCCTGGTAAAGCTGCGGTGCTCCCCGGTAAATCAAGAAGCCGGGAGTTGGCGAGACTCGGAGCTGGAACCCAGACCCCGGCGGAAGCCGCGTGAAGCCTTTCCTGCAAATCCTGCTAAAGCAAATGCCAGTCTCTCACTTGCTTCTTCTTTACCTCAAATCGGGTTTTGTCCCCGCAGCTGAGGGAGTCCCTGTGTCCCGCGTGGGCTGGGGCAAAGGAGAACCGAGGCTTCCTGCCTGGCTGGGCCCTGCCACCCCAGGATAGATATTAGTGTGGGATACATCAGAGCCCCCTGCTTCTTCCATTCATTTATTAAAATACTTATTGAGCACCCACTATGTGCCAGACACTGGCGAATTGTTTGAAGTACTTTAGTAAAGGAAGCAAAAAAAAAAAGAAAAAGAAAACCCCAAACCTCCTGTCCTGGAATTTACATGGGAGGGGGGAGAAGGAGGGGGAAGGAAAATGGCAGAAAACATAAGTAATTAAACATATAATCTATAGAAGGTTCTTAGGTGCTATGGGAAAATGGAGCAGAGGGAAGGGGAATGAGTTAAGATTTTAAACAGGGACGCCAGGAATCTGCATTTTAGGTAAAATCTCCACAGTTTTTCAGTTGGCAAGCTATCTAAATTTAAAACGGTACTGGCCGACACTCCTGGGGGCCATGGGCTACTAGACTATGCCTTTTAGCCTGAGCTCTGTGTTCAGCCATAGGGGTGCCTCCCAGATTCTGGATGGCAGAGCCCACCACCCTTTCTCCTCTGTCCTCTGCTTGTGCCATGGTCTCTACTTAAAAGGCTCCACATGTCTTTCTCTGCCAGGAAACTTGGTTCCCCATCAAGGCCCAAAGCAAGGTCCCCCTCCCTGTGAGATCTTCCAGGGCTCTCTTTGCTCAGCACTCTGAGTTGCTGCTCTTCAGAAACACCACAGTCATGCGGGTTTCAAGGTGGGAGGCAGGCAGGGGTCTGGTGGTTGAGGTGCGTCTCTAGATCCCAGGTGCCCACTTCAGGTGCCTGCCTGTGGCCCTCTGCCCCTCGGTTGCTCATTCCTTCGGAGTTCAATGGTTGGCCTTTCAGGGAAGGACCTCAGTACAAGGTTGAAGGTTTGCACCGAATCATTGTTTTCCAGTGTGTAACCGACAAGATGACTTCAGGTGGTATTCTGAAAACATTAATTGTGAGAAATACAGATTTATATATTTGTTTTTAAAAGTAATGAGAAAAAAAAGTATAACTCGTACATTAAAGCAGACATTTCAGATATGGCTCAGGATTGATTTCATTTTTTTTAAATATATGATTTAAAAAGCAAGTAGATTTAAACTAATAGCATGTAATAGGATAAGTGGTTGGAGATGCAGCAAAAATCCACACAGTGATACAAAAAGACCTGAAGTTTGAAAATGCTGCCTAAATAAAGAACCTTTTTTCGGTATTATTTGATACTACCCACCCCCTTTATAGACAAACCATTTTGTCCCAGAGCGGTAAAACAAAATCACACAAAGGAGGTATGGCATCTTTCTCACCCTCGCCGTCCAAGAGAGGCCAGAGAATGCTCACCCAGGAGCGCTCATGTTCTAGGCAGGGTGTGGGGACACTGGAGATCCCACCTCCTGCCCCCTTGCCCTGGGCACCCATGGCTCTCCCATCCCAACCATGACTCTTCTTTCTCCCCACTTTTGGTGCATGCGTGGAGCGACACAGCCAGGAGACGGCTGTCTATGCTGCCCCCCCCCGCCCCCCCCCCACACCTCTGCTGTCCCACCTTTGACACCTCACATTGGGATTCACAAGTAGGTATTCTACCCTGGGAACAAGGAGCCCCTGGGAGAAAGACAAATCCTCAGAGCTGGATGCTGTCACCTGTGGAACAGGTCTACTAACTCTCAAGGCTGGTGTTGGGATTTATCACGTGTGAAGCAGCTTGGCCCAGAGAAGGCCCTCAGGATGATAGGATTTCAGCTTCCTTTCTCTGAATTTGTTTCATTTTGTTCTCACAAAGACAGAACTCACAGAAGAAGCCCTCATAGCTCAGCTTTGAAGACAAGAAACCCAAAGCTCAGAGTGGCTGAAGGCCTTGACCAGCATGGTAGATGTGGCCGGGGGCAACGGCACAACTCTCTGGACCAGCATCTCTGGATTCTGGAACAACACGGGAGTGTGCATAGGGATGTAAGTCGCTTTCACGGAAGAAATCTAGGGAGCCTCTTGGAGGCCTGTACCGAGGACCAGGGCTTAGCATCTGTGAGGCTGGCCATATTTTCCTCAACTGGATCCCAAATTGGCCTCAGGAGCCAGTTCCAAGAGTCTCATTTCCTCCTGGAGGGAAGGAGCCTAGGGAGGCTGAGTCAGGGCTTGTGGATGCAGGGCTCTGTTGACGGGTCCTGGCTAGCTGTGGGGCACATAAGCAGGCAAGGCTTACCCTAGGTAGATGTCCAAATCCAGCAAGCCAGATCTTCTGTCGAAAAACTCTCCCTCGTGGACACTCCTAAAATAAGGGTGGTATTTTCTAGGACATCCTCCAGGAACATTGGATGTGCAGAGCTAATGTTCTAGGGAAAGTCTCACCCAAGGGCTCTGAGGGTTCAGGTCCGTGCTCTCAGCAGCCACGCTAGCTCTCACATACCCATTCACTTCTGCCTGCACCCCATCGCCAAAATCAGTGCAGTCCCGTCCAGATTTATTCTGGTTCCCAACCCCACCCCCCTCTCTCCTGTTACCCTTGCCTGTGGGTAAACGGGCCTCAGTATCTGGAGCTCCATCAGTCTCTAGAATTGGGAGTGTGCATCAGCTTCTACCACAAACCCTTGGGTGATGGGAAGTGTGAGCCCTTTAAGGATAAATAACATTTACACGTGAGTTACTTAGTGTCGTGCACTTTCAACTTCTTCTATCCTCACACCTGCTTTTGAGGTAGGTTCAGTGTTCACCCCATGCCCCAGATTTGGGAGCTAAGATCACACAGCTGCTCTTTGGCAGAGCCAGGATTTAAATCATCTTAGCCTGGCTGTGGAGTAGGACTGCTCCTGGTGAAGGATAGAAGAGCAGATTTGCCACACAAAATGCAGAAAACCCAGTTAAATTTAAATTTCAGATAAGCAATGAGTCTTTTTTTTTTTTTTTGCATATATGTTCCAAATATTGCACAAGACATACTAAAAAGAATCATCCGTTGTTCATCTGAAATTCAAGTTTAACTAGGTGTCCAGGATTTTTATTTGCTGAGCCTGGTAACCTTACTCAAGAGTCTACACTCTTCACAACACAAAGGAGGCCCTCTTTGTGGGCTTTCTCCCTGGGCCTTCAGAACATGTGGACAGAGGGAGGGAAGGGTATTGGGAAGGCAAGTTCTGGAATCACCCACTTTCTCAGTGAGGGATTTCTTGAGTTTTATTACTACAGAGTTTTATTATGGTGTGAAATGGTACATTAGAGCAGTATGGGAATGATGATCTTTTTTCCCCCTTTCTCTCCTGTCTGCCATGAGCATTTTAATACTATACTTGCTTCAACTTCGATCTTCCAGAAACAGCCCGCTCATACCTGAGGTGAAAAGAGACAAGTTTCTCCCCAAGGTCACCAGCCCTCCTCTTCTTCCCACCCAGGCAGAAGCCCAGCTCCTGACACCCTTCCTTCTGTTTTAGGTGGCATGGGCTGAAGATACGGGAAGATGAGGAGCTGTGGTCCCGGGGGGTGGGGGGTGGGAGGGATGCTCACATGAGTAGTATCCTGCTCCGGAGGGCTCTGCAGACAAGGAAAGAGGTTAAGCACTGCTGTGGGTCATGGAGGGGGCTCTGGGCCTGCTGCCTGCACAGCTGGTTCCCTGGTCAGAGAAGCCAGGATTCCAATCTCACTGGCCCTCCTTGTTCAGAGGAGGGACTTGTCCTTTTTCCTCCACCTTACCTCCCTGTGGCTGGGAGTCTATAGTTCCTGCAGCACAGATGCACTGGATAAGACCGCACAGGGAGGCTGCCCAGAGAGGCTTTCAAGGCCAAGTGCAAAGGCAGGCCCCACCGGCTGCCTGGCCCAGGGGATGTAAGTGGGGGATGGACTCAGCTGGGGAGAAGGGCCCAGCACCTTTATGGTACCCATCCTCCCACCCCACTGCTCAGAAGCAGACTGGGGAGGTTGAAAGGCAGGTTTTGTTTAGGGGTAATTTATCAAACAAAGAATTTGTAAATTAGGTGTTGTTTTTTTAAAAAAAAACAAAACAAAAAACAAAAAACAAAGCAAATCCAGGATGCCTACTGGGAGTTTGGGCTTCATCCATGAAGTCTCATTGGCTTCCAGCTTCTAGCATTCTTTCTCTTCTTAGGTTCCCAGTATAAAGTTTCTATGTTTGCAGGCAGGTTGATTGATCATTGATGTTCCCTTTTTCTCTGTAGAGTACCCAAGTTTTGCCTCAGAGCCCTAGGCTGTGCCACCAAGAGGTGCTATATACCTCCTTCATAAATCTGTAATCCGACATTCCATCCATCCATCCATCTACCCTTCCACCACCTACCCATCTATCCAACATCCACCCACCCATCTACTCACCCATCCACTCGCCAATCCATCCATCCATCTAGCAGCCAGCCACCTAGCCAGCAAGGACCCACCCACCCCTCCCCCTGGCTCTCCCCTTCAACCACTCCCCACCAACCCTCTCCAGGTGCTCTAGCCCTGAGATGCCTTTTCTGCCAGAAACAGATGTGCCTCCTGCTTCCTGGGCCACAGGGGAAGAATAATCAAGCATCAAGGGCCCCAAATCCAAAGATCACAGAGCAAGCCCTTACCTTGCAACAGATTGAAACCTTTGCATTCCCCTTGCTGAAGGAATGACCTCTCTGAAAGGCAGGGAGGGCTTCCTGGGGAATGCCCACCCAGGAAGGAGCTGAGAGCAGCACGCGAACACTCCTCACCATATGAAATTGTTCATTTCATAATTTTCTTCCATAAGTTATTAAAAAAATGAAAGAAAAAATAGCAAAGAAACAAACCTTTATTTCTCTGTTTACTCCTCTGTATTTAATGACCAGTTGTTAACATGACTAAAACCACCTGAAGATTTTTGCCAAATGGAAAAATCTCCCTACAGGGGCAATAAAACAAATATTCAGGATAGAGAGAGGCAGTCATAAAAGGCATTACCCGGTTGTAAACAGAGGCGGGCGGCCATGATATATGGCCCCTGCCTCCCCAGCTTTCAACAAAGCGGCTGAGATCCCGGCAGCGGCTCTGACCCGAGGCAGTATTTACTTCTGCGGCTTCTTCAGCAGGTCAGCGTGGGTATAATTCTGTCTACCGGTTGACTGGAGTTGAGGTTTTGAGCAGGAAGCCCAAACCCTGAGCGCTCATAACTCAGCAGGAGTCAGGCACCCCTGCCCAGAGCACGCCAAGAAAAGCACATTGTACTGTCTTGGCCGGATGGGGTGAGGGTCTCCGCACACCCAGGCCGTTGTCAACAGAGACTGATGGCCTCAGTTTGTACCTGGTCCAACCACGCCACTGGTTTGTGCAGTTGTCGGCTGCATTTTGTCCCAGAGCCTTTGCAACACCTGTCCTCTCTGATACACCACCGGGCAGGGATGGTAGTCTTGGCTGGATGACTGTCTCACGCAACCTCGGTAGACAGAGTCCACTAGACCCGGCAAAGATCTTGAAGTCGGAAGGGAAATTAAAGCCTCAACGTATGAGGACAGGCAACCTTTCCCAGTGGCCAAGCACCAAGCCACCTCTTGAGATGCCACAGTTAGCCTGTGGGTCCTGGGTGTGGCGACAAGCACAGTGTGGCTGAATGGCAGACAGATGCAGACAATCCCCTGTACGGGTCTCGCTGCCAGCTCATCTGAGTCCCTCAGCAGTATTGTAGGGTCGTGTGCTTATCCCGATCTTCAGGTGTAGACGTCCAGGCTCGGCGAGCCAAGGGCCTTCCCAACACAATGTGAACTGGCAGGGCAGCTGGCAAGGGCTCATGATAGGGCCTGCACGCTCCCCACCGTGGCCCTGATCGTGGTGTGGGAAGGCTCGGCCTTTGGTTGCTTTGGACGCAGACGTGCATGTTCCCTCCTGACCCCTTGGCCTATGGCGGGGTGCATCTGCTGGTGTGCAGTAGGGTCCGTCACATCTCTATTGGGCTCTCCAGAAAGCCAACAGGAGGCAGTTTAATAAACCCACAGAATAGCTGACTGTAAAGGCCAGGGTCCCTTTGGTCCGGGTGCACGGCCTGCCACGGGGTCTGCAGAGCCTCAGAGGCTCAGGCTGCCTGGGAGCTACCGTGGGGGCCGCAGGCCCGGGGCCCTGGACGGCCGGCACTGGCTTCTACTGTTCCGTGCTTACCAGCCCCTGCCTGGGGGTTCCAGACATGGCTCTGTGGGCTCCCGAAGAGGGGCGGCCTTGACTGTGCCCTAGCAAACCCGGAATCCTCATGACTGACATCAGACCCAAATGCCAGGTTCTTAGCACGGAACAGTTCAAGGGCGCTGCCGCTGGTTAGTGGAGCTGGAAGAGGGGTCAGAGTCTGTTCTGCCTTTTCGACGGAGCCACAGGCTCTGCAGGTGACCCTCTGTTCTGTGGAGGGGCAGGGAGTGCCCGCGTTATTTATTGTGATTTTACAGCTCTTGTTGGTTTAGGAAACAGCCCTCAGATGCATTTCTCTCTCCCACTGAACTGCAGTGAGGCAAGGGTTCACCTCCTCATTCTGCCGAGGACACATCCAAGACTCCAAGGCTTGAGGGACATTGCTCAGGTGCTGGGTGAGGAGGGGAGGTGGGGTCCTGGGGGTGGTCATGCCCTCGGCTGCGTGACCTCTCAAGGCTGGTGAAGCAGCGCCTGGGAGGGCTGGGAGTGCTGCCGGGAAGAAGCAGCTCATTCAGGGGTGGGGGTGCATCTGCCGGGTCCCCCAGGGATTTGTCCCTCACAGGACGTTGAAAACCAGTTCACCTCCAACAGCCACTGCCTGCCACCTCACTCTTATCACAGGGGGCTTTTTAGGCAGGTGTCTGTATACACGCAGTCCCTGGGTCAGATCTGATGTCAAGGAGAGCAGGTTTTGAGCCCACGCTGCTCACTTCTTCCCCTTGCTGTTCTCAGCTTGGCCCCTTAACAGGCATTTAAATGGGAGCTTATTTTCTGTAAGCTTCAACCCCTGGGGTTCGGGCCGGTATGGTTTCAGCGAGAACCAGCCTGTCTGCAGGCCTAGGAAGTGATGGGAGATAGAAGTGAGAAGATAAATTGGCCCCTACCCGGGGACCTGCTCTCCGTTAGCCCTGGGGAAGGGGGAGGAGGAGGTAGAGGAGACAGAAGGAAGCTGCAGGGCTTGGAGCCCGCTGAGGTCCGGGGGGGAGAGCATTTTCTAGGAGCCTCATCGCGGTAGGAGCGAGAGGGTGCCTGTGTGTGTCCAGGTCAGTCAGCCTCACTGGAAGGAACCTCCAATTCCAAGACCCCCTGGGGAGAGCAATCAGGGCCAGGGAGGGGCCAGGTTGGGGGGTGGGGGGCTGCCACCTGCTCTGCCCCCCCTCCCTGAGCCAGTGCAGGCACCTCCCTCCCGGGCCAGAGAGACCCCCTCCTCTTCCTTCCCCCCACTCAACCAGCCCAGCTGTGTTGCTGTCCTTGTCCCAGAGTACATCTGGGGCCGGGAGGTAGCCCAGGCTGAGAACTGCTGGATTGATTCTGGGAATGACAGGGGACCAAGAAAGAAAGAAAAAAGACCTTGTTTATTCAGCCTGAAATGCATCATGTGTGCAAACTCTGACCTCCGTCTCCCCAGGCTGACAGATGGTAGATGTGTTTAGTTTGCAGATAAGAAAAAAGAAGGAAGTGGAGTGAATGGGGGTCCACCAGTGAGGCTTGCAGTGCCCACTCTCTGCTCCGGGCTCAGAAGGACATGGTGTGCACCCAGCAGGGAAGAGTCCCAGTGGGTGGCAACACCCAGTGTACCCCAAGAAAGAGCTTACGCTCCCATGCTGGTCCCCTCCACCTCTCCAGTCTGGCCTGGGACCACAACGACCACGACAGGACCAAGTGAACTGCTTCACAGATGCGAAGTTCAGCTCAGATCATGGCCAAGGAGGGATGAGATGCACTCAGTGTGTAGCCAGCCAGTCTCCACCCAATGCCCTGTCACCTTGGACAGAACCCATTTGGCTGAGGTGGCGGCAGATTTGAGATGCTATGGAGCACAGCATGATGGGGGTGAACCCCGAGCTTTCTGCCCCCTGGTAGGTCGGCTCAGGAAAGGTGGGGTAATGGTGGGAAAGCCTAGCCAGCAGCCACAGAAGGCTCTGTGCTTTTACCCAGTAAGTCCCCTGCCTCCCTATCTGGGGAAAGGATCTGGAGAGGCATCTCTACCATCCTTGGGCACTGAACAGCCTCCCTGCCCCCTCTCTCCACAGCCCGGTATTTGCTTTCCGCAAGTGACCGCACAAAGCAAGGTATCTCATGGATGCGGGGTCTCCAGTCCCAGTGGCCACACCTGAGCACTGGAGCTGCCCCTCCTGGCACTCAGCACCATTCCCGAAGGTTCCTTGCCTCCACCGTGCCATGCTGTGGTGAGAGCACACTCCCTTCTCAGTGGCCACCTGGGCTCTTCCTCATTCCCTTTCAGGGGGTGACTGGAAGTCCCAGTGCGGGACCTGACCCCCAAGGGTATGACTTTCATGCAGAAATCAGAGTGCACAACCCAGACTCCCAAGAGCTCTTCCACTTCCTGAAGAAGTCCCTAGAGCCCTAGTGACAATGGGGGCAGGAGAAGGGACCCGCCATGGCACTCAGGGCCTGCATGTTGTTACACATTTCTGTGTCACACGAGGAAGCTGAGGCTCAGGGAGTGTCTCACCAGTCAGTGGGAAAGGTGGGATTTGAACTCACACTTTAACCACCAGTCCTGTGCTCTCCCTTCCCTTCACGTAGCACAAACCCCCTCAGGGCAGGTGGAGGGGGCATCTCAGAGGGATGGATGGGGTCTTGAGTTA
This sequence comes from Mirounga angustirostris, assembly GCF_029215605.1. Classification (NCBI taxonomy): domain Eukaryota; kingdom Metazoa; phylum Chordata; class Mammalia; order Carnivora; family Phocidae; genus Mirounga; species Mirounga angustirostris. The sequence continues at coordinate 116,982,183 of NW_026991714.1, read as the reverse complement.
TGACAAGAATACCCATGAGTCTCAGGAGGGGTGCCAGCGGAGGGTGGAGGCAGAGGACAGAGGCAAATCTCAGGAGCAATTTGAAAGGTTGGATGGAGGAGGGCGGATCCCAGCTAGATGTTAAAGACTGAAAAGATCTAAAACCAGAGCTGAGGTGGGTGCAGGGGAGTGTTAGGGGAGCAAAGGAGAGTGTGTGGCCACTGGGAGCATGGTGGTCGGGGTCAGCAAGGAGGATGATTTGATGGAGTAGCAGATGCATGAGGGGAAATCATGGGCTGAATGGGGAAGGCAGGTTGTGACCAGGTCTCAGAGTCCTTGAGTGTCCAACAAAGGAGTAGAGAATTCTTCAGTGTCCAACAAAGGAGTAGAGAATTCTTCTTCAGTCTTTGGTGTCCCCACCCTCCCAGCCCATGGGCACCAGTGGGTTTGCATCTGCAGGAAAGGGTACTTCTCCTCTCTTCACCGGGCCCCCACTTCCCCATGCCCCTGCTCTGGGGGGGTCATCTTAGGAGCGCCCAGGGGAGTCCAGCTCCACCCACTTGCTCTTTCATGTCTGGGCCCCAGAGCTGTTTGAGGACACGTTGACACTGGTCCAAATGCTGGACCAGCCCTCAAATGGCCATTAATGCCATGGGCTGAGCCCCATGCCTGGCCAGCTGCCCACCTCTAGTTGCTGAGGCAGAGCTGGGCTTTTCTCTTTGCAGTGTGGAGCGGGCCCGTCTTTCCCGCCTGTGTCACACTCTGCCACCAAGATGACCTGCTCTGCAGAGGGCCCACCGGCCACAGCACGCCTTCTGGCTGTCTCAGACTCTCCAGAGGGGCCCGTCCAGGAATCAGAAGGCATCCTGCTCCTCTCCCGTCCCTCCACCTGCAGTCAGTGTCACTTTGCTCTTCTCCGCAGGCACTCTCCCTGCCAGCTGACTCTGGTTGGCTGAGCCAGGGGCAGGCCAGGCCCGGGATGACCTGACCCCCCCCCACACCCCCCACGGTTGGCCCCTTTGGACCACTGCTGGGAGTGCTGCTGAGTTCTGGAGGCAAAAGGGGGCCCCTGACAACATCTGAGCCCAGGACTGTTGGGATCAGAGACTAAGTCTTTTATCTGCGTGTTTCATTAGCATGCACAAAGTTTATTCCGGCTTGCTCCCAGGGTTGACACCTGTGGAAGGGGAGGGAAGATAGCAGGATTGGCCAGAGGGCGTTAGCCTGTGATGAAGCCTGAAAAAGGTCCCAGCCAATCTCATGGGAACCCTGTCCCTGAGGGAGCAGGGCCCCCATGTTTCTACCTGCTGGGGCTTGGCCCCCTGGGAAGAGGCTTAGCCCTGGGAGAGGCGGCTTTCTGCAGCAGAGGGCAGCTTCTGGTGGGGTGGCTGCCAGGTGGCCATTAGCCAGTGGTATTCCCAGCACTTAGGAGAAACAAGTCCTTCAGGCCCCAAGGGGGACGTGTTGGCCCATAGCAGCACTTACTATAGTCCACCCCTTTGCCTCGCCAAGCCACGTCTAAGAAGAGTTTTGTGTTAGAAGAGGAACCTGGCCAGCTAAGTCACTGGACGGGGACCGGGAGAGGAATCCATGCACACAGAAGGCTCCTGGGTGTGGGCAGCCAGCTAGGACAAGCCGGGGGAGACAGAACCTCTGTGAAGCCTCAGGGTGCCAGTGGAATTTCATGGGACACTTTTCAGGCTGTGGGTTTGGCCTGGTTTAAGATGAAATGCAAGTTTAAGAAACTTTTATAATGAAAACAGCAGGGATGTAAAAATTCCACCAGCTTGTTAGAGCAGAATGTCTACAAATTCTTTTGCAAGGGTTTTTGTATTAGTCATTTTTTACAGTCACAAATGACTAAAACCGAGTTGAATTAACTCGGGCCAAGGTGGGGGAATTTAGGGGGTTCTTGTAAATAGACCAAGGAAGGGAGGGACAGACTGGCCTCAGGGAAGACTAGATGTCCTCTCTCCCTTTCTCTGCCCTTCCACATATTTGAGGTGGGGGAGGAGCAGTTGCTCCATAGAAGGGGAGTTGCCCCCCCCTCCCATATTTTGCTCCTGGGTCTGGTCTTGGGGCACATCCTGAGCTGGGAGAGGGGAGTAGCAGCATGGAGGATGGCTAGGAGTGCTCGCTGGGTTCCTTGGCTCCTGGAGGGCCACTGCAGCCCAGCCCCAGCTGCTCCAGGCAAGTCCAAGCCCCAGTGACCCCGGGGACAGCGGTTCAGGCAGATGTGCCATAGATCTGGGTTGTGCACGTGGGCACCCTCCCGGGAAGTAGACGCCCATTATCTACTTTAATTGCCACGTGCCCTCCAAAGCAGGCAATTTTACTGCCACCTGTTAACCTAAGAAAGAAACGGGCTTAGGAGACATCAGTAACTTGCCCAACCCCAGAGCTGGTGAGTGGCCAGGATTAAAATCTGGGCTGTCTGATTGAAGCCTGGGAGGGCCACACACCTGTCTCTACAACAGCAGCTCCTTCCGCTTTCCAGGGAAAGTCACTTTACAGTGCTGAGCCTCGCATCAGTGTCCCCACAAATGGCCAAGCAAAGCCGTTTGCCGCAAAGAACAGGTCTATGCGAAAGTGCTCTGGAAATTGTCGAGGGGTGGGCACATTGCACCGTGAGCTGTCATGATTCCCACCCCCTCAGCTGCTCACTGCACAGGTCCATCAACGTTACGAGGGCAAGTCTTGTTGGCTTGTTTTCTACCTCTTTACAAATGCCCCTTGGCTGGGGGGGATAAAGTGAGCCACGGACTCCTCAGCCCAGTAATGACGCAGAGCCTGTTTTCATCAGCAGGCAGGCGGTTTTGTAGAGGAACGTGAAGTTCAGAAGGTACTCTTCGACCTTGCTACCACTGGGGTCCAGCCTCATTTCCTGATCTTGATACCCCAATGCCCAGTGGATACACAACACAGAGGACCCTTCTGTAAGGCCACTCCAAGAAGGGCTTGTTGAATGGGCATAGGGATGGATGTGGGGAGAGAGATTAGGTGACAGGTTTGCCAGGGGACATCTCCTGATGTCAGGTGCCGTCAGATTTGACCAGGAGAACGAGAAAGTAGAGGAAACTGGTCCTCAAAACCTATGGCCTTTTCTTTCTTTCTTTTCTTTCTTTCTTTCTCTTTCTTTCTTTCTTTCTTTCTTTCTTTCTTTCTTTCTTTCTTTCTTTCTTTCTTTCTTTCCCTCCTTCCTTCCTTCCTTCCTTCCTTCCTTCCTTCCTTCCTTCCTTCCTTCCTTCCTTCCTTCCTTCCTTCCTTCCTTCCTTTCTTTCTTTCTTTCTTTCTTTCTTTCTTTCTTTCTTTCTTTCTTTCTTTCTTTCTTTCTTTCTTTCTTTCTTTCTTTCCTTCTTTCTTTCTTCAACCCTGGTGGATCCAGCAGTGGAAGGATCTGAGTTTCTTGTCATAAAGACCTCAGAAATCTTGCTCCCTCTTCTGATCTGCAAACACCAGGAGCTCAGAGACCTTTCAGGTGCCAGACGCTTCTCTACCCCCATGGGGCCTGAGAAACACAAGTTGATTTACTTCTCTTTCAAGGGAGGCAGAGCCCAGAAGCGCTTCAAGGTAGATATTTCTGTTTGTTTCCTCCCCAAGAAAAGCATAACTAAAGACGCCCACACATTCCACACCCTCTTTTCAAGGCCCATTAATAAGGGGCCTGGGGCCAAATCGTAAACATGGCAAACTGTAACCACCAAGGCCAGCAGAGCGAGGGCCGCATTAAGGGGGAATTTCAGCGAAATGCTGCACGGTTCCTAAATTCATACCAGATGAGTTCCAGAAGATTAAAGTTATTACAATAAAGCCCCAGGGACTCAATCATGCTCTGCCATATAACCTTCTTGGTTTACCTCGTCATTCACACAAATCACTTTCTCCAGGGCCTTGAGGAGAATGCGGAATCCATGGAGTTAAATGTGGCAAAAAGCAGAAGGGACAGAGAGGAGGGGTAATGTCCTAGCTCCAATGGGTTCCGAGGACCCTGGGCCGTTCCTGGGCTGGATGCGTGTAAGCTGGGCTGGACTTCCAGTCGGAAAGCCCCAACAGCAGGGACCACCTGGCTTGGGAGGGAGGCTGGGGTCTGGATGTAGGGGGCATGGTGGGGCAGGGCTTAAAGCACAGAAGGGGAGGCATGTTCTCCCTAACACCCCAGCCTGCCTGAGGCGTGACCCTGGGGGTGGTCACTGTCCAAACCTTGATAAGAAACAGACTAAAAAGCTGCAAAGAGACTTGGGTAGTTGTGAAATGTGGCCTAGTTTTTTTGTCCTTTGATACTACTTTGATATTTTCACTTTTTGTACTTTTTTTCCTCCCTAGTATCTTCCAGCTAAGATAAATCTCCGGGTGCTCAGGAACTGTGAGCCAGCCCCCTGGCTCTCAGCTCCAAGTCCTGCCTTGCCCGATGACTCTGCACCTGCGTGGAGGAGGACACCCGAGGCCACTCTGGTCCCCCCACTCTCCTGTACCTCCGTCCCTTCTTCCCCACTGCACCCCTTACCTCCACTTTACTGCAGTGTCCCTGAACAATTCCCAACCTCTCAGACCCACACCTGCCTAGAGACCCTGCCTGGGTGCCCACGTCTTGCTCCCAGCCCTCTCTGTAGGTATGCCAAGCTTGGCCACACTTGGTTGTTTTGCTCCTGAAGGCCCTCGGTCCTGGCCTTCTCTTGAGTCCTCATTCCTGCCTCACCATATTGAGGGATATTGTGGGACCTTCCAGTGTCTTCAGAGAAGATCCGGCTCTCAGCATCAGAAACAGAGTTGGACACAACGACCAAGCATGATACTCACAAAATCGGCTGGTATTAGTGTGGTGCCCCTTTTCCCATTGCCACATTCTTACTTAAGCTAATATTTAATGTAGGACTTATGCATGAATACTGCGAGGATTTTCTGTAGTCTTCTTTTTCTGGGCTGTCTCTTTTAGGTTTTGATGTCAGAATTATGTTAGCTTTCCAAGAAATAATTGAAAGAGGTTTTTTGTTTTTTGTTTTTTCCTGTATCTGGTCTTGGGATTAGTTTCAGTTCAGGGCATCCAGAAAAGCATTGGGACCAGGTGCTTTACTGAGTGTAGTTCTTCAACAGTTATTCTGATTTGATTTTTTGGTTTTCTTATCTCTTCCTGAGTCCATTTTGACCATCTGTGTTTTTCTAGAGAAAAGGACATTTTATTCAGGTGTTCAAAGTCATTAATACGGTTGTATAATTCTGTCCCTTCTTTTTTATACCCAAATTTGAATATTTGTGCTTTGTCTCACTCTATTTCTTTCCCCTTTTCCTTCCTTGCCTCCTTGTTCCTTTTCTTTTCTCAGTTTATTTTTGTTTTCCTTAACAGGGCTAGTTAATATTCTGTTCTATTCTATTCTATTCTATTCTATTCTATTCTATTCTATTCTCCCCCAAAGATCCACCTTCTCTACCAGGATCAAATGTATGCTGCTTTTCTGTTTTAACTTCTTACTTTGCTTATGATTCTATGTTTAATATTCTTTTTGTGACTTCAATTTTTAAAAATTTATTGAATAGATTCTTAGTTCACCTGTTTTTATTATCACATTTGTTACTAAAAATATTCATGGCTACAGATTTTTCTGCAATTGCAGCTCTAACAGTATCCCAAAGATTTTAACAAGGAGTATTGTTTTAAGGAAGTTTTTTTTTTTTTTTTTTTTGATCTATCTTAAGTTTTATTTTGACCAATGTATTGTTTAGGAAAGAGATTTTCAAATTCCAAAATTGTTCCTTGTAATTGGCAACGACTGGACTTCTGTTAGGTGTTTCTAGTTTGACTCTATTAATGTTATGGCAGGTGGCTTCTGGTATTGTTCATTTTTTTATTCGAGATTTTCTTTGTGAAATACTATAAGAAAAGTGGACCATAGAAAAGGATATAAACGTTCTGTTTACAAGGGAAGGAGACAAATTCATATATAAATTAAGTACATGTGTTTATGTAAATACATGTATGTTATGTATAATCAATTAATTATATTATTTGGATTCTCTGGAATTTACTCATCCTTAATTTCTTTTTTTTTCATCCTTAATTTCTTGACATACAGGATTAAATAAGAGCTACAGTAAAGTCTTCTAATGATTTTGTGTTTTGCCAGATTTATTCTTTTATTGACTCTGGCTTTTTCTTTATTTATTAATGCTATACCATTTAGTAAATAAAAGTCCTTTTCTTTTTTTTTAATCTTTTTTTTTTTGACAGAGAAACACACAGTGAGAGAGGGAACACAAGCAGGGGGAGTGGGAGAGGGAGAAGCAGACTTCCTGCTGAGCAGAGAGCCTGATGCGGGGCTCAATCCCAGGACCCTGGATCATGACCTGAGCCAAAGGCAGACGCTTAACGACTGAGCCACCCAGGTGCCCCATAGTAAATAAAAGTTCTTGACAGCTCTATTTTTACTGTAAACCGAATGAACAAAAAAGTATTATAAAATATTTTATATTTTTATGTTGAATACTTACTATATTCAGTACAGTATTTTTATATTGAATACAATTCAATATTTTTGTGACATAATCCTCATTTTTGGCCCTGAATGTAACCATGCATGATGTTAACACTCAGATTTCTATTTATGTACACTGAAATGGAATATTTTTGCTCTTTTTTACTTTCAACCTTCCTAAGTTCTTTTCTTTTAATTGTATATTTTTGCAGAATGCATGTGATTTGGTATTGAATTATTTTGTTTTGGCCCTCACTGATAGCTTTTCTTTATGAGTTACGTTTATAGCTAACTCATAAAAAGACAGCATTGATGTTCTATTTTAATGCTTCCTGGGTGTTTTTAATTTTTCTCTATCTTTTGAACCATGGTCTGTATTCTTTCACCTCAAAACCAATGCCAGGAATTAGGAAAGGGATATAGTTGATTTTTAGTCTTACTTTATAACTTAAAATAATAAAGTAGATATATTACCATGTTACAAGATTCAAAACGATGCGGAGCTAGATTAGAAAAATGCCTTGCAGCTCAAGAACTTTCTATGATTTGACTTCAGCGTATTGTTTTTCTCTACACTTGATCTGAGTCACCTGTGATCGATAGTTATAAAATTAGATGTCTCCTGACCTTACCCCTCCTGTCTGTGAAATCTGATGACAGAAAAAAAAAAAACCCTACTTGGCAACAAGTTTTTCTTTAACCCCTCTGCCCATGGCAATTGGTATTTAGGAGAAGTTAAATGGGGTTTACCCTCCGGTCTCAAAGGAACACCAGCTGCTGGCCCTTGTTCCTCCATGCCGGAGGGCACTAGGGACATCCAGAGTGCTTTTCCCTCTGTCAGACAGCCCTGCCCTGGGTGGCTTCTTTCGTGATGACCTCGGTCCCTGGGCTCAGTCCCCACCGTGGTGTGTCTGAGGGTGGTTTGCAGAGATTGTGGAATGAGATGAGACTTTCTTAGTTCTGTGTGGATGATTATTTCCCCGTTTTTCTAGATAGGGTTCTTTGGTTCATTTGAAAAATTACTAGGCAGGAGGCTTGGCAACATTGACTTGAAATGCCATCTTTAATTACCTCTGAGTCTGTCTTCTTCTCCAGGATGGGAGTCTTGGAAGCAGGAGGAGTGTCTTTTTTTCATGTTTGGGATTCTAGCACCTAGCCTTGTGCCGGACAGGCAGGAAGGGCTCAAGGAGTGTTTGTGGGGTGCAAACCTCAGCAGTGTGCAGGATGGACTGGTAAATGTAAGCCTCTCGTCTGCAGCACAGACAACTGATGGTCAGATTCTGCATCCCTGTCACAGTTGCTACCTGCCAGGCCATATGCGCTTTCTTTGTTAGAGATACCCAGCTTGACATTGTGACCCTCTGTTTAACTTTTATCTTTATTGTAGCTAATAGTACTGTTTTGAGAAAAGAACCTAGAGGACATTAGGTTGAATGAAATAAGCCAGACACAGAAAGACAAATGCATGATCTCATTTATTTTTTATTTATTTTTTTTTATTTGAGAGAGAGAGAATGAGAGACAGAGAGCATGAGAGGGAGGAGGGTCAGAGGGAGAAGCAGACTCCCTGCCAAGCAGGGAGCCCAATGCGGGACTCAATCCCGGGACTCCAGGATCATGACCTGAGCCGAAGGCAGTCGCTTAACCAACTGAGCCACCCAGGCGCCCACATGATCTCATTTATATGTGGAATCTTTTTAAAAAGTTAAATTCATAGACATGAAGAGTAGAATGGTGGTTGCCAGGAGCTGGGGAAGTGGGGGCAATGGGAAGCTGTAGGTCAAAGAGTACAGAGTTCAAGTTATGTCAGATGAAGAATTCTAGAGATGTAAAGTACAGCATGGTGACTATAGTTAATAATGCTGTCTTGATTACCTGAAATTTACTAAGAGAGTAGATCTCAGGGTTTCTCAGCCCAGACATCCAAAATATGGTAACTGTGATAAAGTTGGATGTTTTAATTATCGTGACTATATCATTTCATTATGTATATGTATATTAAAACATGTATGCCTTAAATATATACGATTTTTATTTTAAAATAATAAAGAATTAAAAATACACGATAAAAAGGCTTTATTTAAAAAAGGAAAGCTTTTCTTCTTTAAAATAAGCATTAAAAACATTTAGGGCGTATTTTCTTGTGACCTTGATTTTATTATGAAAAAGTCCAGAAATTCTTTGGGAGAAGTAATTAATGGTCAATGTTCAGAATGGGAAGTTTAACTTTCACTGAAGAAGAACCATGTTCAAGTTCATATAGACAGTAAATTAGCCTCTGGAGCAATAATGCTGTCCTCAAGAGGCTCAACCATCTGGAGAAGTGGTTTCCATGTGAAAATTTACAGTTGCATGGTTGTATTTTAGTGCTTCCAGTTTGGTTTCTCATGAGAACTTTCCTTCTTTTGGTGAAGTTTTTTAATTTTCACTATGGCTTACATGGCAACCAGAATTCCAAATTCTCATTATAAGAGAGTCAGTGTCTTGGCTATATGTAAATGGTCCCTCCTTTTGATGGTATTTAATCTCCTGAAAATAGATATCTACTTTTTATAAAACAAATTACTGTTCTCAATTTGAAAGACTCCTTTTAGATTCTATTTCAATAATCCTGATAAATACTGCTGTAGAAATAACTTTCCTTTTTCTTTTTCTTCTCTCTCTTTCTTTAGTCATGAATTATCAATGGATTCATGGCTTAAAGGATTTAAAGTTGTTGCATCAGTAGAAGATAATTTTGTACACACCTATTTCCCTGTTCTATCATTTTTCATTGTTAAGAAGCAAAAGATGGGTTAAAAAGATAAATGTCACCAATCTAATATATAATATTAAGAATAATTTGGCTTAGTATTAATAAACCTCCCACATCATGTAGGTTTTATTTTGGTCAACAAAGTTTTATCAAGTATGCCTGGCTTTTTTATTACAATCACTTGGTCACTATTGACTTGAAGGACCAGATACAGAACTGAAAGATCAAGGGAATTGTTCAGAAAAATTACTCTATGAGTGGACAACTTCTCTAGTAACGAAGGAAGTACTCATTTTTGGGTAAGTTAAGGAAAAAAAGACAGTTGTGGACACGAATCTGAAGCAACACACTTACATTTAACCAAATTACATTCCCCTTCCTCCCAGCTCCCATTCCCTCCATGCCTGCTTAGACTGAGTTGAAAGAAATCCTCACCTCATCTATTTTTCTATTTTATCTCTTCTATTGAAACGTGTGTGTGTGTGTGTGTGTATGTGCTTTAACAATATTTTAATGTTGCATTAGGGTTTACAATACACGTTTTAGAATAATCCAAGTTCACCTTCAAATATATATTACATTTTTACTATTATTGCTTTAAATATTCCATTATCTTTTAGAGTAATTAAAAATAAGAAAGAATACATTTTATTTTACTTTAATTTATTCTGTTTCCACCATTCTTCATTTCTTTGTGTAGATCCATTTTTCTAAACTAGGTCATATTCCTTTTTCCTGAAGAAATTCCTTTAACATTTCTTATGGAGGAAGTCTGCTTGGGTGAATTAACTCAGTTTTTGTCTAAGAAAGTCTTTATCTTTCCTTTCTTTTTGAAGGATTATTTTCACTGGCTATAGAATTTTGTGCCAACAGTTTTATTTTTCTTTCAGTATTTAGAAAATATCCCTCTGTTGTAATAGTTTCTGATGTGAAGTCTGTTGTAATTCTTATCCACGTTCTTTGGTAGGTAATGTGCCTTTTTTCTCTGACTGCCTTAAAGATTTTCTCTTTGTTTTGGTTTTTGATGATTTAAATATATGTGTGTCTATTTTTTGTTTGGGGTGTGTGTGTGTGTGTGTGTGTGTGTGTGTGTGTGTGAGTGCATGTGTGCTATTTATCCTGCTTGGTATTGTGAGCTTCTTGGGTTTGTGTTTTAGTGTTTGTCACTAATTTGGCAAAATTCTTGTTCTTGCATGCTATTTCCTCAAATATTTCTTCTACTCCATCATCTGTCTCTCTTCTCCTGAAATGCCAACTATGTGAGTTAATATTTGATATCGTCCCACAGCTCTTGGATGTACTTTTGTTTTTTTAGTTGGAACTTCCCTTTTATGTATTTTTATTTCTTTTTTAGCTCTAATTTTTTAAAATTGAAGTATAGTTGACACACTATGTTATTTTAGTATGACAGAGTGATTCGACAATTCTATGCCTTACACTATGCTCCGCACTATTTCCCTTTGCATTTAGCTAGCTTCTACCAACCCATCTTTAAACTCATCGATTTTTTTCTTCATCTGTGTCATACCCACTGATCCCATACCCATATCGAAGGCATTCTTTGCCTATGTTACCATGTTTTTAATTTCTATCATTTCTACTGGATTGTTTTTTAGAATTTTAATCTCTCTGCTGAAATGACCCATCTGTTCTTACATGTTGTGCTTTTCCCATTAGAACCTTTAAAATATTAATCATAGTAATTTTAAGTTTCTTGTCTGACAGTTCCAGCTTCCCTGTTGTATCTGACTCTGATTCTGATGCATGCTTTATCTCCTACAGTGTGTTTTTCTTGCATTTTCATATACCTTCTATTTTTGTCATTGTTGTTGAAAGTTGGATATGTTATGTAGGGTAGTAGATATTGAGATAAATATTATTTTGTGCTTGGATATGGGCATGCTTTTCCTTCTGCTAAGTCCGTAGTGTGGGGGTTTGTGTTAATATAGTCAAGAGTTGGGTTTTGTTGAAGTTTGTTGTTGCCCTGGTTTCCTCAATATACCTCATATTCCCCTGGTAATGCCTTGTGTTTAGGGTGTGGGTTAATTTTCCCAAGGGTTTTTTCCACTGTCTGCACTCTGCTTGGCTTGGGATCTAGCTGGTTGGTGTGAGTGAGGTCTCTCCTTCATGTTGTTCTTCAGAGAGAATCCATTTGTTGTAACTTCCCCAGCTCTGGTCCGCTGTTACTTTCAGTTTTTGTTTATCAGCATGGTGTTGGGGAAATGGGAAAGACTCAGTCTCAGGCAGGCACAGTGAAAATGATGTTGGGGGGGATGGCATTAGTAAGTGCTCCTTTAAATGCTTCAGCTGTCATGCTGGGTCCAGCACATTTTCCTGACCTTCTCCAGGGAGAGAGATTCACTTTTGCACTTCCCTTCTCCTAGCAGCTGCAGTGAGTCTCTGCTAATGCTTTCAGGCAGCAGTGTTTGTTGCTCTTGCTCTGAAGATTGAGTCTGTTCTTACCTTTCCCTCTCCAGCTCAGTGTGACTATCTCAACTCTCCTCAAATGCCTTGTGGGGTTGATGGAGAAAAAGCCCACAAGAGGCTGCCAACATCCTTATATCACCATTCAATTCCCCTGCCCTAGGGTTTCACCTTGTCCTGCTAGCCCACATGTGGCATTTATCAATTCACCAAAAAGTTTTAGTTGAATCTTCTTACCAGCTGCCATGGCACCTGGTGGTGTCCACTCCAGATAAACAAACACTCAAACCCCGTTTCTCCCTGCACGCATCTGTCTCTCCCCAGATGTTGGGCTAGTCAGTTGACCTGTAATCTCCATTCTTTAATCGTCTGAGTTCAAGAAATATCATTAGTTTGCAATTTATCAGTTCAAAAAATGCCACTAATTTGCAATTTGTCTAGCTTTTTTCTTGTTGTAAGGATGATATTTTTTAGCTCTCTGTGTCTCTTGAGCTGGAACTGGAGGCCCTTTCCTCAGATCTAAATATGTAGAAAACAATGCTCTCTCTGATACATGTGCCAGAACTACTGAGTCCCTCTTTTTCCTGGAGAGGAGACCCATGCAAACTGGTGTGTGAGGCCCTGCTCTTGTTTTGAAAAACACATCTGCACAGATTTGTGTTTGCCAGAAACCTCAAGTTGTTCAGCTAGTCTCCTGAGTCCTATAGTTTTCCCATTTTGGAAAAAGCTTTGGAAAATAAGACTGAAGATTGAGTTGTGCTTTAACCAGGGCTTATGTATTCCGATGCGAGGGGTGCCGGCTGGAAGAATTGTTATGGATGGAATGTGGTTGAGGCACAAACCGAGCTAGACCTTTGGGACTGTCACGGTAAGCCCTAGAGGGCCTTGTTAGTGCCCTGGTGCTGGATGGAGCTAAGGCTCGCAGCTCCCTGAAGAAGGTCTTGTAGTAGTGGTTTGAGAGAGGAAGTAAAAGCTTCCTCTTTTAAGCCATGTCGTAAACTCCCTCAGCAAAGTCGTCTGTAGGAAGAGGTAGAACAAATATTTTTAAGGAACAGTGTGGGGATGTTAGGATGCTGTCCAGCCAAGGAATTTAATATCACCTGAGTGAAATGAAAATGTCCAGTTGCTAAGAATGTTAAATGAGTCAGCTCAGGAAGGGACCTGAGACTTTGCCACCTACCCTCCCCAAGGGTGTGAGGGAAAGTGCTCTTCCCATAGGACTGGGGGGAACAGGATGGGTTGGGGGTCCTAGGAGAGCAATTTGGCTATCATATTACACATCCTTGTATGAGGTTGCTATGGCTGCAGTAACAAAGTACCACAGTCTGGGTGGTTTAAACAACAGGAACTTATTGCCTCATAGTTCTGGAGGCTAGAAGTTTGAAATTAAGATGTCATCCTTCTCCTCTGAGTTCCTACCTATTCCTGGCTGTAGGAAAAAGGAAGCCAGAGAGAATTGGCTTGTTGCATCCATCCTATCAAGAGGAAACAGTCCAAATCAGGTCTTCCTAGGGAAGAAGAAAGATCTTCAAGGACTTGGTTTCATTCACCAGCGTTTCATTCCCCTGTGAGGGAAGGTTCTGTTCCAAGGCTCTCTCTTTGGCTTTAAGATAACTGTCTTCTCCCTGTGTCCTCACATCATCTTCCCTCTATGCCTCTGTCTCTGTGTCCAAACTTCCCCTTTTTATAAGGACACTAGTCTTCTTGGATTAAGGCCTATCCTACTCCTCATGTTGACTTAACTAATTATATCTGCACAGATCCTATTTCCAAACAAATTCACAAACCAAGGTGTTGGGAATTAGGACATCAACTTATGAATTTTCAAAAAGCACGGTTCAACCCATACCACTCCTCATTTTAGAGATTGGGTGCTGAGAATTGGAAGGTGGGGGAGAGCATTTGGCAACAGATAGCTCTTAAGGGCCAATCGTGTGGCACTGTCTGGGGTTAACACCATGATTAAATATAACTTGAAGTCTGTTCTCTGGAGTCCACATTTTAGTGAGGAGATAGAGACAATCAACAAGAAAACGAAGGCAGTGCCAGGGAGAGATAGGCATTTTGAAAAACATAAAAGAGGGTGACGCTCTGGATCTAGAGGTTGCTTGGGTGTGTGTGTTGGGGAAGAGCTCCTTTAACCACGGTGGCCAAGAAGAACTTTGTGGGAAATGAGGCTTAAGCTGAGGCCTGAATCGTGATGAGACAGCCACAAAACAACATGTTGGAAAAATGTTGTAGAGAGTGGGAACCTCTTGTACAAAGGCCCTAAGGTGGGAACATGTTTGGTGTGTTTGAGAAAAAGAAAGGCACCCTTATTTTGGTGGAAGAGGGGAGATTGACTGACATGAGGTTGGAGAGGTAGCCAGGACCCAGATCATGCAGAGCCACAAGAGCCAAGGGAAAGGACATAGGTGTCATGCTAAGTGCACAGGAGGCCACTGGAGGGATTTGAACTTGGTGGTTACTTGCCATTATTTACTTTGTAAAAGGCCTTTCTGATGGTCTGATGCATAGACAAAGTGGTCCATAAGGTCCCTTTAGCCCTCCAGTCCCATGGTTGGATCATATCTCTACTTCTAGTGCAAAGTTATGGGCATTTAGCATCTTCTTTTTCCATCTCTCTCAAGATATTACCTATCCTTTAGGGATCCCTTAGCCCACAGTCCAAATTCCACTTTTGTTATTGCACCGACTCTGGTTTCCCAGCTGGAGAACTTGCTTCATTCCCCACTCCTGGAACTTTTACATCCGTCCATGTGGTGGAAGCATATGTGTGGCTCATCCTCCCAAGAGGAAGGCATTCTCAGGGCTGGGCTCTGCAGTGCACAGGATTTTGCTTGGATTCCTTCACATGGTAAGGGCAGGGTCAGTGTTTGAGGGGGAGAGGAAAGAAGTGGAAAAGGGTTAGAGGGAGGGAGAGAGGAAGGGAGGGAAGGAGGGGGGATGGGAGGAAGGAAGAAAGGGGAACAGGGAGGCAGGGAGGGACGGGAGAATGAATATTTGCTAATCAAATACTGGGGTCATATTACAGGGTTAAGTTGGCCCAAGGACCATTAATGACAGGTGTGTGTGTGATGTGTGTGTGGTGGGGGGTGGGGGGGAGTGTTTTCTCCTCTTAGGCAACACTCTACACCTCCCGTGAACCATAGGTGAGATGCAGGGGCAGGGCAGGGCAGTGGAGCAGAGTTAGTCTGGTCACCTAAATCCCAGCTTCACTAGGCTCTAACTACATGACCTTGGGCAGATTACTGAGTGCTCATCTCCACCATGAAGAGAATACTCTGGGCTCCCCCATTGGATTGTTGTGGCGATACACGTAAGTGCAGTAAGGATTAGCTTATTCCCGTTACATACAATCAAGCACCTTACATGGTTTCGTGAAATCTCTTTCATCTGAGCCCCTTTTCTTTATTTTGCTTTAGAGAACAGATCTTACCATGGTTTCTCACAATGTTCCAAAGACCTAAACCCTGGGGAATGAAACCAAGTCCTCAAAGATCTTTCTTCTTCCCTAGGAAGACCTGATTTGGACTGCTTCCTCTTGGTAGGATGGGTGCAACAAGCCAATTCTCTCTGGCTTCCTTTTTCCCACAGCCAGGAATGGGTAGGAACTCAGAGAAGCATGCTGTGCTGGAGTCTGATGAGGGCAGTGCAGAGAGCCCAGGCTCTGGAGCCAGTCTGTTCTGAGTTAGAATCCTATTCAATCACTTGTTGGCAAGTTCCTGAAACTCTGAGACCCTGGGGTTTTTTCACCATGATGCCTCCCTTGTAGGCTTCTGGAATATTAAGTGAGGTAATGATGTGGTTTTATGGTGGGGGGCACACTTGCTTGACTTTCCCTCCTCCTTCCACCCCATTTGAACATCATCCCACAGTGAACTGAATGGTGATGGGCACATCTGAGCCATCAGGGACACGAGGGTGGAAGAACAGGCAGAGGCCCACTGAGCTATTACTTGTACCACCTGCAGAGCCATTCCTGGTAGCATGGAGGGCAACTATCAGTTTTGGCCCCAGGGGAAGGGCCCAGCGCATAGTGAGTGAGCAAGAAGTGTTTGTTCTCTTCTTGTGCAACTTGCCAACTTTCCTCCCCTGGGGCCCTCCTCAGGTCAGGAGATGGTCTCCTGTCCCCTTCCTTGCCCTTTGATGCTGGCGCGGCCTAGCTCTCCCGGGGTGAGCCCATGAGATGTGGGTCATGCGCCCTGGCTGTGACGCTGGCCCTCCCGTCCTGGCTTACCGAAAGATGTCATACTGTGTGCCGCTGGGAGCAGTTCCGGGCCTCTGGGACCCGGACTGAGGTCACTGGCCAGTTAAACCAGTGGCCTCATGGATAGATATTAAGGATCATCTACAGAGACTCTGTGTTCAGTCTGGGCTCATACTGTTGGTTTGTTGTGGGAGGAATTTTCCATGGGTGTGGAGAAGGCTGGTTTGCTTACCTGAGCCAAGTGCATCTGGGCTACTTTGCTGCAGGGCCCCAGACATCGGTGGCTGTATTGCACGGTAGGCCAGGCGGCGCCTCTTCTGTAGATAAGGAGGGACAGTCTGCGCAGGTGCAGGTGGGGCAGGAGAGGTGGCTGAGGAAGGCCCATGTCTCTCTGTTCAAGAAAAGCAAAGCAGAAGGGACTTTGGGGGAGAGGCCTCCAGCTGGAGGGCCAGAGGTGGGGAGGGTCCCTGCCACTCCCAGCCTCCTCAGCTTGTGTCAAAGGGAAATGATAATGGGGCTTGGTTGGAGGCTTCTGGAAGGCTGGCAGAGAGGAAATCACAGCCCATATATCTGAAGAACCAGAGGATGAGGCTTCACCAAGACAGCGGAGCAGGAACTCCTGTCTCTGTCTAACTCCCCTGAGCAACAGAATAGAGTAGGGGTGAGGGGTGGAGTGGAGGATGCTGGGTCAGCCAGGATTATCCCAGAGAAGCTCATGCCTGCTGCAACAAGCCCTCTTCCTGTTGAGGAAAAGTACAAATGATTTCAGGTGACGTGAACAAACTGCAGCCTGAGGGTGAGTTCCTCTGAAGCCTAAACATGTAATGTTTCCTGTTTGTATTACATAGCAGTTTCTACCTGGTCAACCCTCTCTGTAACTGTGCAGGAGACATCTCTATTCTGTCACTCAGATAGTCTGAGAACTACCTGAAGGAGATGGGAGGGTCGGTGATGGTGACCATGTTCCATCTTGCGATATTCTGTGAAATAGTTATCACAATGGGATTTAATGAAATTGCATTCGCTGTTGTGTTCCCCGGCGTGCACCTGGGTCTGGAAGGTGGGTCCAAGCTGCACACTGCTCCATTTCAGGGTGACCGGCTCCCATGCCTCTTATTCACTGGTGCTTTTCTGGAAGCCCGTTTTCTCCAGAAGGCCTTTTCAAACTTATTAAACCCATCATTCCCTGCCAATGCATCATGTGGTCAGCATGTCAGCGTAACTACCATTTAATGAAAACTGCCATTTGGTGGACACTGTGCTAAGGGGTTTATGTGCATCATCTTAAAGCTCAGAGGGATCCTTTGATATAGGCACTATTATTATCCTCATTTTATAGATGTGGAAACTGAGGCTCAGAGAGGCTCAGCAAGTTGCCCGAAATCACGCAGCTACGAAGTGAATGGCAGAGCCAGGCCTTGCACCCAGATCTGCTGGATCTGCTCTGCTACCAGCCCAGAAAACCCACGGAGCTCTAGCTGTGGGCCCCACCCAGGGCTGTTGCTGCGGGCTGGTGGGGGCACCCTCTGAGAAGTGTCCCTGTCACCCCAACTTCAAAGGAGGAGATTATTTATCACAGACTGCAAGGGAGGCACGCAAGAGTGCAGAGCACTACCATGTTACAAAACCGACGACAGCCATGCCTCGCCCTCTGCCCGGCTGGGAAGAGGAATGCAGGATCTGATCACCTAAGTGCACAATTAAGTGTTGCATTTGTGCTTCCACACGTGGTGAGGACACACATGCTGGGATGCCGGAGTCTTTGAAGCCCCGTGTGATGGACGTTGTGGCTCTCTTCTGCTCTTCAGGCCCATGGTCTCCACAGCCCTGAGACTCCACCTGCCTCCTACCTCCATTCACAAAAACACCAGCTCCTTCTTAGAA
The DNA here is from genome assembly GCF_029215605.1 of Mirounga angustirostris. Classification (NCBI taxonomy): domain Eukaryota; kingdom Metazoa; phylum Chordata; class Mammalia; order Carnivora; family Phocidae; genus Mirounga; species Mirounga angustirostris. The sequence continues at coordinate 116,964,464 of NW_026991714.1, read as the reverse complement.
TCATATGGCTGGTCACCCACGCCACTGTCCCAGATCCATCCAATTCCCTCTGCATGTTTACTATGGTTAGGTTGCCCAGTCAAAAGCATTGAGCAAAACATGACTGCTTTTATATGTAAAGCTAAATTTGAGCCAGTAATTGTGCAGTCACAAAACTGGAAGAGAAACTCAGAGCTCAAGGCCACGGTCAGAGAGGCAGTTTTCCTGCGTTGTCTTTTTTATTTTATTTTATTTTATTTTATTTTATTTTATTTTATTTTATTTTATTATTTTATTTTATTTATTCTTTAGAGAGGGAGAGAGAATGGACTGGGGAGTAGGGGCAGAGGGAGAGGGAGAGAGAGAATCCCAAGCAGACTCCAAGCCCAGCACGGAGCCCAAGGCAGGGCTCCATCTCACGACCCCTAGATCATGACCTGAGCCGAAATCAAGAGTTGGACGCTTCACTGACTGAGCCATCCAGGCGCCCCTCCTGGGCTGTGTTACCTGGTGTCTGGACTGTTATGGACTCAGCCGATGGAAATGCCATCAGCCCCGGTTGCTGGAAGGCAGGGGAAGGGGGACATGAGAATAAGGAGGAGCTGAAAAGGGCACCCCATCTCTCCCCCACCCCCCGTCCTGCTGCATGCTCACCATTGGAGTACCTCCCTCTCTTAGGAGACACAGATGCCTCAGTCATTGGTCCTCCCAAAGTGGGAGGCATGTGAACGCCATACTGACTTCCCACAGATGTGTTTATCTGAGTGGTTGCCCTGGAAGGACCACTGTTGTCTGTAGTATAGCTATCTTTGAAACATGTATTAATATATTTTATGTATATACATCTTGTCAATGTGGTGAGATTTGGTTTGATATGACAGATAACGGAAAATAGATGTGTGGTGATTGCCAAGAAGCTGCCACTGGATTTCCAGTCTTTGGGACAGCTGATCACGAAGGACAGTCAGGGAGAGAAAGCTTCTGCCTTGGCCAAACCTGGGTTTAGTTTAAATACCAGGCATTTTCGGATTGCTTAAACAAAGCCAGAGTCTGAGCTCTGGTGCCCCACCAGCCACCCACCCCACAGGCAAGCCCAGGGCATAAAGAGCCTCAGGGTTTTCACCTCAGGACATCGGTGCAGAGCTCAGCCTCAGCTCTCAGACCACAGCCCCTTCTGTGCTTTAGGCACCACTGTCTCTCTTCGCATTTCCTTTGTTCATCCGAGTTTCTCCCAGAACATTCTCCCTCGAGGCCACAGGACACAGCTTTTGCCCCTGAAAACATGGAGTCCCGTAAGTGCCCACCTCTGATGGTAACCTTGACAGCTCCCTGGGATCTTCTGCTTGAAGACTTGTCCTAGAGATCAAGGCACTCATGTTCCAATAAGCCCTTCCCTTCTAGACGCCAATCAGCCAAACCCCACGTGCTCCAGGTTCCTCAGTCTTGTTTGCTGAGAATTCCCTGCACAGCGTAGTGGCCAAACATGCCTGTCCTTCCCCCCTGGGCCTTCTTCCAGACCTTTTGGGAATATGCTTCTGCCCCTCTCACTGCTCCTTGCTGGAACACACACTCACAAAGACATACACTTGTAAGAGTCACCCCTGTCTGGATGTCTTCCAAAGGAAGAGAAAATCCAAGGAGAAAGTTGGGGCCCAGAGAATAAAATCAGCAATCCAGCAGACACACACAGGAGAATGGAGAAGGCAGTGAGAGGTTTACACATTTGAGAGACTGTACTCGGGTGCTCCCCTGGTCTGTGGGGAGTGAAACGCACCCAGCTTTCAGAGTCCAGCCCTTTTTGGGCCTTCCTGCCCTCGGTCTGAAAAGGCTACCATGTGGGGGGCAGGCGAGCCCCCAGAGCTGGGCAGCCTCGTGCTCCAGCCCAGGCTTCGGTCCAGTCCCTCTGCCTGGTTCCTGCCCACAACAGGGCCCATCACGTGTCTCCAGTCTGTTGAAATTTCACCTTCTCAAGTTCAGTGGCTCTTATCTGAATTTCAAAGTCTGAGTCATTATCGAGTTTTAATAAAGGGTGTTTTTCTCTCCTAATGGATAATCCTCCAACCCCTCACGTATCCTCCTCATGCAGTGAAGCTGCTGCAGGATTTCTATTAGCAGACAGCGGGGCAGGATGAGGACAGGCCCATCTTCCCCGGGCCGGCGTGTAAATCACACGCAAGGGCACGCTCACGCTTACTGCGGCATGTCTTCTCTAGGCTTCCTGCGGGAGACACTGAGCCTGTTTTCACTCTGATGCATTTATTAAGCCAGTTCGGGACGGAGTTTACGTGGGGCCTGGAAGTCTTTATTTTCTTTTTATTCAGAGGTTAACAATCAGACCGGGACCTGTGGCGGGGGCATCGCGTAAGTCAGAGCCCTTGTCCTCCTTCCCTCTGAGCTGCTGGGGCCAACTCTCCAGCTGCTCCTCCTTTCTGGTTCATTCATTCCACAAGCATGACAGAGAGCTTACTTACCAGGAACTAGGCATAGGTAAATTAATATGAATTAATGCCTGCCCACGAGGCACTCCCACAGAATGGACAGAAGCCCACTAGACAGACAGCCACGATGTGGGAGGTAAGGTGCTCAGGGCGCAGCCTGGAAGCACGCGTCTCATCTCAGGGTGCAGGCGGAGGGGGCTGGGAGCTTGTTCCGAGGCCTCCAGAGTGAGATGCCTGGGGTTTGCCTAACAAAGAGAGTGGGGGCAGGGCATTCGGAGCTCAGGTGCAGCTGGAACAAAGGCCTGGGACAGAAGCAGAGAAGGCATGCTGAGGGCGGTGGCGGGAGACAGGGACTTGCTCCTTAACTTGGTGAGAGACCAGGAGGAAGGGCCCCCTCCCTGTCCTCTCTGCAGGTTTCAGGTCGGATTGAGCAGGTGCCATGGCTTCCAGGCCACCACCTGCTGGGAGTACATCTGGGGGAAAGTGGTCTGCCCACCCAGACTCACCTGACAGCCTGCCCTTCACCGCGGCTGCCCTAACTCCCCATGACACCTTCTTGCTTCCCTGCACCCTGCTTTCTCCTCCTGGCTCCTAGATTTTCATTTTATCCTTAGGTGTTTTTACTGTTGATTTAGAAATGTCACCTTTGGTTCCTGTCCCCTGCCATGAGCTGGGGTGAGAGGTGGACTTCCAAAATCTCTAAATGTCCTATTCCCACCCTTGACCAGCCCAGCTCCCCCTGCCCATGCCCCATAATGACCAGGACGTCGATGACCCTCAACATGCATATTGCAAGTGAGAGAGAGAGGAAGACTCTGCTTTGGGAACTCAGGTAGTCTTCAAAATTCTCTTCTCTTGAGAGCCATGGAAGGTATGATCAAATACAGTGCAGCTTCTGTAGGGCTAATGAAGAGTCTGTATGTTGGTTGTGCTCCCCAGATAATTTGCTTTTCATATTTTGACAATAAAGACCCCTATGACATCTGACCCTAATGTTTACCCGGGACCCATTATTGTGACCTCACTGCTTATTAAGAAAACAAGGCTGGGAGTCGATGGCGCACAGCCCCTGGGTGTCCTTGTCAGGAATGGAGTATCCGTCAGGCTTTGGTGCTGACGGATTGGCCGAGGAGGAATTCCTCAGCACGCCCACCGCTGCCTTGGTGGCCCTCGGCTGCTCCCCTCCACCAGGGTCAATTTTTTAAAAAAATGATTATTACTTTGGCCCAAAGCCCAGCGACAAATATGGCTTTTGTCCAAGAATGGGCCATAGGCCCAAGTCTGTTATTCTTCACCCCAGATGCTGTAACTTGATAAAAGAGGACATTGTGGGCACAATAGAACCTGGTTTCAGATCCAAACTCTCCTTTCACGGGGCTCGAAAATGATACCCCGAGAGAAGCTGCTGGAGCCCTCTCCACGTGTCGGGGTTGGACTGGGTTTCCCGGGAAGTGAAAACAGGGACAACCCCACCCAACTCTGCTCCTCCACTGGGGGCCCCTCATTGGGAGCACCAGTAGGGAGGGGGAGATCCTGGCTTTGTGTCTGGGGGCCCCAGGGGGTGAGCCACAGCTCGCCTTCTTATCAGCTGCATGCTCTTGGGCAAGGCGTCCGAGCTCCTGCAGGAGCAGGGCGCCGACCGGGCCCACCCTGCGGTGGACACGGGCTAACACACCATCCAGCACAGTCTCTGGCACACAGGAAATGCAGACAAATGCAAGCCTCCCTTCCTGGCATTCATTTCTGGCCAGCCCTTTGTTTGTGTGCTTATATCGTCCATCCTCTTGCGTGTCCTATTTGTGTGTCTTACTAGACTGTGTGGCCCTCCTCTGAGAGCTTCCAACCCCAGGCGGGCCCTTCCCTTCATCACAGGGAGACCCAGCTGCCTCCCAGCCTCAGGGAGGGGGAGCAGGCATTGAAGGCAGTCAGAGTGACCCTGGGGAGCACCCCAGTGTCTGAGTTGTCTTGTGGGTGTGGCTGGTCATGTCCAGAGTGTGATGAGTTTGATGGTTGGGACTATCCTGGAGCCCACAGGGAGGCCATCCTGGCCTGGCCTTGGTGGAAGCAAAGCCGATTTGGGGTATTAGATGCTCAAGGTTCTGGACCTACGTCTCATTTCATTTCCATCTTTCTGAGTAAAGACAAGGGGATCCCAGGGAGAGCTCACAGCTGCCGTGTTTCCACTTATGCAGATCTTCACGGTGAGTCTAAGTGTCCCTGTGGGATTGCACGTCTGCCTTTTCCAAGACCTTCCATGATTGTCAGAGAAGGGCAGGATTAGCTCCATTATGCTACTTGCAGAAGTTTGAGCAAACAGAAGAAGGGCACATTTTGTCAAAAGTGAGTGTCAGCAGCTTTGGGACACACTGGGGCTAACTGGACTTCAGGGGCCAAAGATGAAGATGCCATCTTGCTGTCTTATAGGGTTGGAGCCCAGGAGCTTTTTATCCAGACCCTATACCTTCAGTCCTCTCCCAAAGGTGACTTCTGTCTCCAGCCTTGATCAGATGTGGGCTTCTGATCTTGGAAGATGTTAGGCCCCTTCCCTGTCACCTTCTCTTCCTCCTACCACCCATTTGGAAATGGGCCAAAACAGATCTCCAGGCCCAGGGAGGACTGTCTGGAGCTGTGGGCTGGGGAACCCCACAGATCCCACCGGCCCTATTCATGTCTTCTACTTGGTCACTCACATCTCAGGTTGGGACCAAAGTTTGAAAGTGAATCACAGGACCGTGAGGGGACACTGGGACCAGTGACACTGACGAGGGCTTTGGGGACTCAAGCCGGGCAGTGCACATCCTCAGGTGGGGAGTGGGGAGGGCCTGAGCTGACATCGGCTCTGACAAGTAGGAAAAGGCCACCGTATCTCAGATCAGCCCGGAGTACTGCCTTTCTCACTCGGGCCACTTCCCAGTGTCCCCAAAGCATCAAGGGACTAAGGGTAAGTAGCTCTGGTAACCCATGGCCCTACCAGCCGGGGACTGAGCTAGTCCTACCAGCTTTTGTCCAGAATGGGTCTACTCAATGACTTTGGTTTGCGCACTACTTTTGGTAAGCCACAGGGATGTTTGGGACTCAGTTCAATGGTATTACCCACACCCAGTGGCCAGAACCCAAATGTTAGTTTTGGCTCTTTCCTCTTTCTCTTATCCCACTTGTTAGCCACGTCCTCATCATGCCCCTTGTCATGAAGTAGCTCCTTCCCGCCTCACTGCCCCTTGCCCTCTCCCTGACTTAGGCCTCATGGCCTCCCTCCCAGACTAGTTAACCACCTCTTATGAGACCCTGGTCTCAGGCTCCTTCTTCCAGGCTGCTGCTGGTTCTTCACTTCTCAGCATGAAGTTGTGCTGCCTGTTCTAGGAAGCTCTCACAGTTCTCAGTCTGGGTCTGATGCACTGGCTCTTGCTTCCTCAGCACTTTGTCTTTGCTTTTTTTTTTAAGGGGGTAGGGGCAGAGGGTGAGGGAGAGGGAGAGGGAGAGGGAGAATCTTAAGCAGGCTCCATGCCTGGCACAGAACCCCACTTGGGGTTCGATGCAGGGCTTAGTCTCACCGCCCTGAGATCATGACCTGAGTCAAAATCAAGAATCAGATGCTTAACTGACTGAGCCACCCAGGCACCTGTGTCCTTACTTTTATGTGCAGGAGAAATAAAAAAAGCAAAGAGCAGAATCCCTCTCTGATTGCTCCCACGATGATCACTTCTGTCACCTGCATTAGTGGGTTTTCCCTTGCCTCTGGATCATTCCAGCAGCACATTAACCTGGGGTGAAACTTGGTCTTTAAAAACATGTATATGAAGTTTATTTCTTACCCCAGGGCCTTTGCACTGGCTTCATTCCTTCCCAGATGGTCTTCCTGCAGGTCTTCTAAGGATGCATCCTGACCCCTCATCCCTCTTCAGCTACCATCCTACTTCTCTGCTCCTTTTTAAAGGAGTATTTTTGGAAGTGGTGTGGCTGATACTCAACTTTTGATTCTTACTCCATTGCAAGCATCCCCACAAGCCTGCTCCACCTTAGAGAGGATTGCCTTCTCACCATAGGTACCCCATTTATCCTGTTATTTGAGCCCCACACTGAGGAGTTTATACTGTTGCCTGGCCTATTTCCCACACAGTGCCCATGGTGATGGTTTCCACATTGTGCTCCTGCTCAGAAATACCAGTAGCTTACCATTTCTTCTAGAATAAAATCCAGACCCAAGCCATGGCCTATATGGCCCTTACCACCTCCTGCTCTGCCCACATTCACCCCTTTTCTGCTACACTGACTTTGAGATTCCTGCAATATGAAGCTTGTTTCCTGCCCCAGGACCTTTGCACTGATCACACCCATTCCTGGATGGCCTTCCCCCAGGTCTTCTCAGAGCACATCTCTCACATCACTCAAGCATGTTCCCTCAGAGAAACCTCACCTCAACCTCCCGATTTGCCATCCCCCTGCACTGCCCACTCATATTCCCTGACCACAGCAAGCTTCATTTTATTTAGATGACTTCTCAGGATCTGAAATGATTCAGATTTATTTACTCACTTGTTTGTTGTCTGTCTTTCCTTCTGGGAATGTAAGCTTCCTGGTCAGGGGCCTCATCTGCCTTACTCATCACTTAACCCCCAAGCCTGGCCACTGACAGGTACTTGTTGCTTTTCATCTCTGAGTGAGGGAGCTGAACACCTGGAGCTCCGGGTGCACACGTGCTTCTTCCTGCTTCATGGCATGGTCCACCATCTGTCTATCTCTAGAACTTAGGACTATGGTAACCAGGGAGTGTTTGCAGGTAATATAGTTCTAGGCAAAATAACATTATGCTCAGAGACAATAAAAGAGAATCTTTAAACTTCTATTTTTTCTACATCCTTACATTTTCCTTGCATGCTTTTTTAAACCACTGGTTTGCACACTAGTTTTAGATCTAAGTCACATTTATGAGACCCTTTGGTAAGTGCTTGATGAGAGCTATGAGCAGGAAACCAGGGCAGGAGCAGCATGTGGGGAGGGCAGCTGTGGCAAAGGGGCAGCACTCCTATGAGAGCCTTGTCACTCTGATACACCCCAATGTCCCGTGAGCTCTGAGCTCGGGGAGGTTGGGACTCTGCCCCATGACCCAAGTGTCCACAGGGCCCGACCCCCACATGGTCCATAATTCTTTATGGAATTGTCACTGACTAACTAAATATCAAGTACATACAGAACATTTACTAATTGGCTCTCACTGTGGCAGCCACTTGAAAAGCTTTGGCACTCAAGGCATTTATGGATTTGGGGGTGGGGAAGAAAATTTAATGTTTTCACGTAATCAAAAAACAATGGATGGATGCCCCTAAAATATGTACTAGGAAATGAATAATTTTTCCCCTGATGAACTAAAAAGAGTAGAGATACTAGGGAGCTGTTGCTTATTAGCTGTGTGGTTTTGGATGCCTTGGAATATTCGAGTACCTTATTTAATTAGTTAGTTATTTTATAAGATTATTTATTTCTCAATCAATGAGAAAATGAGGTATCGAGATTGTGGTATTGGGAGAAACCCATACAGTGATGAGAGGGGGGCAGGAAGAACTGGGGGGGTGCTACAGGCTTCCACGCAGCCCCTCAGCTGCACTTGTCCCTGTGTGAAGGCAGGCAGGGGTACGTGATGGCATTCCGGGGCTCGTGCCTAGCATCTGAGACTGTCCTGTAGTCCAATCTGTGGGCTCTTGCGGGTCCCCTCCACCCCAACACACACATCCTGCACCCAAGTGCAGACTGCTGGATGACTCTCAGGCATCACTAGACAGCCCCCCCAGGCTGGTTCAGGATGCTAGGTGCAGCCCTTGGATGGAACTTGAATGCAGGGCTTGGATTCCTGCCTCATGGGTGGTCTAATAAATTGTGATAAATTGTCCCCTGGCTGCTATTTGAGCCAACTGCACCTACTTCCATCTGATGTTTCTGGCAGAGGAATTCTTGAGACTTCTGGACATCATTAGTCCTCAGAATGAGAACCGCTAAGCCCAAATACGGGTTATTCCTTGGATCCATGAGCTTGTTGCTGAGGCCCTGGGACCCCTACCCAGGTGGCCCAGAGGCAGGGAGCTTGGAAAGCTCCATGCCTGGCAGGAAGCTGTAGCTGGGGCTCTCTGCTCCTCCCCTGAAAAAAGGGATATGATAGCAAGTATTTCACGCCTGCTGCCTGAGGAGGGCTATGGCGGCAGATTTTGGACGTAGGCAGGTTGGCTGCAGGTCTCATCTTTTCCAAAAGTCTGTGGCCTTGGCAAGACCTCCCTGAGCCTCAGTCTCCTCCTTGATCACATGGGGATAGAGTATAAGTCATAGGGAAAGCCTGAGGACTCACTGAACACACTACCAGATAAAAATTGATACTCAGTAAATCAGAGCTAACATGATGGGTTACTGTGGACATCAGAGGCACAGAAAATAGAACAGGCACATTTGTGAATATGAGTTTAACAAATTAAAAACAAACAAACAAGAACAACAACAAATAGTCCCCGTTTTGCTTACCAAACCTCAGCCAGCCGGTATTTTTCCTTTTGCAACCATGTGTCCCAGGCCCCTCACTGAGACATTTACCATCCTGGAGGCGTGGGTTGTCTTATTTACTGAATATTTGCTACGTGCTTGGCACTGTATTGAGTACTGTATGGGCTGTCTCTACTCCTTCAAAGCCCTGGAGTTCTGGCAATCTTGGGCCTTATCAATTATATGACCCAGGGAGGGAATTAGACTTCTGTAAGCCTCAATTTCATCTTCTGTGAAAGAGATGTAATGATTGCCTCCTGCGAGAATTTGAATAGTATTGCATATGCAGCACACTTTGCATAGTGCCTGGCACAGGCTAGCCCTCCAGGGACACAAGAGAGGAATTGGAAATACCCTGTTATAAGCTACCTGCACCAGACGCAAAGTAGTATGGTTTTGTAGGAATGTGGATTTAGATTATTTAAAGATGAGTATTGTAACCTATGGGGCAGTCATAAAAAGAAATTTTAAAACATAGTATTAATGATATGCTAAGAAAAGATTCTAAATAGAATCATATGAAACACACAATTAAAAACAGAGAGGGCAGAAATATAGGGGGAAAAAGAAACAAAACACAAATGCAAGGAATAAAAAAGTCAAAAACTAAGTAGGTAAGAACCCAACTATAAAGAATCACTTTAAATATGAGTGATATAAACACACTAATTAAAATACAAAGATTATTAGAATGGATTAAAAGAAATAAGATGAAATAATGTTGTCTAGAAAACCCACTTAAAATACAAAGATTCAGACAAGCTGAAAGCAAAGAGATGGAGAAAAAAATATACTACCATAATATTAACCAGAAGAAAGATGGAGTAGCTGTATCAATTTCAGACAAAACCAAATTCAAAACAAGGAAGATTATAGGAATAAAGAGGGAATTAAAATAGTGATAAAGGGGTCAATTCTCCAAGAAGACATAAAAAAATCTTAAATGTTCATGCAGCTAAAAAGAGAGCATCAAAATACATAAGGCAAAATGGATAAACCTAAAAGGAGAAATAGGCAAATTCACTATTACAGTTTGAGACCTTAATACTATTCTGTCATTACTTGATAGATTAAGTAGACAGAAAATCAGGAAGGGTAAAATAAATAAGATGACCTGAATAGCTCTATGAATCAACTTGATCTAATTGTTGGGTTTAGAATATTCTATCCAACAACAGCAGAATATGTATTCTTTTCAAGCTTATTTGCAATATTCATTAACACAGACAGACAAATGCTAGCCATAACACACACCTTAAAAAATTTTAAGGAATAAAACTCATACAAAATATGTTCTCGTATGACAGTGGGGTTAAACTGGAAATCAGTAACAAAGATAGCTTGAAAATTCCCAAGTGCTGGAAATTAAACAGCACACTTCTAAACAACTCATTAGTGAAATAAGTCTTAAAAATTAAAAATATATTTTGAACTAAATAAAAATTAAAATAAAAATTTTGAGAATGCAGGTAAAGTGGTTCTTAGAGGAAAATTTGTAGCATTGAAATGCATATACCTGAAAAGAAGAAAGATCTAAAATCAATAACCTAAGCTACAACTTTGGTAAACTGGAGAAAAAGAGCAAATTATGGCTACAGCAAGAGGAAAAAACAGAATATTACAAATTAGAATAACTATCAATGAAATTGAAAAGAGGAAAAAGGATAAAATCAACAAAGTCAAATCTGGGTCACTGAAAATACCAAGAAAATTGATAAGCCTCTAGCCAAGCTAACTAAGAAATAAATAGAGAAGGTGCAAATTACCAATATCAGAAATTAAAGAGAAGTCATCACTACTGACCCCAGGGACATTAAATAAATAATAAGAATACCATAAATAACACTTGTCTCCAACTTTGATAACTTTGATGAAATGAATGATTACCTGAGAGGCACAAACTACCAAAACTCACTCAAAGAGAAATAGATAACCTGAGTAGAAAATTTATTAAATAAATTGAGTTGATAATTAAAACCTTCCAGAAAGAAAAAAGAAAGAAATAAAGTACCAGGCCCACATGGTTTCACTGGTGAATTCTACTAAACATTTAAGAAAGAAATAATAATCAATTTCCCACAATTTCTTTTAGAAATTAGAAGCAGAGGGAATACTTCTTAACCAACTTTTGAGGCTAGCATTACCCTAATACCAAAACCAGAGAAAAGTATTACAAGTAAATTACAGACAAATATTTCTAAACAGCATAGCTATAAAAATTCTTAAAAATATATTAGAAAATTGATTAAGCAATCTATAAGATGAAAAATGAAACATAACTAAGTGGTATTCCATTCAGCAATGAAAGGGTTGTTTAATATTCATCAACCAATGGAATTCATCCTATTAACAGATTGAATAAGAAAAACATGTAAGCATATCAGCTGATGCAGAAAAGCATGTGACAAAATTCAATACCAATTTATGATTAAAAAAAAACTCTCAGAAAACTAGAAATAGAAGGAACTTAGAGGGTTTTTATGAAAAACCTACATCTAATACCATACTTAATATTGGGAACCTGATGTTTTCCCCCTAAGATTGGAAACAAGGCAAAATATCTCAATATTCGTATTCAATATCATATTAGAAATTCCAGCTAGTGCAGTAAGACAAGGAAAATAAGTATATTGTACACAGAGTTGAAAATAGTAATAGAACTGTCTTTATTCATACATGGTGAAATTGTCTAGATAGAAATCACCAAAGAATCTCTAAAAGCAAAATAGAAAAGGGCCTTGGAATGAATAAGTAAGTATGAGAGGGAAGCAGAATATAAGGCCAATATACAAAAGTCAATTTCTTTCCTATATACCAGCAATAAACAATTGGAAATTGAAATAAAATAAAAATACTCTTTGCAATAACATAAAATGAAGTATTTAGTTAGAAATTTAGCAAATATTTACAGAATCTATATGTGGAAAACTACAAAACTTTTATGAAGGAAATAAAAGGAGATCTAAATAAATGAGGAATAGTCCACGGTCATGAATTGGGAGACTCAATATTATTAAGATGTCAATTCTTTGTTACTTGATCTTTAGATTCAACATAATCTGAACACAAATTCCAGCAATCTATTTTATAGGTATCAACAAACTAATGCTAAAATTTATATAGAAAGACAAAGGATTCAGGATAGCCAATACAATATATATATTTAAAAGATTTATGTATTTTACAGAGAGAGCATGCACAAGTGGGTGGAGGGGCAGAGGGAGAGAATCTTTAAGCAGGCTCCATGCTGAGTGTGGAGCCCAGCAGGGGGCTAGATCCTACCTCCTATGAAATCATGACCTGAGCTGAAACCAAGAGTCGGACGCTTAACCTACTGAGCAACCCAGGTGCCCCTAGCCATTACAATATTAAAGAAGAACAAACTTGGAGGACTCATGCTACCTCATTTCAAGCCTTACTATAAAGCTACAGCAACCAGGAAAACTGAGTATTGGCAAAACAATACACACATAGAGGAACACAATAAAGAGCCCAGAAACAGATCCAACAAATATAGTCAACTGATCTTGGATAAAGGTAATTTCAGCTGAAAAGAGGTAGTCTTTTTCAACAAGTGATGCTAGAACAATCAAATGTTTGTGTGTAAAGAATGAACCTAGACACGCACCTTATGCCTTGCATAAGAATGAACTCAAATGAATCATAGATCTTGTATAACTTTTTATTGCTGCTGTAGCAAATTACCACAATCTTAGTGGTTTAACACACACAAATTTATTATCTTACAGTTCTGGATGTTAGAAATCCAAAAGGAGACTTATTGGGATAAAATCAAGGTGTTGGCAGGGCTTCATTCCTTTCTAGAGACTTTAGGGGAGAATTTTATTTTTTCCATTTCCAGCTTTATAGGCTGCCCAAATTCCTTGGCTCCTGGTCCTCTTCTCTCTTCAAAGCCAACAATGGTTACTCTACCACGTCATTCTGATCTGACTCTCCCGCTTCCTTCTTTCACTTATAAGAACCATTGTGATTACAGTGGGACCACCCTGATAGCCCGATAATCCATAATAATTTCTTCATTGCAAGGTCCTTAACCTAACCACACCTACAAAGTCCCGAATTCCATGTCAGGTAACATATTTAAGATTCCAGAATCTTGGAGAGATATGAGTTTGCCTACCTTCTTGCTCCAAAGCATTTCCATCCCACATGCAAAATACTTGCACTCCATGCCACCGAGGTCCCCACAGTCTTGATCCATTACAGCCTTCAAGTACAAAAATTCATTTAAGTCTCATCAAATCATAGCTCCCAAACCTTCTCATCTAAATCAGGCACGGGTAAGGCTCTGGGTGCAATCCATGTTTGGCTGCAATTTCTCTCTATTGTTGTCTGAAATGTTTTACTCCATTTTTATTTTTTTTTTATTTTTTTTTTTATTTTTTTTTTAAAGATTTTATTTATTTATTCATGAGAGATAGAGAGAGAGGGGCAGAGGGAGAAGCAGGCTCCCCGCGGAACAAGGAGCCCGATGCGGGGCTCGATCCCAGGACCCTGGGATCATGACCTGAGCTGAAGGCAGACGCTTAACCGACTGAGCCACCCAGGCGTCCCTGTTTTACTCCATTTTTAGGACATTCTGGGACAGGAAAAATGATAGAGTGGCTAAACAGATCAGTAGGTGCCAGAGTTTGGGGAGGTGGAAGGATGAACAGGTGAAGCATAGGGGAATTTTTAGGGTAGTGAAACTACTCTTTTGGATACCATAATGATTGATGGGTATACAGCACCATGCATTTATCAAAACCCATACAACTTTACAGAATAAAAAGAGGACTTTAATGTATGCAGATTTTAAGAACTCAACTAGGAGGGCAGTGGCTATCAGGATGGACTGTATGTTATGGCAAAGAAAAATGTAACTAATGTAACTTTATTACAAATACATTAGATAAATTTACTGAGCAGCATAGAGAAAAGAAGTGCTGACCTTACCAACTTTGGAAATGAATGTGGACTGTAAGACTAAAGACTAACTGTACTCTACTTAATGCCACTGCTCTTTAAAATGTTAATAATATTCAATTGCCTTTTCTTTCAATGGAAAATTTCTTAACTAAAGAAGCTCAAGCAAGCATGCCTTTTCAACAGACCACCCACTTCCTCAAAGGGGGCCACCAACGTCTGAGCTTCTGTTCTCTGTTTAGCCTGTGGCCTTCTGGAAACCAGCCATAGCAGAGCTTATTCTTGGGCAGCCATGGTTGAGGGTCTGATCTATGGTCAGCCTCTGGCTGTAGCCATGGCCACAGAGGACACCCAGATCCCACCACTGTCTGCCTTCCCACAAGGGCTATGAGATGCAAAGGGCTGCACAAATTTTTCCTATTTTTCTAAAGCAGCTCAAAATACATACCTTGTATGCTGAGCTTAAATCAAAGGCCATGTGGCCTATAGCATGGATCAGCACATCAGGTACATGACTTGTCCGAGTCCTAAGGCTATTTTGACAAGCAGTATCCTCCTGGAACCTTGTGGCCCAGACACATTGCGCCACCTCAGTGGATCACAGACATCCTCAGCCCCCACTGGTGAAGGCTGGTGTTTGTCATCATACTTCTCTCAAGTTTTGACTTCACTTTGCCAGACTTTGGCATTTCTTACAGCTTAATGATGTGCCTTTTAAGGATTGAATCATGTTAAATTTTCAGCAGCTGCTTTATGAGGTTATATTTTCAGACACTGTAGGCTAATATTGTGTGATCATAAAAAGTCACCTACAGAGCTTGTTAAATTGACAGATGTTCCTGAGTCCCCTCCCAGTAGAGGGTTTTTAAAATAGGCTTAAAATAGGCTGCAATTTTTTGATAGAGATTCTGGTGTCCAGGAAATGATACAGAGAGTGAAGGCAAAAATGTTATTTTCTAAGTTATAGTTTCCAACTGAAAAGAATTAGAAAGAGAGGTTGGGAATCTGAAATTAAAGGTTACAAAGCATCACAAGGAAGCCAAGAAATCAGATTTTCCAACTGGCTCTTCGCAGAGAAGGGAGCTGGGCTCACCAAGGTGGAGGGTCTGACCGAGGTCACTCAACTACAAAATGCCAGGACAGGACTAGAGGCAAGTCCCCCGGCCTCTGGTTCACAACACTGAGGCTTAAAGGCATCCCTAGGCCGATAACAATTCCCATTGGAATTAAAATAAGGCCCTCTCAATTCTTGAAGACCCTCGGAAGTTTCTCCTGCTTTGTCAGCCTCCTGTGAACATTTCCAAAGATGTCCAAATAAAAAGCTTCAGAGTCATCACACAGTTGCTTGGGGTGACTTGCTCTCTCTTCCTTCCCCAAACCCTCCTTTGCCTCAAACCTTCATGCCCCCCCATCTCACCCACTGGGTGGCCTCCTGGGTCCTTTTTGAACTTGTTTCCAGCCTCCCTCTCTGTCCTTTACTTTCAAGGCTACTACCCCTATGGGGCTTGCCTGTTACCTAGATGGAGCCTGAATACCTGCCTGACAAATCAGGCAAGAAAAAGGAGTGGGGTTCTGTTGGGGTCTAGGACAGTCACCTTTGGTCTCTCGGAGCACCCTGCTTTCCAAACAGTCCACCACATTCTCTTGGACCGTAGAGCTCACCCCTCGGCATCAGGGAGAGGGATGCTGAGGTTCCCCCTGGGGTTGATTTACCATGAGTACTCCCTACTGAGGACCTCTGATTCCTCTCTCCACCGCAACCATCACCTTAAGGACAGAAAAGGGAGGCACCTTTTATTGAATAGTTACTGTTGCTCACTGGGTTGGTCAGTTTGTATACATTATTTCCGATTTTCACAACAGCCCATGACAAGGCTGAAACAGTGAAGGTGGGGGAGCCCATAAGAGATGGAGCCAGGACTGGATGGGGGAGATGCCAGCTCAGGCTCTTTCCACTGCTTTGAGCTCCCATCTTCTCTGCAAATTCTAAAGACATCATTCAACTCCCACACATGTTCTCTTGGCACATTTCTGGTTCTATGCTCTTCTTGGAACTTTCCTCCTCAAACAGCTATTCTTTTGTTTTAATTATTTTTAGATTTTGTTTATTTATTTATTTATTTATTTATTTATTTATTTATTTATTTAATTTTTTTTATTCTTATGTTAATCCCCATACATTACATCATTAGTTTTAGATGAAGTGTTCCATGATTCATTGTTTGTGCATAACACCCAGTGCTCCATGCAGAATGTGCCCTCCTCAATACCCATCACCAGGCTAACCCATCCTCCCACCCCCCTCCCCTCTAGAACCCTCAGTTTGTTTTTCAGAGTCCATCATCTCTCATGGTTCATCTACCCCTCCGATTTCCCCCGCTTCATTCTTCCCCTCCCGCTACCTTCTTCTTCTTCTTCTTTTTTTTTTCTTAACATATATTGCATTATTTGTTTCAGAGGTACAGATCTGAGATTCAACAGTCTTGCACAATTCACAGCGCTTACCAGAGCACATACCCTCTCCAGTGTCTATCACCCAGTCAACCCCATCCCTCCCACCCCATCCCCCACTCCAGCAACCCTCAGTTTGTTTCCTGCAATTAAGAATTCCTCATATCAGTGAGATCATATGATACATGTCTTTCTCTGTCAAACAGCTATTCTTGATGACATTCCAATGTCTTGTGATTGCTCAACACCCAAACCATAAGGACTGAGGAAGAACCATGACTGTGCCTCTCAATTACATCATAATTTTATGGGTCCCTTGGGGCAAGAGAATGGTGGAAGGGGGCTAGAACTGCAAGGACGCACAAATCCCATCAGTCTATTGTGGCAGGATATTGGCAAGGCCAGATGGCCTCAGAACACTAACCATGATAACCAGCCTTGTTCTGAGCCTGGGTGTCAGGTAGTGTTCCACATGCTTTACACATGTGATCTCACTGACTTGTCATGGCAGCCCCAATGTCAGGATCCTCATTCTCAAGGAAGGAAATGAAGCTTAGGAAGTTTTAAAAATGCCCCTAAGTTAACAGAGCTGCTGAGTATCAGAGCCAGGATTCCAATGCAGGTCGGCCTGACCTCAAAGCCCGTGCCCCTGATCTCCGTAGTACACTCCAGCAACTTTCCTTGAAGAGCTCTTTACAGTGAATATTTCTTGAGCTTCTACTCTCGACCAGTCCTGTGAGGCCTTGGAGATACAAAGATGAGTAAAACATTGACGATGCCATCTGTGCTTACTCTGAGGGGTGGATCAGACACACACAATGACCATGAACGAGCATGACACCCATAGGTGCAGGTTAGACTCAACACACTATGGAAGGTGAGGGGCAGGCAGGATGAATTCTGTCTCCAAGGATGATAGATGGGCAGAGGAATGGAGTTCAACAGGGAGGGGTGCACCCAGGGCAGGGGCAACACCATGCTATCCCTCCCTGCACACCAGGCAGACACAGCCAGACACAAGACACCGCCTATCCTCAAGGAGCATAGTCCCTGGCATTGTGCTTTAGGAGCAAGGTGAACAAAAGGAGAGAATGACCACCTGGTGTGTGTGTGTGTGTGTGTGTACATACATGTACATATACATGTGTACACACTAGGGGAAAGGCAGGGCTGTGAGTGATGGAGACAGAGGTGTGAGCCAGACTTGGACCATTCAAATGTTGCCCAAATCAAATGTTGGCATTTTATCTCACAGGCAATAGAGAGTTCTGTTGCTTTAAAAAGTGGAGAACCAACAGCTTCACTGCCAAAGCTCTTTCTTCACATTTGAAAGATGGGCATGCCAAGTCATTTGCCCCACCACCCCTCCCCCTTCTTGTCTTCCGTTCCCAGGAATCCCCTTCCTTTACCTCCCAGCGGCCCTAAGCCAACACCACCCTCAGGTTTGACCAGCTCTCCTTCCTGATCAACTCCTTTCTTCTGGGTCTCTGTTGCTGCTCAGTTACCTCATCAGTTCTCAGCTGAGCAATTGCATGTGTCCTCTAACTGGTCTCTGGTGTGGGTTGAATTGTGTCCCTGGGGTTGAAATGTATATATATATAGATGTATACAGAGATATATGTCCACACACTCAAGTCCTAATGCCTGATACCTGTGAATGTGACCTCATTTGGAAACAGTCTTTGCAGATATAATCAGGTTAAGGTGTGGTCATGCAGGAGCAGGGCGGACCCTGAAGCAATATGGCCATTGTCCTTGCAGGAAGAGGAGACACGGCACACAGGAGAGTGCCTTGGGTGAGGTGCCCGCAAGCCAGGGAACACCAGCGATTGTCCCTGCTAGCAACACCAGAAGCTGAGGGAAAGGCAGGGCACAGACATTTCCCCAGAGCCGTCACAGGGAGTTTGGAGCTACTAGCACCTTGATATTGGACTTCTAGGCTCCATAACCATGAGAGAATAAATTTCTGTTGTTTCAAGCTCCCCCCTCCCCCGCCCCCATTTGTAGTAATTTGTTACGACAGTCTTAGGACATTAGTATTATCTCCTTGCCTGTGTTGGCCTGCCACTCTCTCTCTATCTTCCATGTAGTTGTCAGAGTGATCTTTCTGAATTGTAGATTTGTTGCTTTTGTCATTTTCTCACAGAAGAATGTTAGTGGCTCCCTGTTCATTGTCGACCTCAACATAAAACCCAAACCGCTTACCCCCCACCCTCGTTTCTAACATATGCTTCAAGTGTCCTGCTGGGAATTTGGTGTTCATCCCTTGTGATTGAAATGCCTGCTTCTCATTTTTCTGTCCGTTGAGTCCTTCTTATCCTTGGCTCAGCTGCAAAGTGGCCGGGGCTATGCTATCTCCTCCGTGCGGTCTCCAACCCGGGCATCCCTCTGCGATCGCCACCCGAGCCTCCCGGTCACTAACAGTGAACTTCCCTGGAGAGAGCAACAGCGTATCTTATGCCTCTATCCTCAGAACCTATCACTGGAATATAGGAAGTGAAGAACGATCGTTTGTTGGCTGAGTGAATAGATAACCGAATGAATAACAGATTACTCAGGGAAAGTCAAGGTTTCTCTGGCCTATGGATATGTAGAGTTCCCAAAAGCATGGATGGGTGGGTATCTGAGCAAAGTACAACTTTCCACTCTTCCATTTACTATCTGTGTGACTCGGAGAGTTACTGAACCTCTTTGAAATTCATTTATAAATAAAGAAGAGGTCGTCTGTGCTTACTCTTATTCATTCACTCATTCATTCATTCATTCTCTCAATTCCTTCACCTATCATAAATAGAGAAGATGTCTGACCATCTTGCCCAACCTTGGTTTAGTGTTCTGAGTATGCCAAGTAAGCCTGGATTTTCACTTTTTGACCAGGTTGTCCTAAACGTTTTCTGCAGCCCCAGTGGGCATTTGCAGGACACAGCAAATAAGGAACTGAGAAGAAGGAGACAGTAAATGGCAAGGAGTGGGGATGAAAGGGGTTGTTCTCATGCTGATCTAATAGGATGAAGAGAGGTCAGTGCCCCATGGCTATGAGTCAGGCACTGGCTTTGCCTGCACTTCTATAGCATACCAAAACAATTAAGCGAGATGCTATAAGGGAACCACAGGCTGGTGCTTCCCTTTCCTGGCCAGACCTCTGTGTCTGCGACCTAACTGTGGATTAACATATTCCAAGTCTGAAATCTCATTAAACACTGAACAGAAATTGCCTCTTTTTTCTTGTTATTCTCTACGAGAACACGCACAAGCATGAACTCGGCAGTGGAAACTGCCCTAATTATTTGTGCAGAACAATAGCAAAAGCCATGAGGAGCTCCATTTAAACACAGGAGGGGCAATTAATCACAGCCCATTGGAATATTGCTTTTGGTCTTGAACTCAATCCACATTATATGCAGGAAATGAAATGCAGTAATTATCACAGTCACTTGAGACTCCAGAGTCCTGGCTTCAATTCCCAAATCCTTCATCATTTCATTTTGGCTGTGTCTATGTGACGCCAAAACATCTGGCTAAAAAGTGAAAACTGCCATCAATTTCTCAACTGATAGCTCACCAAATATTCTACCTTTCCTTTTTCTTTTTATTGTGGTAAAATATACGTAGCATGCAATTTACCATTTACTCACGTTAAATGGTTAAATGTACAAGTGTACATTTCAGTGGCCTGAAGTACATTTGCATTGTGCAACCATCAACCACCATCCAGCTCCAGAACTTTTTCAAACTGCAACTCTGTACCCAATAGACAATAACGCCCTATTCCTCTCTCTCTCTAGCCCCAGGCAACCACCCTGTTACTTTCTGTCGCTATCAGTTTGGCTGCTTTAGTTACCTCATGTATGTGCAATCCTACAATATTTGTCTTTTTGTGTCTGGCTTATTCCTGAAGTTTCATCCATGTTGTAACATCGGTCGCAAGTTCCTTCCTTTTGGAGGCTGCATAATATTCTGTTGTACGTATGTGTGTGCATACATATATACATACGTAAACATATATACTGTCTTTTGGCCATGTTTCGGTTATTGTGAACGGTGCTGCTTTGAACATTGGTGTACAACTGTCTGTTCAAGTCCTTGCTTTCACTTCTTTTGGGTATACCACCCAGAAGTGGAATTGCTGGCTCATAAAAAATGATGTTTCTCTTTTGAGAAACTGCCATACTGTCTTCAAGAGCAGCTGCGCCATTTTACATTCCCGCCACAATGCACAAAGGCTCCAATTTCTCCACATCCTCACTAACATGTCTTTCCTTCCTTTTTTTTTTTGAATATAGCCATCCTGATGGGTATACATTTCATTTTTCCTTTTTTCCATTTTTTTCTTTTTACGAGAATTCATGCTTTTATATAATTCATTCATTCATTTATTCATTCACTCATTCATTCATTCATTCTCTCAATTCCTTCACCTATCATAAATAGAGGAGATGTCTGACCATCTTGCCCAACCTTGGTTTAGTGCTCTGAGTATGCCAAGTAAGCCTGGATTTTCACTTTTTGACCAGGTTGTCCTAAACGTTTTCTGCAGCCCCAGTGGGCATTTGCAGGACACAGCAAATAAGGAACTGAGAAGAAGGAGACAGTAAATGGCAAGGAGTGGGGATGAAAGGGGTTGTTCTCATGCTGATCAATAGGATGAAGAGAGGTCAGTGCCCCATGGCTATGAGTCAGGCACTGGCTTTGCCTGCACTTCTAGCACTTTCTGTCAAAGGACCATGTCACTGAGAGGACTCTGGGCTTCTTGAGGAAATAGATGGCCACTTTCCTGATTATCTGTGTATCCTCACAGTCAAGACCAACTCACAGGACGTGTTCAACAATTTTCTTCGAAAAAATTAAGGCATTTAATCAAATTAAGTGGATTAATGAGTAATTAATACTCTTACACAAGCAGAGAAGCTGTAAGAAAAACTAGATTTCTTGTCCAAATAATTCCATATGCAGGAGACTTTATAAAACTTTGCTCTGTGCAATTTTACTTCATCTGATTGTATTGATAGTAGCTTACTCGGTCTCTGGAGTACTGAAAATGTCCCCAAGGCTGTTACACACATTGATTTGAATCTAAACACTTAATTGCTGGTCTCTGCATGGAAATATGGCTCCAGAGGCTGGACATGCTGGCTGCAGCCAGAGCTGCCTGTCAGTGATGGATTGAGGGGTTTGCTGGCCCAGCCAGCCGGGGGCCGATGACTTCCGACAGAAAACGTGCCTGGTGGGAAGGAATGCTCAAGTTGCCCAACTCCTCAGTCTTGCCTATGTTTTGTGTTTGGGCCCATTTGTGTTTACTTCTGAGGCAGTACCAGAGACGAAAAAGCCGAGCTTATCTTCAAGTGACACGAGCATGGTCTTCAGCTTTATATTTTTCAGGCTTTCTCACCAAGAACAGAAGCTCTGGGACGACAGTAGGCAATTCTTGACCCTCCACCAGCACCACAGACTGAGCTCTAACCTGCCATGCCAGGAGACAATTGTGCATGTGTTTTTCCCATTTCTTGTGAGCAGACACACTGGCTGCATTCGTCCCAGAATCTCTCCAAGAGTGTTTATGTAGAGAACAGTCTGGGAAGACAGAGGGAGTGTTCCCTCCAAAGCAAAGGGCAAGCTTGCTTAACTGTCCAGTGTAGGAAAGATAACGCCTCCTTCTGAGGCAGAGGCCAGATACAGATGCTAACTACATATTATAAATGATTCCGATCTCCTGAGCACATGGTTTCTCAGCTGGATGGAAGCTCACTCCATGTGCAGTATCCACATGGACCTCTCTGCATCATCACTGTGGGATTCGGGGGGCAAGGGGATTTGATGGAACTAGGCTGATGTCCATCCTGCTTGCTATGTGCTGAGTTATGAGGTCCTTTGTTTCTGACTCAGGAGTGTCATGTCTTTTGCCCTCATCCTTGAAACTATGGCAGGCTAACATGTTACTTTGTAAGCAGAGGAAAATCTCAAACCCTGGGCTCTCGATGCCCACTGCCTTCATTGTATATCAACCCGTTAAGTCTTGTTCCTCTCCTCAGAAGCCCCCTCTTTGCCCAAGCGTGGCTTCACTTGGTCCCCCCACACACCTTATTCCCCATCCACATGCATTATTACTCCATTGAATGCTAACTTCCGGAACCAGCCTACAAATGTACACATTAGGCCTGGTCATGAGGGGAGAGAGAAGGGAAGAGAGTTATTCTCAGTATCAAATGGATCCTGCAGGCTCTTTTGGAAATGGTGGTAATAGGAATAATGTTTTCATTCCCCCTGACAAATCTCATTCTCTGGCCATTTTCTACCTCCAAGAATGCACCATGAAACATGTTATCCCAAGGAAATTTATTTATTTATTTATTTTAAAGATTTTTATTTATTTATTTTGAGGGAGAGAGAGAGAGCATGCAAGAGTGTGTGAGAGTAGGAGGAGGGGTAGAGGGAGAGGATCTCAAGCAGACTCCCCGCTGAACATGGAGCCCGATGTGGGGCTGGATCTCATGACCCTGAGATCACGACCTGAGCCGAAATCAAGTCAGATGCTCAACTGACTGAGCCATCCAAGCGCCCCTCCCAGGGAAATTTAGAATTGATATTTCTAGGACACATTGGTCATTGATCAATGTTGAGTCTCAAAGATGACTTTGTCAAGTCTTTAGGGACTAATAGCCTTGACACCCAGGTGCAGGCTAGAGGATTGCTAATTGAGGGGTATGAGGAAGGGGTGAAAATGCAGCCTGGGCTTGGCTCAGCAAGCTGCATCTCGTGGTGCCTGGCTGTGTCCTCTGAGAGCTGGCCACATTTTCTGATTCTCACACAGGCACCCTGGGGACCAGCAGAGACAAAGCCAGGCTTTTTGGAAAAAGAAAGTAGGGATTTCGAAAGTCCCAAGCTTCCCATTTTAGACATAAAGAGCGAGACTTCCCATGACTCTGATCATGGAGTTTTATTGTAAGTCATCATAAAAAGGGAGAATTCAGGATATACAAGGAGGGAGTTCTCCAACGTGACTGAAAGAGACCCACCTCTCCTGGGCCAGAAGTTGTTGGTAGGGAGGAACAAGATAGAGGAAGAACCAAGAAACCAGACCTGAGACTCCACAGCCCACCATCTGCAAGCCTGGCTCTTGATTCAGAGAATAGTCAGGACAGAGAGACCAGTTAGGAGCGTATTGCAATGGGGAGCTAGCTGTTTGATGTTGTGAGGCACTCCTGTATCTACCTGGGTGTTTCTAAAGCCTTCTCTAACTGGCCATCCCAGACTCTGTGTTGTTTTGCAAACCCACCAAGCATGCTCTTGCCTCAGGACCTTTGCACTTGCTGTTCTATTTGCCTGAAAGTTTCTTTCAGCAGATAGTCTCATGACTCACCCCTCACGGATTCTAGATCTCTGTTCAAATCTTTTCAAATACCACCTTATCAGAGAGGGCTTCCCTGATCACTGCATTTAAGATAGCTCCCTCTTCCCCCAGTGGTCCTGGTCAACCCTCCCGGATATATATCTCTCAACAGGATGTATCACCCTCTGACACACTGTGTATTTCATTTGATTGCTCACTGCTTTTTTCTTCCTTCTGGACTGGGGACTTTGTTTTGTTTGCTGCTCCATCGCCAGCACCCACAGCAGTGTGTGGCATAGAAGTGATCCCTGGATAGATGTTTGTTAAATGAATAAATGAATGAACGAGGTTGGAGGCTCTTGAGAGAAGCCCCACCTTGGCTTGATAGCAGATACAATTCAGGCTGGGGATGAGTGGCAGCTATTTAGAAGGTCAGGCCCCAGCTGTCTTCCTGACTCCCTGCAATCTAGGCCAGGCACGCATGGGGTCCAGGCGCTCCTGCTTGCCACATAAGAGCATGTGAAATTCATGGGGACTAGCAGCAGCCTAGTATTGGGAGGAGAGAGGTACTGAGGATGACAAAGGCCAGAGGCCCAGGCTGTAGCAGCAGATGGTGCCCTCCCTGCTGTGAGAGCAGCCAGGGTCCTCAGCCTACTCACTGCAGACCCCACACCGGAATCCTGGGGTGGCCACCAGCAGAGCAGGCAGCTCGCTGACCCTCCCTCCATGGGCTGCGGATTCCTTAGTCCCAGGTCTCTCACTCACACCCGGATCACCATTTGGAGAAAGAGGGAGGGAGTGACTACCGGAGTGGATAGCTGCACTTGGAACTGACTATTAAAAGCGACCATTTAAACCCCCAAAGCACTGAGATGCTGTGTACTGGAAAGCGCAGTCATCTTTGCTTCCTTCCTATCTCCACTTACTGTGAGCAGGGATTCAGGTTGAAGATGAAAACAGCTATAGGATAATTTAAACAAAAAAGCAACATTTTTCTTTGCACATTGGAGTGCATCATGTTAAATTTGGGATGGTTGCTACCCTTTAGAAGAACAGCCTCCCCATAAAGGCCCCCCCAAAGCCAGGCCTCCCAAAGGGGCCACTTGGATTTCATTAAATACATTCCAGCAGCCCCTAGCCTGTTTGTTAGTGCATCCCCCACCCACCTGGAGCTTTTCCCAGAGGGCATGGTTATGGTGGCTGGTAAAGAAGGGAAGTGTTTCCCCGCCCAACGACTTACTACCAGATCCTTCTTCGGAGCTTTGCACAGACTCCCCAGTACGTTGGGGATCTCATTCGAGGCTCTGAATTGAGATGTAAACTCTGAAAACATTTTACTGCCCTCCAGCTGGAGGAAAGGACATCTCCCATGACAAGCAGGGCAGGAGCAGTCAGAGGGCTGTCTGGGGCAGGGCAAGATTCTAGTTCATTCTCACAAGAACAAAATTTAATCTACCAAGGCAAAGCAAGTTTTTGATTTTGGTGGAAAAGCACACCAGTTAAAGAATTTAAGCCATGAATATTATTGTTTTTATAACTAATAGATCCTTACAGAGCAGTGGTCCTTGGTGGGGTAATTTTGCCTATGCCCCAGGGACACTGGGCAGTGTTTGCAGGACTTCTGTCACTGTTCTCTCACTGATATCTTACAAACATCCTGTGAGTTAAGATAGGCAGGTGTAATTGTGCCCCTTTTACAGAGGTGACCAAGGCTCAGAGATGACAAGGGACCTGCCGAGGTCCCCACACAGCACAGAGCAGGTGAGCAGAGCTTTCTCCGTGGCTCAGTTCCATTAGTGTCCTCGTGCCAGGGACTAGATACTATTTTTACTCTGTGTTTTTTTTTGAAAAAAGGAATAAGATTTTCAACATTTCTTGGGAGTCAACCATGCCTCAAGTAAAGAGAACAAAATCCTTGCTGTTAGGGGAGGTGACAATCTGGGAGGGAAGCAGTTAACAGACAAGGTCATATGTAGAGCAGGCCACACCTCAGATAGTGAGTGTTGGGTGATATGGGTGAACAAAGCAAGAGGGGAGAGCAGGGAGGGGTGCTAGAGAGGGGGACGCTGAATCCAAGTGTTAGATATCATGGCCAGGACAGCCTCCAGGAGGTGACATTTGTTTCTCCAACTTTTGAGGAATAATTGACAGATATACTTGTATATATTGAAAGTGTACACTGTGATGATATAATATACATATACATTGTGGAATGATTGCTGAGATCCAGATAATTAGCACAGCCAATGTCTTACATAGTCAACTCCTTCTTCTTCTTCTTCTTTTTTTTGGTGAGAACTCTTAAGATCTACTTTCAGCAGCTTTCAAGTTTACAAACCATATTAGAAACTAAGAAGAAGGTAGTAGGAAGGGTAAAATGAAGGGGGAGAAATCAGAGGGGGAGACGAACCATGAGAGACTAAGGACTATGAGAAACAAACTGAGGGTTCTAGAGGGGAGGGGGTGGGGGGGATGGGTTAGCCCGGTGATGGATATTAAGGAGGGCACATATACGCAAACAAGGAATCATGGAACACTGCATCAGAAACTAATGATGTAATGTATGGTGACTAACATAACATAATAAAATTAAAAAAAAAAAAGAAACTATAGTCACCATGTTGTACATTAGATCTTTAGAATTTATTCATTTTATAACTAAAAGTTTGTATTCTTTGATCTGCATCTCTCTATTCCCCCCCTGCCTTCAGACCCTGGCAACTGCCATTTTCTTCTCTGTTTCTATGAAAACTCAACAGCAAAAAAACCAAATAATCCTATGAAAAATGGGCAAAGGACCTGAACGGACGTTTTTCTGAAGTATACACACAAATGGCCTAGAAGTACCTGAAAAGGGGCTCAACATTACTAATCATCAGGGAAATGCAAATCAAAACCACAATGAGGTGGCCCTTGAATAAAGATCTGAAGGAAGTGAGGGAGCGAGGGATGTAGCTGAAGCATGTGGCTATCTGAGGAAGAGATTCCAGGCAGAAGGAGCAGCAAGTGCAAAGGCCCTGTGGTGGGGTGGGCCCGGTGTGCTTGAGGAGTCAGTGTAGCTGACTGAACGCATGGGGGAGGGAGAGAGCAGAAGGAGGTGAGACCACAGATGTGAGTCGTGTGAAGGTAGGGAACAAATCATAGAGACACTTGGAAGTCATTTGAAGGACCATAGCTTTCATCAGAGAATTAGGGAGCTGCTGCAGGCCCTGAGCAGAGGTATGGTAGAATCTTTGAATTTTAACTGGATCACTGGCTGCTGTGTGGGGAACATACAGAAGGAAGGAGGCAGTGAATTTGTTCAACTTCATTTTTGTCAGTTGTTCTAATTTCTTCAAATGTTTTTGTTTTCTTTTTTTTTTTTTTTTTAATTCTGTGATGACTTTGAACAAGGAGGAAAAGTCCAGGCGTGCACGAGCATACCAAGGAGAGCTTGAAGCATGGGGCTTGTTGGTCAGGAGAGAAAAGGAGAAGGTGGCTGTGAGGGAAGAAGATGCTGGCCAAGCGCTCCCACCACGCTCCTGAGGCTGGGAGCAAAGGCACACACGCAACCCAGGATGTCAGTGCATCCACAGCTGCCCTGCGAGGACAGCAGCTGCATGGCCGGAAGGTGAGATCATATCCTCCAGGATTAGCGGGGCTTCTCGAAAAAATTCAGCCAATTATTCTCCTCTGATTAGTTTTCATTTCATCATGGTTTGTTTGTCATTACTCTACCTGTTTTAGTCAAAAGTTCACAGCCTGTTTATATTAAGATATAAGCCCTTGAACTTGGGATTCTCAGGGGTCATGTCTACAGTTTTTGCTAACTAGTATTGATGTGTGTCAAGAAAGCCACATCCTCAACTCAACAGGGCAAGGCTTTTGAACAAAATCTACTAAATCATTCTTTAGTCTTTTGGAATGAGGAATTGATTTTCCTTCTTATCATGAAACCAAAAATAGAGAAGAGTGCGGTCAATTCATCCATTTTTATTTCCTAAGAATAAAACCAATCAGGCTCAGTATATGCTTGTGTGGCTGATCCTCAGAGTAGGAGAGAGTGGGGTGTCCCCTGAGTGCTCTCGGGGAAGACGACACTTGGGAACCTCTCCGTGGCTCCCTTTCAGGTCTTTGGGACTTGCTTGCAGAAGGCAAATCAACTTCTCGTCTGAGAACCAGGTGTGATCTTCTGAGGCAGAGACATTGACAGTCAGGGTAAAATATAAAACCTGAGCAAGACATCCAAACTTGCAAGTCAGATTTGGATACCAAGGTGCTTGTTTCGGCAGCACATATGCTAAAATTGAAACAATACAGAGAAGATTAGTATGGTTCCTGCATAAGGATGACATGCAAATACATAAAGTGTTTCATATTTTTTAAAAAATTGGCCCCCAATGCATTTTGCATAGCTGGTCTTCATGGACTGTTAGAGGACAACGAGATTTGTGCTCTGTGTAACAGGCAGGTGGCATATAAAGGTGCACATTTCCAGGTTCCCTTGAAACTCAGAACATCTTGTGAAACTGGACACACTGTCCAGTGTGGGGATGGTGATGCGGAGGTTAGAAGCAGCCCCACTTCAGTCCGTTTTGCCCCACGGCTCCCCTTCATGTCCCCAGTTAAGGAGCAGAGGGTCTGGGCTCATAGATCATCATACTTGCATTGATTTTTCCCCTTAAGATAGGGAAATATTTCTCTGTATCCATGTTTCTATCAAAAATGGGAAATCAAGAGAGGCACAAGCTTCAAAAAATATTTTGGGTCTCTTCTTTGTGGAAAGACATACCCCCACGTGTCTTGGTGCACATTCTGGCTACAAGGGTTCCTTCTGCCCTGCCCATCCCCCGTTCACGGCACTGCCGGACCCCGCGGCACTGAGTGTGTGCGCATCATGGTTCATTGGCTCCTGTGCCTGTGTGATGGGGGGCCAAGATTCCCTCAGTGGGCAGTTAGGGGCCTGGCATGGGGAGCTTCTGGCCCACTGGGGGCCTGGTTTAAGTACAGCCAGACTGGCACAGTTAGGAGAGCAAAGAGGCTAAGAAACCCAGGGGTGGGTAATGACATCAGCACTTGGGCTGGGGGATGCTGGGCCTCTCCGATGAGCCAACAACCTTGACCCTCCCCGTGACACCGGATCGCGAGGATGATGCACTTAGGATCTCAGTCCCTCTGAGCCCCAGTTTCTCCCTTTGTACTGGGAGATGCTCCTCCCTGCCCTTCCAGTCTTGCCCATCTGTTGTGTCACCAAATGAGAGAGTAGGCACTTGGGGATTTCGAAAACTGCTAAATTCTCCCTAACAAGGGCAATTCCTGGCAAAGCGGGGTGAGACTGTGGAGCTTGCTCGAAGTCAGGGTGGCAGGAGTGGGGAGCAGCCTGTATGGTTGGTCTGCTTCTCTCTGGAGGACGAGGGCCAGCGAGGCTCTTGGGCCTCTCCTGCTGCATCTTCCGATGGGTCCCTGAGTAAGAACCGCCCTGAGGGAAAAGATAAGATGTTGGTGTTTGTCTGGTGCTTTGCAGTTTCCAAAGTGTTTCCCAGAACATCTTCTCCTTCTCGTCTCTTCCAGCCTCATAAAATTGGCAAGCAGGGGCAGTCTCCTGAAGTCAAAGGACCAGGTGGTTCCAAACCATTTCTCTTTCAACTGAGAACCATCACTCTATCTATCTATCTATCTATCTATCTATCTATCTATCTATCTATCTATCTATCTATCTTTAATTGCTTTGTTTAAGCTAATGAATAAAAAGAGTGCATTGCTAATATCCTGTGCCTGACGAGGTTACTGTGGCAAGGCCAGCACCCCAAACCTGCAGGCTGTGTGACTCCCTGCTGCTCCTGGGGGGCCCTGAGACCCGCTCTGGCCCTCACCTGGCAGTAGCTCTTACCTTAGCTCAATGCCACCAATATTCTCTCTAGGAAGCTGTGCACGTCCCTTACTTTGTATGTCTCCTGAACCTTAAATTTAATACAATTTATCACGTGGTGGGCACAAGCGACCAGGACAGAAGGGTTTTAGAAAAGCCAAGGCTCTAGATGCACTCTCTGTTCATCGGTCCTCTGTCACCCGCCCCCTGGGCACCTGCGGGAGGGCAGCTTTGAGGAATTCCCCAGAACGCTGCCCAGCCCTGTTGCCTCCATGTTGGAGGTATGGTTCCCACCATTTCCTACAGGAGATTTGGCCCCACTTTATCATCCCTGACATTTACAGCAGGAGATTGGGGTCGCCGGGAATCCTGGGCTGGGACACATGGGCCCTGACTTGCACGGGGGAACTCAGAAGGCAAGTAGAGAAGTTCCAAGCAACTCAATCCCCAGAAGGTACCTGAGGATCAATAAAGCAGTAATCCCCACCTAGCTGAGGCTGCCGGTGCGTGTTTACAGAGCCATTCCCGGCCGGTGATTTACAGCGGCCTCGCTTCAGAGGAGGTCCTGAGGCTGGAGCTTTGTGGCTCTCGGAAACACGGACAGCTCGCCCTGGGGGACACAGTCTCCCCACACAGCCTCTCTTCCTCCCGTCCTCCTCTCTCCCTTCTGTCCTTTTAAAGAATAACCTTACTGAGATATAACACACATTCCATACAATTCACCGATCGCAAGCGTGCCATGTGATGGTTTTCAGTGTATTCATAGAAATGCGCGACTGTCCTTACAGTCAACTTAAGAATATTCTCCTCACTTCCCTCAAAACCCCGTACACATGAGAAGTCAGCCCTCTCCCCCAGCCAGGACACCATCATTAGGCAGCCACGAATCTAACTTTCTGTCTCAATGGATTTTCCCATTGTGGACATTTACATGAATGGAATCGTGCAGTATGTGGTCCTTTGCGGCTGCCTTCTCGCAATTAGTGTAAGGCTTTTGCGGTTGACCCATGTTGTAGCAGATGTCGGTATGGCAGCCAAATGTGCCAGTAATCCCGCTCCCAGGCATAAAACCAAGAACAATGAAAATACACGTCCACACACACACCCGTGCCTGAATGTCCACAGCAGCATTCTTCATCGTAGCCCCAAAGTGGAAACCACTTACATATTCAAGTGTTGAAAGAGTACACAGAATGGAATCTGTTTAATGGACTATTATTTGCAAATAAAAAGAATGATGTAGGGTGTCCGGCATGGGTCGACCTTGAAGACTTGCAAAGCAAAAGAAGCCGTTCATAGTCACCACATATCGCACGATTCCATTTCTGTGAAGGGTCCAGAAAGGACAAATCCCTAAAGAGAGAAGGTAGACCAGTAGTTGTCCAGGGCTGGGGGGAGGGGGAGGCAACGCCTGCTCCTGGATACAGAGTTTCCATGCCAGCGGACGTGCTCTGGAACTGCACCGTGGTGTTGGCGGCACAGGCTGGGGACTGCGCAAAAAAAAATCACTGAACTCTACGTGTTAGATGGGCGGTTTCATAGTACGTGAATTATACCCCGACAGAGAGCGTGAAGGACTGATGCAGGAGAGGGAGGAAGTGAAGGAGACCGGCGAGGGGCTTGTGTTGTGGGGGAGATGGCAAAGCTCCAGCTCTCTGGGCTCCTGTCTGCTCCACACGGCTTTGGGCTCCAGAACTGGCACAGCGGGAGTCACCCCGAGCTCTCACAGGTGGTAGGAAGGAGAACTGGCTTGAGGCCCCAGCATGGGGGAAAAACACAGTGGGGCAGTGTCTTAGGTCCCCACCCCCGCCAGCCGAAGAAGGAGAACCCAGACCCAGTGTTTCCCATCCCCACCTACCATGGGAGATACCCAGTAGGCTCTTCCCTTTCTGTATGGCATGAGAGTTCCTGTAACACCACATGCTAGAGGGATCAATTGGGAACCCCATTCCCCATAAACAGCCAGGGCAGAGCTCTCTACCCCAGGCTTGAAACGTCGCTCCTCCACTGAGAGGCTTCCTGGACCTGGGGGCTTAGGCAAGGGGCTAGCTTCTTTGTTCCCCTAGGGCTAAGACCCTGTTCTCCCACTAGAGACCCTGAGCGGGGAGAGGAGTCATCATCACAATAAGGGAATCTTGTCACAATAAGCATCTGGCCAGAGAAACCTCTTGTACCCTTGGACGAGAACTCCCCTACCTGCCAGGAGATACAGTGCCCCATCTGGAACCACACCTATCTCCTCAGGTAGCACCAGCAGGGCCCAGTGGGAGCCCCAGAAGCACCAGGTAAACAGGCAGACTGGAACCAAGAGCCCTGACAATTAAACTGTCATTGGAACCACAGGCCACAGAATAGGCCAATAGCTGTGTGCTAAAACTAAACAGGATAACGGCCTGCTAAAATAATAGGTTGAAATAGGACCCAGAGTCTCCTAACATCCACCATCAACACACTTCCATGTGGGCATGATTGAGTCCCATACTGCCTGTGAGCATCTCTGGGAACACAAGGGTTGTGCTTTTTGTTACACATAAAATTTTTCTTTTGTTTTTTTCCAGATTCAAAATTATACATGTGCATTGTAGGAAATCTAGAAAATAGAGACAAAGAAGAAATTGTAAATCACCTGTAATCTTACCACTCAGAAAAAATGCATGTTGCGTGTGTGTGTGTATGTGTGTGTGTATTGATATTAACCATACATCCTTTCAATCTCTGTGTCTTTAGATGCAGAAAGGAAGTTTTTCTTTTATAGAAAATACCATTATTCAGGGCACCTGGGTAGCTCAGTCAGTTAAGCATCTGACCCTGATTTTGACTCAGATCATGATCGTGAGATTGAGCCTCATGTCCAACTGTGCACTCAGTGTGGAGTTTGCTTGAGATTCTCCCTCTCCCTCTGCCCCTCCCCCCACTCAAGCACACACTCTCTCAAATAAGTAAATTTAAAAAATCTTAAAAAAATACCATTATTCTATGTATAACATATTTGTAACTTGCCTTTTCCTATAGCATATATTCCTTCTCTAAATTATTAAATGCCTTTCTGTATAATTTCCAGTGGTTGCATGTATTTAGTGACCTTTCTGTGAAGAATGTATATCAGTTACTTCTGGACCATCTACCCTTGGCACAGTATACCATAGGTGCTCAATAAATGTTGGGTGAATGAATTGATAGAGCTCTGTGGCCAGGCTGAGGGCCACAGTGCCTGATGAGTCTCTTCATTGGGCATTTCACATGTTCCAGCCCAGCCCTGTAAAGGAAGAAAGGGCCTGTTTCCAGGCTTATGGAAAATCTTCAGGTACCAGCTGGAGTCATGGCTCCCATGTTGAAGATTCTCTCCTGGGCAAGAGGCCCTTTCACTCCAGTGTTTCCAAACGGAGTGTGACTCAGCCTTGGTACCCCAGGTCTCCCAGAAAGGAGGACCCACTCCTGACCCACCCAGAGAAGCCCAGCTGCAGTCGCAGACAATTGGCAATTCTGCCTTCCCATCCTGACTCCTGCTTATACCTTCAGGCCATTGTGCCTTTGCTCAGGTTGTGTTTCAATCTGAAACATCCACCCTGCATTTCCCATTGGAAAACCCTAATCTGATGTCAAGACCCACTTCCAGGTACACCTCTTCAGTGGATCTTCTCTGACCCCTTCCGGCACCTCCCCTGTACTCCCCTGTACTCCTTGCACTTGGTGTAAGAAAGCATCAAACAAAAGCCTTGGCCATCTGTTGGGCAAGTGTGTTCTTGGATCTGTTCTACTCATTAGACTACAGATCCCCAGCCCGACTTCAGCCCTCAGTAAATGCTCCTTGGAAGGATTAATTGGTAGGACGGGACTGACCTGCCTCTGCAGAGGGGCAGAAGGCGTCATGTTCTCTAACCACTGGGCCAACCAAACATCTTCTTGGGCAGAGGGCTTCAAACCTGACAGCACCTGACCTTGCAGCTCTAGAGGTAGAGAAACGGCAGCTGCCTGGAGTGGGGCTGGTACTACCCAGGGAACATGTGCCCTTGCTTTGCTGCCTAGGATACCAGAGAGTTGCCAGAGCAGAGAGAAGACAACGATATTTTGGCATGCTTCCTAACCATGGTTTATGAAAGGGAAAGTCATCTTTATTGCATTTATTTAGGGAAGGGGGTTATAAGCACTTCATCTGGTGTTCACTTCAGAGCAGCTGTTTGGTATTACCAAGGAGAAAGACAAGTGACTTGTGCTCCTTGTTCCAAGCCAGAGAATCCAACTCAATAGACACAATGGCGTCTCTTGTGACAGGCAGGGTTCTTGGAGCTGGGCAGTTTTCTCCCAAATCCCTTCAGTCCATGTCCCAAGATCTTTTTTTCTTTTAACCCTAAGGCTTCATTTAGCCAACAGCTATTTCTTGGTGCTGATTCTGGGGTTGGTCCAGGGCTGGACTGGAGGCTGGAGCTCAGAGATGTGTCAGACAGGAGCTGCCATGTTGCAATGGATTTTCCACTATGAGAGAGCACAGGAGAAGAGGTTTAGTTACAAGCAATAGACACTGATTCTGGCTAGCATAAGCAGCAAAAGAATTTGTTGGATGTATATAGAGACACTCCCAGAATTCATAGGAAGGCTGGTGAGCAGACTTGGAGAACTGACTGGAACCAAGGGAAGCTAAATAACAGGAAACATATCAGCCATGGGAGCCATTTTTTTTTTTTTTTCCAGATGACACCGGTGGGCCTTTGGCTGTGCGGAATATTTTCTCAAGTGTCCCTGAGTGTTTGGGTCACTCTCTCAAGATTCAGTGTACTAAATGGAAGGAGCAGATTGGCCAAATCCAGGCCATCTACCTGAACTCTAGGTGATAGAAAGCAGGGAGGAATAGCTGGTCTTTTGGATTCCTTAGGGGGTGGCAGGGTGGAGAGACCCTGCCCACAGCTAGCATTTCTGTTGAGATTTCTTCCTTTAAAATTGTTCTTACGGTTGTAGAGGAGAGACACTTGGGATCTTCAAAAGTAAGGATGATGTTCTATTTCTTAAGCTAGATGTGAATTTTAGTAGGACACTATCCAACTCAGTACAGTGGGATAAATAAATACATTACTCCCAGACCTCACTAGAAAGCAAGCCTTAGATGCAAGCTGTGGGAGAGTCTGTCTGTCGCAAATCCCAGATTGTGCAGATAGATGCCTTTTAAAGGTGCTTGCATTTTGAATATTTTATTTTCCAGTGACTTCATTTCAAATTCAAATTTAAAGTTCCCGGTGGTCAAGGTTATCTGTTTTTCTGTGTACTGTTAAGGCAGAGTTTGCTCAAATCTCACAAAGAAATACTTTGACCTGCCATTAACTGGAAGAAACACATTTTTACTCTTGAGAAACCTGAAGTCAAATCTCTGTGGGTTTTCTAGCCAAGTAACAAGGATGTGGAATCCAAAAAGATGGTGGTCCTGAGCTGTCTAGTCATATCTTTCTTTAAATTACTTCTGAACCACAAAGTTACTCTGTGGAGTGGAGAATGATTGCCAAGCTTTTCATGGTGTTCTCATAGCCTTTTCTTTCATAAGTGTTTGGTGAAACAGCTCAAGAGTGCACATCTGATTAATATCAGAAACATTTTCAGTGTCACTCATTGTCTTTATTAACTATCACCCATTTCCCCCACCTGGATAACCTAAACTTACAATCTGACGAGTGTCATTAGTTTCAGTCACTGTGGCAAATATTCACTTACTCAACATGTATTTTTGAATACCTACCAAGCTCCATAGCCAAGGGAATGAGGACAAATGAGACCTGATCTTTTCCTAAAGATTATGTTCTGGGGCAGAAGATAGATCAGCAAAAGACAACTAGAATTCAGAGTGGTAAGAGCTCTGAATGGATTAATTACAGAGCACCACAGGGGTATGTGCCAAGGATGTCTCCACTCCGGCCTGGAAAATTGAGACCAGTGGCCCAGGCTGGGGCGATGAGAGTGTAAATAGAGGAGAAAGGAAGCCTGGGACAAAGTATAGGGGGCAGAACTGCTTGGAACCTCAACTGCGTGAATGTGGAGTGGCAGAGATGTGGGAAGAAAAACCACAGGGAGACCCGTTTGGGCTGCCTGATAAAGAGATTCCTGTCTTTAATATAAAAATAGGAAGATGAACCATTTCAGGAATCGGCATGGAAGAGAATAAGTTCAGTTCTTGAAATACTGTGTTTTTTTGTTGCCAGAGGAATGTTTAAGAGAAACTTTCCAATTGAGAGCTTAAATCCTCAGAGTGCTGGGAGGGAGATTTATATTTCAAAGTCATCAGAGTATACATGACCCATGAATGGATGAGTGCATTCAGAGAGACTAGGTCCAGTGAGATGATAGTTATTTTAGGACAGGACCGAAGGCACACCTACTGCTAGCAGATGGGATGGGAAGGAAACATCCTCAAGGGAGGCAGAGAAGGAGTAGTCTGCCAGAGAACAGTCAATATTTTGTCAGAACTTTTAGCTCCCTGGTAAATCTCTATTTACAGAATGTGGTGGCTATTTGATTTGACTCAGAGCTCGTCTAAGCTCAGCTGGGGATGAAAAATGGGGAAGACAAAAAGGAAACCTACTCTCAGGACCGTATTGAACCGATACCAAACTGCTGGCAACATCTCAGCCACCTAAGGCTGTGATTTCATTTAAGGAAAACGAGACCCTGATTGGGAATTTAAAAAGAAATTCTGGCAAACTAGACCACCATAGGGAATTTCGAAAAACTCTGACATATTCCTGGAGATCTAAAAGCCAGCACACATGCACAAAGGCCGAGGCAAGGAGAAGTCACCTGTCCAGTTTACAACAAAAAATTATGAAATGTGCAAAGAAGCAAGAAAATATGCCACATACACAGAAAAAAAGAAAGGAAAAAAGCTGGCAACAGAAAATGTCCTTGAGAGGGCACAGATTTTGTACTTAGTATGCAAAGAATTTAAATCAGTTATTATAAATATGTTCAAATAACGAAAAGAAAGCATGCACAAAGAATTAAAATAAAAGTATGACAGAGCGCCTGGGTGGCTCAGTTGGTTAAGTGACTGCCTTCGGCTCAGGTCATGATCCTGGAGTCCCTGGATCGAGTCCCGCATCGGGCTCCCTGCTCAGCAGGGAGTCTGCTCCCTCTGACCCTCACCCCTCTCATGCTCTCTCTCTCATTCTCTCTCTCAAATAAATAAATAAAATCTTTAAAAATAAAATAAAATAAAAGTATGACAATGATGCCTCACCAAATACAGAATGTCAGTGAAGAGAAAAATTGTATATATACATAAATAGAAGTTTTGAAATTGAAGTGAAAAAGTCACTGGAGGAACTCAAGAACATATTTGAGCTGGAAAAAAAAGAATCAATAAGCTTAAAGATTATCCAGTCTGAGAAGCAGAAAGAACAAATAATGAAGAAAAATGAATAGAACCTCAGAGGTCTGTGGGACACCAGCAAACATACCAACATATGCAAAATAGGAGTCCCAGACAGAGATGAGAAAAGAAAGAGACAGAGAATAATTTAATAAAGTATCTGAAAACTTCTCAAATTTGATGAAAAACATTAATCTACACATCCAAATAGAACAAAATCCAAAAGATCCACTATAGACATATCACAGTCAAATTAATGAAATTCAAAGACAAAGAGAAAATATTAAAAACAGTAAAAGAGAAGCAGTTTATTAAGTACAAGGAATACTCAATAATATTAACAGCTGGCTTCTCATCAGAAACCAGAGGTCAGAAAACAATGGGATGACATCTTCAAAGTATTGAAAGAAAAAGCCTATTAAGCAAAAATTCTTTATCTAGCTAAACTCTCCTGCAGATCGAAAGGGAAATTAAAGCATTTCCAGATAAATAAAAACTAAGAATTAGTTGCTAGCACACCTGAAAACAAAAAAATAAAACACAAAACAAAACAAAAACCAAAAAACTAACCAGAATTCTTTAGGCTAAAATGAAAGGACACTAGACAATAATTCGAATCCACACAAAGGAAAAAGCAGCAGTAAAAATAACCATGTATTATGAAAGACAATATAAACATGTTTTTGTTTGTAAATCTTTTCTCCTCTGTCTTAAAATACTGCATTAAAATAAATATAAAACTGTATCATATACATATAAAAATATAATTTTATATATAAACATAAAACATATATAAATATAAACTTATATAAACATATAAAATATAATTTTTATGAAAATAATAGCACCAAGGATGAGGTAGGGAATGAAGTAATAGTGGAGCAAAGTTTTATACACTCTTAAAATGCTACTTGCAATCCCAGGCCAATGACTGAGAAAATAACTTGGAAAAGTCTGGAAAAAGAAATAACAAAGGAATTAAAATGCTACACTAGGAACTGTCTATTTAACACCACGAAGATTGAGAAATCAAGCAATAGAGAAACACTAGCAAAAGCTATAGGACATATATAAAAGAAATGGCAAAATAGCAAACAAGAATCTCACATTATAAGCAATTATGTTATTTATAAATGGATTAAATGCCCCAATCAAAAGACAGAGACTGGAAGAATGTATTAAAAATTATCCAACTGTCTAAGAGAGACATATTTTATATTCAAAGACATAAATAAAGAATAGAAAAAGATATACCACACAAAGAGCACACAAAAGAGAACTTTAAGACAAAAATCATCACTAGATACAAAGAAAGACCTTATAATAATATCAGGGTTAATCCATTCAGGAAATATAATGATTGTAAACATTTATGAATGTAACCACAAAGACTCAAAATACGTGATGCAAAAAATGACAGAATTGAAGAGAGAAATAGACAATCAACAATAATATTTGGAGGCTTCAATACCCTAATATCAGTAAAGAATAAAACAACTGGGCAGAAGTTCAACAACAAAATAGAACACTTGAATAACTCTATAAACCAAATAAATGCATCTTGAAAAAAACACTATAAACTATATAAATGCATATGAATTATTCTCCATATGCCAGTCCGCAAAATACGTCTTCATAAATTTAACAGGATTGCAACGATACATTTATTTTCTCCACTTCAAAGGACTGAAATTAGAAATGAACAACAGAAAAAAATTTGAGAAATCCCCAAGTTTGTCTAAATTAACCAACATATTCCTAAATAATCAATAAGTCAAAAAGGAATCACAGGAGAAATTTGAAAAAACAAGTTTGAACAGCTTAAACAACCATCAAGTGATGAATGTAAACAGGTAGTATATCTACTTAAGTTCAAAATCTGCAGGGTAGGCTGGCAGGCTGGAGACACAGGAAGAGCCAGTATTGCAGTTCAAGTCTGAAGGCCTGCTGCAGAATTCCCTCTTGCTTTTAGGGAGGTCAGTTTTTTGTTCTATTAAGGCCTTCAACTAACTGGATGAGGGCAACCCACATTATGGAGCACAATTGTTTTATTCTAAGTCCACCTATTTAAATGTAAATCTCATCCTAAAACACCTAACAGAAACACCAAAACCATAAGAAACAAAGAGAAAATAAATAAAATGATAGAGGATTTAATTGCTAATTTATCAATACTTGCCTTCAATATAAATAGTATAAACCTACCAATCAAAAGAGAGAGATTGGCAGAGTGAATAAAATAACTCAAGTAAATGCTGTTTCTAAGAAATGGACTTAAATTGCAATGACATGCAATCAGAGAAAGACATGTATCATATGACCTCACTGATATGAGGAATTTTTAATCTCAGGAAACAAACTGAGGGTTGCTGGAGTGGGGGGTGGGGTGGGAGGGAAGGGGTGGCTGGGTGATAGACACTGGGGAGGGTATGTGCTATGGTGAGCGCTGTGAATTGTGCAAGACTGTTGAATCTCAGATCTGTACCTCTGAAACAAATAATGCAATATATGTTAAGAAAAAAAAAAAAGAAGAAGATAGCAGGAGGGGAAGAATGAAGGGGGGAAATCAGAGGGGGAGATGAACCATGAGAGAGGATGGACTCTGAGAAACAAACTGAGGGTTCTAGAGGGGAGGGGGGTGGGAGGATGGGTTAGCCTGGTGATGGGTATTAAAGAGGGCACGTTCTGCATGGAGCAGTGGGTGTTATGCGCAAACAATGAATCATGGAACACTACATCTAAGACTAATGATGTATGGTGATTAACATAACAATAAAAAATTAAAAAAAATTGCAATGACATGGGCAGATTGAAAGTTAAATGATAGAAAAATATGCTATGCAAATATTAGTAAAAAAGAGTGACTATGGGGTGCCTGGGT
Organism: Mirounga angustirostris; assembly: GCF_029215605.1. NCBI lineage: Eukaryota > Metazoa > Chordata > Mammalia > Carnivora > Phocidae > Mirounga > Mirounga angustirostris. Next base: position 116,924,744 of record NW_026991714.1, on the reverse strand, counting down.
GGCTCAGTCATTAAGCATCTGCCTTCGGCTCAGGTCATGATCTCAGGGTTCTGGGATCAAGCCCCACATTGAGCTCCCTGCTTGGCGGGAAGCCTGCTTCTCCCTCTCCCACTCCCCCTGCTTGTGTTCCCTCTCTCACTGTGCCTCTCTCTGTCAAATAAATAAATAAAATCTTTAAAAAAAAAAGAGTGACTATATTAATTTCTGATAAAGTAGTCTTTAGCACAAAGAAAGTACTAGAGCTAAGATGCATGTTACATGGTGGTAAACATAGCAATCTACTAGAAAGATATAATGAAACTAAATATGTACATACCAAACAATAGAGCCTCAAAATATATAAAGCAAAACTGATAAAGCTGAAAAGAAATAGAGAAATCCAAATGAACAAAATTACAAGATGAACCTTGAGCTAAACCTCACATTTTATACAAAAATTAACTCAAAGTGAATCTGAGTTAAATGTAAAATGTAAAACTAGAAAACTCTTTGAAATAAAACATAGGAGAAAATCTTCAGTATCTAAGAATAGAGGAATAGTTCTTAGATTTGACAACAAAGATGTGACTCATAGGGCGCCTGGGTGGCTCAGTTGGTTGGGCGACTGCCTTCGGCTCAGGTCATGATCCTGGAGTCCCCGGATCGAGTCCCGCATCGGGCTCCCTGCTCGGCGGGGAGTCTGCTTCGTCCTCTGACCCTATCCCCTCTCATGTGTTCTCTCTCTCTGTCAAATAAATAAATAAAATCTTAAAAAAAAAAAAAAAAAGATGTGACTCATAAAAGGAGAAATTGACACACTGAGCCACATCCAAAACAAAATCTTTTGCTCTGTGTGGATGAGAAGACAAACTATATACTGGGGAAAAAAATGTTTGCAAACCACATATCTTATAAAGAACTAATATCTAGAAGAAAGCTCTCAAAACCTACCAGTAAAAAGACCACAATCTAATTAGAAAATGGGCAAAGGTTATGAACAGACATTTCACTGAAGACCATATACAGATGACAAATAATCACATGAAAATATGTTCAACATCATTAGATATTAGGGAAATACAAATTAAAACCCATAATGGGATAATCACTATGTATCTATCAGAATGGTGAAAATTAAAAACAGTGATGATGATAACACCATATGCTGGTGAGGTTGTGGAGAAACTGCCTCACTCTTACATTACTTGTAGAAATGTAAAATGTTGTAGGCACTCTGAAAAACATTTTGGCAGTTTCATATAAAATTAACCATACAACTAACGTACAACCCAGCAATTGCATTCTTGGGCATTTATTCAGAGAAGTGGAAACTTATGTGCATTTAAAAACCCGTATCCAAATGTACAAAGTGGCTTTATTCATAATAGTCAAAAACTGGAAGGAGCCCAGATACCCTTCAATGGATGAATGATTAAACAAACTGTGGTTTATCCATACCATGAATATATTACTCAGTAATAAGAAGGAAACAACTATTGACACATGCAATAGCTTGGATGGATCTCAAGAGAATTTGCTGAATGAAAAAAACCAATCTCCAAAAATTGCATACTGTATGATTCCATTTATATAACATGCTTACAATGATAAAATTATAGGGATGGAGAACAAATTGGTGGTCACCCGGAGTTAGAGACAGGCGATGGAGAAGGGAGGTGAATGTGGTCATAAAGATAGAACTGTTCTGTATTTTGACTCTAGTTATGAATAAACAAACCTACATGTGATAAAATTGTATGAAGCTAAACACACACACAAATGAATAAAAAAAAAAACTAGTGAAACTGAATAAGATTTGGGGCTTGTAGCAATGTCAATATTGTGTTTATGACATTATACTATCGTTTTGCAGAATGCTAGCATTGGGAGAATTTGTATAAACAGTACATGGGACCTTGCTGTATTATTTCTTATCACTGCATGTAAATGTATAGTTAAATCAGTAAAAGTTTATATTAAAAACAACAGCTTCCTTTCCAACCAGGGCCCGGCAGAATGGCACCCACAAAGAAGGGCGGCAAGATGAAGAAGTGCTGTTCTGCCATCGACCAGGTAATGACCCGAGAATACACCACTGACATTCAGAGGCACATTCATGGAGTAAGCTTCAAGAAGCGTGCCCGTCGGGCACTCAAAGAGATCTGGAAATTTGCCATGAAGGAGATGGGAACTCCAGATGTGTGCATTGATACCAGGTTCAACAAATCTGTCTGGGCCAAAGGAATAAGGAATGTTCTAAACTGTATCCATGTGTGGTTGTCCAGAAAACATAACGAGGATGAAGTTTCACCAAACAAGCTCTATACATTGGCTATCTATGTACCTGTCACCACTTTCAAAAATCTACAGGCAGTTAATGTGGATGAGAACTAATCACTGATTGTCAAATACAGGTATAAAACTGCCAAAAACAAACAAGCAAACAAACAAACAAACAACAACAAAAAAGACCAAGGAAAGGTGGAAATTATAGGGGAAGAATCCAGAGAATAATAATTAAAAGATGAGGAAGTCAAGAGGTTCTGATGAAAAGGACAAAATAAAATATATTTCAAGTACATTATTCCAGGAAAAAAAGAAGGTTGTAAGCCATGCTTCCTTCTTCCATTCACTCTGAGCTCAGTCCCACATGCCTCTGCATGGGCCCCCCGCCAAGGGCCCCATACTACCCAGAGAAGCACACCCACACCTAGCAACTATCATTTGACTATGGAGCTTTCCAGGGCCCAAGGGCCCCTTACAAAGTTGAGAGAGAAAGTTGCTACCTAGAAATGGGGCCAAACTTAGGGACAATTCATTTCCTATACTTACCAAATTCAGTAACTGATTTCCATTATTACCTTCCATCTTGCTTTTTTAGGATGCCCAGTTTTAGGTGAGTTACCACCAAGGTTGATCTTCTTCTGGATATTAGGAGTCAAGCCTAGATTTTCAATGAAACAGAATGGTGTTCCTGAGCCTCCTTTCTCTCCAAAGAACTTGGAAGGAGAGCATGATTACCCACCTGCACGATTTGGGATCCTAGTGTCCAAAGTCTGAGTCTTGGGTGTCCATATAGCCTATGACAGTGGCAGGGATCGGGGGTTAGACATGTTCTGATTTTCTGTTCCTTTTGGGAATGACTTTAATAGTGGGGTTGAGTTAGTTCTGTATACTAGTTCCAGACAAGTTAACAGGTAAGGGGTTAGAAGGGGACATGGGAAAGGTTTCCAGGCTTGGGGTAGACAGCATAGTGAAGAGATAAGCTCACAGTTCTGGAATCTGCCCGGCTCAGATGGAGCCTGGACTCTCACTCACAGTGTGACTTGACCTGTGAGATGGGAAGGACAATGCTTGTCATGTATCAGAGCCTGGGTAAGCTTTGGGGGTGGGGGTCGGTGGGTAATTACTTAATAATTCACTTGTGCTCTGTGAAGGAGGACAGGATCAAGGAGGCAGCTGGACCCTAAGGTTAGTTCTGTGGAAAGGCAGCCTCCAGCCGGACTGATAGCGGATGGACACAGGACCCTGGGCTCAGGATGCCCAGACCTATAAGCATGACTTCCTAAATCACTTGTGGTGACACCCGAATCTGCTGGTAAATGTAGTTTCTTGGGCAAAGCCTTATTTTCAGCATGGCCCACTTGCTCCCATCTCTTTCTGCTCTCCTCCAGTTTCTGGGGCTCAGATGGGAGGCCATTCCTAGCCCCCCAGAATCTTCTGACTTGTCCTTCTTTTACCTTCCCCCAGAGTTGTCCTCCGCGGTGCTTCTTTCACCATCCTCACCCAGTACTCTGCTTCTTTGTACTTCTCCTTCTAGTCTTCCCCCTTTGCCCGCACATGGTCACGGGTTCCCCCTAAGGGAACTTCCCTCATTACAGCAGCTGCTCAGCTAAGGATGCATGTGAAAGCGTTTCCACAAGCCCTCGCGGTGTGTGAGCTCCCACAGTGTGCCGGCAGAGGGCTGGGTGCTGGGGCACCTCTCCCTGATCTCTAATCCCCTGAGGCGTTGTTTCTGTGCCAGGAGTCAGGCCTGGAGGGGGTGTGCCAGGAGGACACGTGAGGTGATAATCAGAGGGGGAAGTCCACATAAAGCAGAGCATTGATCCAGCCTGTATCTAAAACACAAAGGAAACACCCTGTGGTTGATTTACAAATACCAACCCAGTGACTCCTATCAGCTGTGGACTGTGCTGGCCTCTGGGAAACGAAAAGTTGTGTTTCTGTCCCTGAAACGCCTGCCATCTGGCAGAGGAGAAACGAGGGGCTTGCAGCTCTGGATTGCTCTGTTCTACTTCCTTCTGAGACAGGAGAGAGGGCTTCTTGTCTTACTTAACTTTCCATGTTTTGGAGAGGAGGACTCAGTACTTGGTGTCTTCTAACACATGATCCTATTTTTGTCATCAAAGATGTCTGCATCCATTATGGACATGGGGAATGTGAATTTTAGAAATATTAAAGTACTTCATCAAGATTACACAGCTAGAGAGTGGTAGGGCTAGGATGTGAATGCAGGTCTTTCTGCTTCCTTTGAGATGGCCCTTTGGTGACAGGTAAGCACATACTGGCTGGGTGGAGGCAGGGAGAAGAGTTGGGGGAGTGGAGGACCATGGAAGCTGCGTGGACGGGAGATGATGTGAATGTGGCTAGGACAACACCAGTGGGGCTGGAGACAGACACAGAAAGTATGAGGGCCAGCCTCCTGCAGAAGCGCACTTGAGCCGGACAGAGCACTAGGCACTGAGGACACAGAGATGAATGGCATCAGTGAGCTCACAGTCCCCTGAGCAAGGGAAATGGGAGCTGATAGCCACTGAACAGCATCACTGACACTCCATGGGGGGAGAAGCCCCAGTACAGACAAGGCAAACTCAGGGAAGTCTGCCTGGAGGAGGTGAGCCTGGGGCTGACTCTTGAAGGAGAAGTCAGGGAGGCAGTGAGGAGAACGAGTGGAAATTGACCGCTAAATGCGCTTTCCAGAAAAAGCAAGAAGGAAGTAAAGAGGAGGAGGATGGGATGCCATCCGTTTTCTAGTTATCTTCTGGAGATCTGCAGGCTCCATCCCTCTCCCCAGCACATGCAGTGTTCCCGAACCTCCCCTAGTCTCTCCTCCCAGGCTCATCCATCAGGCCTGCGCTCTGGCTTCCTTCTCTGGCACTCTGCTTCCTCTCCTCCAGGCGGGTCGGAACCTTCCCCACGAACTTCCTGTGAGGTCAGCGCTGACCAGACCGGGACCAGAGAATCATGGCTGGAGATTTATCTGTCTGATCCAGATATAAGCAAGAGAGGAACAGAGGATATTGTCTGTCAGAATGAAAGACAGAGTCGGCATAAAAACCACAGAAACCTGGGCGAAGGATTTGCTGTTATCAGAGTTACCTGTCACAAGATGTCTGGTAACCGTCACCAGCTCTAGGCTCATTTAGCCAAAAATTGTGACATGCTTGGCCCAGGTGTAGGGAAAACCATAGTTGGACGGGATGCTGTTGTCTGGGACCAAGAGGAAGCTCAGGGCCTCTGTGACCCCGATGAACTAGAGGCTCTCCAGTTAGCAAGGATTTGGGCAGGACTTTTGGGATAAGCTACTTGATGAGAAGTAGCATCCTATGGAAATATGGCTCTTTTTGGTTTTCTTCTGGGTTTTTTTTTTTCCCCCAGGCAACTTCCAACAGCTTTATAATAAACAGGCTGTGGCTCCCCAGTAAAGACACATAACAGACGAACAGACCGTGGCCAGACAGCGGCCCAGGCTCAGGTCACGTGGCCCTCAGAGCCTCCTTACAGCTGAGCACGGGGCCTGGTTGAGGCAGGCCCAGGATCGGGGGCAGACACCAGAAGAGTCTGCTGGCTGAAGCCCACCAACAGTTTGTTGATCTGGCTCCATGGCTCCTCCAGGTGGCGTGGGTCTCCTCCCGGGACTGGGTTGCCTTCTTGGGCCACTTGAGTCTGTTGGCGACTGTGTACACGTGTGTCCCCCGAGTCCCCCGACTTGGCCCGACACCTGGCGTTGCCACCAGCTGTGGTTTTCCTCTACTGTGATCGCTCCTCAGTACTGCAGATCCCATGGGAGAATGGACATTTCACATCCTACCCGCAGGTGCCAACCTGGAAAACCTCGGTCAACTGCCTCAGAAAGCATGCTGCGAGGCAGAGGAGACAGATGTTCCAAATCATCACTACACCAATGAGGATGGGATCTGTGAGCCACAAAGTGAGCTTGATAGGCTAACAGAGGAAGGACCCACCCTTGGTGGGGAGGTAGGGTAGGCTTCATGGAGGAGGTGGTATGTGGGCAGCCCTGGGGGATGGAGGGGATTCCATGGGTGGTGTTGTGGGAATGGAGACAGTGTGAGTGAAGGAAGTCAGCTGAGCAGGTGCTGAGGCTGCATGTGGGGGTGGACAGAGACATCGCCCCCCCAGCAGGAACTTGGGGCTCTGTCACCTCGGGTGTTTGGCCTTACTTAGGGAAGACCCTTCTCGAACACCCAGGGATGTAATCCGAGGCTGTTGTCACAGATGGAGAGGTGGAGGTGATGAGGTCTGGTCTGGGCAGTAGGAGCCAGAAGTGAGAGAGAAACGCTGCCCCTGGCATGTGGGGGTGGGGGGTGGGTGGGGATGGTTAGGGACTGATGTGAAGCTGGGATTAGGGGAGAGAAGGGGAAAGAGGGCAAGGAGTGGGGTGCGGGGTCAGTGGCTGGACCCTCTGCCGCAGCTGCCATCGGGGATGACGGAGCACTGCGGGCATCACCCAGCTGGGGGCCACAGGGCCACCCCCTAGGGACCCCTTCCCTTGTTAGCTGCCCAACGGCAGCTCTGCCCTGCTGGAGCTCCACCAGATAAGAACTTGGAGCCTTCTAGAGTTTCTTCTCTCCCTTTTCAATTTCTTCTTTTTAATTTAAAAGACAATGGGATTGGGGCTGAGCAAGAGAAAGCCCGTGACTAGAAAGTGATGGACGGCTGGTATCCACCCGGAAGCTCGGAGTCTGGCTGAGGTGGTTCCTCGAAGGTGCGGATGTCCCAGGAGCCAGCCAGGCCTCCCTCGGGCAAGGTGGGAAGAGGTCCCTGTGGAGGGAGAAGGAGGCATGAGCTCCCCTTCCCGCAGAGACAGAGGAATTGGTCAAGAAAACAGGGTTTAGCCTCAGCGACTGGCCAGTACCTCCTGTTCCTGTGGACGCACGGTGTCCTCTGAGGGGCAGGCAGTCTGCTCCCCATGAGCCTCAGTTCCCTGGGTCCTGACCAGTCACCGAGACCTGCAAGGGTGGACCTGATACTATGTGAATATGTCATTATGTCTCAGTTAGTGCAAATAAGCAAGACTGTTTTCCCTGGTAACTTAGGAAATGGTTTCTATCTTAACCAAAAAATCACTTATTACCCCCCAAAATGGAAAGACAGGAATAAGAAGACCTGGGGACAGAGCAAGTGGGTTCACAGTTTACAGGCAGCTTCGAGGGCATCTTCTTAGCCATCGGCTCTTCGGGACTGTGAGAACAGACCCCCAGAATGGTCCCTCCACCGACAGCAACTGCAGTGGGACACCAGCTGGTGAGTAGAGAGCTGGCATCAGACCCGGAACGTGCCCTGAGCCCGGCCTCTCCCTTTGCCCTCCAGCAGCTGTTCTGAGGCCCCTGGCCTCCCCCAGCAGCCACAGGAAATCCTCATCACCAGGCCTGGTCACTCAAAGCGGGAGTCCACTTCGGCCCCGAGGGTGCATGGGGGTCTGAAAGCATACATGGCACCAGGTCCATCACCATTCAAACCATTCTTCACATGTATTTGGGCACCTACTGGAGAGACAAAGGGAGAGTTTTCCCTAAGTGAAAAAAACACACCCAAGAAACAAGGAACAGCCAAGTGATGTCATCCCTGAAATACTCAGTATGTAAGACTAACATCTCTCTTGAGGGGCCATGACAAAGGAGAGAGAACAGGTCTTCCTTGGAGAGGACACTAATCCAAATGGCTAACATTTATCAATGATTTTCTGGGTGCCAAACATTACTCAAGGTGCTTTCCACGACTAACTCCTTTGCTCTAACCGTCCTACGTGTGAGCTCCTAACTTGCTCAAGCTAGAGACCCAGTCTGACTTTCAAACCTTTGTTCTGTATGGGTCCATAAAAGATGCTGATGGTGTATTTAAGGAGAGCTTACCATGGGCAAGGCTGAGCCCCTTACATACGCGGTCATACTGAATCCCTAAAAAATCCTAGGAAAATGTCTCCCCATTTTACAGATGGGGAAACTAAGGCTCAAAGTGTAGAAAGAATTCCAGGGAGGGTGGCATAGATACCCAGTAGATGAGAGCATCAAGTGGATGGTGGTAAGGAGCTGGGGCAGCACGGAGTGGTGACGTGGGTTTGGAGAGACGGTGGGTTTGGAATGTTAGATGGGTGATATGGAACACCTCTTAGGAAAGGGATTCCCTGGGGACTCCCGGGTAGGGAGCTCCCATCCTAGAAACAGAATTTGAAAGCATCACTTCCTCTTCCTTTATTGTTGGTGTTAGACTGGCCAGCTGTCCAGCTCTAGCCTCCTGTAATTTTCCGACATGTCCTTCTCTTTGTAAGACACAAGATTAACATTAAAAGTCGTTGGAGAGCAAGACTTTGCCACAGGACATTCAATACACATCAGACACGTGTTGCTGAGTTCTCACCGTGAGCCTGACCCCGATGTCCTGGGACCGCTTAGCGCCAACCGTCCAGACAGCTGTGTCCCATTCCTCCCTGGGCTCATGACGACTGCTCTGAGCGGCCTGGGAAAGAAAGGAGCAGCTTCACATGCCTTGGAGTTGTTTATCGGTCATTTTCAAGTTTAAGCCTTAGGCCTAAGTTTTGAGTGGCCAGATGTCTTAAAAAGGTCTACAGACTTCCAAACACAGGTTAAATACGGAGAAACAGAGCAGGAAAAATTCTAGATGTTTGTGCTAGGCAAAGTTGTACATCTGGATATTTAAAAAGCAAGACTTTCAATGGAGCTTTTCGGTTTTCTCATGGATATTTGGCCTCATGTAGCTGCAAATGTGAATCAAAGTCGGGAAATAATATGTGGATTTGCACGGCAAGTTCAGTGGGCACTGAGCTGGAACTGTCAAAATGAAGGGCCCAAGTGAATGTCTTGGTTTTGCATTATTGCGAGATGATGACAGCACGTGTGTGTTATATTACAGCAATCTGCCGTGGCATTAATAGTTTCAGTGTGTAATAAATGCAGCGGGTCCCCAAGGAAGTCCACACAGAGGTTAACTCCATCCAAATGAGTTATATATAGCTTGCCTCTCACTAAATTCTAGCAAGTCGCCCTCCACTTTCAAATAACACCACAGTTAGAGCACTATTTTGTATAAATTTTGTCCAAGTGATGAGTGTTTCCAGTGCAGGATTTCATGTTACCCTGGATAATATGTCCTGTGATGCTGAGGGTAATTAGGAGTGAATGCGGAGCAAGCCTATCTCTGGGGAGTTCCCTTGGAGATTATTACATCGAAGCTGTGGAATGGATGAGCCTAATCGGGCTGGATTTGGGAGCCAATTGTGGATCATCTCCAAGGCAGAGAGACTATAGAGTGATCCACAGAAGAAAATACACACTGAAGCCCTCAGTGCTCATAGACATGTGGCCATTGGGCTCAATGCCGCTCGCTGAGAATAGGAAGATGAATATATTATAGAACGTGGGGCAGTATGGGAGATGCAAGGCATGTGACAAGTCTGGAGAGGAAAGCTTGGAATTGTATGCTCCACTCTGCCCTGGCCTTGCTCGGCCATCGCATACTCCTGAGAGTCACACCCAAGCACCCCCGCAGCGGGGTCTGTGGGAAACACTGGGAAGACCTCTTCTCGAATGCTCCTCCCTTGTGACCATAGCGTCTGTCTGCTCTGTTTGGACAAGTAAAAAAGATACTTTCTCACCCAATGGGCCTTGTGTTGGAGTTGTTCTTTAAGGTTTCCTGGACTGAGCAGATCTTGAGTGAAATGCAAGTCAGAAAATAAAGTAGTCTGCTCAGTGGGTCATGGTCTCCATGAGGTTGTGTGTGCCATTAGCATGGAACATATGGAGAGAGCATGTTTCTCTGCAGTGTATACTTGAGACCTCCCCCAGCCATCTGCATGCACACATTCACACTCTCACTTCCATCCTGAATTCTTGCTGCAACTTTTGTTCTTTATTTTTTTTAAAGATTTTATTCATTTATTTGAGAGTGAGAGAGAGCGCGAGCATGAGCAGCGGGGAGCGGCAGGCAGAGGGAGAGGGAGAAGCAGACTCCCCATTGAGCAGGGAGCCCGCTCTGGGGCTTGGTCCCAGGACCCTGGGATCATGACCTGAGCCAAAGGCAGATGCTTCAATGACGGAGCCACCCAGGTGCCCGTGCAACTCTTGTACTTGAAGAGAGGAAGTTTATCAAGAGAAAGACCCAGAAATGTAGTCTGTCTCAAAGAGCTTTCAGGGGAAACCAAACTAGCAGGGTATTCTAATGCAAGTCCTGTCAGTACATTGCTGTTGAGGGAGGGCCTAAGGGAGTGTGCCCCTCTTTTGTCCTTCATTTTAAATAGGAAAAGGAGGTTGGATGAAAGTTGAGAAGCCAAGCTCCTCAAGTTTGTTTATGGGAAGGAAGCAGTTTATAGGCGAGATTAATGGGTTGACTCAGAGGAAACGGATTATTTCTATATAGTTAGTACTCTTTTTACCAAAGAAGTAATATACGTACGTGGTAATATTCAAACAATATTAAAGGTATTTAATATCTCATTCCAGATCCTCTAATCACGTTTGCCCAAGGCAGCAATTATTAATAGTTTCTTGTGTATCCTTCCAGAAATTTTTATGTACCAGCAAATACAGAGATGTAAATGCATATGCGTATGTGTGTGTATTTCCATCTCTATTTTTTCTGTACATGGGAACATATTTATGCAATTCTTCTTTGTATTTGTTTTTCTGATTTGGTCAGTCAGTTATACTATACATTGGAGAAGAAAGTGGAACTTAACCCAAAGCCATGGGCTTGTGGTGTGCCCATCCACTAGAAAAGCAAAACGGAGAAGAGCCAGCTTCGCAGCTTTCCCAGTGACCTGGGGTTTCATACAGCTGTAGAGAGCTTGGTTTGACCATAGTATGTGATATAGCAGCTGCTGTTATAAATACAAATATGGCCTTAATATTGGGTTAATACAATTATGGTGGACAGAGAACGCGATAGTTCAAATGTCACGCTTGAGGAGCACATAGATAAACTGGAACGCATTGCGAGGAGAGCGACCAGAATAGTAAAGGAGACTAAAAATCATGTCCAATGAGTTCTGAGTGACAAACCAACAAATTGCGCCAACCAGCTAACATCCCCACCCCCCAGCTGGATATCCACGGACAAGATGATAAGAGTCTATTTATAATCCTGTTTTGGTCAAGATGTGAGGGGTCTGGAAAGCTACATGAAGGTAGAAGGGAGAGGGGAACATCTTCTATGGGGAATCTTTGTGAAGATTTAGGATCATCAAGAGAGGCCGCTCATGGTGAAGAACAGTCCTTCTGTGGATGGCATCATCAGCCTTGTACAGTGCGGGTCCCATGGCCCTGAAAGTATTCAAGTGAAAGTTGGATAGTCACATGAAAGAAAGGTCATCATGCCATATTGCTCAACACAAAGAAAGAGTCAGAGCGTGCTTTATTGAAAGCTCACCAGGGGTTCCATGGGCCTTATCCTGGTCATCAGGAGAGGCAGTCAGGAGATAATGCACTGTCTGTCTCAGGACAACTTCCAGATGCTCCAGGGTACTAGAGAGCCCACCAGGGAGTGCTTCCCACCTCAAGCCTGTCTGTTTGCATCTAGTCCTCTTCCACTGGGCCGGTCCTTGCAAATCCTACACAGACAGGTGCAGGGGTATGGCAGGTGCTCATCTTCTGACCCTGTGTCCACAGGAGAAAACAGATAGTGGCCGTGCCTCAGGGACTTCTGCAGGAGGCACCTGGAGCGGTAGGACAGATCAGTGTCTCCAGGGAGGGCAGCGCATAGTAGGAGTTCCCATCCTGGGCCTCGGCTTGCTGCTAGCTCCCAGGGCCAGTCTAATGATGTTTCAAGATTGGTCTTGTCCTGGGCCAGCTCGTATTAAGACCAGACTTTGCACGAGAGCCAAGAAAATGTAGATTGGCTTTACCATCTTCCCTTCAATCAATGTTTATCTTCAGGATGTAAGGGAAGAGCCTGGAACATTCTCCTCTTCTCATGCTTTTGGAAAGCATTGGTGTCATTAAACATTCCCAGACTTTCGAAACTCCCAGGTCCTACCCCCGTACATACATCGCGAAGCTCAGGGAGGGGGCACTGTTCTGCCAGGATACAGACAGATTTATCCCTCGGAGCTCAGGGGGATGGGCCAGGCTGCGACCAGCCTCTGCGCAGGGCTCCTCACTTGAACAGGAACTGTCAGGAGGTGTGAATGAAACACAGAGCAGGACTCTGAAAGGCTCCTGGAAATTTATTGAGTATTTCAGACCAGAGAAATCTATAAAATCAGATCCAAAAGCCTGTCTGAGTGAAGCAAGAAAATCAGCCTTCAGAGGCAGCTCACTGGGAACTGTGATTGATTTAAGTGTGCTGGGCAATCTCTGTTAGCCAGTGTTCTTCTCCCTTCTGTGCCCCCTCCCCAAGTCCAGTCCTTCAGGCAGCATAGTGATGGAGGGAGAACACAGATGACCTCTGGGCAGAAGGTCCTTCAGAGTCCATGGCATGGGTAGCAGGATTTGTGGGGTGACCAGCTCCAGTGAAAGTAGAGAGAGCAGGTCAGGGGCTGCAGACCAGGCCTGAGGACTGTTGGCCTCATGTCCTACAGGTCATGATGGCTTTGATGGGGGTGCCCCTCAGACTTGCCTGGAGGGAAAGTGGCCTGGACCCCAGGGGCAAGGGGTTTCTGTAGTGCCCCGTGGATGGACTGGTCACAGGCTCTACACTCACTGGAGGACTAGTTTTTTTTTTTATTCTTATGTTAATCCCCATACATTACATCATTAGTTTTAGATGAAGTGTTCCATGATTCATTGTTTGTGCATAACACCCAGTGCTCCATGCAGAATGTGCCCTCCTCAATACCCACCACCAGGCTAACCCATCCTCCCACCCCCCTCCCCTCCAGAACCCTGTTTGTTTTTCAGAGTCCATCGTCTCTCATGGTTCGTCTACCTGGAGGACTAGTTTTTTATCACTAGTCCCTGAGCTGCAGAAAGATGAGAAGGTCATCATCAAACGTTGGTGGTGCCCCCTGGAGGAAGACATGAGTGCACCCGCATTCACTCTGCTCCTTGCCCTGATGGGGCTTCCTCAGGGCAGGCTCCTTGAGGGTCCTGAAGAAGGAAGCAATAAGCCCAAGAAGACCCGTTGTTCCATAACAAGCTTCCCCAAAACTTGGGCTTAAGACAACAACCACTTTAGAATATCTCATGATGTTGCAAGTTGGAATTTGGTCAGAGCGTAACTGACAATTTTACCTCCCGTGGTGTGGACTGGATTTACTTGGTGGTCATCAGCGGATGGCTAGATTGTCTGAAGGGCTCCAAATGTCTTTACTCACATGCCTGGTGCCTTGAAGGGGACGGAGGGAAGGGTAAGTCCAGTTGGGACCCTCTCCCTCTCCAACAGTGTAGATGGATTTCTCACGTGGTGGTTTAGGTCTCCCAGAGCTGGTGTGTGTCACTTACACCATACTCTGTTGGTCAAAGGGGTCACAGGCTAGCCCACTTCAACGGGAGGGGACAGAGAGCTCCCTTTCCAAAGGAGGGATGTCAGAGAACTTGCGGGCATCCTGAACCTGCTGCACCCACCTTCCCACCGACCCTTTATTTATTCATTCAGGATTTATTGGGTCCTTACAATATATCAGATGCTAAACTGGATGATAAGGGAAAATTATGATAATACTAATATATACCGAGTGTTTATTATATGCCAGGCACTGATCTAAGTACTTTACATATATCGACTCATTTTCATTCTTGCAATAACTATTTTACAGATGAAGAACTCCTCTACAGAGAAGTGAAAAGACTTGCCCAAGTTCCATAGCTGGGAAATGGTAGAATCCAAGTCTGACCCCACTCATCCCAAAGCCTGCACTCTTTCCCACTGTCCTGTAGTGCCTCCAGGATCTAATCTGACACAGGTCCTGCTCCGAGCAGCTCCTGTTTTACGACTGAAGTAGAGCCTTCACCTGACACCATTTCCAGCAGAGAGAGCAGCCTAATGCTGCTGGGCGGGCAGGGAGGGGATTCTCCACCCAGAGTGCTGCTGCTGTGGGCTGCATGGAGGTGGTGTCGATCCACCATTTACTTAATTTTGTTAATCTTTTTTTTTTTTTAAGATTTATTTATTTATTTGAGAGAGAGAGCACAAGTACAGGGGGAGGGGCAGAGGGAAAGGGAGAGATTCTCAAGCATACTCCTTGCTGAGGGGGGTGCCTGACACAGCAAGATCCGAGGACCCTGAGATCATGACCTGAGCTGAAATCAATGGTCAGACACTTAACCGACTGAACTACCCAGGCACCCCTTAACTTCATTAATCTTAACATTCGTATCTTCTTTCTGTCATGCTAAAATTCTCAGTTCCTTGCAACTCCAAAAAAATTACTTACGTGCTTTATCTTACAATTAAAGACATAAAAACCAGTCTCAACAACAATCCCAAAACTATCTCCAACAATATAATCATTGAAAATATTTCTATTTTCCCAGTTTTTATGTGTGCTTATGCCATAAGTCAATAGAGTTAGGTGTATTATATTCTTTCAACTGGGTTTTGTTTTTTAAGGATTTCATATTTTAAATTTAATTGTATTAGAATTCTATAAAAGATTTACAAGGTTAAAAGAAAGCATACTGTGAGAAGTCCAGGTTTATCCCTGTTCCTTCCATCATGTTCTCTTCCTCCCCCAAATGTAACTTTGTCATTGTTGTTGTTTTGCTCTGCTTGAGGTTCTTCCCTTTTATTGGTAAGATAGATACAACATAAAATTGATCATTTTAACCATTTTTAAATGCACAGTTCATTGACACTAATTACATAAACCCTGTTTTGCAACCATCACCATGATCCATCTCCAGCAGTCCTTCATCATCCTGCACTGAAAGTATACCTGTTAAGCCTAAATTCCTCATTGCCCCCTCCCCCACATCTGGTAACCATTGTTCTCCTTTTAGTCTCTATGAATTTGACCACTTGATGCCCTTATGTAAGTGGGATTATGCAATATTTGTCTTTTTGTGTGTGGCTTATTTTACTTTGTGGAATGTCTTCAAGTTTCAGGCACGTGAGAGCAGACATAAGGATTTCATTCCTTTTTCCATGCCGAATAATATTTCATTGTATGAGTATACCACATTTTGTTTATCCATTCATCCACCAATGGACATTTGTATTGTTTCATTCTTCTGCTGTTGTGAATATTAAAATTTCTATTTAAGATAGTTGCAGATTCCCATGTAGTTATAAGAAATCCTGGGTACTCTTTCTTCAGGTTTTTCCAAAGGTAACATCTCGTAAATCAAAACCTGGATCCAGTACAGTTCAATAGACACAATGTTGTACTATAATGTAAAATATATCAGGTAAAATGCAGTATTCTACATACAGTATCACAAACTAGATACTGACATCGATTGAGTCAAGATACTCTCTTGGCCCCACCCCTCCTATATTCTTAATATAACAATTGCCTATCTCCTTTCCATCCCTATAATTTTGTCTGTATTTTGCCTATATTCCTAATATAGGGATCTAATTTTGCCTGTATTCCTAATATAGGAATCTCCTAATTTCCTTTCCATCCTTATAATTTTGTCATTTCAAGATATTATATAAATGGAATTCAAATGCATACAACCTTTTGGGATTGACTTCTTTAGTTCAGCATAACAACCTTGAGATTCATTCAAATTGTTGTATGTATCAGTGGTAGTTTTCTGTGTTTGTTTGTTTGTTTGTTTTTTAATTGCTGAGTAGTACTCCATGGCATGGATATACCACTATTTTTTCAACCATTTACTTACCCTAAGGCATCTGGGCATTTCCAGCTTTTTTGGCTGTTATACTGCAATGAAAATCTATATATCAGTTTTGAATGCACATAAATTTCTATTTCTCTGGGATAAATGCCCAAGAGTATGATTTCTGCATTGTATGGTATTGCATGTTTTGTTTTATAAGAAACTAACAACATGTTTTCCAGAAGAACTGTGTAATTTTTTATTCTAGAAGCAACGTATGAGTAGTCCAATTTCTCTGCATTCTCACTGACATATGGTGTTGTCATTATTTTTTATCTCAGCTAATCTGATAGGAGTGTGGTGATATCTCATTGAGATTTTAATTTGCATATTTTAATGGCTAATGATGTTGAATATATTTTCATGTGCTTATTTTCCATCTGTTTATTCTCTTTAGTAAAATGTTCATGTTTTTTTGCTCATCTTCTAATTAGATTTTTTTAATGTTGAATTTTGAGAGTCCAGATATTAGTCCTTTGTCAGATATGTGATTTTCAAATATGTTATTCCATTCTATAGCTTGTCTTTTTATATTCTAAACAGGGTCTTTCACAGAGCAAACTTTTTTTTTTAATTTTTATGAAGACCAGTTTATTAATTATTCCTTTTATGAATTGTGCTTTTGGTGTCAAATCTTTGCCTAGTACTAGATTTTGAATCTTTTCAATTTTGGGGGGAAATGTTATAGCTGTACTTTTTTTTTATTTTAAAAGATTTTATTTATTTATTTGAGAGAGAGAGAGAGAGAGAGCACATGAGAGGGGGAGGGTCAGAGGGAGAAGCAGACTCCCTGCTGAGCAGGAAGCCCGATGTGGCACTCGATCCCAGGACTCCAGGATCATGACCGGAGCCGAAGGCAGTCGTTTAACCAACTGAGCCACCCAGGCGCCCTATAGTTGTACATTTTAAATTGAAGTCTGTGATCCATGTTGAGTTAATTTTTTTATAAGGTGTGAGGTTTACATTAAGATTCATTTTTTACCTAGAAATGTCACCCCTTCCAACACTGTTAAAAAGGCTATCTTTTCTCTATGTAATTGCTTTTGCACCTTTGTCAAAAATCAGTTGGGCATATTTGTGTGGACATATTTCTGACTTACCTCTTCTGGTCCATTGATCTATGTACCTGTTTCTCTGTTATTACCAGAGTCTTGATCACTGTCAGCTATATAAGTCTTAAGAGTAAGTAGGTAGGCAGATTCCTCCCACTTTATTCTTCTTTTTCAAAATTATTTCAGCTCTTCTAGTTTCCTTGACTTTCCAAATAAATGCTATGATAAGCTTTCTTATATCTAAAATTCTTGTGTTTTTTTTTTTTTTTTAAAGATTTTATTTATTTATTTGAGAGAGAGACAATGAGAGAGAACACATGAGAGGGGATAGGGTCAGAGGGCGAAGCAGACTCCCTGCCGAGCAGGGAGCCCGATGCGGGACTCGATCCAGGGACTCCAGGATCATGACCTGAGCCGAAGGCAGTCGCTTAACCAACTGAGCCACCCAGGCGCCCCTAAAATTCTTGTGGTTTTGATAAGAATGGTTTTATTTTATTTTTTTATTTTTTATTTTTTAAAGTTTTTATTTATTTATTTGAGAACAAGCAAGAGAGTCAGTGAGAGAGAAAGAGAGCGCACGAGCAGGGGGTAGGGCAGAGGGAGAGGGAGAATGCGGGGCTTAATCCCAGGACTCTGGGATCATGACCTGAGCCAAAGGCAGACGTTTAATGGACTGAGCCACCCAGGTGCCCAAGAATGGTTGTAAAACTATATATCAGTTTGAGGGGGATTGACATTTTTACTATGAAAATCTTTCAGTCCAGGAACATTATATGGCTCTCTATTTACTTAAAACTTTGATTTCTTTCACCAGAGTTTTGTGGTTTTCAGAGTATAAGCTCCTTACATATTTCACTGAATTTATTCCTATGTATTTTTTGAGCAACTATAAGTGATATTGTATTTTTAATTTTGGCATTCACATGTTAACTGGTAGGATATAGAAATACAATTGATTTTTGTATGTTTATCTCATACACTGTGAACTTGCTGAACTCATTTATTAATTCTAGGAATTTTCTTTTTTTAAAAACATTTCATTTAGGTAATCATGATTCTTGTTTATTCTGTTAAAATCAGCATTCCTTTTACTTTCTTCTCTTACTTTCTTTCTATTCCACTAGCCAGAACTTCTATATATGCAACATCCTTGCCTCATCTCCACACTTACAGGGACAGTATTTAGTCTTTCATCATTAATATGAAATTAGCAGTGGGGTTTTTGTAGACACTCTTCATCAACTTGAAGAAGTTTAGTATTCCTAGTTTTTTGAGAACTTTTAGATTAACAAATGCTAGATATTTTCAAATAATTTTTCTACATTAACATAATCATGTGATTTTTTTCTACTTCAGCCTAATGATATGGTAGATCACATTTATTGATTTTTAAAATATTGAACTAACCAGGCATCTTTGATATAAACCTTGTTTGGCTGTGGTGTATAATTTTTCTTCATATATTGCTGGATTTTATTTGCTAATATTTTGTTAATATTTTTTCACATCTATATTAATGAGAGATATTGGTCTGTAATTTTATTTTTTGTATTGTGTGATTTGGGTATCCAGATAATGTCAGCTTCATAAAATAAATTGGCAAGTGTCCTTCATCTAACATTTTTGGAACAAATTGTGTAGAGTTGGTGTCAATTCTTTAGAAATTTGATAGAATCCTCCAGGGAAACCATCTGAGTCTAGAGATTTCTCTTTGGGGGAGTATTAATTATGAATTTAACTTCCTTAATAATTTTAAAGCTATTAAATGATTGATTTCATATTTGATGAGTTGTAGTAGTTCTTCCTTTCCAAGGAGTTGGTATAGTTCATCTATGTTTTTCAGTTCATATATATAGGGTTACTCCTAGCATTTTCACATTACTTTTTTTTTTTTGTATGCAGTGTCAAGTCATATTCCTTGACTAATTCCTAATACTGCTACTTTGTACCATGTGTCTTTTTACTTTGCCAGTCTTATTAGAACTTTGTCAATTTCACTGATCTTTTCAAACAACAAGCGTTTTGAGTTAATGATTTTATTTATTTTGTTTTCTTTTCCTAAAATTTCTATTCTGATCCTTATGATTTGTCCCCTTCTAATTGTTTTTGGCTTATATTTGTCTTGTATTTCTAGATCCTTGAAGTGGAAGCTTAGTTTATTGACTTGAGTTTTTTCCTCTTTCCTAATGTGTTTTAGTGCTATATATTTCCAACACAGTACTGCATCAATAGTGCCCCCTGA
Organism: Mirounga angustirostris; assembly: GCF_029215605.1. Taxonomy (NCBI): domain Eukaryota; kingdom Metazoa; phylum Chordata; class Mammalia; order Carnivora; family Phocidae; genus Mirounga; species Mirounga angustirostris. The sequence continues at coordinate 116,905,434 of NW_026991714.1, read as the reverse complement.
ATTTTAATAATGTTACATCCTAATTTTCATTCAATTTGACACATTTTTAAAAAAATTTTCCTTGATATTATTTTTGATCCATGCATTATTTTAAAGTGCTTTGTTTAGTTTTCAACTACTTGAAAATGTTCAAAATCTTCTTTTGTTGATTTTTATTTTGATTCCATTGGAGTCAGAGAACAATTGCTATAATTTCAGTTCTTTTAGTTCTTGTTGGTTTTGTTTTATTGCCCAGGTATGGCCTCCCTTGGTCTATGTTCTGTGAATCCTGAAAAAATGTGTATTCTGCTGCTCTTGAGTGAAATGTTTTATACATGTCCAGTATAACCTATTGGTTAATATTATCACCAAGGTTTTCAGTATTCCCTTGATTTTCTGTCTAGCTTTTCTAGCAATTGTGAAAGAGATGTCAAAAACTCCAACTGTAATTGTGGATTTGCATATTTCTCCTTTCAGTTCTATCAGATTTGCTTCACATAACTTGCAGATTTATTGTTTGTTCCATGCATGTTATGATTGTTATATCTTCTAGATGGATTGACCCTTTAACCATTATATGTCTCTTTCCATCTGTAGCAATTTTCTTTGCTAATCTCTGTCTTTTAAATGGTACATTTAGACCACTTAATACAGTTATTGATGTGTTAGGGATTAAACCTACAATTTTGTTTTTTATTTTGTTTATTGTCTTTGTGTGTGTGTGTGTGTCTTTTTTTTCTACCTTCCTGTGGGTTCTTTGAATATTTTTTTTAGAATTTTATTTTGATTTGTTTATAGTGTTTGTGAGTACATATCTTTATATAACTGTTTTAATGGTTGATCTACATAATATATAAATCACAGTCTCCTGGTGTCATATTTACCAATTCAAGTGAAATGTAATTTCTTTATGTTCCTCTACTCATCCCCATTTATACACTTAAAACCATTATCAGGTAGTGCTAAAATTTTTTTTCAACCATCATTCGTAATTTAGGAAACCCAAGAGTATTACAGAATATTACAGTACTATGGTACTATAGAGTATTACTATTTAATTTACCAATCGTTTCTCTTATGCATTCATTTTTCCTTCTTGATGTTCTGAGGTTCCTTCTTCCTTTCTCTTTTGAGACCTTCCTTTAGCCATTCTTTTAGGTTAGGTCTGCTGGTGATAAACCCTTAGTTTTCCTCTGTCTGAGAATATCTTGCTTTCCCCTCATTCCTGAAAGATATTTTCACTGGGTATAGGATTCTGGATTGACAGTTGTTTTCTTTCAGCATTTAAAAAATGTTCCACTTCCTTCTGACCTCCATGGTTTTTGATGAGAAATCCACTGTCACCTGAATTTCTTTTCCCTGTAAGTAATGTAATACTCTTGTTTTTTTCGTGATATTTTCTTTGTCTTTAGTTTCTAAAAGTTTAACTATGATGTGTCACAGTGTATATTCTGAGGGCTTATCTTGTTTGGGGTTTGCTCTGATTCTTGAATCTATAGATTTATATCTTTTTCTCCCCAAGTTTGGGATGTTTCAGCCACTATTCTCTTGAGTACTTTTGTAGCCCTATCCTTTTTTTCCTCTCCTTCTAGGACTCCAATGACACAAACGTTAGAATTTTTGTTATAGACCCTGAGGCTAGGCTCTATTAATCTTTGTCAGCCTATGTTATTTCTGTTGTAAAGATTGGATAATTTCTATTTGTCCATTCACTGATTCTTGCCTTTGATTCTCCATTCTGCTGTTGAGCCGATTCCATTGAGTTTGTTTGCTTGTTTTTAATTTTGGTTATTGTATTTTTTAGTTAGAAAATATCCATTCTGTTTGGTTTTTCTTTATGTCTTCCATTTCTTTGCTAAACTTTCTCTTCTTTCATTTGTTTTAAGCACATTCATAATTGTTCATTGAAGCATTTCTGTGATGGCTGATTTAAAAATCTTTTTTAGATAACTCTAATATTTCTGTCATCTCAGTTTTGGCATCTATTGATTAATTTTTTACATTCAGTTTAAGATCTTCCTGGTTTTCAGTATGATGAGTGATTTTTTTATTGAATTCTTGTCAGTTTGCATATTATGTTTTGAGATTTTTGCATCTTATCTAAACCATCTGTTTTAGCTGGCTTTTTCTGATAGTGCTCCACCAAGGAAAGGGAGATTTGTTATGTCATTATGGCCAGATGGATTTAGGAATCCAGTTTTCCCACTTGGCTTCCATTGGTACCCAAGATGGGAGGAGCTTCTCATTACTGCTGGGCAGGGACAGGAGTTCTATCTCCCCACCAAGCCTCCACTGGTACCTCTCTCTCTGGGAATGATAGATATACCTTGTAACTTCTCTCCACGTGGATCCACTGATGTCACAGATAGTGTGACCTCATTATTACTGAGTGGTGGTGAGGGTCCCCACTTTCCTCTCTCACCTCCTCTGTCACCACCCCAGTTAGGAAGGAAAGGTGCCTTATTACTTCATGGTAAAAATGGAAGTCCAGGCTCCACATATGGTGTCCATGACACTGTGCATAGAGAGAGGCTCTATAATTTGGTAGAGATGAAAGTCCTGGATCCCCACTCAGGCTTTTCTGATACTGCATCAACAAGGGTGTTGGGATACCTCCTGACAGAGTGATGAAGCCTAGGATCGTCACTCAGCTTTTGCTGCCATGGAAGTAGGTGGGGTCACTTTTTTTATTTGGAGTGTTTGATTGGAGTAGAGTCATTATTTTTTCTTGCTGGGCTGCTTATTTCATAGTCCTCTGGCTTAGGAGAGTAGGCTTTTGTTTAGTGGTTTTTTGTTTTGTTTTGTCTGTAACCATTGGTACTTCTAGGTAGCTGTCTTCTTCAGCTCCATGTTTGGAAAATAGGGGGAAAAAGAAAACCCACAGAACTAACCAACGAACTTGGGCCTTCGTTCCCAAGGTTCTTTGGTGGTCTTCCTTCTCTCTACTTTATAGTCCATCTAATGTTTGCTCTATATCTACTGTCGAGTATTTTAGTTGTACTTAGCAAGAAGAATAAGAAAAAAGTACATCTACTCCATCTTTCCAAAAGTGGAAGTCTCTTGTACTTGTTTAATATGGAAAATATCTACATACATGTTTATTCCTTTTGTTCATAAGTATATGGTAGCATAATATACATACTTTCTTGCCCATCTTGCTTTGTTTACTTCAAACTGTATCCTGAAGAGCACTCAAGGGAATATGTAGAGTTATTCCTTATTTCTTTTTATTTCTTCAGATTAATCCTTTGTGTGACTGAACTAAAGTTTATTCTACCAGCTCCTTATTGATAGCCATGGGTATTTGTTCCAATCTTTTTTATACTATTATGAAAAATAGTCCCATAATGAATAACTTTGTACCTACACCTACATCTTTTCATATTTTTACCATCTCTGGGATGAATTATCAAAGCATATGTAACTTTGATACCTCTTCATAATATTTTTTTGGTAGTTGAAACTGACATACTGAGGAGGTTTTGGACTTCAGCCTTAATAAAGACACTGCTTGTACCAGCAACTTATTTTCAGTATATTCTCGACCAAGCTAAACTATCCCTCTAGACTCCAGTTTTCTCAAATCTATTGTAATAATAGCAACCCTGTGCGTGTTTTGTGTGTGTGTGTCCCATTAAGTTTTGGACATTGTTTTAATTGCTTTACTTACTTCACAACAGTTCAGTGAAGTCATTATCAAAACTTTCATTTCATAATCAGTGACTTGGAAGGATGTAGGAGAAACTCAAGATTTTCCTTTTATTCCTGCCTTCTGTGTAACAAAGTAAAGAACTACTGCCTATGTTTCCGGGTGTTGCAAGGATCAAATGGGATAATAGCTATAAAGCATTTTTAAAGCATGACTTGTAAAGTACACATCCATTTTTACAATCATTTTACTTTCCTTGGGGAGATTTCATGGAAACCAATGTCTATTTTCATCATGGTATTTAGTAACTTACGTTTAGGACAATTTCTTGTGTGGGTGGTTAAAGTCACTTATTTCACGGTGACTCCATGCCTCACTTCCTTTTTAGAGGTGGTCCTCTCAACACGTTTCATTCCTCTGAGGACATTGTCCCCATTCACTCCGCAAACCCTGTGTCCTGGCAGAAGTTCCTTGTGAGGCACTATCTTCTTAGAGGTTTTCTCACGTCAGTCTGACTTGCATGTGCCTGAGACCCTTCCTCTGCCAACACACACATTTCCAGGGAGCCAGAGCTATATGGGTGAAGTTCAAGGGTGCTCAAGGGAAAGGGAGAGAATATGGACAAGGGCAACAGTGATGACTATCAGACTGATGTGAATTAGGATTGGGAGGGGCTCCCAAGCTCTTGGGGATTTTCTGGTCTTTGCTCATTCTTTAGCAATGGTACATCAAGTACCTATTTGTATCCACTCTCAATCCGACAATGAGGGGAAAAGATTATTGGTATTGGAGATAAAATAAATCTTGTCAAAGCATGATTAAAATCTAATTTTAATATTAACTCTACATTAATTATTTAGAATATAATGATTGTGCTCCAGATGCCATTTTCAAGTGTATGGAAAACAAAAAGCACAACAATTTAAGCAGAAAAATTGTTACAAGTTGACGAGGAAAAAATGGCAAAAGGTTAAACTCAATTAAAACAATCTGCTATTGTTTTCTGTCATTCAGCTAAGCCTTTTATTTTAAAAATGTGAAAAATGAAACCTCCGCAGCATGAGTTTGGCACTCGGTGGCCTGTCCTCCTCATCCTACAACAGGCTTGCAGATGGTCTGCTGAATAAGGGGATGGCTTGTCATACCCTTGCCTTGTGACTTCCCGCCTCCTCATTGGCTCCTTTTCTGCTGAAAGACTTAATTTTCTTGTCGTTGTTGAAAAGATTGTAAAATAAGTAAATTAATTATTTTATTTTTTCTAACTGCAGCCTCTCTGTCCCCCCTTCTTGATTTCCTGGACCTTGCCCATTGGAGGGGTGACTGACTCAGTCTGGGTTGGGTTCAGGGATCTGCAGTTCTAACTCACAGAGATGAAACGCCATGTTTTATTGATAAGTGTTGAACATTTCCTCCTTTTTCCTGTTCCTGCCTTGTTCCCATGACATGCTGATGGAGCAGAAGACACGCAAGATGGTGGCTTTTGTGTAGTTCCAGAAGTTTCCTCAGATGGATGGAAATTTGCATTTTTCTATAAATACATGGTCTATTATTATTTTTAAACAGGCAATGAGTCCCCTGCACAGTCAATTAAGGAGTGATTATATTTTCCTAACATTGTTTACTCCCATATGTATGAAGCAGGATGCCTTGACTGAGCTGTCTATGGCTTTTGTTTTGTTTATCTTTCTTTGGTTCTTACTGTTCATTTTGTTTTTCTTTAACGAGTATAGAACAGATAAGATCTGGGGGAAAATGCCACTTTAAACCTGGAAGTATTTTTCAGATTTTGCCAGATGTGGACAAGATGTGGACACTCAGTTCAAGAGACTGCAGGAAGGGTATGGTGGCCTGAAGTTCACATCATGTGGAAGGAACACTGTAAATAAGGAACGGCCTAGGAGGGCAAATGTGAATTTGAAGAGTGCCTTTGCAGGTAGCACTTGGAATTACCTAAAATGTCCCAACGCATATGATCCCTGGTACAGGGAGGCAAGCTGGATGGCGGGTGGACAGTGAATGCTAGACAGGACCTATGGACAGTGAGCCTGGGGAAGTTGGTACTAAGAAGGGCACATACAAAGTCACTTCTTGCACATGAGCTTCCTTCTACTCATGAATCTTGAGCCCAATTTTGTCAAACTCACCAAAAATATTTGCCAAGTTGCTGTAGAGAATACTAGGAATGGAGAATTAGAGGGAGGGCAGGGTCTGCTCCCGGGACTGCTGGAGGAGGTAAGGAGCATACAACTTCAAGGAGGCTGGAGGCGAGGTCTGTTGAGCAGAGATGAGCAGCCCTGAGCCCACTTCAAAGACATCAAGGTGAGAGTCTTAGGGGAACTGAGGTTCTATAAGAACTGGAGGTACCTCAGAGCTCTCAAAATTTGTGGCATCAATGACAATGGCCTAATTTTCACTGACGGGTGGTGAAGGCTGAATGTTCCTGTCACCTATTTTGTCTAATTCTCAGAAACCTCTGTGAGGTGAGTCTTAACTCCATTTTATAGATGGGTAAACTGACAACCAGAGAAGTTGATTGGTTTTTCCCAAAGTCACTGACCTAGTAAGTGGTAGAGCTCAGATTCAAATCTGTACTTATGAGCAGGGTGAGGTTTTCCTCTCTCCATCAGTCCTTCATAGAGAGAAAAGTGGGAGATAAAAGACACAAAAATAGCAAAGAATGTCCCAATGTAGGTTGAAGAAGCTTTCCATATTGTCAAGGGAAAGGCTCCTTGACTGTAGAGAGCATTTTCTACAGAAGATCTGGAAGACCAAACTCTCTGCATCTAGTTTCACCAAGTAAAAAATTGGAAGAAGTAGACTGTCCAATCCTAGGGGGAGGCAGACACGTACACATATTCTGGGGTTTGTGCTGGGGAGAAATAGGAATGGAAACCACAGAGAAAACATATCTCATGGCTGCCCACAAAGAGCTCTGTGGTCTGATGGGAAGAAGATAGTTTATCATCTGGGGTCTCTGTGTATTTGTGACTGTCCAATAGTGATGCTTTCTCTCTGCTGCCAATGATCTTCAAGGCATTAAGCAGAGATATTTGTGGTGATGTTACCTGGGCTGTTGAATGGCCATTTCTCAGTATTTCTTAGAGCTTAATGGAGCTGAGTGATTTTCTACCAAGACCGAATAGCTCCAGCAAAAGCAATGACTTTTAGTGGGAGGGAACTTGGTGGAGAAGACTATGCCCTCTTTCCTGGGGTGGAGTTATACTGAGAGTGCCTGGTTTGGACAGAAAGGTGGAGTTACACTTGACCGTAGGAATTTACATGACAGACTTTTTGAAGGTGATACTGAGTGTGGGGGCCCTAAGCAATGGTGTGTTCTAATTAAGGCTTTGAAAAGATAAGGTTGGGTTGACCCTGTAGAAGGAAGGATGATCCATAAGAAATATGTAGGGCTACAAAGACCTAAGCTTGGCAACCCATGAAAGGCACCAGAACAGGGTAGAGAAAGCTGAGAGAGAGCACATGCCAGGGGAGAAAGGATTTAACCATGCGTTAGAGAAACCTGCAGGGTTGAAGGGACCTGGGCAGAGCTGCAGGCAGGATGGGAAGGCATAGGGGCCTGGAGGGCATGTCTGACTGCTGGCTTTTCTTTAAGTCTTTGGCAGGGTAGACTTACTAAGAAAACACATGCTAAGTTTTTATCCTTGAGCCTGAGAGAGGATGAGAATAAAAAGACTCCCCATTTTGTGAGGCAATTAAAGACCTCTTTACCTAAACCAGTTGGGAGAGAATGGAGTAATGGGTGAGAGAGACAAGAATCCTGCTTGCTGGTGGGAAACGCTTTCAGGCAATCTCCTTGCAAATGTTGGTTGGCTGGAGGGCCCTAAAGACACCTGGTTTCCATATTTTATTTCAGTTAATTTGGTAGAAAAGGAGAACATCACTGCTATTGAAAATCAGAAAGAAAAAATATATATAGTGTAGGGTGTGGGGTGGCTGCAATGACTTCTCCAATTCAAGCCTACCACCTCGACATTGGGCTACAATGGCAAGCACTGGGGCCTGACATGGGATTACTACAAAATTTAGAAGTACCAGTTGGACACAGTCTGTGTGAAAGGGCATCGTGTTTTATCACAGCCCCGTCAGGTTCCTCAACAGTGTGTTGGGTGCAGCTGGAGCCATGAGGACAACATATGCGAGCTAAGCTCAGTCATCTGAGAACTGCCAAAGAAGGTGACTGAGGGCACCCCCCCCCACCGAGTGCCAATGTCCATAACTGTGCCTGGATAATCTAGAAATGCATCAACTGGGGCCAAAAAGGTGTTTGCACTCCCCTCCCAGGAGATACAAAATGAGCAGGAAGAGGATAAAGACCTCTAGAAAGTAAGGATCCAGCAACATGGAGCCCAATGTGGTATTCACAACCACACAGGCACAAAGCGTTCTATTTTCTTCAGTAGATCTTAGCAGCCCAAGTCTGGGAGCCAGACATATATTCAAAATGAACATAGGACTGCAGAATTGAGAAAGGAGCAGTGATACCTACCACCAGTGTGTGTGCATGTGTGGACATGCATATGTGAGGTGGGGGTCGGGGTGACAATCTCAACATCTGGACAAGAAAATCAGAGAGCTCTAAACAGCCTGCTCCAGATCAGAGCTGACATGGAGTAGAGGAGAAGTCTCTGTACAGTGGGCCTTGGGGCGGCCACCCCTTCTCCCCTAGGCTGGGGGTGAGGAAACAGTGCTTCCCTGGGGGACTCTGTGGCAGCGTCTGCTTCTCCCCTCCTCGTGGCTGCTCTTTGGCAATATGGAGATTAGAGACTGAAACCACGTCCACAAGGTACAAAGGGAGAGCTGATAGTGAACACACAAGGCTTACTTTCCTTCCTGTAGAGGATTCCCTCTGAATTCATCCTCACCTACCACTCAGTGGGAAGGAGCACTAGCCGGCCCTGATCTCCAGGGAGAGGGGATGCTCAGAGAACTTTCTTTCTTATTGAGGGAGGGGACCTGGGACATAAACAAAGAGAAGGACCAGAGAGAACTGATTCCCAGCTGTCCATCCTGGGAGACTCTCCAGAACAAGAGGCAATTTACTGGGCAAAGTGAGACCTCTCAGTTTTGTCTTCTGAGCCTCCCATGAATGTATGGTCTTTCCTCAGTAGGGCTTTCTTTCTGGTAACGTCCATCCCTTAGGGATGCAGGCTTCTCTGATTACGGAGCTGTTGTCTCTGTGCTTCCGCTTGGAATGGGAAAGGAAACCGGAGTAAGCCCTTCCGCGAAGGAGGGAGAGGAGACTCAGCCCTGGGTTTGCGATTTGTTGGGGTCTGGGCTGGTGCGAGCGCCCCCTTCAGGAGCGCGGCCTAAGTCCGGTCCTCTTTCCCGGCAGGCCTGGGCGGTCTGCTGTGCCTGCTGACGGTACCTGGGGACAGGCTGGACCGACCCGCGCTGTTTGCTCCCTCCCACAATGTATTTTTTTCCCCCTTCTTCCCAAGTCAGTGTGAATTTAAACAAATTTTAGACCTTGAAATCAGACTCAGAATAGCCATGATGTGCCTATTTAGAAACGGGGATATTACAGGAAAATGTCATTCTCAACACGGTTTCCAGCCCAGACCGCAATTCTTTCCAGATGCCTACATAGCTTGGCAGAGGCCTCTAGAAGCCCTTCAGATACTCGTCCAAGGTCTGTAAGCTCAGTGGCTGTCAGCGCTGCTGACCTGGGGCACCGCCAGCGTGTGTGCTGGTGTGGGGCCGCCTGGGCCTCCCGCCCGCCCCGGTTCTAACTGAGTTGGCGGGACCCTTCTGCTCAGTTTCCTCACTCGTGACATGACACAGCCGGGCCCAAGGTGTCTGGACCAGCTCTGGGGTCCTGGCCTTCAGGTAACTTGCCCTCTGTTGAGTGTTGTAAACAGCGCTCAGGCTGGACTGTTAAGCAGAGCATGTTTTGTTTTGTTTCGTTTTGTTTTGTTTTTAAGATTTTATTTATTTATTTGTCAGAGGAGAGCGAGCACAAGCAGGGAGGGCGGCAGGCAGAGGGAGAAGCAGGCTCCCCGCTAAGCAGGGAGCCCGATGCGCGGCTCAATCCCAGGACTCTGGGATCATGACCTGAGCCGAAGGCAGACGCTTAACGACTGAGCCACCCAGGCGCCCCTGAGCAGAGCATGTCTTATCCAGGATGTGCCCAAGGGGCACCTGCGGTCTTGTTTAAATGCCCCCCTCCAGGCCAGTGTGCAGCACGCAGTGTGGGCTCAGCGCTCCTGGGTGGGTGAGGCGCCCCTCACCGAGGCTCTGTGGGTGTATGCCGAGGCTTACTCTGGAGTGTCTCATGCTCTGTTCACCAGGCCTGTTGCTGATGGAGTGTTTCTTTGTCCTAACCACCTCCCCCACTAATTGTACCAGTGTACTCTAGGGCAAATTCTACTGCCCGGGTGAGCCCCATACAGCTGGCCCTGTGGTTCATGAAGGCCTGGGTTCCCTGGGCACAGAGCATTCAGTCTGGCCCCCGGGGACCTTGCCAGTCTCTGTTGGTGCTGACGGGTGTGCCATGTTTGGGAAAGGCTGGCTACAGCATGCCTAGAACTAAAAGCGTGGCCAAGCCTCCTTAGAGAGTTGATGCAACCCAGAACCATGACATTCCTGGACCAGCTCCGGGCTACGTGAGGTTGGTCTGGCATACTCCCCACAGGCACAATTCGAGTGGGACCTGTCCGTGGACTCTGGGAGAAGCTGTACCACATCTGAGCCATAACTCAGGGTTCTACCATCCCAGGAACCCTTCCTCTTCAAAGCACATGCTCAGAACAAGGACAAAACAATTCAGAAGGGACATGATCCTTATTCCTCCATAAACATTTATTCCTGTCAGAACCCAACTGCCTCATCAAAGAGAAACCACTGATAGTTACATTAACCATACCCAAATCTTCAATTACCGATTATTAGGGGCCCAGCACCCAGTCACTTTCTGGCCCTAGAAAATGATATTAGAATAGCCAAGTAAATATGCCTCCAGATTCCCCTCACAGGACTTTAGGTTTTCCATTTATTTCAAATATCCAAGGCAGCCGAGTTTATGGCCAGAGGTATGGGCAGTGGACCTCAGGAGGGACTCACACTGAGCCAGGTTAGCCATGATGCTGCGCTGCTCAGCTAGGGGGCCCCCAGCCCCTGTCTGGGGACCAATTCTGCCTAGTGCTAGGGAAGGACAGTGGCCAGGGGTGACTGACCCTGGCCGAGAAGGTAAAATTCAGGCTCAGGGAGCCAAGCACAGTGATTTGAATTGAGAGTATCAGATGGCACAGAAGCCCATGGGGATGCAACTTTAACAGCATGTGATCTAGTAGATGAACCCCCAAATTTCAGTACCTGAACACAAAATTCATTTCTTGTTCATATAAAGTCCGAAATGTGGGCATTTGGCTCACACCTTCAGGGGACCATTCGGGGACTCAGTCTCCTTTGATCTTGTGCACTCCTCTTGCCCCCTACCCCCATTCAACACCTGGTTTCCAAGGACATCACCTTAGTCTGTAGCAAGCCAGCAGAAGGAAGAGCTTTGGGAGGGCACATGAGGGGGTCTTCGTGTGCCAATGTGGAGATGATGCTTGCATTTCATCAGCCAGAACCATCTCGTGACTACAGAAATATAGTATAGTTGTGGACTCAGGGAGAAGAGCAACTGGGTGTGAGGACGCGGTCTGAGTAGAAACCGAGAGTAGGCTGTGAATTTGGTCATGAGGACGTCATTGGTCACTGGTGATTTTGGTGGGCAGAACTTCTAGGGACTGGTGGCTCAAAGCTGATGGTGGTGGGCTGAATGGAGAGGAAGGGGATGATGACTGTCATCTAGGTGGCAAGACTGATAAGTACAGGACAGGTGGATCCTGTCTGCAGTCAGGAGGCGAGGACATTGCAGGGGAGGCCCTGACCTGGGCCAGCCTCAATGCACAGAACCTTGGTGCAGTGGAGGGTGCAGGTCGGAGTGAGTGAGGTCTTTCAGCTCCCACAGCTGGACGGAGTTCACTGTGCTCTTGCAACTCATCCTCCATGAGGGTATGTGAGGAATCTAGGACTTGTTTGGGTTTGTCTTTAACAAGCCTACCTCAATTTCTGCTATGAAGATGGCAATGAGCTCTAGGCAAGGTTTCTGAGTGCTCTCTGCATTGAGAAATGCAGTGAACAAAGGTTAAGGAGCACTGCCAAGTGGTACAGCCTCCTCCTGGAAGGAGGCAGGTGGGAAGGAGAGCCAACTCTGAAGGTCTTTGCCCATGTTATAGTCACTTGGATGGCCTGACACAGATGGAAAGTATCAGGCCAGTGCTGGAACTGAGGTGAGAACAGGTGAATTCACAAGAATATCAAGGCCCGAGACTCCCTGCTCTGGATTTTGTAGCAAATGGGAGCTCCTGCTTTTGAAGTCACCCTCTTGTGAATCTGGGTTCAATCTTCATGGAGACATTATGAGGACAATGTAGTGTCAGGTTAATGGATCTCAGGGTTGGAAGGAAGTGACCTTGAAAACCTTTACTACCCTTCCTCCTCTGCATTCACATATTCAGAGGTTGCCGTTCCTCACTTCTTGTCCAGCTCCTGCTCAATCCCTCTACAGAAACGGACTTAGTGCCCTCCCGAAAGAACCACTAAAAGACAGGAAGTGGAGTTACTGTGTATCTTATCTTGGGAGTTGCACAATGAAGTGATGAGAATCCTTTGAAATATCAAAGACAGTTACTTTAGGATCACCTTATCACAAACTCAATAAACTTAAATATTGACTGAAGGGATTTTCATGCGAAGCTACTCTCATAGTACTCTGGAATATTATATTACAATGGACCATGGATTCCACCATTTACCAAATGCACACACCACCCAACAGGGTTCTAGGCTACACCAGCTGGTGTACCAGTAAATAAGGAACATCCCTTCCTGAGGGGCTCACTCATCCCAGGGGGACGTTGATATGTATCCAGATGATTATAAAAATAATAGAGCACAAGGAAGGAAGGACTTTCCTATGGCAAAGTCAGGAGGACTGACTATCTGGTGTGACGGAGAACCGTGAACACCGCCGTGCTGGAACATAGGGGTTCTGGACGTTATACCTGGTCTCTCGGAAGTGGATGTTACATTCGGTCTGGATTGTTTTCCCACAGAGGGGAGAAATCCGATGCCCACAGAGGACAAGGCTCTTGCCTGCCATCAGATCAGTAGGCGGCACACCAGAACTCCAACCCAGCTCCGCCACGCCCACTGGGCTTTCCCGCCCTTTCAGTTACCCGCACTACCAAGACCTGACCCGTCCACACTCAAGCACCTCAAGGAAGGACGGTGGCCTTAGGAACTTTACATCCCATCCTTGCCCAGGGCAGCAGTGACTCCTCACAACCACTGGTAAGGAGCATGTCCTCCAGCACCACATGTGTTCAGTGTTTAATCATGGCAACACCCCTAAGAGCAGATACAAAATAAGGAGAAGGAGTGCAAGTGCTCGAGTCCTGCTGGTTGGTTAATCTGGAGCTGAGATGGCACCTCAGGCTGTCTCGCACCTGAGCCTCCACCTTTTTTCCCCTTAAATGCACAGCTGGCCAGGCATGGGGCCCCCCTCAGGGCTTCCCCGCCTGTCATTGCTCACGCCAGCCATGACTGAGTCCTCCCCGCTCCATATCTGTTCCACAACTGCCTCCCTCAACCCTGTGGCAGATTGATTGTTTCTACTCTTTTTTTTATAGGATGTCAGGTCACATTGTGAGGGCCCTCAAACTAAAGAGCATAGAATTTGCATGTAGGGAGTAAAATTAGATTTTCAGGACTATTATCCTAGGGGTGACATGAAGGACGCATTCAAGGGGCATGAGGGTCAGCGAGGAGGCGGCTGCTTTTTCTGGGAGAGGAAACACGGGGAAGGTCGGTTCCAGGGTGGACTCCAGCCTTTGAGGCCCAGCGTGGGGCAGGTTTGAACACCCCCCTTCCTCTGCAGGAAAAAACCTGTTTTTAGCAATAATCGTGTGATAATTAGTGATACTCATTCTTTTCTTACTCTAGTCTTTAGTTTTCAAACAATTTAAAATTTAAAAATAATATCTGTCCATTTTAAATACGTTTTTCAAATGGAATAAAATACCTGATGAACTAAAATTTGCACTTGTCAAACAAAAATGTTAAGCCTCGCACTTCATACTCCTGCTTCATTGTTTTAAATTTTATGAACAAGTAAACATTCCCAGTGACCACATCAAGGACACAAATGACAGAAATGAAATAGCTCAAGTTCTGTTTCCTCTGGCCTAACATCACTGGGCTATCATCATGTGCTTTGAACCTATCATTTAGGTTCAGGAATATGTATTGAAACGATGTTTGAGAAACAGACAGGAAGTCAGTTCAGATGGTTTTAAATTGTTACAAGCCTTCTCTTGAAATGGACCCATGTGGCCAACCAAGTCTAGCTGGTCAAAGACCAACTGTGTAATTGGAAGTTTCCAAACTAAGTTCCATAGAAAATATGATGGCTATAAAAACATATGTAATAAAATTGCTATTTTGAAGCCTGCAAATATATTGTTAAAATCAAAAGTGACTGCCCCAATTTTTTAGAACATAAACTAATGAAAGATTTTGTGGGGAAAGGAGTGTTTTATCACTGACCTCTAGAATTGCTGGTGACTTTAAGCTTCTTTTATTCTTTTCTTTTTTTTTAAGGTTTTATTTATTTATTTGACAGAGAGAGACACAGCAAGAGAGGGAACACAAGCAGGGGGAGTGGGAGAGGGAGAAGCAGGCTTCCCACGGAGCAGGGAGCCCGTTGCTGGGCTTGATCTCAGGACCCTGGGATCATGACTTGAGCCGAAGGCAAATGCTTAATGACCGAGCCACCCAGGCGCCCCTAAGCTTGTTTTATTCTTATTTTTAAATTCATCAGGCTGTCCTATAGCCTGCATTAGGCCGACCACTTCCACCACTGGGCTTGAGGGTAGGGGTGCAGAGGGAGTGGGATGGTTTGGGGAGCCATTTGGGGGCTAGATTGTACAGGATTTGGTTATGACTGAGAGTGGGCAATGATAGAGGGGGAAGAAAGGAAACGTAACTCTTGTTGAATGTGGACCACTTGCCAAGAACCACCTGGATGTGTTCAACCGTCTCAGGATAACTTCAAGCTCTCTGTGGTGAGGCCATCCCTTGGGACCATCCCTGAAAGGGAAGGACCAGATCTGCAAGGGAAGGCAGGACTGCTGAGCACAGGAGTCCTCGTGCATCCTCAAGGCACCTCACATTCACAGGCTGGAACTCAGAGAAGGTGGGGCATGCCACAGACTTGGGGGGCAGGGTGCAGAGCCAGGAGGGTACCCACAGGAGTGACTCAGGAGAGGAAGCTAGGGCCAGGGCCTGGGAGCTCCTTCTCCCATCACTTCCTCGTCCTTGAACTCTTCCGGACACAGAGATTGGAAGATACATTAGAGAACATTCTGATTTCTCCCTTCCTTCAGAGTAAGACCTGAAGATACTTTACCTTCAAAGAGAAAGTTTTAAAAGCACCATTCAAGAAAATCCTATCCATCAAGATGAAATTTGGGATTCTTAAGACAAAAAGAAGGTAACTCTTCTTCCTCCAGTGCATGTAGGGAGTCTCCCCGACCTCATTATTTCTGCTGTTGACATGTTAACCCCTCTCTGTTATCTGTGTTAACCACCCATCTGAGCCTGTAGGCCAAGTGGACCTACTGGAGAATACTGGTTGCATAAGAAAGCAGAGACTTCAAGTTACAATGTCTCCCCTGGCGGGCAGGTAGCTGGGAGTGCAGATCCCCTCTTTGATCTTGTTCCCCTCCTTGCCAGAATGCAATAAAGAAGGTTAAAAAAAAAAAAAACCAAAGACAATCAAGTGATCTGAAAAATCCTCGAAGACAAAGAGCACTTGTCAGGCTGCTGGAAGCTCAGTTGGTGAGAGGTTTTCATCTTGGGGACATGTTAAAATCACCTAGCCAGCGACAACCAAAACAACAAACAAAAACATGCAGCCTGGGGCCCACTCCAGACCAATGAGGCCAGAGTTTCTGGAAGTAGGGCCCAGGCATAAGAATTGTTTACCTATAAATGCTGGGAAGTGACTAATGTGTAGCTGGTGCTGCTCAGGGAGACACCTGTAAAATGCAGAAGAGTCAGGAAACCTAGCTTGGGTTGTGGTTGCTTCAGTGCCTATGGACCTTCAATGGCTTCTCATTGTTTTGAGAATAAATTCAAGCTTTTTACCAGGTCCGGTGCATATTACCTGTGCAGCCCCAGTTGTATTCACCCCTGTGTATCTTGTCTTTTTACCTTTGTTTATGATGTTGTCTCTTATCTTGGTAAAGATTAGCATAATTAGACTTATCCATCTTTCTTGTTATTGCTACTGGATTTTGAATCGTACGTAGTTAGAAATGTTCTCTCCACTTAAAAGTGACAAAGTGATTTACCTATGCTTTTTTTTAGTACTTGTATCATGGCTTTACCTCTCCCAAGCCCTAACCATTCACACTCTTTCCATTTCCTCAATTCCCATGCACTCCTCGTATCAAGTCGGTCAGGTTTCCTGGCTTCCCCTGCCCAGCCCCCATGCCTGCCTTAGGGGGTCTCTCCACCGTGCCCCACCTGCCACTATCACTCCATTACTACTCTGTTTTATTTCTAGTTTATTTTTTTCTCCTCCTCCTCCTTAAAGGCAGGATTCCACTTGCATCTCTGAATCCCTGGTGCCTCATGTTATATTTAGTTTATAGTAGGTGTTCAGTGAATGCTGTTGAATGCAGATACATGAGTGGCGGTTATTTATTTGTTGAAAAGTCCTAAGAGCTTGCAACAGTTTCTTTGGTGCTATTCCAAACATGATGGCTTCTATTCCTGCTTCTGCCAGGAAATAGGCATTTTACCCTCAACCTTGAACATTTAACTCCTCTCCGTTCATGCCTAAGGATCCTTGGATGTAGAATGAAGTCACTGGGCTAAGTCATGTTTTGGAGTCCTAAAAATCTGCTCTTCTGGGCTCCCTGTCAAATGATCTCAACTCTGTCCATCCACAAAGTGCATTTCAGCTAATTTCTGTGGGAGGAAATAACCTGACCTTCTTGTCTGCATCTTTGAACGATTTTTCTGAATGACTCGAGACAATCAGAACATCTGCCTGGAGTAAGCGAGGCTTGGGCAAAAAGAAGCCGTGCATGCATTTCCAGTTATTTGTGACTTGATTGTCTTCAGCAGCAAGGCTTTTGTTCTGCTGCCTGGTACGCACAGCTGGTAGAAACACAGTGTAAGCACATGCACTGGCATCTGTAGAATGTAGATTCCATTTGCAAATCACCGAATCGGACATCCTGGCTCATGCCCCGAAGAAAAAATTTTAACTTTGTCAAGCTTGGTCTGCAGCGCTTCAAGGCATAAAAGAAAGGGGTGCCAGCCAGCCCAGCACTCTGGGGCCTCTGCCCGGGGATGCAGGTTACTCGCGCCAAGATGCGGGGAGCAGGGGAGTGTGGTCCAGCTCCCAGAGGGGCCTTGCCGCTGCCACAAGGGTAGTGAGCTCCACTCCCCTTCAGACGTGAGTCATTCTCTATCTTGGGAGGTTCGCAGACCCTGTGACCTAAGGATTTCCAGGAAGACATTGATCAATTTCACTTGCCCCATTCAGTCGATGAATGAGTTTACTATGATCTGTGGACTTACTACGTGTGAGGTTATTTCGGAAGTGAGGATACAATGGTGGACAGATAGACTTGGAAGCTTTAGAACAGTGCTTCTCAAAATTGGCTACACATAGGAATCACCTGAGGGAGCTTTTAAATATTCCAATGCCCAGGCTACTCATGGGACCACTTAAACCAGAAAAAAAATCTGGTGGCAGGACAAGACATTGCTATTTTTTAAAGCTCTCCAGGTGATTCCTACGTGTAGCCAAGGCTGAGACTCTTGGCTTTAGGATTTACAGTCTAGAGGACAAAGAGATGTGTGAACTGAAATGGGATAGCACCTTTGCCAGGATGTATAGGGTGCTGGTAGCACATGGTGACACGAGGGACTCAAATGTGGCAGGCAGAAAAGACAGCTAGGTGGAGATCCGAGAGGGAAGTAGGAGTTACAGAGATGAAATATGTGATTAGGGAGTGAGAGATGGGTTTAGAGGTGTAAGGACAAGGGTGAGGCAGGGGGAGATGCATAGGAGGAGGCATATGGAAGGAAACATTTCCTAGAGTAGTGACAAAGGCAAGGTGACACCCCCAGTTAATTTAGAGAAAAACAGTTGGAAAGGAAAATTTGTGGAAGAAGAGGAGTTCCGTTACTAACATCATAAACTTGAAATGTTTGTCTTTTCAGATGGGAATATCCGATTGACTACTGGATTCACCTAGTCTGAGGAAAGAGGGGATAAGCCTGGGAAGAAGGAATAGAACTAAGTTAAGCAGATACCTTTGGTTGCCCACCCCATATCCACCCCCCCTTCTTCCTTGATTTTGGAGTCCTTGTTTTGTGTGACCATGTTCTCATGGGAGGAGATTGAATCTCAGCTCAGGGCCGAATCCTGAATACTCAGCCAATTATTACAGATTCATTCTTTCTGCTACTGACTAATTTTTAGTTAACATTTTATTTTGAGATAATTATAGATCCACATGCAGTTGTAAGAAATAATACAGGAAGATGCTGTATATTCTTCACCTAATTTCCTCCAATCATTCACATCTTGCAAAATCATAGTGTGATATCAAAATTATGATTTTAACATTGACACAATACACCAGTCCTACTCAGATTGCTATTTTACTTGTACCCATGTGTGTCTGGGGAGGGAGTATTTAGTTCAATGCAATTTTATCACAGATGTAGGTTCCTGTATCCACCATGACAGTCAAGATCCAAAACAGTCCAATCGGAGACAGACATCTTTTGAATTACTCATTTATAACTACACCCATTCTCTCTTGTCCCCAGCACCAACTGATCTTAACCCCTGGCAACCACTCATCTGTTCTACATCTGTAGAATTTTGTCACTTCAAGAATGTTGAATGAATGGAATCATACAGTATGTAATGTTTTGTGACTGTGTTTTGTTTCACTCTGCATAATTCCCTTGAGCTTCACCCAAGCTGTTATATATGAATAGTTCTTTTCCTTGCTGAAGAGTTTTCCATGGTGTGATGGTTACCTTTCTGTGTCAACTTGACTAGGCCATGCGGCACCCAAATATTTGGTCAAACTTTATTTAGGGTGTGTCTGTGAGGGTGTTTTTAGATGAGATTAACATTAAAATTGGTAGACTGAGTAAAGCAGACTGCCCTCCACAGTGTGGGTGGGCCCCATCCAATCAATTGAAAATCTGAATAGAATGAAAAGCCTGACACTTCCCCATGTAGAGGGCAATCCTTCTGTCTGATGGTCTTCAAACTGGGACAATGGCTTTTTTCCTGCTTTTGGACTTAAACAGAGAAACATCAGCTCTTCCTGGGTCTAGAGACTGCTGATTTTTGAACTGGGACTGCAACATCAGATCCCCTGAGTTTGAGGCCTTCGGACTTGGAGCTCAACCATCAGCTCTCCTGGGTTTCCAGCTTGCCGAAAGTCCCTACAGATCTTGGGACTTGTCAACCTCCATAATCACATGGGCCAATTCCTTAGAATAATTTCTCTCTCTTTCTTTTCATGTACATATTATATAACATGTATTATTATATATCATATATTACTATATATATTATAAATATATATATATTATATGTTATATATATTATCGTATTGTATTGTATTATTGTATATTATTGTCTATATACTATTATTTCTCTGG
This sequence comes from Mirounga angustirostris, assembly GCF_029215605.1. Taxonomy (NCBI): domain Eukaryota; kingdom Metazoa; phylum Chordata; class Mammalia; order Carnivora; family Phocidae; genus Mirounga; species Mirounga angustirostris. Next base: position 116,886,029 of record NW_026991714.1, on the reverse strand, counting down.
AGACCCCTGCCTAATACACACAATACGGGTGTACTGCGATTTGTTTGACCATTCACCCATTGAAGGGGGTCATCTGGGCTGTTTCCAACTTTTGGCTATTATGAAAAAAGCTGCTATGAACACTCATGTGTAGGTTTTCTCATGCACTTAGCTTTTCATTTTTCTGGGATAAATGTTCAAGGGTTCAATTGCTGGGTTGTATGATAGTTGCATGTTTAGTTTTGTAAGAAACTTTCATACTTCTTTCCCGAGTGGCTGTGTGTTCTACATTCCTGCCAACAAGGAAAGAGTGAACTAGTTTCTCTATGCTCTTACCAGCATTAGGTAACATCGTTACTTTTTATTTTACCATTATGATAGGTATGTCGTCACATCTCATTTCTGTTTTTATTTGCATTTTCCTCATGGCTACCGAAGTTGAACATCTTTTCATTTTGTGTCGATTTCTAGGGCTTATAGTTGTATTTGGCAGGGAAAAGCAGAGAGAGACGAGCCTACCCCATCCTTTAAGCAGGGCAATAACAAGGTTAGATTTGAATTTTGGAAATGAGAGGCAATGGTCGGGAGTCAGTTGGGTCTGCATTCTACACCAGCCTTTCTGCTCACTCAGTGTCACCCAGGCTATTGTGGAAACCACTCTAAGAGCGTTTCTTATCTGTAAAATAGGGAGAACAGGACTGTCTACCTTATAGGATCTTTGTGGGGAATAAATGAGATCATAGGTCTAAAGTGCTCACTGCAGTGCTTGACACAACAGTTATTGTTAACACAATCATGATTCCAGAAAGATGTGGGCAGGAAAGATTGGAGCAGGATAAGATTTAGAACAGAAAAACTACTAGGAAAATTTCTAATCATCCAAGCAGAAATGATGAATGCCTGAATCGGGCCAATGATGGCAGGAAATTTCCTCCCTTAAAGGTCATATGCCAAGAATACTGGTTTGGTCAAATCACATTTGCAGGATTCTTAAGCAATCAAGAGCTCTGAGCACACATTCCTCCCTTGTAAAAAAGCACAGCACTTGGGACAAATGCTCAGGAAATGCCTGATTGCTTACTATTTTATGACAAGCCTCTCTAGGATCTCTGTGGGGGTGGCTGAGCTGGAATCCAGAATTGAGACCTCCGTGAGGCCTTCTTGAAACTACAGCCGCAGAAGTGGCCACACCGTGAGGCCACGGTTGTCCCAGATGGGACAGGAGAACTTGCTGTTGAAAGTCAGCCCTTGCTCCCCTCTCCTGCTGGGTGGAGCTGCCCCCGGGGCTGCCGGGCAAGGGGCGGACCCTTCCCAGAGGAGGACTGCAGACAGGACAGGATGGCCTCACAATGGCAGTTGTGTTACTTTCAGAGAAATCAGCTTCTTTGAGAACTTTCATTGCACTTCTGAGATCTCTCTGCTGAATCGCTTCCTGTCCCTGAAGGTCCCCTCAGCGCAATCTAGTACATTTAATTGGAGCCATGGCCCACCTTCACATGCCACTCATTAGCTGTGTGACCTGGAGCAAGTCCCATCATCTCTCTGAACATTAACTTTTCATCTTTAAGTCGGGAATACTATGTCAATGAAATCACGTAGTATATGATCTTACTATACTGGCCTTTCTGCCATGGTGGTTACATGATTCCACACAGGTGACAAATTGCCACAGGACTATACAAGCACACTTTAGGCTAATGTCAGTTGTCAGTTTCCTAGTTTTGATATTGTCCTGTAGTTACATAAGATGTAACCAGTAGGGGAAACTGGGTGAAGGGTACAGGGGACCTCTCTGTACTATCCTTGAAACTTCTTGTGACTCTATAATTATCTCAAAATAAAAGCTTAAATTTTTTTTTAAAGCGATGGCATTCCCTTAATAATTGATGTGAGGATTAGATGTGATAACAGATGTGAAATGGCTTTGTAAGCTGAAAGGCAGTACGTACTCCGTGTGTATATTGGCTCTCTCCCTCCTTCTACGTGTGGGGGTGTGTGTGTGCTCACACGCACGTGTACATGGGTAAATGAATGCTCTCAGAAGTTGGACAGTTGAAGGAACACCTGCTCTGGTTCATCTTTGCTGGAGAAACTTGCTCTCCAGTTTGGTAAAGAGAAAAGGAATAGAGTAGAGCAGGTGTGGATCCTGCACCCAAAGTAACTTTACCAATGCAGTGAGTCCCCAAAGATTTGGATACAGTGACATTTTCTTTTCCAAAGCATGTAGGTGGTGTGGTAGCCATAGACCTTTGGGGCAGCAGGAAGAATATGGATTTTGGAGTAGATCTGAATTCAAATCCGTATTCGATCACATTCTAGCTATCTGTCTTGGGACAAAGCACTTAGGGCCCCTCAGTTTCCTCCTCAGTGTGGGGACCACATGCATGATCGAGAATACCATGTCTAGCATAGCACCTGACACAGAGTAATAATTGTCCATTTCCTTGGTGCTCCACTGGCTTCTTCCTTTAGCATATGAGGTGGCCAGGAGGGTTACAAATGTACAGAGCAACTGTGCTCTCCAGGGAGAAACATTTGGCCTGAGCTCCAGGAGTGTCTTTTAATTCCTGGAGATCACTGGCAAAGCTGTCCATGGAGACCAGAGACACCAAAAGATCATCTGGCATATTCTGTAAAGATAAGGGGTCTTGGGCACCTGGGTGGCTCAGTTGGTTAAGCGACTGCCTTCGGCTCAGGTCTTGATCCTGGAGTCCCGGGATCGAGTCCCGCATCGGGCTCCCTGCTCGGCGGGGAACCTGCTTCTCCCTCTGACCCTTCCCCCTCTCATGTGCTCTCTCTCTCTCTCTTTCTCTCTGTCTCAAATAAATAAATAAAATCTTAAAAAAAAAAAAAAAAGATAAGGGGTCTTACAGGAAACCAGAGTGGCTGAGGTTTGCTATGTGGTTAGAATAATTATGACTGGCTTGAGCAAGGGAAGGAAAAATCTTTTGCTCAGAGCAAGTGTTCTGGTTGCACATGACCTCCGAATAAGAAGTGCTATTCGTGCTTGAGGCAGGGGAGTAGCCTGTCTCCTTGATGCTGCTGCTTTCCAGTTCTGTGGCAGCAGGTGATTGGTAACATCTAATTTGGCACAAAGCCTAGGCCTCTGATACTGAAAGAGTCGATTGTGGAACCGCAGAATAAGGAGGGAAGATGCTCTGCTTCCTTCCTGAAGAGGAGAGGACATAAGGCTACAGAAGCAAAGTGACTTGTTCAAGGCCATGAGCACAGGCCAGAGCCGGGGCTGCCTTCCTGACTCCAACACCAAGGTCCTTTTCTCAAAGTAGTGGCCTCACTGGGACACACAGGCCTCCAGACAGACAGAGGGCCCCGCCACAGCTGAGTGCAAGCCTGCCCTAAAGTGAACCATGGACCCCAGCTTATCTTTGATCTACACCGAGAAGCCAAGGGGAGAGGGACTGGGGAGAGGAGAGGACTGGGGAAGATGGTGTTGTCTCCTGGCTCAATTGTGGACACCACCCCTGAGCCTGCGCCCCTCCCCGAGGGTGGTGACCCCCAACTCCACAGGCTCCCACAAGCACTCTGTGTGCGCGCTTGTCTTCCCTCTGCAGGAACCATTCACAGACCCACCCCCTCCTCCCACCATCGTGGGATTAAGTCCCTCTTCTGTGCTCCCCCAGTGCTCTGCTCTGAGCAGTGCACAAATGGTTTCTCCATCGGTAACTATCAGTTGGAGGGGCAAAGACTGCATGGCTGCTTTGTGTGCCCTTGGTACTTGAAAAGTGCCCCTGGTAGCCATGTAAATGTTTCCTGAAGAAAGGCTGGTTGGTTCCAGTTGTTTCCAGTCAGGCCCCAGCCGTAGAGCCCTTTCACATGTGAGATTTGGGAGTCCTCTTCCTAACTCTGTGGTTCAGGGTATCTGTGTCTGGTGTTCCTGGTGGAAGAAGCTAACACACACACACACACATGCACACACACACACAGCTCCCCAGGTCTCAATGAAGAGGGTATTCTTGTTAAGGATGGCTATCCTTACTTTTAAGGCTTCCTCCAAACAGCTCTGAGTCGTGACTAGAAGGGTCCACAGGCAACCCCTCTGGGCTCTTGGTTCTGTAGACCCTAGCATGAGTGAATTTAGCATCTGTTCTACTATTCCCAAGAGACCCCAAAATTCCATGGTACATAATAGTTTTGTCATTTCAAATCTTGTGTGTGGAGATGCTGTCCCATGGGAACAAGAAATGTAAATAGTAAATGGCCTGGATGGGGGTTAATCAACGCACCAGCTCCTCTCTGGGCTCTGACTTACCATCACAGGGAAGAGGCGGAAGGGCTCCTGGTGAGACATAAAGCTTTGCCTAGACAGTAGAAACCACAGGGCCCACGGAGGATGTGACTTTTGGGATCATGTCGGAAGCCTCTACATATATGTCTGCCATCCCAAATGTGAGTGGCTATTAAGATCCAACTGTCTCTTGAGGGCTTGGTTGACTAGCATGCCTTCCCTGCTTATGCACCTAAATGGATTGAGGCAGGAGAATGGGTGTGGAGACAGGAAAGAATGCTCCTTTTTCCCCTCTATTTATCAAAATAAGGCATATTGGTACCAGAAAAACTTTACAAATCTAACATATTTAATCCAGCATATCTGTGTGAAAGGCTACAGTATCCTGGTTAATGGAGATGGAGCAGCAAATAAGATGTGATTCTAGCTCCAAAGTAGTTCATGGTCCCGTGTATTATATTTGCCTAAAATAAGCCCAAAGTTTATAAATGCCATTAGAAGCTGAAAGCAAAGAGATAAGGAAGAAAGAGATGAAGCTTTGGCTCAGTGGAAAGAGTAGGGTATTGAAGTAGTCAAGGATTCAAAGCTCCCTCGGTCTGTGAAGGGATGGGAATTCCCAGGATGCATATGGTGGCCATTTCTTTCATTTGCCTAAAGCTCATTTTCTTCCCTTTTGGGAATAGCATCTTAGTTTTCCTTTGAAGAAGTACTTTCTTTCTTAATCTCTATCCACATGGGCTTCTTGCCTCCCTTCCCTGCCCTCCTACTTGTACCCCAGCTCCAGGAGTAACTAATCAGTATATTCATGCCTCTGATCACACTGACTTATTTAGGAATGGAGTCATGGTTATATTGACGGAATGAGATTCAACATGGCACTTCCGTGAGAATTCTTAGAAGAGAAGTTCTTATTGGCTATTGTTGCTAAATCAGTTAGATATAAGTCTGAAGTCCTTGATTCTGGAAACATAGAGATTGAAAGCAGAATTGAGAGGGAGATTCATGATGACATTGTTTGAGTGCCTGGATCCAGCTATGCCTAAAGTCTAATTTTTCATGTTAGAGGAGACACTACATTCCTTTTGTGATTCAGCCATTTTGATTTAAGATTCTGACACTTGTAAGTGAAAGAATCCTGACTAAGGGCACCAGCTCCAATTCAAGAAAGAGAAGAAACGTCACAGTGGCAAGTCCCTGTGCTGGGAAGTTTGGCAGAAGTGTGGTCTCTCAAGCAGCATTTCTTTCTGGTCTTCAAGAAACCACTGCTACCTGGAAAAAGAATTATCCTCCAGGTCTGGTTTCTACGTGGAGACTCTGGTCATTCCACCAAGAGACACATCGTATTGTCCTCTGGGACGTTCAGCAAATATAGCATTTTCACATAACCCACATCTCCACCGAGCAGCCTCCAAAGTGGAAAGGAGAGGAGGTGCCAACATTCTCAAGGTAGTGCCCTGTCGAAGGGTGGATTGGATGTGTGGCTCTGTCTAAATGAGCAGGAAGTATCAGTGGTCTCTAATGTGTGTGCCCTGAACTGTTGCACCAGACTCATAAACGGATCTGCGCCTCTGGTCTCCCTTTCCCCTCACCCCCAGCTCATCCCTGCCATAGACCTTTGCTCCAGACGGTCTTTCCAAATAGGAGATGTGATCAGGCAGCTTCTCTTTTTAAAAGTCTCTGGCGCTTGGCCAACAGAATAGAGCTCACACAGAGAACTCAGCACCCCCGACCACATGCTTTTGTGTTGCTTTGCTATCTGACCCTCTCTGGTTACCATCTTTGGTGGCTGTCTTGCCATGGACATCAGGGAAAGGGGCCTAGAGGCCTTGAAGAGCTGTACCACATAGAGAAGCCATCCCCAGGTTTCCACTGAAGCCATCCCCGGGTTTCTGTGGGTTGTGCAAGACAAGCTCTTCAAGGTGGCTCCTAAGTTCACAGAGATACATCTTTCTGCAGAAACGTCAAGTCCAGTTTATCATTCTGATTCCAGGAGGATGGGTGCAAGCAGCTTTGATGCTCTCTCAGGTACCTGGGATGGGGAGAACACACAGCACTGGGTGGTTCTCCTTCAGCCACCTAGGGGCGTCATGCTAGAGATTGGCGGAGGAGAACAGCAGGACCACTGGTGCCGAGGCTGCTCCAGAACCGTCCAGGTGGAGAGACTGGCCCTGAGGGAGCCTGATGTCTGCTCCAAGGCCAGGGCTGGAGGGGAGTCAGCAAGCTCTTGAGTACGACGCTCAACATTTTGAGAATAGAGGGAGGCAAGACTTTTTTCTCATCCTGTCCCTTAGTTCCCTTTCCTCTGGATCAGGAACTCTGTTCTTTCTTGTGGTTCTAGACAAACTAACGAAAAGATGTTTGTCCTAGACCAGGCAATGTGGACATACTGGTCAAGGGGTACAAACTTTCAGTTGTAAGATGCTAAGTTCTGGAGCTCTAACATGCCTCGGGGCATCAGGGTCTGGACACAGACCCAGGCAGGAGGCTTTGGGGGATAGCTTGGGAGTGAGAGAAGCTAGACTGGGCAGAGGTATAAACTGCAACGCAGCAGGGGACTTGCTGAGCCCACGGGGAGCACTGGAACCAGTATGGTCTTTGAAAGTTGCCCCACCTTGAGCACAGGGGTTGGGTCTCAGTACCTCTGACAGGCAGTAAAGGCGAGTGCATGCATGACCTTGGGAAAGACAGTTGCTTTCATCACGTGGAGCTGTGAGTTTGGGCCAGCAGCAGCCAGGCAGCTGAGGAGCAGGCACCTCATTCCTGAAGGGGTGTCTCAGGAGGGCACCCCGGCACCCACCAAGGTTATTCTGGAGCCCCAAAGCCAGCAGCATCTGGAGTCCACACCCTCATTTGGTGACTGCACAGGGAGGTGCTCTCATAGCTTCATGGTCCCCCCACTTTTCTGGTCTGCACGTGCGCCCTGGCCTAGTCTCAGAAGTAGTTGCAAGGAGACAGAGAACCAACAAGAGGTCCAGGAACAGCTTGAGAAGGGCCAGGTGGAGCACACACAAGTGCTGGGGCCGGGGTGGGCCCTATCCACGGGGTCACTTGGAGGTAATGAATGGGAGGGTTTGTGCTCCAGGCCAGTCACTTATCACTCTGAGATTTGGGTTTTCTTTTCCCTGTAAAAAGGGATTCCTTCCCTAATAATATGAATCTCTGCCCTAGTTCCTCCCAGGATTGTGAGAGAAAAAAATGATGAGCAGCAGGATGCTTTCCTGCACCAGGCGGAGCTCTGCAAATGTTAGTCATTCCTAGGAAGACATGGCAACACAGCTATGAAATGGTGAGGTTTGGCCTCAACCCTAAATTCTGGAACTCTCTTTCTAAAATTTCACTTTGACACAGATGGAAACACAATTTTTGTTTAAGTGAAGGAATAACGAAAAAAAAGTGGAGAGAACACGTCCGCCTCCTGATTTGTGAGCGCCTGCTGGAGATCTGCAGGCGCCCTGTCGGTTCTGAACATGAATATGGATTGCGCCTATACTTATCCTGTTCAGCAAATTCAATCTTTTTAGATTTCATTCCGACAGTGATTATCCATTTGCTAACTTGGTTTCGGGTCCCCGGCTTCGGCTTTGTGGGCTATAACCGGAGGAACCTGCTGCCGTGCAGACATCTTGAGCACATCTGACTCCAAGCAGCTTATGAGGAGCTGGGGAGCCGTGAGCTCCACAGGAGCCCCCAGTATTCTGGTCAACAGGGCAGCTGCTGGAAGTGTGGGGTTGTCAGGCAGATTCGGGGGTGACGTCCTCAGAAAAGGAGTTGTGGGAAAGGCGGGGCACACCTAGACCTCTCTCTGCACCTTTGGTTATATAGACGAGGACCTGGCAAAAAGCCTTTGCCCAAAGTCCCAAAGAGCCTGGAAGGCCCTGCCAGAATCTTCTTGAGCTGAATCTTGTGGTTCAGCTACACCATGTCAGCTCAACCCCCTTGCTGTGTTCTGGGGAAGGAAGGAGCCCCCTTGACTTCTTAGGTGGGGTTTCCTGTCATGAGCACTGAGCAAAGCACTGGAGGTCCAGGTTTCTAGACACTGTCCGCCAGGTGACATCTCTGAGGAGAGTTGACTGTTTTATCTTGTCTAGCCTTTGTCTTGGATCAAGAGAATAGTTTAACACTCTAATTATTTAATTGGTCTTGAACCCCATTCTAACTTATATACAACTTGCTGCTTTAACCCCACAGGGTTTTCTGGCATTTTCAATATCTATGTCTCTGAGCATCAGCTGAGAAAAATGTGATCATAGTCTAGGGCACGGATGACAGTAAGTTTTTACTCATTCGTTTATTTACTCTTTTCTTTATTCTACAAAAACCAGGCAGTGTTTGTATGTTCCAAACCCTGCCTTAGGCCCTGGGGTTTCAACAATGACCCTAACTGGCAAAGAAACATCCAGCCAGGTAGAGCTCACTTCCCAGAGAGGACAGACAGACCACAGGTGAGCTAAATATGGAGAGTGTGCTACAGTGATGAATGCTGTTGAAGAAATACAGCAGAGAAAGGGGTAAGGGAGCGTCTGGAGTAGGGTTCGCTATTTTTGGGAAGAGGGTCAGTGAAGCCTTTCCTGAGAGGTTGGTACTGAGCACTCCAGCGGTGAGGGACAAGCATGCAGGTATGCAGGTGGGCTAATTTGCTGGCATTCCAGGGGCTCTTTTAATGATGCTGTCTGTGTTGGACATTACTCTATAAAAATGGGACCAAGAGAGGAATAATCTGGAGCCTGTGCCTGACACACAAAGGCCCCACGTGATCATGTGCCACATTGGGCACCCACAGCAGGGCTGATCAATACCCAGAGTTGATGTTTGGGTAGCATCTGCTAAGTTTCCAGAGCTACAAAGGGCTTCTGGGACAGGGAGAATGTATCCCTGACACTCTGGGGATATCCCGGCAGGACTCCAAAGTCTCAACTGTTAAATCTGCAGCCAGTTTCATTCTCAGGTAATGTATGTTACCAAAGCTCATTTTCTTTCCTGATATTTTTCTGTCCCTCACCCTACCTGGGAAGTGAAGCTCAGGGACGCGGCAAGGTCAGCGATGAGCTGGGGGGGGGGGGGGGTGGAAGGCAGCATCGCCAAGCGGGGCTCTGCGCTGGCTGAGAGTCTGGGATAGGCGGCCTTAGGACCACAGCATGTGAGGAGGGCTGGCTCTGGGGGAAACGGGAGCTATTTTAAAGAGATCTGTGGGCACGTGCAGAACCTCAGGATGTTAAGAATGAAGGCACGCCAGGAACTGGCTACTTTCTCCATTAAATTTTCTTTTCTTTTGCATCATTGACCTGAACCACTTCAACGTATAGTCTGTAGACAATTTGGCAGAAGCTGGTTGGGGAATGTTTAATGAGTGCTTTCACTGACGCAAAGATCTCTCATAAAATGGGGAATTAAACTTTTGAAAAAGCCACCCTGGGAATGCTGGTTGTAGCAGACAATTTGATTTCGATGCTGCTATGCATCTCCTGGGTTCATCTCTGGCAATGGCTCCCACTCATGAAGTGACTCCCACATAATGGTGCGGCTTTCCCTGGAGAGCCTCTGGTGCCAAGGTCCTGGGCGCTCCGCCTGCCTGTCGGTAGCACAGACAGAATGAAAAAGCTGGATTTCATGCCCCTAGGGCAACCTCAAGCAGTGAGCACCCAACCTGCTTCTCCATCTCTCTGCAGGACCTTCCCAGGAATGTTCTACATGTTTCTGAGAGGGCTCCCAGCTGGATGAAATGCCCTGGTTGTCCACACCAATACCCTAAGCCTTAGTTCCCCCCCCTTCCCTGGTTTTTCTGCTTTCCCTATCTCCCAGTCTCTGAGTCCTGCCCCTGGCTACCTGGGATCATGTCTCATATACCTTTTTTTTTTTTTTAAGATTTATTATTTATTTGAGAGATTGAGAGAGAGAGAGAGAGAGGGCACAGGGTGAGGGGCCGAGGGAGAGATTCTTTCAAGCAGACTCCCCACTGAGCTCAGAGCCTGCTTTGGGGGATCTCACAACCCATGAGATCATGACCTTAGCCAAAACCAAGAGTAGGCTGCTTCACTGACTGAGGCACCCAGGCACCGCATCCGACATCTTACCTACAGCCAAATCCTCAACTCAGGGTCTGCTTTCAGGAGTTCAAGCAAGGACAGTGACCATGTCTGTATTATGAGAATGTGCCCCTAACAAACAAACCCTATAAAATTCATATATGATTCATAAGCCAAGAAGTCATACTAACATTACTGAGAAATAAATGATAAAAGTCCATTAGTGTCTTTTTGCTGTACTTTGTACAGATAATACAGAGATCTATATAGTTTCAGACATAGTTCATGATTTTCATGTGTCTACTAGAGATGCAAACAATCTTAACAAAAAAATAAAATAACTTGAATCCTACAATACATGACATTTATCATTCACCAGGACCAAGCATGATGTATCCCAAGAACAAAAGGTTGATATCAAGATGTAAAAAACTGAACATAAATAAACAAAAAGATGCTGAAATAATATGATGAAAATCTACAAACATTTTTTCATTCTAAAAAAAGAAGTCCTAGAAAAAAAAATCCTAGAAAGGTAAGAAGGAAGTAATTTTTTGGTCATTCACTCTAGTAAACATTATATTTTTACGAGTGAATTATTATATAGTTCTTAAAACAAAAATAAGGAAAGAGAATGGGAGAGTTACCATCACCACTATGATTTTACGTTTTCTTGGAAGTCAATCAAATAAGATACGAATTATAAATAAAAAGATCATCTTGGAATAGAGCACTCGAATGCTTATTATTTAAAGGCAGCATGGAGCTCAGCTCAAGACTGTCAAATCTCTGAGTATATCATTTTTATTAAACCATTGTTGAAAATGACAGCCTTTCCACACAAAAGTGGTGCTTGATTAGGAAATGCAGTGGAAGGGCACAGATCATCTGCCCTATCAGGCAGGCAGGCAAGTACTTTAGGTTCTCAAAGTCTCCAGAGAACTTGTTGGAAATGCACGTTGTCAGATGCTCACCCAGACCTACTGAGTGAGAATCCCTGGGGGTGGGTCCTAGCTGTGAGTCCTTTAACAAGCCCCCTGGGTGATTTAAATGAATGTTAACGTTTGAGCACCACTGTTGAGGGGTGCTCCATGACTCTCACCAGCACTGATGGAAGCCCCGCCACGTGGCCCAATAGATGTTATGATCAGTCCTGCCACCAGGTGCCCTTTCCAACCTTCTCCTTACCTCCTTCCGGGTGCTGCTGTTTGGGGTTCACCAAACACGACTCATATACATCTTCTTAGTTGTCAACGCAAATTTCCACGAAGGTGTCATTATCCCCGCTGGATCCCTGGAAGCTAAGCAGCTACCCAAGATGTCACAGCTAGGCAGGAAGTGTAGAGCTAGACCCACATCCCTGCCAACAGACCCCAATTCTCACAGGCGCACTTACGGGTCAGCTGGGCCCCCTGCCCCAGCCTAGTTCCCACAGCCTAGCTGCGCCCCCCACAATACTCCCTGCTCAGATCAGGCTGAGCTAAGATGGCAAAGACGCTATTCTCTTTCCCCATCCCACTGTGGAATTGCCAAGAAACTTTTTTTTCTCCAAAATCATTCTCATAGATGCTAAACCTGAACTAATTTACTGATAGATATTTTGATGGGAGAATTCTGGGTGAATTTAATTTCTACTCCTCTGTCTCTCTCTTCTCTGCTGTGCCCCCTGCCCACACATCATTAGCACTTTGAGTAGCCAGAGTCAGGAAGGGGCCGGGAGGGCTGGGTCATTTCCAGGGGAGAGGACAGTCGGGGACATGGTGACCATCACTTTGTGACTACCCAGGTGTGCTGTCAGCATGGACCACTCCCCTTCTCAGGACTGTTAGGAGGGGCGGAGACAGTCCTGAGGAGGTGTCCCTTGTCTCTAGATTCATGGTCAAGCTTCCTAGTATAGCGAGGCAGGGGGAGTGTGGTGACCATTTTATACACAGCCTTCCTATCTCTCAACACCCCACCCCTACTTCTGCTGGTGCAGTCTAGCATTGGCTCTATGGTGATAGTTCATTCTGTTGTTTTTTTTAAATTATTTTTTAAATTTTTTTATTATTAACATATAATGTATTATTTGTTTCAGGGGTACAGGACTATGATTCATCAGTCTTACACAATACACTGCACTCGCCACATAACACATATCCTCCCCAGTGTCCATGATTCTGTTTTAACTTTGTGTGAGGAGATGGGATAAACTTGTACCAAGGGTCCCTTCTGCATCCCCCACCCCCTCACTGCCATGCTCTGTCCTTTCCTACCATCTATCCATTCTTGCTCAGGCCTCGGAGGCCCAGCTCGCACGGTTCCCACGCCCTGCACTCTAAGGCACGGGCATGCGGGACTGAAACCATCCACTGCTCTGTGTTCCCACCAGATGAGGGGCAGAGCTCCTGGGGCCCTCCCCAGAATAGGAGCTCTCAGTATGAGGAGCGCGGTGGAGACCCATCCCAACTTGCAGATGGAGCCCAGAGCAGAAAGGGCCATCCACAAAAGATGGCTCTTGCGGGGAGGGCTGCTGTCAAGGCAGAGGGGGCAGACGCTGTCCAGGCGTCCTTTGGGGGTTGTTTCCTTAGGAAGCTCTCATTGCAGGGCGGCCCGGCTTCTTGAAGCCCTTGAGATGTCCGGTCATCCCTGGGCGATCATTTTTCTGGAGCTGCTGCTCTGGGCGGCTCTTCCTCTCCTGGGGACAGAGGGGTTGGCTGGCAGGCTGGAGATCAGCAGGCAACTAATCACCTGTTGTCAGAACATGTCCAAAAATAAGGAGGAAGGGAGGGGAGATAGAGTTTATCAACTTAGAAAAACACACAGAGGTCTGGGTTTGAATATATGAAGTGACCCCCGAAGTGGGTCAGGATGGGAAAGGTTCAGTCTATACCCCATAGAGAGCTGCCGCGGGACCAGAGGGGGGAAGGACCACTCCGCGGGTTCCTCTGGTGAAGTGATCATCCAGGAGGGAAAAGCCTCTGGAACCTCAGACCACAAACACAGGAAGGCCTAGAGGCACAGGGGCAGGCTTGGATCTTTCCAGATGGAGAGTCTGCAGGTCTCCAGGGAAACGGAGCTGCCTGTGTGGCTGACCGCCCCCCCAACCCATTCAGATAGATGCAAGAGCTAGCGTGGGGATGGACATGGTGTCAGGAGCATCTGTGTCTGTGACGTCACACGTGGGGCCCATGGCAGCTGCCTGTGGCACGGACAGGGCAACCGTGGCCTTCTCACATCACGTCCCTGGTGGTCAAAAGCAAACCCACCCCCTAGACTTCTTTTTCAGAGAAAAAAACATGTTTAAAAACTCAAAATATTGATAAAGACAGCAAAAGGCAAGAGCTATTTCACAGCCAGGTGAAACGGATTTCAAAGTTCTTAACAGACTCAGGCTGCTGACGTGGGTTACTTGAATGTAAAAAGAAGTAAAAGGAAAAGAGTGATTTGCCCTGAGGATTCAATTTTTAAATATTTATGTGAACTGTTTGGGGCAATCGCTTCGGTGCATGGCAAGTCCCCTCTGCCTCCTTCTGTTAATGGAAGCTGAAGATGGGAGCCTCCGCTGGCTCACTCCAGAGTGGTCTCCACGGCCACGGCAGGCATTTCAAATGTGCTAATGTTTTTCTAAAGAGATAAAACTGGGTGGTCTGGAGGAGAAGTTAAGCTCTAGTTTACGTAACTCTCCAGAGTACAAACAAGAGCCTTTCCTATCTTTCCTCCCCCTCCTCCGTGGTCCTTCAACGAAGGGCCCTCCCATTCCTTTTCACATTTTCTCCAGCCTGGGGGGTGTCCTCCTAGCAGAACAGAGTTACTTTCTTGTAGGGAAGATTCAACCTTAACTCAGTTACCTGTAGAATTCCAATGGTTTCATTCGGGGGAGCTGTTGGAGTGAAGAGGACCTGTGAAAACAGCCTTGGAGAAAGCCCATTTAGACTGATCCAGAAATAAACACACAGATGCCAACCCCGTGCCGGGCCGAGTGCACCCCAGTGACGGACGCAACCCACAGCACATTGTGTGTGGCGCTGGGAGTAGGGTTCAAGTGTGGGCGCCTTCGGCCCCGTCACCGAAAGGGCTCTGAGACTCTGGTGTCTATTTTGGTTCCTACGTCGCAATTAAACATAATGCATTGTCCCTTTTTTTTTTTTTTCAGTCGATTGTTTAATTGTGAGATTATGGGCTATCATAAAACCTTCATTGCTCTCATATATCTTTTTGGCAGGGTATAGAAAAGTTAATTTGGGATTGGCTCCAGAAGCATTTTGACCAAGCCTTCCTGCTATTTATCATTCCAAAGGCACTGACAGTGCTAATGAATGTCTGGAGTTGTATATCATTTTATAAACACAAGGCGCTCCCAAGGTGGTGCCAATTAAATCCCCAATAAAGGATTAACGAGGACCCATCGGAACGAGCGGTAGTGATCCCTTTTGACAATTTACCGGAGGCTTGGCCTGAATGCAGTGGTGTGTGGCTTTTGGGGGAGGCATTTGCTTCTTTATGGCCCCTGCTGACTTCTGCAGGGGCTTCTGCTCCCCAAGACAACATTGATGTTGGCTGTAGCTAAAGCTGCGCAGGCAGTCTTTGATGGGGCGCACGCAGCCCCCAGCAGCCGCAGGAAGAGAGGCTAACGCGGTCCCGGGTGCTGGAGGGGAGGGTGGGCTTGGAACTGTCTGCCAAGAGAGGCGGGGAGGAAAAAGATTAGCTAAACATAAGCTAGATGACAAAGGAAGCTCGAACGTTGGCTGAGCAGATCCATTCTGGAGGGAGATGCGTTCTATCTCCATCTGAGCAATTAGTGAGCTTGACAGATAGGTGTTCTGCTGGCTGCAGACAGCTGGCCGATCTGTCACTCAGCTAACTCACCAAGAGGTAGCCCTGAAGGGCTGGCTCTGTAGACTGTTTATTTTTAAACGTGGATTTATTCCTTGCTGTTTATTTGTAGTTCCTCCCTGTTAAAGTAAAGGTGTCAGACTTTGTCTCTCCGTTCAGACACCTAAGGTCAAACAGTAACTGCGTCTCAAAACACTGTCAGCAAAATGGAGACCTGGGGGTACCCTGCCCCCAGAAAGGTGTGCAGGGACCAGCTCCCCATCCCACCAAGAGTTCGCAGTCAACACCTCTTATAGTCAGGCTCCTCAAGATCAGAGCTTTCTCTTGGCTTTAGGATAGCATAAAAATGGACTGAAAGTCAAAGTTGAGCTCAACAGTCTGATTTTCCCACAAACACCTGCACAGGGTCCCACACAGATGGGAGCTGAAAAGGTAGTGAAAAGGTGGATAAAGCCAGATTCTGCACTGCAAAAGTGGGTCATTAAGATCATTGCCTTCTACTTCCTCCTTCCTGACAAGGACACCAAATCAGTGTTTAAGCCACCTGCCCAAGTCCCCTGGCTACTGGAAGGTCGTGCTGGAGCTGGAGCCCTGACACCCCTATTTACCCACCCCTCCCCCAGCTGCTACAGTGCCCTGGCTCCCCAGGCTCACCGCCCGGTGCAAGTCTGTGAAATCAGCGTAGGCTCTCCTCTGCATCCATTTTGAAAATAATGGCATTTATTTTACATAAGTAAAACATGAATGTAGTTTTGTTATAAACACACTGAATAATATAAAAATAGAGTAAAAAGTAAAATTTTCCTTTGGCCCACAACAGCCTACTTCCTTTCTAAATCTTTTCCCTTAATTTAGTATTTGCACTTATCATGAAATGGGATCATGAGGTATATATTGTTCTTCAGTTCACCTTCTTCATTTGCTAATAGGTCTTGGAGGATTTTTTTTTTTTTTCAAGTCAGTACTTACAGATCTCCTTTCTTTTAAAACTGTGGGATAGGGCGCCTGGGTGGCTCAGTTGGTTAAGCGACTGCCTTTGGCTCAGGTCATGATCCTGGAGTCCCGGGATCGAGTCCCGCATCGGGCTCCCTGCTCGGCGGGGAGTCTCCTTCTCCCTCTGACCCTCCCCCCTCTCATGCTCTCTGTCTCTCATTCTCTCTCTCTCTCAAATAAATAAATAAATAAAATCTTAAAAAAAAAAAACTGTGGGATAAATGATTGTGATACGTATTTATCTTCACGTATCCATTTGGCTGTTGATGGACATTCAAACTGCTTCCATCATTTTTAAGTCCATACTTTACTGAGGTACAATGTTCATATGAAAATGGGCACAAATCCTAAGTGTATATTTCAAAGAATTTCCACAAAGGGATCATGCTTTTAATCAAATCAGATCAAGAAACAGCCTTTATAGAACTCTGCAAGAATATGTCCTTCCAGGCACGTCTCCCTGCCCTCCGAGTGCCCAGCATGCTGACTTCTTGTCCCCAACATGTCAGCTTCTATCATAAGGTTCAACTGAAGTGGTGACAGACAGAACCTTTGTCTTATCCCCAACCTCAGAAAAAAGGCTTCCAATGATTGACCTGAAGGATGATGTTTTTTGTAGGGTTTTGTGGCTACTCTGTCAGAATGAGACTCTTCTTTTCCACCTGAGATTGCTGGCCATGTGCGTTATGAATGGGTATTGAACTTTATTAAACACCTTTCCCGCATCTATGCCCCCCTCGAACGCAGGGTATGTGAACAGAGAACTTGCTTATCTGGGCACCACGGTGTCTGCAAATTCTGTGAACTGAAAATGACACCAGAAACACACTTGGTGTTCCATAAATGTCTGTTTGATAAATGCGTCCATAGTCTCCTCCTGTACATGGGCCCCAGGAAAGTTCTGCATATGGAAGCAGAAACAAGATGGGCATGGAAACCACCGCAGTTGATCCATCAATCAGACAAGCATCCAATGATTAGCCTGCTAAGCAGAGAACTATAATTATGGGAGGTGATGTGATGGCTACTTTAAAGACAGTGGTCGGGGAAGTCCGAAGGAGATGAACTTCAAGCTAAGAGTTGAAGGGAGAGAGGGAGCCAGCCTTGCAAAGATCTGGTAGAATTGAGCAAAGCCGGGTAGAAAGGTGGGAGACTGTGGAGCCCTTGGGCATGTGTAATAAGCCGCTGGTAGTGTTCCTACTTGAGCTTCAAGTCTTTTACAGGGTTGAAGGGAACAAAAAGGACCAGGGGGTGAGAGTGCTAGGAGTGAAGAACAGTATACAATTAACCAAAAGAGAAGGTTATTTTATAATGCATCCAGTTATAAAGGAAAAGATAGGCATATACTTTTTAAGTGTAATTCAAGTGCTTTCTAAAGGGTAGTATATTGGGATTCTCCTGAGAAACAGAAGCAATCATTTGCATATCTGTATCTGCATCTATATCTAGGTATGAAAAGAGACAGACAGAGAGAAATGGAGAGATTTATTTTCAGGAACTGACTCATGCAATTGTGGAGGATGGCAAGTTCAGAATCTGCAGGGCAGGCTGCAGGCTGGAGACCCAGGGAAGAGGTGATGTTGAAGCTCTACTCTAAAGGCTGTCTTGAGGCAGAATTCACTCTTCCCTGGAAAAGTCCATTTTTTAATCTTAAAGCCTTCAACTGATTGGATGGGGCCCACCCACATTATGGAAGTAATCTGCTATCCTCAAAGTCCACTGATTTACATGTGAATCTCATCTAAAGAGTGCCTTCACAGCAACATCCAGACTGGTGCTTGACTAAATATCAGGATACTGTGGCCTCATCAAGTTAGCACATAACATTAACCATCATGGGTGGTATGCGATTACTCTACTTAAAAAAAGAAACCCTAGCTATACTACAGAATTCTCAGGCAATTCTCCTCCACAGAAAGATTTAAAATTATAAAAATGAGAAAAAAATTACTGGACCTAATCAGTAGTCATCTAAGTTGCTACTGAATGCTATTGAGAGCATTTTTTGGACATGTACCTACTTCGCAGAGGAGACCAGCTTTGTAGCTGCAGCCCTCAGGCCTCTGGGAAGGAGGCCCTGGAATGTGCAGGGAGGGGACCACCTCCCAAGGCCTTGTGCCACAGATTCAGGCCACACCTGAATCACCACCTTCACATGGAAAGTGTGTGCGGAGCGGGTTGACCCAGGAAAGAAGGAGTAAATAATGTGATATGCAGGCTTCAATGGTGCTGGGAAGGGACAGACCTCCCAGAGATGACAATTATGCTTTAAATTTCTTCAGGGCTGTCCTGTGGCGGAAAGATCTGATTTTTTCAATGGAACCCAGAAGGTGGATTGTGTGAAAACCACGAAGGCAGTTGGTGACTCCAGCTAACACACACACCCTGAGCTTTCAGCTTCCTGAAAGCTCTTGGGGCTGCTGGATCACCTGTGGGGTGGGGTGTCATGGCAGGGGATGAGGCCACATGGCCTTGAGCTCCTTCCCCCATTATGTGACCCTGGCAAACAATGGAGACGCTTCTAAGGAGAGATGACAGAGCCAGATCTCACATACATCAGAGATGAGGAAGGAGAAGGCAGATTCAGTTCGGATTGGAAGTGTGGCCCTGGAGCTAAGTGAGAAGGCAGCTGGGAGACTCATTTCAGGGTCACCTCACAGGGGAGACTGGATTGGAGGTTGGGTCAGATCTTGCAGGGGCTCCATCAGAGGGTGACTGGTGACAGCAGAGAGCCAGGGGTCCTGCTGTACCTCCTTGGGGGTGAGGACTGCGTTTCCCAATCTTAGCATCTCTTTACCCCTATCCCAGTTAAGAGACCTAATTAGATCTTACTAGAACAAGTTCCAATGGAGGTGCTACCTTGGAAAGACAGAGAAAGGTGGAAAGAGGGAGGGAGGGAGACAGAGGGGGAGGACCTGAGATGCCTTTGATCTTCTTTTACCTTATTCATATATATTTAGTTATATAAGAAATATACTGAAACATTTTCAAAAAATTCAAGCGATATTTATGAAAGTACATTCTTGCTTCCTACCTCCCACATAGGTTTTCTTCTTTTCTGACTTTCCTAGGACTTAAAGCCAGAGAAGGTTCTGGATGTGCCTGGGTGGCATCCTGATGCAGCATCTCCAGGCTTTGTTGGTGGGGTCAAGATAGAACCAGTCAGCCGTGTGCTCTTCCTTTGGGCCTGGAAACTCCGAGAACAATGGGTTACTTCTCCCTGGGACGTTTTTTATTGCATCTTCAATGCAGCTATATGAATGTGTTACTTGCTTAAAGATTGTCCTTTCTTTAACAAAAGAGCAGGCATATCCTGTGTCAGCACCATAAAACTCTGGGAAGATGTTTAAAAGAAAAAATAAAGATGCTTATGATTACATCCTAAACTTTGACTCATAGAAAGATAGGTACTTAAGGAACATTCATGAACTTCCAAGATCCTTCTAATATTCACATTTTTGCAGGTGTAGAAAATGAGGCCAACAGACTGGAAGTGGCATGTCCATGGTTATCATGGGTACTGCATGTCCAGGTCACCACTCAGTCCTGTGTCTTCTGACAGTAGGAATAATGCTGATTATTCCTAGGATCATAACGCATGCAGTGCTCATATTCTAGTAAGGGCCACGATCCTAGACGGATGAAACTTCAAAGGCAGTGGCATAGACGCCACGGTGGGTGTTGAAAGATGGAGCAGAAGCACAGGGTGGCCTGGGGGCGCCTGACTGTTACTCGGTGCCAGGCTTTCCTTGCTTCTTCCTTTCACACTCAATAAAGGGTGACCTCACACTAACAGATGTTATTCCCATTAGGAATCAGTGATACTTTGATGAGTTTAGATGGTCTTATAACTGAAACCAAGAAATGCTCGTACCCTGTCCCAAAGCCTAGCAATGCCTGTCTGTGAAATTCGAGAGGGCAGTGCACACTCAGGCCTCTGCCAGTGAGCAGCACGCAAGTTAGCAGGATTGTTTGGAAAACGGAACCATAACCAGTAAGTAACACAACATCCTCCTCCTCTTTAAGCTCCAAGTGTGCCTTTAGCTGACCACGGAGCACAAAACCCTGAGAGAGCCATGAGAATGGTGAGTGGGGGAGAGGATAGGGAAGGGAGGTCTGTCTGGCACCCTGGGCTCCAGACTTGCAGCCAGCAGAGTTGGGGACCTGAGGGGAGATGAGGGATGAAGGATGAAGGGGGAGAAAAGAAGAGTGAGGGAGATGGGAGGCTGCAGAGACTGCAGGAAGCCCAGTGGGGGAGAGGGGGAGGAGGCTTGCCCTAGAACAATTCAGAGGTGAAGTATTACAGATAATCGGATCTCAAAAAGGACCATGAGGAAGAGGCAACCTCGTCCCAGTTGTCTACATGTCTCCTCTGTGGGCTGCTTGCTGGAACTTCACACCTGCTTAGATTGCTCTTACTTACGCGCTCACACACGCATGCGCCTGTGCACACACTCATGCACACACACGCACTCACGCCTCCCTGGAAGGGAAGTGGGGAATCAGTCCCAGATGTGCACATGCCCCGTGGGATGGATGTGTTGGGATTCTTACTTGTCTCTGCTCACCTCATAACACAGCTGCTCCTTTCCTTCGGTCTGGCCATCTGTGACTGGGTGACAGTGAAGCCGTCCGACATTGTCAGCCTTGCCTCCATCTGACTGAGTCACATACTCAATTGCCTGGCTGAGTTTTGTCCTCAGTTGACTGTGGAAAAACACCAACTCCCTCTGCAAAAGTGTGTTAAAGTAAGATACCCTCAGATACTGTCCTAGGAGGAAGGGTTGGTCATTAGAAATGTGGGAAGAATGACAGGCGATAATTAGGATATATCTTATCCTTTCACCTCAGAAATTAGCCAAAAATTTAAGACTTCCTTGTCCTTATGTATTGGAACTTGGGACTTTAAAGCTTTCTTTGGAAAGAAATTGGCAGGGGGTAGATAGAAGTGGAGCTGAGAGTCGGAAAGAAGTTTCCATCAACTAAGTAATTAATTTATTAGAGATGGAAGAAAGACAGATCAGCTGGTATGATTAGACTTTTCTACCTCTCTCCCCCATTGTGTAGGTGAAGAGTGGCATCTTGGTGGAGGAAGGGAGCCTCTGACCTCTCAGCCACACTCGCCGGAATTCATCCTCTGCAGCACTAACCTCGGGTGGTAGTGGTGGTGATAAGAAATGATGGCGACCTGCTCTACCATCTACCAGGGAAATACTGTAACTTTTGGCTGGGAGATGGAGAGAGAAGGAGTCCCATCTTCTTGGCCACAGCCGCCCATAGAGAACCAAGGGGGAGTGGGTTGTGGCTTAACTAGACTCTGACTGTTCTGTGATTAAATATGTTCGCTGGAATAAATGTTTCTTCATTTGCTGTATGCCCTAACAACCATTTCCCGAGACTTGAAATGGTGTTTTTACATCATTTTTAAACAGCTGTGATTATATCACTAGGAGGCATGTTTGTAAAGCTCTTTGCACCACCATTCTGGAAGAGAGGTAATATATTTGAAAATGTCTTACCTGGCACATAATACTAGTTTTCCTAGTGCCAGAGCATGCTAAAAATCTTTACCTTATGACATATAAACAATTAACTCAAAATGGATCAAAAACCTAAATGTAGGAGCTATAACTATAATACTCTTGGGGGGGGAAAAAAAACAGGGGAAAAGCCTCAGGACATTGGGATTAACAATGATTTCTTAGACATGACACCAAAAGCACAGACAGCAAAAATAAATAAATAAATAGGACTTCATCAAAATTGAAAACTTTTGCGCATCAAAGGACACTGTCAACAGAGTGAAAAGGCAACCCAGGGAATGGGAGAAACTGTTTGCAGTCATATCTGATAAGGGCTAAATATTTAGAATATCTAAAAGAACTCCTATAATTCAACAACAAATAAACAATCCAGTTTAAAAATGGCAAAGGACTTGAATAGACAGGTCTCTAAAGAAGACATACTGATGGCCAGTAAGCACATGAAAAGATAATCAATGCCCTTGGTCGTTAGGGAAATGCAAATCAAAACCACGAGGAGGGGCCACACCACACCTACCAGGAGGGCAACAAACAAACAAAAACCTGAAAGGAATAGATGTGGAGAAATTTGAACCCCTATATAATTGTTGCTGAGACTACAAAATGGCACAGCTACCCTGGGAAACAGTTTGGTGGTTCCTCAGAAAGCTAAACACAGAATATAAGACCCAGCAAATCCACTCCGAGGAGTAGAACCAAAAGAATGAAAACTGGAATTCCAACAGACGCTTGTCTACCAGTGTTCGCTGCTACATTATGCACAATATCCAAGCTACCCAGCTGTCCATCAAGAGATGAATCAATAAACATAATGTGACATATGTACTCAGTGGAATATTATTCAACCATTAAAACTGAATGAAGTTCTGATACATGCTGAAAAATGGATGAATTTTGAATCATCATGCTAGTTGAAATAAACCAAACAAAAAACCCACAAATATTATCTGATTCCCTTTCTCTGAAATATCTAGAATAAGCAAAATCAGGAGAGAAAGCAGAGTGGAGGTTATTGTCCAATGGATAGAGAGTTGTTGTTCTGGGGAGATAAAAATTTTGGAAAGATACAGTGCTGCTAACTGTAAAACATTATGAATATAATTAATATCAAATTATATACTTAAAAATGGATGAAATGGCAAAATTTAGCTTACATATATTTTACCACAGTAATAAATAATTCAGAAGATACATTCTCAATAAAAAGTGGGCCCCTTTTCTGGAAGAAATTATACCACAAGGAAAACCACGTTTTACTTCTATACCCTTCTGCTTACTAACTGGGTGAACTTGGGCAAGTCACTTACCTCTTCTGGGTCTTAGTTTTATCAGACATGATGTGGGTTCAATGATGATTTGTAGAGAATTTTTAAAAAATATTATTTATTTATTTATTCATTTGAGAGAGAGAAAAAGAGAGCATGAGCAAGCGGGGCAGAGGGGGAAGAAGAGGGAGAGAGAGAATGTTAAGCAGACTCTGTGCTGAGCGTGGAGCCTGATGCTTGATCTCGCGACCCTGAGATCCTGACCTGAGCCAAAACCAAGAGTCAGACACTTAACCAACTGAGCCACCCAGGAGTCCCAATGATGATTTGTAGAGGACTAAGTGTGCAAATATTTAACAGATTTTCATTAATATATATGATATATTGTCTGTGCAGATGATCCTCACTATTGCAGGTAGAGGGGGCAATATTATGATAACCTCCCTTTACTTCCCGTTTTCCTATTTTAAACTCTTTCCTAATTTGCAATCTTTCTTTCTTTTCTTCTTGCCAAGCCCACATGTAACCCAGCTTACATTGGAAGGGACTTATTGCCAAGATAAATTTTTTTGTCATTGACATCATGCAATGCATTATTTCTTGTTACTACTCCAAGGACCCACTCCGTCTCCTCCACATCTCCAAAGTGGCTGCAGAACATTAGCTTGTCCTGATCCCTACCCGGGCCACTGAAGGAATTCTTTCTTGAAGCATTCCTGGTGAAGATTTATGACAAGTTTCTTAAAGGAGGTCAGGTAAATTGACCTCTAAATACCCTTTAGCCGTAAGATTCTATGATTCTTGTATTCTATAACCTACTGAAGGAATGAGAGATAATCCACTTCTCTCCCCATCTGTCCACCAATAAAATGAAGTTGACAGGGGCCCGGGGTGATTTCAATTTTCCTTTAGTAGAAAATGGAATTCAGGTTTTTGTAGATACTGATCTTTATGACTTTTTTTATGGAGCCTGAAAAGATCTGACCTATTATTTGGACTGAAATCTCCTGTGAACCACCTTCCATCTGATTTACATCCAGTTCAGACATGTGGTCTTCTTTCCTAATCATGTTCTGTTGGGGGAGCAAGAAAATAGGAACTGTGACACGTTAGAAATGCCTTCCACCAGATTTGCCCAGCTTGAGGAAGGCATGCAGGACCCACACTGACCATGTGTTGCCCCAACCACTGTGTTTCTTCTGCCTTCTCAGTCCCTCAGTGGAGCGTTCTGGAAGGGGTTGCACATAGCCCACAGCAGGGAGACAGTGTTTCCCTTCAGGCCCCTCCCACCAGGTTAGAATCTCCCTGTGACTATATCCATCCTCAGACCTGACTCTGTACTTCCTGCCCATCTGACTTCTCCTGGGTTTTGTCTCTCAGGTCCCTCCAACACAAAGTATCCAGAATGGAACTCCATTTTACCCCT
Source organism: Mirounga angustirostris (assembly GCF_029215605.1). Lineage (NCBI taxonomy): Eukaryota > Metazoa > Chordata > Mammalia > Carnivora > Phocidae > Mirounga > Mirounga angustirostris. The sequence continues at coordinate 116,861,739 of NW_026991714.1, read as the reverse complement.
AACTCATTCTTCTCTGCCTTCCGTTAGCTCCTCTGATTTCACTCTGGTCTCCTCAAAACTATTCTCCACACTAATCTCCAGAGTATTAATTGGAAAATTCAGATCACATTATGTCATTCTTCATCCCCAACTCTTTCAATGGTTTCCCTATTACAACAATAAGCACAATACTGTATCTTAATTATATTTCAACTTAAAAAAATTAGAAAATGAAAAATAAAAATCCAACTTCCTTCCAGAAAGCCAGGCTCTGCTGTGACCTGCCCCACCCCCAATTTCCATCACACAAAGTAGCGGTGGTGGTGTTTTGTTTGTTTGCCTCAGTGTATTTTTCACACCACCCCTGCTGTCTGGGATCCAGTTTCTGTATTCTTCATCTGTTTAATTAGTATTGTTTAATGTTTCACTCAAAATCATCCTCTGAAGTCTACTCTCAGCTCTTCCCTTAGCCCTATCAGATACTGTTCTCTATTTCCATAACATTTTTGAAGAATCTTATCACTGGATTTACCAGTTGTGTTGTAACTTTCTGTTTGAGTGTCTGTCTCCTTAACTGGATTGTGAGTCTTTGAAGACGTTGGCAGTGTCATATTTATCATGTTATGCCCAGGGTCCAACATGAAGATTGACACATGAAAGTCTGCTAAATGAATGCATGAATGGGTGAGTGATTATCTAACTTAGCACTGCTTTTTCCCTCCTGGCTTTTCCTCACACCCACAGTCTCCACTGAGTTACTTTGCAGATGGACCTGGGCCTCATTCATCTTTGTGCCCCCCGCCCATCTCTCAGCAGAGGCACACAATAGGAAATCAACACGTTTGCTGAATCGACAACACTTTTGCTTAGATTCAATGACATTTGGGAAAAGAAGCAGACATAACTGAAGGCCAGCTAACCCATCTGTGCCCAGCAGAGGGGAAGGAGTAGAAAGATTTTCCACATGAGCCTATTGGCTTCTTTCAGTTGAATTCACGAAGATTTGCTGTCAAAGAGACTCAGGCCCTCTTAAAACTTTTGTTAGCCCTCTGGTTCAGGCAGAGATCCTGTGTCTTACCTGCGGCACTCATCTTTCCTGGCTCCTCAGGAAGCAGATCTTTATAGCCTAAATGCCTGGCTTCCCTGCCCCAGGCCATAGGGCAGATCAGGCACTCCTTGGGCTGCCTCCAGATCAGGTGCCGGTGAGTGGGCGTGTTTCTACCCTGCCTCTGCATTGCTGCCTAGCCTGGGGGCTCCCCACATGGCCCCACCAGAGTAAGCCTTCACCAGATCCACTGCACTCAAACCTCTTTGCTCTCCTATTATTAACTGGAGTCTTGTAATAAACTACTTCTGTTATCTCATTTGATTTAATTGTTCCTATGAGCACCCTCACAAAGATAAAAGAATCTGGACACATATAGAGCAGTTTGAAGAATAATAATAATACAATGAACATCAGTGTATGAAGGTCCCTTCTTCAATCATGTTCTACTTCTCCCACCAGAGGTAACCAAAATTCTGAAAATTACCATTCCTCTGTCTTTCTTCATAACTACATAATGTAACTCTAAGGGGCACACTGTGTAATTGTACATGTTTTCCACTTTATGGAAATTAAGTGTTTTCTTGCATGTTTTCCTAAAACAGATTTTTTTCACTTAATATTTCATTTAGGAGAGTCAGATATGTTGTCTGCCTTTGTGTGATATAGATCAGCTTTCATTCATTTCTTCTTGATGAATATTGATTTTTTTTTCACCTAGTGTTTTGTTAGCACAAACAGCACTGCTATGAACAATCTCGTACATGCTTAGGAAATATTTGTAAAAGTTTCTCAAACATTGGGAGGGGATTGTTGAACTGTAGTTTATGTGTCTTTCAAGCTTTGTTGAACTCCTACTGCTCCACATCCTCACCAATGCTTGGTATTAGGAGATATTTTAATTTATGACAATATGGAGTGTAGAAAAGAGTATGCTGCATATTGAATTTTTATATATTTGATTACTGGGATTAAATATATATTTATTTTTTATTATTTGTATTCTACTGTAAAAGGTCTGTGTTTTATCCATTTTTGCATTGGGAATTTCGTCTTTTTCTTTTAGATTTTTAGATTTTTATAGCTTCTGTATATTACTCTTTAACATTGTTATACAGTATTCCATTATATAAAAAATATCATCCTTTATTAATTCTCTCTTGATGGAAATTTAGCTTGTTTTCTAATATTTTGTTATTGCAAATGACACTTGTACATTCTTGTACAAAATGCAAGAGTTTTCTAACTTACATGTTGCAAATATATTCTCCAAGTTTGTGACTAATTTCTTTGACCTCCCTAGCTGAAATGAGTTTCTTGATTATTTGACATTTTAGTGTGGGGATTTAAAAAAAAAAAATACAAAACAGACAAAATTGTGAATATCCATCATCAACAATTACCAGCTTGTGGTCAACCTTGTTTCATCTCAACCCTTTCTCACTCCCCCTGGCTTCCAGACTATTTTAAATAAATTTCAAACCTCATATCCTGAAATCCAAAACATGTTTTAGTATGTTCTATAAAAGATAATGGCTCTTTTAAAATATAAATACAATACCACTATCACATGAGACAGTATCAGTACTTCTTTAATACAATGAAATAGTCAGTCAGTGCTCAAATTTCTTCAATTGTTTTATTTTATCTTAGTCTGTTTCTTCAAGATTCAAGTAAAGTTCATACACTGACATTGGTTAATGTCTTATAATCTCTATTTTTTCTCTCCTTGTAATTCATTAGTTGAAGAAACTGAGTCACCTTCTTACAGGTATTTCTACATTCTAGAATAATCTAGATGTTGCTAATTTAATTCCAGTGGTGCTTTTAAAATATAGGGGTTTCGGGGTGCCTGGGTGGCTCAGATGGTTAAGCGTCTGCCTTCGGCTCAGGTCATGATCCTGGGGTCCTGGGATCGAGTCCTGCATCGGGCTCCCCGCTCAGTGCAGAGCCTGCTTCTCCTTCTCCTTCTGCCATTCCCTCTGCTTGTGCTCTTCTATCTCTCTGTCAAATAAATAAATAAAATCTTTTAAAAAAATAAAAAATAAAAAAATAAAATAAAATAAAATAAAATATAGGGGTTTCCTGTATTTCCTTGGTAATTAAGTTTAAAGGATTGATCATAATCAGGTATGTTTTTTTACAAGAACACTTCACATGTAGTGCTGTGTGCTTCTATCAGAAGACACACCACTTCCGGTTTCCATTCTTTGAGAACCATTATTTCATTAAGACTTACTAGATAATCTAATTCTATCATTCCTTCTCTGTTTATTATCTGGAAATCTCCTATAAAGAGAAACTTTCCCCCAAGAACAACTTTATTATCCTGAGGTGAAATTCATATAAGAAAAGCTAGATATGCTTGATTATTCCCCTTTATCAGTTTTTAAAATAATGAATTGATTGCATTCTCAAAAAGTGATGAATTGGAGATGTTTTTCTTAAAATTTTTCTGAACTTTGGGATTTAAATAAGATTTATGTTTTTCAGGGTGCCTGGGTGGTTCAGTCGGTTGGGCAGCTGGCTCTTGGTTTTGGGTCAAGTCATGATCTCGGGGTCCTGGGATTGATCCCCGCTTTGTGCTCTGTGCTAAGCAGGGAGTCTGCTTGAGGATTCTTTCTCTCTCTCCCTCTCCCTCTGCCCCTCCCTCTGCTCTCTCTCTCTCTAAAGTGAATGGATGACTCTTAAAAAAAAAACAAAAACAGATTTATGCTTTTCAATCTATCACAAATATAATTCTCACTGATGCTTAAATTGTTGCATTTTTGGCCAGTGGGAGTCTTTTCAAGATGGTCTCTGAGCCTTTGGACATAACTTCAGTAACTCTTGGTAGCATCTTTGCTTTCTGGTATTTCACAATGCTCCAGATTCACATGGTGCCCATCTTGTTCTAGATTTAGAAACATAATTTCTCCAGGAAGTCCTAGTTCCATTTAATTGAAAATATTTAGACTTATAATCTAGATGATAGTGATGCTCTTTACAACTCAGTGATCATTTCTAGACTTTTTCAAGGCAAATAATAAGGAAATAAGTTTTTTTTAGGATAGAATACATCATGATTCAAATTGAAAATTCCCATTCAAAATGCAGACTACAGGATTTTATTGAACTTTATCAATCTTACTGTATACACTGCAGTTTGCTCTGTAGCTGTATATAGGGATATGCTTATACTTTTTCCAACTGCAGAGTTTGTATGTACCATTGTTTATTCAATCAATGACCTGCTAGTAGATATTTGTTTTCTATTTTATTTTTTTATTGCACAAATGATGCTGCAATGAAGATCCTTATGCATGCAAATTTGAGCATTTTTTTGCTAGAATGTTAGCATTTATTTAATTTTTATAAGGAATGGGTGTCACATTTGTCAGATGCCTTTTCTACATCTTGGAGATACTTATAGGTTAAGCTTTTCTCTTCCTAGTTTTATTAGTATGAATGGATTATGCGAATGCTTTTTCCAATAGTGAGCAACTCTTATATTTCTAGAACATGTCTGTCTTTGCTATAATGATTTGTGAAATGTGCTATTAAATTTTGTTTGCTTTCACTCATTTACAATTTCTGCCTCACCATTCCTAAGTGAGATTGGTCTGTGGTTTTGTATTTCCATTCAGTCTTGTTCACATTTGGGGATAGATATCTTTATGTTCTAGTTTTACATGCCATCTATAAACCGACCCTCCCAAATGTTTACCTCCAGCCCACACTTCTGCTCTCCACTCCAGACCCATCTGTCCAGCTGTCTTTTCAACATCCCGTCCACCCCTCCCCGCCTCCAGGTGTGTGACAAACTCAGCAAACTCAGCAAGTCTAAAACTGAGCGCCCGACCTTCTCCTCACACTTGCTCCTCTGGAGTCTCCTCATTCTGGAAATGTCGGCCCCATCTTTCTAGTTGTTCAAACCATTAACTTCAGAGCTTTCCTTGGCCCATCTTCCTCACATTCACATGCATCCATGGGCACTGCCTGCCAGTCCTCGGCTCCCATACCCAGGGCACACCCACGTACCACTGCAACCCTCTTCCCACACCTCCTCATCTCTCCCTTGGACTATCGCACTCATCTCTTGTTTTTCTCTCTACTTCTGTTCAGATCATTCTCAACACAGCTGCAGAGGCCATTTTTTGGTTGCATCATGGCCCTTTTTAGTCTCAACTGTTGAGTGGCTTCCCATCGAATGCGCACACTCTTTGCAGTGGCCTGCAAGGCCTCGTCTGGTCTGGTCCCTTGCCAGCTCCCAGACGTCTTTCTCCACCTGTCCTCCTACTCAGCACCAGTCACAAAGGCCTTCTGGTGGTGGGTCCAACATGCCATATACGCCCCAAGTCCTCTGCTGGGAAGACTCTTTCCTCTGCTATCCACACAGCTCTCTCCCTCACACCCTTAAGATATTTGCTGAAATGTCACTTCCTTAGTGAGGCCTTCTTGTCTCAGCACTTCCCTTGCCCATCCTCCCCTTCAATTCTCTGCTTTATTTTTCTCCATGGCTTTCACCGCGCTGAGCCTGACTATGGATTGCATTTATTGGTTCATAGTCTCTTAGCTCCATGAGGATTACCATATCTGTTCTGTTTCTTTTGTTCACTGCTGCTACATTTCTTGGCACCCAGAAGAGTGCTTAGCTCATATCTGTGTTCAGTAAAAATTTGTTGAACTTGCTTTCCAGGGATTAGTGTGCCTCAGTCATCATCTCATTGATAGTTCTTGCTGGATTAGGTTTGCTAATATTTTATTTAAGAATTTTTGTTTCTGTGCTCATGAGGGAAATTGGCCTATAAAATCTCTTCTTACGTGGGTCTTGTCTGCCTTTGCTATCAAAGGAATTTGAGAAGTATTTCCTCTTTATCTACTTTTCTGGAGCATTTTATGTAAGATTGGAATTGATATTTGCTTTTTTGTTTTCTTCAAGGGAAGATCTTTTTAGTAAAGATTTAATTTAAACCTTTATCTTTTATTCATGAGTTGCTTTGTAAACATGTTTCTCTATGAAATTTATTTTTTAATTAAGAGTTTTGTATTTATTGGCACATGACTGGAATTATTTTAATTAAAGTTCATTAAAATAAAAATTAAATTAAATATTCAGTTCCTCAGTCACACTAGCCACCTTTCAAATACTCAAAAGCTACACGTGGATAGTGGTTACCATATTGGACAGCACAGACATAGAATATTTTATCATCACAGAAAGTTCTATTGGACAGCACTGGTTTAGAATATTCTTCCCCCAGACATTTTCACATCTGGCTTCCTTTTACCGATCATATGCTAGCACACACATCTCCGGTGTGTGGCTTTTCTGAATACTCAGTTTAAAGTACGCCCACCCCCACCCACAATGACATCACCCTATTTTATCTTCTTCATAATCCTACCACTTTACAAAAGAATCATGTTTCTCTGTCTTCCACCATTCTTGACATACACAGTTCCTAAGAACAGGGACCTTACTGGCTTATTTACCACTGAATCCTTAGAGTACAGAACAGTGCCTTGGATAGAGTAGATGTTCAAAAATTATATATTAAGTAAAGTAGATTGAGGGATTGGGAAGCTTCATCAATGCGAAGTTGAGATTTTAAATTTTAAAAAAGGCATAAAGTAATATATAATATTATCTTTTTAATCTCTAATGTCCCACTTCTTGTTCTTAATAGTTTTCATTTGTGCCTTTTCATTCTCTCTTACTTATGCCTTATTAATCAGTCTCACTAGAGGTTTGCTTATTTCATTAGTTTCTTTCAGAAAAATGACTTTGACCTTACTGAGGATCTCTATTGTATATTTGCTTTCTCTGTCATTAATGTCTGCTCTTACTTTATTACATCCTTTCTTCTGCCAGCTTTGGGTTTATTCTGTTGACTTTGTATTAACTTCTTTTTCTTTTAACTCAGCTCAATAATGTAAAGCCTTTTTTCCTCTCTAATATAAATAAAAATATTTAAATCTCCTTTGATGTAATGCTTTAGCTAAATATTGTGAGTTTAGATATGTTGTATTTTCATATAAATTCATGCAAAATTTTACTAAATTTTGAGTATTTTTAAAAGTTCCATGTTATTTTTAATCCATGAAATGGCCAGAAGGGTGTTTTTGTTCTGTTTTATTTTTTGTTTTATTTTTGTTTTGGAGTGGTTTCTTTATTGTTATTATTATTCCAAAACGTATGAGGCTGTTTTTAGTTACTCTACATCATGGTGAAGGAAATATTTTTTTCCTGCATGTTACAGATTCTTTGGAATTTGTTGGGACTTCCTATAAAGCTTGATACTGGGTCAATTTAAAAAAAAAGTGTACCATGTGTTCCTGAGAAGAATGTTTATTCTATAATTATTGGGTACTGTGTTCCATATGTGCCTATTAAAAACTTAATTTGGAGTGTATTGTTGCAGTGAGGCTGGGGTGACCCCATAGGAAAGGAAGCAAACAAGAAAAAAGTCCCTTCTCTTTTAGCCTTGGGGTCTTCCTCTAGCTCCACCTGTTGGTAGAGACTGGCAGAGAGTGGCTGGCCAAAGAGAAAGGGAGTTAGAGAGTTCCAGTCCAACATCTCAAAGCAGAGAAGAAAAGAGAATCTGTGAGCTAGGACAGCGGACAGGACGGTGACACGCTGTTTGGTGCACTGCGCTAGGCACATGGGAGCTGCAAAGACCAAACAGAACCAGCCTTTTGGGGACCTACAATCTGACCAAAGAGGAAAGACATGGGAGGCTGACTACATTAGAATGACCCCATCACTTTTCAAGGTACCACCACGTTTTCAGGTTGCTGTGGCCCAAGATCTCAGAGTTATCTAACTCTCCTCCCGTCTCATAGCCAGTCAGCCACTGGATACAGCTGATTGTCACCATGGCATCCTCAGGAAGCCTGAGATCTTTTCTTCCCAAACACCTCTTTAGAGGACCTCATCAATCCAGTGAACTTTCTCTTTAGATGCAGGCTCCCTGCTCTTCAGCAAGTCCCCTTCACGCTACCTCTTGGTGAATCTATATGACTCAACACTTTTACCATGTTCTTCCTCTCAATAGAAAGCCTCAAGGCTACTACTCCCAAGGGTGTACAAGACATGATCTAACATCCTTATGCAACTTCCAAGTTCTCCTCGCTGCCCTGTCCAGTTTTCCTTTTCAACTTGATGTTTCATGCTTTCCCACATCCCCTCGCTGCTCATCTTGCATTCCTTTAACTTGTATCTGCCCCCTCTCTCCTCCACCAACATGGCCAGAGAAGGAAATGCTGATTACTCCTTTAGACATCTTTTGAGAAAAAAAAAATCTTTCTAAGAAACTAGTCCTGGGGCATGTGGGTGGCTCAGTTGGTTGGGCGTCTGACTCTTAATTTCAACGCGGGTCATGATTTCAGGGTCATGAGATCTGGCTCGGCATTGAGTTCTGTACTCAGCACAGTCTGCTTGAGATTTTCTCTCTCCTTCTCCCTCTGCCCCTCCCCTGTGCATGCTCGATCTCTCTCTAAAAAAAAAGAAAGAAAGAAATGAGTTCCTCATGGGATACTTGCATTTGAAAAGGAGTCATCCTGATTACCTTATCCAGTATTACAGTTTGGATCTCTAAGATGGTTAAATAAATGAAAGAGCTCTTTTTTTTTTTTTCATTCCCTGGGGAAAAAAGCATAGCCGTCATTGCTCACAAATCATAAAATAAATACCTATATATTTCACAAACGCCTCCTTGGAAATTTTATATCTTTTCCAAGAACACTTACATAATTTGCAGGATCTACTGCGAAATTAAAATGTAAGTCTCCTTGTTCAAAAATTATTAAGAGTCTTGAGATGGCAACAGCAGAGCATTATAACTCCTGAGCTCAGCGTTTTATGTACCTGCACGGGTTGCTTGCCCGTGAATCCAGCCTTGATCCTTCCTTGATACATTTGACTTTATTCCATGGGGAATTCTAAGAAATGTGAGCTAAATAGCTCAATGCAGTGCTCACATATATACACTATATTACCTAAAGCTCCTGATATCTCTGACAGAGGCAGATGATCCTCTTGATTAGAGGCACAGCCCCAGGGACAATATTGTGTGCATCTAATCTTAATTGCACCAGTTCTTAGCAAGTTACTTACTCTGTAGCTCAGATTCCCCTCATATGTAAAGTTGGGATAATAGTAACACCCACATCATCGGGTTCTTAGAAGGATTTAATGATTAATAAAAGTAACATACCTAGGACTGTGCCAGGGGTATAAAATGCTCTATAAAAGTTTAGGGTATTAAAATGATATCTTTCTTTTTTCTAAGACTTTTTATTTATTTATGACAGAGAGAGACACAGCAAGAGAGGGAACACAAGCAGGGGTAGTGGGAGAAGGAGAAGCAGGCTTCCTGTGGAGCAGGGAGCCTGATGTGGGGCTTAATCCCAGGACCCTGGGATCATGACCTGAGCCAAAGGCAGACGCTTAACGACTGAGCCACCCAGGCACTCCTAAAATGTTATCTTTCTTTGAAAAGATTTCTGATCTCATTTTTTATCCTTCATTAAATACTTTCTATGTGTAGCTACATTTTACTGCAAAGTTTTTGAGTTTCAACTAGAAAGAAAAACCAAGCAAATTACCACTTAGGGTACTAAGATTAGGTCATACTCAACAAGAAGCAGGTTAACCTTGGTGCCAAAGCTAAATTAGTTAATCGATTTGTTGATTGAATTGATTATTCATTCTTTCAAAAAATATTTGCTTTTGCCTACTGATCCCTCCAAGAAGTTGGAAAGGCATAGACGAACAGAACACAGTCCCAACTATCACAATACGACATAATGTGGTACCACAAGAAAAGTAAGCAAATGCCACTTGAATGGAAAGGAGCTTGATTCCTTCCTAGATGAGAGTATGATAGAGAGAATTAGAGAAGCCTTTGCAGAGAAGAAGATGATGGTTAAGGTAGCTCTAAAAAGATGAATAGGCATTTCCCAGGCAGACTCACTCAGGGTGAAAGTATATTCAAAAGACTGATGATGTAGAGGAATCAGGCATGACCAGGATGGACGGGAAGTTTAGTATGGTAGAAGCTTAAGGTTCAGGCTAGGAGTGAGTGCAAAGAGAATCACAAGGTTGCAAGCTGAGTGGTTGCCAGACCTCAGGAGCAGCCTCATACAGCACTCTAAAGAGTCTGCCTTTTAGCCCATGCACCATGGAGAATCTGGAAGACTTGGAAGATAGAAGAGGCAGGTGGAGGGTGGACAGTGAGATAAAGTAGACACCTAACAAAGTGACTGCTTAGAAGGAACTGAATTTTCCTCGTCTGAATGGCATCATAACACACTGGGACCTCGTCCAGTGAGTGAGATCCTGCTCCCCTTTTCTACCCAACTGACCCAGAAGCAGATGCTTGATTCAAATCCAGGCTGAGAGAGAGTGTTCTTGTTTGGTTGATTTGGTTTGTTTTTGTAATAGAGGAGAGGCTTTAGGTGCTGGAGCCAGTATGAAATAGCCTTTGGAATTAAAATGGCTGTTTTAATCAATGTTACTTTAATATGACAACTAACTTCAGGAATCTATCCATTGGTAGACTTTATACAATATTTTCTTTTTTGATCACAGAACTTAAACAGAAATTTTGGCCTGGAATGGGAAGAAAGGGTTATTATTTGATGTGTATTTGCATTAGAGACAGGTAAATTTATTTTTTCATCAGACGTCCACTATTTGACTCAAAATCTACACTGAGCTTTGCACTTCAAAAAAAAAATCTGTAAAAAAAAAGAAGGAAAGAATGCATGGAAGAGAACCAATCTTTTTGCAAATGATGGATGATTTCTAGGGTGGATTTCTACCCTTGTTCTCAACTCCCTGAGAGCCTCCACACTAGTTTCAGCTGCACCACCCCTGCCCCACTTGGTTTTCAGCGGACAATCTGATACAGTTTGATATAAAGTTGCATTAGGAATTGGGGATGGCTTCTAGTCCACTCCACTGTGATCTTTGTTGGTGGAATTTTGTCAGATACTGCTGTCAGAATCAAGTAGAACACCAGGCAGCAGGGAAGAGAGGAACTCATAGGGAATGCAGGTCCATGTAACCTAGGTAATCTTGCATATTGATATCTGAGAGCACATGACGTGGGTGAATTATGGTGCTGTGTTCTTTTTAGTGTGGTCGCCAAAGCCAGCAATGCCAAGTCCTTGCTAATGTCATCTTTCATACTCCTTGAAAGCCACAGATTAGTTGACAGTTGCTGTTTCCTATCAGATCAATTCGGAGATTAGTTGGGAAAAGTCCATATTGAGCTGAACTCATAGCTGTCATGCCAAATGCCTGTGGGACTCAAGAGTTGCACAGATATCTGTCCACATGTACATAAGAGATAGGATGTTGTATGTATGAGCATATATCCAGTTCTCAATTATCTTTGGCAGAGTTGTGGCACAGCTAATGAAAGTTATTTGTGTTTGCATTTAGATTTATTAGATCAACTTCTGTGTTTATGGAGAGGCTACATTTGGAAGCCAACACCAACATCTGATTGTTTGCTTTAACACTTCCAGCTTTGTGACCTAAACTCCTCTGTTTCAGTTTCTTTATCTGTAAAATGAATATAATAATGCCTATCCTATCTATTTCATATCGTGCTTTGAAAGTTAGAAGTCATTAAGTGGAAAATTAGAATTTTAATGAAGTCTGATTTATCATATTTTTCTGTTATGGTTTGTATTTTTGTGTTCTAGTATCTAAGGAATCTTTGCCTCACCTGCAATCAAAAAGACTTTCTGCATAGAATTTTGCAGTGTTAGATTTTATCTTTAGGTCTATGATTTATTTCAAATTGATTTCTGCATGTGGTTCACAGGAAGAATGAAAGGTTTTATTTTGTTTTGTTTGCTTTACAAGGTTGGCCGTTTGTTCTAGCATTGTTTGTTGAAAATACTTCTCAGTTAATTATCTTGCATTTTTTTGAACATCAACTGACTTTTTATTCTGTTCCATTGATCTATTTGTTCATCTTGCACCAATTCCACATTTTCTAGATTACTATAGTTTTACAGTAAGTCTTGAAAGTAAGAGGTGTGTCTTCCAACCTAGCCTTTTAAAAATACACTATTAAGAAAATGAAAAGACAATTCAGAGACTGGGAGAAAATATTGGCTAAGCACACATATGATAAAGGACTTGTAACCAGATTATACAAAGAACTCATAAAACTCGGTAAGAAGACAAACAGTTCAATTAAAAAATGGGGGAAAGATTTATATAGACATTTCCCCAAAGAAGAGATACAGATGGCAAATAAGCATCTGATGAGATGCTCCTCCACAATATTAGATATTAGGGAAATGCAATATAAAACCATAATGAGATACCCCTACATACCTACTTGAGTAGCCAAAATTAAAAAAGACTGACAATATCAAGTGCTAGTAAAGACAAAGAGCAACTAGAACTTTCAAATATTGTTGGTGGAGTACAAAATTGTAAAATTACATTAGAAAACAGTGTGGAAGTTTCTTATAAAGTTAAATATATACTTACCATACAATCCAGTCGTTCTGATCTTTGATATTTACCCAAGATTAATGAAAACAAATCCCACTTAAAGACCTGTGGGCAAACATTCATAGCAACTTAATTCACAATCACCAAAAACTATAAACAGCACTCATGTCCTTCTACTGGGGAATGGAAAAATGAACTTGAGGTACATCCATACACAGAATACTTCTCATCAATAAAAGGGAATGAACTATTGGCACATGCAATAGCACAGATGAATATCAAAAACATTATACTAACTGGAAGAAGCCAGATGCAGAGGCTACAACCTGCATGATTTCATTTGCATGACTTTCTGGAAAAGTTCAAAGGATAGGGATTGAAATTAGAATAATGGTTTCCAGTGGTGATGGGTGGGTGGGGATCAGTTACAATGAGACATGAGACCACTTTCTGGAATGATGAAGTGTTCTATACTTTGATTGTGGTAGTGGTTACATGACTGCAAATATTTGTCAAAACTCATAGAACTGTACACCTAAGAAGAGTGATTTTTACTACATGTAAATTATACCTCAATAAACCTGACTTGTTAAAAAGTCATTACACAGTTGACCTGAAAGTCCTACCACATAAAAGCAAGTGTTCCAGCTTCAGACTTTCCACCCTCCCTTTGGAGGATGAAGGGCGAAATTTCCCAGGTGGCAAGTGTGATTGTGATCCTAGGCAAGTCCATATGCTCCCTATTCTGTGCATTTAGAACTTTTGCTTTTACCTTGTTACTAATATTTAGAGCACTTGTCAATATTATCTGTCCTATCCTATCTACCTACCTACCTTCCTATCCATCCATCTATGGAATCATGATGGCATGTCAATTGGTGAAACCACTTTCGAAAATAGTTCCTCATTAACCAATAAAGTTAAATATTCATCTACCTTCTGACCCACAATTTCACTTGTTTATATACCCTTGAGCAAAACTTTCACACAAGGAGGTCACAGCAGCACTATTCACAGAGATTCTGAAAACAATCCAAATGCTTATCAACGGGAGAGTACATGAATAAACTCTGGTGTGTTTACACAATGAAATGTAAACTAACTCGAGAGGCGTGACACAAAATGAATAAACCCGAGCTATAAACAATTAAATGTGAAAATAAACCCAGGAGATTATATACAGCATCATACCATTTTTATAAAGTTAAAAAAAAAACCCTAAATACAAAATGCAATGTTAAAGAACACATAGGGATGCAATAAAACTCTATAAAAGGGAAGTGGCAGAAACAATGAGGTCTCAGTGGCGGCGGCAGCAGGAACCAGGGAGTGCAGACACTTGTTTCCTGCCCTGCCGGGTTCCCACAGCAGTGGGGCCAGCAGCCACTGGGGGCTCTGGGAAAGTCCATTTTCCATTTGCTTCTCCTGCGCTGTGATTGGAAATGGCCTCATGCCCGTTTCTACTATCTGAGTTCACTTCGTTTTTCTCCTTTTGCTTCTCTATTTCCTTCACCATATTTGTAGCCAAGTCTCTGTTTTAAAATCCCATCCTCAGAAGTGCCTAAGAAAATTTTTACTCTCTGGATTAGACATCCATTTTCTGGACTCCGTGCAATGGATGCAAAAGATATGTCAGGAAAATTCTAAGCTGGTGCAGAAAAATGGGCTTTGGGTAATAAAAAATTATTAGTCATCAAGAGAGTCACTACCCATGATGAAATATTCGAGAGTCAAGGTGATACAAGAATTTTAAACATGTGTACCCTTAGTGAAATACTCTCTGAATATGCAAAGCCAATTTGTTAGAATTCCAGAGAGGTTTGAAAATCAACAGATTAGGAATTTTGAAATACTTCACTTGATTATAGATATATCAGGAAGACAAAAATTAGCAAGTATATTAAATATGCAAACAACTCAATTAAATTTATATCCAACACATAGAAAATATAGACTACTCTCAAGCACACAACGAACATTACAAAATTTGGTCGGCACTTGGTCACAAAGCAAGTCTCAATAAAATTCATGGCGTATGTATTACGAGTTTGTGTTTGCTCGTTTTAATAACTAAGTTGAAGCTCAAAACAAGTATCTAAATTTAAAACCTTGTATATTTGGAAATTGAAAAAAAACTAATAACTTATGGTTTAAATAATAAATTATAATGGAAATTTAAAATTCTTAGAATTATACAATAATAAATACACTACCTATCAGCATTTAGAGATGTAACAAGAGTGGGGCTATGAGGAAAATTTATACTATTCGGCACTTACAAAAGAAAAGGAGAATGGCTAAAAATTAAAGGCTGAAAATTACAAGATTTGGGAAAGAACAATAGAAGGATCCCAAAGAAAAGTAGTATAGAGAAGATGAATATGGCCCAGAGTTGTTTCATGATTAAAACAAAACTAACAAAAACTAAAATATACATTTCTCTGGTGAGGTTAAGGGGAAAAATACTAAAAGAGTATTTTGAATGTAAAGGAAGACATAAATCATTTTAAATGGAGAATTAAAATTAACATGACAGATGCCAACAACCTTAAAAACAGAGAAAATTGGGGAAAAAAAGTAAAAAAACAACTTACCAAAACTGACAGAAGAAATAGGGATAACAATATTGAAGCAATGGTTATAAATCTTATGAGGAAGAGAAAAACGAACTTAAATAATTTTACCAGTAAGTTCTACCAAATGTTTCAGGTATACATCATGTCAATCTTTTATCACCATGCTAACAAACGGAAAGAAGGATCCCTTCTCTGCTCATTTTTAAGTCTATCATAACCCTGACACCCAAAAGTACACTGACATGTTGAGGAAATAAAGTTAAAACATCACTTTCCTCATTAAAATGGATTAAAGAACATTAAATAAAATATTGGCAAATTGAATCAAACCTTATAAAAAGACAACCAATCAAGATAAACGTGGCTTAATACCACTTGGGTATAAAATACCTATTTGACTATATTAATGGATTAAAAATTATGTAACTGTTTCAATAGGTTGAGAAAAACCTTGAGATAACATTCAATATGCATTCATGACTATAAACTTTCAGTAAACTAGGAGTGTGAGGTCACTTTTATAATCTTTCCTGACATATCTATAAAAATACTACAGCGCATGCCACACTAAATGAGGAAACACTAGAAGTCTTCCCATTATTCCTAGTTTCGCTAGCCATTGTATTGGGTTTCCACAATAGTGCAATAAGGGCAGAAGAATAATCAATTAAGTGAAGAAGGATTAGGAAGGAGGAAATAAACCAGTCATGGGATCCTTTACGTGGAAAAATCAAAAGAACACATAGATTATTAGAAATGATACACAAAATTCATTTACTTCATTTTTTGTTTTGTATTTAAATTTTAAATACCGATTAACCACCAAAAATAATAGAAAGTGTAACTGAAAAGACAGTGCCACTTAAAGTAGTATATGAGAGTGTCAGAACCTAACAATTCCAATGAGTGTGTAAACTGCTACAGGAAGATTCCAAATGGTAGTAAGAGATGGTAATGACTGCCTAAGTAAATGGAGAAATCTACTGTGATCATAGAAATGAAACAAATCTTTAAGGTGTCAATGGTGTTAAAGTTCATCTATAGATTCAGTGTAACTCCAATCCAAATCCCAACAGAGTTTTTCTTAAAATTTGGTAAATTGATAATAAAATTTGTGCAGAAGACTAAAACTTCCAAGAATAACCAGGATACTTTGACAGAAAAGCAGAGAGAAGGAACATCTAACCCAGTACCAATCTCATAATAACTAAAACAGTGTGGTACTGCCACAAAACATAGAAAAATAAAGAGCTCACGAAGCCAAGATCAGGACCTGCGCCAAAACCAAGAGTTGGATGCTTAACCGACTGTACTACCCAGGTGCCCCTGGAGGTGGATGGATATTCTAACATAAGATTCATTACTAATTATTTAAAAGGTATATAATATATGTTATTTCTTAACACATCCAAGTGATAAATTCAGTAGTTTGGTCACAGGTCGACTCAAAAACCCAGAGATGGCAGACGAGCCATAGCTGTTCTAGAGTATTGCTAGACCTTGAATGCACAGCAAGGTCCTAGTGTTAAGGTCAAACATCTCCATTTGCTAGAAAACATACTCTTACATATAGCCTTGCCTAGCAACCTATGGATCCGGGCAGAAGGTCCCCATCAAGTTTCCCCAGGTGGGTCCTCCCTGCAGCTTATCCAGCTCCCCCCCAACCCCCAAAGGCCTAGGAAGTGCTGCTGTAGGATTGATCAGAGCAGAAGCACCATCGCTGCTGGACTGGAGGCTCATCTCTAGCCTCCCAGCAAGGACCATGGGCTGAGCTCACCTTGCAGATGCTCCTTGCGGAAGTGTGAAGCTCCAGCCACAACCCACACCACAGTGCGGGAACCATAATGGAACCTGGACCCCCCTGTAATAGTCCATTCACTCATTCACCAGGATTCACTCCACTGTCATGTCATAGGACACTTATTGAGTCTTACTGCAGGCTGTGTTCCAAATCTGGCAAATGGCAGACTCCTGCCATAATACAGCCTCACCGCCTTTAACTCATCAAACTAAGAAGTGGTAAACCTATTGAATTCTTGTGGCAGCCACTGAAGGCACCAGGGGTTCTCCTGATGCTAAACTCTTCAAAATCGTGTGATCAGAGTGACTCCACCGCCCAGCACTCGAGTTCCATAACACTGAGTTCCTACACTTAGTGAGAGTTCAGGGAGGGTCTAATCACTTGCCATCCTCCATCTCCCTCAAGCAGAATACTAAGGGGCAGGAGGTGCTGGGTCAAAATAACTTCTGATGCTCAGAAAAATTCTTTTCAGAGCTATTTGTGTCCGTGTGTGCATGCATGTGCATGTGCATGTGCGTGTGGGTGTGCGTGTGTGTATCTGGGTTTAATAAAAGTCTGTACAAAAGCCAAACTATCAAAATGTTAAAAACCCACAAGTATGCGGCTTACCTCCTAGAGTTTTTCATGTCATCAACGATTGAGATGTTAGAATTACCCAGCTAATGTGAGAGACAGCCATGGTACAGTGGGGTGGGCCCTTGACTTGGCATCAGAATATGGGGTGTTACTGAGTTTCCTAACTGCTATGATCCCCCCACAGCACCCCCATACTCCCATGATCTCCCCTGATCACCATAGGAAAGAGCCACTCCACGATGCTGAGCAGGCCTATTACCCAATACCACGTTCTTCAAAATTCAAATGCATTTACCAGATATGACCCACCTCCATCCACTGATTAAATACAAGATCTAGAAGTAGGTGGTTCCTTTCTCATCCTCTCCCAGGCATCTCCCTGGGTGCAAGGTGTTTTCGTCTCCTGGCCAGGGCCATGGTCAGCCCCTCTGTGTTCCTCATCTCAGCCGTGCCTCGCCCACGTCTTGTCTCACTTACCTCAATTAGGGATCTAAAATCCTCCCAGCAGCCCCAAGCTCTTCTGGTGCCTTATCTCCTTTCCTAGTTTCTACTTGCAATTCCATTTTTTTCCCCTAAGACCATTTATACCTCCTCTTCCAGGAAGCTCCTCTTATATATTCTCCCTTTGTAGGGGAGCGGTGGGCCTCATATGTAAGATGATGGAGGATTTTGTTCCCTCCGATTTCTGGCTGGAGAATCATTGGTGGGGAGCCCAGGCTTCTGAGGAGGCCAGGATGTGTGAGCCCCCTGTTGTGATAGCGAGCGGAGGGCAAATTGGCGTCACAGGTCTCTACAGAAAGATGAAGGGGACTTGTTTAGCAGAGAATAGAGCTATCTAGAAAGGATTTTAGGGAAGGTTTTCGGTGTGTTGTGCTGTCTGAAGCCTGTGCTATCTCTCCCAGATAATTCTGATCAAGAGCTGGGTTCTTGGGCGCCTGGGTGGCTCAGTTGGTTGAGCAACTGCCTTCGGCTCAGGTCATGATCCTGGAGTCCTGGGATGGAGTCCCGTATCGGGCTCCCTGCTCGGCGGGGAGTCTGCTTCTCCCTCTGACCCTAACCTCTCTCATATGCTCTCTCTCATTCTCTCTCTCAAATAAATAAATAAAATCTTAAAAAAAAAAAGAACTTAAAAAAAAAAAAAAGAGCTGGGTTCTTTCTCATGGCTTGGGGGAATGCACAGATGTTCCTTTCGTGGAGACACCAGATGCCATGGTGCTACTCTTTCCCTTCTTCCCTCCCATCCCCTCCCTCCCCCCTCCCCTCCCTCTCCCCTCCCCTCCCTTCCCTCCTCCTCCCCTCCCCTCCCTTCCCCCTCCCCTCCCCCTCCCTTCCCTTTCCCCTCCCCTCCCCTCCCCTCCCTTCCCCTTCCCCCTCTCCTCCACCTCCCCTCCCTCCTTTTTTCCTTGCAGTTTCATACAGAACAACTAATTCTTTTACAGTCTTGAGAAAGAAGTCGTGGGAGTTGGAAGTGAGTAATGTAACTGAGATCCCTTCTAGCACGAGTCTCAGGCTCTTGGAAGACCGGACACCGGGAAACAGTTGTTTCAAGCTCCAGCTCTGCACCTTGATTGATCGGTAGTTTTGCACAAATCATTCAGCTTTTCTAAGCCTCAGTTCCTTCATTTGTTAAGCAAGACATTTTACTAATGGCCCTTATATTGTCACTGTAAGGGCTGAATCATACAATATATGTGCAAGTGTATTTTAAACTACTCAGTGCTTACAACTTAATTGATTCTTATAATTCATTCAAATGCCTGTTCTCGAATCCCCTAATTTAAAGCAATTTGCAGGACACGTAGTTGAAAAGGGCCACTGTGACTGTAGTATTTTTTTCCAGCTTGACTGACCGTGTGTGTACCCACTAGCGCCGGCGCCCTGCCCCGCCTGGGCTCTCCGCACGGCTGGGGTGTCACAGCGATCAATGGAAGGGGGGCGCACCCATCCTGGCGTGCAGGCGCGGAGCTTTGCCAGAGCCATCTGCTCCGAGAAGTCAGAGGCCACAGACGGAGAAATGTGGTTTTAATTTTTTGCGCTAAGAAGTTTCATGAAATAATTTTCCCCATTTTTTTTTTTGATGTGATGCCTCAAGGAAAATAATAATAAAGCAAAACTGGAGGAGGGAAGGTTATCTGCTAAATGACATTTTCCCCTATTCCTTCTGCTTCTATTCCTAGAAAGGAGAAATTGAAAACTGCAGGGCAAGTGTTGGCAATATACCAGGCTTTCTTGTTTTGCTCCTAATCACTGCAACAGGCAAATTTCTTTTTTGGAGCGTGACAGGCTAATGCTGTCTTTAGACAATGAACAAAAGTAATTATGGTGACATTTATCAGGTGCTTAATGCATACGGGCACAATGCAAACCCAGAATGAACATGGTTAATCCTGCAACAATACTCTAAGGTCAGCACAAAGTGAGGACACCCAGCCCCAGCCCTAGCGTGTAAGTGGGAGTAAGCCAGGAAATGAAGGATACTTCTCTCCTTCCTGGGCACACCTTCCGAAGCATGATGTTGCCTTCCTGATTTAGGAACTACAAAACAGGTTTAAACCCTCATAGTGGAAGTTTGAAATGCTCATCACAGAACCACAGAGACCTGGAACTGAAGCCTCGGGGAAACCCGTGGGTCCTTCCCGCTTACTCCAATTACCCCGACTCTTTGGGGATCACAATGCTTAAGAACAGGAAGCTACTGCAAATAATGAAAATCCCTCTGAACATCTTGTTTTCAAGGAAGAAAAATAAGGTTTTGCTGAAGATCCAGTAGTATCCCTCTCTTTAGTGTTATTACTCTTCCTGCTTTCTGAAGGTCTGGACTAGGAAGTGAAAGTGTTTTGCTGAGAAGAGGATTTATTAATGGTCCAAGTGCATTGAAACAGGCCAGGAGGGCCAGCCTTCCCCGTGCAAGGAGAGCTGCCCCTGCTGAGCTGCCTGCCGCACCAGCTGGTCTGGTAGTTTCTCAGGAAGACTTGCAAAAAGGGATGGTTCACAGCTTTGCACTGGGGAAAGCCGCACTGAAGGGTTACCTTACAAACTCTCCCCAGGAATCTCCGTCCACCGACTCACAACGGACATTCTCTGCTTTCTCCCCGTCGTGCACCTGACCAGTGCCCACGGGAGCTAAGTACTGCCTGGCAGCGCCCCTCTTCCCTGCCTGGCTCTACTCCTGCCACCAACTCTGTGTGAGCTTTCCAAGAGTTCAGCTGCCTTTTCCCCTACACTTATATGTGCCAGTTGCACTTGTGATTTTAATTATAGGATTTAACATTTTGTAAATGGCTGAAATAGGGGGGGCGATAAAGTACATGTGTGAAAAAACTTGTTTTTGTGAAAATGATCATATTTACCACATCTAAAACACTATTGATTTGAAGACAAGTCACTATTTTATGTCTCATTTAGAAAGAACAAAATACCGACAATCAAACCACGGTACATCACTGATTGTAAGCATATTCCTATTTAAAAAAAATTAAAATATGAGGGAAAAGTGCATGTTAAAATTAATAAAATATGGTAAGTTAAATAATTTGGAAAAACTCTATGAAGAAGAGACAATTGTGGGATGCAAAACGAATATACAGTTGACTATTTGCATGCACTGGGATCTAGTAACTAAACCTCTAGGCATATATGGAAGAGGAATTCTTATATAGATACGATAGGAAGCACATACAAGAATATTTAGAATAGCAACTGGAACCAACGCAATGTCCATAAGTAGAAAAGAGGATAAATAAAATGTGTCATATTCACAGAATGGACTATTACATAGCAGTCAAAGTAAGCAACAGCGACAACAAAAGTCTGGATGAATCTCAAGAATATAATATTAAATGGAAAAGTGACTTCCAAAATTGTTTACCGAATTCTTATAAAGTTAAAAGTAATTAAAACAAAAATTTACAGGCATTTTTGGGAATATACATATATTGGTGGAACAAAACCAAATGAACAGGAAACGGGGCAAGAAGGACATGGTATCCAGGGTGTTGGTTAACTTGCGTTGGAGGAAGCAGGGAGACAAGGAGAGGGGAGAAAAATCTGGTGAGAGGTAGGTGAAACTCAAAGCTCTTGTTCTTCCTAAAGTGTGGTTAGTTCATAGCTGTATTACATTACAAGATAATTAAAGAACTGATGGAATAAAGGAAAGTCATGTATTAATCAATTATGACAGTGTGTTATGAACCAGAATTTATCCAATCCTGTGCAACTGGGGTCCAATTAAAAGAATCAATTTATAAGCCAAGTGGACTTCTGAGTGCTAATATTTGAAAGTTATAGTAAAAATGTAGGTTGTTACTAATTTGTAAGGTTTTTAAAAACATATTTTGGGTACAAATCCTTTGCTGGCAAGCAAATGTGTTGCAAACACCTCCTAAAGTTGCCTTTAATGAACATAATTTCTTAAACTTTAATACAGATTGATGTAGCACTTGCTTTCTTTCGTGATATGGTGTTTGTGTCCTTTTTAGGAAAAAAAAAAAGTTTCTTTACCCTAAGTTCTCAAATGTATATTATTATGTTTTTCTCAAGTAACTTTATTGTTTTATATTTCATTTAGATCCAAAATCCCTCTGGAATTTATTTTGTGTTTGGTAGGAGAAGTGACCTAGTGCCATTATTTTTTACCCATAGACATCCTATTGACCCAACACCTTTTCCTGGAAAGGACATTGTTTCCTCCTACGAACTGCACTATCACCTTGTTATAAATATACCTGAACTTGATTCTGGACTCTCTGTTCCATTCTACTGTTTAGTGTCTTCCTTTGAACCAGTAATAAATTTATTGTAGCTCATGTTATATCTGCTAGTAAAGTTTTCCCACTTTACTTTTCTTCTTCAAGATTGCTGTGAGTATTCCATAATTTTTGCTTTTCTGTGAGAATATTAGAATCAGCTTGTCAGTTTACCCTCCCCCCTTTAAAAAATCCCTCTTGTGATTTTGATTGGGATCTCATTGAAAATACATGTGAATTTGGAGGAAATTGACATCTTGACAATATTGATTCAACAATACAGGATATGTAATTCATTCATTTAGGTCTTCTTTAGTTTCTTTAGTACATTTTTAGTTTTAGTGTAGAAGTCCTATGCGGTCGTTGTTAGACTCGTTCCTATTTAATATTTTTGATGTTAGTATAAATTTTCTAAATGTAATTTGGTACTTTTTTGTGATTGAAGTACAAAGAGACAGTTCACTTCTGCAAACTAACCTTATCTCCAAAGATCTTACTAAATTCACTTACGAATGCTAATAGTTTTCCTCTAAATTCTCTTGATTTTTCTATGTAAACGGTATCATATTGTCTGCAAATAATAAAAGCTTTGTTTCTTCCTTTCCTATGCTTACAATTTTTATTTCTTTTTCTTGTTTCATTTCACTGCCTCCAGGAAAATGTAGAATAAGAGTGGTGTAGCAGGTACCTCTGTCTGTTCCTAATGTGGGACTAAGTTTTCTAATATTTTCTAATATTTCTAATATTTTGCTGAGTATATCAACTGAGAGTTTTTAGATTTATTATCAGGTTAAGTAAATTTTCATAGATCTCTAACTTGCTTAGAGGGTTTTTTTTAATCATTAACTGACACTGAGTTTTGACAAATGCCTTTTCTGCAACTATCAAGGTGATCATATAATTTTCTATTTTTCTGTTAAAGTGATGATTACCTTGATTGTATTTATAATGAGAAACCAAGCTTACATACTCAAAATAGTTCACTTATTCATAGGGTATTAAAATTGTTATATATTGTTGGATCTGACTTGCTAATATTTAACAAAGGACATTTGCCATCTATGCTCGTGAGAGTGATCAGTCTGAGGTTTTCTTATCTTAAAAATGTCCTTGTCGGGTTTCAGAATCAGTATTACATTATGTTGACCTCATGAAAAGAATTAGGATGTATTTCCATCTGTTCCCTTCCTTCCGTATCCTGTGGAAGAGTTTTGTGCAAGATTGGGATGTTTCTTTCTTCAGTGTCTGGAAGAATTCATTAACGAAGCTAGGATATTCATTGTGAAAATATGGATTCAATTTTATGTATACCAAAATACTCAGATTATCTCTATGACGTCTGTAATAATTCTCCCTTTTTACTCTGCACATTGTTAGTTTGTGTTTCTCTCTTTTTAGGTCTGTTAGTTTTGCAAAGTTTAATCCATTTTGTTAATCTTAAGTAGCTTTAGTTTTCTTGATTTTTTTCTACAGTGTGCTTGTTTTCAATTTTATTGATATTCGCTTTTATGTTTGTTATTTCTTTCTTCTCTTTTCCTAAAGCTTGCTTTGATGCACTTTCTTGCTTTTTGAAGTAGAATGTTAATAATTAGTTTTCAGCCTTTTTTCTTCCCTAAAATAAGCATTTAATGCTTTAAATTTCTCCATAAGCACTGCTTATTTTCGTTCCACAAATTTTGATAAGTTGACTTTATTATAATTTAGTTTAAAACATTTTCTAATTTCCATTTTGATTTTTTTTTGATCCATAGACTATTTAGAAGCATACGAGTTAATCTCCACATAGTTAAGGTGTTTGTAGTTATCTTTCAACTAATAATTTCTAGCTTAGTTCCATTGTGATCAGAAAGCATACTATGAATGATTTCAACCTTTTGTCAGTTCATGTGGCCATTACGGAGTGGATAGCCACATAAAATATGGCCCTCTATGGTTCCACAGTGTTAGTTCTGCCTATAAATTTGTATGTAATTTTCACCCCCATTCTTCTTGTCAATTTCTATTCAGGTATATTGTATATTGGTATCTCATCGCTGTGTTCATTCGCATCTCCCTAATGACAAATGATGTTGAGCCTGTTTTCACATGGGTTTTTTGTTTTGTTTTTTTTTTTTGCCATCTGTTTATCTTCTTCAGTAAGGTGTCTATT
The DNA here is from genome assembly GCF_029215605.1 of Mirounga angustirostris. Lineage (NCBI taxonomy): Eukaryota > Metazoa > Chordata > Mammalia > Carnivora > Phocidae > Mirounga > Mirounga angustirostris. The sequence continues at coordinate 116,837,404 of NW_026991714.1, read as the reverse complement.
CAGTATTTTTGCCCATTTCCCATTTGAGTTGTTTGTTTTCTTATTGTTGAATTTTAAGGGTTATTTCTATATTTTGAATACTAGTCCTTTATCACATATGTGTCTTACAATTTTTTTTTCCAGGATGTGGCATGGTTTTTTTCATTCTATTAATAATTTCTTTGACAGAGCAGGAGTTTTTAATTTTAATAAAGTCCAACTAATCATTTTTTTCTTCCATGAATTACGCTTTTGGTATCAAATCTAAAAACTCAACACCAAACCAAGGTCACCTCATTTTCTCCCATGTTAATTCCAGAAGTTTTATGATTTTGCATTTTACATTTAGGTCTGTGATTCATTTTGAGTTAATTTGTGAAAGGTATAAAGTTTGTATCTAGGTTCACTCTTTTGCACATGGATGTCCAATTGTCCAAATCATTTGTTGAAAAAGCTATCCCTTCCCCATGGGATTCCCTTTGCTCCTTTATCAAGGTTTGATGATATTTGTATGGGTCTATTTCTGGGTTTTCTATTCTGTTCCACGGACCAATATGTCTATTCTTTCACCAATCCTGTGCTGTCTTGATGACTGACGCTTCATAGTAAGTTTTGAGATCAGAGAGTGCCAGTCCTCTCACTTTGATCTCCCCCGCCCTTCTCCCCTCCTCCTTCTTCTCCTTCTCCTCCTCCTTCTCTTTCTTCTTCTTCTGTATTGTGTTGGCTATCCCAGGTATTTTGCCTTTCCATATAAGCTTTAGAATCAGCTTGTCAACATCCACAAAGTAGCTTGGTGGGATTTGGATTTGGATTGCAATTAATCCATACTTCAAATTATGAAGTATTGATATCGTAATAATATCGAGTCTTCCAATCCATGAACATTCAATATCTCTTAATTTCTTTAGATCTTTTATTTCTCTCATCAGGAGGTGATTGTCAGCTTACCTCAGAAGTTTTCTCCTATCTGGAATTTTAGCTTACAGAATTATTTTTGCTTCCATAGCTCTCTGACAGCTTTCTAACATTATTTGTTATAGTTTATCTATTTCTTTTCTACTTGTTGCAACTGCAGTGTCCAATAACCCAGAAGCAGATAACTAATAACTTTTTTACCCTTGGGGGATTTATATTTCCATTAAAAATACATAAGCAACTGTGTATATGTATTTGTCTTCCCCTTTCTTTAATATACAATAACATACTGAATGCATTTTATTGTGCTTTTTCCCACTTAGCAATAATTACTGGAGATCATTTTGCAGCATTATATATAAATATTTCTCATTCCATTTTAGAAGTGGCTATACCATAGTTTATTCACTGGGTTCTTCACTATGATAAAGAGTGCAACATAAAAACCCGTTTAAATGTGTATTTTTAATTTGCCTTGCACCAACAGACCAAGGAAGGGGCAGGGTATGGTTAATTTTCATGAATTTTTCATATGTACTTGAAATTTTGGGATATTGTCTATTATCAGGGTTCAGAGTTTATGATAGAGCAGTAAGTTCTAATTCCATTGATTAGGTCGTCTATATCTTTTAAATATTTTGTCCATTTTATCTGTCTTGAAGTGACAAAGTAAGTTAAAATATTTTATTAGTTGTATAATTCTACTTTCTCTTGCATCTCTTGGAATTTCTGTTTTAGAGACACAGCTACTATGTTGCTGTGTTCAAGAATATTAATAACCGTTAAATACCATTGTGAATTATAAGGTCAAAAAAAATCCTGTTATTTCTTTTAATACTTTTTTTAAAAGGTTTTATTTATTTATTTGACAGAACGAGAGAGCATAAGCAGGGGGAAGAGTAGAGGGAGAGGGAGAAGCAGGCTCCCTGCCAAGCAGGACCCTGGGATCGTGACCTGAGCCGAAGGCAGACACTTAACCATCTGAGCCACGCAGGCGTCCCTTAATACTTTTCATGGAATTTTACTTCATTGGAAATCAGAATTGTGACTCCTACTTTCTTTTTCTTTGCCTTGCCTGATCTATCTCAGCCCATCATTTGTTGTTGCTGCTGCTGTTGTTTTTAATACTCCAGAATCGTTTTGGTTTGGGTATGACTGTTGTATGCAACATAACATTGGCTCTAGCTCTGTTAGCCAATTGAAAAATATTTTTACTTTTAATGCTATACCAATTAACACTTGTAAAGGATATATGTGTCATATTTATTTCATGTATCGTACTGTTTGATTGTGTGTGTCTTTTATTATATGGCCGGCCTCTTTCTCTCTCTCTTTCTTGTTCTCCGCACCCTCCACCACAAACTTTCTTCCTTCCTTCCTTCTACTCTTGCTCTCACTAACTTTCTTTTCAACTGGCTTTAGTTTTTTTCTTTTTTCAGCCTGAATCTTCAGGATTGGTCACCTGCTTTTTTTTTTCAATCACCAGTATTCCCAAGATTCTCATATTACTGTTCCATCAATGGACCCACCCAGTATAATTTCTGGATCCATCCCACTATTTGTCTTACACTAGGGCCATTGATCATGGTTAGACTGGAAATTCCATGAGAGACATATCTATCCAGTTATCCTCAGTAACAAGCATGAAGCTGGACGCATCATGGATGCTCAACAAATATCTGTTGAGTGATTGAGACAAGTTCACAACTGTGGACGAAAACCACCACAAAGACATGGGCTCCATTCTAGCCAGTGCCTCACATCTGTAACATATTTTTTATTTGTTTTTGATGTATTTCTTCTCTTATTTCTCTCAGTAGTTATTTGAAACTTTCAGTTTTCAATTAAATCTCTTAACAACCTCTCATTCTCAAGCTATCTTATTTATTCATTATTTTATTTATTAATTCAACATACCAGGTACCAGGAACTATGTTTGGCATTGGGGGCCCAATGGTGGGCTAAAGTGGACATGATTCAAACCCTTATGGGGCTTATCATTTAATGGGGGAGACAAATTTTAATCAAATGTTTAGGTGAATATTACAATTATTTTAAGTGCTCTGAAGGAGAGGGACTTGGTGCTATTAAGACCAATAATCGAGTAAGTTGATCTAGGTAGGAACATTCCAGAAGACTTCCTCTAGAATACCACTTAAATTGAGCTGCAACAGGTGTGTTGGAATGAACCAGAGGGAGGCAGGGGAGTAGCGGATAGCATTCTGCCCAAATTGTATAGCACTCTCAAGGCCCAGATGACTTTCTTCCATATCCCATGCCTACACAGATTAATCTATACAGAGGATGTTAGTATCTCAATTTCTCATTTTCCTGGTCTGCCCATTAGTCTCTTGTGACCTTGTTGAAGAGTCTGTTCTGGGAGATGGGATTCTTCTCCAAGCCTCTTTGTCTCACCTCTTTATACCTTCCCCCCCCACCTTCACCATACCTTTCCCCCAAACATTTAGATTAACTAAACACATTTGACTCTACCTCTTCAGGCCTCAGTTATCCTACTTATCACATGGGAGGTTCAGACCAAGGGAGCTCGAAGGCCATTCTCAGTCCCAGCAGCTTTTGCAAGGAGCTCCTTCCGCTGGCTGGGAGGCAGTGCCATGCACACAGCAGCTTGCAGAGACGGGGACCGCCACTGTCTCAGTGCAGGCCTGCCATCATAGCCCCTTGCCCTACGTCTAAGGGTCTCCTCTGTGTCTACATTCCCAAAGCCCCCGTGGCACCTCCTTCTTTTCTAGAAATACAGGATGAATAAGGTGTTGACAGAAATCTGCCACATATTTGCCCTTTTGGGCAGTGGGAAATGAAGGAAGACCCCTGGGTAAAACTTACTAAGCTGAGGGACAGACTGGAGCCAGGCTGAAGGAGTCAAACAAGGGAAGGGGTCAAGAGACCCTCCCCCTGGGGGCCTATGAAAGCACATCCAGGGCTGGCCTTGTCTCTCAGTTTCCAGGGTCTTCACCATCAATCCCCTGGTTAAAACACCACAGTGCAAGTTAAAACAAACAACACTGTGACCAGGTATCATTAGCCCGCAACAAAAGCAAAGTAGCTACTGCTCTTTGTTAATTGATTCCAGGAATCAAACATCGCATGCTCTTACCTAAAGATTTAGGACCGAGGTCACAGGCGACTGGGGCATTGCTTTCTTTTTTGGCACTGTGTGGTTTAACTTAGAGGGAAAGTTCCAGATTCCTGAATGGTCAAGGCCCTTACTCTCCTAGGTCCCTTTTTATATTACCACCAGCTCTCCCCACCCCTCGCCCCCACTTCCATGGATGTCATGTCCCAGCCCAGTGAGCCCACCCACTTCCCTTCTCCATGCTGACCTGTATTCCTTACCTCTGCTCCCACTCCCTCTCTCAGCTGCCTTCTTACACCTCTCTCCTCAGTCCTACCCGGGCCTCCAGCCTTCTCAGACCTCATCTCTGTAAGTTGTCCCTCCCTCATTTTCATCCCTGTCACACCATGTTCATCATGCAAGGCTAAGACCCAACATGTTATGGAGTGGTGCCCTGTTTGCTCATCGGTCTCCCCAACCACACTCGGAGCTCACCAAGTGCAGGAATCACACCATGTCTTTTTCCCAGCATGTATGTGGGACCCAGCTCGCAGTGGTCATTGATGAATCTTTGCTGAATTGGATCATTCTTACTCAACCCTGCGGCCTGGGAAGTGGTTCAGGAGCAGCTGCTCCCTTCGCATAGAGATAGTGCTGGAACAAATAAGCTGTCAGGCCTGTCCCCCTGCATCTAGCCACAGGTTCTTTCTGATGGCCCGCCCCGGCTGCCATGGTTGCAGAGCCTACAGCTCCGGGCCCAACGCCTTGCTTGAGACCCCTCTAAGGCTACCAGGCTCCTTCCCACAAGCCCTTCCTCTTAAAGAGCATCTGACTGTGCTTCACATTGAGTGACGTGAAATGTGACCACAGATGGAGCCGCCGGGACAGGAAGGCAAGGGGTTTGGGCTCCAGAGAAAATAGAGGAAATTGTTCTCTTGAGTTCTAGAGAGACCCCCGGCTGAAGAGCAAAGAACCTGAGTCCAGTCCCAGCTCAGGCACCAGGGGGCTGGGGGCTGGGGGGCCTGGGGGGCAGGTGGACACAGAGAGGGTGTGGAAAAGAGGATTGTGGGAAGGGGACCCTCAGGCAACCTGTTGGACTCCCCTGGACTCCAGGTTTATCATCTGCAAAAGAACAGAGCTGCAATCTGAAATTTTCAAATTTTAATGCAAACAATTAAATATCCAAATGTGAAGCTTAGATCATTTTTATCCTGACCCACTTATTTTAAGATTCCTCCTTTTTTTTTTTTTTTTAAATGAACTGGAAGGCAAATCCAAACCAAATTCACTTACGTTCCAGTAGTCTGTGTTAGCAGAGACAGGTGGAAAAGGGCTCTCTCTCCTACGTGGAGAAACCACAGTCCCTTGGGCCTAGATTTTCAGTCATGTTAAAATCCTTAGCACTTAAGCCCATTTATTTGTATTTGTTTCCTTTTTTTTTTTTTAATAGAGACTTCCTGTTCTTTGGAATGTTTAATCCAGGCATCCTGGATTTCTGATGGGCTCCCACAAAGATAGGACACATTTATTTTAAAAAAGCTCGAAGCTCAGAGTCAGTTTCCCTATAAGCATGCACACCTGGGCTTAAACTTGAAAGCAGATAGGATAAAAAGGAAAGTGTAGTTAGAACCCATCTTAGAGAAACTTTTAAGACCTATTTTTGAAACGTTTGTGGGATCCAAAGCCACAAATACACTGAGCCTGATTCATTCTTTACTTGTGTCTTTTTCAAAAACTAAAAGGTTAGGGAGCTTGTTCTCCTTCACAGCCCCAAATGGTATAGAAGCTTTCAGTCAACAAACCCTTACCAAGCACTTTCCCTGGATGAGGCCCTCTGTGAGATGCTAGGGATACAGAAATACATAAGAAACTCAGAGAATGAGGGGGAACAGAGCCGGACGCTTGGAGGGGAAGGTTGAGAGCGCCTCACTGCAAGTTCTTCCGGGGTGGGCAGGAGCCAGAGTATAAGTCACAAGGCTCCCAAGAGTGCTCACAATGGCTCTCAAAGAAAAAAAAGCAAAGGAGTAGGGGTTTGCCAAGTAAAGAAAGAGAATGACATCTGAGAGAGGGAACAAGACAGACAAGGTAAGATGTGCGAAATGGCACGTGTCCTCAGAAAGAGAGGAAAAGGTGGAGATGGACAGATGACAGGACAGGCAGGAAGAGAGACAGACACCCCACTGAACAAGCCAAATTAGGGAGCAATGAAGATTCCAGACCAAGGTGCTAGGGACTGATCCTCTGGGCAACTGGGGAGACAGACTAGGTTTTTAAGCAGATGTCACATTCAGACTTGCTTGTCAAAAGATAGGATGGCAGGTGATGAATGGAAGGAAGGCAAGATCCTGGTCACAGAGGGCAGGAAGTGGTTGCAGGCATGTGGACGGAGGCAGGGAAGGTAACAGCAACAGGCTATGAGGAAAGAAATGGTTTTAAAAACCACGTAGGAGTAAAGATGCCCAGCCCCAGAAAGATGGAGAAGGAGGAACGGGGGGACCCAACAATATCTTAACAGGCTGCCTTGGGACAATGGTGGCCAATGCAGCATTAACATAGCATCTCTGCCCAGTACTTCACCCCTGGGAAGTCACTCAAGTCTCCCGAAGCCTATAAGTAAGGACTAGGCTTATTACCATTTTACAAATGAGGAAACTGATGCACAGAGAGATTAACTAACTTTTCCAAGCTCACCCACTGAGTGGTGATCCACTGTTTGATCCAGGATTCAGACCCACGTGGTTGGCTCCAGAAGCCAGAGCTTAGCTGCTCCCCAGGCATTTGGTTAGAGATGGACCTGGTAGGAGGGGATGCAAGCCAACGAGACGATTGTTAATTCAGCCTTGGACAAGTGAGGCAGGGGTGCCCATTCACCCAGGATGACTCGTGCAGGGGAGTGTGCAAGGCCTTCAGAGCCTGGATATTTGCAGCACTGAGGGCACAGAAGCCCGGCCATCCTCCAGAGATGCAGCACAATCCCCACCTTGGGCTCTGCCAATTACTAGCTGGATTAGATCACTCTGTCTCTCGGGGCCAGCCTTCTCATCCGTGACATGGCCATGATAACACTTCATGATGCTGTGCAGATTAGACAAGACCACTCATGCAGGCTGTGGCGCATAACTGTGGCTTCACAATTCTCTCAGTCCTCTCCCGAGGATGTGGTACGTGACAGGAAAGGATCCACTACTTATATGACTTCACCATGGTTAAGAGACGTGTGGTCACAACTATCTCTTCAAAGTCCGGAGAAAGCTAGAGGCTGGTTTAAGAACCACTCAGATCCCGCACTTCCTGCCCCCCACCAGCAGCCCGGTGCATGGGGTAGCCGCGTCTGTGAGTGATGCCTTTCCTGCTGTCCATGGGCGGCCTACTGTCTGCATGGCGTCACCACTGGGCTCCAGGAACATAAAGACAATGCTGGGGCGAGAGAAGTCATTTCCAAAAAGGGAGGAGGAAGGACAGAAAATATCCCAAAGGAGAGGCCTCTGAAACAGCTGTTTGCCAAATATGTGCAGAGCGACTTTGAGTTAATGCCTTTCCTCTCTGATGTGGGCCTTGGAGAAGGAAAGACTGTATCAACTTCTGTTAGCACAAGGGGCTTTTTAAAACAAAGACTAGCAGGACGCCTGGGTGGCTCAGTTGGTTAAGTGTCTGCCTTCAGCTCAGGTCATGATCCCGGGGTCCTGGGATTGAGTCCCCCGTCGGGCTCCCAGCTCAGCAGGGAGCCTGCTTCTCCCTCTGCCTCTACTTGCAGCTCCCCCTACTAGTGCTCTCTCTCTCTGACAAATAAATAAATAAAATCTTTAAGTAAAATAAAGGCTAGCATGACAGTGCGAGTAAAATGCTGTCTCTTGCAACACTGTGGACATTGTTTTCAGAAACACCCTCAGTTCTTACCTCCCGGGGGGTTACACATATACGGTTTTGGAGGATTAACACTGAATGGAAGGAATGGCATTTAAAAATCTAGATGGAATGTCCGGCTCAAAGGACAGGCCACTCAATTTAAAAGTAGCAACATTCACAGTTGTTCAAGTGGGAGTTAAGTGAAGGTTAGACAGAGAAGTCCACCATCTTGGCAACAGTCAATCTGGTAATAGCTGAGGAGCTTGGTCTTGCTCCCAGTTCTCCAACTCGTGCCTTAAACCCACTGTGTTTAGGCAAGCCATCCCTGCCTTTCTTACCGTCCCTGGGACACAATGTGGCAAGGGCCTTTGTGAGTGTTGCAGGAAACCATCAGACCAGGCTATCCCACATATGCCTCATCCTTGTCTGGGAGAGCCGTAGAGGAAAGTGTGACTATCCTCCTTGGCTGGGAATTGCCATCCACATGCCCTGGAAAGCCAACAGGAACACCTACTTCTTTCTGCTCTCACTCTCTGGGAGGCATTTTGGAGAGATTTTCATTTTCATTCCTAGCAAGCAATGCCTTTTTGAATACATATAGGAAAATTCAACTACTCCCTTCCTATATCTATTATTAATAATAACATAGAGCAATTATAGTGGGCAATTGTATTATTCTGCTAACATCATCTTAGCTTTGTTATTGTAACACACACTTGCTTCCTTAAAATGATGCTAATCTCTTCATAAAGGTTTGTTATTCTTGGAGATGGTCCACTTATCCGTCAAAGCCTGGCACTCTAGCACCATCTTTAGGAAATCCTCCCAAGGTTATTATCCAGGACTGGCTGCTTTCTCACTATTCCATAGCACTTTGTTCAGACCACTGGATAGGACAGATTTCTGTAATGACTATTGGTTTATATGACTATATGGTTTATATGGTATATCTCCCAGGAAACTCAGTCCCGAGTCCACCAAGCAAGAGCAGACTGTCTTTAATCATCGTAGCTTTGGGGTCGTCAGAGTGATCAGCCCTGACTACTTCTTCATTCCACTAGAACTGACTGTACAATCAAGTTCTGCGACCAGGTGCCCAGGTGTTGCTCTCTACAATAACCATCATGTTCAAGTCCTGTACTCTGGCTCGGGATCTGGTTCAAAACACTACCAATCCAATATCTGATTTTTGATTTAAGGTCTTCCATTTATAGGAAAATGAAAAAAAAATCCAGCTGAAGCACATGAGTGTGAAGTCCGGTGTCCAAGAAATAGTTTATATTAACAGCTTGGAAAAGCTGGGCGGGCAAGACATACCAAGCATAGCTTTTGGAATGTGCTCCTGCCTCTAAAAGGGAAAACCTAAGCACGCATGGGTGGTCCCCTCCACATGTAACAATTTAGACTTTAAGATATCCAGCAACATTTGGAACCCTCTTTTAAAAGGACTGTAAAATGAATGCTTGGCCCATACACTTCATGGGCCACTTGGGTAAGAGCCAATTGTCAGCCATAAATGGGTGCTGTTATTTCAGTGCACATTGAGGGTCAACTGTCCTAAGAACCACTCCAATCCCCAGCTAATGACTTCCCACTGAGCCAACGATGGTGAGAGCTTTCTTTGGGAAACTCCATCTTCCTAATTCTCAAGAAGGCCTATGTTCAGGAAGTCCTTGCTTATCCCTGAATGCAGTTTGGAATGCAATTATGTTCAGTGTCCTGGGCAGTAAATATAATTTTGGCAAGACAAGAGGAGTTTCCATGGTGTTTGACTCTTAATGCTGTTACTATCACTATAACCATAATAATAAGAACAATTGCCATTGCGGGTCACCTACCGTGTGCCAAGTCCTCTGGCTTTTACCACAAGGAGACAGAAGGTGTTCTTACCACTTGCCACTTACAGAGAAGGAACTTGAAGTTTAGAGAAGTTAAACAACTTAACAGGAGTCATACAGCTAGCAAGAGGGGGAGGGCTAATGTTTGGATCAAAGCTACTCACTGTACATACTACAGTCTTGACTGTTCTGCCACACTCCCTCCAGACACGGCAGTCTCAGACACACCCTGAGGGGCCCAGAGCTATGGGTGTGAGTTCTAAGCATCAGGCACTAAAACCACATTCTGCCCCATACTCCTTGCCTATGCTTTTTTCTGCCACTCACTAAATACATGACACTGTTGGTCATGAGAGAAACCAGACAAAGAAGTACTCAACAAACACACTACGGAAATATTTTTGACAGTGTGGAAGAATGACATCTTTATAGATAAAGAGCACAGCCATTTGACAGAGAAAATGGTAATTTGTCACATTTTTTTCCCATGGCTTTATAATTTATTATACACATATGCTGATGTGTGTATAATAAATTAAAAACAATATTTTCAATTTTGTAGAAAGAACTAGCAGAATATAAAAATAGAGAGTTGTCTCCACTGACGAACTGGAGTACCGTCTACACAGAGATCTGTGCTGGCAATAGAGCATATGGATCTGGATTGAAAAAGGCAGAGGACTGACTCACAATTTTCCTCCTCTAAAGGAGACATCAGGAATGGACTCCTAATCTCCTCATCTCAGGGGGGTTAAGGATTGGCTAGAATGAGAGGGGCAGAGAATCTACTAGGTGAAGATTCCTTCCAGACCAAATAGCCTACCAAAGTAGAAATCCAGAAAGCGAAGCCTCCTCTTTTGCAATAAGCAGTTTGGGGGATGTGAACCCAATACACATTTCATGGTCGTTTTGTGACTCTTTACCAAAAGTCATACCTGGTAGAATAATCAGCAATTATAAGCACACAGTGGAAAGATCTCAACAAGGATGCATGGTGCTCAAGTAACAAGATATGGAAATCCTCCCCACTCCTCCCCCGGAGGGGGTGGGAGGCAGATGCATTTCAAGCATGCACCAGGAGGTAGCATCACCCGAACTGGCAGAAAGGAGCAATAACAGTTCAGATGAATTTGAGGTGACGTGGGGACAAGAGAGCATTGTGCCACCACCCTGACTGCGGCATGATGGAGGGAACGACACCATACTAAGGAAGACGCTTCCATTGCTTGTGCTCATGCTCAAAGTGAGGTAGGCGCGATGGCCCTGGAGTGGCTATGCAGACAACACAAGGAAGATTCTAGAGCCAAGGAAACTGACAGAAATCCCGTCAGGGATTTTTCTCATTCTTTGCCTGAAGCATGAACTCCCTCTGGATGTTCAGAAACAGAACCAAGATATCTTATTTACTGTTTAAGCTAGTTTAAGTGGGACTTTCTGTCATATTCGATTAATACAGAACTGGAAGAAAGATCCAGAAAATTGAATATATATTTAACAGGGAACCTATAAAAAGGAAACAGAACAGATGCAGTTAATGTGATAATATAAGAAACAAAGACAACTAAGCTAAAATAAAGAAAGCTTGGTCTAAAAAAGTTCAGTAAGTATTAGCAAAATTAATCCTGTGCCTGAACATTTACTTAGGAATTTTTTTTTTAATTTCAAGGATAAAGAATCCCAGAAGCATCCAAGAAAGAAATATGAAGAAGCAGAAGAGGAAGGAAAAGAGGGGAGAAAAGGAGGGGAGGAGAAGAAACATAGAAGAAAAAAACTCTAACGGAACAAAGAGGCTGGCTTCAAATTTCTTGCAATTCTGACAAAAGACATTTGAAAAGAGTCTAGCTTGAAAGGGAAAAGTTGAGGGGCGCCTGGTGGCTCAGTTGGTTAAGCGACTGCCTTCGGCTCAGGTCATGATCCTGGAGTCCCGGGATCGAGTCCCGCATCGGGCTCCCTGCTCAGCAGGGAGTCTGCTTCTCCCTCTCCCACTCCCCGTTTGTGTTCCCTGTCTCGCTGTGTCTTTCTCTGTCAAATAAATAAATAAAATCTTTAAAAAAAAAAAAAAAAAGGGCGCCTGGGTGGCTCAGTTGGTTAAGCGACTGCCTTCGGCTCAGGTCATGATCCTGGAGTCCCGGGATCGAGTCCCGCATCGGGCTCCCTGCTCAGCAGGGAGTCTGCTTCTCCCTCTCCCACTCCCCGTTTGTGTTCCCTGTCTCGCTGTGTCTTTCTCTGTCAAATAAATAAATAAAATCTTTAAAAAAAAAAAAAAAAGGGCGCCTGGGTGGCTCAGTTGGTTAAGCGACTGCCTTCGGCTCAGGTCGTGATCCTGGAGTCCCGGGATCGAGTCCCGCATCGGGCTCCCTGCTCGGCAGGGAGCCTGCTTCTCCCTCTGACCCTCCCCCCTCTCATGTGCTCTCTCTCTCTCAAATAAATAAATAAAATCTAAAAAAAAAAAAAAATTAAAAAAAAAAAAGAAAGGGAAAAGTTGTGATGAAAGGATTAAAAGAATCTATGCCTAGCAATGTTGCTTCCTTGGGCAAAAAACCTTACATTTTCATTTTTGAAAAGCCCCCCCCCAAATCATGAAAGTAACCAAAGCAGAAAACACCAGCTGACTGGAAGATGAATCCATGTCCTGCAATCCGCACAGTAACTTCAAAATAAACATTGGTGGAAAAGGATGAAACTCACTTGTTTAACTAGAGCTCAGGTTAAGTAATTGGTTATTTTGAAAATTTATTAAATACTGATTATGTAAAATAATAACATCTGGATAATAATCACAATCTGGATATAAAGTTTCAACATAGAAAAACAATTGAAGAATTCTGAAACAAATCAGCTGGATACTTCATACATGTTTCAGAACATAGAAAAATAAATTGAGGGAGGAAGGGAGAAACATTGGACATCATGGCTAACAGCAAAATCTTACAAAATTATCACAGACAGAGAAAAATGACTAGCCAATCAGTATGCAATGTTCTTTTTTTTTTTAAAGATTTATTTATTTGAGAGAGTGAGAATGAGAGAGAGAGAGAGCTCATGAGAGGGGGGAGGGTCAGAGGGAGAAGCAGACTCCACGCTGAGCAGGGAGCCCGATGCAGGACTCGATCCCGGGACTCCAGGATCATGACCTGAGCCGAAGGCAGACGCTTAACCAACTGAGCCACCCAGGCGCCCAGTATGCAATGTTCTAACTGTGACTACTAGAAATAGAATCCAGCTGATAATTCGAAGAATAATACATACTTTGGAAGTTGCACAAGAGACCATGTCATGTGTTCACGGAGTCCCATCTTCTTTTTCACCTGTGCACAAAGCTACGCTGCATTTCCCAGTCTCCCTTGCTTCTTAGATGGAACCACAGGACTAGTTTTCACCAATAGAATGTGAGTGTGGTAAGGAGGGTTACCAACCACTGGAGTGGGCGTCCTATCTTCTATGCTCTCTCTTTTTTAAAAAAAAATTTATTTATTTATTTGACAGAGAGATAGAGAGAGAGAACAAGTAGGCAGAGAGGCAGGCAGAGGGAGAGGGAGAAGCAGGCGCCCTGGATCCCAGGACCCTGGGGATCATGACCTGAGCCGAAGGCAGACGCTTAACCAACTGAGCCACCCAGGCGCCCCTGTGCTCCCTTTCTTTGCCCACTGGCCAGAGTCAGGGGATCTAGAAGGGACTCTAGGCTCCCCAGAAGATTCTGGCACCACTAACTAAGGAGCCTGGGCTCCTGAGTGACAGTAGAACAGAACCCCTCACCAATAGCCCTGGACTAACGCAAGAGCAGGGAATAAGACTTAATTGCATAAAGCCACTGAGGATTTGGAATTTTGTCCCACCAATAAAAGTATTATCTCACCATTTTAAGGATGACTTAATATATGGGGAAAAATGAAAATATCACAACAGGAAATTAAAGGGGAAGAAAAAAACATGTAATTATTTCAATAGATGTAAAGAAACATTTGATAAGATTCACTATCCATTACTGATTTAAAGCCATTTTTCAAAACTTAGGGAAACTATGAATAAATAGATACATTCTTTAAATTGGTAGCAAATACTCACTTGAAAGCCACATTCAAACCACTATACAACACAATGGTATGCTTTTAGAGATATTTCAATTAAAGACAAGATAATAATGACTAAAGAAACTTCCAGCCATTACATATGGCAAGAAGGTTAAAACATATAATTATTGGAAAGAAGGAGACATATATATCATTCACATATGCTGAAAACCTATCGTAATTAACTGATGAATCTGAGTTAATAAAAAATTCATTGTGGTTGCCACATACAAAACAAATATACAAAATTCCTGAGGCTTTTTTTTATGCATCAGAAATGATCAATGAGAAAAAAAATCCTATAATGAAGATTCACCTGAAAATAAAAAGGGAAGAAATAAAGAAGAGAGAATGGGCTTGAGATGAACATAGAGAAGCAAGTTAGGATTGATATTTGAAATTTTTAAAACATTATTGAGTGACACAAAAGAAAAGTAGAATATATTGAGAAACATGCTGAATTCTAGTTAAGCAAGTGAAATAGCACAGAATTTTCAAATTTCCTCAAAAAATATCCCTAATACTGATCCTGAAATTTTCTCTAAATATTAGGATTACAGCTGACTTCTAATGCTTTTTATATTAGGATTACAGCTGACTTCCAATGCTTTTTACATATTTTTTAAATTTTTCTTTACTGAAGATATATTTGTTATCAGAAAAAAAATATACAAAATAATAAAGAAGAATTTAGAACGATAACTAATTTCAAGGTGATATAAAAGTTTTGGGGAAAATATAGCTTCTGACCTGGCTGAGTTATGGACTTTTTTTTTTTTTAAGATTTTATTTATTTATTTGACAGAGAAGACAGCTATAGAGGGAACACAAGCAGGGGGAGTGGGAGAGGGAGAAGGAGGCTTCCCGCTGAGCAGGGAGCCCGATGCGGGGCTCGATCCCAGGACCCTGAGATCATGACCCGAGCCGAAGGCAGATGCTTAATGACTGAACCACCCAGGCACCCCTGGACTTTTTTTTTTATTATTATGTTCAGTTAGCCACCATATAGTAGTATATCACTAGTTTTTGATGTAGTGTTGGATGATTCATTAGTTGCGTATAACACCCAGTGCTCATCACCACACGTGCCCTCCTTAATACCCATCCACCGGCTACCCCATGAGTTATGGACTTCCGGTCTGTGATGCTGCTCATGTCCAAGCCACAGTGCCCCCAGCATCCCCAGAAAGCTCGCCTAGGCATGCGAGACATATTCCCCTCATGGCTCTGGCCCCTGGACTCTGGTGTTGCTTTGTGGCCTTCCCGGGGTTTTTACTCCCTTTCCCCAATCCAAGAGGGTTCGGTGCTCTGTTCCCTAAGAACTCTTCGAACTCTCAGATAGCCTTAGTTCTATGTCCATGAGCCCGTCACAGCCAAACCTACTGCATCAGGCCAGGCACTGTTAAAAGAAGAGAAAGAATGAGCAGCCAGGGAACGGGGAGTCTCTGCTTCTGCCCAGATCCCATGACAGTTTCACATTTGGCAGCAGAGGGATTCTGACTGTACACATTGGCCAAAACAGGCTTTTACTCTGATTGCCCCAAATTTCCTTCAGAGGAGTGTTCCAAGATGGCTTATTCTGATTTCTGGGAAAAATGCTCCATAGCCCCTAAACACACCTACTTTGCCATCAGCATCAGTATGTGTTCTTTTCGTCCTGGCCCTGGGAAGCATCCCCCAAATAAGCAATGATTTCATTACGAGCTGAACCGAATGGCTTCATGGTATCAATCCTCAGCTACACTCTGCTATGTGGATTGCTGGGATTACTTTAATGCGCTGCTGAGATGAGGTGATCCAAAAAACAACAGGATTGTGCATCCAGAATAAACTCCATGGTGAGTTAGTGTCCTAATTGTTTTACTTGAATATATGTTTTTGGCATGCATTAGCATACTTGAACGGTCTTTTCATGGAATTAGAGTCATTTTAGGGATGCAGGGGGAATACAACTTCTGGCCTATCCTTCTCATTTTTCCAATGAGTTGACTGTGGCTTGGAGAGGTTAAGTGACTTTCCCAGAGCTGCACCATGAGTGGCATGCCTGACTCTGTGACATCAAGAGTCTCTACCATTCATGGGGAGGGGCCTTTGCAAGTCATGGATGACAGGAACCAATGGCCACCATAGTCATGAGGTTACCGTAGACCCAGCCGTGGAGCAGCTTCCATATTTTTCCATCTTTGCTGGACTTGAATGTTACCCTTGTTTTTTTTGCTCCCACTTTCCCATGGATATGACCTATCCAAGATGGTGTAGTCTCCCTGGTGCTTACCAGTGTCCTAGGTTCCCTTTCTCAGCTCCTTTCCTCCCTCTTGGCGTGGCGTTCGCCTTACTCTCTAATCTCTGAAAGCTACCCGTGGCTTGGACCTCTCGGGGCTGGGGACCTGGGCTCTAGACTGTTGCTCAGTTTCAGTGCTGAGATTAGACCCAGGCTTCCTAATTTTCAGAGCCCAGTTATCTGCTTCTACCACACTCCTATCTCCAATAAAACGGGTTATAGACTTGAACCTCAGGGATGTGGCTTTCCAAAAGCTGGAGCTTTATGAGTTATAACTAATTTAAAAAGTCTCCCCTGATTGCTAATCTAGGAGGTTCTTTCCTCTCGTAGCTGAAACTACAATGAAAATATTTATATATTATCAGGAAAGCTTGCTTTGGACTGAAGAAGGGGAAGATGGATAGTCCCCAGTAAAGGAACTGCTCAGGAAGGGGTAGGAATCCTGCAATACCTGGGACCCGAGCTCAAGCGGGGGTGGTGGGAGGACATGGAGTCAAGTTTGATTACCTTGCAGTCACAAATAGGGTACGGGCATCCTCATGCCAAACAACAAAAGCCCACCCAGGCCAGATCTCCAGCAGGTAGAGCTGAGGGGTGCTCAGAGATGCCACGGCCAACTCTGACCCATGCACACACAGAGGATTTGGGAGTGCAGACTTGACAGGACCACTGTAGTGGGGAGCATCCAGCTGAGCTGGATAGAGATGGAGACAATTTAGGCCACCATGACTCATCTTGTGAACCTGCAAAGTTCACCCACTGCTCCCAGACACATTTCACAGCCCTGTTGGGACTTAGAACTTTGCACATAAGCTCTCCTGGCTCTGCTCCCAACCGGCCGTGGGATCCACCTGACCAGTCTTCTCGCTGGTCTCAGAGCCTTTCAATTCTTGTGCTGCCACCTGAAATAACAACACAGGGGCCTCCAGAGCCCTTTATTAAAATGCAAACACCACAGGAAGGGTTATAATTCACAAAGACATTGGCTGGAATTTTACGTTCGAGCTAGTTAAGAGCATAAGAATTTTGTAAAATGCATGATGTGAAGAAAGTGTGCTGGTGGAGAGCCCGGAAGACAAACCCACACCTTCTCAGTTGACACCAGGCTGATCACATTTGCAGACACATCAAAGTTCGGAGAGTGGGGAGAAGACAGCGGAGGCCAGAACTGGATGTAAATGGTATCTGAGGCGCAGACAGAGAAATTGACTGTAAGATGATGAAATTCAACAAGGTGGAGAAACTTCCTCAAAACTGAGATGGGTGTCAGATGTTACAGGGCTATCCTGAGATAGGAGAAAAGGAGGATAAATCAGCTGCTTTTCACCTGTGCTAGTCAGACAGAGGTTGAGAGTGACATTGTTATAAACACCAAAAAAAAAAGAAAGAAAGAAAGAAAGAAAGAAAGAAAGAAAGAAAGAAAGAAAGAAAGAAAGAAAGAAAGAAAGAAAGAAAGAAAGAAAGAAAGAAAGAAAGAAAAGGGCACAGAAAGGGGGCATGAAGAAAATTTAGATGTTTAATTTTGCAGATAAAATACTCAGAAAACATGAACTCGGATAGCTGAAGGATAGCTTCATGGAAGAAGGGGTTAGACTCCCATCAGACCTGGCTGAGAGGCCCCATTTCTCTTCCCCGAGGGGCCACAAGGTAGCTTTTGCTTTCCTCACTGGCGGTCCAGTCACTGCCAACCCCCCAGAAGCTGAGATGGAGGGGATCTGTCATTCCGATGTCAGTATTAGCTTTGAAAGTAAGAGAGAATGAGCATCAAAGGAGAGGTTCTGTGGGGAGATGGATTTTGCTCAATACAAAGAACAGTTCAAAAACAATAACAATTAGAATCGCCCAACAATGGAGTGAGTTTCCTCTGTGAAGTGAAGAGTCTTCTAGCACTTGAAGTTTTCAAGGAGAGGCTGTTCAAGCATTTGTTGGAGGGAATCCTATGGGGGTGGGCCACTGAAACACGGCCATTAGGGCCTCTTCCAAATGACAGAATTTATGATTAAAAAGAAGAAAATGGAACTCCTATAATCCCACCCACAGGGGTGCCAGCCTCTGGACTTCAAACAGAAGGGTCTCCAGACTCATGGGGCTTTGCAGAAACTAGACGATGTTCTCATCCACACAGCTGAAGGAGGACCCCTGATGGATCCTGCACTCCTTAAAGAAGAGAAGGTCAAAATATAGAAAGGAAAAATGAGTCAGTCTATTCTGGATTCTTCTGAGCAGTGAGGAGAATGAGACCATCTCAATGCAAGAGGCCACTTGATTAAAATGAACTGATGTTTACCAAATGCTTTTCCATGCACCCACACTGGGCTGAGCACTTAATCCTACCAAGAAGCCAAGGCAGATACCAGGGGAGCCATAATTTTCAGACGAAGAAATTAAGGCTGGACACAGACCTGGCTGATGCTAGGGCACCTTCTGGGTGGTGTGACTGGAGAGAGAGACACTGAACAATGCTGGTTCTAAAAGGAACTGAACATAATCAATGACTCCTCAGACCCCGAATTTGGATTTGAAAGGCTGCCACAACCACCCCTTTCTGTCCTGTGAGCTATACCATTTGTTCGATCATGACGACCTGCAGGAACCTTGTGGGGTTCATATCTCCGTCTTCGGGAAGCTCCACAGGATTCAGCGCATGGCGGGGTCCTTAGCAAATTTAAGAAGTCAAAAGAGATGCTGTGCTGCTCTGGTCTATAGATTGTCCACACTAGCTGTACATGAACTTCACTGGGGTGACCTTTTGAAGATACCCATGTCAGGCCCTCACCTACAGGGTAGCACCTGGGCATGGGTATTTTTTTGTAGCTTGCCAGATACTTCCAGAGCACAGAACTGCCACTAGTCCAGCCAGACCAAGAAGAGTCTAGACCTCTGTTCTAGCCCTGTTCTCCTCACCTAAGCCTGTAGGAAATTTCAACTTTGCATACAGAAGAAGGAAGAAGGCACTAATTAAATAAATGAAAGAAGGAAAGCAGTGTGATTTTAACATATATTTTTAACAATACCTATCGCCAACCCCCTCCCAAAATAATACCTATTGCATCTTAAAATTCGGGGAGACCCTGGGCTTTACCATTGGAGCCACTGTTCACTCACATTCCTCTTATTAACAGAGTTGGCTTGGTTTGGAACCCTGAACTGGTCAGCAAAATTTAATTTCCTGCTGGGAAAATAAAAAAGATTTTATTAAAAGAAACAAAATTTAGTGTTCTCTTTAATAATCTCACTGGATCTTCAAGGCCCCTGAATGTCAAATGCCTGTTGCAAATTGATATTCTTATCACTTTTCAGAAACAAAAGTTCCCCTAAAGGAATAGACTTTTGGCAGCTTTGACCCCATTATATTTTTTCCACAAAGAAAATGTTAAAATGAATATGACTTGAGACGCCTAAAAAAAGTCAAGAGAACCAGACTCTGGATTCCTGGGCCTGTGTTCTGGTCCTTTTTCTGTTGCTTATTTTCTCTGTGAACTTGCCCAAACCACAGGATCCCTTGGGACTCTAGCTCCCTCTATAAAACGAGGGGCAGCTGGGAGGAGCTGCTGTCAGGGCCTTCCAGCCTTGACATCATGAGATCATGAATCTCCAGCAACAAGGAAATCACAGGAGTGAAGAGACACAATCTGTAAGGCACGTTGCAAAGTGGAGAGAAAACCCCACTGGATTTGGAGTCAAAATCACTTGTTTCTGGCCAAGGCTAGATGACCTTGAGCAAATGTTTGGGTGTATTTGTCAGATCAGTTCAAACGTGTACATGAGGGTATATTAATGTGGGAAACTAACTACAAGATCTGAAATTTTAATGTGCAGAAACTGGGAATGCCTTTAAGAATTTGAGGTTGTTTCCAGCTTCCAGAATGCCTATAAGGGAGTTTGCTCTTTTGTTTGGGAAAGTCCTTGGTTTGGGGTAAACCTAGACTCATCATTAGCCTGAATGAGGATGTTGAAATCAGGTTCCTGCTCGGGCTCTTATTTGGCAGAACAGGCCAAGGGCTGCATTTCTGAAGACCTTTGGCTTTTGGGGGAAAAATTCCTTTTTCTATGGATCTCGATGCTGCCACTTAACTGCTTATTTCTTTGAAAGTAGGCACGTGCATGTCTGTATGTTTGTGCTTGAGGGATTACATGTTTGTATTCACACAGTGGGTCCCAGATGTGGAGCCCTGGGCACTACGTTGACTCTGGCCAGAGGTCAGCCTGAAAGCAAATGTACCCGGCTGGCTCTACTCCACTGCAGACTGGATGATTATCAGTCTTCAGGTAAAGGTATTTAAAACAGAGTAATTCCAAATACACTGTTCGGGGACTATTATACTCTCAGTATAACGTATACAAGATCACATCCCTGTCATCAAGGGAAAAAGTTTCTCTTCCAAAGAATAGGTATTTCCAGTGCCAATCACTTTAGCCAGTTTGGGCCCCATTGTCAAGGGCAAGGGGGTGGCTTGTTTAAAGGAAGAGACTTTAGACAGAGACAATGAAGGCCCAGGAGGAAGGTGCTTGAGAAGGGGCCACACCCCCTGAGTCCGCTGGTCCCAAGGAAAGCACCCTAGACCTCGCTGTCTGTGGCTTTGCTTTCTGCCAACAGCAGAGGATTTCGTGGCAGGTAAAGATGCCGCCAGATAAAGCAATGGGCAGCTTGTCTTCTCCCAACTCCTGCACACCAGCAGAAAAACAAGAGGCCCACGTGGTGCTGGTCCCATGCAAGCCCTTCAAGACTCAGGCCTTGACAGATGAGAGTGGGGTCTACAACTTGCGCATCCAGGTTTCTTCTTACCATGTCTTTTCCCAAAGCTGTCTATGGCTGAGTCTCCTCATTTTCCCTGTGTGAAAGGAGCCAATGCCCCTTAGGAGACTCTGGCAGAGGTGTGGGACCTGCACTTCTTGCTTCCTCTATACCAGAGGATGGACTATGCCACACTGGGGTTCCCAAAGGCCACTGGATTGGAGAACCCCGGGGACCGTGTCAGGAATCAGCTTTTGAAGCCAGTTCTCTTCCTAGAGTACACTGCTCAGGAAATAGCCTAATTCGAAAAACATGATCATTTTTTAAGCCTAGTTGGGTTATCTCCGACTTAATATAAAGATGATTTGTAAAACATCTGTGCTTCATATGGACAAAGCCAGCCAGTGAAAATATTCAGCTAGAAGCAACATTCATTTCACATCTGCAACTAAAATGCTCTACTATTACGCTGTCTCTTGGGAAGAATCCATCCATGGGGCCACACAGGAGACTTGAATAAAATATATTGCACCTTCTTTTCCTATTATGCACTCTATTTTCATTAAGGCTCCATATTCCTCATTCTCATGATTTATTGAATGGCCTCTGTATTTCTCAAAAGCAGACAGCACCATGGCATATTTTCTCTCTCCATTAAATAGATAAGGAAACCGAGACATACACATTAACAATTACCTCTTCTGCCAAGATTCAAGGGATCGGAGGTAAAACCCCTATAGTGGGCTCTCCTGCTCTCAGGGCCATCACTCCATCCACTTCAATGTCAAATATAATCACATGCACATACAATCAAAAGCCAGGGAACATGGGTTCCTGCTATGTAATCAATCTCTAAGTTTTCTAACAGGGCCCTGGCTCAGCAGTTATGAGTGAATGAGCATGACTTCAAATTAGTTCTTGCATAATCAGCGTTATTGCATGCATTAACTCCTGCTGTAAATCTACACAAAATAAGTTTTTTTTTTCCAAAACAATCACAAAGTGCAAGATCCAGTCGCTTAAAGACACCCCAGCTACCTGTCGAATGTCAAGTAATGACAAAGTTCTTCGATAGAGTCCACGCATCTTTACACATAATCTACTGCCCGTAATCTAACGAATTTATTGGGTAATATTTCCGTGAAATTCATTTACTCTTCTTTCGTGAACAACTCTGAAGAAAGTTTATCAATATTCAAGCCAGCAATTAGTATTAGAACAGCAGTTGATATTTATTGAGCATTTCTTGTATGCTGGACACGGTGCTCAACACTTTACATTAATAACCTCATTTCTTCCTCTTGCTAGTTACACTCAGGGAGTAATTTGCATGAGATCCTAGGGCTAGAAGAGTCAGGATTTGAATTTGGACCTATCCCATTAACCTTAAATTCTAGACCTGTACTGCTCAATACAGTAACTATTAACCCCACGTAGCTGTTTACATTTAAATTTAACTAAAAGAGTCAACTCCCCAGTCCCACTAGCCACATTTCGAAGTTCTCAAAAGCCACAGGTAGCTAATGGCGCCTATGTTAACAGCACAGACAGAGAACCTCTGCATTATCACAAGCATTTCTGACAGGCAGCCCTGAAGTGCAGTCTCCTCCCTGTCTTAGAGGCCGATGCAACTTAGAGAGTCACCATCCGTCTCCAAATTTCATTACTCATATCAGAACCGAAGTGGGGAGGGAACAGCAGAGAGGACCGTATTGTGCAAACTTTGGAAATAAGTTACATTGCCAAATCCCAATCCTCCTTGTCCTCTAAGGCAAAATACCATTCAACTATTATATCCTCTTTGATATTTCCCTAAATTCCCTCCACTTCAATTAGAGGAGAGGAGAGACGGGAAATTGGAACTGATGTGTATTGAGTTCCTCAATAGGGGCACACATGATCTCTTTTAATCTCTTTGGTGGTATATTTGAGAACATAATGTTATCCTTAATTTCCCATGATGAGACAAACTTGAATTACTTGTACAGATTCCCAAATAAACCCCAACCCTTAGAGCACATAGAGGATTAGCTTTGAAAAGCCAAGGGTTCGGGCACCTGGGTGGCTCAGTTGGTTAAGCGACTGCCTTCGGCTCAGGTCATGATCCTGGAGTCCCTGGATAGAGTCCAGCATCGGGCTCCCTGTTCAGCGGGGAGTCTGCTTCTCCCCCTGACCCTCCCCACTCTCATGCTCTCTCTATCTCATTCTCTCTCTCAAATAAATAAATAAAATCTTTAAAAAAAAAGAAAAGCCAAGGGTTCTTCCTCCTTTCCCCTCCTCAGTGCACATATGGGTAATGTCCAATAATTGAGACCTGCTCCCAGGTGGTTATTCAGAAATATAGAGAATAGCTTGGCTTTTTCTCCTACCACTCAGGAAAGTGTATTGAGACATTAAGAGTAGAAACAGCATTACTATAGGGCTAACTGTTCTAACATGTTGAAAAAGTAAATTATTTATAAATTGTATAATTGGGACTAGAGAAGCCACAAACTTAAATGGGAACAGGGATTGTGTAGAAAAAGTAGATGAATGGAACAGACTGCTATGGGTCATTAGTTATAAGGACCAAAGCATCAGCATCACCTGGGAACTTGTTAGAAATACAAATTCTCAGGGTCCACCCTGGCTTATTAAATCAGAACTCTGGGGTGGGATCCTGCAATCTATCCTTTAACAAGGCCTAAGCTAATTCTAATTAAAGCGAAAGTTTGAGTACCCCTGATTTAAGCAGTAGTGATTGGTAAGATGTGTGATGAGTGAGAAAGCACACCCCATTTCAGCCTCAATTTGGCTCCAACCATTTATTGCCTTATTGGAATCGAGGTCCGGTGGTGTCAGCTCCTCCTATGGCTCGAATGTCATTAGTGGGAGCGCAAGAGGGAGTGGCTACCCGAATTACGGTGCATAGTGTAACTGAGAGGTTAATGATACTGTGCTATTCTATTTCCATATGATATTTTTAGTAAACTGGATGGCATACAGATTAAATGCTACTTTTTATTTTCTCATTTTCTCTAATATTTTGGAACATACCTATCTTAACATAATCACAGCAATTCCTGGTCTCCTTTTAAATCTTTTATTACATCTAGATTCTGTTCCAAAGTCACTTATTTTTAGTACGTTGTTTTGGGGACTCCAATAGCAGTCATTAGTTAATGAAGTCACAAATGATATTGCTATATACAAAATAGGTCATATTCTAACAACACTGAATGTTTAATAAAAACACCAATATCACTACAATTTCTTATAGAAGTTCTGGG
This sequence comes from Mirounga angustirostris, assembly GCF_029215605.1. NCBI lineage: Eukaryota > Metazoa > Chordata > Mammalia > Carnivora > Phocidae > Mirounga > Mirounga angustirostris. Next base: position 116,813,395 of record NW_026991714.1, on the reverse strand, counting down.
AGGCACTGTCCTGAAAAAGAATGGTGGGAACTTCTGTTTATCAGCTAAAATAATGCTGCTTTAAAAATAAATAAATAAATAAAATAAAAACAATTTGCCATGTGTTTGGCGCCCTCTAGGTTAGAAAGTATTTAATTTTTGACTTTCATTAAAACTTTGGGTTTCTCAATACTTTCAATTTCGTACATAAACTGAAACTTTATTAATATTTTCAAGTAGTCTGTCTCCAACTGGCCTATTGGGATTGGACTAAATAAAAAAATTTCCTTTTTGTTAAAATTTTATAAATTTTATCAATTTATAAAGTATTTCAGGTCTACAAAAGGTGTAAAGAAAAATAAAATGAACATTTGTGTATTAACTATTCTCATGAATAAATAAAACACTGAAGATATTGTTCGAAGCCTTTTGTGTACCCATCCTGGTTATCATTCCTTCCCTTCTCTCAGAGGTAAACACTTTTCTGAATATGTGGTCATTCCTTTTGTTCCTTTATGTTTACCCCATGTGTGCGTACATTTCCAGAAGGTATAATCTTGCTTTACACACTTTTAAACATTTTGTGAATGGAATCATTCAGTACATACATTTCTGAAACCTGCTTTTTTACTATTATGCTTATGAGATCTGTCATTGTTGATAATTGTAAATCGAACTCATTTATTTTCATTGCTGGAAAATGTATACTAAAAAGAGCCCATCAAAATTTAGTTATCATTTCTTTCATGATGGGCGTTTCAGCTGGCTCCAATTCTGGGCTCTCAGACATGCTGGTGCTAGTACTTTATGTTTTTATTGAGTATGTACACAGGTGTTTTTCCAAGTTACACAACCAGGAGAGGAAGTGCTGGGTTATAGAGAGCTTTAAGTGGGTCTTCTCGTTAATTAGATTTAAGTGGGTCTTCTCATTAGTGCCATATCACTTTCCAAGTGTTTATAATAGTTTATATTCCTACAGTAAAATATGAGTGCTCCCATTTCAATATTTGTATATTGAAATGCCAAAAACATACTTGGCATTGTCAGACTTTAAATGTTTTTGTCAATCTTACAGGTATGAAATTTTTTTTTAAAGAAAAGATTTAATGTTTATTATTTACATTCAAGTGAAACTTCCGGAGGCTAAACACAAGTTTAACCACAACATACTTTTTGATAAAGTTAGTTTAGTGCTTCTTTACGTAATGCTATGCAAAAAAATCTTCTCTATTTTTAAAAAATAATGTTATAATGCTTTTTGAACACTAATTCAAAACCTTCTACACACACACACAAACAGTAATAGAGTTTGTATATGGTTTAAATATTTTGATTCTCTAAGTATTTTCTTCCCTCCAGGTGATTTAAAAGCTTGGAAAGGCAAAATTCACAGTAAAACAGAAAATCTATGGGTATTAGAAAATTTTATTTTTAAAAAACCATTTCCCCTCCCTTTATGCAGTTCTTCCCCAACCACAGCCATTTCAAATCTACCTTTGGATGGCCTTTTAGTTAGCTAGCCCCTCTGCCCACTCTCCTTTCTTAAGGCAACAGGAAAGGGTAAGCAATTACACCCCCCCCAAAAAAACCCCACACTAATGCCTCAGTATGCCTCAATCTTGAAAAATCTAGAGCAAAGGAAAGGGAATAAAAGTAGGCAGATAGTCATTTTAAAAGGATTCCCACAGAATGTTTCTTTAGTATGAAGTTCCATTCTCCAGTTTGTGCTTCATGAGAAAGCACTCAAAAAAACCTACAAAATTTCACTGGTTAATTCTACCAAACATTTAAGGAAGAAATTATACAAATTCTTTATACTCTCTTTCATAGGACAGAAGCAAAAAGAATATTTCCTAACTCATTCTATGAAATCAGTGTTATCCTAATACCAAAACCAGGCAAAGATGTTACAAGAAAAGAAAACATCAGACCAATAACTCTCATGAACACAGATTCAAAAATCCTCAACAAAATGTTAGTAAATGAAACCCAACAAGGTATAAAAAGCAGTATACACCACAACTAAATGGGGTCTATCCCAGACAGGTAAGGCTGCTTTAAAACTGGAAAATCAGCTGATGTAATCCATCGCATCAACAAGCTAAAACAGAAAGATCACAGGATCATATCAATAGATGCAGAAAAAGCATTTGACAAAATCCAACACCAGTTTGTGCTGAAAAAATAAATCTAAACACTCACCTTTCACCCTTCACAAGATTTAACTCAAAATGTATCACAGACATAAATGTAAAATACAAAAATTTAAAACTCCTGGAAGGTAACATAAGAGAAAGCATGGATGATGTTGGGTACAATAATGAGTTTTTAGACACCAAAAACATAATACATAAGAGAAATAATTGGCAAGCTGGACTTCATTAAAACTTAAAACTTCTGCTCTGTGAAAGACAACGTCAAGAAATGAGAAGACATCACAGACTGAGAGAAAATATTTGCAAAGACACATCTGAGAAGGGACTGTTATTCCAAATATACAGAGAACTGTTCAAACTCAGCAAGAAGAAAACAAACGACCTGATTTAAAATAGGCTAAAGACTTCAGTAGACAGGACCAAAGAAGATATACAGATGACAAATAAGCACAGGAAAGATGTTCCACATTGTATGTCATCAAGGAATTGCAAATTAAAACAGCAATGAGATACCACTGCCCTTGTGTCCGAATGGCTAAAATCTGAAACACTAACAACAGCAAATGCTGATGAGGTTGTGGAGCAACAGGAACTCTCACTCATTATTGGTGAAAGTTTCTTTTATTTATTATTTATTATTATTTGTAGTTTTTTTTTTTACAAAACTAAACATTCTCTTACCATATGATCCCACAATCACACTCCCCAGTATTTAACCAAAGGAGTTGAAAACTTATGCCCAAACCAAAACTTGCACATGAATATCTATAGCAGCTTTATTCATAATTACCAAAACTCAGAAGCAACCACATTTCCTTCCATGGGTGAATGGATAAACAAACCATAGTACATCCAGAAAATGCAGTGTTTAAAAAGAAACGATCTATTGAGCCATGAAAAGACATGGAAGAAACTTAAATGCACATTATTAAGTGAAAGAAGCCAGTCTGAAAAGGCTGCATCCTGTACAATTCCAACTATATGACATTCTGGAAAAGGCAAAATCAGTGGTTGCCAGAAGTTTGGATGGGAGAAAACAGGTAAAGCACAGAAGACTTTTAGGACAATTAAAATACTTTTCATTGGGGTGCCTGGGTGGCTCAGTCATTAAGCATCTGCCTTCGGCTCAGGTCATGATCTCAGGGTCCCGGGATTGAGCCCCGCATTGGGTTCCCTGCTCTGCAGGAAGCCTGCTTCTCCCTCTCCCTCTCCCACTCCCCCTGCTTGTGTTCCCTCTCTAGATGTCTCTCTGTCAAATAAATAAATAAAATATTTTTTAAAAATACTCATTACACCATCATGATGAATACATATCATTATCGATTTGTCCAAACTCATAGAATATTCAATACCAGAACATTCAAGAACAATAATGTCAACTCTGGACTTTGAGTGATCATGATGGTCAATGTAGGATCATTGATTATAACAAATATATCACTCTGGTGGGGGGACTGTTGATAATCGGGGAGGCTGTGCATATGTGGCAGCTGGGGTATATGGGAAATCTGTGATCCTCCTCTCAATTTTGCTATGAACCTAAAACTGTTCTAAAAGAAATAAAATCTAAAAAAAACAAAGTGAAGCAAAAACATTATAAATGTGCTCAGTGGTGAACAGTATGTGTCAAAAGACATGTGGTGAGACAATATTTATTAAAAAGCAAAAATAAATAATGCATCAATAAAACAATACATTATTTTTTTAAGTGGAAATGCTGCTGGCAAGTGGCCAACATCTTTTTTTTAAATTATATTTTTAACTGAAGTACAGTTGATACATAATATAATTTTAGTTTCAGGTGTACAGCATAGTGATTCAATAATTACATACCTTGCAAAATTCTCACCACAGTAAGTGGTTACCATCTGTCATCATACAAAGTTATTATAACATTATTGACTATATTGCTTATGTTGTACTTTTCATCCCCATGACTTACTTATTTTGTAGCTGGAACTTCGTACCTCTTAATACCCTTCACCTGTTTCACCCATCCCCCTAATCCCCCCTCCTCCAGCAACCACTACTTTGTTCTCTGTATTTATGAGTCTGTTTCTCTTTTGTTGCTGTTGCTGTTATTTGTTTGTTCACTTGTTTTGTTTTTTTAGATTCCACATATAAGTGAAATTATATAGTATTTGTCTTCCTTTGTCTGACTTACTTCACTTAGCATGTGCTCTAGTCCATCCATCTTGTCATGAATGGCAAGATTTCATTCCTTTTTTATGGCTAATATTCCATATGTATATGCACATCTTTATCCATTCATCTACATATGTCGTTTTCATATCTTGGCTATTGTAAATGATGCTGCAATAAACATAGGGGTGCATATAAAATAATGCATTAAATTTTTAAAAAATTTATTATACACATACAAAACACAGAAAGAGGAAGGAATCGTACTAGAAGGCATCTGGGAATCACTGGCCATGCCTGATAGGCAATCACTGACATCAGAAAGGAGAGAGGCACCTTTTCCTGAGTGTTGAGAGGGTCTAACAGATGCTCAGATGGAGTGTTTCATGTTGTCCCACAAGGGGCTCTGTTCGTTTTTCCTCAATACTTTTCTCTTATTTTTTACATCAGGTAATCTACAAACCAACCACCAAGTTCACTGGTTATTCTATTTCAAATATTATTTTGGAATCATTTAATGATTTTTTTCCATTTACTTCTTTTTTATAATTTATATTTCTTTATAGAGATATTTTAATTGTGGAGTTGCTATTATATCTTTCTTTAACTTTTTGACACCATTTCCTTTTATCTTTTAACATTTAACAGTGTTAAAATGGAAGTCTTTGTGCTCACTTCGGCAACACATATACTAAAATGGAAGTCTTTGCCTGCCCAAAGCAACATCTGGGACCACCTGGAGTCAGTGTCTATTGACTTTTTTCTCCCCTCTGCGTATGGGTAACACTTTCTTGTTTCTTTGCATGTCATAATTTTTGTTGTAAAAAAAAAGGAGCTTTGAGATACTATATAGTATCTCAAAAGTAAAGTATCTCAAGTTATATGTAATAACTCTGAATTCTGAAACTTCTTTGTCTCGAGAGAGTTTTATTTGTCTGCTTGCTTATGAACTTGCCTCGCCTTATAGGTAGACTCTGCCTCCCTGATCATGTTTGGCCACTGATGTCTTCTTATGGGCTGCCTCAGTGCCTGCATAGCTTAGGGATAAGCCAACAGTGGAAAAGAGTGTGTGGTCAAATGTAAGTCTATGCTCAAACTATAAATTTCAACCCTCTGTAACAGATCCATGTGTGGGAAGAGAGATGCCTTCAATGTTTAGACAGTTCTCAGGTCTGTCCTGGCTTTTCCTTCCCCCGGACCTTCTCAGGTCTTCCATGTGTGTGCTCAGTTTCCCTGTCTTCCAAGGATGTGTATAGAGCTTATCAACTTTTCATGACTGTCCAATTTTCAAGGTATTCTCCTTAAATTTTTGGCTGGTCTGCCTCATTGCAACCAGGACTACCACTTAAGCTAACAGAACTAGGCTTTTTTCCATTTTTTCCCCACTTAATTGTTACTTTTACTGACACCATCAACCATGGATTTTCACCCTCCACTCCAAATCAAGGTAGCTATCCCCAGCAGCAAAGTTACTGGTTTTCATGCCCTGTGCTTCCCGGGGAAAACTACTGCAGGTGATTGGGAGGTAGGAGGGATGGAAGAAGCCCCAGGCAAGTAGCTTCAGACTCCCTCCATTTTTATCCAAAGTTCCAGCAGCTCTTCATGAATCAACACCTCTCTATTTGCCGTTTGCCTTTGGGCACTCTCCAGAGGCCAGAAATACTTATTTTGGGGATTTTTGTTTAATTTTAAACTTGGTTTTATGGGAGAGAAGGCTTGTCATCCTCTTTACCCTAGCCAGAAGTCCTACTTGCTTTCAATTATAATATAGGTAAATTTACTAAATTTTCCTGTATCGTTTATGATTTTGTGGTTTCTTAAAAAAACAACTTTTCCCTCCCTCCCTTAGGTGTTAAGTATAACCACCCATATCTCTTCTATAATTATACACTTGACTAATTTAAGTTTTAATTTTCTTGGAATTGACTATCATGCATAGCATGGCACTGTATAGGTTGTAATTTTTTTTTCCCTTATGGAGGTGTTATTGTATATTTGCATATCTCTGGACCAAATCATTATGGTCTCTATTTTGCTAAAATCTTCAGAAGCCTCAGTAATGGCTAGAATACATTCTCTGCCTTCTTCTCTTCTGCATGGCTATTTTTAGTTAGATGCTCTTACTTGTAACTTCAGAAACAGTTTGTCAAAACTGTAATAAATCTTGTTGGACTTTTTCTAATGTAATTTATCTATAGATTAATCTTGGGAAAATTTATATTTTCATAATAACATATGTTGATTTAAATTTTGATATCAATTTTATAGAATTCTCTCTATCTAGCTGGTGTCTGTATAGGAAGATGTCGGTAATGATGATCACAAACTTTTAATAACAACAGTGTCCCTATATGGCATTTTGGCTGACATGTTTTTAAAAATTTATTTCTGTATTTTTAAGTTTGTTTTTACCTTATCTTTATAATGAGTAGGGTTGATTTTTACTTGAAAAAATAGTTATTATTTTTTAAATACGTTAAGAAGAAAGCTGCATAGGAGGTAGATTAAATTAGGACCAGTGACTTTGATGGGGGATAGGATAGGCACATGTGGTCAAGTCTCTTGCAATGTGGCAGTGTTTCCAGGCCAATTGGGTTGGTATTTATGGTCCTGATAAATAAGAATTTTTCTAATTAAAAAGAATTGGATTCAAATGTTGATTTCTCCCACTCACTATTTTTTCCTTTATTCTTTTGATGTTCAATTTCCTGATAACATGGGGCCAATAACCCCCAACTCTAGAATTTTTGTCAGTTTTACTGAGATAAAATAATGTAAATTACAGTCAGTTTGGTTTTACATTAAACCCCCAATTCCATGCCCTTGGAAGTCAAATTTCTCCCCACAATGTCTGCTAATGCCTTAATTTAAACTTGTATGCATCTCCTCTGTTCTATTCCTATTATATTGTCTCTGTTGTGTCCCCACATCAACTCAGACATGAAATTGCAATTATTTATGAATTTCCATGCAACTGAGTCATGACTAATTTCATAAACATTTTGGAAGCTCTCAGAGTTCATTATCTTCTGCAATTTCTACGTATTCTCTGGACTCTAAATTCTGCTCCAAACTCCATACCACTGGGAATGACCCAAAAACTCAACAGTATTTTGGTGCCAACCAAACCAAACCAACAAACAATAACAGCCAAAATCAAACAACAAATAAAATGAAAATTACCTTGGAAGGTGGTAGTTATAAAATAGTGTATTTATATGTTATTGTGTGTCTGTAAAATCTAGCACTAGTGTAATGTCTAGATACTAGTTTAGTAAATATTCACATTCTTCTTCTTTATTGAGAATCAATTTTAAGAATCCATCCCCATGTAGATGCCTCTTCGATAAGTTTCAAGGGCCATGTTCTGGTCCCCTTTCTCTTTTCTTGCACCTCATTTTCATCCTGCTGGGGCAGCCAGTACCCACATCTCAGAGTTGCAGATGCATGAACACTTTCTCTGGCCATGCCCTGTTTCCTGTCAGCCATCTTCCTCAGTCTCAGCTAGCTTCTACAGGGACTGAAAAGTGAGAACAGGAGTCTGGGTTTACAGAACATAACTACATTTTTGGAGACAGCATTTTGTGGTCTTTGCCTTGCCAGCCCATCTGTTCACCATTAGCCCCCATTCAAATGAAGTCATCATGTTTTGTTCATAAGGAACCACTGCGGGTGAAGCAAAGTTTTTTGGGCTTCGTCGTTCTAATGGGTTTGCTCACCACAGAGAATGTTCTTCAACATGTGTCAATGTTAACAGCCCTCAGGTTCACTTAAAATCCCCTTTTGTGGGCTGACAGAGACCCAGGGCCCCGCATGCATCCCCAGGCTTCTCTTCTTTGACTACACTTAATGGCTGAGTTCTGCAGTCATCTGACTGACAGTGAAGAGCTCCACCTCTTTCTGGGACAAACGAAATCAGAAAATTATTCTTGTTCCTGCTTCAAGTTGCAAAACACCTACTTTCTGTGAGTGTCCATTGTGTCCCCACTGTTATGAAATCATTGTTTATAATCTTTACCACAGATTTGTGAGATTGACGATCATGTTACAGCTGAGGGAATGGAAGTTTTGAGAATTTAAAAAGCTTGTTCAGGAGTACACAGCTGGTAGGTGACAGAGCCAAGACTGAACCAAGGAGGAGGTAGCTATCTGGGGAGGCATCCAACTCTCAGTAGCAGCTGATAGTGTTCTTGAGTCAATGTGGCTCCATGCTCCCAAAACTTCCAAATGCAAAAGGTACTAACACAGAATCAGGAGAGGAGCCCAAGTCCTGAAACATAAAACCTCACTGAATGCCCTGTGGAGAGAGGAGGAAAATTAATTTTCACTGTTTCACTAGTTAAGACTATTGTGTCCAAAAAGAAAAAAAGAAAAAGTCAAAAAATAAAAAATACATAATTTATTGATTGTACAATGATTCACTTTATTACAAGGAGTGTTTTCGATAGAAAGAAAAGTATTTTTTCTGAACTTGTAACAGGTCATATGTCCAATAACTGTGTTAGAGGGAAGTTCCCAGGACCATCAGCACCACTGTCACTGCCAATCCCACCTGCTGGGAAAAATGAATCCACAGGAGCAGGTGAGCACATGGGCACCAGCTTCCTTCCCTGGCACAGGGAGCCCTGCGGAGGGTCACCCTCACTACACCACACTGAGGGCTAGCTCCAAGTACAGGTGGGGGTGTCTTCAACAGCGGTCCCCAGCTCAGCTGTCCCTGTGGATCCCCAGAGTGGAACTTTCTAGGATGTGGATGACCCAGGTCTGGAGTAAGTCCATGGTATTTTGTCTGTTTGTTTAAAGCTATCTTGGTGATTCTAGTGAGCTGTTCCTGCAGAGCTGTTAGTTTACAGTAATGCCTGTCTGATCCAATAGGTCTCTCCTGCAGGCTCTGCCTCAGGCTTCATGATGGCATTTCCTTCTTTCAAAGTGCAGGCACACCAGAAGGAGCACAGAGTTAGGGGCCAGGATAGCTGACATTTGTTCGAGTTCTGTCACTAATAGTCATGTGATTTAAAAGATTGCCTGAGCTCTCTGGGCCTTAGTTTCCTCCCCTGTAAAATGGGACTATTCATCCCTGCTCTGCCTCCCTACAGCTAGGTATTGGAGAAGCCAATGGGATAATGGGCGGAAAAAAAAGAGGAGAAGGGTAAAGCAAGGAGACTCTAGTTCAGAAGGAAGGAAGCTGTGGAGAATCCTTTTTGTGTCCTTAAATATCCCATAGGTTTGGGTAAGTCGCCCCCTCCTCAGATTTCTGTTTCTCCACCTGAACAATGAAGGAGCTATACCAGATGAACCCTAAGTAACTCCTTCCAGCTCATACATTCCATGGCTGAGAGTCCATCACCAATGTCCAGAGATTTCTAGAACATGCTCTGGGGAGACTGGGTAGGGGAAGTGGTAGTGGTGGCATAGGGTGGGGCGAGAGGCAGAGAGTGGGGATAGACCCTGAATGTCCTCTTGAAAGGGATGCTTCCTGCGTATTCACTCACTTCATCCTAGACAGCACAGGGAGGGAAGGAGTATCATTCCTACTTCTCCTACAGAGGAGCAGACTGGGGCTCAGGGCCATGCCACTGGTGAAGGATGCTGAGAGACTTGAATCTGCTTTGGTCTGACTCTAAAGTCCCCACTGGTCCTCAACTGGGAGAATCTTGCCCCCCCCCCCCCCCCGGGAACCATGTTAATGCCTGGAGACATTTTTGGTTGTCACAAATGGAGAGGTTGGATGCTACTGGAAAATAGTGGGTAAAGGCCAGGGATGCTGCTCAATATTCCACAATCCTACAATGCACAAGATAGTCCTCCTGCAACAAAGGATTACCAAGCCTCAAATGTCAATCCTGCCAAGGTTGAGAAACTCTGACCTGAAGGAAGGTCCTGGATGGCAGGGCTGTCCTACCTGTGCTCAGTCCCTGAGAAGGTCTGGTGCATTCCCCTTCCCCATCCTGAGCTAGTTTGCATCAGCTGCCTGTAGGAAAGGCGCATTGTTTCCCAGTACTACCTAAGGATATGGCCTCACTTGAGAAAAGCCAACAAAGAGACACATCTGCCTGGAATTAAAGACAGAAGGAGCTCCATTTGAGCTCATGCTGGTGTCCTGGAAGAACCAGGGCCCTTTGCAGGGCCAGCCCCAGGGCAGGAGGCCAAAGAGAGTCTGGAGAGGAGCTGGGTTGCCTGCAGGCTGCCACATCCTTGGGACTAGCTGAGCTACCTTCACACTCCTCCCTGAGGTCCTATTCCTGCTCCTCTACTTCCACCAGTTCTCTGAGTGTAGCTCCCTGCACCAGCCAGAAACATGTGCATTTGCCCTTGGTAAGCCTCATCAAGATCCTATTCTGTCCTCTTCTGATGCATTTGCTTTTTGGGAGTGTGGCCTACTTCTATCCCTCCATTGGGCCCCTAAAAGATTCCTTTTGTTGGACAAGGACATCCCAATGCTGGGATGCCACCTCCAAGCAAGCATCAGTGGGAGATGCTCTGCAAGTCCCAGCTCATCCATTGAATTAGATCCCCAGACCCCTGCATCTTCCCTCAGCTGGGAAGTAGAGAAGCAGAAATAACCTGTTCTGTCAAGGACAGTCTCCCTAGGGGATGACTTTGGATAAGAGTGAGGGATGGCCTGTGACCTTCCCAGTTCACCTGGGATGAGGGACTCTCAGTGCTCACACCAGGACAGCTCCCAGCAAACTAGGATAATTGGTCACCCTACCTATGGATCTCCATGCTCTGCTCTCTTAGGGTCGACCTCTTTACTTACTCAGTCACAACTGGTGCAATTAACACAGAGAACAGCAATTTACAAAGAAAGTAATGGTACAAAATGAAACCTTTCTTTGCTGATTGAGAAGGCACTTGTGCTTTGAAGACCAGCATCGTGAATGTTACTCAGAGTGGGTGTCTTTCTAAGAACTTATTTCATCCAGGTCATCTAACTTGTTGGCACACAATTGTTCATAGTAGTCTCTCGTCATCTTCATTTTCGTAAGTTCAGTAGTAATGCCTCTCTTTAGTCCTGATTTTAAGAACTGAGTCTTTACTTCTTGGCCAGCTTAGCTAAAATATTGTCAATTCTCTTGATTTTTTGTTTCAGAGAAACTTTTTTGATCTCATTGGTTTTCTTTATTATTTTTCTATTCTCTATTTCATTTATTTCTGCTCTTATCTTTGTATGTCCCTTCTTTTGCTTGCTTTGGGTTTAATTTGCTTTTATTTTTCTAATTTCTTAAGGTAGAAAATCAGGTTATTGATTTGGGATCTTTCTCCTTGACTTTAAGTCTTAGACATATCTGCTGTGCCCAGCAAACTAAAGTGAGGGTCAACCAAAGTCAGTTTGCTTAGAGGCAAAGGAATATCCTTGAACTATAATGGAATCCACATTGATTATGAAGGTGCAACATGTCTTACATACATTGGGATGTCTTAACCTAAGTCCTTTTCTGTGGAAGAATCTTGGAAGGGAATTTGTCTCAAGCTTGCCTCAGGAGCAGGTCAGTAGCTCCTCCTCAAGCTGAGGGGAGGAGGCTATGCTATATGGAACAGGGTAGCTATGACTGGATATCATAACCCAATACCCACCATACCTGTATACGCACACACAAATGCACCTTTTTGGTACAGATAACCACAACTTGATGATTCCTGGAACAGTCTTAGCACCCCTGCAAGGAAAGTATACCAGATAGAGCAGGTTGGGGAGAACTGTGGTAACCCAAGGAATGGGGGATTTATGAGTGTCCCAGAAAATAATAAAAAGAGGAGTCATAGTTCTCTCTCTCCCCCAGGCAGAAGCTGCTTGGTACCAGGAAGAATGTTGGCTGAGAACTGAGGAGTCAGGAAGAGCACAGCTACACCCAGACAGAGAGGGAGCTTGGTCATGAGCTTATTGGAAACATATTCCAGACACTCCCAGAAACATTGGTGGTGGGAGCGGGGGGGAGGAGGGGACAGTAAAGAAGGCTGGCAATCCACATCTTTGGCTTGGATGATGAGTTACATGAATAGGTAGTGTTCACGGGACCTCACTGGGAATCTAGGTTAGTGGGTCCTTTACAAATTCTGTTGATACACTGGGTTTCTTAAAGCAGGATGGAGCTCCACTGTGCCGTAAAGAGAAGAGTTTGTGAACCACGCCCACCCACACAAATGCAACTTAAACTCTGTCCCTTATTTCCAAGACTAAATAAAAAACATGAGTCCTGATTCCTTAATTGCTTCAGATTCATCCTTCTTGGCCATGGCACAAATCATAATGCTGTGGCTGTGGCCCACACTGGACCTTCCTGACATGGCAGGCATTCAGCACTTAGTCACTATTTGTGCAGATTCTCCGCAACCCCTTCAGACTCCCTAGGGACTTTTCCATGGAAACCAGTGAGTAGAAACATGGCTGATGCCACAGCACTGAGGAGTCTGGGACTAATAAATTAGGACAGTTAGAGAAGTCCTGCATAACAGAGAGGTTTCGTCTCGTTTGTCAACTTCACTCAACTGCAGGTGATTGACTGCATTGAGGAGGACCCCTACTGCCCAGAAAGAAAAAGAAAATGTGACTGTTTCCTATTCTGCCTCCTGGTATGTCACTGTGTTCCTGTTTTATTTGGGTACCAATCAAAGTTGTGACAACAGCTGTTTTGACACGATAGTTTCCAGCCCCACTGGAACATATATGGCATGGGCTGTCCTATGGCTCATAACAGGGCCCTTTTAGTTCTGTTCTACCCCTGGGGAAATCAAGCCTTCCCTGCCCCCAGTGGTTTGTCTCAGACTGGTCTGCCTCCTTCAGGGAATCCAAGCCATCAGACCAACTTTCACCCAACTTCCTCAGTGTTCTGATGTGCCTCAGCCGCTCAGTATCAGTGATACATAGCGACCAAGTAGAAGGAGATACACTTTTAAAGAAGACAAAGCAGATGAGGAAATCAAAGTGGAAGGACAACCAAGAAAGTCATGGGTCTTTCTGCCAGGTAGACAAGGGCAGAAATCCTCTCTGAAGGGAAAGGGAGGACACTAACTTTTATTGGAAAGTTATTATGTGTCCAGTGTTTTCCATTAGTTATCTACTGATGTCTCAGCGGCAACTGGGCTTTACTGGAAAAGGCATTCCAAAGAAGGGGAAAGCCTGCCAAAGCTTGAAGGCACAAACGGAGACTTATGAATCATCTCAATGGACTGAAATCGGTGAAAATGGAACTAGACATGTAGTTAAGAGCTTTATTGTCCAAACAGAAAAAGGCGTTCTCTCCCAGGACATCATCCTTTCAGCACCCCTGCACTCAGCTGCCTGCCCACCCTCGCCTGTCCATGTGTCTCCATCACTAGTACTAGGCAGCTCCGGTCCTCAGCGGAGCACCTGGGCCACCTTGGGCTCTGGGAATCCTCACATAAGATTCTCTTTCTAATCCTCAGCCTGGCCACTAAACTCTGACAGGCGTGAGCACAAAGCAAGTTGGAGAAGTGTTTATCCTGAGGCTGGGGGGCCATATTCCCCTTGTAGCTCTCACTTCTTCTTTGCCCTATCAGAGAGATTGTGCTTTTATAGCCTGGCAGGTATTTATGGCACCTCTGTGAGTTGATTAGGCTCAGCTGGTTCCATCTCACCTTTCAAAAGATACACGGAGCTTTTTGTGTGATGTTTTTGGTAATCCTTCAATCAGGAGACAAAGCAAACTGGAGAAAAAAAATGCGGTCCTGGAAAAAATCAAAGATGTTCTCCAGAGCTATGAAATGCCTTTCTTTGCTTTCGTGATTCAGTGCACCCTGGGGACTGCGTCTTTATGGCGTCTCACTTCCAAAGAGTGAGGAAGGGGTTACGGGAGAATGAAGAACTTGACTTGTACCCAAGCCCATAAAAAGGCTGAAGGAAAGAATAGCCCGACCCTTCACTAGAGAGCTTGGAAAGTTCTCTGCAATGTGTCTGCGGTGAAGACTGGCTCTCCACGCCTCTGATTTATCTAGGGGGGGATTGGTAGGATTGGTGGTCCAATCTAGGAAAGCTCATCTCTGCGGAGAGAGGTGCTGTAGATACACAGTGGAAGACATTTCAAGGATTATCAAGTCATATAATAATGATAATAATAGTGTAGGTAATTGCAGTAATAAATGTAAGTAATTATTATTTACTCTGTGCCTGGCACTCTGCTAAACCCTTTCTTCGTGATTTTATGTAATCCTCACAACAATATTATGATGTAGGTTAGCATTACGTTCATTGGATGGGCAAGAAAATGGAGAGTCCAAGAATTTCGGTAGCTTGCTCAGGGCTTTTTTTTTTTTTTTTTTTTTGTAACTAACAAAGCCAGGACTGGAAGCCAAGCCACAGAAGTTCAGAACAGGAGGCCTCGAGCACCGTGCTATATTGCTGCTAGTTAATCAATATTGCTAATTAATGAGATACACAAAACCATTTGTAAACTGTAAAGCTCTCACCAGGCCGGAATTTTGGTGCTGGTGCTGGTGCTGCGACGTCTGTCAATGTCCGTGTGTCAGGTCCACGCTGAACTCCTCTGGCCGTGCCCAGCCCATGGCTAAGTGTTCCGAGAAAAGTTGCTCTCGTGATTTCCCTGTGACCTCCTTATGACCCCAGCCCGGCCTCCCACCCTTCACTTTGAATTTGCTCTCCCCCTAGCCCTCATCCTACCACATCTGCAGCCAGCCTCTGTCTCTTCTGGTGGGGGGCCCTACTTGGCTGGCCTTGACTGGCTTCTGTTTAGCTCTGCATAGAAGCAGTGTCCTCAGAACGGTGGCCTCTGCCCCAAGGTCCAGCCTGCCTCCCGCCCTGGGCCTCTGGCCTCAGCAGCCTCGCCTGGCACCAGAGTTCTGGCAGACCTCCTCTGTGTCCCTGATTGCCTCATGGGCCCTTGGTCTGCACCTTCGCACACTGTCTCCTCTCCACCTGGGACAGCCTTCCTGGAATGGTCTCTCGGCACTTGATTTCAATTTGTTCCTGAATCTGCGAGCTAGGTTCTTTGGCCTTGCATGGGATCCCAGGGCGCCCTGCGTTCACGGCTTCCATCCACTCACCAGGCTCCATCATGTCACACCGAGACAAGAGAGGAGCCCTCCTTGCAGGCAGTGACCCAGATTCTAGCGTAGGCCTGGCACACAGCGGGTGCTCACTTGATGATCGTGTCGTGAATGAACAAACAATACAAACGTGGGTGGGTTCTGCGCTCCACATCAAGCCCAAGACCCAAGAACCCAAACTGCCTTGTCCGGTAGCCGAGAGCCACACTCCCCGCTTTACCCGGGCTCCTCACCAGAGGGTCAGGGAAGACTCAGCGACACAGCAGCCTCCTGCTGTGGCCTGTAAAACAAGGAGTCCAAGTGCACGGTCTGCACCAAGAGGCTTCTTTTCTAAACGTTTTATTTCGAAGGGCGCCTGGGTGGCTCGGTCATTAAGCGTCTGCCTTTGGCTCAGGTCGTGACCCCAGGGTCCTGGGATCGAGCCCCACATCGGGCTCCCTGCTCGGCTAGGAGTCTGCTTCTCCCTCTGCCTCTCCCCCTCACCCCCACTAGTGGTGCTCTCTCTCTCTCAAATAAATAAATAAAATCTTAAAAAAAAAAAAAAACCTTTTTATTTCAAAATAATTACAGAGTCACAGGAGGTTGCAAAGAATGTGTAGGAAAGTCTGGTTGCCCTTCATCCAGTTTCCCTCAATAGGAGCATCTTTCATGACTACAATATCAAAGCCAGGGAACTGACATTGGTAGAGGCCACAGCCGTGTTCAGATTCCATCAGTCCTGCACGCGTTCGTGTGTGTGCATCAGTGTGCCATGCAAGCTTACTACATACGTAGATTCGTGTAACCACCATCACATTCAGAACCGTTCCGTCACTGCAACAATTTTCTGTGTGTCTTCTCCTGACAGCCACACTCATCCCTCTCCCCATCCCTGACTCCTGGCAACCACTAATTTGTTCTCCATCCCTGTCATTTTATTTTGAGAATGTTATATACATGGAATCATACAATATGTAACAATTAGAGATTGGTTTATCACTCAGCATCCACCCCTTGAGACCATCCAAGTCATTGTGTGTCAATACTTTATCCCTTGTTATCGCGGAGCAGTATTCCATGGTGTGGAGAGACCACAGTCTGCTTTACCAGTCACCCTACAAAGGACATCTGGGTTGTTTCATTTTGGTTATCGCAAATAAAACTGCTATAAACACTTGTGTACAGGTTCTCAGATGACCATAGACCTCATTTCTTCGGGATAAATATCAAAGAGTGTAACTGCTGGATCTTATGATAGTTACATGGTTACCCTCTGAAGAAACTGTCAAACTGTTTTTCAGAGTGACTCAACCATTTTAGGATCCCACCAGAAATGCACGCACGATCCAGCACCTCTGCATCCTCACTCGCACTTGGCGTTGTCACTTATTTAATTCAGTCATTCTGATAGGTGTGTAGGGGTATCGTATTATGGGTTTAGTTTGCGTTTCCTTAATGACTAATGACCTTGAGCATAATTTCATGTACTTATTTGCCATCTGTACATCCTCTTTGGTGAAATGTCTGTCCATCTCTTTTGCCCATTTTCTAAGTAGATTTTTTTTTTTTTTTACTGTTGAATTTTGAGATTTCTTTATGTATTCTAGAAACTACTCTTTGGTCAGATCTATTATTGGCAAATATTTTCTCCCAGTCTGTATCTAGTCTTTTCATCCTCTTCACAGGGTCTTTCATCAAGCAAATTTTAAAATTTTTGATGAAATGCAGTTTATTAATTTTTCCTTTTATGGGTCAAATTTTTACTGTCAAGTCTAAAAGCTCTTTACCTGGTCCTAGGCTTAAAAGATGTTCTCCTAAGTTTTTTTCCTAAAAGATTTATAGTTTCACTTTATATTTTAATCCACAATCCATTTTGAGTTAATTTATATAAAAGGTATGAAACTTAGGTTGAGATTCCTTTTTTCTTCTTTTTGCTGATGGATGTACAATTACACCAGCACCAATTATGAAAAAAGCTGTCTTTCTTCCACTGAATGGTTTTTGCACCTTCGTTAAAAATCACCTGGGCTAGTTAGTGTGATCACTTCTGGATTCTCTATTCTGTCCCACTGATCTATTTCTGCACCAATACTACCCTTTCCTGATTGCCAAGTTATTCTTCCACTAAAGTTCCTTTGCAAGAGGGCTATAGTTATTATAGGGCCTGTGTCTTTCCATATAAATTTTAGAATAAGGTTCTCTGTGTCTACAAAAATATTGTTGGGATTTTGGTAGGAATTACATTAAACTTATCTTGATTTAGAGTGGGGTTTTTAGTTTGCTGCATTTCTTTTAGTTCCTGTCATCCATCCTTAAGAGACTTGTTGCTGGAGCGGTGTGGGCACACGGAGAAAACCCTGTTCTCCCTCTTGAAGATGCTGTTACTACTCCATTCTGTACTGGGGATGGATAGGCCACAGTAGCCCTAGATTCTAAAGGCGGGAACACTTGGCTACAGCCTGCCCCCAGCATCTGCCTGGCCCCCAGCACCACCCTGGCCCCCCAGCACCTCCCAGGCCCCCAGCACCTCCCTGGCCTGCCAGCACCTCCCAGGCTCCCAGCACCACCCTGGCCCAGCTGCAGGCTGCCTGGGGTAAAGCGCATCTAAAGTGGTATCGCCTTGGCTCGGCCTTACCAAAGCCTCCTTTCGTCCCTTGCTCCCCTTGGCAAGAGTACAGCTTCTGACGTGTAAGTGTGCTATGGAATGAACAAAGGCACCTGCTTTGAATGGGTCACTAGAGCTTGGACAATGACCAAATCTGTGAGCACCAAAAGGGAGTGACACTGGAAGGGCCCTTCTCTCCTTTTCCTGCCGTGATGTCTTTTCTGTGCCTGAGTGAGTCCACAGAACAAAATTAGGCAACACTGGACCATCCCAAGATAACAAATTAACTCCTAAATGTCCTTGGCTTCACACAATCCAGATTCCTTTGCTGCTTCCAGAAAATTGGATGTGGACCGGGTGGAGCAACACCATCTGGAAAACATGATCTTGAAGCCTGTGGAGAAAGGAAAAGAGAGCCGGAGGGTGGAGCTGAGACTTGATACCTCAGCCCAGAAATGGTGCAGGTCACTCTAGCTCCTAGTTCATTGGCCAGATCTGATCATACGGCTCCACTAACTTCAAGAGGCAGGGAAACATCACGGCTATGAATGCTACACATACATCTCTGACAGTAGCAGTGAAGGTTGAAAGTCCTTCCACCTAGAGGTAAAATCGAACTTGATTTAATTTTTTAAGATTTTATTTATTTATTTGACAGAGAGAGACACAGCGAGAGAGGGAACACAAGCAGGGGGAGTGGGAGAGGGAGAAGCAGGCTTCCCGCTGAGCAGAGAGCCAGATGCGAGGCTCGATCCCAGGACCCTGGGATCATGACCTGAGCCAAAGGCAGCCGCTTAACCAACTGAGCCCCCAGGCGTCCCCAAATTGAGTTTGATTTAAAAGAAATAAAGTAATCTAACAATTCCTATACACACATTTTTGAGGTAATACCCTTGCCATATGTTATAGACTGGGCAGATTTAAGTCGAGGCATATGAATGATGCAGCTTGAAAATGTTTAAAGCATGTATCCACACAACACTCATGTCTACGTGTCATGCAAACACTATTGCTTTGTCTTCTCTAAAAAACTCAAAAGAGGGAGCAGTGGCCAAAAGGAGGATTA
Source organism: Mirounga angustirostris (assembly GCF_029215605.1). Classification (NCBI taxonomy): domain Eukaryota; kingdom Metazoa; phylum Chordata; class Mammalia; order Carnivora; family Phocidae; genus Mirounga; species Mirounga angustirostris. The sequence continues at coordinate 116,794,443 of NW_026991714.1, read as the reverse complement.
GTCCCCACATAAAGTCAGGTTTCGGGTGCTATTTCTGGGAGGTTTAAATATCACATTCCAGGACTGCCAGGCTGCTGCCTGCTCTACTTCATTGCCAAGTGCAGCTGATGCAGGGGGAACAGAATCAAAACTGCTGCACATGGAACTCAGTCTCTGGATTATGACACAGTCAATTAATATTTCTGCAAAGCCTTAATGTGCTCACTTAAAGGCATGTCTCTGTCTTTAAAGAGCTGCCTGTAGTCACAGCAAACTCGGGCAACCATTTAGGCAATTTTTTTTTCATTATCATCAGAGTTGCTTTTCCCTGATTTCCCTGGGATGAATGTTTGGGCAAATAGGGAAAGGCAGAGAGGAGAAATGAAGCTGACTTACATGAGGCTGCTCTCAGCCAGAACTCAGAGGATGACAGCCTGTCCGCACCAGTCAGGTGCTCGTTGCCTGGGCTGCTGGAGGCTTTCTATCCCAGAAAGCAGACATTCGTGAGCTGGATAAATATCATTTCTGGTTTTCCCCAACATCATTTGCTTGGAGCATATCTGGGGTTTTTTTTCTTTCCTTTCCTTGAATTTACTTTTAGTATTACTATTTCTCAGTATCCAACACAAAGTTTCTGGCTTTGGAACTTGTCAGTTTGACAGCTGAGGCAGGAAGGAAATGGGGAGCACTTTCTTGGCATTCCTGCCCCTCCCTGCCAGGACAACCATTCCTCGAATGTGTTTACTTTCAAGGACAGCATTTGAAGGGCCACACAGTACGTGTCCGAAATAAAAATGCATTTAATAATGAAGCATGGCTGAGTTTATTTGAAGGGAGTTGGGATTTGCCTCACTTCACTCAAACCTTCCGGGACTGAGGCCAGGTCAGGAGGAATGACTCTCTGGGCATGTTCTTTTTTTAAAAAAGATTTTATTTATTTGCAAGTGAGAGCGGGAGAGAGAGCTCATACAAGAGAGTGTACACGCAGGTCGGGGAGGGAGAGGGACAAGCAGACTCCGCACTGAGCGGGGAGCTGGCCCTGGGCTCCAGGTGGGGCTCGATCTCACAACCCTGAGATCACGTCCCTAAGATCATGACCTGAGCCGAAATCAAAAATCAGATGCTTAACCAACTGAGCCACCCAGGCGCCCTCTCTGAGCATGTTCTTAACTCAGCGTGACAGATGTTTCTATCATAGGCTGGCTCTAAAGTTGTTTTTTTTTGTTTTTTTTTTTTTTTAAGATTTTATTTATTTATTTGACAGAGAGAGACACAGCAAGAGAGGGAACACAAGCAGGGGGAGTGGGAGAGGGAAAAGCAGGCTTCCTGCAGAGCAGGGAGCCCGATGCGGGACTCGATCCCAGGACCCTGGGATCAGGACCTGAGCCAAAGGCAGATGCTCAACCGACTGAGCCACCCAGGCGCCCGGCTCTAAAGTTGTTTGATGTCCAGGGCCCAGCTCTGAAAGCCAAGGAGCCACACACCACAAGGATTTGGAGTTGGTGACCTTTTCATCCAGGTTTCAATTTGCCCCAAACATTGCCAACGTGTCAGGAGAGATTTGAAACAGACAGGGGAGGGGTGTGCAAGCATGTGTGTGTGTTTGTGCATGCACGTGTGTATACATACATGCATATGTATATATGTGCTTATATAGGCATGTATGTATGTGTGTGTGTTCATGTGGTATGTAGGTACTGTACATGTGTATACATATATAAATACGTGTTTGCACATATATGTGTATGTGTGTGCATGTATATATAATGTGTACTTAACAGAAATCAAATGTTCATTTGGCATATTTATTTATTTTCTATTTCAGGGTTGGAAGGAGCATGTTTTCAATCTTGTGTGCAGACGGACTCCACACACTTAGAACACTGGGGCAAGTGAGCCTGATGGAGAAAGCACATTGGCATCTTGTGACCAGTTCCTTTTGACTCCTGAGGGTACTACCTTCCACCAGTAAAACATAATCTCCACGGAGCTCTGTCACATCCCTGGAGACTATGCCCACATCACCATTCTGGGGAAGGACACTGCCTGGTGCATTGGGAACAGAAACAGCTTTTTTTTTGGAGATTTGGAAGGCGTTACCAAGCTTACATTGTTTCTGTTCTTCTACAACTAAATCATCAGAAGGAAAATGATACAAGGAGTTCTCTGGACGTATTCTCTTTGGAGCTCAAGCTAGGTCCCTAGGGTGGGATTTAAATAATTGTACCCAACTGCAGGATGAGGCAGCCCCAGAGGTAACTGGGAACTCTGGGCCGTGTGGGATGGAGGGGCAGTTGAGTCCCACGGCATATTCCAACCCGAGGATTCCAGAGAAAATAAGCCATTTTCTTTGAATGAGCGTGGCTTATCTGGTTACTGCAATTGCAAGAGTCCAGGCTGTACCATTGTGCCGTTTGGCCTGGAAACAGAGACCCCGGCCCTGTTAAGGTCAGTTGCATGCGATGCCGTCCTGCAGAGCTCATTTCTTACTGGTCTTCATAAATTCCACTGCTGTCAGCTCAGGTTTTATTTGTGGGAGCTAACACAGGCAGTGGCCAGGAAGGAGCAGAGCAAGCCAAATTTTCCATCCGAATCTATTTAGCATCTAATACTGAGAAGTAAAGCAACTGAGAGAGGGGGAAGGCAGATGAGATGCTCTGGTGGAAACCTGTGAAACATTGAGACCACTTGGCAGGAGAACCTCAGATAAATCACCAGCGGTCTGCCCCTCACAAGGAGACACTTTGGTCCCTGGAAATCTTGGTGGGGGTAAGATACAAGGGAGAGAAATCAGTCGGTTCCCAGGGAATATGGTGAAAGCGCAGGCACTCCCAGCATTTCACACAAACCTCCATTCTCTGCACCACTCAAGTCAGCAATCCGCAAATCTCTCACCTGTCCACTCGCACCCTCCTCGCACTGCAGTTATGGGGTACGGTGTGGGGGGCTCACACAGGGTGGCCTCACCAGGTTCCATGGACCCAGGCAGACGCCCACGACCCTGCTGCCAGCCATGCTGGCTCCAGGATCAGCCAGTTCACCAATCCTCCCCCCGGAGTGCAGCCCACGCTGCGCTGTCCAGAAACTCACTAGCTCGGTGGTAGGTTAGATGACTCCCCCTTTTGAAACACAGAGAATCTACAACCTTGCACCTTAAAAAAAAAAAAGTGTATGGATCATAGAAGATGTCTAAAATGTCCAGTGACAGAGAACTCTGCCCTCTGAGAAAACATCTTTTATTTCTGGACGTGGAATATTAGCCTCCTATTGCTGCTATAACAGATTACCATAAATTTAGTGGCTTTGATGGTATAAATTTATTATTTTACAGTTCTGTGGATCAGAATCAAGTTTAGCCTCACCAAACTACAATCAAGGTATTGGCAGGCTGCATTTCTTTCCGGAGGGAGAATCTCTTTCCTGCTTATTCAGATCATTGAATCAGTTCAATTCCTCGCAGTTGCAGGACTGAGGTTCCTAGTTTCTTGCTGCTATAAGGTAAGAGCCATCCCTAACTTCTAGAGGTCACTGGAATCCTTGGCTTAAGGCCCCTTTCCTCCATTTTCAAAGCCAACGATGCTGGTGGATGAGTCCTTCCCATGTTTTATCTCTCTGACCACTCTTCTACCTCTCTCTTCCATTTTTAAGGACTCATCTAATTAGATTGGGCTCAACCAGACAGTGTAGAATTGTCTTCCCACCTCAAGGTCCATAATCTTAATCACATCTTCAAAGTCCCTTTTGCCATGTAAGGTAACATACCCAGTTTCCAGGGGTAAGGGGTGGACATCCTTGGGAGGGACACCATTCCTCTTACCACAGATACCTCTTGGAGAGTTTCATCTACTGATATTACTTGTCATTCCTTTTGCTACAAAGCAATGTTTTACTTTTTTAAAGTTTCTATTTAAATTCCAGTTAGTTAACATACAGTGTAATATTAGTTTCAGGTGTACAATTTAGTGATTCAACACATCCATACATTACCCGGTGCTCATCACAAGTGCTCTTCTTAATCTCCAGCCCTTATTTCACCCCTCCCCCTGCCCACCTCTCCTCTGGTAACCATCAGTTTGCTCTCTATACTTAAGAGTCTGTTTCTTTGTTTGCCCCCCCCCATTTTTTCCCTTTGCTCATTTGTTTTATTTCTTAAATTCCATATATGAATGAAATCACATGGTGTTTGTCTTTCTCTGACTTATTTCACTTAGCATAATACTCTCTAGCTCCATCCATGTCATTGCAAATGGCAAGATTTCATTCTTTTTTATGGCTGAGTAATATTCCATCATATATATATATATATATATATATATATATACCATATCTTCCCTATCCATTCATCGGTCGAGGGACACTTGGGCTAAATGAGAAGCTTCTGCACAGCAAAGGAAACAATCAACAAAACTAAAGATAACCTACTGAATGGGAGAAGATATTTGCAAGTGATGTACTGGATAAGGAGTCAGTATCCAAAATGTATAAAGAACTTATCAAACTCAACACCCCCAAAATGAATAATCCAATTAAAAAATGGGCAGAAGATATGAATAGACATTTGTTCAAAGAAGACATCCAGATGGCCAACAGACACATGAAAACATGCTCAGCAGCACTCACCATCAGGGAAATCCAAATCAAAACCTCAATGAGATACCACCTCACACCAGTCAGAATGGCTAAAATCAACAATACAGGAAACAACAGGTTTTGGCGAGGATGCGGAGAAAGGGGAACCCTCTTATACTGTTGGTGGGAATGCAAACTGGTGCAGCCACTCTGGAAAACAGTATGGAGGTTCCTCAAAAAGTTAAAAATGGAACTACCATATGATCCAGCAGTTGCATTACTAGGTATTTACCCAAGAATGCAAAAATACTAATCCAAAGGGCTTCGTATGCCCCTGATGTTTATAACAGCATTATCAATAATAGCCAAATTATGAAAGATAATGTTTTAAAAGCAAGAGTGTGTCCAACAGTCTATTTTACAATCTATTTTCAATGTCTCTCTTGAAGTAATAAATTTTATTTTCAGAAACAAGCTATGTAACGGTGGTGTTGATGCTGATAACTACTATTTATTGTGATTTTTATTATGTGTCAAGCATGATGCCCAGCATCATGTATGTTTATATGTATATACATAATCTAATTCAAGCCTCATGACATCCCCATGAGGTAAGGTGTAACTGTCATTTAACAGATGAGGGAACATCTTAAATATTAACTAAATGGTAGCTATTGTTAACACATCAGATGAAACCTTAGCATATAAGTTATTTTTAATAATAGTAAACTCTAAACAGCACTATCAATTTACAGTTCTGTCTTCCTAACTGTATAAAACAATAATATTCACATAAATCTTCTAATAAATAGGTAAATTTCTCAAGGTTATACCAGCCTGCACTCTTATCTGATAAATGTCCAAGACTTTAGTCTCTTTCTTGCTCAAGGTTCCCACTCATTCTGACTGATTCCCTTCTTGGGCCTCCCCCTCACTTTGAGATCTCCTATTTTGACTTCCTCTCTTGGCTGCCTCTTGTTGCAGTCACCTGGGCCACATGCCCTTGACTCAGGCACTACATTGGCCTCTCTTCTCCTATAACAGGTAATAATCATTAGCTTTGTGGTTGCTTGAAAATCACTTGAACCTTCTGCTTAAATGATGTTGGTCTTTCCTTCAAACATCATACAATAACACATCCCGGGTCTGCCTGCCATTTCATTTTACATTTTAGTGAGAGCTTTTTTTGGCTTGTGAAGACCTTGGCTTATAGCTCAAAGACTGGATTTTTTTTTTTTTTAGCTCAATTTAAATAATGCTTTCCCACCATTTGGGACAGCATAATTCAAAAGAGAGATGTGCTGGAGAAATGAATTTTGGTATTGCAATATGAAAGTGGCTGACATATATCAAAAAATGTTCCAAATCCATGGACAATTGGAAAATGCCGAAGCCATTGGAGCAAAAACCTCCACGTCTTCCACAGGCCCGGTAGGTCAAGTGAAGGGTGTCCGGAGGTGCACTCCAGAGCCTGTTTACTCATTTCTTTTTTCCCTGAGACTTTCCCCAGACACCTCATCTATTACAGACTCAACTCTTCAGGCCAGAAATCACAGTCCCATGTCCTCCTTAACAAAGGGCTGAGTCCATAGCTGCCAAACTCAGTTCTTGGGCTGGAAGTGTTCTCATGCGAAAGCCTTGGGTGGCGGCTGGGATGGGAAAGGACATGCGGGTGGTTTCATGAGACTTTTCTGAGCTATTTGTGTGGTGCCTAAGATACTGCAGATGTAGAAGAACAGTTCAGGTTTAACTTTTGTCATGATCCTTTTTAAAAAAAATAGAAAAGGTTTGGTTTAAGCCACCCTGTGTATGGCCACAGTGACCCCCCGAGTTGGGGGTCACTTAATTACTGTGCATGTGGATCTGACCTCTCGTCCTGGACATCTGAGGACCCCACATTGCATTGGGCAGCGAGAATCAGCTTCATCTCGTTGTTTTTTTTTTTAGTTACACCTACAGATGGCTTCAACTGTGGTAATTTTGGGACAATGATAATGTTCACGTCTGAGGAGAGATGCTGTATTATGTGCAAGATGGACGATTAGCCTTTTCTCATATAAAGGTTAAATTTTTCAACAGAGTAAGGGAGGAACTGAAGTCTCCTCCTTCAAGAAGAAACGAGATCTGTCTCGGGAAATAAGTCACAGGAAGTCCACTGGTGTTGCAGGAAGGATATACAGAACCATTGTGGATGAGACTCTGTTGGCCATTCCACCAGGGGCAGAGAAGCCTGCTGACCATCAGGGGAGAGTCTGGGCCCAAGGAAGTCACAGTCACACTTACAGCTGCCTGGTGGAAAGTCTGGGAAAGAACAGGGAGTCCTAAACTACCAGGCTGATGAAAGCCAAGATCTAGTCCTGAATAGGAATGTTCTTGGACCAACCCCAGGCTATGTTGGTCAGTTTGTTTTTGAACTTATCTTTCCAGATCTCTTTGACTTTTTCTTCTAAGAGCCAGATATAAAAATCTATTCCTGATTTTTATATGGAAAATCAAACGAGGAGAAGTTAAAAGGACGCAGAGTGAGTGTCTCTGTTTTCTTCCACTATGGCTACCCCTGGTACCTCAGTGGTTCTCAGTGAACTGTTTTTCCACCATTAGTTGTAACCTGGCTGATTTTGTTCACTGGTATGATTCCAACTTGGAACACAGGGCATGGCACATGGTGGGTGCTCAGTAAATATTTATGAGAAGATTTGAGGGCTTCATGTGAATATCATTGTTTTACATAGTTAGGAAGACAACTATGAATTGATGGTGCTATTTAGAATTTTCTGTTATTAAAAATAACTTGCATTCTAAGATTTCATTGGCATATTAATAATAACTACCATTTAGTAAAGACTTAAGATGTGCTATAAATTTATACACGCATCTTCAAACTTCCCAGTGATTCAGCAAGGTATGCTTTATTATCTCTATTTTACAAATGAGGAAGTAGTCGGTCAAGGAATTAAGAGGAATTCCCCAGGGCCATACAGAGGTGAGGTTGGATCTGGAAACCTGGTCTGTCTGACTCTAAATGTGGTCACTCCTCCATTATGTGGATGCTGTGCTACCAGATGTGTGGGGACTCTCAATTCAAGTCCTGAGCATGAGTTGGTATATTAGAAACAGTTCACCAGGGCACTCAGGCTTCTGATTCAGGAAACGAATTCACGGTAGCCAAGCTCAGATGAAACTGACTTCTCAAGAAAACAGTTTACTAATTTGTGGAGGTGAATATTTGTTAATAGAGGAACTGAAATGCAAACATAAATGTGAAAGACTTTTGAGTAGGCCCAATCGTTTCTGTCCCAAATGAGCAGGTATGTGCCCTAGCGACTGAATCTTTTTATTGAGTGCCTGTTTCCCTTGACCATTACAGACTTTTTAAAACATGGCTACAAATTATTTAAAAATTGCCCCCATCAAGAGGTTATGACCTTTGTCCTATATCCTTTAATTTGCTTGAGCTTGTGACTGCTTCAGGGAACAGAAATTGGAAGAACCACACTGAGTACCTTTTGCAGCTAGGGCATTACTGGAACATTTGGTCTTTGTAGCCCTAAACCGACCTGTAAGGAGTGTGACTACCCTGAAACTTCATGCTGGGAGGGAACCCACGTCACATGGAGAGGCCCCCTGAGGCACTCCAATTAATAGTCCCAGCTTAGTCCAGCTTTCAACTCGTCCCGGCCCAGGAAACAGACTTGTCAGTGAAGAAGCTTCTAGATGATTACAGGGTTTAACTATTGAAGTCACCTCTAGCTTTTTTTTTTTTTTTAAAGATTTTATTTATCTATCTGAGAGAGAGAGAGAAATGGAGCGAGGGGGAGGGACAAGCAGACTCTGCACAGAGAGCAGAGCTGACTTGGGACCAATCTCATGACCCTGAGATCATGACCTGAGCTGAAACCAAGAGTCAGACACTTAACTGACTGAGCCACCCAGGCGCCCCTGAAGTCACCTCTAACTTTGTAAATGTACCCATTTAAAGCCCTAGGCATTGTGATGCAGACACAAGCCATTCCCGCTATGCCCTGCCTGCATCTCTCACTCACAAAAGCTGTGAGCCTAATTAGTTAATCACTATTTATGTCTATAAGTTTGAAGTAGGTTGTCCCTTCACATGATCATTAAAAGACATGAACTGAGTGTTTCATGTTAATGAACAGAAGTCTTTAGTTTTGATGAAGTCCAGTTTATCTGTTGTTTTCTTTTTTGTCTCATGGACTTTTGATATGAGAAGCTAATGTCTAACCCAAGGTCACAAAGATGTACTCCTGTGTTTGCTCCTAGGAGTTTTATAGTTTTAGTTCTTAATGTAGTTCTATAATCCACTTTGAGTTAATTTGAGTGTACTTTTTAAAAAAGATTTTATTTATTTATTTGAGAGAGAGACAGATCATGAGCAGGAGAGGAAGGGGGAGGGACAGAGGGAGAGAGAGAAGCAGACTACCCGCTGAGCAGGAAGTCTGATGCAGGGCTGGATCTCATGGACCCCAGAATCATGACCTGAGCTGAAGGCAGATGTTTAACCGACTGAGCCACCCAGGTGCCCCAAGTGTACTTTTTAAAAGAGAGACATTTTGGCCCATAATAGGACTCATTTTTAAAATTAATTAATTAACATCTATAATAAAAAATTTAATTATTTAAATAAAAACTTTAGAAAGCGAAATTCATGCCATCACAAAGGTGAGGAAAATATCCTACCAACAAACTTACATTAAAGACAGGGAGGAGATTTTACCAAAATATTTTCAACTTCAGGATAATTTGACTTTTGATTAGTCACTAAACGTCATCAATATTTGAAAGGATATTTACTTGGGTAGAGTGAAATATTTTGGAGAACAGATCTGGGGGATGATAAAGACTGTCTTCCACTAAACTTGAGTGAGGTTCCTATGAGTTCTCCTTCTGAGTAGGCCTTGACTTTGGGTCAAGCCCTTGATCAAGGGCTCTGTGCTTGGCCTGCTTATTCCAGTTTTAGCAAGAATCCTGCTGAATCAGTTTAGCAAAAATTCCCTACCCTTGATATCCTATCACCCTAGCCTGACCAAAATCCCAGTGGTCAGTTTAACAAGAATTACACTACCTCTTAGTAATTCACTGACCTCCCACCCTGCTCCTTGGCTATAAATTCCTACTTCTCCTTACTGTATTTGGGATTGAGCCCAATCTCCTTCCTCACTACAAAACCCCCTTGTAGACTGAAATAAAGTCTTCTTTGCCATCTTTAGCAAGTGTCATGAATAATTTTTTCTTTAACAGGAACAGTCTAAAAAATTATATACATCAGGTGATAGCTGTCCATGACTGCTTTATAGCAGTCTCTGAAAGAAAAATTTGTTCTTTCTCCTGGCCACCTCTTATTCTGCCAATGCCTCATAAAATGTGGATGTGAAACATAAATATTCCCAACCATGATGTGGTGATTCAGCAGAAAGTGGAATATAGTTAAACTGCACTTTGCATCTCTGCCTGGTTCACACTTCGGGGACACATCTGCCTGGCATCACAAGCCATTTGCTCTTCCCAAATCCCTAAGAGACAACTAATGGCAAGGAAAATGTAACATGAAAAAAGTATTTTTCAAAACAAATTGACTTCAAATTAGGCATTGGTGCCTGTAGGTAGTATGAAAATGAAATGATCTAGAAAGCAATTTATAGCTTTAGTGAACTCCAGAATGTTCTGTGCATTGGCAAACTTTAATATAAGGTTTTGGGAAAGGGGATATTCAGGGACATCAAAACTAGTGGCTTAGAGTTCTTGAGGACTGCTTTTGAATGACACTAGCTCACCCCTTTCCAATTTACTGCAGGCAGTTTGACATACAACTCCAACTCTATGCCTGAAAATCCTTCCCTCTCCTCCTCCAGCCAAACTCACTTGAAGAAATATGGAAATAGCCCAGAATATCTCTTCAGGGGCAAAAGGAAAGCATTTCTAAATATTTTTCCATCACCCAAGCCATCTAAGATTCCCACTGAGGCTACTTTTAGGGAGAAAGAGAACAATTATTCTCTCCAAGGAGAAAAGGGTGCCTTCTCTCCAATTCACTCCTGCAAAGATTAACTTTATGAAAATTGCTGCCAGACATCTATTTCATTAAGAAAATCTAGATGAGGCTGTGTGGCTATTAATTACCCACCAACCTTCCTCCTTAATACATACATCCACACATGTGTGCTCACACACACAAGCATGTACACACACACACACACCCGCCACACAAATTAAACATGACAAGCAGAGTGATTAGTTTTCCCAAAAACTGTGATGTGATGTGGGGATTGGGAAACTGGGGTGAGTAGTTCTTATTAAATATTAAAATATAAAAGAGAAGTTGTGTCATGTCCTTGGACAAGAAAATAAAGGATCTGTTTTTATTTGTTAAACATTCATCGAGGCTCTAATGTTTCTGGTAAACTGAAATTACGAAAGTGCAGCATCCACCCTCTCAGGAGCTTGTTATTTTGGTGGGGATAGAAGGATATGGAAGGAAGGTAGGTCTGTTAAACACCCAATTAATTGTAACACCACGGCCAACAATCTCAGGGCCATGGGAAAAGTATATGGTAACATGAAGAGGTTTGTTACATTCTTTGTTCTTCCTCTTGCCATGATCCATGTTGAGCCTGGCACCCAGCATCCTCATGCTGATCACCCTCCCTGACTACATAGCAGACTCTACTCCTTCCCAAGTGTGACTCTACCAGTAGAGTGAGCCTTCTCACCCCCCTCCTTCATTTCTGGGTAAATAAGGACCAGTATTTTGAGTGGTCTTTTTGTACTTAGATGACTCTGTATCTGGCCAGAGAAGCAAGAATTTTCTATTTATAAATCTGGTTGCCTAAGGATCAGTGAGACAATTTAGTGAGCATTGCTCTAGACACTAAGACCCAGCATGGTGGTTCTAAAACAGTGAGAAGGAGCTGTTGGGGTTCAACAACAGGGACAAGAATTGCTCTGAGACTCTATTTCTGACCCACCGAGACACTGCATAAGAAATTTCCTCTGCCCACTTTGGATAAAGTCAACTCGAGGTCCATCTACTCCAGAAGCTCTGCTTACACTCACAGAGAGAATTAACTCCTCTGGGACTCCATTGCAACCATTATGGGATTCTCTCATAACACTCTATTACATGCATTGCCTTACACAATTTGTGCCCACTCAGTTATAAGTTCCTCAGGAGTAGGAATGTGTGTTTTATAAAGATCAACATAATAATAAAAACAATAATAAAAACTTACTTTTATTGAGTTCTTACTATGTACCTGCAACATGTTAAGTGAATTATATGCATTTTCTGTGGCATATTGTTCTTTCCAAACACAGTCACAATATTGTCACCCATCCTACATGCACTTTTGCCGTGTGTTATTTCCCTATCCCGTCAAGAGGTGGGATCTAATTAACCTCCTTCTTCAGTATGAACTGGTCATAGTGACTTACTTGTAACCGACTGACTGTGGTAGAGTGCTAGCTCTGAGGACTTACAACTTCTGTCTTGCTCTCTGAATATTTCCTAGGGTCACCTCCTCTTAAAATCCAGTTCCCATTCAGTGGGAAGCCCGAGGTACATAGAGACACCACAGGCAGGCACTTCAATAGAGAGTTGCATCTGAGCCCACCCTTTAGTGATCCAAGTGTGGGTGCCAGTCCCATGAGCAAAGACACCTTCTGACTTTTCCAGTCCCAGCCATTTGAATCTCCCTAGCTGAGACCTTGCCTACTATGTCTTATCTGAATTCCAAACCTACATGTCCTGACAGCGTAGTAAGTAGTATTCATGTTATGCTACTAAGTTTAGAGTGGATTTGTTACACAGCAGTGGATGATCTAAATCCCTCACAGTGCTATGATGTAGGTACTATTACTCTCCCTAATTTAAAGGTAAGTACATTGGGGCTTTAATGGTTGATGAAAAGAGTAATGACCAGAAACATGTATTGAGTCCTTCTCCATGTCGGGAATGTTGTGTAGATCATCTCATTTAATCCACAAAAAGCTGAAGTAGGTCAGTTTTAAGAATCATATTTTAAATATGGAGATATTGATGCTGTAAGATATTAGGTAACTGGCCCTAAAATACACAATGAACCATGAGAAGCATCAAGCTTTGAACCCAAGGAGTCCTTTCTAGAGCTTGAGGTCTGTAATCTGTATACTGCAAATCCAGGCTACCACTCATTAGACAAGTAAAACAGTGGATGAACATGAGCACTGGGGCAGCATCTAGTGTCTGTCTGACTCTATTAGCCTATGTGGCATGGTGATTAAAGCTTAAGAAAAAGGCCTGAATAAATCTGGGCCAAGCATTTTAAGAAGACAGAGAAATGGATATTTCAGTTTATGTTTGTTTTCTCTTTCCAATTCTATTCGGGTTTTGCCTCATAGATTTTGAATTGTGTTGATAGATGCATACACAGTAAGGATTGTTACGACCCCCTAGAGAATCGGCCCCTCTGTTATTATGTAACTCCTCTCTTTATTTTTTATCATTTGAAGTCTGCTTTATCAGAAATTAACATAGATATTCCATATTCCCTTGGCTTAGTGCTACCATGGTATATTTTTCTCCATCTCTTTGTTCTTAACCTGTCTTTTCATGTTTAAAGTGGGTTTCTTGTAGACAACATATATCTGGGTCTTCTTTTTCATCCATTCTGACAATTTCTGTTTTTTAATTTGTGCATTTGGGCCATATACATTGTTAAAAAGAAAACCACAGGCCCAAAATGGCGTCACATAGGCCGAGTCCCCAAACTAGGGCTTAATACCGAATCTAATTGCAGTTTCAACCTCCCCTAGAAATGTAGTCTTAACCAGTAGGACCTGAATTCTCTGAACTCAAAGAAGTAATCTGCCACCTGGGCCTTCCCCATCCCCCAAAGGAAGACGAAGTAATCTGCATGATAAGACCCCCTTGCTCTTCCCCCTAAGGGAAGGACCTTGCCTAGAACAATCTTTTTCTTTTGCTAATAATTTTCTGACCCCCTCCTTCTATAAAATCCTTCCATTTTATACAACCCCTTAGAGCTCCCCTCTACTTGCTAGAAGGGATGTTGCCAGAATCATAAATCATTTAATAAAGCCAATTACATCTTCAAATTTAATCGCCTGAATTTTGTTTTTTCATATTTAATGCAATATTAAAATATTTGGACTAATAGTAACAAATTGTGTAATTGTTTTCTATTGACTGTATTTGTTTTTTGGTTCTCTCCATTTGTCCTACCTTCTCTGGTTTTAACTGAGCATTTTAAGATTCCATTTGATCATTGCTCTTGAAGAATAAATTTTACATCTATTCTTTACTTTCATAATTGTTACAGAGTTTCTAATACTCAATTAACTAATCTAAGTTTACCTTCAAATCATACTACTCTGCCTAATGTGTAGTGCAGTTAACTTAGAATATTACCAATTTCTCTCTCCCACCTTATGACATTGCTACCTTTCATTAGTCATTGGGCTAGGGAAAGTGGAAGTGATGCATGACTGCTAATGGATATAGGGTATTTAAATACTTGTAATTAGTGGTGATGGTTGCACAACCTGGTAAATATAGTAAAAACCACTGAACATTTTAGAAGGTTAAATTTTGTGTTTTGTAAATTATATTTTGTAAAGCTGTTGCTAAAAATCTGACATACTATACAATTCCATTTATGTAATATTCTGAAATGGAGAACAAATTAGTGGTTGCAAGTTGTTGTGGATGGGGGGAGTCAGGTGAGGTGGAGATAAAGGTCAAAGAGGGGACTTTTTCAGGGTCAGGACTGTGATACACATACACAAATGAGTGCAAGTAAAGCTAAAGAAAATTGAATAAGGTCGGTGTATTGTGTCAATGTCAATAACCTGGTCATTACATTGTACTATAATTTTGCAAGTGGTTGTCATTGTGGAAAATTGCTTAAAAGGTACATGGGATCTCCCTCTATTATTTCTAACAACTGCATGTGAATCCATCATTATCTTAAAGTGAAATTTTAAATAAGAAAAGGTGCAAATCGGGGAGCCTGGGTGGCTCAGCTGGTTAAGGGGTGGGCTCTTGATTTGGCTTAGGTCATGATCTCAGGGTTGTGAGATCAAGCTCCACCTCTCTCTCCCTCTGCACCTTCCCCCTCCCATGCGCTCTCTCTTTCTCTCCCCCCCCCAAAAAAAGTGTAAAGCAACCAAGATACACTTCTAGAGGACTAGACAAATAACCTGCAGTACACCCAGAATAGGGAATATTACTCAGCACTAAAAAGAATGGAGCTATGAAAAAAAAAAAAAAAAAAGAATGGAGCTATGAAGCCACAAAAAGAGATGGAGGAAACTTAAAGGCATATTCCTAAGTGAAAGAAGCCAGTCTGTCTGAAAAGGCTACATAGTGTCTGATCCCAACTATAGACATCTGGAAAAGCTAAAACCATGGAGGTAGTGAAAAGATCAGTGGTTGCCAAGGGTTTGTTGGGGAGACAGAGATGAACATGCAAGGCACAGAGGATTTTCAGGGTAGTGTGACTATTCTGTATGGTGTTGTAAGTGTGGAAACTTGTCTTTATACATTTGTCAAAATCCCCACAACAGCAGGGTGTGTTTTTAATGGGTTGATAGAAAACATCACATAGAATATATAACACCAAGAGTAAACCCCAATTTAAACTAGGGACTTCAGTTGATAATGATGTGTCAATGCTGGTTCATTGATTATAATAAATATACCACCCTGTAGTGCTGGGACGCTGACAGAGAGGGAAGCTCTCATGTGTGTGTTTGGGGCGGGGGGAATCTGTGGGAGAAAGCTCTGTACTTCTTTCTCGATTTTGTTGTGATCCTGAAACTGCTCTAAAATATAGTCTATTAATTTTTTAAAAGTGGATAGAGGGAAGAGTAGCCCATCCATTATTTTTTTAAGAAGAAATATCACAACAGAAGCTACCTTATTCATCCTTAACTTGCTGAATAACCAATACCGAATTAATCAATTAAGCACATTGACGGATATACGTGGCAGTGCAGAAAGCTTGGAACTAGCAAGCTATTCTTTAGCCTAAACACAAATTTCTAAAGCTGTTTATATCATTTATATTGATTACACTATAATCAAGTATTATGAAACTAATGTATCAGTATGAAGAGAGATCTGCCGAGTATAATAAAATTAAGCTGGATATTTTGGAAGAACCCCATAAGACATTAAAATACTGTTCTCAAATTGGGAATGGAAGAAACAATTGTAAAGTATTGGCATTTTTTCATTTTAAAAAGTCTAGCAAAATTCTGCACTCACATCGCTTTGCAAAAGTTCTACTTCAAATAACTAACTGCAAATAACTACGTAACTATGTAAGAAAGGTGATAAGACACAACATGGCCCCATTCACATTTTTGAATTAAAATAGTTGCGGTTAATGTCTGGAAACTTTATAATTCCTGCTTTACCAATGTGCCCCGACAAACCAGCCCTAGCCACGCTAACTATGAGGGTTGTCCTCAATATTCCACAGTTTGGATACACAGAAAGTTTAACTGTGCTGAAAGGTGGATGTGCCACATCCACAGAGAATGGATTTCAAAATCTGTCAAACTTGTATAGAGCTATTGCTGAGAGAATCTGGAAAATGTCACACGAACTTCGGGTAACTTGCAGTCTATAAATTACAGACCATGTTTAGTGTAGGGGCCCCAGGAGGAAAGGGGGCATCAGGCAGGCCTCAAAATCATCTGTGGGATTTAACCCCATCCCCAGCACACAACTTGTGGAGGAGATAACATGTGCTCGTGTGTGCACGCATACGGAAGGGGCAGTCATAAGTGGGAAGAAAGGTTTATTTCATGGCTTTCTAACACCATTTAAGTCTTTTTAACAAAATCCATCCACAGGTTTCAGAGCCATGGAAAAATGATCCATTGTTCTTTTCACTGTGTTTTCCAAAACTATTGGCCCTCCGTCCATAACAGCAGGGTATGTTTTTAATGCGCTGATAGAAAACATCACTCATAACCAAAGATAGGACCGATGGTATATTTGTCACGCAGCTTGGCTTTGCAGTTCAATTTGAAAGCTCCTGCTGTCAAAGGAAATGTTTAGATGACTCAGCCAAGGAGCTGGTTTATTGGTTTTGGCATCAGACAACAGGTGAATATTTCATGGAGGAGAGAGGTTTTAGTAGTTGTTTATACAATCTGCCCGGCCATGGCCACGGTTATTTAGGTTGGTGAACTGGACAATATTTCACGTTTCATGAGCCTGATGAGTTCTGTGGATGGGCTGATGTTGCCACTATTTGCTTAAAATGATTGGAGTCAAGTTCTCACTTCATTCACCAGTATACTCTCCAGCTACCCAGAGGAGCAACATCTAGGCTTCGGGGCATCTGTATTAGACAAGTTCCTCTAGTCCAATTTGGCAGGAGCCTGCAGGAAATTCCTGCTGCACCTTTTTAATGAGCTGGGACATCTAACCGGCTGTCCCAACTCTGGCTACAGAGTGCATTTTATCACAAGAGCTTGCCTGTGTTTGCAAGGATATTCCAGCACGGTGAATACCCACTCTCGCAGGGATGCTGGATATACTACGCCCAGCAAGGAAGCCCTGGTCCACTCTGAAGGGAGAGACAGGGGAGCCACGTGACATGTTTACGCTTACAGTGTGCAAAACACGCCCCCACACACAAACACAAAAACAAATCAACGGGTCTCTGAAAAGTCACATGGCACATTAAAAAGACATTTCCATAAGACGTGGACCACCTGGATTCTGCTATCAATATTCACTAGCTTTGGGAATTTGAATGTCTCCCCTTCTTGAGAAAACCAGTTTCCAGCCTGATATGTTTAGGGGTTTGAAGGGTTGGTCTCTAAGTTATTACCCAGGCCTGATGTTCTAGGATAAAAAAAATTTATTAAAATTTGAAGCAAATTCATCATGGAACTAAGGACAGCAAGTTTTTAGGGAGGGATTTAGTGAAATATCAGAAGACAGTAGGTATTTGTGTGTTGCCTAATGGACATAAGATGGAGACACAGAATTTCCGGTTTCTTTACTGGCCACAGGCCCAGGGCACATCACAGAAACCCTCGGAGGCTGTCCGCATTGGGGAAATCAAAGCTGCCACACCAGCCTCACATTGATATGAGGGACTACCAGAGATCCTGAGGGAGGACACCCTCAAGTGAAGCGAAAATAGGGCACATGTATTATTCGTAGCATCAGAATACTTTGTTCCATCCAGCCCACGGTGATTTCTTCTTACCCAGTTTCCATCTTTCCTGGGGCCATCATATATAAAAATAGTAATTCTCACAATAATAGCACTTGCAATAGCTCCTTTTATTGTCTGCCAAGTGCTAAGCACCTTGCCAAGCCCTTAAAAACGTTATCTCATTTAATTCTCACAACTCGGCAAGGACTGTGTCATCAACCATGTTTCACATTTGAGGAAATTAAGATGTAAGGAGGTAAAACACAAGCAGAAGGTCCACAGCTGACAGGGGTCAGAGCCTTTCTCCCTTTGAGCACAGTGCTTTATGAAGTGATCACACTGACCATAATCTCTGTACTGAAAAGAATTACCCAAGGGTAAGAGAAGCTTCCAAACTCTTGAATCAGACTCTTTTTGATGGCGTTCACTATCACTGGAAGAGCACGTCCTGTTCTCTCAGTACTGTATAATTCACGGAATGCTTTTACAGCGCCTCTCTCCCACTCTGACGCGGGGGTGACCTGTGTCCGGGATGCGGCAGGTGAGCAGGGCAAGGCAGCATCAAACCCGCTCGCTCACTCATTTGTTCTCCACCATCACCTGTGATGCAAGCAGGGTACACGTTTTAAGCCTAGTTCTACAGATGGGAAAACTCGGGCTCAGAGTTTTCCTTTACTAACCCCTCACCCCTTCCTACGAAACAGAGGCAACTGCCAATTTCTGTTCTCCATGAAGTAGTTTTAACCTGAGGGTTTGAAATATACTAAGTCATCTAATGGCCCCCTGTGGACTCTTGCCCCACCAATCTCATTATTACCTTTTTCAATGACCCTTTTGAATGAGAAAGTGAAGTTTTTCAATGAACCACATTAGCTCTCTCATTTCCATTATTCATTTTCAGATTAGTTTAGGCATTTCCATTATTCATTTTCAAACCATCCTAGCACTTACACTTTTTCTGAACTTTCTCTGTAAGTTTCAGCTTTGAGGACAGTGTCCTAGTTGGTCAAGATGTGAAGATGGAACAAAAACAACAACAACAAAATGTGTAGATGGAACTGCTCCTTCTTCTCCAACACTGGTCAGCCTCAGTCCCTCTTCCTGCCTGCAGTGGGTCATCTGACCCCCTTCTGTGTGCCCGGGAGACTTCGCCTGGATGTGAAAGCCTCCATTGCTACATACTCTGAACTATGATGCCATGTACAATGTTCTGTACACAAAACCACTATATACCGTATGCATACACATGTTCACGTGGAAGAATAGTTGACCATGAACATGAACTGAACAAGATGTATACATATATATACGTATGCAGGCATGTGCATCATGGCCATGGCAATCTTGTGTGTATGCACATAGGCTCCGCACAAGGTAAGGATCGAACCACTGATCTAAGTCTTGGCTGGATGCCTATGACCAGCCCAGAGCACAAGAGCATGGGAGGCCTGTGGGGGGCTGCAGCAAGGCCATCCTCCCTAGGTTCCCTGCCCGTCGGAAGGCTGTCAGGAGGCTTTCTTGTCTCCTCCCCAGTTCCAATGCAGGAAGGAGCCTTCAGTGTCTGCCCCCGGGTTATAGCTGAAGACTGGATCAGCTCTCAGCTGCAGGCTGGAACCAGCTCCTTGGGCAGAGGGTGTCCCATCACTCATGCCTCAGTCATCTGGCCACTTTGGTTTGGGCATCACACTGGGTAAGAGCCACAGGGAGCTGGCACATTCGGCCACTCTTGCTTCGACTGTTTACATAAACAATAAACTGTCTTTATCTAAAAAGGATTCATTATTCCTTCACCAGTTCAATCTGTCAAGCCTTAGCCCTTGCCTTTGCCTTGTGCTTGACTTTGTGTGAGTGTGTGTGTATGTGTGTGTGTATTTTTTAAATAAAAAAGAGACCGTGTCACACCTCATCCTTCTCCATGCCTAGTCCTTGTTCTAAAGCTATTCTCTTTCAGCTTTTCTGGTTTTCATTCATCTCTTCATAGATTCAAAAACATGAAAATATTTCCATTCCTTATTTTCAGTGCTAGGCTAGTGTTCACAATGAATGTGATGACTTCATACACCATTCCTGACCTCTACTCCCATGAGACTTTCCCAAAACGTCATGGTTTATTTATCAAATACTTATGTAGTACCTGCTATTGCCAGATACTGAGTACTTTACACATATTAACTGATTCCATCTTTGTAACAACCTTGAGGCAGACTCTATTGCCAATTATGTTTTACAGATAGGGGAAAAAGGTACAAAGGGTTTAACTAACTTGTTCAATGTAATGGAATAACTCAGGTCAGAGCTGGGATTGGAACCCAGGCTTAGTTGGCACCAGAATATGGTTTAAGACTACTCACCTATATTTGCCTCTTTTCCTTGGTCTTTCATTGGTTTGTTAATTTAAATGATAGACGTGTATTTCTATTCCTTGTTCTGTGTTTCCTAATGAAAGATGAAAGTATTAGTCTCTCTCTCTCTCAGTCTCTCTCTCACACTTCCCTCCCTCCCCCCCATTCTCTCATGCCTACTTTCTACCTTCTGCCAGTTTTATTTTCAAACTGTCCAACTTTTAGCAGTCTCAGTGTTTTGTAACCATAATTATGTCTTCCATACTTTGTCTATGGTTGAATTCAAAAGTTTAAAAGTTAAGTAATGATATTAACATTGTTATTACTGAAAATATTGTCCATTTCATGGTAAAGTGGTCTGCAAGAATTATATCTCTGTGTGGTCTCATGGTATGATCCCCGGGCTGCAAATTTTCATAGCATTGAGATAAAATATATATGGTTTCCTCATTCTGCATCAGTTGCTTAAAATACGGCACATTTGACTTGTTCACATTTGGGCCCCAGTTTTCAGAGTTTTCTGTTTTCCTTGGAGTTTCTCATTTCTTTCTTGTTTCTTTTGTAAGAATAATGATGTGTCTTCTACATATCTTCAAGTTCATCCAAATCCACGGTTATAATGTCTAGAGCATGAAACACTCTTATTTTCCTCCCAGAGCGATCTTTTCCTGGAGTTTTCTGGTTCGTTGCTCTAATCCCTAGGGTTGTTCTCTTGGAAAGCTGCAGAGTCGCATCCCAAGACACTCTTTCATTTACTGCACCTCTGGGCCTCCAGCCCCTGTTTTCAGGATCCCATTTCTTTTTTTGTGATTGTTTGTTTACCTAACAATTTATTTTGCTGGATTACATCCTTAAGCAACATCAGCCACCAAGCATTTTCTCAGCTCTCTCTGTATGTGACTATTGCTCAGACAGTTTCTCGGACTCATCCATCTATCTCACATTACCCTTTAGTCTCTTTTGCTGTACATGTTGAATTTTATTTATCTTCTATTATTTTTTGCATTTTTAAAAACGTTTTATTTTGAGATACTTGTAGATTCACACGCAGTTGTAAGAAACAATACAAAGAGATTCTGTGCACACTTTCCCCTATTTCTGCCATTAGTAATTTATTGTATATTATAGTACAATATCATAATCAGGAAATTGACATTGATAGAATCTATCAACCTTATGTAGACGTCACCAGTTTGATGGGTATTCATTTGTGTGTGTGTGTGTGTACTAGTTTTATGCAATTTTACTGCATGTGTTGATTTATGTGACCACCACTGTCAAGAAAAAGAACAGCACCATCACAAAGATCCTTGGTACTTACTATCCTCAGACACAGATACCTTCTTCCCCCTTCCCACTCAGCACCTGACACCCACGAATCTGTTCTCCATCACTATAATTTTTTAAAAGATTTTATTCATTTATTTGAGAGAGAGAGAGAGAGCAGAGTGAGAGAGAGAGAGAGAGAGCACAAGCAGGGGTGAGGGGCAGAGGGAGAGGGACAAGCAGACTCCCCGCTGAGCAGGGAGCCTGATGTGGGGTTCAATCCCTGGACCCAAAGATCATGACCTGAGCTGAAGGCAGACACTTAACCGACTGAGCCACCCAGGCTTTCCAATCACTATAATTTTTAATATGGCATTTCAAGACATAATGGAGTATTTCAAAAATGCCATATAAATAAGACCATATAGTATATAACCTATGATTGCCTTTTTTCACTTTAGACCCATCCAGGTCGTGTGTAGCAATAGTTCATTCCTTTTTACTGCTTTTTATTTCATAGTATGGATGTACCACAGTTTGTTTATCTAGTCATCTATTGAAGGATATTTGGATCATTTCCAGGTTGGG
Organism: Mirounga angustirostris; assembly: GCF_029215605.1. NCBI lineage: Eukaryota > Metazoa > Chordata > Mammalia > Carnivora > Phocidae > Mirounga > Mirounga angustirostris. The sequence goes on along the minus strand of NW_026991714.1, from coordinate 116,772,503 downwards.
CTATTATTAACAAAGTTTCTCAGAATATCCATGGACAAGGTTTTGTATGTTTCCATTTCTTTGGGATAAATGCCTAAAAGGAAATTGATAGGTCATGTAGTAAGAGCATTTTTTTACTTTTGTTCATATTCTTCTCTAGGGTGACTAGATCATTTTATATTCCCACCAGTAATGTATGAGTGATCCGGTTTCTCTACATTCTTGACAGCATTCGGCGTTGTCACTTTCTATTTTAGCCATTCCAGTAGGTGTGTAGTGATATCTCACTGTGATTTCAATATACATTTCCCTCGTGGCTAATGATGTTAAGCATCATTTCATGTGCTTATTTGCCATCTGTATATTCTTTGCAGTAAAATGTCAGTCTATGTCTTTTGCCCATTTTCTAATTTGATCTTTTTTTAATTGTTACCATAAGCTCGAGCTTTAGAGTTCTTTTTGTTTTGTTTTGTTTCCTTTTCTTTCCAAGTTTTTATTTAAATTCCAGCTAGTTTATATGGAGTACCATATTAGTTTCATGTATAGAATTTAGCGATTCATCACTTACATACAACACCCGGTGTTCATCACCACAGTGCACTCTTTAATCCCCATTACTCATTTAACCCCTTCCCCCATCTACCTCCCCTCCAGTAACCCTCAGTTTGTTCTTTATAGTTAAGAGTCTGTTTCTTGGTTTGCCTCTCTTTTTCTCCCCCCTCCCCTTGTTCATTTGTTTTGTTTCTTAAATTCCACGTATGAGTGAAATCATATGGTATTTGTCTTTCTCTGACTGACTTATTTCGCTTAGCATTATACCCTCTAACTCCATCCATGTCATTGCAAATGGCAAGATTTCATTCTTTGTTATGGCAGAATAATATTCCATTATACACACACACACACACACACATACATATATACACCATATCTTCTTTTTCCATTCATCAGTCAATGGACATTTGGGCTCTTTCCATAATTTGGCTATTGTTGATAATGCTACTATAAACATCAGGGGCACATATATCCCTTCGAAGTAGTATTTTTGTATCCTTTGAGTAAATACCTGGTAGTGCAATTGCTGGATCATAGGGTAGTTCTATTTTTAACTGTTGAGGAACCTCCATACTCTTTCCCAGAGTGGCTGTACCAGCTTGCACTCCCACCAACAGTATAAGAGGGTTCCCCTTTCTCTGCATCCTCACCAACATCTGTTGTTTCTTGAGTTGTTAATTTTAACCATTTTGACTGGTGTGAGGTGATATCTCATTGTGGTTTTGATTTGTATTTCCCTGATGGTGAGTGCTGCTGAGCATCTTTTCATGTGTCTGTTGGCCATCGTATATCTTCTTTGGAGAAATACCTGTTCATGTCTTCTGCCCATTTTTTAACTGGATTATTTGTTTTTTGGGTGTTGAGTTTGGTAAGTTCCTTATATACTTTGGATACTAACCCTTTATCAGATATGTCATTTGCAAATATCTTCTCTCATTCCATAGGTTGTCTTTTAGTTCTGTTGATTGTTTCTTTCTCTGTGCAGAAGCTTTTCATTCTGATGAAGTCTCAGTGGTTTATTTTTGCTTTTTTATCCCTGTCTCAAGAGACCTATCTAGTAAGAAGATGTTATGGCTGATGTCAAAAAGCTTACTGCCTGAGTTTTTCCTCTAGGATTTTAATGGTTTCCTGTCTCACATTTAGGTCTCTCATCCATTTTGAATTTATTTTTGGGTATGGTGTAAGAAAGTGGTTCAGTTTCATTCTTTTGCATGTTGCTGTCCAGTTTTCCCAACACCATTTGTTGAAGAGACCGTCTTTTTTCCATTAGATATTCTTTCTTGTTTTGTCGAAGATTTGAGTTCTTTATACATTCTAGATTAAGTCTTTGTTGGATGTGTGGTTTGCAAATACTTTCTCCCAATTTGAAGCTTGTCTTTTCAGCCTCTTAACAGAGTCAAAGAGCAAAAGATTTCAGTTTTGATGAGGTCTAGGTTATCAATTTTTCCTTTTATGGATCATGCTTTTGTGGCCAAGTCTAAGAATTCTTCACCTACTCCTATGTCCATTCAACCTATGTCCATTCAACCAATGAGCATTTTGATTGTTTTCAGTTTGGGGCTATTAATGAAACTCTATTAAATCACTTTATATATAAACATGTGATACATTTTGAGTTAATTTTTGCATAACATATGAGGTGTCAGTCAAGGTAAATTTTATTTTATATTTTGGCCTATAGATTCTCAGTTGCTGTATACCATTTATTCATTTATTGTAAAGGCTATTCTTCCTCCACTGAAATGCCTTTTCACCTCAGTCAGGAATCAGTTGTGTGTATAAGTATGGGTCTCTTTCTGGTTTCTTTATTCTGTTCCATTGCTCTACTTCATTGAGTGTGTCCTCATTGATTATCTCCATTAGTTTCTCATATCAAGGTAAGGTGGCATGGTTCCAGTTTCACTGACGGTTGCTGAGGCTCAAAGTCAGTGACGATCTCAGCATCTTGTACACATGGGTCAGAGACTCGAAGGGGATACGAAAAGCTAATCTGGGGCGCCTGGGTGGCTCAGTCGGTTAGGCAGCTGACTCTTGATTTCGGCTCAGGACAGAATCTCGGGGTCCTAGGATCGAGCCCCGCGTCGGGCTCTGCACTCGGCGCAGAGTCTGCTTGGGATTCTCTCCCTCCCCCTGCTCATTCTTGCGTGCGCTCTCTCTCTCTCTCAAGTAAATACATCTTTATTATTTAAAAAAAAAAAAAAAAAAAAAAAAACCATGTGCCATCGGCCGTATGACCAGTAAAGAAGGGATATTTTGTTCTCATGCTTATCCCATGCTCATTCTGCAGCCTGTAAGTGCCTACTGTCCTCTAAAATTTCACTAAATCCTTCCTTTAATAATGAGACAACACTTGCAAACTCATTTTACAAGGCCAGCATTACCCTGATACCAAAACCAGACAAAGACACTACAAGAAAAGAAAATTATAGACCTATATCCCTGATGTACATAGATGCCAAATTGTCAGCAAATACTAGCAAACTGAAATCAACAACACATTAAAAGGATCATACACCATGATCAAGTGGGCTCTACCCATGGGATGCAAGGATGGTTCACCATAATGCAAATCAATGAATGTGATACACCACATTAATGAAATAATGGATAAAAATCATATGATTATCTCAATAGTGGCAGAAAAAAAAACGTTTGATAAAATTCAACATCCTTTCAAGAGAAAAAAAAATCTCAACAAATTAGGTATAGAAAGAATGTACCTCAACATAATAAAGGCCATATATGACAAATCCACAGCTAACATCATACTCAATGGTGAAAAGCTGAAAGCTTTTCTTCTAAGATCAGGAACAAGACTAGGATGCCCTCTCTCCTGCTATATGATCTCACTTATATGTGGACTCTAAAACACTCAAACTCATAGAACCAGAGAGTAGAACAGTGGTGGCCAGGGATTCAGGGAGGTGGTGGGGATGGGGAGAGGTTAGTCAAAGGATACAAATTTCCGGTAGTAAGATGAACAAGTACCAGAGATCTAAGTACAGCATGGTGACTATACTGCATTGTATACTTAAATTTATTAAGAGAGTAGATCTTAAGTCTTCTCACCACAAAAGAGGGTAAATATGTGAGTTGATAGATGTGTTAATTAACTTGAGAGTGATAATCGCTTTGCAATGTATGTGAAGATTAACTCTTCATGCTTTAAAAATCCTGTTGTATAACCTAAACATATACAATTTTCTTTGCCAGTCATACCTCAATAAAGCTAGGGAAACAATAATAACTCAAGATTTCAGAAAAGACAATATCCCACCGTCAACTGTGAACACAGAAGCGTGCATGGTTGCATGTTTGCTAACTTCTGAGAAGTCACCAAACAATCCTCAGTCTAGCTGCTGCTTGCTTATTGTTCCAAAACACATTCAGATATTTTTACAGAATCAGAGATCTCAGCGTCCCCCATTTTAATGAGTCTGGTATCCAGGTTGCTGTGATAAGCAGTCTCCTGCCAGTAAGCGCTGTGTAGGGGACAAAGCACAGTATGTTCAGTGTTAAGACCCTTTCCCAAGTTCCCATGCAGCAGCTCTGGGAACCCAGGGAGCTGCCCCTGTTCATGGGGTGTTACATGGATAAATCAGCATAAACCACAGCTATTTCAGCAGCGATCAATACAGACTATGCAGACAGCTGGAAGGAAGAGATCCACTAGCTGTGATTTATTTTCTGCTCTATCTCCCTTGGTAAAGTCTGAAAACAAAGCATGGGCTATTTTCACCGTAAGGAGGAACAGCGAACACATGAGAAAGTTTTCTTTTTCATTGCTCAATTCCAGTGGCAGTTGGTTTAAATCATACTTTTCCTTTGATTAATGATATTTTCCATTTGGAAATATTGGCTTAACTTTGTTCTTTTGATTAAAGAGAAGACATGAGATTTGAACAATTCCTAAAGTAGCTCTGAAATTATTTTATGAAGAGATACGACAATCTAAACCAAGAAACTTACTGTGAAAAAAAAGAAACCCTGTGTTTTACCTGAATTATAAATGGAAAAACAATTAGTGACTTACAGATTGTCTTAGTCTAGACATTAGCCAGTGTTCTCTGGCTTATCTACACTTTTTAAGTTTCCTGAAGCAGGACATGCAAAATGAATGCTAGTCATGTATTATGCATTCTAACCTTAGAATGTTTATAAACTTGTGCAAAATGAAAGCTTCACATGTTTACTTTTGAAATCTGAAAACGGTCAACGTATGAAGTGTTTAAAGCTAGTTTGGTTGGAATGATGTAGGTGTTACAATTCAGAAATTCCTGCAAGATTCCTTCTTGAATTACCTCACAGTTCCAAATTTGTACCCTGAAGCCAGATGATTTCAAGCTGGCCAGGGTGGTGAATCCATCCTACTGTAATGAACAGCCAACCATGAAGTGTGGCTCAGTATGATTACCTACCCCTGGACCTCAATTTCTCATGCCACTTTGAAATTTTCTGCAAGTCTGATTTTATGATGTGAGATATATTCCAGATTTGGGGTTTTGAAGTAAACTTCCTTGTAGATTTACAGAGAACACTGCCAAGAAACTGGGCTCTAATGAGATGTCATCCTTAGGGGCCAGTCTTGCTTTAGGAAATGTCCACTGAAAGGATGCGCTCAGAGTAATTCAGACATCTTTCCATCTCTGGATCCTGTCCAACTTGCACACAGGCCCATTTGGCACTGGTCATACTCCAGCTTTCCCACAAGGCCCTGGAAGGGTTCCAGGAGCTCATTTAGGTTCTACCTCTACATATGGATCTGAGCACCAGAAAGGAATCATGGAGGAAACCAGCCTCAGGCACCAGTCACAGAAGAGACCTCGGGGAGATATACAGGGACAAGTGTGTTCTCCATAGTGGTTTACCCAGTCATCCGGGAAGTCAGACCGAGGCCGAGACCTCCGCTCTGGAACCCAAGGAGAGAGGAGCCAGACGTTAAGCAGGGTCTCTCAGGAGCTAGTGTTCAGGGACCTCTACCTGCCAGTGTCCTACACCAAATGAACACGATTCCCAGAGAAAATGAGAAATACAATATGTGTGTCTGTGTGCATGTAACACAAAAGAAATTCATAGAGAGAAGGGTATGATTGTTTTTCAAGAGCCAATGAAGTGATCAATGAAAGGAAACCTGAGTTTTAATTCTCTGACACCAATCTCTGGCTATGACCTTTAGCAAATCTTTGATGTGATCTGTGCCTCAATTTTCCTGTCTTTACAATGAGGACACTGGGTGAGGCTGTCCCCTAGGTCACTTGTAGTTCTTTCATTTATACGGGCTTAAGAACAATGCAGAGGGTCACACTTCTAATTGCCATTCCAATTACAAATCATCTGCAATCAATAGATCACCACAAATAGAAATGATGTAAGTGGTACAGATGTGAATCCAAAACATAGACGCACTTTCCTTTCAAGGAAGGTGAATTGTAGCTCTCAAGCCTTTTCTGCCTATGGGGCATGAGGCTTCTTTCACAGAACATGAGCATATAGGTGAAAAGATGAGGACACAATAAAGATGCAGTTCATAATTGGAAAATATAAAGGTACTACCAAATCATTGGAAAAACTTGAATACCCTCAGAAAATGAGCAAAAGATGTGAACAGAGTAGTTACCAAAGATGCAAAGCGCCAATTAACGCATACCTTTAACCTTAATTGCTATCATGTAATGTTAATTGATAAAAGAGTATATCCTTATGTTGTCAATGGAATTAGTCAAATGCTGGTAGAACTGTAAATGAGTTCTGTTTTCAATTTTCTGAGAAAAATTAGGCAGTATAAAGCAAGAGCTTTAATTACAGTAAGTCCTTTGATTCAGAAATTGTTTCTCAAAATATATTCAGGGACAATAATCAGAAATGTGCATAAAATTCATGTAGTAATATTCATGGGAGCACTGTTTACAATAATAAAATATTTTTTAAATTTAACTAATTAAATTTATTTTGACATATCCAGATGCTGTCATTAACATTTTCACTTTTGAAAAACATTTAATTAGGGGCGCCTGGGTGGCTCAGTTGTTTAAGTGACTGCCTTCGGCTCAGGTCATGATCCTGGAGTCCCGGGATGGAGTCCCGCATCAGGCTCCCTGCTCAGCGGGGAGTCTGCCTCTCCCTCTGACTCTCCCCCTCTCATGCTCTCTCTCTATCACTCTCTCTCTCAATAAATAAATAAAAATCTTTAAAAAAAAGAAAAACATTTAATTATACTGAAAAGGTTACAAATGTAAAATGAAAACAGAAGGGCATATAGCATGATCCCAATTCTGTAACTGCAAAAATAAAAACTAATACGTAGTTTCACTTCATTTTATTTTATTCTGTTTTCCAAATTCCCAACAATAATAAGCGCTACTTTTATTACCTTAAAAATAAATGTTATTTTTAAGCGAATCAATATTGAAAAACCCTGTGGTAAGATCTACTCCATATCAACACACACCTATTGTATGAGCAATTCCTCTCCTAGGCATACGTTCAACAAAAATACATACATGTGTTCACCAAACTTCATATCCTAAAACATTCATAGCAGCGCTATTTATAATACCCCAAAGTTGGAAACTGTTCAATGTCCATTACTAATAGAATACATTTATAAATCGTGGCATGTTCCCATAATGGAGCACCATAAGCAATGAGAATTAATGGTGTACAACTGCACACAATGATACAGATGAATCTGACAAATATCACGTTAAAGTAAATGAAGGAAACCAAACAGAAAAGGACACTTTTATGATTCCATTTATCTAAAGCACAGAAATGGGCCCAATTAATGAAGTTGTCCGTTACCCTGGGGAGGTGTTAGGGCAAAGCGTGCGAGGGTTTCTGGGGTTCTGTCTTGATGGTATCTCCATCTGGCCATGTACAGTCCACAAAAATCCATCCAGCTGTATATCTCTGTGCTCTTTTCTGCATGCTTATTATATTTCAATGAAATGTTTAAAAATATATTAATTAAATATTTAGCTACTGTGATGGGGAAAATGGGAAACATGGGAGGAAGAAGAAAACAGCAAGATGAGACCAGGCATGTCTTCTTGTCGCCTGAGTGAATAATACTTTTTCCAAGTGAAGGAGGGAGAGGTTAGGTCTGGGATGCAGGTGGGGATGGGCGATCCAGCATTATCCTGCAGTTTGCAAAAGAGCCTTGGCTAATGGTTCCACCGAGCCCTCTGCCATACACCTCTTAGCTCACACCATGTCAGTGACACTCATTTTACCCTCACCAGTCCCTTCATCTGGAAGACTTGTTTTTCTGAATCTGTACTTAGCTCACTCCATTCAAATCCTTGGCCAAGCATCACCTTCTCCAAAGGACCATTCATGGACCACTTATTTAAAATAAATAACCTCACTCCAACTTTACATTCATCCACAAGTCCTGCTTTATCTGACCTCAGAAGACATATTGTTATGTGTAGTTAGATTGCACACACGCATACAGTTGAGAAGATACAAAGATAGACAGAGATACACAGGTGTAGGTATAAGTAGAGATATAGACATTTGGTTGCTCCACTAGAATGTAAGCTGCACAAATACAGAACTTTGTCTTGTTCCATCTCTCTTTCCCTGATGCCTTGAATAGGTCCCCAAACATCAAAGTGCTCAATAAATACATGTGGAAGGAATATGGTTCTTTTGGCCCCATTTTTCATAAATGTGGCCACACGTATGAAGATGTCGCTGACCCTTAAATGGAAGGGCCCTTTCTTGGTGACCGTTCTCCGCATCTTTCTCTTCATGGCAGCCCGACACTGTCCTGAGCAAAGGGTGAGGCCGCGGTTGCAGCTTCCCAGGATAATTGGAAACAGACTCAGCAACTGCACACATCGAAGTTAGGAAAGCAGTTGTTTGGAGAATGGTTGAGCCCTAAGTGCCTTTGTATTTTTGTTGAGCAATCTGAGCTGCCGGGCACATTTCATGAGAAGGGTCAGCACCATGCTTTTCGAGAACTCCACTTGAGAAAGAATAGATGAACAAAGGTCAAGACAATGTGAGTCCATATGGACCTCTTTAGTACAGGGAACTGATGTAAAATGTTGTGAAGTGTTCTCACGGGCTTGTGTGTAGTCAGGATTCAAAAATTCCCAGCGTGTTTGGTTCACATGTGATTTCCTCACTTTCATATTGAATTACAAAAGCAGCTCAAAGTCAGCAGCCCGAGGTCCTTGTTGCACCTGATCCAACTCAACTGGTCTGTCCCAGTCTGTCCCAACTTATAGATTGACTTCGTGGCTCAAGGCAGACTTTATAAGCATTCCCTTTTGCAGAGGTAGGAGCTGAAGTTCCCAAGTGGTGGCTGTCACTGGCTAGTGTCATCTCTATTTAGGACAGTTATCCCATGCGGCCAGGAGCACTTTTTTGGTCATCGCCTGTTGAGATCAGATGGCTAGTAAATGGTACAGTTGAATCTCAAATCTTTCTATTTTAAGATAACAATAAAGTTCTCAATATTTTGTCTTTCTAAATGTTTTTCCTTTTCTTAGTTACTCTCTCCTTCCACTTCGTAGACAGTTCCTAGACTTTGTGTGTTTATATTTTGAGAGTAATCAATTAAAATGAGGTCATTAAGATGGGCCCTAATCAGATATGACTAACATATTTATAAAAAAAGAAAACTTGGGGGAACCTGGGGGCAGAGTCAGTTGAGCATCTGACTCTTGGTTTTTGTTCAGGTCATGATCTCAGGGTTGTGAGATCGAGCCCCTCGTCAGGCTCTGTGCTCAGTGGGAATCTGCTTGAGATTCTCTCTCCCTCTCCCTCTGCCCCTCTGCTCATGCATGTGCTCTCTCTCTCTCTGTGTCTCTCAGATAAATAAATTAATCTTAAAAAAAGAAAAGAAAATCTGAACACAGAAAGACACATAGGGAAAACACCATGTGAACATGAAAATGGCCATCCTTTAGCAAAGGACAGCAGCCTGAAACAGATTTCTATCCACAGCCTCCGGAAGGAACCAAGCCTGCCAGTGCTTTATTTTCAGAGTCCTGGCCTCTGGGTCTGAGAGACAATACATTTCTCTTGTTTCAGCCACTCAGTTTGTGGTACCTACTGAACTAATGCACAGTGTGAGCAATCTGGGATGGCTACCAAAAGTCAGGCCCTCGATCCTAGATCCCACCAGATTGGCCAGGTCTCGTTTGCCTATCTCATGCATGTCAGCTTGTTCCCTGGACAGGCCCTGCTGCTCACCAGCCCCATCTTGCATTGTCTGAGTCTCCTCCTCCTTGTGCCGTGCTCCCAAGGCTGTGTGCCGTCTGTCTTGGCCCTGATGGCCTGTGCCTCACTCCCACTGCCTACCTGACCTGGCCCGACTTGGGCACATCCCCCCTTGGACTCTGTCTTGCCTCAGGCCACTCCCTGGCTTCTGCTGCTCATCGTCCCTGATTTTCCACCACGGCCTCATCTCTCCCATGTTCCTGAGCACAGTGCGGGGAGTCGTGCGGCCTGGGGACACACGGAGAAGTTGCTAAGCTGAGCTGAGGAATTGGTGGACACTCTCGCTTATCACACGCAGCATCCAGTCATTCCTGATCAGAGTTCCTTCCTCATTACCGTGTTTTGTTCTATACTCACATATAGAACAGTGGTGTCGTGAAAACTGCTTAGCACCTTGTACAAAATATTCTGATGAAGAATATTCAGCTTCTAAGCTTATTCCCTGAGGCCAGATCCTGTTCTTGAGAAAAACGATGAATTCAGGATGTTGCTATCTATGGGTTTTAGCCCACTAAATCTGATCTTTTTATTATGTTTAGGAAGCTGGAAATGAATAAACAAGCACATGTCTGTTCCTACTTAGAGCTGGATGGTTGGTCTCTATAAAACAGCCCATTGGCGATCCTTTTTTTACTCGGCAGCACTTGGGAAGCAGTGAGGCATTATCCATCATTAAATCAAACTGCCTGAATACCCGGCTGGGTCTGCAGACACAACAATAAGGGCTCTGAAGGGGAACTGCTCTTCTGCTCCAATTCTATGCTCAATCCATCTGCACTGAGCACATTAACAAGCCATTAATGGGGGACATGGTCTGTTGGTGGAAAGGATGAGCCGAATGGATGCTACTTGTTTAAATAAGTGCAATAGTGGGAATGTCCATTGTGACTACGTGTGCATCAGCCAGCACACCCCAGCTCGAAGTGAGACATTCCTGGGCTTTTGAGACAAGAGGATGCCACTGGTATACCCACCCAGTGGCTCACACAAGCAAGCCCAGTTATTTTGGGCTCCTGAGCCCGTCCAACTCTTCTTCCCCTTCTGTTTCAGCCTTATTCCCACTCTTTCATTTGGCTGCTGATGTAGGTCTTTCTAGTTCAGCCTCAAGTCCTCACATGGCCTTGCCCTTCCTGCTCTACCCACCCAGGATGGGACCCCAGCTCAGATGGCAGCACCAACCTTCTTTGGCCATGCCTTTTTCTAGCTAAGGGTTGACCAATTGGTCACTCCCCCACATTTCCAGGGGCATCCTATTACCAAGAAAATAGGATTTGACCAGTAATTGCTTTAAAAAAAAAAAAGATTTTGTACATCTTTTGAGGAAATGTTTCTTATATTTTGCTCTTTATTAATTGTCCAATGACACAAATAATACAGGAATACACTTATGTGATACATCTCCACACCTGAATACAGGTCCCCAGAGATGATTTATCATGCATATGTGAATCTTCAGCTGTGTCTTCCATTAGGGAGCCACTGGCCACATACAGCTTTTTAAACTTAAATTATTTTAAATTAAATAAAATTTGAGATTCAGCTCCTTAGTCACAATTGCCACATATCCCGTGCTCAGAGCCATATGTGGTTAGTGGCTACCATGTTATGCAACAAAGGATTATAGGACATTTCCATCAGAGAAAGTCCTACTGGGCAGCACTGATCTAGAGAAGTACATGGCTCTGTGCTTATGTGATTGATAATATGTGCCTGTTTTTGTTTTACATAAATTTACCACACTGCACGTATTGTGTTGTCACTATATATAATGTGTCTCACAGATCTTCTAATGCCACTGTGTGCTTATCTCCACTGTCCTTCGAGTGCCTGCTATTTCTGCCCTGGTGGAGTTTAGGTTGTTTTCATTTTGATTTTATTTTTTTAAAGGTTTATTTATTTATTTGGGAGAGAGAATGCATCCAAGTGGGGGAAGGGCAGAGGGAGAGAGAGGCAGAGAAGCAGACTCCCTGCTGAGCGTTGAGCCCCACATGGGGCTCGATCTTATGACCCCGAACCCATGACCTGATCCAAAACCAAGAGTTGGCCACTTAACCGACTGAGCCACCCAGGTGTCCCTCATTTTGGTTTTATTTTATATTTGCTATTATAAATAATGTTCCAATTAACATCCCCATATGTCTCTGCACCTGCCCCTTCATGAACCTGTGCAATTATTTTTCTAGGAGAATTACCAAGAAGTGGAATTTCCAAATTAAAGCATTTGTCCATTTTTAGTTATTACAGTTACTATGACATTGCCCTTTGGAGTAGCTGTATCAACATACAAGCCCACTAAACCTATCACTATGTTATCACCGATTTTATCAAACTCTGAAAATTTCACTATGCTTATGGCTTAAAATGGTATCATTGCCGTTTTCAATGGACTTTTCCAGACAAGAAATTGACTATCAGTCAATACAAATTACTATCGGTTTGTATTTCCTTGACTGTGAGCAGCCTCTTCGAATATTTTGACCATTTTTCTATTTGTATTTATCTTTTATTGAACAAAGGAATTCTTCATATATTTAGGATATGGGTCTTGCCTCTGTTACGTATGTTAGTAATACTGACTTGTTTCTATTTTTTAACTTTTTAAAGTAAGGTCTATTACTTTTTTTAATCTTTTAAAATGTTTTTGATTTTACAGTTTTGAATGTTGATGTCATCGTATTTGTCAATCTGTATGAGTTTAGAACCTATTTCTTATTTTAGGCCTTTCCTACTTCTGAGTCATAAACATTCTCCCTTCTAATTTTATTAGTTTTTTTTTTTTATTGTTTAACTCTGTAACCCATCTGGAACTTATTCATACGAATGGCATGTAAGGTAGAGATCTAACTTTTAGTTTTTTTCCAAGTTTATAGCTAAAAGTTCCCACACAATCATATTAGTTCATTTCTTTCCATTGATCTTAAATATTATTATCATGTATTAACTGCCCTCATCTATGTGAAAACGCCTATACTTCCTATTCTCTGATACATTTGTCTATTCTTGTACAGTGTTTTACATTCTTTGCCTTTCCAATAAATAATGATAGGCAAGAAGGAAAGTAGTTGTTTATTTTTCTTTTTCAAAGGAAGTCTGTCCGCGCCCCCTCTGTTGTATTCTGCGTTTGGGGGCACGGTACCATAACGTGGTCATTGATTTGCAGCCAAAATTACATTTTAGAGGAACATGTCCCCCCTTGTGAGGCATTGTGTCCAGACGATGTCTCAGCTATGTTTGTAAGCTGTTCCTTCCCTGCTGGCCATGTGGGGGGCTTCCGGGGTGTGTGGCAGGTGAAGGGCTCCCTGCTCCGTGAAGCAGCTTGCTTGTCTGAGGTAAGGCTGTGGGGGCTATGAGACTCTAAGCCCTCAGACAGTGATGATGACCAAGACCCTGCAGGCAGAAGAGGCAAACCAACACCCAGAACGGGTGTCAGTCACGGTCAGGGTGATGCTTTGCCCCTGCCAGGGTAGAGCGATTGATGTCATCAACGTGTGTCCTTGATTTCTCTAGACTGACAACTGTGGACCTTGGCAAGCATGGACAGGGGCTCCCCAGGGGCTGCAGGGCTATCGGGGTCCCCAACAGTGCCTCCAGGCCCGGCGGCTGGGGACTAGGGCAGCCGCTGGTGGCGGCGGGGGCCAGTGGCGTGCACACACTTAGCTGCAGGGGCCGGCGGCAGTACCCATGTAGTGACAGGGGCCAGTGACAGACACCAGGGAAGGCGACAAGGTCTGGAGCCAACCCCAGGCCCACCGGCAACTGTGGGGGGGCCCCCAATGTCGGTGCACTCTCCTGGGGCTGCACACTCCTCCCTCGGGTGTGTATACTGCTGCGGAGGCGGGTGCTAGGCGTCAGGCCGGCAGCAGGCAAGTGCACAGCTGGAAGGGCTGGCTCCCAGCGCGCACTCAGCACAGGAACGGGGACGTTGGCTTTTACATTTATGGAGCTGCAGAGGTCTGAGCTTGCTGCCTGTGCCGTCTCTAGGCTCCATGTACATGGGGACGGGGGTTTGAGTGCTCAGGCACCTGCTGTCAGCAAACACAAATACCTGTGGGGAGACAGCTGGTTCGTGGTGGCTTTGCTGGCTGTTGGTTTCATCGGTGGTGAAATCTACCAAATTTGTCTACAAAGCAGGTCCCTGTGAACTGCAAATGGGTGGGAGATTAGAATAAGAACCCTGTTAGATAGCACAAATCACATCTAGTAATGAGAGATCTTCTTAACACCCGTGTCCTCTGGAAGGCTGACTTATTTCCATGTATGAAATACAGCTTCCCCTTCTGGAGAGGCTCTGCAGGGAATCTGTACACATGAAATTTCTATTTTTCTGTCCACCTATTACAAATAGTGCCTTAGGAACAATCAGATTTTCTCCTGGGCTGAGAGGGTATATATGAGATGGTGTGCCTATATGGTAAGTTAGGTTGTATATTTGACATTTACTTGAGGGGTTCTGGGTACTTTTCCAGAAGCCCAGTCAGCTTTCAGAGCAGCAAAAAACTAAGGTACCAGGAGAAAACAGTGCATGATGATGAGTAGCAGTGTGAATTTTTTCAATACTTATGAATATATCTCTTGAGCTTAACCAGTTCCTTGGCTATGATTCTGGAACAATATTCCTTTCTTGTTCTATCTCTTCAAAATAAAAGGAGCTTTCAAGCTCCTGGAGAGACTAACCTAAGAAGCAATTTTAATAGAACCCATATCATTTTGCTGTTGCCTAATTGGCTGAGAAAAGCAAGAAAGGGTGTCTCTTCATTGGAGATAAGCCCCGGTGCCCAGCTGGCTGCTGAGATGAAAACCAAGAACCCTTTTGCCCATAGGCAAAGCTGGATAATCCTTGAACAGATACTACTCAACTGAGCTAGACCACAAAAAAAGGGTTATTGTGTGATTGACATCTTCCACCAAAACTGTCTCCAAAGAGCAGATTATGTGCAGGGTCTGCGAGCCTGTCTGGGGCTGGTGTTTCTGGGCCTTTGGATAGTCTTTCCATGCCAAGATCCCATTAATCTGCCACTATGGTGAGCCTGGTGGGAGTCTTGCTGCAAGGAGATGAAGAAAACCAGATCCTGCAGATAGGCAGGTAAGCTCAGCATCGGGGAAGAGAGCCTGTCTGCCCAGGACGCCCATGCATAGTAATCTCTGCGCTCTGGTGGGCTCCTCGCAGGTGAGGGAGGCAAGGGAATTATGACCAGAAGGGCCATGGTCCAACAGTTTCACGGACCCAGGGGCACAAACCATAGGAAGGCACCAGAGTGGGATACAGGAAAGGGCCAGACCCACTTTTCCTGGTTTGTACCTCCAAATTCCATTAGTGTCTCAGATACAGAGCATGGGAGGAAGAGGAATTGGGACCAGTGAAGGGCAAGGCAGCAGTTTGGAAGGGGGACAACAGGGGTTGGGAATCAGAAGATGGGGCAATCCATGTCCCTCCCACCTCCAGGTTAGGGCTCTGGGTGCAGGTCACTGACTCCCAAGCTCTAACTTTAGAAGAATAACATTTGCCAACCCCCACGGGAATGCTGTAAACATCAGTCAGCTTCCCAGGGCTTACCATGACCACCTTACAAATCTAAGTCCGGACAACGGGATGCCATTTCAGAGGGTTTGGTAAACATCCCAGATTTCCTGTTTGGCCTTGTCCTTCCCTGTGTCTCCACCCTAAGTATACACATGGACGCACACATACACACCGCTGGTGCACAATTTATCTATATATCCCTTCTGCGTATACTACATTTGACTCTCTTAGTGCATTTCTGTAAAAGGAAAAAACCCAAACTATTTCTAGTTGTAATTGCAAAATCAACATGTGTGTGTAGATGCAAAGATAAGAGAGATGTTTACAAAGTAAGTCTGTAGTCAGAAGTAAATACTTGGGGCATGCATAATGAAAAGACAAAAACAGTGCCAAAAATTTATTCTAATTGAATATTTGTAGCTCATTTCCAACTGGCAAAAAAAAAAAAAAATGCCATAAATAAAGAGATGAGAGATAAGGCATGACTCTCCACTGGAATTGGATGACAGTACAAAATCTGTTTCTCATATACACTTAAGCTATGATATTTCAGCTCTCTACTTTTTGTTGTTGATCGTGTACACATAGGAAAGCTTGAAATGCTCATCATTTGAATTAATAACTTTTTCCCTTTTCAGAAGAGGCTCCACTGCTCCTTCATGCCTGGCTTTGGACTGAAAGTTTCCTGTGAGTGCCAATTAAGACCAAAGAGACAATATTTTCAATGGTTAAATTAACAAAAATATAAATGATGGCATATTGAGACAGCCCTAAACCCTGATAGAAGGAGTATAAGTTGGTATAATCTTTCTGGAAAGTAACCTTAAAAAGCCATAAAAGGCCTTAAAATCTCCACTTCTTTTAACATATTATTCTACTTCCAGGAAACTAAAAGCTTGGGCAAATGAATGTGAAGAATGCATCACATGGGATGCAACAACAATGAATACAATCAACATTTATTCAGAGAATGATATCTGGGATTCTTCAACAAATGAGATAAACAAAAGCAATTGAAAAATCCTGCAAATACTGAACTCCTTATATTATAGGTATCTGTATGGGTTTGCATTTATAAATACATCTCATTCATATACCTATGAGTACAATGAAAGCAAACCAGAAAGAAATAAAATCCCACTAACATATGTACTGAAATTGCAAGTGATTTCACTTTATTTTGAGTGTTTCAATTATTTGAGACCTCAGAGTATTTATTACATTTATAATTAGAAAAATAAGCTATTTTCATTTTGAATGCACTCATTGTTGAAAATTTGGAAAATAAATGAGAAATACAAAAATAAAAATCACCACTAGAGTGCCAATATAGAGATAACATCGGTGTGTATTTTCTGGATTTTGTTCTGGATTTAGATGGATTAGAAATAAATGTAAATGAACATGTAGGTAGAGATGAAGATACAGATACACATATGGGTATATGTACCCCAATTTTTTATTTTAATTGATACATAATAGTTCATCAAACTCATGTGACTGCCATTATTCATGCAAAGTTTCTTACTGTTAAATGTGTAACTTGTTTGCAGATACTTTCTTACTGTGATAACACAGTGCAAAACCAAGGAGCCCACGGCTCCTTGGGTATTCTCTGGTTAATACTTCTGGATTAAATAATAGAAAAAATGATGAACTGAAACACATGCACATTTAAATGTGTATATATACATAAATAGCCAGAGGGGTGTGAGGAGCAAATGCAGGAGAGAAACTGTAAAGGAACCATCTCTTCTTTAAAATCCAAACTCTGTGCCCCTAACAGTCAGGGAAGACGTGCTCCAGAGTAAAGGGAGGTCTTGCTGAAGACACTTACCAGGAATTGCTCATTTGCATCCTGAATCTTTCTTCTCCTTGGAACCCTGCCTACAGCTCATCGCTTCTGTCCACTGCATATGGGATACCTCTTTCTTTTTTTCTTTTTGGGCTCTTGATAGCAGAGACTCTCTGTTGGCTTCATTCCACAGACATGACTAGGATTTTCACTGAGAATATATTAAACCCAGAAAAGAAAACATGGGCAGCATAAAATAGCATGCTTCCCAAGAGATGCTCCTGTTCTCTTTCCTATGAGGAGGCCCGACACCCTGGCAGGTGGCTCTCTGGCCTGGGCAGGTAGCCCACAAGTGCCATCTGAGCCACCGTTTCGCCCTTGGCCACATAACCTGGTCCCTGAGGCTGCTTTCCTGTCCCCTTCACGTTGCCCCTCACTGTAGACATTCAAAAGATCAAGAGATGGCTTGTCACCTTCGCAGAGGCTGGAGACCCGGGTGGGCTCGGCATGGAGCAGCTACTGTGCTTCCCAGAGGTAGGAGCCAGTCGCTGGAGCCCATGATGGCTGCCCGGCCCTCCCCTCGGCAACACTGCATTCCGCCTTCCTTTCCAAGCTGAACTTCTCTCCGTTTCCGGCATTCTTTGCACATTTGTTTCATATCATTTTCCTCTCACTGACCTATTTCAATTAAAAAATACACAGCTCGTTTTGTCTTATACCAGCATCTCTAGCATGTGTAGACTCTTTATTGTAGTTCATGAGTGCCCAGGGATAGCCCGCTAAGTGATCTAGAATGCACAGGTGTGCTTAGACCCAAGTGCCAGTGTTCTAGAAAAACAGATTCTCTTGAAAAAGGAATGAGACAATCACAGGCTCTTAGTCAGATGTCCTTTAGATCCCAGGCATTTTACATATTATTTTGTTTAATGATCACACTATTTCTCTGAGGTAGATATTATTCCCATTTTATAGATGACAGACACTGAGTTCAGAGAGGTTAGGTAACTTGTCCAAGGTCACTCAGCTTGTCGGTGCTGGAGCAAGGATGCAACCGGATATGACTTTCTCCAGAGCCAATGTTCTTTCCACTATTCCCTGTTGCCTCCCTGAGTCTCAGCTATGGGAACTTATTCTAGATTTCATTTATGATGAAGAAGGGTAGGGTCCCGATAAACATTATCAGTTATTATAAAGTAGCATGAAGTCCCATCTCCTTTCCCTTAACGAACAGAATAGTATTCTTTCAGTTCATTAAGCAATTTATGGCTGTTTCATGTGTTCAGCTTTTCAGCGAGAGACTTCAATCATTTCACCTTGAATTCTACACAGAGGACCCTGTTAGAGCCACTTAAGAGGGTTTGACAGGGAGGGAAGGCTGATCCCTGGCCCGAGGCATGCCCCTCCCTTGAGCTGTACAGTTCAGTCTGGACTAAATTGGACATCAGGAGACCAGGCTCCAGTCTGGACGCTGCAGCAGGAAGCCCTTGGAAATCCCAGCTTCCCTCGGCCTCCCTATCTCTCTCGGTAAAATGGTGAGGGCTCGACCATCTGGAGGCTAACAAGTAGGTTAATTCTGTGCACGTGGCCCTCTCTCCCCAGAATGCTGTGTGGGGAAGGGCTCTAAGGCGCTAAGGGCAGGGGGCTGGGATAGTGACAGAGCTCATCCACTTCGGGCACAGAAGATCTAAGGCGCATGCATCTTCCATTCCTGAGGTTAGGAAACCACTAAGATCCCTTCGAGTTCTGATGTTTGTGCCACATAGAGCTGCTTCTTTGGCCCTGTCTAAATACAACAGCCTCATAAACATCCGTGTACTTGGCGAGTCCCGAGTGGGAGGCATCACGGAAGATGAAAACAGGGGACTGGTGCGCTGTCCTATTTGCGGGGCGCAGGGGGGTCAAGGGGAGAGCTGCTGCCACCTCCTCCCATGCTGCAGCCGGGGCTGGAGCTACAGAACACACATGACTCAGGAATGTCAATGTTCTTCAGTGGTAAAAAAAAAAAAAAAATGGTAAAGTCTTGGCCTTTTACTTTAAAACAAATATCATACAGAGTAGAATATAAAACATAGTCACACGATTTTTTTTTAAATAGGGCAGGAAACTTCAAAGAAATTTAATGCATGCCAACCTGCTGTCTCCCAAAAGCCTACATGAGCTCCTTCTTTTCTGGTGTTAGTGGAACCCCATGGAAAATTCGGGAAGCAGCAGTAGGAATAGTACCAGGAAAGTGGTGACCAAATAGTTCAACAGGGAAAGGAGAAAGGACGGAGGGCCCAGGAACTTGTTACCACAGAGGAACTGTAACACTTGGGGTGAAAAGCTGAGCCATGACCCCAGGGAGCTAAGAAGAGCCCAGGGCTTCCAAAGGGGATTGTAGGACATGTTAGCACGAACTCTGTTGAACAACTGGCTTGAGAGAGAGCCATTTGTGCTGGTGGGGATGGCAGAGAGGAAACCTCTTTTGTCTCTCTCCTGCATAAGCCCCTGGCTATTCATTAGCTATACTCCCTATCTTTTCTATAGCCTTCAGGTCAATATATTCATTTGGCAAGTATTTACTGAGCATCTGTGATGTGCCAAGTGTGGTGTAAATTCCACAACCTGTTTATTATCCCACAAGTATCTCATGTCTATTTTGCCCGTGACTACCTTGAGCCTGGTCCCCTTCTGTCCATATCAACAAGTGCTACCAGCATCACCTCCGTGATCCAAGCTGGAAGCTGGACATCATTCTCCTTCCCCCTCCAGCTCACTCCTCATCACCTAGTCAATCTCTAGACTAACTCAGGATCTGGCCTGAGTTGTCTCTTCTCCATGCTTTTGGAGCTAGGACTCGGCCAGTCTTGCAGCATCTGCATCCTATTCTGAAAGTAGAAACTTCTGATGCCTTCCCGTGGGCTTGACAAGGAATCCATGCTGACTTGCCCTGGTGCCAAAAGGCTGGGGTCCTGCGGGCAGCAGGAGAGAGTTCAGCCCCTGTGAGCATGGTCAGCGCTGCGCTATCCCTCTGGATGGAGGAGGTGTGGCCACAGGGGTCACACTAGACCAGCTCTGGCTGTGATTTGGACAGTCATCCTGTCTATGGCTCAGCTTCTCTTGAGCCTGACCATTGTCTAAACACTGTTCCATGGCCTTCCCATTGCCCAACAGCCTTTCAACAAACCCCTTTCCTTGATATGATCAGCCAGTCTGTTTCTGTTGCATGCAAACGAGGCTCTTGCCCAAACGAGTGTTAGGCTTCCAGCTATCATTTCCCAGTGAGGAGAAGGGAAGGGACAGAATCACAGGTGATGCTAGGATGTGGTCTCAGCCGCAAGGACTGGGACAGACAAGGCACAGGCTAGGACTATGCAGTGGCAGGTGGAGCCAGAGAGGGAAATGTGAAATCTGGACAAGGGCTTACGGCCGAGCCAGAGGGGAGGGATCTGGCAGGAGTCCCCAGGAGTGTCATGAAACAGGATGGGACCCTGTGACCAGAGCAGCGGGTGGGTGGGCAGAAGCACAGCATAAAGGAGCTAAGAACAGAGGCAGTGCAGCTCCAAGCATCCTGCAGATGCTCCTGGGTCGAAGTCATGGGATCAGAAATTAGCAAAGTTCCTATCACATCCTTGGTTCCCTGTGACTTCACCCCCATCCTCGCCCTGCCTTGCTCCTCAGTTCTCCATGGGTCCGAGCCTCCAAATGTTCCACACACAGCCTCACTCTCTCTGGCCATGCCGGCTTGTGGAGTCACTTCAAAAACAACAGTCTTTCCCCCTAGACTCCGCCAAGTTGTTAGAGGGAAGAAACAGCATCTGCGTTGACTCACCACCACATCCCCAATGCAGGCCACGCAGTAGGCACTCAATAACCATTTGTGAAAGTCATGTCTGAGAGGAAAAATTGTTACAGTCACAATTCGTGCCATCTTAATAGCCCATCCTCATAAGTCAGCGAAGTAGTGCCTATTGCCCCTGTCTTACAGTTGAGAAATCTCACACAAATAAGGTGATGTCTTTGGCCGAAAGTCATGTGACCTTGACCCAGGTGTATCCTCACCCATGTTCTGTAGGCCCCTCCCAGCCTGTGCACTCAGATGGAACATGATGCAAGAGGCCCAGGACTGTATTAAGTACCTGTTGCCTTTTGGGAAGTCACTCTCCCTCTCTTGTTCTAATCCACAGCCAAGGAAGTGAGTCTGAAGCAGGATGTGAGGCTGGTGGCAGCTACTTCCCACAGACCTGCCTTCTTCAGCCAGCATGTTGTTTTGGTTGAATTTGAAAGCCCTGGCGAGCAAGAGCTCTATAGCAGCCCATGCAACCCTCCATTCTTAACTCTCAAGATTGAGTTCAAGCCTTCATGTCTCCTGCTTGGAGTTTGTAAGCTTGTGAGCCTTGAACCCCTAAACTAGCTGCCTCTGCACCCTAATTGCTCACTTCTTCTCAGACATTCTTGTCCCTTCTCCCCACCCCATTTCTTGATGAGCCCAGGGTCTGCTAGCACTAAGACCCCAGGCCCAAACAAAGACAACGTTACCGTATAGCCATCTCTTTGGCTGTCAGTCTAGCTGAGGGTTATTTGGAGGATTTCTGGGATAAGCACTCAAAGATGTGTTGAAACCCTCAGGAAAAAGAAAAGACGCCTACAAAAATACCTCGTATTTTTGAGAGGAATTTCAACCATGTGTTTTTGCTTTTCTTTTACTGATTCTTTTACAAGTAAACCCTTAAAACGCACTCCTCCAAGAGCTGTTTGATGTCCCCAGAGCTCCCAAACATTTTACAAGCTGTTTTCCTTAAAACCAAAGGATATGTTCAACTTATTTAAAAGACATGGAAGGCACCCAAATCTGAAAGATTCTTTCACAACCTTTGAACTGGGCTCAATAAATTGCCTGCCTCTAACTCTGCTTGATGGATGAAATTTGTAAGTGTCCTTGTGAAACCAACCTGATGTGGTTCCTGGGAGCATTAGAAAGAATGCCCACGCAGGGGCCAGGACCTTAGGAAAATTGCAAAGTTGGTAAATGTGACGTTTCTGATGTTGGGTCTCACTCCCTAGGTGGGAGTGGCTTTGGAGTCTGCAGCCAATAATTGAAGGCCAATGTAAATAACCCACTCATCATATTTCTTTTCTTTTTTTTTTTAAGATTTATTTATTTATCTGAGAGAGAGACTCATCATATTTCTTTCACAAGTTTGTTTCTATGAATAAATGCCGTTTCTGTTTCCATTCTAGTTAGTAGAGGATAATCATTTCATCTCACGGAGCAGATTTAAGTTCAGCAGGAAGTAAAGACGCGTCATGATGTCAGCAGTTTGCCCTATCTGGTCCAGACTCCATGTGTAACTTCAGCTTGGTTCATGCAAAAGAGCTCGTCATTCTCCCATCTCCGCTTTCTGGGGCTCTTAACAGACATGTTTCCCTCCCATGGTATTATTTTTTTTATCCTGAAAAATATAATTGCAATAGTAGCTTAAACCTCTGTTTGTATAGTTGATTTCGTCTTTGCAAATTCCCCATGAATTTTCTTATATAAGTCTTACTTCTTTTTCTTTTTCTTTTTTTTTTAAAGATTTTATTTATTATTTGTCAGAGAGAGAGAGAGAGAGACAGAGAACACAGGCAGGGAGAGCGGCAGGCAGAGGGAGAAGCCGGCTTCCCACCGAGCAGGGAGCCTGATGCGGGACTCGATCCCAGGACTCTGGGATCATGACCTGAGCCGAAGGCAGATCCTTAACCGACTAAGCCACCCAGACATCCCCTTACTTATTTTTCTTATGATAGCCCTGTAACAACCTTCCCACCATACCATCATTCAGAGAAGATAAATGATGCCCCATGTAAGAAGTTGGTAAGGACAAAGTAAAAACTCAAGTTCCTTGATTAAAGAAGAAACTGCACCTTCTGTTGTAGGGTTTTCAAGCCGAAAATACTGGAGCACCAGACCACAGTGAATCCTTCCATGAACATTTGTGATTGAATCAATGAATAAATGAGTGAACCTCTAGCACTAAGGAAGCTGGGGTAGGGGTGGGGCGGGGGGTAACTGAGAGGATGGCATCCAACCATCCTGTTGTAAGGTCAGCCAATGGAAGAACTAGCCTCCCCCGGGGAACTGATGAGAAGCCCACAAGGCTGAAGAGGGAATTCAGGTAAGGCTGAACAGGTCTACTATACTTCCAGAAAAAAATGAATTAGTCTAATTAAGAGAATTCTAGAAATGCCTAATCGTGTGCAGTACAAAAAAGCCTTGGGCATCTGGTTCTTTTCACAGTGAAAGAGCTGTTTAGAGAAAAGCCGGTACTTTGCGGTAATTACTGGTTATCTAATATTCTGAAAGGCCTCCATGTCCACAGTGCCCCGTGATCCAGCGTGGAATGTAGCTTGGGTGTGTGTCCCAGATGGGATGACAGAGAACACTGCCCTCCTCCATGTCCAGAGAGCAGGAACAGGGTGACCGTGGACTCCAAGTCCCCAGGACCCCTGAGCTCAGTGATGAGCATTCAAGTAGGACAGTACTGAGCCCCCGAACAAAAGTTCCACCAGCTTGAGCTTCAGCTTAATTCCTCCAGTTCTTTCTGGTCTAATGTCTCCTGACAAAGAAGGAGGAGCATTACAGGAGGTGAGGAGTTCTGCTTTCTGTCCTTCATCCAGCAAAATCGCCCTTTTAACCTCCAGCAACTGGCCTATACTCTCCTTGGAATTCTTAGGCAAAACGTCACTAAAACATCGGCAAAAACAAAAATGGAAAACACGTTTTGACATCCTTAACGTTGATTACAACCTCAGATTACAAAAGGTTCAATATTGCCCACCCCATTCTGGAGGGTCACCCACCTCACAGACTCACGTGGGAGGGAGTCTCAGAAGCTCTTTTTTTTTTTGTCCAGCCTTGAATTGCCAGACTCTGGCACCATCACCATGCCTCTCAGCCAGCTGCCCATTCTCTTATTTCTCTTAGCATCCAGCCTTACAGCCATCCAGGTTTCTTGTGTAGGATCCTACTTCGACCTTCTTACTTGACACCTCCCCCTGACATACACACACACACACACACAGGGGCATACACACACTCACGCATGCACGCATGCATGCACATGCCTTCTCTAGACCCATCTTTTGTGTATGATAATGTAACCCCTGTTGCTCAGAGAAGCTCTCACTCTTGCTTCCTGGCATCAGAAACAAACCTTCGCCACGGCATCTTACTCTCAGTGGTTCTCCCAGGTGTGGCTCCCCCACCAATGGCAGGGTCCATCTGACCTACAAACGCAGGTTTAGAGCCGGAGAAGCTTGTGCTCCAAGCATATCTGCACTGCGTTGTGTCTGCAAGACCTCGAACAATTCCTTGGTCCTCTAGCCCAATTTTTGTTTAACACAAAGACAATTTACTGAACTCAAAGGGTTGTTGACAAGTATTAAGCAAGATTATCCATGCCAGGACCTGACATTTGGGAGGTATTGAGCAGAGGTGTCTACCCTCCCTGTCATATGTTCATTGTGACCATGCATTCACCTTCCATCCCAAGAGAAGGCATTTTAAATATTGGGACTGGTGTTGCTCTGGCTTCTCACGAACAAGGCAATTCCTTATAATGTCGAACCTTCCAGATCCTTGGAAGTGTTTCCTCTTCCAGAGTCATGTCCTGCAGAACCAAGGACCAGCTCTCTAACTTCAGAGCAGACTTCCTTCCTCACATCTCAGGCACGTGCACCATGAGCCATGCCAGACCTTCTCAGCCCTGTCTGGCCAGAAACCGCAGCACCTTGACTGATGTGGTCTCATTCAGTTCAGCCCCAACTTACCCTCCACCCTCGGCCCAGCGTTACCAGTTTGAACTCTTTCATTTGGGGATGAGAAAGGTTCATTTCCAAAGCAGCTGAAGAAGAGACTCCTATTGGTGATGCCCAGGACGAAGCAATTCAAATTTGAATCCTGCTAAGATGATTCAACTCTGTCAAAGTATTCCCTGAGAAACGAGGGGAAGGGAGTCAGCATTTTTGTTAGTGTTCACCATATCCTTGAGGATCCTCTCTGTAGCTCTATTTGCTAGGATCACGGTAACAAAGTACCACAGACTGGAGGCTTAAGCAACAGAAGTTTCTTGTCTAACAGTTCAGGAAGCGAAGAGTCTAGAATCAAGATGTAGGGAGGGTGGGTTTCTCCTGAGGGCTGTGAAGAAAAGGTCTGTTGCAGTCCTCTCTCCTTTACTTGTAGAGGGTGGTCTCTTCCTGTGTCTTCACATGGTCTTGAGCTTACTTACTTACTTACAAGTTTCCTCTTCTTATAAAGACACTAGTCCTTTCAGATTAAGACCCACACTCATGACCTCATTTTAACTTGAATACTTCTGTAAAAATTCTGTTTCCACATAAGGCCACATTCTGAGGTACCTGAGGTTAGGCCTCTAACACATCTTTTGGGGGGGACACAATCTTAAAATACCATCCTTCACACTGGTAAAGGCTTATACTGTTCCTGATTCTCACTTCATTACCCCACACAATATCCCCCATCCTTATTTCTTTCCCAGCTTCCACCCCTCTTATATTTCTTCAAAATATCTCATCAAAATTCTTAATTTTCAAAATAACCTGGTTAACTTTTCATGGACTGAAGTAACTCCCTACCAGACCAATCAGAGGCAAAGCAGAACCGGGGGGGGGTCTGGTCGCCGGTCCAGGTGCTCACACTCCATGTGACTAGGAAGGGAGGGTAGGGGCAGGACTTTAGGGAGCACCATTGGTCAAAGCTGCAGACACAGAGAGCAGGAGGAAGGAAATTGGAAGGAGCCATGGGCACCAAGCTTGGCAGAAGCAGGGCATGTCCAAAGATGGCCCTACTGAGTCAGAAGACATGTGACTGGTAGCCAGGAAGCACAGGATGGGAGAGAGACGACACGGCAACATGCTGTGAGATATCATGGTGTATCATGCATGACCCATGTGTACTATAGTCTTCTGAACATTTTTCTGTCATGTGAAGACCAAGCCCCAGAGCTATTGCCTCTTTGTCTTCTGCAAAATCCCGAGAACCATCAGTGCCTATGGACAGGCCACTTCTGTGAGAAGGCTGAGCTCACCTGGCCCTCCCCCAGCCAGGCGCTTACTTTCCTCTCAGCGATTGTGCAGACCAGATGCCTCAGTCCTCTGAAAGCCCCCTCTCCCCCTGCTCCAGAATGCAACCCTCTTCCCCTGCTCAGCAAGAACACAGAAGCCCCTGGAAGAAAACACTGATATTTTCCTTATCTATACCAATGGGCTTTCCAGCCTCTGTGTCCATCTGTGGACACATACCACCCCCCTGCCTCCTCAGGTCTCCCCTCCAGTTTCAAGCCCTCTCCCCTACATCTTCTCAGAAACAATACCTTGATACTTATCCTTTCTCTCTCTTAACTCAAACTTCTTCCTCTCAACTGAATCCTTCCAGTTCATTGACTTTGGGATACTCTCACATCTAGCCCTAAACAAACTGCAACCAGAACCGCTCCTTCAAGCACTCCCAAACCCTCCATTTACCTCTCTCGGTTTTCCTGTTCCCACAGTCGAACGTCTCACAGGGCGTCTATTCTTTCTGTGTCTCGGTCTCTGTCTCCTCATCTCCTACTCACTGGGAGACTCATTCCAGTTTGGCTGGGGCCTCATTCATGCCGCCCTTCCTTCCCGCATCCAGCACCTGCTGTGCCCCAGCCTTCTAGAACGCATGGATTTAAAAAGACAAAATCCTCCAACTTCGTGGAATTTACAGCCTAGTTACGACAGAGTGGTACAAAACTGAGAACCTGGCATGGCGGGCAGGAGGCATAGTTCAGGAGGCCAAAGGCTGCGGGTGGATGGTGACGGGCAGCACAGTGGTCAGGGTGGGCACCTTGGAAAAGATGACATCAAAACCACGGTCGCTTTCAAAGACTGCCAAGGTCCTTGGCCTTCCGTCTTCCTCCCCGTCCTCTATCTTCTTCCTGCTGTACAGGCTCGGCCTCCCCTGCCCCCGAGTCGACATGGGCACTGCTCAAGGGGAGCTCCTTGTGCTTTCTCTTCTCACTCCGCAGTCTTGTCATGAGGGACGCCATCCAGCCACACAGTGTCATGTATCCTCCACAGTCAAATGACACATAGATGTATACTTCCATCCAGGCCCCTACCCTCAGCTCTGGATTTGGAGATCCCACCACTGTCTTGATGCTTCCCCAAGGAGCTCTCAAATCAGCATTTCCAAGATTGAAGGCAACGTCGCCCTCCCCCCAGCTTTGTTCACCTTCCAGCACCCTCTCTCGGGAATGGCGGCCTGGCCCACCCGCTTCTACAGGCCACAGCCCTCAACTCGCCACCTGCTTTCCTCGCTGCCTCTGCAGGTACAGCTGTCACCAACACCTGTCACCCACCTGCAGCATTGGAGGGAAACCTCATGCCATGATGTGGCATCCAGCTTCACACACTTCTATTGATCTATTCACTTCATCCACTCTGTTTTTTCATAAATTTTTATTGAGTGTTTCTGAGTACAGTGTCCTTTTAAAAGAAACAAAATGTGGTTTTGTCAGTTTGATTCTAAAGCATTTTAAACACTTACTTTAAACATAAATCATATCTAGATAATATTGTATAGTCTCCAAAGGCTTTTCTCATTTCTCGCCACAACATGGAGTAGGAAAGCAGAGGTTGGTAGACCCATTTTTCATGAGCCAGCTGCATCAACTTACTTAAGGTTACACCATGAATTCCCATCAGAGCTAGCATGGAACATGGAGGGCAGGTCTCTACGTTCCCTGTTCTGTTTGTTCCACTGTGCTCCCTCCACCAGCTCACCAGGTTCCAAGTTAATCAATCCTTCCTCAGTACCTAGGCTGGTGGTTCTTAAATTTAGCCAGCTTCAGAATCATGGAGGTCTTAGTAAAACACAGAGTGTTGGGCTCACCTACAGGATTTCTGACTCTCAGTCTTCATTTCTAAGGATCACCAATGATCATCAGTGATCCTGATGCTGCGGGCCTAGGGACCACACCTGGACAACCCCTGATGTGGGCTGACACTTTCACCTAAGTCCTTGTCCCCATTTTTTCTCACTTCCTTTGAGGAGAACCTTGATCCTCCCTATGCTTTCTCCCTTGACTTACTTTTGAGCAGAGACAGAGACCTTTTTTCCCTTCAAGGACCATCATGCGTGCCGTGGATGTTGACAAGAAGATACGCAATGTGCCCACACAAAGGCTGCTTGGTTCCCAAGCTTTTACCAACCAACCTGAGGGACTTACTGTATTAGGGGCTTGGCTAATCCCACTGTCATAACTTCACTACCTCTTGGACTTGATCAAAATGTGGCAGGGAAAAGCAAAGTTTATGGAGAATTTAGAGGCTCTTGTTTATCCATTTCTCCAAATACTCCAAAAGATTCCTAGATTGAGCCAAACCAGCTGAGAGCCCCCAGCTGGTTCTGTCCTTACGGTATGTTCTCCTCTAGCAAAAGACCCTGTGAGGCACGGGGTTAGTGACCTGAGCATTGGGCTGGACATTACGGCACACAGTGGGCTCACAGGAAGCAGCCTCCAAGAGGTGCTCTGCATGGGCTGATGGGCAGCCTCATCACTGGCATCACAGAGAAAGTCTCTCCTGATTTGTACCCAGCATCATTGTACTTTCCCTAAGCAGACGGCTTCACTTTGCCTCATGGACCCTGATGTAACTAGCTGTGGTTGTCTCCTCTCTTTGGCCACTAGGGACTTGGTACCACCTTTGCAGTCATCCCTGGAGGTCTGCGGACCATGAAGGCTCTAACTCCTCCTGACCTTCCCATCTTTATTTTCCCATTTCATCAGCATGCTTATGGGTAATGCGCATTGTTTTGTTATGCTATATATTCAATCCTTTGCGAAGCATGATAGATACGGAAGATAGGCGGGAGTGAGGGCAGACAGCTGAACAGGCAGAGAAGTGAATGAGCTGTTGGTCAATGGCAGATACTCTCCCCACCATGAAAGATGCAGCTCAGCACAGCGACAATATTAATAAATGGTCTACTGTCCAATTTTGTTTCAGACTTTCCAGATGTCATGCTGGGAGTGGCTTTCAAATGTTACAGACACTGGATGTGCCATTTTTCCCTACCTAAATTCACTTAGTAAATAAATTAATTCATAAACAAACCCAGAACTGGCTATGAGCTTTGTACATGTACATTTCCTGGTAGCGTTGTAATTGATACAATCTTCTTGCGAAGCAATTTGCCAATATATACTAAAGCGGATACAAATATTTGTACCACTCTTAATACCTAACCTAAATATGAAAAAATTAACTACACATATGCTGTTCATCACAGCAGTATTTCTCATAACTCACTGGAAAGGCTAAGTAAATAATGACACACAGTTCTATGGAATATTATGAAGTAATTAAAAGTGGTGCTCAACAAAACTATAGAGCAACATAGAAAACATAGTCTAATATTAAATAAAATCAAGGACATAAAAATAATTCTTTGACGTAAGAACAATTACAAGAAAAATTCCTGGAATAAGCGATGATGGTGTTTATACATGGCACTGAGATTTGGAGTGATTATGTCAATCTTGCTTCTATTTTCCAAAACACTGTATGATGTGATCATATTACTTTATATAGAAAAGCACATAAAATAGGGCGCATGGGTGGCTCGGTCCATTAAGCATCCGACTCTTGATTTCGGCTCAGGTCATGATCTCAGGGTCCTGAGATCCAGCCCCATTTTGTACTCCGCCCTGGGTGTGGAACATGCTTAGAATTCTCTCTCTCCCTCTCTCTGAACCTGCCCCCTCTCTCTAAAAGAAAATACATTAAATAGATTTTAAAATGTTACCATTGAGAGCATAACCTTGAATGGCTGGAGAGGACAAATAGGCAGCCTGCAGGCCCAGGGTCAGGGAATGTGCAGAGAAGCCAGAAGCCAGAGGAATGTAGGTGAGCAAATATGCCTAGGCAATGCTGCCGGGCCCACGGGCAGGTCAGGTACCTGGAGGCCCAGTGGGCAAGAATCTCCAAGTGTCTGCGGGCGAACTTTGACACACCTGCTATTGGCTTGAAGCTCTTATTGTCACAGACCATAATCTTGTAGAACACTTGCCCCACCTTCAACGCTTCTGAGGGCTGGACATCTGCAGGCTGGACACGTCCATCAAACACAGAAACTGGCCTGCAAATGCCATTGAATCACATATTTGAAAATGGGGTGCTACGTCTCAATCCAGGTGACTTTGATTTCCAGAATCTTGGGAAGATAAATAAATACAACTGAATAAGAAGCAGTGTGAAGGTCATAGAGAGACTTGGGGGAGCTCTCCCAGCCTTCAGAACAACATCCAGGGAGACCATCCATTGTGTGTTTGTGGAAGGGGAGGGCAGGTTCTGCTTTCCCTTTTAGCTCCTTCTGAAAGTGATACTTTTGAGACTAAATGATCCTGAGAAGACTATACACTACATGGAACACAGATGGTTTTAGGTTCTTGATGATGTTTATGGACTCCTGTCTTTGAATATTTTCTCCTACTTCTCACCAGTGGGGAGGACTCTGACACGTTTTGTTTTAAAGGGAAGCTCTTTGCTGTGTGGGAAAAGTTGCAAATGGGCTCTCCTGGACAATCTTGAGTGGGTTGATGCTGCAGAATCCCCTGGGCTCAGCAAAGTGAATCAATGGAAGGCAAATCAGAGAGCCAAAATTCCTAATCAGGACCCCCTGCCTGAGGAGCATCAGGAGCTTGAGGTCTCTGGGAAGCCCATGCCAAAGACAAACTCTTAGCCATGGCTGCATTTTCCAAGGGAAACCTCTTACTCTGAAATGAGAGAAGCATTGGAAGCTCATTCAGGGGACATATGCCTGATACTGCCTGAACTTGAGAAGGAATGGAGAGAATATATTCACCATGACTTTCTTAGCCAGTCCAGGCTCCAAGAGCCTATTTCATTCAGTGTTAACTCAAGGCCTTTGCAAACAGAGATTTATGCTCCAAGTTACTGCTTCTGGAAGCAACATATCAAATCATATGCTAGTTCCTTCTCATCCTTCCTGTGCTCCTCAAAGACTTGTCTCCAGAAGTCAGGTATCAGTTTACCTACATTGCCTCTAAAATGGTTAATACATAAGCAAGGTCAAAGCGTGGATTATCAGCTCAGCTTAAAGCCCTGCAAGAGTCATCCTTACATCCTGCCTGCATGCCCCAGGTTTCCTACATCCCAACCAACCAGGCAACTCCTAACAAAGCCTCAGGGCAGGGGGACCACGATTTGTGTTTTAACTCTGAGTTTTCTTGAGGGCAGTGAGTGACTTTCCCCACTGTCCCCAGTGAAGTCCCCCGAACCCTTTTGGTTTTTTTCTAGGCTTGATCTTTCCAGCCTCTTAATCATTTCTGGGACCATTCCCAGCACTTTCTCTGGCTTCCCTAAATCCCTCCTAAAAGCTTTCCTTTTGTACTAAATAAAAGCAAATTCCTTGGACCCAGAAGTCTATAGCTTTGCATGGCCTGCAATTTTTCAAGAATGAAAAAAAATAATAATAATAAGACCAAAAAACTTCTTGGAGGAATGAGTCAGAGGCATTAAAGTAACTCCCCATGCAGTAGATTGTCTCCATGGGCTTGATACCTTGGCCCTGCTCTAGACATTTCACATCCTGAGAAAAGGTCTGAAATGTTACTGCCTTGGGACCCTGCCACAGTTTACAGAAAGCACCTTTGCCTTCAAAAGCTTCTGTGTTAATCAAAGGTGATTAAAACCAGGTCTCCGCCCAAGGCGTTCTTTCATAGCTCTGAACACGTAAGGAAAAGCAGAGATGATTATCTGGCTGGCTCAGCAGAGATTTGCTTCTTTCTATAAAAATATACATGCTGACAAAACAACAGCCGTAGATTTACGATTTGTCTGATTTGATCACCTTTCAGCACAGGAAAACCTGGCTTGTATACTCCATTAGAAGGGCCGCCATGGGAATAGTCAGGGAAGATGAGGCCCAGCCTGGGACCCAGACCAGAGATCAAGCTCAGATGTCACCATGAACATCACTTTCACGATCCAGCTTGAATGTTCTAGCCCCCCAGGCAGAACTGGCCCCCTCCTCTGTGCTTCTACAACACTTTGGTTGGCTCTCTTCTGGCACATCGTGGGGTCCATTGTGATATATGCATCTGTCCACCCCACCCAAGAGACCAAGAGTTCCTTGTATCTTCAGTGGGGGTCCATCATGCCTTTCCTGAATCACCAAGAAAACCAAGAGAGCTTTGTTTTCTCTCAAAGAGATGTAAAATGGTAAGAACAGGTATCTTTATTTCCATCCAAACACAGCAAGGCTCATCCAGGCTACTGACAAGGCAGTTAATTATAAGACAGGTTCAAAGGCACCTTTCTTCATAGGCGGAGTTCAACCAAAGAAGTCCGAATTCATGGAGATGGAAGACACTGGAAGCTGGAGAGGCAAGGAGATGCTCATGCCTGGCACCTTCAACCATCCAGGAACACCCACCCCTCTTCCCAGAGAGGTCTTAGGAAAGGATGCTTTCAAACTTACCAGAAATGTGAACATTAAAACAATGAGATGTTATTTTCACTCTATAAAACCAACAGTTTTTTTAAGTAATAAACAATTTTGATAAGGTCAAGTTCTGATGGTTACTCAGAACTTTGTTTGTATTGGGGGAGGGGGGTATATTGGTACACATTTTCCAAAAATCAGAATATATTCAAGGATGGTAGTCAGAGATATAAACAAAAATATATGCTTTAATATAGTCATTGAAGATTTACTTTTTAAATAAGAAATTGAAAATAAGTTCAACTGTGCCATAAATGTAATGATGCATTCATGTATATTAAGCTACATAGCAATAACAAGTAAATGTAGAGATTTCAGTAGCTAAACACAGTGAAGGCTTGCTTCTCACTGAAAGTTTGGTGTAGGTTGGGCATCTCCAGGCAGCTTTCCCCCAAGCAGTGACTCTCAGATCGAGGCTGTTTCCATCTGCCACCTGCCATCCGCCATCACTGATAAGCCTAGAGCGCTATGCCAGGCATAGGAGTGGCATCCTCACTTCTGCCCACATCCTATTGTTCAGAACTCAACCTGTTGGTCCAATCACACTGCAAAGGAGATCTGGAAACACAGATTGCCCAAGTGCCCAGGGGGAGGAAATGGCATGGAGAACCCACGCACAACTGCCACAAATCACTAAGTAGAACATGGCACCTTCAGAAGAGGGAACATCATGCAGCCATTAAAAACATGTTCTCGAAGAGCCTGTAATGAGAGGTGAACATTCTCACAACATGATGGTAAACTAAAGGGAAGTTGTGACATAAATATAGACAGTGAATTATCCCAATAGCATGCATACATGGACCCGGACATGTGTGTCCACACTTACCACCACCATGTTAACACGGTTATTTCTATGTTGAAGTAGTTGTTTTCTTCATTCTTTTTCAACTTTTGCCTAATTTCTTTTTAAGAAGCACACATCATTCTGAAAAATAAAATAAAAAATAAGTAAGAGTTATTGATTCAAGTGTAATTAATACTTATACTACATATAACACATGTAACAAGTAATAATAGTAAAGTGACTTTGAGGCAGGTAAAAGACCTGTAAATATAGTTATGCCAATTCTTAGACAAGGATTGGGGAACTTTTCAAAGTATTCCTCCAGCCCCCTGAGAACCACTGCTGAATTGAGTTGTTACTGATAGGAATATTATGTTAAGGGAGCAGAATTTTTTCAGAATGAACTGATAATATGATATCCTGGCAAAAGAACCAGGTTTGGAGCTGGAAGATGTGGGCTATTTTTCATACTTTCAAACATATTCTGGCTCCTGGGAGAGAAAAACCTTCACCTCTCAAAGCCTAAGTGTTTTCTCCAAGGTTGTCCTGAATATACAAAACATTGTTTCCAAAATGTGTTCCAAAATGAAAGGAATCCATAATTCAGGGACAAGCTGGATTAAGT
Source organism: Mirounga angustirostris (assembly GCF_029215605.1). Classification (NCBI taxonomy): domain Eukaryota; kingdom Metazoa; phylum Chordata; class Mammalia; order Carnivora; family Phocidae; genus Mirounga; species Mirounga angustirostris. The sequence goes on along the minus strand of NW_026991714.1, from coordinate 116,738,469 downwards.
CAGGATAACTGACATCTTTACTGCCGGGCTCACTGAGCTCCAAATACACTGATGTGCTTTCTAGGTCTCCGAGTAGCAGATAATAATTACTTGGTGAAGGAGCACTTTTTCTAGGAATATCATGGAACTAGACCTCTGATAAACACTGTGGAAAAATGTTCATTTACTGAGATACTGAGGTTAAAAGTATATAACTATAATCTATTAGCTCTTGTAAGGATTTGTTATTTTCCATTGTTAATTTTCCATTCTTTCCATTTGTAGAACAAAAAGTCATACAGCAGGGTCTCAGCTCCACCCTGGGCTGTGTTTGTTCCATGATTCAGCCGTGGCACATCTGGAGGACTACAGAGAAGGACTGTCAAGGACTGTCTCTAAGAAGAATCAAGGAGCATCTTGGTTCCTCATCCTAAGGAAAAGACAATGGAAATCGACTCAGAATGATTCAGGGACTTGGCAAAAAGGCCATGTCCCGACTGAATGCGGGAGGTGTGAGCAACACTGATTCCAGCCGATCAACACGATGGAACATATCACAGGCCCCAGGAGAGATGTGCAGGCTCAAGAGAGACAGGAAAAGACAGACGCCACACAGCAGTCCAGAAAACGCACAGGTATCCCAGAACCATGGGGAAAGAGATGAAGGGGACTGGAGCTCCTGCAAAGTGGGAAGGGCAGAACCTTTACATCACTCCTACTGTGTGACCCTAGAAACACAAGTGAGAGTCAGAGTTCTCAACAGTAAGTATATGTATAAGTTCACACGGAGGTGTCTAATACAGCACCTGGGACACACAATCTACAGAATCAAATGACAACAAGGATCAGGCAGGCAATTTAGAAATATAATGAGTGAAGCAGGTGGATATAACAGTAAGGGTTGGGGGGAACAGTGGCAATTTGGAAAGCACTTGCCCCGTTCATGAAGAGAACATCAATCACCTTCAGCAAATTATTGCCATGCAAGTATTTGGACCCATTGATGTAAGTCTTCAAGTTGTTCTAGAAAAGCCATAAATCCAGGTTTTTAAAATAAGATGTATCAATGACCAGTTGTACCCTGAATTTTACAACTTGCTAACAGGAGTTTCCACTTGCTCAGACAGCTGAGTCATCTTTTACTCCTCTGTTTTACCCTCCACATAGTGGATCAGCGTGACCTCTCATTTCTACTTCCAAACTACATCCAGCACCTGATCACCTATCTTCACCTCCTCCCTGGTCCAGACACCACCACCTTTCCCTGGATTTCTGCAGTAGCTTCCTAACTGGTGTCCCTGCTTCTGTCTCCGGCCATCTGCTCCACACTCCACACAGCAGCCAGAGTAAACTTGTTAAAACAAAAACCCACATGGCATTCCTCATTCAGTGGTTCCTCATTAGATGCAGGATAAAAGTTGAAATCCTTACATTTTCTTGTAAGATGTACATGACCAGCCAGCCCTTGCCACTCAGTCCCCAAACCCCATCCCATCACCTCTCTCCCTTCTGTCCTACCACTCTGCTCACTGCTCACTTGGCCCCACTCACAGTGGTCTCCTTGCTGACATCCCAAGAATGCTCCCAGCTCAAGGGGTTGGCACTGGCTGTTTCCCCTGTATACTCTTCACCCAGCTATCCATCAGACTTTCTGTCTCACCTCCTTCTGTTTTTTGCTCAAATAGTGCGCAGTGAGCCCCTTCCCCAGTTCTCCTTATCTCTTTTCCCTGATTGCTCTTCTCTCTAACATTCACTACCACCTGACACATTACATTTTCCTCATTTATGTCTTTATACTATGTCTTCCAAAATTAGAACACAAGTCTTCATGAGGAAAGGAGTTTGGTCTGTGTTCTTCATTGCTGCATTTCTAGCCCTTGGGAGCTTTAAAAAAAAGTTGTGGAAGGAAGGTAGGGAGAAAGAAGAATGAGCAAATATGGTATGCTGAGTCATTGAATTAGAACCCATAAAATGATTCCAAGGATAAAGTTCTGGTCATGGACAAAGCACAGTGTGAGACTGAGCTCAGAGAGGAAGGACCAGGCAGAAGGAAAATGGTATTTTCTTGGTGTGAAACTGCCTTGTTCTCATCCCTCCAATATGAGAATCTCCCATCAAAGCTCTGTGAGTAGCCATCTAGCACCAAAAGGCCAGTGATCTCCTGGGTTTGGAGGAAAGTGCTCTGGGCAAGGGGCCAGGAGACCCTGAGCCAGTCATTTTCCTGGGAGATTTTCCTACTGTGAAATAGGAAGGCTTATCTCTCTCAAGTTTCTTAGAGCTCTGCTACCATAGACATTAAGATTCTAAAATTCTTCAGCAACTTAATTTTATATGTATAAGTGAGATATTTCTATTTGGAAGAAGGACTCCATGGAGATGAAGCAGATTCACTGCATTAAAGACACACTTTGGTAGTACTCTCTTGTGTGTTAGCATCCAACGGGAAAATGATCACTGTGTCAGACCAATAGGACAGATTCATGGATCCCTGGTCAAAGCTGGGATACATTTCCATGTGATTTCTTAATTAATCAGGGATCGCTGACAACAAATCCTCCGGGAGACACTGAGGCATAGAAAGATTCAGCAAGTGTTCAGTCAGATGGGGTACACACACAGCTAATTCAACCTCCTGCATCTGACCTCACTTGAGTAAACACTTGGACTCATGAGGCACAGCCTTCTAGAGGTGGTGCTGCTTCAGAAAAAATAAAATTAGAAATTGCCACAAATCAAAAATTAAAAAAATAATAATAAAGAACAAATAAATAAATATAAAAATTGCCACAACTCTTTGTTTTTCTTCACCAACTATGGTCTCAATATAAGGGGCCTTTGGAAGACAGCAGGAATGACAGACAAGTACCAAGTGGAGACAATTAACTCAATGTCCTATCAGCCCAGGTGGCTCCAGGCCCAGGCACTCCATCTCCATCCACCAAACCATTATGATGGATAAGGGAAGCCTGTCCTCAAAAGACAGACACTTGAAATTCTTTGAGATTCTAGGTCATGCCCTCGTGTCACCTTTTAAGAAGAACCAGCTTGAGGCCAAAGGGCCTTCTTTGAAATTATGTTCCTTACCCAAAGGGCACTCTCCAGGATCCCTTTGGGCTGTGACCAGAGGGTTCATTTAATATGGAACAGAATTAAATGACCATAGTGTGAGGTTTGAGTGCTGTCATTGCTCTAACTTACAGGGATTGACATCTTGCCCAGAGAAGACATCTAGCTATATTCAGATGTCCCTACAGTTAACATGGTTCACCTCCTCTGCTAGCCTCTGCAACTTAACTTTATGATGTTCTTTCGGAGAGGCATAGCATGTGGACCTCCCCCAAAAACCTGACTGAGAAGCCACAACTTCTGTGTCCCAAGATGAAACTGCCCCAGGATCTCAGAAGAATCACAGAAGAGCAATAGAACACTGCACTTATTAGCCATGGACCACTTAAGATAAAAAACCATTCTAAGTTCAGTGGAGATGCATAATAGAATATCCAAGTAAGAGGGACTACAGCGCAAGAAAGAGAAACAAAATTTTACCTAATTAATCAACAAACTAAAGAAAAACAATCACCACAAAGTACAAAATAGTAAACAAAATGGAAGAAATTAATTGCTCTGTATCAGTATTTGAAATCATTGTGAGTGAGCTGCCTTTCTTTATCTAAATATAAAGATATGGGATGATATAAAATTAAAATTGAGTAGTAAACTGCCTAGAAGAAATACATGAAAAACAAAATAACAAAAAACAAAAAACAAACCCAAAATGACAGAGAACTACTTTCACAAAGATGGAGTAGATATATTTATACCTATTCCTCCTGCTGAGTACAGCCTGAAAACCTAGACATTATAAAACAAACATAAGACTAAAAAGTAAAGAGAAAAAGGAAGACTGGCTAGGGACCCTAGAACCCAAAGAATGATATGATGGTGAGCTCTTTGGGTTTTCTTTTGGCCTCATATATCCCAGCCTGGGTGCTAGAGAAGGTAGCAACCTGGAAATCCAGTAGGTACAGACAAAAATAGCCTGTTTCCTGTAGCCGAAGGACCAGAATTGGGGCAGCCTCACAAGACAGAAAAGTATGTGATAATAGCCATTCTACTCTAGCCAAACACCACAGAGAATGCTGCAGCTCCCCCCCTCCCCCGCTTCATCCCCACCAGCAAAGGTTGAGTGGGAGCCTAACTTCCTCTCTCACTGGGGTAGAATAAGTTTCCCCCCAAACCTCTCCAAAATGGTGGCAAAGTAAAGCAGCCTGGAATTTCATCTTCACTGAGCAGTATGAGCCCCTCCCCACTCCCCATGTCAGTGGACACCCCTCAGGAGACTTAACTTCAATGCCCACACAGCAGTATTGAAGTACCTTGCCCACTCATGGCTGGGATGGTGTCAGAGGAGTCTTGCAAAAACACAAGATTTAACAAATATCTAGAGTCTCATAACATAATAGCTGAAGTGCTCAGGATTCAAATATACCAATATCTGAGAGACCTCAACTTGAGTGAGAAAAGACAATAAACACTAATATCAAAATGACACAGAAGTTGGAATACTCTGACAAGAATTTCAGAGACGCCGTCATAAAAATGCTCCAAATAACAAGCACAAAGAAATTTGAAACAAATGAAAAAAAAATTTAAGTTTCAGAAAAAAAACCAAAGATATAAAAAACAAAATGGAAATCTTACTACTAAAAAATACAAAAACAGAAATGAAAATGCAATAGATGGTCTCAAACAGCAAAATGCAAAATATAGAGGAGAAAAATCAGTGAAATTATTCACTGTGAACAACAGAAAGAAAATACATTAAAAAAATATGGGAAGGGATTCAGGGGCATGTGGGATTATAACTAAAGAGCTTATATTTATGTCACTAGGGTCCCAGAAAGAGAGGAGAAAAGGGGTGGGCCTGAAAAATTATTTCCCAAAAAATGGCAGAAAATTTCCTAAATTTGGAGAAAAGCATATACAGTTACATATTCAAGAAGCTGAGCAAGCCTCAAACAGAATAAAACCAAAGAAATCCACAATATCATAGTGAAATTTCTGAAAACCAAAAACAAAGGAAAAGTTCTAAGAGCAGCCAGAGAGAAAGGATCAGTTAGCGGTAGAAGAAAATGCAATTCAAATGAGTAGTGGGTTTCTCATCAGAAACTATCAAGGCCAGAAGAAAGTGGCACATTTTCCAAGTACTGAAAGGAAAGAACTATGAATTCTGAGTTGTGAAATGTGAAAATATCCTTCAGGAAAAAGGGGAAATCAAGATATCCTCAGATAAAGGAAAACTATGAGAATATGTCACCAGCAGACATTTCATAAAAGAATGACAATAAATTTCACTAAACACAAAGAAAATGATAAAAGAAGGAATATAGGAACATCAGGAAGAAAAAACAGAAAGAACAAAAATACGAGTAAGCAAAATAGACTTTCCTTCTCCTCTTTAATTTACTAAATTATGATTGACAAAGCAAAATTTGTAGTGATCTATTTAATGCAGTTCTCAATGTATGTAAAGGCCATAAAGAGAAGAAAAGTCTCTATACTTCACTCAAACTACTAAAATTTTAACACCGAGACTGAAAAGTTATGTGGGTATAATACCCAAGCAATCACTAAAAAAAACTATTATATATGAGAAGATATACAAAAAAGCACCATGGAGGTCAAACTGGGATTTTTTAAATGTTCACGTCACCTACAGGAAGTAAATACAAAGAAAAACAAAAAGTAGAACTATCAGAAAACAAAAAATAAAATGACAAACCTAAGCCCTAACATATTAATAATTATTATAAATACAAATGGTCTAACACACTCTCAATAATCAATCAATCAATCCTAGAATAAGTGAGTTCAGCAAGGTCAAAAGAAAAAAGATTAACACACAAAAATCAACTGTATTTCTATATGCTGGCAATGAACATGTGGAAACCAAAATCACAAATACAAAACACTTTACAATAGCCCCTCCCTAAAATAAGACACTTTGATGTGAATCTAACAAAACATGTGCAGGACTTGTATTCTGAAAACTATAAGACACAAATGAAAGAAATAAAAGTTGATCTAAATAAATGGAGAGACACAATGTGTTCACGGATTGAGAGACTCATAATAAAGACATCAATTCTCGCCAAATTGCCAAGCAAGGTTAATGAAATTCCTATCAAAATTCCAGCAAGAATTTTTGTAGCTACAAACAAACATATTTAAAAATGTATAAGAAATGGAAAGGAACTAAAATAACTAAAATAATTTTAAAAACAAAGAATAGAGTGGGAAAATTTATATATGATAGAGTTTTATTAGTCAAGACTATGTTGTATTTTCAGAGGGATAGACACAGAGATCAGTGGAACAGGATAAAAAGCCAAAAGACAGGCTCACAGAATAGAGTAACACATTTTTGACAAAACTGAAAAGCAGTTCAATGGAGGGAGGAGAGTCTATCACAAATGCTGCTAGAGTAATTGGACAGCCACAGGCAAAAAAAATGAACCTCAACTTAACCTCACTCCTTATACAAATTTAACTCAAAATGCATTATAGATTTTTTTAAAAAAAGATTTTATTTATTTATTTGACAGAGAGAAAGATACACAGCGAGAGAGGGAACACCAGCAGGGGCAGAGGGAAAGGGAGAAGCAGGCTTCCAACAGAGCTGGGAGCCTGATGTGGGGCTCGATCCCAGCACCCTGGGACCATGACCTGAGCGGAAGGCAGACACTTAACGACTGAGACACCCAGGTGCCCCAAAAAATATCATAGATTTAAATGAAAATCCAAAACCATAAAACATTTAGAAGGTAACCTAGGAAAAAGATCAGTGTCTAGAGTTTGGTGAAGACCTCAGACCTGAACCGAAAGCATGATCCAAAAAAGAAAAAAAAAATCAATAAACTCGACTTCATCAAAACTAAATATTTTTGCTCTGTGAAAGAAAGACTCTGTTAAGAGGATGAAAAGACAAGTGACAGATTTGGAGACAGTATTTCCAAACCACGTATCTGGCAAAAGCTTCTTTCTAGAATTTATAAAGAATTCTGAAAACTCAACAGTAATAATAATTTTTAAAATTCCAGTTAGGAACTGGTCAAAAGACAAGATATTTAAAAAACTAAACACACCCTTACCACATAACACAGTCGTTTTATTACTCCCAGGCATTTATCCCAATGAAATGAAAACTGATGTCCACACAAAAACCATACATAATTGTCCAATAGCAGCTTTATTTGGAATAGTCAAAAACTGGAAACAACCCAAATGTCCTTTAACCAGTGAAGGGTCAAACAAACTGTGGAACACCCATTCCATGGAACACTACTCAGAAAAAAAAAAAAATGAACTATTGATACACAGACAATGCAGATGGATCTCAAGGGCATTGTGAAATAAAATGAGCCCCCAAAATGCATATGCTGTATGATTCCATTTATTTTTTTTTTAAGATTTTATTTATTTGACAGAGAGAGACACAGCAAGAGAGGGAACACAAGCAGGGGGAGTGGGAGAGGGAGAAGCAGGCTTCCCGATGAGCAGGGAGCCCGATGTGGGGCTCGATCCCAGGACCCCGGGATCATGACCTGAGCCGAAGGCAGACGCTTAACGACTGAGCCACCCAGGGGCCCCATGATTCCATTTATATAACATTACTGAAATAACAAAAGTATAGAAATGGAAAAATAGTGGTTGCTAGAGGTTAGAAATGGTGGGGTAGAGGGGAGTAGATGACAAGAGAGGTTCAGCATGAGGGTGATGTTGGTGGTGATGAACTAGGTCTGTATCTTGAATGATCTGGTGGTTCCATGAATTTACACATGTGATGAAATGGCATAGAACTCTACACACATGTTGTACCAAAGTCAATTTCTTGATCCTGATTAGGTTAAGATGTAACTATTATGGGACACTGGATGAAGGGTTCAAAGAACCTAACTGTATTATCTTTGCAACTTCCAGTGAATTTATACTTATTTCAAAATAAAAAGTTTAAAAAATGCACAAAATAAGGACACCTGGGTGGCTCAGTCAGTTAAGCATCAGCCTTCGGCTCAGGTCATGATCCTGGAGTCCTGGGATCAAGTCCTGCTTGGGGCTCCCTGCTCGGGGAGGAGCCTGCTTCTCTCTCTGCCTATGGCTTCCCCCTGCTTATGCTCTGTCCCTCTCTCTCTCTCTCTCTAATAAAATAAATAAATAAATAAATCTTTTAAAAAATGCACAAAATAAAAAACATAATAGAGATGGGATGAAAATGAGGGATGGGCAATAATAAGTAGACTTTAACACAAAAGAAACAAGGTTGGTCTATATCGAAACTAGATAAAGTGAAATTCAAGGGCAAAAACTTTAAATTGAGACAGTTAATGATAAAGCACCAATAATAAAAGATATGCTCCATAATGTGTTCCTGTCATTAACCTTTTCATACCAAACAACCCAGAAGTAAAATAAGTAAATAAAACTAAACTTTATGGAAACACTTTTAAAGCCTTTAAAAAGCAGTTCAATCAGAGCAGAAGATTTTTAATCTATTTCTTTCAGTCCAGATATAGAAGACTTTAATAATATAATCAAAGAACTTGACTTTGTGAATATATAAAAAGGTATCTGCTATAGCCCTAAGGGAATTATTTTTTTCTTATTCCATATTTTCATATTTATAAAAGCAAACCATGTAATGAATTACAAATACTCAGTGATTTTCCAGAAGCAGGGATGCACAAGTGTGTTTATAATCATTATTCAGTAAAACCAAATACTACCAAAAGATGATAAAAATATCCATTTGAAAATTTAAAGAGGAAATTATGTATAGGATAGATTACCTATAATGCAATGAAAAGGAAACTCTTCCATATCAATACCTGAGTTCTACATCTAAAAGCATATTCAAAGACACTGCTTGGCTTTGGATATTTTTATAGTATTAAAAGGCTAACTAAAAACAACTGAACCAACTGAAATTCTGTACTGGTATAAACAAAATCTGGAAGGGAACACACAAAACTCTAACAATTGTGTCTGTGGAGGAAGCTGAGACTGAAACCGATAGTTGAGGAAAACTTTAGCTAATCTATAATGTTTGAAGTTCAACCCCGGCTGCACCCATTATTTATGCAAAAATCCATAGTTTTTTTTTTTAATAAGAAAAAAGTGATTAATAAATATATTGCACACCTAATTTGGGAATTCAAAAATAAAAGACTAAACAAAAACTTAGAATATATCGCTTCTCGGCCTTTTGGCTAAGATCAAGTGTAAAAACTTAGAATACATAATATTAGAAAGAATATATAAACTTAGAGAGAATATATATTATATAAATATATAAAGAATATATCAAGCAATGGGTGATATTAACATGATCATAAGAGAATATCAAGTACAGATGAAATCAATCATGGTCATATTGAAAGCAATAGCAGTAGAGCCTAATGTGTCTCCTTCGTCCCCGTCCATGTTCACAGTTTTCCTTGACTCCAATAACTTTAGGACCCGTGTAGACAAACAAGGGAGCTGCAGAGCAGTAGGAAGAGTAGGGTTGAGTTTGGATAGTTCTACCTGGCTGCAAAGCCCAGCTCCAACACTTAGCAGTTTTGTGGCCTGTACAAGTCACGTAAGCTCTCTTAGCTGCGATTTGTTTTGTTTTCTTTCATTAGGATAAGAATAAGAACACCTTGCAGAGTGGCTATGAAAATGAACTGTAACCATTTATAAAAAATCATAGGGCATATATGTGCACACACATACACAAACAAATCCATACATACATGTATGGATAGCTAGATTGATGGATAGTAAGACAGACAGACCTATATCTGTCTTTCTTTCTTTCTCTAGACCTGTATTCACACACTTAAAAACATACATGAAATGTGGGTTCTAGAATATTAATTGTGATTATCTTAGGATGGTGTGAATTCTGGTGTTTACTTTCTTTGTAGAAGAAAAGAGAACAGAGTTGTCTGGTTGTCCCCGTGTCCTCCGGGCAAAACTTCCTGATCTCCCTCAGGCTCCCAGGAAGTTGTCAGTTGTCCTAAAGCTACTTAAGGGTGGGAGACACTCTAGAGACAGACGAGTATACTTTTTGTTGAGGCTACTTGAGTGACACTCAGAACTTTGCCTGAGAAATGATGCATTTTATTTTCCTACAGGTGGGCCATGTCGGAGGCATTCATACTGCACTTTCTGAATACCTGGAAGGCAATCTGGGACTGCAGCCTAGTCAGGCAAACAGCTGGCTGGGTGCCAGTTGCCCCAGGGTATTCTTAGAACCTCTGACTGGGTCCTCAGGGCCTGGTATCCCTTATGGCCCAGAACCAGAAAGGCTGGACGGCCTTCCCAGTCCCTATACCAGTACAGTCCAGGGGTTATGCACAAGCCAAGAGAAGGGGGTCAGGCACAAGGCAGCTAAGATCGGGTCCCTTTCGACTTTAAAAGAAAATCCAACTGTCTTTCTGCAGGTCCCTAAGAAGTGGGAAAACCCCAGAGACCTTCACTGACACAATCAATACATTACCTAAAAGTCGGTTGTCAATCCAACGCTTTCGTATCAAACCATGTTCAATGGAGTACAAGTATCTCACAAAGAATATACTGATTGTTTGAGGAGACTATAGTGAATTTAGCAAGCAGATTATCTGCAGAGAAGAAATGGAACCTCTCTGGAAGGGAAATGGGGGTACAGAATGTATGGCAGGAGACGGGGGGTTGGTTTTCTGGAACACAGACCACGAGGCAATCAGAATCAGCCAGCCCCTCAGTAACCAGGAACTGGGTGATCGCATGGAATGAGGAATGAGATAACACCTGCAAGAAAATGTGCACTTACAAGCCTGAACCCTCTATTAGTGTGGGGGTGATTATTCCTCAAAGACTGTGTGTGTGTGTGTGTGTGTAAACATGTGCGCACACACCCACTATATACATATAATTTTTTGACTCATTTTTTTCCACTTAATAGTAGATTTTGACCATCCTTCCCATTGCAAAGATACAGACCTAGCTCATCCTGCCTCAACTTCTAGGATAATTAGGAGTTCACTGCATGGCTGTGTCATTGGGTTGGTATTTCCTGGTTTATGGTACAGATGGGAGTCAGTGGAGGTTCCCTGTGCCCCTGGTCACTCAGGCTCAGAGCCTGCAGGCACACCTTCCTTCTCCTCCGCTCCCGGGCTGAGCAAAGGGAAGCTGAGCAGGTCATTAGCGGGGTCCCCAAGGTCCTTCCTTCCAACCCTGCTTTCTGCATGGCCCCCAGCACTCCCAGCCCTGATACTCTAAACTGGGTGGTCCTTCCCTCCCAGTGCTGAATCCTGGAAATCTGGAAATTACTGGTTCCAATGCCATCAGCTTCCTATCACTCCAAACTTCCTTTGTATCTCGGGACTATTCATGGCACCATTTTCAGTCCTCCAATCCATTTGCAGACTTTTCTCAATTTCTTCATTTCAAAGGTCAACATATGGACTTAACTCACCATTGTGAAACCAGAAAATATGCATCCTTAAAGCAAGATGGGAAGACGGAAGCGCTTATTCAAAGATTCATACCCTCAGGGCACCTGGGTGGCTCAGTCAGGTGAGCGACAGACTCTTGATTGCGGCTCAAGTCATGATGTCAGAGCTCAGCGTGGGGTCTGCTTGAGATTCTCTCTCTCTCTCTCAAAATAAATAAATAAAATCTTTAAAAAAGAAAAAAAGACTCACACTCATGACAGACCATAATATAACTGGAGAATCATAAGGACTGGGGTAGCAGAAAGAGCAGAGGGTAGAAGTGGGAACATTCTTACAAGTATTTTCAGAGTGCCTTCTGGGCACCACGGTTCCGCCAAGTGGCAGGGGACGAAGGGAGAGGGACAACCAGATGCCAGAAGGTGCAAGAGTTTGCATGGCCCATTTCTTCTGTGGTGTTAGGGTCTCCTGGAGAACCGTCTATGAGTGGCCCTAGTCACACGACAATCAGTGTCCCTGACCCGAGCTTGCCGTGCCGTGGGCAGCAGGCGCCACGCTGGTCCGCCTTTAAGGGGCAGGAAGAGTAGCCACAGAAGGGAAGCACCTGGCCAGAAGAAAAAGCCCTGACAAGCACAAAATTCCAGTAAGACCCAATTTTTAAATAAAGTTATCAGATCAGAAATCCAAACAGTGAGCACTTAAGAACAGGGAGGTGCATAAAATAAGAAAGTGCTGTACTCGGCACTTTTTCGGATGGGTGAGAGTTATGACCATTGTGCTTTTAGTGCCTGGGAAGGGTTATAAATAGCCATGGAGAAGGGGTTTTCCCATATGCTCTTTCAAATATGCACACACACACACACACATTTTAACACCGTGTTGTATTTTTCAGATAGTTTCAAATTTAAAACAAATGAATGACTCAGATGGAGATAATCGAATGTGCCAAGTTTTAACCCGCAATGAGTTACACCAAAGGAGCTAAAAGCATGAATGTGTGAAGCAGTCTCTGGACACAAACCAGGACTCTGACCCTTGGAGAAGAGAGGGTTCCCGTGGAGAAGGCTTGTTGCACTAATTGCACAGAGCACCTGGCCACAGGATTATGAATACTGACCTTTCCTGGCATGCCCAGATGGATCCTTCCATGGGCAGCGCCGAGTGCCCAGCAGTGGAGAGAAAGGGCTCTGGAAAGTCAGCAGAGCATTCTTTTGTTTCGGTCTAAACCACAGACAAGGAAAATCAGAATTTTCTCTTTGGACTCAGGGCCCCCCATCTTCTTTTCCAGTAAAAAAAAATATATATATCAAACTGAGAGGTATTTCAGGATTCTACAGTCATGATGTCTTGACTGCCTACAAATGATTAATTCTTGTCCTGGCAGTGATCAAAGGAAATCTGTTTCTGAACAATGCTGCCACATGAACAGAATCAAGAAGAAAGATCTGGAAAAGGTGTTCTCCTACCCAGGGGCTGCAACACATGCTCAGAGGGCACTTGCATCAGGATGAACAATAGAAATATGCATTTCTCCATCCATTTGTTTATTTCTTCTTCATTCAATAGCTATTTACTGAGCGTGTTGGGCACTAAGGGCTAGGGAAGGGACAAAAATGAATGCATTTCACAAATATATGTTGAACACTTACGATGTGCCCGGCTCTGTATCAGGGGCTGGGGATCAGTGATGAGTAAGACCAGCCAGCTCCCTTACCTTATGGAGCCTGCCTTTTGCTGGGGAAAGACAGACAATGGGCAAACAAACACATAACTAAGCAAGATAATGACTAGGAAGGAAGTAATGACCAAGAAGGGCAAAGAGGTAGACATTTGGGAGAGGCCAATTTGAAAAGAATGGTATTGCCACTAAAACTTGAAGGTTAAGGGCGCCTGGGTGGCTCAGTCATTAAGCGTCTGCCTTCAGCTCAGGTCATGATCCCAGGGTCCTGGGATCAAGTCCCACATCGGGCTCCCTGCTCCTTGGGAGCCTGCTTCTCCCTCTGCCTCTCTCTCTCTCTCTCTGTCTCTCATGAATAAATAAATAAAATCTTTAAAAAAAAAAAAAACTTGAAGGTTAACAAGGCAGTAGTTACATAAAGAGCCAGGATGAGCATTTCAGCCTAGGGAACAGTGGAAAGTGGGAAAGGTCACGGTGTGTTCGCAGCACTTAAGGGACCCACATACTGATCTCTTCCATGTTATTCAGATACCAGATTCAGCAGCAGTAGAGTAATTTATGGCACGAGGGGCATCGAAAAATGAATATAACTTTTCCAGGAGAAGATGGAGGCGTCCATGCCCTTCCTGGCAGATGAGGGTACAGATCCAGTGGTGGTAATGTTCCAAGGCCCCAGGGTCCATTCCTCTGGGGTTGATAAAGTTAGGACACGAAGGAATGAAAAGCACTGCTGTGTTGCAATAGTTAGAATGGATTCGACAAGCAAGGGACTTCCTACAATGGAGAACAACTGTTGCATTACCTTGCAGCAAATGAAGAAAGTGCTAGAATTTATTCAATTACCAAAACATAGCCCCATTTATGGTGACATTTAGAATTCTAGTTCTACTGAGTTTTACACTGTTTATGGTTCTATGCCTGCCAAAGGAATGATTTTCAACTTGAAATGTGATCCTGTATATGACCGTGGAGCTGGTGTTCTAATGTCTAACTTATTTAGTCCTCATGGCCATATATTAAGGCTAGCTGGGTTTCAAAACCTGGCGAACAAATGCAATCATGGAATGTTAAAAAATACAAACCTATTTCTAAACCAGCAGCCTCTGATCCTACATATTTTGCTTGGTGCCCAGATGGGGAGCACATTTTAACTGCCATGCATGCTCCCAGGTTGGGTACAAGCTTTGGCATTAATAATGGGTACAAACTTTGGCATTATTCCAGCCCTATCCTGGCAGCCATTTTTTTGGATAAGCCATTTCCAGCAAAAACATATCTTACTAAGCAATTAAAAGCGAAGTACCCAACGAAGAATCTAAATTTGCAGTGGTTGGTAGACTCTCAGCTTAAGAAATAAACCAATCACCAATTCCAAGCTCTCAGAGAAGACACCACTGCTGAATTAGAAATCACAACCAGGAAATGATAAGCCATTATCAAAAGCAGCTCTTAAAAATCAAAGGCAAGGGCGCCTGGGTGGCTCAGTTGGTTAAGCGACTGCCTTCGGCTCAGGTCATGATCCTGGAGTCCGGGATCGAGTCCCGCATCGGGGTCCCTGCTCGGCGGGGAGTCTGCTTCTCCCTCTGACCCTCCCCCCTCTCATGTGCTTTCTCTCTCTCATTCTCTCTCTCAAATAAATAAATAAAATCTTTTAAATAAATAAATAAATAAATAAATAAATAAATAAATAAATAAATAAATAAATAAAAAATCAAAGGCAATATGAGACTAAGAAAGCTCCAAAGCAGGAAGCAAGAAATAACAAGAACCAAGATTTGGCACCTACTCTGCCCCACGGAGCACACCCCGAAATACTGTCTCTGTTCACATCTGGAGACCCTGAGACAGATGAAAAACTCAAGACTCAAAGACCTGAAAGCAGTTGAACCTTGAAAGAACAATCAGCAACAGAAACACAGAAAAACTCTAGGTCGGAGAAATTTTAAGAGATATCATTCTTCTCCAGGAGCAGGAAGATCTGAAATTGGTTACTTTAAAGATTGACAGAGAGCAAGTTGTTAGCATAAATCAGTGGAAATACATCTTCTATCTAAAACTCCGCAGAACACCTGAATTTCACCTGCCCAACACGTACCCACATTGTTTACTGCTCATCTATAACTCAACCATATATTCCATTGGAATATATGTGAAATTAGTTAATAATGTCCATTAAATTGGTTTTTCCTACATTTCAATACATGTAGAAAAGAGATGCAAATTTCATAGCTAAGCTCAAGGGACTGCAAGTCAAACATCATTGTTATTCAGTGTAATTTACCACATAAATGAATAAAGACATTTTAAATTAAAAAAAAATGCAACCCATTAGGCTGGATAAAAGAAGTCAGTGCAAAACAAGCAAGGTATACAAAAGTTCATTTCTGGGAGTGCCTGGGTGGCTCAGTCAGTTAAGCATCTGACTCTTGATTTCAGCTGTGGTCATGATCTCAGGGTCCTGAGACAGAGCCCTGAGTTGGGCTCTGCTGCTGAGCCTACATAGGATTCTCTTTCTCCCTCTCCCTGTGCCCCTCCCCCTCTCACACACATCCTTGCACTCTCTCTCTCTCTTAAAAAAAAAAAGTTGATTTCCATAACTTTAGAATGACTGTTAATTTCTTTCTCTTGAACTTGTATTCACTTACTAATTTGTTCAGGAGAAACTCAATACAGTAATTTTCTGAAAAACTGAATTGCTTTATAGTCCACTTCCTCCTGGAGCGTTTAAAGTCCCCATTATTGTATTTTTAAACCAAGACTCTATCCAATGAGGATCCCCAAAAGAGTCTGAACATGTGCCTGCGTGTCATTTCTCATCACAAAAAGGAATTTAAGCAGTCTCTTTGGTAGTCTGGAATGGTCAGAGATGAAGCTGGACACGGAATTCTGGTGTGCTGAGCCTCTCATTTATTTCTGTATGTGTATTTCTTGCCTCCCACAAGCTAAGCTTTGTCTAAACATAGTCAAGATAAATTTAAAAATCTCATGTGGAGTCTGTCGTGAAGGACATTGATAATATATGTGAAAGTTTCTAACAGGTAACTGAATTTAAAAAAAAAGTCCTCTAATTAAAGCAGTAGAGCACAGAGAAGAGAAGCTCTGTAGCAAGAACAGGATCCAGAGAAACTGCTTTGAGAAACCAGAGGGCTGTAGCCCCATTCGGCTCCCTGCCTGTGATACCACTTGCATAGGAAGACTGGGAAGTCACATTTCCGCTAGCTGGCCCTGGATCCCTGTCTAGATCCAGCTGCCTGGCAGAAGCAGGTCTCCGTGAAGCCTCCAGCAGGGCCGGAGGATGGCTGAAGTTTGTGAGGAGGGCACCATCCACCCAGAAAGTGGTAGGTCTCCTGTGATTTTTCTCTGTTCTCAAGTTTTTATCTTGAATACAAACTTGAGTTGTTTGCGTCGTTGCAGGACACAGAATTTCTCTTTTAAACTTTACGTAGCTGATCCTAGGTGCAACCACGATCCATGCTCTCCTTCCTTCTGGAGAACTCTGCTACTTCCCCCTGTGGGCAGCAGGATGCCATCTCAAACACGGAAGGCATGCTGTAACGTGGGGAGCGTGTTCCTGCTGCCGTGCTCTTCAACGCTGCGTCCACGGTGACCAGAGACAAGGCAACTAGGTATGTGGGTGCCACAGTACCCTTTCACACTGAGGTCGTTGGGAGGTGAATGGTTCCTTAGAACAATAGCTGCTTGGAGCGATGGGAATCTCTTCCCAATGGAAAAAGTGAAACTCATGGAGGAAATAAAGGCTCTAAAGGCAACATTTCTTGCCATTTCTCAAGAAGGGATACTAGAAATAAAGGGTTTCGTTTTCTTCCTGTATATCTTTTCTCAGAATAACCCACTGAGCCAGCAATGGCGGTGGTTTCTCTGCCCAGAGTTTCTGATGAGGTGAACCACGCTCCACGTGGAAAGCAAGGGGTGTCTTCTGCGTGAAGATAAACAGGCCTCCTGTGAGTCTTAGGGAAGTCGGAATTCTTCCTTACACTGCTGTAGTTCTGTGACCCACATCCTTTCCCTAATTCCTTGGCCAGAGAAAATGCGGGAAAAGCTTTCACTTCCCTCAGCTCCTGGAAAACCATTTGAAGTCTGGTTCCTGCAACCAGGTCCTTTCTCTGGGAGAACCCGATGAAGAGTGTCCCAAGACATTTGTTCTCAGGTCTGACTCAGAGGTAAAAGAAAGGTCCAGGAATGTAGGGAGAGTAAGAACCTCAAAATCAAGCCAAACATCGTGGGTTCCCCTTGTGCTTGGGTGGGGGAGGGGAGAAAAGACGAGGCTGTTTCCGCCTTTGCTTCTGCTCCACGCCGGGTGAGAAACCATGCCATCACCCGTCCTGCCTGACTCCTCAGGTTTCCCGGGACACTGGTGAGGTTATGGGGACCCAGGTAGCATATCTGTCACTCATCCTTCTTGGAATCAGCACCCTGGAATCACAGGCCTCCTTGGAATCTGCTTTCTACCCATTCTGTAATTAGAAGCTATCCTTTTGTTCACATCAACATACAGTTTACAAAGTCTCTTCGCATTGTTCACCCACGTCAATTTACAACCTGGAGAGAACACAGTATGAGACTCTGCAGACCTAGCAGTGAACAGTCGGGGGTGGCTCCCGTCTGTCCTCGGGGAGCTTGCAGCCTGGTAGGGAGACAGGCATGGAAAAATGTTCCTAAGCCAACGACAGCAAAGTAGCCATACATTGTAAAGTTTGTTGTGAAGAAAACAGAACCTGAGACACAACATATATTAATTATTATACTAAATGCAAATGGACACAATTCCCAAATCAAGAGGCAGGACGGGAAATGGGAGCGAGGGCATTAAGCCCCGAAAACCGGGTCTCCTTTGGAGGTGACGACAACAGGCATGGAAGAGCTTATTACATTGGAGAGTTTCACCTCAGGTTGGGGGGATGGCCCATCGACAATGACATCAGTGACCCTCACGTGTCAGGATGTGTAGGTCTTCTTTGCTGAGTGGTTCAGTTATTCCAGGGAAAGATCCTACAGTCTCCCACCTTGGCAGTGGGAGTCTGGGGATAGCTCTAAATCAGTTGTTAGCACCTCCCTTGATTCTCCTTTTGTCATGAATTTTCTTATGTGTCTGATGTCTCCAAATATATAGGCTCCTTTTCCCAGTTTCCTCAGCAAAAGAAATCTCCAGTCTCCCTGTGTGGCTGACAGAGGTGACACCAAGTGCAAAATGAAAATGTGAGTGCCCTTGTTCAAAAAGCTGGGGAAAATGCTGTTGCTGCTAAAAGTTCTAACATATAAAGCTTTTCTTTTCTTCCATGATCTGAACTATTCTGAGATCATGTATGGGTAATGGATTTGCATTTTTATTATCATTAGTTACTTCAAAAATCAAGACAAATGTAGTATTAATATTTAATACTCCTGCATTTCTTTGGCTAGGCGCTACTCTCCATATCCCAAGTCTTCTTCCATTTAATTATCAATATTTTCATTTATTTTGCTGGAATAGATTCTCCAGAAATTTGATAGAGCTTCGGGTTTGATAAACTTTCTGAGTCCTTAAAGAGCTTTAGAAAAAAACTCTTTTCACCTTTGTGTTTAATTTTTTTCTTGGAATAGAATTCTAATTCAAAATCACACACCAACAACTTTGAAAATATTGGTCTATTGCTTTCAGAAATCCTCTCCTGCTTTTGAGAAATCGGATTCCAGTCTGGTGTTCATTTCTTTATATAGACACTATCTTCTCTTTTATTTAGTTTTGTTGGCCTTTAAGACACTTTTGTCAGCGCTGGTTTTCTGAAATGTCACCACAGTGCATGTATATGTCATATCTGTTAAATTTGTCCCATGCAACACTCAGGGGGTATTTCAATTTGAGGACTCATGTCTTCCTTTCCAAAAATGTTGTCTTCTGTTATTTATCTCCTCCCTTCAAGCCTTTGTTTCGTTTTTCTTTCCTTTTGCAACCTCAGTTAGATAGGATTTGGAACTCTTTGGTAAACCTATTGTGTCTTAATGCTCCATTAATATGTTCTGTTTCTTTGTCTTTCTGGGGCTACATTTTGGAAGAATGCTTTGTTGCTCTGCTCCAGCTTACAAAATCAGATTTTAGTTTTGTTGATTCTGCTCTTTAACACCCATTTTTAATTTCATTGTTCTTACTTTTTTCTCCAGATTTCTTAAGATTTTTGTTTTAATCTATATTTAAAATACTCTCATCCATTTCTGCAACATTATTTCATATGTTAACATTAATTATACTGATCCTAAAGAATTTCCTGATGCTCTAAATTTTACTTCCATCTTCTTCATGTAATTTGTAATTTCAATGTAATTTTGATGTAATTTTATGTCCTTCCAATGATGCAGATTTTCCCCCAATGTTTGTGGATCCTTGGTTGTGTGGCCTTGGCTGTGTAGCCAACTTTGTGTTCATTTCCTTGACTGTGGAGTAGATGGACATATATTTCTGCTGAGTAAAATTTGCTCTGTGTGGGGGTGTGTGTATGTGTGTGTGTGTTTGCACTGTTACGCTTCTACTTACATGTGTTGAATGAATGGAATCAGTCTCCCCAGGTAGGCAATCCATCCTGGTATGTATTTGGGTATTTTTGGTGGTCGGACTAACCAGAAATGTCAATACTAACTCTGACTTTGAGTAAATTATTTGGCTTCTCTGAGCTTCAACTTTCTAATCAGTAAAATGAGCACAGCACAAGAACAAGGCAAGGATTAAATGTGACCTTACAAATTTGGACACTAAAGCCTGACTCATAGAAAATAATAATACAGATGTTAACTGCTATTTGGGTTGGTTCATATCAGAACCCAGAGGTGGAGAAATTGACACCTGAAGGAAATTGACACTTATGGTAAAATTGGTGATGTGATGGGTGATATATTTTGATCCAGGAAATTTCCCAGTGCCTTGCTCACTGTCCCCTCACAGAAATCTGCCACTGTCCCTACATCCTCTGTCCTGAAAGGTCGGATGGGAGGAGTTCTGAGGAACACCACGCATCCCTGCAGTATGGAGTTGAGCACATGAGGCCAGGCCTGGGCAGGAGGAGAACCCTATAACTGTTGGGTATTTGCAGCTTTCTACTGTGGGTGGGAACCCACAGCGCCCTTCAGGGTTTCCATTCTCTAGGCCCATCTGTTTTGTGTTTTTTATTTTGATTTCCACTGATAGCTCTTAAGGATAGCTGAGCGTCTTCTTTCCACCCAAGAACTGAGCAAAGCAAACTGTAGCCAAAACCAGCAGCTGTTCATTTGCTTAATAGAGAAAATATCTCCCAGAGCTGCCGAGGATGCATGATAGAAGGGGATCGAAGAAACTTGAGGCTCTTTTCTCAAGACATAAAGCAAATTTTAGCACAAAAAAATATTCACATCACTCACTTCCACCCCCAGATTCCGCATGGGAGACCCCTGACTCATTTTTGAGAGGTGCTGCCCAGCCATTTGCGGTGGACTAAGTTGGTCCATAAATACATTTCAAGTTGTATCTGCTTGTCTGTGCTCTTTCTACATGGCCTAAAATCTCCTTGGAGCTAGAGTCTCAGGATTTCCTGATAGCTGGAGAAACCCTGCACCCAGCCAGGAGAATGTCCCTTTCCAGGCTAACCAACATCCCTGCCTCTCAGGTCTGCACTCAGATGAGCACATATTTGGTGCCAGTCTGTGGACAGTGGCTTTACCCAGGCATGGAGAAGGGAGGAGGTGACCTTGGATGTCAGTTAATGCCACCTGATGGCAGCCATCTCTTTTTTTTTTTTTAGCCAGATCTCTGGGCACACCAGTGTACTTAATTTTTTTTTATTCTTATGTTAATCCCCATACATTACATCATTAGTTTTAGATGAAGTGTTCCATGATTCATTGCTTGTGCCTAACACCCAGTGCTTCATGCAGAACGTGCCCTCCTCAATACCCACCACTAGGCTAACCCATCCTCCCACCCCCCTCCCCTCTAGAACCCTGTTTGTTTTTCAGAGTCCATCGTCTCTCATGGTTCGTCTACCCTTCCGATTTCCCCCGCTTCATTCTTCCCCTCCCGCTACCTTCTTCTTCTTTTTTTTTTTCTTAACATATATTGCATTATTTGTTTCAGAGGTACAGATCTGAGATTCAACAGTCTTGCACAATTCACAGCGCTTACCAGAGCACATACCCTCCCCAGTGTCTATCACCCAGTACCCCCATCCCTCCCACCCCACCCCCCACTCCAGCAACCCTCAGTTTGTTTCCTGCGATTAAGAATTCCTCATATCAGTGAGGTCATATGATACATGTCTTTCTCTGTTTGACTTATTTCACTCAACATAATACCCTCCAGTTCCATCCACGTCGTTGATAGCAGCCATCTCTTTAGCTACAATCCGGGTGGATGAGAAACTGGGACAGGCAAGTCATTCCCTGTCCATTCCTCACAGTCCAGTCCTGTTTTCTCCCTTGTTTGTAGTGCCCCCCACAAGATTTAGATAAGCCAAACTGTGCCCCCTCATCCTCCCCTCCCCCTTGGACTTCTCCCTCCAGCTGAGCCTCCAAGAGGCCGACTGACTGCTGGGGGTAGCAGACTTCCCTCTCTCCCAGCACTGGAAAGAGAGGAAGAGTCCAGCTGAGACCTCTTCTTCTTAAGTGCTTCCAGCCTCGCCTGTCAGGACGGAGCAGGTCTGCAAACTGGGGTGAATACGGGTCAGAAGGGAAAAGACAGCTTCCATAAACATCAACAAAACCTCCTGGAGCTGGGGCCAGAGCTGGTGCATTGTTGCCTCTAGATCAGCTTTTACCTAAGACTAGCCTTGCAGTGAGTCAGGAATAGATCCTGAATCAAGGATGAGGAGGGAGCATCAGGACTGAGTCTCACACCAGGCTGGGCCAGCCTGACTTATGACTGCCTCTGCTGGGTTCTCCTTGCCAAGGGCCCAATGCTGTGTGACCTCCTCCTGTGCCCTCAGCCCCATTCCCTGGAATTAGGCCTTCTCCAACTCTTGCCCCTCTTCAAGAAGGATGTTCCTGATGATGGCCAGGGTTTTGCATGGTGCCAGTGACTACTTTGGGATGGCAACTGTACACTTTCTCTTTGTTCCTTCTGTCTAGGCATCCCCCCACCTGCCCACACCTAGACAGTTTTGACAATTACTTAGACTGGACCTGAGTTTCCACTTGATATCAGGAGGCATAGAGCAGAGGAAAGAACTATAGAGTCAGGGTTTGACTTGTCAAAGTCCTGGCTCTACACTTACTATCCATGTGACCTTGGGCAGGTCATTAACCTCATAGAGCCCTACCTGCCTCAGCAGCAAATGGCAGAACAGAAACTCTCATGGTGGTTTCCATGTAAAAAGAGTTCTATGCTGACTAGCTCTGTTGGCCCTCCGAGTCCTTCTCTGACAGGCTGGAGGAAAGAATCCCCCTTCACCTCTCCCTGTCATTTTCCCAATATCCTGATATCCCAGCCAGCTGCCTGTTCTGGCCTGGCCTTCTGCTCCTCTGCTCTCAGCAAACCACCCTGCAGTGTTGGGACAACTCCCTTTATCTACAGAGCCCTCCTAACCCCATCCCAGCAGGATCGAATGTGTCCAGCTTCTGCTTCTCTCCCAGCTGAATAGGATCGCAGTAGAAATCCTTGCCCAGTCTTGGGCCTCTTTGGACCACCTTCACTGCGCTGTCTGCTCAATGCTGGGGCAGCCCTAGCCATTGGATCCCCAGGGGCAGAGGCCAGGACACACAACCCACTTCTCAGGAGCACTTGTATGTATGTTTCATACCCAGTTGTTTGCTGGATTGAATATAGTTAGGAGGCATCCAATGAAGTCAACATTGGACTGGGGGTCAGGAGAGCCTCAGCTTCACACTCTAACTTCACACAAGTTACCCAAACACCAGCATAAAAACACCCTCGAAACTGTTCTTCTCATTGTATCTTCTACCTTAGAGAAGGTAGAAGGCACCAACTTCCACTCATTGCCAAAGCCGGAAACCTAGGCTTCACCTTTGACCACTGCCTCTCCTCAACTTCTCCATCCAGCCAATCTCTATATCCAGCCACTCTCTACCTCCTATTGGTCCTGCCTCCTCCAAATCTTGGGTTTGTTCACCTGTCTTTACACCCACTGTTCCATCTTGGTTCAGGCCAATATCATCTCTTGTAGTCTTTTAAAAACAAATATGGTCACTACACTCCAATACAAAACATCTTTCAATGCCTTGCCATGGCTCTGTGGTCAAAAATAAGCCCTTAATACAACTCCCAAGCCTTTGCATATTTAGCCACTCCCTGCCTCTGCAGCCCCACTTCACGTGTCATATGCAGACCCCAGATTGCACTTCCGCTCAGTGCTCAGAGCAGATGTCTTGTGCCATCTTGTGCCACTGCTTATACGATCTCACACCACGACGTCCTTCTCACAGCCTAGTAACTCCTACCCATCCCATGGGCCTCGGCTCCAGTATCATCCCTTCCAGGAATCCTTTCCCACATCTTCTCAATTTGGTGTAGGTGACTGCCCTCCCAACTCAAATGCTCCTTCCTTCATTACTCCTTATAATAATTGGCACCCTGCATGGAAACTGCTGGCTTTCCCATGTGTGTTCAACACTAGCCTGAGAGCCTTCAGATGGCAGGGATGTTGTCTCTCCTTTTCATGTGGTGTCCCCTGATCCCTAGCACAGAGCTAGGGATGGGCACAGCACAGAGCAAGCAGATACTCAGTATTTCTCTAATGGATACATTCTCCTTCTCTAGAATTAAATTTGCCAAGGGGTAGTTAAGACGGTTACAGATTAAAGTAGACCGAGAAGATATGACATCTGCATCCGACGTATGAAGGTGGTTTGGAACCTGGACCAGAAAAGGGGTATTTGTGGGACAACTGGTGAAATCTGCATAAGGCCTATAGATTAGATTAGTGTCACATCAAGTTAATCTCCTGATTTTGATCATTGTACTCATGTTACGTAAGATACTAACATCTGAGAAATTTGGGTATACAGGATTCTTTGTAGGCTTTCTGTGCCATTCTTTGTTAAGTACAAAATTACATTAAAATAGAAGTTTTAAAATGTAAGCAAAACAAAGCTGTAGGTTAACTGGAAAGACCCTTGGAACTTAATTTTCTTAGTAAATTCAACACCAGTTTTCCTTTCCTTCTGCTTTTCTCTATTCTATAACAGGTAGAATCTGCAGGTTAAGGCATGGGGAAGGATTCTTATTCCTGCACGTCTGCATGGAAAGGCTGTGAGTACTTAAGATGATGTGGTGTGAGTGTCAGCCTCCAAAGCCCTGCTTGGTGCCATCAAACTAGTCTGCCAGTTGACAGATGAGCTACCCATCAATGAAGGTGGGCAAGTGCCAACTCAAGCCCACTGGACAGGGGGCAGGGCAAATGACTCCCCCAGACTCAGCTAAACATTGGAGCTTGCTTCCCATGGAGCCGTCTTAGCTTTTAACCTTCTGAGAAGACGGCACCTGAAACATTCATGGGAATGGATTTCACAAACAGGGAAGAACACCAGGAAAGAGAAAGCCCCACGCAGCATGTCTACAGCCCAACCCCGACCCAGAGCTCCAGCCCCTGCCTTTCATCCTCTGGCCAACGTGGGTCACCCTCGGCCTTGTCTTTAAGGCACAGATGGGACTGTCTGACTTGGGGTTGGAGCCTTCCTTTCAGATGTTAGGAGTGCGGGAGGGGTGGCAGGTGAAACTTCAGGCTCAAGACTTAAAGCTGAGAAAACATCCCCTGCAGCCCTCGGTCAGGCCCGGCGCCCTCCTCGAGCACAGCGAGGTCCTGCTGCTCTCCTCCATGCCTTGTGAGCCCCAGGAAAGACGCTATTGCCATTGCTTCAGCAGCCATAGAAGCACTCAGGCTCAGAGGCAAGAGACCCAGGGCTCACCCACCCAGGCCTTAGAGAAGAGGTACCAGCCTTGGCTTGGGCATTCCAGGTGACATGGTGACCGCTTGCCCCTGCGGCTGCCCCGAGGTGGTTAACATAGAATGAAATGCAATCTGTCCCCTGCAACTTCCACATCCAGATCAAAGTTCTACCCTATGGTGATTACACAGAATCGGTTTGTTTTCTCTACTACACTGTACTTCTTTAAACATCCGGAGACAGCAATCTTTTTCCATCCGAGTCTTCTTTTTTTTTTTTTTTTTTCCATAAGCAGCTCTTTGGGATTAGACAGTTCTTCCACTCGCCTCCATACAGCATGGTTTCTAGATTCCTCAAGATGTTAATCACTATCTCCTATATCCACTTTCAAGGTTCTTTCTATGATGCAATGACAGTTAAAATGGGAAGTTCTGTAGCCTACCCAGAGGCCAGTGGAACTGGCTCCTCTGATCCACGTTCTGTCCCACCATTAACGGAGGCCAAGATGGCCTTTTCAGCAATGGGTGGTGATGTTGGCTCCCACTGAAGTTACCAGCCACCCAAACTCCAAGACATTCACTGATACTTGCACCATTGACTTCTGGATGAAAAATATCATATGTTAATCACTGTTCATTTCATTTCTGCAGCTAAGGCCAATTTCATGCCTGCTGCTGGGCTTCCCCAAAGCCCTGAAAGGCCCTCCTAAAGAAAAGTGCCAGGGTGGGTCCAGGCACGTTGCCTGAGATGGGAGAACACACAAGAAGGCAAAGCATCAGCATGGCCCCGCTCAGCAGATGGCCCCGCTCAGCATGGCCCCGCTCAGCAGATGGCCCCGCTCAGCATGGCCCCGCTCAGCATGGCCCCCTCACGTTTTCCTAGTGAAGTGGAGCAGAGGAACCCCGATGCATTGGAACATGGAGATGAGGCAACAGGAAGCCAATGTGTTCCAGAGACATGTGAATGGATGTGAGGGATTCTGGAGGTGAATGAGGGGCAGCACTGGATGTGTGGCCCTTTGGAAGCCACACGGGAGCCCGCAGAACTGTGCGCGCGGAGGAGGGGCCTTGGTGACTCAGACATCCTTCCCCACCCTCATCCAAGTAGCGAAGACAAAAGCATCCCTCGGGCTTGGCCACTTCTCAAAGAAAGAAAGAGAAAGAGATTGAACGCACATCTCACAAAGGATCTGATTTACTGCTCCTGAAAGAAACACAAAACCTTTTTCATCTTGATAATATCCAGACTCCCAGAGGGGCATCAATTCACTTTCACAGAAAATAATAACATCTTCTCCACTCTGGAACAGCAAGCCACGGTCTGAGGGAAGAAACTCCACTTAGCAAAGAGGCACCAAGAAACGTCTGCCTGCAAAGACAGAGAATGCATTAAATGGATCCCTTACAAACACATCTCCACCAGGGAGAGTGCTGCTGTGGTGAGCTGTCAAGAAGAAAGCCCATGTGTTGGATTTTCTTTCATCACATAAAAGAAGTCAGTGAAATGGAGCACTAGGATTTTACTAGCAAATGCACCGGCAGCAATGAACACAAGGTAACCTCGACCTCTCACAGGATTCTGCAAATTTCAAAGTGTCTGTGCCAATGAGTCGGGTCAGCTATGGCCAAGTTGTTGCATAGTTAAACCATCCACGGGTTGGATCATGGCTAGTCTAGGGTTCACTGAAGGCAGCTTCTGGGGGTAACAACAACGGGGAGGCTTCGTGTATGGCCTGTGGTCCCGGGAAGCGTGTGCAGCTTCTCAGCACGCACAGTGTCATCTCGTGATGGCCCAGAGGCAGGGTCTCTGGCCGGTGGGCCCCATCACTTCCGGTTTGAGGTTGTGGCAATCTGTTGTTTCATTTAAATTGCCCATTTCCTCTCTTTTCCATTTTAGGTTTTGTTGTTTTCAGGAGTATTCAAAGCATCTTGAAACCATACATCTCAATGCTTTGAGATTAATTATTCTTTAACAGGAAATTTTGCAGGATACTTCATATAAAAAGATATATATTAATTAAAAATGGGCAGCCTAGGGCACCTGGGTGGCTCAGTCGATTAAGGGTCTGACTCTTGGTTTCAGCTCAGGTCATGATCTCAGGGTCATGAGATCGAGCTCCAGGTGTGGCTCTGTGCTCAGCGAGGAATCTGCTTGAGTTTCTCTCTCGCCCTCTCCCTCTGCCCCTCCCCCCCAACCCCCACACCCCCGCCTCATTCATGCCCTCGCTCTCTCTTTCTCAAATAAATAAATCTTTAAAAATGGGTAGCCTGAATAAAAAGTAGAACTTTCAGGGGCCCCCGTGTGGCTCAGTCAGTTAAGCATCCGGACTCTCAATTTTGACTCAGGTCATGATCTCAGGGTCATAGGAATGAGCCCTGCGCTGGGCTGGTGCTCAGCATGGAGTCTGCTTGGGATTCTCTGCCTCGCCCTCTGCACCCCCTCACCACTCTCACACTCTCTCTCTCTTAAAAAAAAAAAAAGTAGAACTTTCAAACCAAACCATTCTGAGAAGAAAGAAAGAACCAGCTAAAATTTAAGAACTGTTACAAAATTTGAGCACAGAGTAAAACAACAATAGTAGCTGATGGAGGATTTACTCTGTGCCAGTTACTATCTAAACACTTCATAATATTAAATCATTTAATTTTTTTATAGTTCTGTGAGTTACGAATTTTTGAAAAGAGAAACTTTAGACCCAAAAAGAGAAAGTTGTATTCTCATGGCTACTCTTCCAGTAACTTTGAGAGATGGAATTTGAACTCAAAGCCCACACTTTTTTTTTTTTTTTAAAGATTTTATTTATTTGAGAGAGAGAGTGAGAGACAGCACAAGAGGGAAGAGGGTCAGAGGGAGAAGCAGACTCCCCGCTGAGCAGGGAGCCCGATGCGGGACTCGATCCCGGGACTTCAGGATCATGACCTGAGCCGAAGGCAGTCGCTTAACCAACTGAGCCACCCAGGCCCCCTCAGAGCCCACACTCTTAACACCTTAACTGCTTCTCCCTTGATATACAGGCATACCTTGGAGATACTGCAGGTTTGGTTCCAGACCGCCACAACAAAGCCAGTCAAATGAATTTTTTGCTTGCCCAGTGCATATAAAAGTTATGTTTATACCGCACTGTACTCTACTAAGTGTGCAATAGCATTATGTCTAAGAAACAATGTACATACCTTAATTAAAAAATACTTTATTGTTAAGAAATGCTAGCTATCACCTGAGCTTTCAGTGAATCATAATCTTTTTGCTGGTGGAGGGCGTAGCCTTGATGTTGATGGCTGCTGACTGATCAGGATGGTGGTTGCTGAAGGCTGGGGCGGCTGTGGCAATTTCTTAAAATAAGACAATAAAGCCTGCCACGTCAATTGAGTCTTCCTTTCACATGAATGCGTAGGACCATTGTAAAGTTATTGATTGGTCTAACTGCAGTATTGTTGTGTCTCAGGAAAGAGGGAGGCCTCAGGAGAGAGAGAGAGATGGGGGAAGAGCCAATTGGTGCGGCAGTCAACACAAACAACATTTATCAACTGTGTCCACCGTCTTATGTCAATGTGGCTCATGGTGCCCCAAAACAATTACAATGGTAACATCAAAGATCACTGATCACGGGTCACCATGACAAATATAATAATTAATTGGAAATATAATAATAATTATGAAAAAGCTTGAAATATTATGAGTGTTACAAATACGTGACACAGAGACAGGAAGTGAGCAAATGCTGTGGGAAAAATGGTGCCGATAAATTTGCTTTAGGGCAGGGTTGCCACAAACCTTCAATTTGTAAAAAATGAGGTCTGCTTATAAGAAGTGAATGGAATTGAGGTTATGTAACAAAACCTATAAGGTATAACCAAAGAAGCACTCTGATGAACATTTATAGCCTTAAATGCATTTCCCTTAAAAAAAATCTGAAAATATTGAAACATTCAATTTCAGTAGATCTTCAAAGTAAAAAGCTGAGGAAGGAGTTTATGACAATAATACAGAAGTTAATGAACTGAGAATGAAATATAATAAGAAGATAATAAAATAATGAGTCCACTCTGAGCTGGAGGTCTTGCCTACCTGATGCCTCAGACAGTCTTCTCTGAGTGGAGTTCTCAGACCTCTCCCCCACATCGTGATGCCTGGGTGGCATTCGGTGACCTCACAACCTCAGAAGGAGCTCACTCCCTCCTTGCCCAGCTCTCCTTTAAAAGTTCTTTCTCTAAATGAGCCAAACTCTACAGCTGTTGTGCTTAGACAAGTGAGGAGAGAAAATAGAAGTGTGGAGGCAGAAGTTATCTCTCTCTCTCTCCTTGGTAAGACTATGCCATGGAGGTCTCTCTGTGCACCCACCGCAGGATGATCGGAGGGGAGGAGGCAGGTCCTGAGACTTCCCCAGGAATTTCTTCATGCCTGATCTCCTCCCCTGGCACAAGTCTGTGACAGCAATCCCCGGGCCAAGCCCCTAACACACCCCACCCCCTGCCGGCCCCTTCTGGAGGAAGTACCTGTGCTGAGCACTGAGTTCCAGGAGAGGATCCAGCCCCCTCCTCTGAGAGGAGAAGAAAGGAGATGTGCGGGAATGGACAAAGACCTAAGCCTGCATCTCCAGGAGACCAGGTCCTCAGGGGAAAGAGGAAACTGGCCAGACTTGGATCATTAGGAAGAAGGATAACAAAAAAACAAACAAAACCTTCCTCTATTGGAATATCCAGTTTTCCTTTTATGTGAATTAAAAAAAAAAAAAAAAAAGAACAAGCTCAATAAATCCATCCTCTTCCAAAGGCAGCAAAACCATAAATATAAGTGTTGACTGTTTTGTTTTAACTGCTGTGTAGCCAGTTTAAAACTGTATACATCACAGTATTCCAGATGCAAAAAGAATGACTGACCATTGTGTGCACCCTTTCGTTGATACCTGAAGCCTGAGTGGGAGAGGAGAAGAAGAAGGTCTGACCCAAGGTGATGCCACAGAGGTGAGCAGTAGGCACCAAATGCAGCCACTTCGAGTTGCTTGTGCAAACGTGGCACATCTCGTTTCCAGGCGGACTCGTGTCCTCCCACGCGTGTGCAGGGGCAGAGCCCACGGAGTTCACATGGAAGTCCTCTCCAGGGGCTGTGCTTTGCAAGAGCAATGGCCTCTGGCACCTCCCTCATTCTCCCTTAGGTCCACCAGCCTGACAGGACATGGCCTTCTGGCCAGGGGCCACCAGGGGTCGGGGAAGGCTGCCTAGGAAGTGCCCATCAGCACAACCAGGAAGCGGTCCGTTAGCACAAGAACAAGATAAGGCAAGTAGAAGCCCCAAGGGAGCCCCATCATGATGAGACAGTGTCAGCTCAGACTTGGGGGATCCTCTAGGCATGAGGAACAGAGGAGCATGATGCCCTCCCCCGCCAGCACTCAGGCTCTCTGAGTGCTGCCCGGCCCAGGTGCCAACCCCCCTGTTGCCAAATGATTCTTTTACAGTGAAGCAAGTAGAACCTTCTAGGTGTAGTCAAATGAATTTCCAGTTCCATCACTGACCAGCCTGGGCAAGTCCAACTTCCATTTTTCGTCTCATTTAGCAAATGAGATTATTACTAAATGCACCCTTATTTGATGGCAGGAGTTGCCAAACATACTGATGATAAAGCATGAAACAGTGTCCCTTTGCAATTGCAGTATATCTTACGTATATATAAAAAATATCTCAGCGAAATGGGTGAGTGTCAATATTGAAAATTTTTTTTTTAAGATTTTATTTATTTATTTGACACAGGGAGAGAGACAGCTAGAGAGGGAACACAAGTAGGGGGAGTGGGAGAGGGAGAAGCAGGCTCCTGGCTGAGCAGGGAGCCTGATGTGGGGCTCGATCCCAGGACCCTGGGATCATGACCTGAGCCGAAGGCAGAGTAACAACTTAGCCATCCAGGCGCCCCTAATATTGAAAATTCTAAATTATTGACAGTGGTTTTGAGAGGAAAGTCAGATGAAGAGGATGGATGAAAATCGGGTTGCCCCCCAGCTCCAGGGACATGGGCCTGCAGGGGCCCCTAGCCGTTGGGCTTCCTTAACCGTCTCGATCTTCCAGCTCCTCAGAGCACATACACTGAGTCACCGCTCCCCTTCAAGAGAAGCAACTTTAGAGAATGGCAAGCAACAGTAGAAGCACGTGGGGGAAACATGGATTCTGTATGTGTCCCTGCAAGTGTGTGCCCTGTGGAGTATTCTGGGGGTAAATAGTAGCAATGGGGACATAGGTTAATTCTGTACCTTCCACTGTAAGGTGTGAAAATGTAGCTGTTAACACAGTTGTATGCAAGTTAAGACTGGATTCCATATGAATCACACACTGCTCAAAAGTTTTGAAATCTAAAACTCTAAAAGATAAGGTCTCAGGCCACTTTTATATTTTGAATGAAATTCTTAACCCCGCACCTGTTTACAGAGACTGCTGTTAATTCTACTTTCAGGTAACTTTTTAAATTGATTCCTATTTGTCTCTATCTCCATGAATTTTTAGAATGGAGATCATAGCATTTTAAAATCGGGACAAGACGTTTCCTAAAGGATATGAAAAAATATTCTTCACCACTGGCTTGGTTGACCCAGTATCTCTGAGTACCGAAGATGTATGAATTCAGATATTGCCTGGATAGATGTAAATTTTAATTTTGTGTGCCTTTGTTTATATACACATTTACTGTGGTTTACAATGTTGTTTCTTTTCCTTAGCTTTCAACTAGTTCACACTACTTCATAGTGCTTTCCATCACATAAACTACTTGCAAATCATTAAAATAAGGTAATAGCTGTGATAATAGTGTTTCTTGCCTTCTGCAAAGTGATTTGATCAGCCACCTTCAAAACCCAGTATTTTCACAAGCTCCATCATTAAAAGCAGTGTAATTCTAGTTGACATGATTTGAGAGGTTCAAGAGAAAGGTTTACAAGTTTTGAAACTGTATGATTGTGACTCAGTGTGGCCTTTCAGTCTTATTAGTCATGTGATCAAGGTTTGTAAGGCTTTATTGCTAAATAAATGTTGACCAGAGTACACTGAGAATAGCTAATATAAAGGGAACTCTCTCAAAGTATCCTGTGTTCATTTTACTTAGAGTACATTGTTGGATCATTTTAAACCTGTGTAAAAGTTGGTGAAGCTTCAAAAAATCTCCAAGAAAGCACGAAAAAATAGAGATTAATAAATATAAATTCCTTAATGCAAAATTAATAGTGAATTAAAGGTTTTCTATAAATCTTTTTTATTTTTGCTATAAATATAAGAGTTCAGAAAACAGTGTATCTTCAACTAAGGTCTAAATTCTCAAAGCTACATGTTGATGCTTCTGATCATTTCCATCACTGTCCTTCTTTTGAAATGCAAATTAGTGCTTTTTAACAACCACAAAAGAGGGGAAAAAAGAAAGAAAAAGAACCAGCTCTTGGAATATGGTTCTGTGCCTCTGCGTAAAGTGATTGAGATTTTGTTAGAACCATGTTTACACTCCAGAACCCTGCAACCATCCCCGGCGTGCACCTCCACACCACACCTGGATAAAATATGTGAAGGGAATCTAGGGAGTCTATTGCAGATACAGTTTGGAACCAACTAATTTTTGTCCTCATAATTTAGAACATTAAGTAACTAATGCATTTAATACCACTGATTGGTTCTTCAGGGCTTTGACCACACTTTTAAATAGAATCCAAAATAATCAAAGTAGAGTAAACAAATTTATCCAAAGTAAACTTTGTTGCAGGAGCGTCCCCAGCCCAAATAGATTTTAGGGCAGGAAACAGAAAGACTTTTGAGTGATTTCATGCAGAATTATTTTTGGAAAAGCCTCACTGGAGTATGTAAATTCTTCTTCAGCATGCATTTTAAGTGGGGGAAGGAGGATTCAATTCCATTTCAGTTTTAAATATTTTGGGGTCAAGGTGGTGTGATAGTCCTACAGTTTTTGATATACAAGTTGTCTCTGGAATTGTTTTCATTATCAAGTGTCAAGATTCACATCAGAATGGCCAGCTTGACATGGGTTTCTCTCTTCCCCGATGCTGCTCCTTGGCCAGCTTGACATGGGTTTCTCTCTTCCCCGATGCTGCTCCTTGGCCAGCTTGACATGGGTTTCTCTCTTCCCCGATGCTGCTCCTTCCCTGAACGCAGAATTGGTTGCCACACTGAGATGAGAACCCTCAGGGTGAACGAAGTCAGCGTGACTTTAAAAGTGATCAACATGTTTTCCATGGTGAGGCCTTCACTATTTGACTGAATGCAGAGTATGTTGAAGTGGCAAGTCGGTGATAAGTTTTTCATCACTAGCCTTGTTCACACTTTTGTACACCACTGCTTGCACTAATGTTTTAGTCTGAATTTTAACAAAGTTTCACAGTGTCTACAGACATAATTTTAAAAAATTAAGCATAATTTATATAAAGATGTTTCTGTATAACTTAATGTACTTTACAAAGAACAGCTACAATAGATGGTTGAATGTTCTGGAATTGTGTTTGCATGTTGTTTTGATTATGTTCTATTATCATTCATCCCCTTATGAATTTGAGTGCCAGGAATAGAAAAATAAAATGCTAACATGGTCTTTGGAAAAAAAAAAAGAGGATGGACGGAAATCAGAGC
This sequence comes from Mirounga angustirostris, assembly GCF_029215605.1. Classification (NCBI taxonomy): domain Eukaryota; kingdom Metazoa; phylum Chordata; class Mammalia; order Carnivora; family Phocidae; genus Mirounga; species Mirounga angustirostris. The sequence goes on along the minus strand of NW_026991714.1, from coordinate 116,704,867 downwards.
TCAGGTTCCATAATCAGACCAACAAAGGCCACGGTCCCTCAGAGAGGGCTGGCTGCCGTGACCTTGGGGCCTTTGTGCTATGATCCTGTGGTCCCTGACCATGACCCTACAGCCCCACCTGCTCCACAGCCTTGCAGACAACACCAAGGGGGGTTTGAGCCTCAGTGAATATCTGTTCTTTCTCCGCTCACTGTCTCCACAGGAGGGACAGACTCACTTCAGCTGCAAAATCCTCTTCCTCCGTGAGCTACATACTAAGAGATGGAGTCCAGCTAGATAAACAAAACAAGTCCCTGTGGTGGAGACCCTTGCCGCCTCCCACAGCCAAGAGAAGCTTCCCACCAATAGATGGCCAGACCGAGCAGCTGAGGGGCCGCCTCATGTTTCAGGCTTTGGGGGAGGAGGGCCGTGGGGGACAAAGGATGCTCAGCCCTGCAACATATCCCAAATCACCATTCCGCACTGTGCTAGAACTGGGGGAGGCCTGGAGATTCTCTCAGGCAGAGGAGAAGCTTTGTTCATGGATCCTGGAACACAGTGGAGGGGGAAGGAGAGGACCCATGTGGAGACCCTAAGAGGCTCCCCGGAGGGGCTCCAGGGAGGCCAGCGCCTGGCTCTGTTATTAATGTGCACACAGAGCCGCCGCGGCCAGACAGGCCTGTCTCAGAGGAGAGCGATGGCCCCGCAAAGGAGGCAACACAGGTTTCTCTCGGCTCCCAGCTGTCTGCTGAGGGAGAGGAGTTGTGAAGGAAAGGTCAAGGTGATTTTTTGAAATAGAGAGATGGCCAATAGCTTTGCCAAGATGCTATGTCATTGTCTCCTAAGACATCTGGACTATAGGGACAGATGGCAAGACAGTCTTGCCCTGGTCTGCAAAGGGGACATGCCCCCCGTCCAGGGGCCGAACATGATGGTGTTAAGCCACAGACCTACAGGGAAGGAGGAAATCTCCAGGTTTTGTGAGGAGCGAGGGAAACCAAAAACCTCAGTCCATCCCACCGCCCCCAGAACCCCGATTGCTACTATTAAGAAGGGGGGGCCGAAGTAAAAAGGGAGCCTGGGGTGGGGGGGTGCAGCAAAACAGTAAGGCTATGACCAGAGCAAGAAGAGCAGCTTACAAACCTCTCGCCCGTGTGTCATTGCGGTGTCACTCCCGCCCCGCCCACCGGGCTGCCGCCCACGCGGCCGACGTTCAGATTTTCTCGCGAGCCGCCCTCTGCCAGACCTTCGCTGGGTGTTCAGACCCGGCCAGGCCCGGGCTCACGTGCTTCAGCACGGTCTGCACTTGGCACGCGCCCATTGTCCACAGACGTCACTCCCCCCACCCCGGGGCAGCTTCCGCCAGACGGAGGCTTCCCACGGTCGTCACTAGCACAGTGCCTGGGACACCGGCTGACTGCATTCATCTGCATAAGCCTCATACAAGACAAAATAGCATTCCCATTTTTGGACAAATAAACTGAGGCTTCAATTTTATTTTTATTTTTTATTTTTTATTTTTTTCCTAATCTTAAGCGTAAGCTTCTGCTTCTAAGTCCCTTTCACCTGCCACATTCCCAAAGTCAGGTCACGTCCTAAAGTTGAGAAGAACTGACGTGGCCCACTGCGAGAGTTCCCAGGAAGGTCTGCTGGGGCTGCAGGGGAAGGAAGAGGACAAAAGGAATCAATGCCAAGCTGTGAGTACTTCGGAGGGGGTGTCTGTGGCCCCAGCTCCCCTGGTCTGTCCTAGAGAAGCCGTTGCCTGCCCTTGGGAATGTAAGCTGAGAGCCACGAGGTTTTGCTGCACTTGGGAAGCATCAATAAGAACTGCTAATATCCACATTTACTATGCGCCTCGCACCCTTCCCAGTACTTTACAGATCGCGGCAGCTGCCCCCGAGGATGCCTCCGCCCTCCAGTCCTCAGGCTGTGAGACAGTGTGGGGCTTCTGAGGCCATATTACAAAAGGTATTGCAACTTCTCCCCCACCCCGTTCTTTTGGGTTGCCGCCCTGGGAGAAGCAGCTGCTCTGCTGGACACTCAAGCAGCCCACAGAGAGCCCCTGAACCACTTGTGGGCCATGAGAATGAGCCGCCATGGAAGAAGATCCCTTGGTCAAGCCTTCCGATGGTTTGCAGGGTAATGATTGCAACTTCCCGAGACATACCAGGAAGAACTGCCCACCCAAGTCTTGCTCAAGCTTCTGGCCAACAGCAACCAAACAGATCGTGAACTATTGTTGATATTTCTAAGCCTTTAAATTTGGGGAGATTTGTTTTACAGCCATAAATAACTAGCACACATTAATACTGATTTGATTACTGCAAAAAAAAAAAAAAGTAAGGAGTAAGTATACTATTATCTTTACGTAATAAAGGTGGAATAGCAGCAGACAGCCAGTATACTTTTGGCGGAGCCATGTGGGTTGTGTCTCGGGGCACTATCCGACACAGTAGCTGAGTTTAATTAAAAAAAATTTTAATGAAAAGTTTTGTTTTTCAGTTGCATTAGTTATATTTCAAGAGGTCAGTGTGGCGAGTGGCTACCATATTGGAAAGAAGGAATAGAGAGCATTTGTATCATTTGCAGAGAGTGTGTTTGGACAATGCCAGTATAGTGCATGTGCTAATAATCACACAATATTTGCCAGCTACAAATAAATTGGGGGATCCCTGCTTGTGTTCAGTAAGGGGTTTACTACCTTATTAGCAGCTTCTGCAGTATAAGTGATTGATACAGACTGAGGGCTCTGGGCTCTAAAGATTCGTTCCCTACTCTGGATATACCAGTTTGGAAAGGATGCACCCCTCATGGAGCCCCTCCACCTCCTTCCCACCCTTCCTCGAGACCCCCTGGCATCCTCCTTGTCACTCAGCACACTGACATTCAGTATGCCAGCACATCTTTCTTTGTTGGTCTGGGGTCCTCTTCTCTCCAGCTCATCACTGCTTGGTGTTCTGTCCATTGATCACCAATGTACTACATGAGTAGAGCCCACGCCCCATGCTGGGTCACGGACACAGCAAGGGAAATAAGATTCAGCCTCTTTCTTCATGGACCTCACAGTCCATTGGGAGGTTCACTGCAAGGTGGTGCTGGGCCCTGTAATAGAAGAACCTCTGAGGAGCTATGGAAAGACAGAGACTAGAACAAGAAACATGTATTTGCCTGGAGGGGTTTGAAAAGGACACACAGAAAGATGGCATTTAAACTGTTCTAGGCAGACAAAGAGGCCCTGGCAAACAGTGAAGAAAGGCAGGAGCATTCCAGATGCAGGCATTGACTTCAAGGAGCACAGTTTGCTCCGGGAACAGCAAAGTCTGAGGAAGCCACAATAATAAGGTGAAAAAGGAGACTCATGCCAGGCTATGCGGGGCCCCCAGAGCATGCAAAGAAATGTGGACTCTGTGTAGGAAATAGGGCAAATGCCATGCCTTGGCATTTGCATTTATAATCTGGGGGCTGTGTTCCAGATGCAAAGGTAACTGATGTACGTGGGAGGGGGATTGGGGTGGCTGACACCATTTTGGATGTGATTCCTACACCTCCCCACTGACTCTCAGCTGGGCTCAGGTGAATGGTGGAGAAAAATATGTAGGAATATAGCAGAGACTGAGGGCCCAGATATAGAGAGATTCTAGCCTCTAGAAGGGCGATAGATCAATTCACGGAAAATCAACTTGCCAAAAGCCAATTCACAATGCCCGTCATATGAAGCCTAGGCCAAGGCAATGCCAAATACAGGGTCAGGACACAGATCCACAAAAGGGATATGGCAGTAAACTGCATTTAAGGGAAGGCCCACCCCTTTACATAGAAGATGGTTTATGCAAACGCAGAGGGAATTCAGCCTAGGAGCCTAATCCTCAATCAGGGAGGAGGTCAATCTGTGATTTGGAATTCAGTTACTTGATTCCCAGTGAACGAGCCACTGGCAAATTGCTTCTCAGTGAATTGCTCTGCCTCCCAGGAAAAGGCCTCAAGCAGAGGTCTACACCTTTGGCTTCCAGAGCATACACTCTGGTCACCTACCCAAGCGTAAGTAAAAAGTTTAATGAAAACTGAACTTCCTCAACTCTCGGCAGTCCCTCTCTTTCCTCACCTCACAGCTCAGATCCTCAGAACAGAAGGCTGATGTTTTCCATAGGTTGTTTCAAACCCTTTCCAGTCCTTTTCCATCTTCACCAAAATGTCCTTCCTTTCCTTCTCTTTCTCTCTCATTCTCTGGCTCTCGCCCTCACTCTCTTGCTCACTCTTGCTCCTTCTTCCTATAAACAATGATATAAATTACCACTTAGCTTGAACTGTTCAGCGTATTCTTGGTCTTTATGGAGACAGCATGCTCCATAATGGATCACTTTTGTGGAAAAGCGCAATTCCAGTAATTAGGGGCACTTTGATGGAGAGCCCAAGCTCCATAACTCAAGAGATCATAAGCATTTCTACTCTGGTGAAGTCCAGTTTAATGCAAAAGAAACATGTGTTTCCTGTCCCTTATTCTAAATCGATTGGGCCATTTGTCTAATTTAAACACTCTGTAAATTACATATATCCTCCAAAGATAGGGATGAGGTCGAGATATTTGATATATGCTTTTTCATATGGCTTGAATCCATCACTGTCTTCCACAAGGCCCCTTAGCTTTCTCCTGAGTGGATGGAGGCCCCATAACTCTCTGATCTACTTCATTTTCTCTGACGCCCCTTAGGATCCCTGTTCAGATAGTTTGGTCAAAGAATTATGGCTGACTTTCAGAAGGCATGGGTTGAAGGCTAAAGTAGCACTGCATCCCTGGCAAGCTCATGTTCTGTTGGCACACCCATCAAATTCTCTTCAACTTCTCTTCCCACTTTGTCCGTTAATATAATATGGGACTCGAACAAGGGGAAAATTCAAGAAAGGTAGAGGGTATGGATGTTTGTGGCACGCAATTATGCACCATTTTTGGCTGAGTTAGCGCAGCTGAATTTTAGAAAAAGACTTGTTCCAATCATTCAGTTTCTCTGGTACATGAGGCTTCTAGAAGAGCAAAAATCAGGGTGCCTAAGTGGTGCACTCATTTAAGCATCTGACTCTTGGATTCAGCTCAGGTTGTGATCTCAGGGTCATGGGATTGATCCCCACATTGTGCTCCGTGCTCAGCGGGTAGTTTGCTTGAGACTCCCTTTCCCTCTCACTCTCCCTCTGCTCACACTCACACGTACTCTCTCTCTCAAATAAATAAGTAAATCTTTAAAAAAAAAAAAGAAGAGCAAAGATCTCTCTTTGGAATTTAGCATCTCCAACTGCAGATATCCTTGACTTCTCAAATCTTGTTTGGGAATTGTAATCCAACTACCAATTAAACTTTCTTTCATTTTAAATCAATGAGATTTCATTTTGTTTTTAAAAGCTGGTCTTTGTTCTCATGTCCATCTGTTAAATCACATGTTGAAAGAATATATGAACTGGAAGGGAAATAAGAGCTCAGTGAATTCAAACCCCTTACTTTATAAATAGGCTGAAATCAGGCAAGGGATAGCAACTGGATATGAGATTCATAGAAAAAGATTCTAATGGCTAATAAACATATGAAAGCTGCATTACTTGAGTAAATATTAATACAAATTATGATGTGCAGGAAGAAACCAAGATAAGAATTAATTACCATTGAGACAAAGAAGCATGCACTGATGTGAAGAAAATTGGTGTCTTCATTATTAAGCCTTCCCATTCGGAGACATGATTTATTTCTCCATTTATTCAGGTCTTGTTGTATCCTTCAGTGCATATAATTGCTTCACTTATATAGATGTTAAATATATGGATATTTTTTTGTTAAATTTGGTTTTTTTTTTTCAATTCTCTTTCAGGGTTTTCTCATTTCCAGGTCATTCCCCTCTTCCTGAGTCTTTTGTTGCCCTCATAATAACACATTCTGTTATTATGTCACATTAAATAAGAAATAAACAAGAACTCCAGCAAAGGTTCAAACAATATTCTCTGAGGACAGTAGGGGAAGATAAAAATCCTACAGAAAGGAGTGTTGAAATTGGTCTTTGAAGAGTGGGACAGTTTTTGACACATCGTGGCATATAAAAAAGTGGAGATGAGAAAGGAGATCATGGTGATTGATGCATGAAGGGATTAGGATAGGTCCTAGTGCAAAATTCACTGAGACCTGGGCAGCAGAGCACAGAGGTGCCCTCACCCCAGTGAGGGAACATTCCAGAATGGACCAGAGCTTTGGGTACTTTCAGCACACACTACCTCTCTCTTTCTTTTCAATTCCCTGCACCCTATGTTTCTCCTTTTTCCACACACTCCTGCTATCCCCAGGCTGACACTTCAGAACTCTAGGCCTCTTGACGGGAATAAAAGCCTTGAACCAAATAACCCTATGCAGGAAGACCCACTGCTGCCTCATTTCTCTCTTTGGGTCCCACTGACTTTACCTGGGTGAGGGTGGGCTGTACCTTTAACCTTTGCTCTCCTGGACTTGGACAGCTCTTGTCACTGCACTTTGGTAACTAAATTCTTGCTCTGTTTCTTCCAGTTCACTCTGACCACTTGATATGGCTTTGGGCTCTACTAACTAACTCTCTAACCTGTCCATGGTTTTCCTGGCTGTCACATCTCATGCTGATTGAGAGATCTTGTCCAGGTCTTCCCACCTGTGAAGACAGATGATGCCTCTACAGATGCATATTCAATACTGTTGTCTTCCAGAAACAGAGATCGGACCTTCACATCCATGTGCATCAATTCCATTTAAACCTGTCATTAGCGCCATGAAACCAAACTTTCTCAAAACTTTGCAGCATTAAATGTGACCTGATGGGTGCTTCCTGTGCTTCTTTTCCTTTGCCTCATGGAGAAGGGTCCTTAACAAATTGAGAACTTGAAGAAGGCCCAGCAATTCATGTCTGTGGACACTTAATGGAATAACTCCAATGGCTCAACCAGAAGCAAAGTCCAGAAGAGACCCCCAGTAAGGAAAACCACCTTTAAGTAAGGAGGCTCATCTTGAATTCACCCACTTTGCGGGTTCTCAAGAGGTAGGTTGTGACTAGCCCAAGAGAACGAGAACAACTGTTCCAGGAACCGTGCAATCAAAGGCTCCCTCAGCAGAAGGTAGGCCATCTCTGAGAAACAAGGAGACACCTCTCTCAGCTTCTATTTTGATTTTTCATGTGTCTATCTGGAAAACAGAGTTTGGAAAGTTAAAAGCAGCTTTCCTAAACTCCTTAGCAGCTAAGATTCTGGGCAATTTAGTTTCTGCCAACTGGATGAGCTTTCTCAACATTTTAAATTCAGAGTAGAATTAAGTAAATTCTGCAAATGGACTAAATATACCAATTAAAAGACAGGGATTAGCACATTTAAAAACATAACCCAGGGCGCCTGGCCTGCTCAGTCCAAACAGCATGCGACTCTTGATCTCGGGCTTGTGAGTTTGAGGCCCGTGTTGGATATAGAGATTACTAAAAAAAATTAAAATAAGTAAAAACATGACCCAAATATACGTTATCTCCAAGAAATTCACTTCAAGTATAATGAGATAGTCAGACTGAAAGTAAAAGAATAAAAAAAGGTATATAATGCAAACATTAATCAAAGAAAGTAGGAATAATGATTAATATCAAATAAAGTAGATTTCAGAGCAAAAAGTATTACCAGAAACAGAACTATTATTAATAATAAGAGTCAATCTACTGTGAAGGCTTAGCAATGCTAAATGTGTATGCATCAAACTACAGAGCTGCAAAGTATGTAAAGCAAAAAGTGACAGAACTGAAATGAGAAGTAGAAAAGTAGCAATTATCATTGGAAACGTCAAAATCCCTCTTAACAATCAATAAAATAACTAAGCAGAAAATGGGCAAGAATGCCATCGGACAACAGGAACTTATGAACATTCATAGAGCACTCCACTCAACATCATATGCATTCTTTTCAAGTGCCCACAAAAATATACGCCAAGGTAGACCCTATCTTAGGCTCTAAGACTAGCCTCAACAAATCTAAAAGAATTGAAATCACAGAGAGTGTATTCTCTGACCACAATAAAATCAAACTAAAAATCAATAACAGACGGATAACAGGAAAATCTCCAAACATTTGGAAACTAAACAGCATACTTCTAAATAATGCAAGAGTCAAAGAGGACATCTCAGTGGAAATCAAAACTACGTTGAATTAAATTAAAATGAAAATATAACATCAAAATTTGTGTGATACAGCGAAAAGCAGTGCTGAGAGGGAAACTTATAGCATTAAATGCACACATTAGAAGAGGGAAAGTCTCAGTAATTTAAACAGCGCCCCCCCAAAAGAATCTGGAAAAAGGAGAGAAAAAATAAATCCAATGCAAGTTCCTGGAAATAATAAAGAGAAGAACAGAAGTCAGTGAAGCTGAAAACAGAAAATAAATGGGGAAATCAAGGAGACAAAGAGCTTTGGAAAGTGTGATGAAACTGACAAACCTCTAGCAAGATGGACAAATTTAAAAGAGAAAAGACACAAATTACCAAAATCAGAAATATAGGAGATATCATTACAAACCCTTCAGACATCAAAAGGATAGTAAGGGAATACTATAAACAGCTCAACACATGTAAATTCAAAAACTTAGATTAAATGGACCTATCCCTTGAAAAGGACAAATTACCACAGTTTATCCAATATAAATAAATAGTTTGAATAACCTATAAGTATTAAGAAAATTGAATTTGTAATTCAAAAACCCCCAAATAGAAATCTTCAGGCTCAAAGGGTTTCACAGCAGAATTCTACCAAATGTTTAAATTCTATACATCTTTACCAGAAAGTAGAAGAGGAGGAAACACTTCATTGAAATTAAAAATTTCTATTAATAGAATGATAAGACAAGTTATAGAAATGTAGAAAATATTTGCAAACTATATATTCAATGCAGGACTAATATCTAGAATATATAAAGAAGCCTCAAAACTCAATAGTCAGAACAAAAATAATAATTGAATTAAGAAGGGCACAAAAGACACAAAAAGGAGTTTTAACAAAGAAGATATAAAGATGGCAAACAAACACCTAAAATGATACTCAGCATCATTAGCCTTTAAGCAAATGCCAACTAAAACCACCACGAGATATCACTATACACCCATCAGAATGGATAAAACAAAAAATGATAACTCCCTCAAATGCTAGCATGGATGCAGAGAAACTGGATCACTCACCCTGCTGATGGGAATGTAAAATGACAGAGCCTCTCTGGAAAACAATTTGGCAATTTCTTAAAAAACTAAACATGCAAGCACCATAGGACCAAGGAATTACGGGTCTGAAACCTGGAGTTGAATTAATTAATTAAGGGCTGAAGTGGGAAGCCAGGAAGCCTTATGTTCACATAAAAACTTGTTCACAAATATTTGCAGCAGCTTCGTTTGTAACAATTAAAAACTAGAAACAACCCAGATGTTCTTCAACAGGTTGGATAAGGAAAGTACATCCATACCTTGGAATACTACTCATCAATAACAAGAAACTACGGATACAGGCAAAAACCTGAATGAAGCTCCAGAACATTATTCTGAGTGAAAATGCCTATCCCAAAAGACAACACATTTTATGTTCCATTTATGTAACATTATGGACATGGAGAATAGAATAGTGGTTCTCAGGGGTTACAGAGGGGTGGGAGCAGGAGGGTTGTGGGCATGACCACTGAAGGACGACATGAGGGATCCTGGTGGGGATGGACATGCTCAGTGTCCTGACTGTATCGCTGTCAGTATCCTGATTGTGATATTGTACTGGAGTTTCATGGTATGGACGTACCATAATTTGTTTAGCTATTGGAGGAAACTAAGCAAAGTGTACATGATATATTATTCCTTACAAATTCATGTGAACCTATAATTATTTCAAAATAAAGTTTCTTTAAAAAAAAAAGGGGGGGGATAATCCTGTAGGCAAATGGAAACAGAAAAAATAAGAATTAATGAATACGTGAAAACGCCATCAATTCTTTCGACTACAAATTGTCTTTCATGAACTCCTCAGAGTCTATCCTGAATAGAAATTTCTAACTCTAACCAAACATCTATGCCTTTTCCTAAGGATGGGATCAAGGTGGGGTTATCATCATCTATCTCAATAAACTGCACATTTCATCCAATTTCCCTCTTCCTTTACCAAGGTTCACATAATTTGTTACCTAAAAAATCCTTTGCCAGTTTAAGGCCTGAAGCAAAGAGGCTTCGGACATAATTATTTCATGATTAATCACTGAAGTAATCTAATTAAACCCCACAAAAACTCAGTGAGAAACAAGACTGATTGTTTAGAAAATGTTTGTTGAAAACCTCTACCACAATATTATTGCCAAAGTGAAACGGAGAGGGAAAAGTCTCTCAATAACTCGGTTTTCAGACCTAAACTTAATAATAGCCCCTTTGCTTTAGACTATGTCTAAATGCCTTGATTCTGGTCTTAGACAAACTGTATGTGCCCCCACGTGGCACAACAAACAGGAAAATGAGCCTCCTCCACCTCTCTCTGCTAATGACAAGATTTACTACTGTGAGCCAGGGGCGACCTTCAGAAACAGCTGACCCTGTGGGCTAATTATGCTTAGAAAGAAAAGTAAAACGTTAACTTGGTTGAAGGGTCACTGTTGCTCTTGGCATGCATTCCACACCATTCTGTTCAATGAATCAGTGGACTCCATTACGTCTATTAGGGTGCATTTTGTAGCCCATATATCCTGTCAATCTCAGGCAGAGACAAAATCAGAAATACTACTAAGGCTAACCGGCTAACAAAACCAATGCTTAAAATTCCAGGTTGATATCATACCTTCTATGCTTTGTGGATCTAAAGCCTTGATCCCTTACCAAGTGTTTTTCCAGCCACTTGAGTTAACTTCCAAATTCTTTCTCCAAGAACCATCTTTAATCCCCCAGTTTCCCCCTGCTGGCCTGCTTTCATGCAGAGGTGGGACAGCTCTCCATTTGGAGATGAATCAAGTTTCAAGTTTCACAATTTCCATAACTGAAAATGAGACCAGGCTGAGCCCACTGTGTTCTGAGTCGATAAAAACTAGGCATAGCAGGTACCAGAATGCCATGGCCACCAGGTGATAAGATGTTGCCCTAACTCTCAGCATCGTACACTCCCCCTGGTCCCCCACCCAGCCACTGCCTTGTCCACAGTCACCACTGAATATGTCCAATCGCTAAGGCTGGGTTTCTTCTCTGTCTCTAATTTTGTATTCTAGTTCCCATTTGGCAGTGACCCAAGTTTTCCTGGCCATCCAGGCCTCCCTTTCTTCAAGGGCTGAAACCTGACTCTTTTACCACCCAGCTACTGACATCTCAAGATGTTATCACTCACCTGACTTTGAGTTTTGCTTTCAGAGATCCAAGCTCATGTTTCCAGAATGCTACGAAACAAATTCTTGTTGATTTTTCTGACTCACATAACCAGATCCACCCCAAAAAGAAAGAATATTCCTGATTCAGACTCATCTTGGACAACCCTGGGCAACTGGGATACTCAATTCAATTTAATTCAATAAAAATATCTTGAGTTCTTAGATGTGTCTGGCACTTTTCCAGCTGTTGGAATTATGAAGATTAATAGGACACAGCTCCTGCCCTCCCAAAGCTTGTTGCTAATTGGGAAAACACACATACAAACACAGATCTTCAACCTAATATGGTAAACGATTTAATAAGATATGAATCTGTGGCTCATTGAGAATAGTGCATGCTTCCTCCCAGAGGAGGAGGAGGAGGGAAGGTGAGCACAGAGAAGGGATGTAGTCAGGGCAAAAAAGGGAGAAAGAGATTCCCCAACGCTAGAAAGGGCACATCAGGTGGGATTTTATAAGGAGCAGACTGCACTAGCCCACCTGGAGCACTCTAGGGAGATGCAAGGATCTTAGAGGGTAGAGCCTGTATGGTAGCTTGGGAAGACTGGTCGCATAGGCCCACAGTTCTCAGCCTCAGCAAAAAGCCTCACACCCAAGCCTGGGATGGAAACTTAGTCCCATCCACCCACAGGGAGTCAGGCGAGAGCTCATGGGGACTTGGACAAGGAATGAATGGAATGAAAAGTGGCCAGTACAGATGATGAATAAGAGTTCCCTCAGATGCCCTGCTGGAAGTAAGATCCCCAGGCCTTCATAGAATTTTGGGGTGGGTGGAAAAAACCTCAGTTGTGGAGAGAATGGATTTTTTTCTGCTAGCCCTAGCACAAGTGTGGCTCAAAGCTGGTTATAATTAATTTTATAAAAATTAAACACTGTGACCATGTGCACATGTGTGTATGTGTAAAACAAAATGTGTGTGTGCTTCCAGTGATAAGCACAAAGCCCAGAATAAATATAGAGGAGGGAACCTGACATATACATGGAGTCCAGTGAAATCTTCATGGAGAAGCTGATGGGTAAACTGAGTCTTGAAGAGTAAGTTGACGGTTATCAGGTAAAGAGGGAACATAAAAGGGATCCAAGCGAGGTGAACCCCATGGGAAGTGGCGGTTGGAGTGATAGAGGGGCAGCAGCAGATTTGCCTCTAGGTTCAGGCCCACAGTCTTCTTAGGTTTTGCCTGCTACTGTTTTCTGGTTTGCATTTGTAAACAGCCCCTGATACCTTGCATGGGTTTGTGGGGTCCACCCTGGCCCTCTGTCTCCTCTTTAGGAACTACTCCAGAACCACAACCAAAAGAGTGTCTCATATACTTTGTCATTAATTGGGCATTCGTAATCTTTCATCATAGCTAGGATGATAGAACATTCAAGTTGAAAGTGGTTTAGCAATAACTTAGTCCAAAATTATCCTTGTGCAGATGGGGGAATTGAAGGTCAGAGAAGGGAAATGACCTGTCATGTGTCTTGATGGGGTAGGGTGAAATCTGCATCCAGGACCCCTAATGGCTAATCCTGTATTCACGGTTTAGCGGTTCTTCCGTGTAACTTGTTTACCTTGTTCCATGTGAATGGGTCCCCAGGTGCCCCTCAGAGTTGTGTGGCACTAGGCTGCACAAAGGGCTACAGACACTGGCCCTGGGCTTCGGTCAGGTGTTCGTGCCTGCCATACTGGGAGTTTATGAGGACATGAAGAAATGGCTGAAAATGGCACTAGACCTCTCCCACCTCAGGGGGATGACAGTGCCCAGGGCCAGGGGAAGAAACCAGTGTCTTCCTCAGCAACAGAAATGTGCTCAGCAGGGACAGGAATCCGAACTGACCCTGCTGCTTCCCTTCCAGTTCTAACAACCACCTCCCAATCCCACTTCACCCACCCTCCACCCTCCTGTTCTCTACTACTGCCATCTGGAGGCCATGGGGCAGGAAAAGCCTAAGAAGGAGACTAGGAGACTTCCTAAGCCAAGGACAGAATGTGGTTCTTGTCACCCAAGCAGCACGGGCTGAGTGAGGCCCTTTAACTGACCCTGTCCAGGCATGGCAGGCAGCCACCGACAGCCGGACACCAGAATCCTTCCCCAGGTGGCATCCATCACAACTGTGCAATGGTTGACTGAAACCCATCCTTAGAAATGCACTTTTCCTAAGAAGGGGGAACTTAAGAGGCTCAGGCCACTGGAAAGTAATGAAACTTTCCTGATGGAGAAGCTGATAAAAAGGAGAAGAGAGACACATGAACAACATGGAGTGTCCAGTCCCAGAGCCCAGGCCAGGCAAGAGCTCTCAGCCAAAGATGACTGCTGGCTGAGCTGGGGACACCAGCTGGGGTAAAACTGGGGGAGATACCTTGCATTTGGGCTACAGCCCCTCTGGGGAGTCTTCAAAGAAAAGTAATAAGTGGGCTAGTCGGCACTTAGCCAACTGGAGATTTCCAGAAATGGGCCTTTCAGATACTCCCCAGTTCAGAGCTTTATGCACTGAACTAGCTTTATACAAAAATTACCCAAAAAAGGAGATACCAGACTATGCTGCCATCTCTAGACAGTAAGGATCTCCCGTTCCATCTACTGTGCAGATTCAGTTGGGATGGGGAGTGAAATTTGGGATGCAGGACTGGCAGAGTAGGGCTGTGTGGGGAAGCCCGGCCCTCACAGTGCTGTTACCAATGTGTCACACCATAGCCTCTTTAGAGGTGGAAAGTGGGGTCCAGAAATCCACAAATTCTTTGACACTCCTCCTATCAAAAAGTAGAATCAGGGCACATGGGTGGCTCAGTCGGTTGAGCGTATAACTCTTGGTGTCTGCTCAGGTCATGATGTCAGGGTTGTGGGATCGAACCCCCTATGCGGATCTATGCGGGGTGTGAGGCCCGCTTAAGATTCTCTCTCTCTCCCTCACCCACTGCCCTCCCCGCCCACTTCTCCCTCTCTCCCTCTCTTAAAAAAAAAAAGTGGACTCTAGTCTCCGTCCCTGGAATATGGGCCAGTCTTTGTGACTTGCTCCCAACAAATAGAATACACCAGAAGTAACTTGCAAGGGTAGACTGTAAAAGGTCATGATGCATCTTCCATTCTCTATCTCTGTCTCTGTTTCTCTATGTGTGTGTGTCTCTCCGTCTCTATCTCCCTCTCCCTCTCTCACTCTCCATCAGGATCCTGGCACTTGGCGCCCAGCCACCACCAGGCAGCCACATGGCAAAGCCACATGTGGGTGTGAGGGAGGGAACCTTCTGACAATTGCGGCCCCAGGCTGTCGAGCGGCCCCAGATGGTGTTAAGTGGAGCAGAGATGAGCTGAACTCACTAAGTCAGGCCCAAATTGCCGATTTGTGAGCAAATTAAATGTTGTTGTTGGTTTAAGCTACTAAATGTTGAAGTGCTTTAACACACATCAACAGATCTGCAGACCAGAAAGCTTCTCATTTCAGACTTCTCGCTTTTGTAGTATTTGGAAACCGAGGCCCCAGCGAGGCAATGCTTGGCCATTAGGGTAGAGCTCAGACTCTGGCCTTTGGCCTCTGGGGCCACCGCCACGTCCTCTGCCCCACATGAGGATACACAGTCTGTGTTGACCAGCCGAGCCCTCCCAGGAGGAGTGGGAGATGGAGAAGAGGCAGCATCTGGTTCCCACCAAGCAGCCTTACCTAAACAATTGGTATCTTCTCATGCTGATAGCAGGCAGTGGGCTGAGCACCCGGGCTCCTAGGAATAGGATCTCCTTGCATGCCACCTAGCCCTGTTTGTATAAAGACCCCCGGGTGCCTAGCAGGGGCAAGGGAAACAATGGTGGTGTCTTTGCCAGGTCTCTGAACCCTGGGAGGCAACCCCACGCAGATATGGGGAAGGTAAAGCCGTTTCTAGCCCCGGAGTGGCGGCCTGGATGCTCAGAGGGCCTTCTCTGAGGTGGAGGGAGCCAGGGGGCAGGAGTTTTGCCCAGTTGAAGTCCAGAGCCAGAAATGAATAGGGAAGAAAGAGCAGCAAGTCTCATGCATGTGCTCTCTGGCCAGGCGTGAGGGCGGCATCCAGTTCCCCACAAAGAAAGAATAAGCCATCTTATAGCTAATTATCAGAAGAAAACAGTACTGTGCCCCTTGGTGGATGCAGACGGAATTCACTGGCTTTGAGGAGCAGGGTGAAGTCAAGGGGGTGGCAGAATCACAAAGCAAAGAGGTGGGACCCCTAAGAACCAGAGAAGGGCCCCAGACCAGGTGACAGCTCTCATTTTCGATGCATGTACTTTAATGTATATCTGGCAGTCCTGAAATCAGTCGATCCATCAGCAAAAATATGAGAAATGATGACTGTGAGCCCAGGATACCCCTGGGTACTCTAGGGCAGCCAAGCAATGGGCAGGGCCCTATTTTCAGGATCTGCAACCCTGCCCTTGCAGGACTCCCCGAAGGAAACCTAAAGGAAAAGGCAGTGTAGGGATGGCGTGGTACCCACACAGGGCAGGGTTATGGGGTCAGAGTTCACAGAGGGACCTGAATTTCGCAGAGGTGGAGAGAAGGACAAGGGCCTGTGGATGAAGGCCCAAAGGAGCCCAGAGAGAAGTTATGGAGCACCCAGTGAGTGTGTGGCTGGAACCTGCGCTGGGCCCACTACTCCCCCACAGAGCCAGCACTCTTCACCCGAGGAGACTCCTAGACCTGATCCCCGCCTCTGCAGCCCACATGCTCTCTGTCCATCCCACCACCCCGCCTGCTCTCACCTGCCTCTCCCTCACCCTTGCTTGTTGCTAAAACTCTGGGTCTGTTCTCCACTCTGCGCTGGACTTCATCTCATCCCTTTGCAGGTGCGCTGCTTGTTCAGGTCTGGCCTGAAAAGGCTCAGAGACCCAGAAGGGGGACTCCCAGCCTGATGAAGTAAGACACACCCACAGCCCACCGCAATGCAGGGCTCCACATCATCAGGACCTTAACTAAGGCCACAGGGGAATGCATTTGAGCCCAGCAAAGGAAGAGATCAGTTCTTAAGAGGCTCCAGGAAGACTTCCTGTAGGAAGGAGCATGTGACACATCCCCTGAAGAAATTGTACTATCTAAAGGCTGAAACATGAGAAGAGGGTGGAAATCTAGGCCAAGAGAATAGTCCTAATCAAGGTTCAGTGATGAGAAACACTGTAAAAAGCAGAGAAGACTCTGCTTCCTCACGGGTAGGAAGAGAGGACCCATGCTGTCATGATGCCCCACGCCGTGGGCTGAGATGGATCGTCGGGGCCTGGAGAAGGGGTCATCCAGAGCAGGGAGAATGCAGCTGGGCCCAGCCTGGTAGCACGCAAAGCAAGGGTGGGAAAGTCCATCAGTGTCCCTCAGGAGGGCACCTGGGGCAGGGGCTGAAATGGCAGGGGAAGTTCTGGGAGAGCATTTCCCGGGTTCCTGCCTCCCACCTATTCCGTGATGGCCATGGTTTACAGTGCAGACCCCCTGTTCCTGCGTGTCCACACATGGTTATTGAGCACATGTTCCACCCCACTGCCCCAACCCCGCACCCCACGTCAGTACCTGCCCCAGAGCCAGGGGCTGGGATGGGGCTGGGACCCTCCAGCCAACCACGGCTCCTCATGACTGCTCATGGACGCTGGGCACGTGGGCTTCAGTCACCCAGCCCTTTCGCTGGAGCTCATGAAGAGGGTGGACACGGGGGCAGGAGGGCCTCCTGGTAGATTCCGCTTTGGCAGCACAGAAGTCTAAAGGACTCCTGTCCGAAGAGGGACCGGGATGAGGTAGTGTATACTTCCCCAGTGCATTCCTCAGCTCGGACTTCCAATTCATAGCTCTGAGCAGGCTCACTGGCTCCGCATGGCTCCAGTAGGACCCTGAAACCAGAAACACTGAGGATCAGTGTGGTCTCTGAGAATTAGGCTTTCTTCACAGGGAACGGAGACTATCCCAACCACAGGGAGTGGGGGTCCCCCTGGGTCTTCTGGGGGCAAGCATCCCTAATGCCTCCAGGTAATAAGGAAGTGCTCAGTAACCAAAGGGGGGTAGGGGACTCATGGAAGGGGGTGGGGCAAGAGCTGGCTTTAGCCAACACAAGCTCCCACTCTAGGCCTCTCCAAGGGCTCATCCCCATGCCCAGCGGGAGGAGCCTTGTGGGACCCCAGGTTTCCTCAGGTGTGCACTGTGGCCTGGGGCTCTAGACTCCCTAGCGCAGTCCCGCAGCTCTCTGCTACAGGGGCGCTGGCTCTGGGAGTTTGCAAGCAGCTTAGAGCAGGGCACGGAGGGCAAGCCCCCTTTCCAGCATGTTGAGCTTTGCACTGGGTTAGCTTATCTGGGTGGCCAGCTGGTTGGCTTTACATGGCTGCCATGACTTGAGGCAACCTCCCTCATCCAGCTCAAACACCAGGTCTTCATGAATCTTCATGTTTGTTTGTTCGTTTTTAAACTCCTGCTTTATCCCTTATCACATGAGCTTAAACTTCATGGCATTACAATAAAAGGTAGGGAGTGTGAGGGGTGGAGAGGTCTGAACTGAGTATCTCCTGTGTGGCCCCAGTCATTCACTCAGACATTTGCTCCCCAGTCTCCTGGAATCCCACGACCCACGGAAGTGTTAGAGGTTTGAGACCCTGCTAACAGAGAAGGAAATCAAGGCCAGAAAAGAGAGGAAATTTCAGTCCCATACCAAAGTGAATGACTTAGCCATTCAAACCGTATGACTCCAAAGTTATATTGTTATCAAGATTAGTGTAGCCCACCTGGAGAGGAAAAGAATAAGGTGGTACCTTTTAAAAATTCTCTTTCTCTCACTCTCTCTCTCTGTCTTTGATTCCAAAAGCTATAACCAAAAGCATAGCACTCTTCTTCAGGATCTATCATCTTCTCTCCAGTGTAGATCCTACAAAAAGGATCTGTACAGGCACGAAGCTTCTACGGGGGGGAGAAGGTGGATCCTGGTGGCCGTGCATGTCCACCTGCTGGAGGGCGGGGGGTAGTTTTCCTGCCTCACTCCCCTCATCCACTCAGAAAAGGCGGGAGACGGAAGAGGCTGCAAGTAGCCACCAGCACAGAATGGAGAAGAGAGGCCAGAAACCACGCCATCAGGACCTGGGGGTACAGAGCCCAGCTGTCCACTCACAGGGCCCAGCTTCCCCAGGGGCCTGCGGGAAGGGAGGGAGAAGGGGAGGGAGCGAGTCAGAGGCTCCGGTGCTGGGCCGCTGCCACAAAGGAGCTACTGAAGCTGGTGTGGGCAGAAGCGGGCAGGGGCAAGAAGAGCACAGAGGGACGGGGCCGCCAGGACAGCCCCACATGAGAGGGTCCGACGTCCGAGGAACCACAAGGAAGGAACTGCACTTTGAGGGAAGGGGCCTCCTGACCTTTAAGTCTGCCCTCAGTGCCACGAGGGGACAGGCCAGACCTCAAACAGCCCCCCTGGGCTCATGCCTGCATCTCATTATCTGCCCTGCCCCCAGAAACTCAAGTGCCCCTTGTTCTCAGATCCCCCACCCTGCCGCCTCTCAAGTCCTTGGCTGAAGCGTGTGTTGTGGGCACAGTGACAGTGGAATAAGGACTGAATGCAGACCCCCACCCTCTGTCCCCTCCTCTACTCTTCCTCACCTGCCCTGATGCCCTCAGACTCAGGGCCCTGGGTCTTCAGTGCCCTGGAGGCTGGGGATCAGGCTTCTCTCCTCCCCGATCCCTGGGGCCCATCCTGTGGCCCCGAGGAGGTGCCTGGTCCACAGACAGGGATCATCACCAGCCCCAGTGTGGCTCCCATGAGTGGGCATCAGTCTCTGCACCTAATCTCTTATGACCCTCACACCAGCCCCCTTGCCCTCCCGCCTGCGTGTCTATCCTTGGCCTGAGGACCAGCATTTTTTTTCCTTTAGATCCTCCAGGGGAAGCAGGTTTGTGTTTTTAACCTCCTAACATCCCTCCCTCAAATCTGTCCCCTCCTTTCCTCTCCACCACCAGCCCCTTACTGCCAGCCTCCCTCCTCCCTCCCGGGACCCCTGCAATGTTCTCCAGGCCTCTTGTCCTCTCTAATTCATTCGCTTGGGGAAAAAAAAAAAAAAGTAAACCTGATTCTATCACTCTCACCCTAAAATCCCTTCAAAATTTCCCCATTGCTTTTGACCTAGAGACCCAATTCCTTCCCGTGGCCCAGAAGGTCTGGCATGGTCTAGCATGGCCTCCCAGCTTCTAGTACCTTCTGCTCTCCCATCAGACAATAAAGCTCCCTGAGGTCAGGGGCCATGTCTGGTTTGCTCTTTAGACTATTTCCAGTTTGTGACTTCATCCTGGGCTCAAGCAGTAGTAGGAAGGGAACGAATGAATGAATGAATGAATGAGCGAGTGCATGATCAAAGGAGGAAGTTGTCTCTGTGGAAGGTAAAGAGGAAAACTCCCTTTGCCCAGAGCATGCCTTTAGTCTGATGCCCGAAGTTCCTAGAAACTGGATTAGATCCCTCCCAGGTGTCTTCCAGCTCCGCAAAGGGACACAGTTTGCCCTTTTACAAACAGAGCCCTTGGACTGACACTCTGCCCGGGGCCCTTTTATTCTGCTGCTTCCCATGTCTGTACAAAAGACCCTGGGTCCGGCCAGGCCCACGTGGGAAGAGGGAGCTTGACTCTGGGCCGCAGGGACACAGAAGAGCCTTTATTCTGGCGGACTCTTGATCCCTCACTCTGACTAAGCCCATGGGTGCACTGCGGGGGGGAGAGGGATAACAAGGAAGGTCTTGAGGAATGCTGGGGAAGGAAGAGAAGCGAGTGTCTGGGCTGTGTGACCCCAGGCTACAACGCTACAGTGCCTCCCAAAACATTCGCCTTTATCAGGAAGTTAGAATGTGAGTCACACTCCACGCTCCCCCAAGGGTTTCTCTGCTGAGCCAGACTACAAATTGTTCAACTAATTGGGCCACATGCTGAACTCAGCCCTAGTCCAGAGCAGTCCTCTGTGGTCGGGAGAGTGAGCCATGTGGGGGCAGATGCCAAGGTGAGGAAGGGGAGCGCCCAGTCACTCGGCGGGGGCCAGGAGATGATGAATAAAAGGACAAGTGGTCCAGCATTGTTCGGTTCACAAAGAATTGACCATCTACAGTGGTTGAATCCTTAAAACAATCCTGTGAATCCAGCAGAGCAAGATTGGACGATCATTGTTCTGCATATAAAGACAATGAAGCTCCAACAGTACCTGCAATGTTCGCGGTTGCAGAGTCGGGGGCAAAGGGGGGAAGCTGAGTCAGGCCCGCAGCGTCCCAGGTGGGTGTTAACCCACTACATGACACTGACCTCTGCAGAGGTTATGGGTAGATTGTGGGAATTCTTCATGAGGTTTCTAAAACGCTACCATTGGTCTGAGTTGGTTTTGTAAACATCCCTGGAAACAACAGGGAGGGTTAGATAAACCGTGGGTTAGTGGTGACTGCACAGAGCTCATACCAAACGCCGAAGAGTGGCCAGAGAGATTAAGAGACAGAAGACAGGATCTCCGGCCCTCTGAACCTGCCATCTGGGCCTCGGTGAGCTGCTGGGGGGCAACTGCAAACCCACCTCCTTCAAGGCGTAGACCAGCCCAGCTAACAAATACAGGCGTCTTCAGTCTAAAAGGAGGAGCAAGGTGACAGGTAGAAATGTTATTTTTGTGTATTTATTTCCCATCCATGCTCGTATGCTAGCATGCCACCAGTCTGTCCTGCTGGAAGGAGGATTAAGAGCAAGGTAGCAGGAACACAAGGGAATAAAATATTCAATATTCAGTTCTTTGAACCCCTAAACTAGATCTTAAACCTCCCAAATTAGACAATAGTGAGAAAAGCCCATACTTTTGATTTTCAGTAGCCAAGTTGTGCTAACAACTGTCCTAGGAGAGTAACATGTACTCTGTCGGGCACTGGGACGCGGAACTGAGGATGCTAAAGTGAGCTGATTTTGTGGCCTGCCAGGGACGTGCCTCGCCGGGCTGATGTCCTCCACACAAGCTCCTTCACTAACCCCTAGAATGCCCTGAGAAAAAGTAGGTTTCCAGATGAGGAAAGAAAGGCTGGGAGCCGGGAGCCAAGCCTGATAAGTGCACAATTCAGGAAGGCACATCTGAGCTCCTTGACAGGAAAGGTCGTTCAGGTCCTTTGCAGGCTTGAGATGCCGAGACGCTATTTGTCTGCTGTCATGAGTACTAGAGAGAGAGCGTGAGGCCGTAGATGTGAACAGCAGTTTCCTGGTTACTTAATGCTAGTCACATCACAAACACAGAGGCTTACTTTCTAAACTTACTCCCTCAGAGGCAACACGGCCTCTGTTAAAATGATAAAGAGCGCATGAATAAACAGAAAGAACTTGTTTTGTCAGAAGGGATTCAGTACGTTTGCATTTCCCGCTTCTTAGGGTTTGACCTAATTGGAGCTTGCCTTTTCCTGAGCTCACACATACATGTGCGCAAACACACACATATGCACACGTACACATGCACACACAGGTGTGCACACAAGCACACAATACTCCAGGGACTGGACTGAGCTATTTCTGGCCCTGCCTTAGTCACGTTCTTTCCTATAGAGCAATGCCCCCCTCAAATACCCACAAATTCTGCAGGCCGGCTTTGAAGAGCACTGAACAGTCTCCCAGCTGCCTTCAGGATGGGCTGTAGAGGCAGGGTGCCAGACACATTGTCCAGAGCCAGGCTACTGGGGTCCTAGCCATCCGACTCACTAGCTGTGTGACCTGAGGCAGGTGACTTACCCTCTCTGAACCTCAGTTTCTTCATTTGTAGCTGGAGATAGGATAGCATCTGGTTCCTAGGGTGGGTGTGGGAATTAAATAGTGAGAACAGAACAGTGTTTGGAATAGCATCTTTGACATAGTAAGGCAGGAACTCCCGACCCTCCTCCTACAGGCTCAGACCTCCAGGATCTGCAAACCCTCAGGAGGTTTGGGGCTTTGTGCCTACCAGCAACCACACACCAGATTGAGTCTGTAGCCTTTAGAGGCCTGGGCCTTTAGTTTCTGTGTAGTTGGGCCCCTGGGTGCTGGTTCCTTTTCCAGTTTTCTGAGTGAAAGTTCCCTGTTGGGCCTGTGAACCTTGCCCTTGGACCCCAGCTCATCTGGCTCCACATTGACTCTACATCTGTCCAGTTCAGGGGTCTGTCTCATTTCCATCCATGTTCAGGAGCTGTTTCCACCATACAGAGCCTTCCAGAATCATACTGTTACCATCCCCCAGACTAAGAGTGCAAACCCTATTCAGAGGCTCCTGTGGCCCCAAGCCACCTCCAAATGGAGGAAGAAGCCAGAGCAACCTCTTGAAACGGTTCAGACTAAGCAAACTATGCTATTTGAACCCCACTGGACAGAGTTTTAAAAACTGTGGCCCCTGGAGAATGTCAAATTCTCATTGGGCCAAAAGTGGGGCAATGATCCCGCCCACCCTGCGTACATCATGCACATGGCCCATTTGAATGTGTTGAGATTCACAGTAACTTGACAAAGATGTGGGCATTGAATGGCTAGTGGGATGCACTCGGTGCCTCACTCTGGTGGTCCTGGCACGCGTGGCTGTCGTTCCCACTGACCCCCGAAGCCGCTGCGACTTCTCTCAAAGATGAGCATCTTTCTGTTCTGCTTTTCAGATCTTTTGATGGCTCTCAATTTTCTTTTCGACACACGATAACAAAAGCATCACTAACAATAATAATGGTTATAATGCCAATGATCTGAAATTATTGACACCTGCATGCCCAGTACTGTGCTAAGAGCTTGACTTCTGCGGCCGTGGCTGATGTTTTATGACACACATTAAGCAGGTAGTATTGTCGCTCTACTTTACAGGGGAAAAAACTGAGACCTGGGGACACAACACATGGCCAGTGAGAGAGGCAAGACACGCACCTAGTTCCTTCTCCAAAACTGATTTTTCTGGATTGTCTGTGGTCATCAGCATCTCCTTGTCCCTGCTGCACTGTCCTCTGCTTCTCAAAGATAAGCCTGGATGCCCAGAATCACTGCCCCCCGGGTCCAGGTTAGGTCAGTCTGTGAGCACATACACCGGCATGTGGAGTTCAGCAGGAGAGAAATTGTGTTTCTCTGTCCCGCAGCTGCGGTCCCTGGCCTCTGGGTGCCGCAGGGAGGTGACATCTGCGGACAGGCAGCTCTCGGGTCTCCAGGTGGCCTCCTGGCCACACTTGCTTTGGTGCCGCAGGCCCTGGAGTCACTGGTGATGACTTCCCTTTGATTTCTGCTCTGGAAGTCCCGAGGGAGTCTTCCTGACCTCCACTCCCTAGGCTCTCACACGATGGAAAAAGCCCCCCCGTTCCCCAGGTTAAATCTCTCTCTACTCAGATGACCTGGCACAGTTTTGTTTCCCTACAAATCCCTGAGCAAAGCCCCTCAGTTACAGCCCACAGGGTCCGAGGTACTGCCAGCTGGAGAGACGATCCATTCTCCTCCCTGCACACCCTCTGCAGGTCTTGCTCACACCGGTTTCTTCCTACTGCCCAGCCCTTTCCACCTGCAGGCAAGCTGAAAGCTCATTTCTCCAGAAAGTTTTTCTTGACTCAAGGACCCAGTTAGGTCTCCTGGCTTCATGCTTGCTGCACCCTGTGCACTGAACATCCTGCTTGATGTCAAGCTCTACAAGTAAGCAATTGTGTCTGTTTTGCATGCCTTTGTACCAGCCCTGGGCCTATTCATTAATGAATAAATAGATGAAAAAGTGTCGAAAAGGCTTGAGATCATGATGCCTGGTATAGGGAAAGAATATATGCAGCTCAAATCCCTGAAGTCTGCTAAAGAATGTATATTGGCACAGACTCTGAGCTGGGTGGGCTCCATGGGGTACAAAGGTGAGCCCACCAGGAGCCCACATCCAGGAGGTGTGAACATATAGAGGGGTCTGGTGGTCTCCATGCAGCTGTATTCTGTTAAGGTTTCTGGTGACTTCTGCCTCCTTTGGCCCTCTAGGATCCGTATTTGTGCCTGGAGAAAAAGCAATGCCAGGAAGGAGACCACTCCCAGATGTCAAGACTCAACAGATGGCTTATTTTAGTTTCAGAACTTTCAACAAGAGTAACCAATTGCTATCTGTTCCTTGAACAGCACACTTAAAGACTGAGTTGACAGCATTTAAATATTTTCATATATTTCATCAAGGTCTTGGAAAGCAAACTTTTTTTTTAATAAGTGGAGGAACAGTCCCACTGTTGATGGATCCCTTGCCCAGAGTTCCTAACCTGCCCCGACACCCCCGACACCCCACTCCCGGGGAGGGTGTTTCTCGGGTTGCATCTCAGCCCACCATCCAAGAAGCAAAGTTGCGGGCAACAAAGCTTAGAGCTGAGAAATCACTAGGAGTGGACACGAAAGCGGCGACAGAATAGGAGCCAAGAACAAGGATCAAGTGAAAGAAGCCACGGGGCCGGGGTGCGGGTGGGGGCGGGGGGAAGCCGCCAGGTTTAGCGGAACAATCCTGGACTCCTGGGCCTCTGCCGCCCTCTAGCAGACACTGGCCGCACCACCTCCTCCGCCGTGGGAGCGCAGACAGCGAGAGCAGGCTCGGCGCTGGGCTCCTCGGCAGACGCTGCCACTTTCCAGTAGGTGACCTTGGGAAGTTATTGAAGACAGCCCTGCAGAAGTTCTCATTTGTAAAGTGGGGGGTAATCTAGATGTTTATGAGGTTTAAATGGCCAAGATGGAGTAACAGCGACCAGATGTATCCTCCTCCCCCGATCACACCCCACCCCCCCGCAAGAACCCCTGGGGGGTGGGGATGGGGGTGGGGCGGGACTGACAAAATATCTGAAGTAACAGTTTTCAGCATAGGGCACATCAGACACGAACTATAGGGGTCCCTGAGAGAGAGGAAACAAATGATCCCCACGATTGCCCATCTCACTGACCAGAGAGTTTCCACAGCACAGGGAGGGGACCCTGGCCCAGCTTGCAGACTCCACGAGTTGAGGAGACAAAGCCGAGAGGCCAAAGGAACTGAGACAAATACTGAGGACCTGGAGCAAGAGAGAGCTGCAAAAAGAGACAACTCCAGAGAAGTCCAGTGCTCACTTCAGCAGCACATACACTAAAACTGGAACGATACAGAGATTAGCTTGGTCCCTGGGTAAGGATGACACACAAATTCATGAAACTCAAGAGAACTCCAGAGAAAGGGTCCCCTTTAAGTATGTAGCAGAGTACCGATCAGCACGTGTGTATGGAGAAACTACAAGAGCGCAGGAAAGAACCACCTGTCCACAGGGGAGGGAGGGGTACCCAACATTCACACAGCACCAGAACAGCGTCTCTTCCCACAAGCCCGACTAAAAACTTCACACACTGGGACGCATGGGTGGCTCAGTCCGTTAAGCGTCTGCCTTCGGCTCAGGTCATGATTCCGGGGTCCTGGGATCGAGTCCCACATCAGGCTCCCTGCTCAGTGGGAGCCTGCTTCTCCCTCTGCCTGATGCTCCCCCTGCTTGTGCTCTCGCTCTCTCTCTCTGGCAAACAAATAAATAAAATCTTAAAAAAAAACTTCACAAACCATGAGGCATTAGGTGGAATCTTGCTTCAGGAGTAGGGAATGATCACCCCTAGAATAAACACAGCTCCAACCCCCCCTAAGAAATTTAAAGGCAGGACCTGAAAGGGTCAAATTGTTTCTAAGTAACTTAACTATATCCCAGGACAAAGCTCCAAAAAAAACCATGCAGGAAAACAAAAATATCCAGCACACAAGGATAAAAAGTAACAATGTCCCACAATCGATTAAAAAAAAAAAAATGGCCACACACGCAAAGCAGCAGGGTAAATAAACCCATAATGAGAGGAAAACTCAAGCAAGCAATGGATTGAGTGCCAAAACACAGCATATCAAAACTGGTGGAATGGGGATCAAGCAATACTTGGAGGGAAAGTTACTGCACTAACTAGGTTTGAAAGCAAGGAAAATCTCAAATCTATGATTATCACCTTCCATCTTAAAAAAATAAAAAAGAAGAGCAAATTACAGCCAGAGTAAGCAGAAGAAAGGAAATAATAAAGATCAGGGCATAAATCAAAGAAATAGAAAATAGAAGAACAAGAGAGAAAAATCAGTGAAATTAAAAAGCTGTAGGGTTTTTTAAAAAATCAATAAAAATTGATAAACCCTTGGTCAGATTGATCACAAAATCGGAAAGAAGACTCAAACTACTAATGTCAGGAGTGGTAGATTTGATATAGATTCTACAGCTGTTAAAAAGAAAAAAGAGAATATTGTGGAAAACTTGAGACCAACATAGTCAACAAGTAAAATGAAATGGATAAATTCCATGAAAGCCATTATCAGTGCTCACTCAAAAGTAAACAGATGATCTGATAGAGCTTTAATATCTATTTTTAAAATAAATTTATACTTTAAAATATTCCCACAAAGAAAATTCCAGGCCCATATGGTTACATTAGCTAACATTTAAGAAAGAACTCATACCAATTTTATATAACTCTTCTAGAAAATTGTAACAGAGGAAATACTTCTCAACCCAAACTAAGAGGTTGCCCTGACACCAAAACCAGACAGACTTCATGAGAAAACTATAGACCAGGGCGCCTGGGTGGCTCAGTTGGTTAAGCGACTGTCTTTGGCTCCGGTCATGATCCTGGAGTCCCGGGATCGAGTCCCGCATCGGGCTCCCTGCTCGGCAGGGAGTCTGCTTCTCCCTCTGACCCTCCCCCCTCTCATGCTCTCTCTATCTCATTCTCTCTCTCAAATAAATAAATAAATAAAATATTTTTTTTTAAAAGAGAACTATAGACAAATATCCCTAAGAAAATCGATACAAAAAAAAAAAAAAACCACACATACACACACACAAAACAAACAGGAAAAAAAAAAAACAAACAGCCAAACAAAATTTATCAAATTAAATCCAGTGATATAAAAAGATAATGCATCATGACCAAGTGAGATATTCCACGAAGGCAAGGTCAATTTATGATTTGAAAATCAATCAGTGTAATTCACCGCATTATCAATTAAAAAAGAAAAAGAAAAACCATATAGGCATCTCAGTAGACACAGTAAAAAACATTTTCATAAAATCCAACCTTCAATCCACACAAAAACTGTCCAAAAACTAGAAATAGAAGGAACTTCCTCAACCTGATAAAGGACCTCTATAAAAAATCTACTGTGAATTCATCCAATTTCGAAGCTTCAATTATCATCCATACACCAACAACTCTCAAATTTATTTCTCTAGTTCAGACCTCCTACCTGAACCTTAGATGAACTTCCACCACTTGTATATCTAACAGCAATCTCAAATTTAGCATTTTCAAACTTAGCTCTGGCTCCTCCCCACAAACTCCTGCTCTTTCTGCCATCTTCCCCATCTTAGTGATACCCATTGCTCGGGTAAAATAAATCCAGAAAACTTGGAATTACCCTCGACGGCTCTCTTTTTCTCACACCCCAATTCCAAATCCTTTAGCAAATTTATCAATCTATGTTCAAAATTCCTCCGGAATCCAACCACTTCTCCCCACTGACACTGCTGCTAGCCTGGCCCCAGCCACTCACTGGGATAATTTAGCCTCTTTTCTGATCTCCTAGCTTCCCCCGCCCTGTCCCTTCACTGAACTGTCTGGCAGCCAGAATATCTTGTCCATATCAACACTGATATCTCTCTTTTCTTTGTTCACAGCCCTGGCCAGAACCCCAAACACCATGTCAAACAGTGATGATGGGTATCCTGATCTTGTTCCTTGTTTTGAAGAATATGAGTCTCATGTTTCTCCATTAAAGATTAGGTTTTTGTAGGATTTTGAATATAACTTTTGCCAAGTAGAGAAAAGTTTCTCCCATTCCTAGTTTTCTGTTTTTTTAATCCCCATAAAAGTTAAACTTTCTGAGATACTTTTCTATATTAATTTGAATCTTCATGTGATTTTCTTTAGAAGTCTTTTAATGTGGGGGTGCCTGGGTGGTGCAGTCGGTTAAGCGTCCGGCTCTTGGTTTCAGCTCAGATTATGATCTCAGGGTCCTGAGATTGAGCCCCACGTCCATGCTCAGCAGGAGTCTGCTTAAGATTCTCTCTCCCTCTCCCTGACCCTCCTGCTTATGCACACTCTCTTTCTCTCTCTCTCTCAAATAAATAAATAATAGAAAAATAAGTTTTTTAATGTAGTGAACACTGTTTTACCAAAGGTTTTATGATAATTTTCTGGATGATGAACCGCCCTTGTAGGTTACACCCTACTTGATCATGATATGTTTTTTAATATACTATTTCATTCACTTAGCTAAGTAATACCTAATAAGTAATAAGTAAAATTGGAGTACTGTTTTCTTTACATTTATTTTTCTTATCTGAATTTTGAATTAAAAATTACATTAGACTTATAAAACAGGCCAGAAAACTATCTTTTTCTATTGATGGAATCACTTGTAAAAATTAGGAATTAACTATTCCTTGAAAGTTTTATAAAACTCACCTATAACCCATCTGGACTTGAGGTTTTAAAGATAGGAAGTCTTTCAATACCACTTTAATTTCCTTAATAATTATTGGTTTCTATAACTTTCTTCATTTCTTCATGAACTAATTTTGGCCCTTATTTTTCTAAAACTTCATTCATTGCATTTGGGTTTTTGGTTTTGTTTTGTTTTGTTTTGTTTAGATTTTATTTATTTATTTGCGAGAGAGAGAATGAGAGACAGAGAGCATGAGAGGGAGGAGGGTCAGAGGGAGAAGCAGACTCCCTGCTGAGCAGGGAGCCCAGTGTGAAACTCGATCCTAGGACTCCAGGATCATGACCTGAGCCAAAGGCAGTCGCTTAACCAACTGAGCCACCAGGCGCCCGGCATTTGGTTTTTTTAAAGTTTTTAGCACAACTAAACATAACATATAGTGAGTGTTTCAAGGAACAAGAGGGTTTAAGCCTTTTCAGGCTATGTTAAGTTCACTTACCAACCTATGCTTATTTGCATAGGCCAGCCTTCTTCCCAGTTGGAAACATCATTTTCTTTGATAATGTTCATACATATCTCTAGAATTGTCTACAACTTATAATGTCTCCAACAGATTGTGCACCCTCTGTCCTCCTTTGAAAGTCTATGTTGTTTTAATAGGATTTCAAGAACCTATGGCATGCCTGGGTTCTTTCTACAAAAAATATAGATGGATCCTTCACACTCTTCTTCCTTGCCTTTGGTATTTCATTCCACCAAAGACTACTACTGTGTCTTCCATCTTCCTAAGATGTATCCCTTCCCATTCAGTGCCTAGTGCATTGCCCAAATAACCACGTGGATGTACTGATTACAATTGGAAGTGTTATCTCTTCTACATTACAATAAATCCAGGATTAACCAGAGAACAGTTGCCTAGAACTCCCAGTTGATGGTAAAAGCTCTCCAGTATACCTTCACTTTTAGAAGTAATCAGCTGAATAATCATAGCTATCATTTCCCGAATGCCTACTATCAGCCTGACATAAATTGGTGCTCTGGATATGCTAGAAGCTTTATTAAAGCCAAAGAAGGAAAAAATCTTAGTAACTTTGTTTCACTGATTAGGAAAATGTGGCTCACATATGACTTTCCTGAGGTCATCTGGTGAGTAACAGTGGGGACTCAAATTCAGATCCATCTGGCTTTATTTATTTATTAAAGATTTTATTTATTTGACAGAGAGAGACACAGTGAGAGAGGGAACACAAGCAGGGGGAGTAGGAGAGGGAGAAGCCGGCTTCCCGCGGAGCAGGGAACCCAATGTAGGGCTCGATCGCAGGACCCTGGGATCATGACCCGAGCCGAAGGCAGACACTTAATGACTGAGCCACCCAGGCACCCCAGATCCATCTGGTTTTAAACTGCTCACTGAAAGCTGGAATTCTTTTCAATAAAGAAGCTTCCAAGGAATGACCCAAACCAAAAGGTTTCTGCCAAATCAGGTATACCTACAAAATTTTAAGCTCTTGTTAGTATTTTAATTCCTGGATAGCTATTAAGTTTCATGCCTGTCCGAACTCCTGCCTAGTGGAAGTAGCTGTCTGCAGTCTTGTACTGAGGAAAACTGTGCAGCTGATTTTGGGCTAAGAGAGAAAGATTGCGGAGAGTGGATTCTAATACCATTTGTATTAGTCAAGATTCTCCAGAGAAACAGAGCCAATGGGATGAATAGATTAAGAGAGAGAAGAAGGAGAGGGAGAGAGAGAAAGGGCTGGCTGGCAGACTGGAAATTCCAGCAGGCGTTGATGTTGAGGTCTTGAGTTCCAGGGCAATTTAGAGGTAGAATTTCTTCCTCCCCAGTGGAGCTCAGTCTTTTATGCCCCTCAACTGATTGAATGAGGCCCACCCATATTATGAAGGGTAATCTTTTTACCCAAGGTCTATAATTTAAATCTAAAAAATACCATCACAACAACATCTAAACAGGTGTTTGACCGATCAACTCGATACCATGGCCTATCCAAGTTGACACATAAAATTAACCATCACACATAAACCAGGAAGACAATATTCTGTACAACAGTGGATCTCAAGCTTTAGCATGTATGGGAATCCCTTGGAAGACTTGTGAAAACACAAGTCTGAGCTTCTGATTCAGTAGAGTGGGGCTGTCATTATAGCAAGTCCCCTTGATGCTGATGATGCTGACCCAAGCACCACACTGAGAACCCCTGTTACATCGTGTTGCTACTTTGCTCTAACGGACGACATTGAAGCATCATAAACCACCGTTATAGAAATGCATGTTTCCGATCCGTATTCTCTGTATAATAACAATTATTTGAAGTTTTCCCAACATTTAAGTTTTCAACAAGGACTTTCTTAACCCCCAGAAAAATGTCTACCCAGCCCTGAGCCCCCCATACGATTATATAAAAAAAAGTTATGTGACTACTCACATACCTCTAATCAGTTGATAACTTAATTAACTTAAATTTATTTAATTTATTCCAAAGCAGTAGAGACACATGCCTGCTGGTCAGCCTGGACATGGTCGAAATGCAGGGGAGGGGCACCAGGAGTCAGGACATCTGGGTGGGCAAGGTCATGGGGCTCACAGTTTGGAAAACTGATCAAAGCCAGAGCTCCTGGTCCCGCCAGGTCTCTCCAGATCTAATTACTCTTCCACCCAGGTCTTACACATCTTGATTCGGTTCAATACAGACACTCAAACAGCTAGTGCTGTCGGGGGAGAAATGGGCTGTTCTGTAAGGTAGGAGGTTGCCCGTGAATGAGGGAGTCCAAGCAGGAAGATGCTTGGTGGGAATTTCATAGAGAGAATTCAGAGAGCAGACTGGACACATCCTCCCCTCTCACACTGTAAAATTCTATGAATCCCTGAATCCCAGCCCAAATTCCTGGGAAGGAGCTTAAAAGAAAGAAACACACCTTAAATATAAGAAGGTGCCATTGTTACTAGAATGATTACAGACACCCATTATAAAAATATTAATCGGGCTCATGCATCTGATGTGCAGAAACCCAAAATCACGGGCGCCTGGGTGGCTCAGTTGGTTAAGTGACTGCCTTCAGCTCAGGTCATGATCCTGGAGTCCCTGGATCGAGTCCCGCATCGGGCTCCCTGCTCGGCAGGGAGTCTGCTTCTCCCTCTGACCCTCCTCCCTCTCATGCTCTCTGTCTCTCATTCTCTCTCTCGCAAATAAATACAATCTTAAAAAAAAAAAAGAAACCCAAAATCATGATGTTAAAGCTGTTTCGGGGTTTCAGAAAATAAATAAATAAAGTGAGGTCTCTACACCTGTAGGAAAAATGTTTCAACTTGGATTAATCTGGAACTGAATGTCACCTTTAATCCTGCCAAGGCTTGGCAGGGCCCCAGGCAGGGAATGGTTTGCATTCCATCTAGAAAAGCGGCTTGGGTGCTGAGGAACCGGTCGTCTCCATGGGGCCCCATCAGGGTGGCCAGGCCATGGTGCTCCTCAGGGTGGGCTCGAGCAGCACAAGTGAGGTGAAGGTCGGCCAGCGGCATCCCAAAGGCGGTTCCCCACCCCCAGTCTCAGCCTGGCCCTGCTCATCCTTCTGCCAGTGTCACTGCTGGAAAGGCCACCAACTGGTGCAGCAAAACAAAATGACATTTATTCCCACGGGAAGCTGTGAGTTAGGTGAGTCATATCACCCACCTGCACCTTTCCTTCCTCACCGGGAGCCCAGGGTTATGAAGATGCAGCCTCTCACACTGTTCAAGATCTACAGGAAGTACGGTCCAAAGCAAGCTTTAGACCCAGCTTAAATGGGTTTTATAGCATATGTCACAAAGATGAGAAGATTCGTAACTTTTCCTCTCCGTGGCCTTCAGCGGAAGCATGAATAGAAGCAGGGTCCTAAATCTTTTGTGGCGTTCAGCCAGGGGACCAAGAGGATAGCTGTAAGAGGGGGGAAGTGGTCGTGAAAGGGGGGCTGGCTGGAGCTTGGAGGCCAGAAGAGGGACTGTGGCCCACGACAGGCGTGAGGAGGCAGGGGCTGGTGACAGGGATCTCAATGAAGCAGCATTCCTAATGCCAGCTGTGAGACCTTCTCCTGCATGGTGCGCGCCCTGCAAATCTCCAAAAGACAAATTCAAGCCTTACGCTACTCTGCAATGCTTTTGGAATTAGAACTGCATTTCTTTTGATTCATTGCTGTGCTAGGACAGGACCTTAAGGCCAGCAAGCAGACCCAGATAGTCTTTGATGTGTGTGCTCAAATGAAGAGTCGCTCCAGAGTCATTTTGGGTGAAGGCGATGGTTCGTGGATGCCCACATGTAGGCGCCGTGACAATAACAAGGCCGATGTTCCTGTATATTCTATCATGTCTAAAACATTTTCACATATTCAGTACATTTTCATTCCATGTACTGGGCAAAGTGGAGACTTTGTTCCCCCGTCAGCGTTGAATGTTGAACACACAGGCCACTTTCCCTATGGAGAGTGAGTCTAAGACTCTCATGTCCGATTAGAGCAGCTAAGGGAGGCTGTGAGGTGTCAGGTTCACGGGAAAAGGCTGGATCCTCCTGGCTGCATGGGAAAAGGACAGACTCTGACGTCAGAGCCTGCCCTGTGGTCATGTCTGGATGGTGGCATGCTCCCACAGAGACATCAATGCACGTTTATCTTCATACATAGATATACACACACACATATGTTTCAGTTAAGTGGACACAGCCCCATCTTGCTAGAGAGAGTGGTTTTGTCTCTCGTGAGCTCTGCTCTTGCAGCAAGCAGGGAGGATCAGCAAATGTGAATTAATGAAGAGAACGGCACAGAGAAGAAGGGTGGGCTTCCCCTGTGTTCCTAGACTGTAAGATGACACCAAAAGCCATTGTCAGATGAGCCGTATCTTCACAATGACGTGAATGAGTTGGGGGAGGGAGGGCGACCGGCGTTGCAGAAAACCAGAACTTTTATCCAGCTTTAAGGTAAGTTCTGCATGGAGCACTGGGTGTTATACGCAAACAATGAATCATGGAACACTACATCAAAAACTAATGATGTAATGTGTGGTGATTAACATAACAATAAAAGATTTTTTAAAAAGATAAGGCCTGGCCCCACCCTGGCGCTCAGCCGTGTCTGGGCCTCCATATTGGGCTCTGGCTATTTCTCCCTCCCCTTTCCCCAGGGAATGAAGCTCCTCTTATTACCTGAAGGCATGGTTTTCCCTTCCCATACGCATTCCTTACGGTGCATCCACTTTGTCTAGAAATTGCCCTTCGGTTTCTTCATATGACCTGAGAAAGTACAACAGCAAGAGGCCGTGTTCATAAAGGCAGGATGGTGACAATAAGGGGAGAGAGGGAAAGACTTGGGGTGTGCAAGGGTTGCTGCAGGTGTGAGCCTTTAGAATGCAGCAGAATGCCATGGTCCTGAGGATGGGCCAAGAAGGGGAAGATGGAAGCAGTGGGTGACCAGCCAAGGTCCTGGCCTGGAAATGGAACCTCAAATGGCACCTATGGGAAAGGTGGCCTATCCTCCCTGGCAGGACGGTGCCTGAGAAACACCCATGGTTTGTAGCCAGTCCTTGTCACTCCCTTAAAGTACGGGGATGGCAAAGCAAAAGCAAGAGAATCGACTGGGCAGATCTTACTGCACACACACTCGACCAAACGGTGTACAAAACGGGAGCATAAAATACAAACAGGCACTGCTGTGTCTATGCAGATGCTGCTCCAGTGTGGGGCGATGGTCCTGGGGCAGGGCAACTTCCACCCCCATGCTGGCGGGACGGTCTCCTTCTGCTGCCCACCATGTCCCGCACCCCACCAGTGTGGCCCAGCGTTCGAGGGCTCAGTCCCAGCTCCATACACTGCAGCTCACAGTCATCTACCAGGTGGAAAGGCTTCGGCTCCAAATTGCCACCCGTAGTAAGCCTGTGCGCTGCTCCTCTCTCCAGTCCCCAGAGCTCCAGCACTCCCACATGGCAGAGGCGACCCCGGGAGCAGAGCCCCTCTCCAGCAGTGGGAGTGATGATGCTCCGTGTCACAAGTTCCTTTTTACATTCAAAGGCATAGAGAAAGTTGGCATTTCCCAGGACCCTCCCAAAAGGAAGGAAAAGCTAGCGATTATCTTACTAACCATAGCAATAGGCGAATCAGAGAATTCACTAAAATTGCACCAAGGCCTGAATGACCATTTGTGAGACCGGTATTCCATCTGACCACAGCAAGCCAAATAACTGGATAATTTTCAAGTGTTTATTTGCAGGGCTGGGCCACGATCTAGAAAATATCTAAATGAAAACAAATCCATCTGAACTTGGCATTTTCCATTGATCTAATGGCTCATTTGTTTTTGATCCACGGACTCCTATTTAGGAGACAGGCAGAGAATTCCAAGTAACAAGGTCTCTTGTCTTTCAGAGTGGTTATAGGATTTCCAGATGGCATATTGGAAGGTATGACAAATGGAGGCAGGCCTGGAAATGAGATAAAACAAGGGTGCTTGAAGGCCAAAATCAGACGCCGCACAGCAAGGTTTGACTTAATAGCAGTGCCGAAAAAAAAACAACCCCTTGTGACCGTGCGGGGTTGAGAAAACAGCCAGGTCACAGGACCCATTCCTGCAGGCCCTGGAGCAATCAACAGCTGGGAATGTACTAGAAACCTGGGAGGGAGCAGCCTGGTGACATTGAAAGGCCAGCTCAGAGGAGGTGGGGAAGCAGCCCCCACCCCTTCGCCCACACTGCCCACCCCAGTTGCAGAGATGGGATGGCCGAGGTGGAGCCTGGGCAAGCCTGGGCTGGGTGGGAAAGTGGCCATGATGCAGCAACATCTCTGTTCAGTGCAAAGATCCCCTTGTGCAACCAGCCCAAGTCCTCGACCTCCCCCAGCCTCCCTGAGTCTCAGGTCCTGAATCCATACGCAGAAAGGTTGCATACATAGTATGGAGGAGACCAGAGAGCTCTGTGCTCCGATCCCAGGTCCCCACTTTCTAGCTATGACATGGACGAAGGCTCTCAATCTTTCCGAGTCTGACGTCCTCATCTGTGAGGGGGATAGTGACATCCACCTTACAGATGACCTGGAACCACCTCACCATCAAGACGCTTAACTACTTGCATCCTCTCCTGGCCAGTTGCCTCCAAATCTCCTAGCCTGTCTCAGGGCCCCTGCCAGTCTGGGGGCACTGAGGACCAGTCTGGGGCTCGTTCCTCTGACTCCCCTTGTGCCCCACGTGGCTGAGGTAAGCGTCCTCAGAGAATTTCTTCCTGCCTACACCGAGGCCTCAAATCCCCCTCATAAAGCTCCAGAGGCCACTCCCTACAGCTCAAGAATGTTCCCCAGGAACCATCTCCCACCTTCTGCTTCAAAGCTCTGACGTCAGTCTGGGTTTCCTAGGTTCTAGCCACAGGTCACATCTCACGTGGCCTCCTTCCTCCCCCTGCCCACCTTCCCTTCTTTCCTCTTTGTGCATTTATCTTCCCTTTCTTCCTCCTTCGTTTCTTCTCCCCTCCCTCCCTCCTCCCGCTCTGTCCCTCTTCCCTCCTCCCTCCCCATCTCCCCTTGCCTTGCTTCTCCATCAGTGACTGTTTGCATGGCCTTCCAAGCTTTGATTTCATTTGACTTTCAAAGACACTGCCCACTGTCTCATCCCCTTACTCCCAAACTCTTCACTCAGGGCCCTGGGAAGTCATGCCCTCAGCAGGTTCTGCTCCCTGACCTCCTAGACACTATCATACAGGTGGCAACTGTAGATTTAGAGAAGTAAAGTGGGAGGAGGTGGGTTTATTCTCTCCAGTGAGACCCTCAACATCTGCCTGCTCCAAGCCAGGCTCACCAGCCCTCCCTTCAATCCTGTGGGCAAATGCATTCCCTTCTGTTTAGGTTACTAGGATAGGTCCCTGTTGCCTCCAGCCAAAGAGCTCTCCCTTCATGAGCGACAGAGGGCAAGGCAGCCAGGACACCAGCTGCAGGGGCACCTTGTCGGAGTCTATTCCAGGTGTAGCAGTGAGAATGATTACTGCTCAACCCGAGGCAGGAGCTGTGTGTGTGCAGAGAGAGGGATGGATTAAAGAGTTATGAAGAAGGCAGGATTCTGGACTCAGATGTGGAGGATGAGCCCACCACCAGGCTCTTGGTCAGGGTGTTGGATGGAAGGTGGGGCTCTTGCAAAGGGAGCAGGTAAGAGAGAGGGAGGTGATATGATCTGTTTCAGGCACAGAGGGATTGATCTGCTTATAGAGCACCCAAGCAAGAAACCCCAGGAGCAATGGATTGTATGGTTCTGAAAAATCACCTCAAGAACAGATTATTTGCCAAGGATGTCGAGGAGATATTCCTGCCTGGGCTCCGAGTGCAGAGCAGGTACTTGGTGGGGAACTTTGGTGCTGAGGTTGGACAAGGAGCCAGAGTGAGATGGCAGAATCCCTGGAGGAGAAGTCTGAAGACCTGGCCTCAAGTCAGGATCCCCACCACCCTGTGGCCTTAAAGGCAAGGCTCAAAGGCTCAATGCTTCTGAACATCGGTTTACCCATCTGTAGAATGGGGAGAAAACAGCTCCCTCACCCTCCCAGCAAGGCGAATGATGAGTGTGGGAGGGCCTATGGGTTATGGGAATAGAGATGGTTCTATAGGCAAGTAAGGTCATGATCAGGGCTGGGGCTACAGGGAGGAAGAGGAGGAAGCTGAAGGCCCTTCACACACAGTGCTATCATACCATTTTACTGAGTCTGGCCTACCTTGGGTAATGTAGCATTTCTTTCTCTTCTCAACTAAATGCAAAAGCTTATCAAATACTTGCTCTGGCCTCCAAGTCCTTATGGACCCACCGTTTTTCTCCCTAGGTTTTCAAATTTAAATGCAAGCCGAGGAAAGTCTGGTTAAAGACAGGTTTGCTCTGGTCTCTGGGCATGGATACCAGAAGGACTCCGGACGATAGCAAAGTCTCATTGAGAGTCAGGGGTGTTCCCTTCTGAGGTTGGCTGCCTGTGGCTGGAAGACTTCTCGGGGTCTGGGGGACCATGCAGTTCCCAGACCCACTTGTGGCCCAGGAGACTTGGTGGAGGGCACAGAACATGCAATGAAAAAGAAGGCACCTGTTCTCCAGTCACTGGAAAGCAGAGCCATTGAGCAGACTGGGGTGAAGCTGCAGACGCTCTAGGTGAATGGAAGACATGATTGACGTTGTAACCCTAGAATAGTAGTTTTCCATGTGTGGCATCCAGTTTTCAGAGCTACAGTAAAGCCCAGAAGAAATGGACGCACATAATTCAGGACCAGCCTGAGCCTCCCCCACAAGGACAAGAGGGAGCAGGCCTTGGGTGGTCAGGGACCAGTCTTAGAAAGAGCAGCCAGGAGGCGCCTGGGTGGCTCAGTTGTTAAGTGTCTGCCTTTGGCTCAGGTCATGATCCCAGGGTCCTGGGATGGAGCCCCTCATCAGGCTCTCTGCTCAGCAGGAAGCCTACTTCTCCCTCTCCCACTCCCCCTGCTTGTGTTCCCTCTCTCGCTGTCTCTCTCTCTGTCAAATAAATAAATAAAATCTTTAAAAAAAAAAAAAAAAAAGAGCAGCCAATGCGTTCTAGAATACTGAGGCTGGAAAGGCCCCAAATCATGTCATCGCTTGGCCAATGATAAGGGAGACTGTCCAAAGTGGAGGGAGGGCAGCATTTACTACACTGGGCCGCTGCCTAGGCAGAGCCTGTCCACATGGCAGAGGCCCACGTGCTTGACTTTTGACCTTGGAGAACTCACCTCACCTTTCTCGGGCTCAGCTTCCTTCTCTCCTTAGGGCTGGGTATTCAGAAAGCACTGACAGAGTGCTGACACACAGCAAGTGCTCAGTAGACAGTAGCTTTCATTTTCCTTAGACATTACTACTCTCTCTTTGCCTTTCTCTCTAGCAGCAAAAGCTCAAGGAGATGGGGTTCTCCTCCCCGTTTTGCTGGTGACCAGCTAGACCTAACGCTAGTACTTTACCTCTCTGGTTTAACTTCTTGTCTACCAATGAGTGGTGGAAACAGACGATGTAGAGGGATGCTTGCTGCAAAAATCTACAGAACTCTGAGTCCAACACTGTGTGAGTCTCTACAGTACATGCTTCTGTCTGTACCTGCGGAGTCTCAACATCCCAGGAGTTCCCCTGGTGCTTTCGTGGGCACATAACAGGAAGCGCTGCCTTAGCAACTTGGGGTGATTACCTAGATATCCTGGTGATAAGGTCAGCTTCAGAGCCTAAACCGTGGCAGACTCCGGGCTCAACAACTCAGTAAGAGAGATGAAGTCCTAGACTTCTGGGAAAACATCATTTCTGAAAAAATTAAAACTAGAAAATAGTCTAAGTAACATTAATGGATATTTTTAATGAGAGACAAAAATTCTGAGTGTCCCTCCTTTCCTGTTATTAGTACTTTAAAATGCACAAAATGTAAAAAAAAAAAAAACCTCACAAAACATCCCTAAGTGTCACCCCATTGTCATTTAGTCTTGCTTGTTGATGACATTTCCATTCCTGTGAGAATATTCTTACAAGGTTTCTCCATGTCATCTTCCTCAACTCACAGTTGGCAGCTTATGTTGTCTGCTTCTCCTCCTTGGCTCTGTGACACATTCTGGAATTCAGCCCTTCTAAGAGCCAGTCCTGAAAAGCCTGATAAATAGCATCTGGCAAATCCATGGAGTTGTCTGATTTTATCATGGGAATGGGTTTAACACACGCATGGGCGCTTCTCACAGAGCTCCACAAGGGCTCTCTCTTCACTCTTCAGTCCTAACACTGGCAGGTCCCACCCTTTCAAGGGTACCTTAGTATTATGTGGCCACAGAAAACATAGGAACAGTCAGAGGGGTAGCTAAGGGTCAACCTGTGGGGTTTTTACTCAAGTAGCATAACAGTGTTTCCACACTGTGTCTCAAATTCTCCAACATCAGCTAGGGATCCACCAATTCAATTCAATTCTGACACTAACTACCCAGAGCTAGGGCAGACCCCACCAGCTAAGAGATCAGTCCCACCACACTGTCCTTACTTCTGATGCCAACTGTAAATGGAGCCCCCAGGCAACCCGCAGTTCCGCCCGGTTCCCACAATGCCCCTGCAGGCTTGGTAACTGGCTAGAAGGATTCACAAAACCCAGGGAAACAACTCTACTTATAGTTACAGTTTTATCATAAAGGATACAAAGGAACAGCCAAATGGAAGAGAGACGCATAAGGCAGGGTATGTAGATGGCGTGACGGCGTGTAAAGAGCTTCCATGCCTTCTTCGGATGTATTCCCTGCACCTGATGTATTTACAAACACAGAAGGTTTGTTAGCCTCATTGTTCCAGAGTTTTTAATCCAAGTATTTTTTTTATCTGAGTATTTATTTTTTTTTATTTATGATGGATTAAATCATGGCCATTGGTGATTAAAGTCAATCTCCAGCCCCTCTCTCCTCTCTGGAGGTCTGGGGGTGGGGCTGGAAATTCTAATCCTCTAATCCTCGCCCACCGCCATCCTGTGGTTGGTTCCTCAGGCAACCAGCCCCCATCCTCAGGCTTTCTAGAGAACTGCCAAGATTCACCTCCTTTAGCTAAACTCAGTTAAGTTCAAAAGCAGGGACTCATTATGAATAATAAAAGACACTCCTACCGCTCAGGAAATTCCAAGGATTTTAGGAGCTCTGCGCCAGGAACCAGGGAGAAAGATCAAGTATCTAGTTTTTATTGTACCACACAGCCCTAGCTGGTGCTGTCTTGCATCACCTGGCCGACTGGGCAAGCATCAGCTTCCTGAGCTGTAAACATCCCAAGATATCCTCAAACCTACCTAACAGGTAGGCTGTGTGCATTCAGGAGGACTGTGTGAAAGGAGCCAAGCCAATGCAGCAAACAAGTCAAAACTCTCCCATGATGAGATACTATTTCACAAGCACCAGCGGTGCTCGAATCAGAACCAGCCAGAGCTCACCTTCACATGGGAATGTAGGTTGGCACACCCATGAAGGAGACGTGTTTGTTAGTTTCTATAAAGTTAAACACACATCTACACTATGATTTGGCAATTCCACTCATAGGTATTTACCACGAGAAATAAAAACCTATGTCTCCAAAGAGAACTGTCCTGAATGGTCATTGTCGCCTTTTTCATAATAATTGAAAAAACCTAGAAACAGAAGGTGAATTGGATAAATGAACTGTCGTACAATAAAAAGGAATGAACTACTGATAGAAAAACCCAAACAAATGAATCTTAAAATTTTAAGGAGCTAGACACAAGAGGGCACATACTTTATGATCCCATGTATATTGATCTAGAATAATGAAAACTAATCTAGAGAAACCAAGGTAGGGACATGGTTGTTGGCAATTGATTGGAAAGGG
The DNA here is from genome assembly GCF_029215605.1 of Mirounga angustirostris. Classification (NCBI taxonomy): domain Eukaryota; kingdom Metazoa; phylum Chordata; class Mammalia; order Carnivora; family Phocidae; genus Mirounga; species Mirounga angustirostris. The sequence continues at coordinate 116,663,774 of NW_026991714.1, read as the reverse complement.
GTATGAGTGAGCTCTCTTGGAGACTGAAAGTGTTCTATATTTTGTTTTGAACGGTAGTTACTAAGGTATATATGATTATCAAAATTCTCCAAACTGAAAGTTTAAAATCTTCTACTTTACTGTCTATTGCTTGTACCTCAGTTTAAAAAAAAAAGTTTAAAGCCCTCTGAGTGAAGATCATGGGCCTAAGAAGGTCTGTTTCTATATGGGAAGAGGGGACCCTGAGCTATTCAGGAAAAATCTATCCAATCCTACAGTCCCAACCCGGAATTCCAGAATTGCATAAGTTGCTGGGGACTTGCTAAGGAAAGGTTCCAATGTCTGCATGAACGCTGGTCTAACCTTGCCTTTCCCTGAATCCACCAGAGTTAGGGTCTATGAAATGTGTTCCCTGAGTCATGATCCTTGCCTGCCTCCCCCAGTCCAAGCTCCCAAACCAGAAACTCCTGGGACACAGTGAAGCGTGTCACCCATCTCTGTATCCCTCACTCCTGGTTGGGGATAGCAGACCATAGGTACTCTATAAATACTGAATTGCACTGAATCACTAGCTATCAGGGTTGGTTATGGATGATTCAGAAAACCCAATCTTAGACACCAAAGTACCCAGTTTGTCAACATGCATTGACTATAGTAACCATAAGTCTACAATTTTCTGGTGGGAGCAGGATAGCTTTCTTCTCATGCCACACACCAAAGAGACAGCAAATACAAACCATTCACTCAGAAACTGTGTTCTATGGGGAGCAGACAAATAGGGCAGTGCCCCTCTCTCTCTCTGTCTTTCTCTCTCTGCAAGAAATTCCAGCATGTTGCCATGTTGATGGGAACAATTACATATGTATTTTGTGAAGTGATTTATTAGAGCAAAATGAGGTCCTTCTCCTTCATCCACCTCACTTCTGTTTTCTCCAGCTGTCTTTTGAGCTGAAGAACAAGGAGCTAGAAGGGGGAATTATAACTCCTGCTTTAGACCCACTGGCTCCAAGATAGAACCCCCCCAGATAAATCCCTTGGGTAGGTCAGGTTGAAGTTACCAGCATCACTGTGGAAACATCTCCATTGCTGGGAAATATCGAAAACTGCTGGTGTCGAGTTAACTAGGTTTCAAAAACAAGTCAGAATTACATAGAGTCAGAAGAGGAGTGATAAAGGGATGATTTTAGTTAACAAGTAAGTGGTCATACCATCCACTCGGGTGATGGGGATGTACAGAAGCAACCACTTATAAATCCAATATTGAAGTTAGAGGTCGGCAATTGGGAGTACCTATTAATGACACTCCCATGACATCCTCCTACATGGTGTACATACACTGTACTTTGATTATCCAAGTTGAATCCCTCAACTCCGTGAGGGAGACCATAAGGGGGGGCACAGGAACAGCCATTGATGAGGCATGCGTCACAGTAGCAAGAATAAGGTCAGCGTGACTGCACTGTGGGTATTCACAGGTAATAGCTTCTGATCTTAGCGATGGAGTCCTCCAATCTCAGCCCCAGAGGGAAGGAAGGAGAAACTGGGCTGGGCTTGCAGACCTGAGGAAGTATCTGTGGACCTATTACATTTATTGAGGGAGAACAGACCTTGAGAGAAGAGGACCTTCTTGCAAAAGACAAATGACTAAAGCCATTTTATTAGAATATTAAATAGAGGGCACCTGGGTGGCTCAGTTGGTTAAGCCACTGCCTTCGGCTCAGGTCATGATCCTGGAGTCCCTGGATCGAGTCCCGCATCGGGCTCCCTGCTCAGCAGGGAGTCTGCTTCTCCCTCTGACCCTCCCCCCTCTCATGTGCTCTCTCTCATTCTCTCTCTCTCAAATAAAAAAAAAATCTTTAGAATATTAAATAGAAATGAGGTTGATTTTATAAAGGGCATGGCTACAAATCAATTCATGTAAGTTCCTTTACCAAATATTTTTTTTAATTTTTTATTGTTATGTTAATCACCATACATTACATCATTAGTTTTTGAGGTAGTGTTCCATGATTCCTTGTTTGTGCATAACACCCAGTGTTCTATGCAGAATATGCCCTCTTTAATACCCATCACCAGGCTAACCCATCCTCCCACCCCCCTCCCCTCTAGAACCCTCAGTTTGTTTTTCAGAGTTCATTGTCTCTCATGATTCGTCTCCCCCTCCAATTTCCCCCCCTTCATTCTTCCCCTCCTGCTATCTTCTTCTTCTTTTCTTTTTTCTTAACATATATTGCATTATTTGTTTCAGAGGTACAGATCTGTGATTCAACAGTCTTGCACAATTCACAGCGCTCATCATAGCACATACCCTCCCCACTGTCTATCACCCAGCCACCCCATCCCTCCCACCCCACCCCCCACTCCAGCAACCCTCAGTTTGTTTCCCGAGATTAAGAATTCCTCATATCAGTGAGGTCATATGATAGGTGTCTTTCTCTGTTTGACTTATTTCACTCAGCATAACACCCTCCAGTTCCATCCACGTAGTTGCAAATGGCAAGATCTCATTCCTTTTGATGGCTGCATAATATTCCATTGTATATATATATGCCACATCTTCTTTATCCATTCATCTGTTGATGGATATCTTGGCTCTTTCCACAGTTTGGCTATAAACATCAGGGTGCATGTACCCCTTCGGATCCCTACATTTGTATCTTTGGGGTAAATACCCAGTAGTGCAATTGCTGGATCGTATGGTAGCTCTATTTTCAACTTTTTGAGGAACCTCCATACTGTTTTCCAGAGTCCTTTACCAAATATTTATAGGATATCTACTGTAAACTCAACATTATGTTAGCCACTAGACTAAGGGGACTAAGGTGTCTTAAACATGATCCCTGCCTCTCAGGAGCTCAGAGAACAAGGGGTAGGGGGACACAGACATATAAGCACCTCAGACTGCCCAGCTCTGTGCTTTGCACCTTGCAAACACTCACAAACCCTAGTGGCCATGATGATGATGACAATGATGATATTATAGTGTGGTAAGGGCACCCGTAGAGGTCCAGAGGAGCTTTTCTGGCAGCATAGAAAATGAATGACCAAGTCTTTCAGGATGGTCAGGGAAGGGGTGCTCAAGCTGGTGAGCAGAGGAAGAGACAAGATACAGCGGACCAGAAGAATGTCCAAGCCAACTGCAAAGGGCCTGTGAAGACTGCTGGGAGCTCAGAGTCCCTTATGGAGAACTGAAGAGATGGTCTGAGAACCCAGCATCCTGGCCCAAGGATCGGGCCAGTTCACATGCAAACTTGCACCCCTGCTATGAGCAGGCTTCAGGGAAAACTACGTTGTTGTTGTTTTTCCCTCCTTGAAAGGGGCTCCTTCCCATTTCCACTCCACATCTTTGAAATGACTATCAGAGATGAAGGATGACTGACAACAAGGAAAAATTCTGCTACAGTGATCTGTGCAATGTCGACCATAAATCCCACCAATCCCTCGGACTTCACATAATGAAAAACCACAGAATGATGGCAAATGGCATTCTATTAGATTCCAGGCGCTTTGCAACGCCATCTGCACTTTGTTTTCCATAAATGAAAAGGATGCATGGATTAAAGTTTGTATATTGAGTATGTGATGCTTTGTATCTCAATTCCACAGATAACTTTCTCCATCCTGACGTTTCAACATGATCTGTCCTTCAGGTTCTCAGACTCTGGAATATGCCTCTAGCACTTACTTCTGTCTGGTTCCAAATCAGAGTACAGCTTTCCCAAGTGTGCACAAGCCCAGAGGAGGACAGGACCAACCAGGCAGAACTCGGTCATCAGAAACCAGGGAAGAATCCATGTGCACGCTGATGAGGTTCGACTCCCAAGCCGAAAGCCCTTCATTACAGCCCCAGTCAAGACGGAGACCAGCTGGGTCGCAGGCAGTTCTGTGCTAGAGTTGACTTGCGTTGTCTTGTGAGAGCTAATGGTTACATTGCCAGGTATTTAAAGAGCTGGTTGTTCAAGCCACCATTTAAAATTAAGTTATAGTCAAGTAATTATATAGTGAAATGTAACAAATGTTCAAAACTCATCACAGTCTAATTAACTTATTGCATTTTACTCTCATCTCTGTTTTTGAAGTCATTAGCGGTGTCCTACGGGGTGTCCCCAGCCCTGCATGCAATAGCGTCCTGACAGTAGCTTGAAGGCAGCCACGGTGGGAGTATCTACACCACAGAAGTTGTCAAATGCTACAAATAAGGGGGCTTTTGTTTCCCTGGATGACTGTCGTTAAACATTTACCAGCCAGCACCAAGCCTGGTGAGGGCCACAGAGGTGTGGTGTAGTTTACTCTGGGGAGTGACGTGGCTCATTCTCTGTCTCTGAACGACCTCCCCTGGCTGGGGTGTGGCATCTGCAATGGCAAGAGGAGGCTCCAGAGGTGTTAACAGAGCAGCTAACAGCTGATGGTCCACACCACAGGATAGACGGGATGGTCCTGGGCCTGGCGAAGCCTCAGGGGCGATGAGAAGGAAACTGGGAACGGCGGGGCTTATGCTGCACTGGGAAGAACTGAGGGAGAACTAGGAGCTAAAGACGGCTCTGGGTTTTTTTGGTTTTTTGTTTATTGGTTTTTTAAAACCACAAATGCTTTTGCCCTCTTTTTCTTTTTTTATTGTGGGAAAATGTACATAAATGTACTATTTTAACCATTTTTCTTTTTTTTTTCCAAAGATTTTATTTATTTATTTGAGAGAGAGAATGAGAGACAGAGAGCACGAGAGGGAAGAGGGTTAGAGGGAGAAGCAGACCCCCCGCTGAGCAGGGAGCCCAATGCGGGACTCTATCCTGGGACTCCAGGATCATGACCTGAGCTGAAGACAGTCGCTTAACCAACTGAGCCACCCAGGCGCCCTATTTTAACCGTTTTTAAGAGGCATTAAGTTCATTCACAATGTTATGTAACCATCACCACCATCTGCCTCCAGGCCTTTTCCTCATCCCAAACAGAAACTGCCCCCATGAAACCTCAAGTCCCCATCCCCCCAGCCCCCAGCCCCTGTAACCGCTATTTTACTTTCTGTCTCCATAAATTTCTTTCTAGCTACCTCACATAAATGGAATCATACAGTATGTGTCCTTTCGTGTTAGACTCATTTCCCTCAGCTTCACCTAGAAATGGAATTGCGGGATCATATGATAATTCCATGTTTAGCTTTTTGAGGGACTGCCAAACTGTTTTCCACGGTGCGCATTCTCCATGCCCACCAGCAATGCATGAGGGTTCTCATTTCTCCACATTCTCGCTAACACCAGCTATTTTCCGTTTCTCTAGTAATAGCCTTCCTAACGGATGTGATCTCTTGCTCTCTTTTATGTAATCACAATGAAATATCATCAGATTGCCTCCTGCAAATAGGCCCATTACATGCCTCCATTGCTCTCTACATTAGTTATTTTTAGGACACATTTTTGTACAGGGTTGTATATACCAGTCTATGTACTCTGTGCCATATGGGCAATTTAAGGCATTGTTAAAGGTAATCTCAACAGATTTATAACCTTGTCTATGTTTCTTTCCTTAGCAAGAGTGGTGATGGGGACGGGCAGCCTGCCTAGGAACCTTGGTGATGTATCCCCGTCAGACCTAGAGAGTCTAGGAGTCGGTTCCGGTACTTTCTTTTCCCTTCCCCCCACCCCCACCAGCCTTGTGCATGTCACAAATCAGTGCCCGGGAGGAGGGCAGGAGCAAGGGCAACTCATACGGCCTTCACACTCATATTTATGGGCCACTGCTCAGTTTCAAAATGACCGGAACCAAGGAGTGGATAAACAGGGGAAATAAAGCAAGGTCTGTAAACTGCCCCTAGCCAGACTGACCCGGCCGCCCATATCTGATCCTCCACGTATCTGAACCTTCAACAATAAATAACATGGGTCCTGGAGCAGAAGACACAGGAGTAATTTATATCTCAAAATCCAAACAAGTGCCAAACTGAGGTCGATTCTATGGATATAAATCCCATCTTGTTCATATGTGGACTCTCTGTGGTCTGAAAAAGAACAACGAGCAAGAAGGTGCTTTCCTAAGAGTTCCAAATGGTTAGGTCTTGAACTTGAGCATTTTTAGCGTCTTCAGCAAGGGCTCGGCAGAGATTGGAGGAAAGATGCTGTGTCCTTGGCTAGAGATCATCCCCATGTCTGTGTCCTTGGCTAGAGATCATCCCCCTCCTCAGCAAGTTTTCACCTCGTTTTACAATCTCAGAGTGTCAGAGCTGGAAGAATGTTTGTGACCCTCAGACACTGTCACCTCACCATACAGATGAGATCATCACGGCCAGGAGTTTAAGGGAGGTAAGCTGGCCCCAAGCCTGTCACTCCCGGCCAGCCCTCAGGCCTGGCATGCCCACCGAGATCTATGGCATTTGGGCCTAGGCTGAGAGAGAATCGGGGAACCTGCAGAGAGAATGTAGGGGGGCAAATGTCTCCTGAGTCTGGGCATGAGTCGGATTTCTTTCAACAAGTAGCAACAGCGATATCTCACTCTGCAGTCCCAGAGTGGGGAAGGCTACTTGGTCAGCTTTGACTCACAAACACCCCATAACTAAGTGACTTAAAACACAACCACTGATTATCTTACAACTCTGTGGGTCAGCAGCTCGAGCTGGGCTCAGCGACACGATTTCCTCTTCTGTTGCTGGGGCAGCTGGGGGCTGGCTGGTCTGAGATGGCCTCAGCTAGAACAGCTCATCTCAGCTCCTGTCCTCCAGCACGCTGGCCTGGGCAGCTTCCAGCAGCAGCAGGCGAGTGTTCCAACTCTGGAGGAGCTCAGAGAAAGAGAAAGAGAGAACATCGATGTGGGCAAGACCCCGAGGTCCAGAGCTGGCCCACCTTCATTTCCACTGCATTCCATTGGCCAGAGCAAGACACAGGCCAGCCCGGACTTGGGAGGGAGAGAAGGAGCCGCAAAGGCACGTTGCAAAGAACATGGGTCCAGGAAGGAGCACAGGACTGTGGCCATTCTTGCACTCTGCCACCACCCCCATGACGTGGTCCAGATGGTTCACAACTGCTTGCCCTTGAGAAAGCTGAGGGTTTGAACAAAGAGAGTCTCAGTGGGGATTAGTGTGGAATGAATACCGGGGGGCCTCTTCTGAGTGTCTGGGCCATTTAAATCCCCGACACTGTTGCTCAATCCTATGCAGACGGCGGCCCTCCAACCAGACAGAATGCATCATCCACTGGCTTGGTCATTAGAAGGTGGCACAGGTTATCTACCTCGGAGAAATGTGACAATTCTTGTGCTTGAGTGTTATGGACCAACATCTGTACTCACCAAAAACAGCTGAAGTGACAAAGGCCCAGAGAGACTAAGTCACGTGCCTAGGGTCACACAGCTAGTAAGTAGCGGAACCTTGAACTGCCCATCAACCTCACTTTTATCAAGCACACTACATGGTACCCTGGGTGCCTGTAGCTGAAGGAAAATGGCCCACTGACTGAGGAGGCTATAGAATGAGCCCTGGGCACTCCAGAGAGGAAGAAAGGAGCCCTGGGAACTGGGTGTCTAGCCCCTGCCGCTTCACCTCCTTCCCCAGACCGGGACCTGGAAGGCACACGTGGCCTCTGCGTTGTCGCACTTCCAGTCCCTGAGGAGTATAGCCAACTTCTCTGCTCTTTTGTCGGGTTTCTCTGTACATTATATAAAGCTGCCAGAACAGAAGAGCAGAGAAGGGGAAATGAGGGAAGTAATTTTGCAATCCATCAAAATATAAGGACTAGATCTTCCCTTCAAAAAAAAAAAAAAGAGCTCTGATTAAAACCAATCTCAGATTGTATGGGTCACCTCAGGACAGCTCTCGGGTCTCATGTGGGGCCCAAGCCTTTCTTCTGACACAGGTTTCCTTGCTGGACACAAGGAGGAGCCTGTCTAAGAGAGGACAGAGGGACCCCCACTGAACGCTGCCATGTGCCAAGGCTGGGCCAGGTGCTGCATGCCTTGTGAAATTAAATGGTGAGGACCCGACCCCACAGGTGGGCAGTTGGCGGGGGACACTGAGCTGAACCTCAAGACCACACACAACCAGCAAGAGGTAGCACTGCTCTTATTAGACCAGGGCTTTCATTCTGGTTGCACCCTACAGGACTCTCCTGGGGAGTTCTAACACAAACAGCACCCAAGCTGGCCCCCCAGGGACTGGTTTATGGCGCTGGGTGTCCTGCTTTTCGTTTGGTCGTTTCCCAGTTGATTTTAATGTGTGGTCAGGATCAAGAGTTACTGTGTGAGGCATGTCCTCAACAGTACCTGCACGTTAAAGTTAGGGAGCTTCAAAAATGATATGGAGCCTGCGTCCCAGCCGCAGACATTCTGATTAAATTAGTCGGAGGTGTGACCTGGGCCTCAGGACTTTTTCAGCCTCCCCAGGTGATTCCTATGAGCAGTCAAGTTAAGACCTACTGTCTGAGGTGAACTTAAGGAAAGAGTGAGTCTGGGTTTCTCAGAAAGGTCAAAAGACCCCATCAGCTGGGTGCTTCACCCCACAGGGACCCACCCACACCATTCTCTGGGGTCAGAATCTCTGGTGTCACCCACTCCTCAAACATCCCGCCCCCAGAGAAGGCCTCCGGCAGCACTCCAGAGCTCAGGCCGGCCTGTGTCCTGCCGTGGAGCCATCTCTGGGGCCCTTCCCCTGCAGGCCTGACTTCCCGCATCCCTGTCTGAGCCGGGAGCCCAGCTCTTTACCCAGGAGACCCTGTCAGAGATTTCTTAGTTCTTCCTGGTCGATTTTCTGGCTCTGGAAAGAGGCCACACCTTGACTTGAGCCCAGACACCAGATTTAGCCCCATTGCAGCCCAGAGCGCTATGGTGCTCCCTCCCTGTGTGCTGCCCTTGCCTCTGTCCTATGTGTGTGCCCTGGTGCAATCCCCTCCCTCCCAGAGCTTCCAGAACCCCGTTCCAAGGTAGTCTTTGGATCAGGTAAAACAGGTGAGAATTACACAGGCAGAAACTGTAGGTGGAAGGAGCAGAGAGAGGGGTGAGGTATCACGGGAAAAGAAAACTGAGAACAGACACAGAAGGAGCTGACGAAGGAGGCCGTCAGAGTGAGCGACTTCATCCCAAGCAGAAGATTCTGCAGGCATCCTCTCTGTCCGCAATGGCTTCTCCCTGGAATCCTCCCTTGACGGGACCTCACCGAGCTCGGCTCACTCATCACTGGAGAGCTCACAGTGGGAGACTTGCTGCATCTGGTGAATGTCATCACGGAAATGTGGAAGGTGCCTGCCCCACTCACCCTCCTTCCGGGCTGGGGACAGAGCTCCCTATAACCAAGCTGGGCATTCCCTGTCCCTTAGCCTTTACCTGGGCCCCAGCCATGACTGATGTGGGCCCAGCCTTCCAGCCAGCGGCAGACATGGGCTTCACTGGCAGTGGATGGCATGGGGCTGCCATGGTCCTGAGACACTGTGTCTTCTCTATCACCGAGGCCTCCACATTTGTGGCTTGCAGTGTTTCTAAACCATTTCTTCTCAGAAGCTTCCCTGTTGTTTCTCTCCCCTGGCACTAAATTCATGCAGCTTTTATAGTTTTTAGCTGTATACAGCTTCATTCTCTTTTGCAGTACCAAGTAGTAGGCCTTCCTTATATAAGCATTCTATATATCTTTGTTGGCAGATGCATAATTCCAGGACATTTTTAAGTTTAAAAAATCAATTATTGAGCAACATGCATGTTATCCTGTTGTGGTAAGAAAACACGTTTTTCCGTATATTCAGAATAGTATATCTAGAATACACTCTAATATATTAACTAACATCTGGAGAGGAGGTACTTTCTTAATTCTTATCCCTATTTCCTTTTTCAAAGTGTATTTTTTTTCCAAGTAATAAAAAAGGAACCAACTTAATATTTCAAGAGATGATAAGAGGCTTAAAGCAACAAATCAACAAAAACAAGAATAACAAAAAGCTGTCCCCTATTTCTCCAATTCCTCTCCCCAGTTCTACTCCCCAAAGATAAACATTGTCAATTCTTCTGATATTCACGGTCCTATTTTTTGCTAATATATTCATGTTGCAATTTTTGATTGATCAGCTGTAGGCATTAGCTTCTGACGTCCCCATCACTACCTCTCCTTCCATCTTCCTAAAACATCATTGTGGATACTCCTTTTCTTCAGTTCTCAGAAATTTTCTTGTGTTACATCTTCCATACTTTTTTCCCCTCTGTCAGCCTTTCTGGAACTCCTGTAACCTTAGCCTTTCTCCTCGATTTCCCTTTCTTTGTCTTTTTATTGTACTAGATTTTAGCTTCTAATTGTTCTATTTGTTTATATTTTATTTGGATTTTGTTTGTCTTTCATTTTGAGATTCTTTTGCTTTGGTTTTTCTTTTTCAGTGTATTCTGTCCTTGTTTTCTAGATGATATACCTTCTCATATGTCTCTCAGGATAGCAATTACAGGGTTTATTGTTTTTTAAGTTTTCCATGTGTCTTACATGGTCTGTACCTTCTCTCTGGGTCCTCTTTCTCTGTCTTGGACTTTGTCATGTTGGAACCTCTCCTCAGATACTACTTTATACTTACAATAAGAAACTAAAAAACTGATTAGAAACATGATGTGGAAACTTCGAGGACTTGGAGGTTTCACAAGAAGGTCTTGAGACTTTTGGTCCCCTACAAGTTAATATTGAGCCCTTCTCTGGGGCTATTCACACTCCCCAGGAAAGTCCTCTGGCTTCCTCCCTGAGGACACAGGGCTGCCTTCTGCTGTTCTAGAGTCAAATCAGGGTAATAGCTGAAGAGCCCACAGTTCAACACAGTCTGACTTTAATGGCTTGCCTCGCATCCCAGAGCTTGACACATCACCATTCCATTCATCTGGACAATAAACCTCTGGTCTCCATTGGAGGGAGGAACAGGAGACAAGCAGGGCAGAAAGAAGGGATGGGAACCCCCAGATGGTGTGGAGTAGGGAAAGGACCTGAGAGTCCAACTGCTCAGTTTCCAGACTTTTGACTATTCCCTCATTTTTAGCCCCCAGTCTGACCCTGGCTCCTTGGTCCGTGCTGTCCCTGGGTGCTGAGCCTCTCCAGGATCTGCAGGGTGAAACACTCACTGCTCACAGGAAACACTGCAGGCAAGTAGCTTGAATTTTCCCATGTTCTGCAAAATCAGTTGTTGCCACTCCTCCATCCCCCTTCACTTGAATTTCCCCGGTCTGCTCTTGTCTTGTGTCCTTGGACTAAACAGTTTTTAAATTCTCACACTCCATCTTAGTGGGGAGGAGCCAAATGCTTACCACTAAAAAAAAAAAAAAAAAAAAAATACTGCATTCATCTGGAAGCTCCCATGTTTTCAAAACTAAACCTGGGTGTTTTTTTGTTTAGTTACATCAGAAAAAAAATTTTTTCTTGGTATGTGGACTAGCAAGTGGGTGATGGTGGGTGAATGAAAGAAATCAAATGAGTAAAACATGCTTTTAGCACTTAGAGAAGTTAAAATGACCTTGCTTGACTTCCGAACAAAATTCACTGACAGGATTCACCTGACAGAGCCTTAGACATCTTTTGTGAATTAATTTAAACAAAAAAATCAAAACGTTCAGAGACACTCTCACGAAAAGCCCTGACATGGAGGGGAAACTGTAGCTTCCCCTCCTAATTTCACCCCTGCCCTTACATTTCATGGCGGGTGTGGTTTTCTGGGGGAGCACAACCAGAACCCTCATGAAGGAGCCTGCGTTCTTTCTCCTGAGCGCCCCTTGGGGCTCTGATTGATGAGGAAACCCCTTCCTCATAGCAACAACAGAG